>NC_137804.1:9421928-10621928 GCF_963383645.1 Muscardinus avellanarius
ATCTGATGTCGCTGGGGCATCTCTGATGGGAGCATCGCTGTGTATACAGCAAGACGACCGTAGACCAGGGGTAGAGGTGTTGTTGGTATGAGCCTCTGAGTGAACCATTGGAATTATTTTGTGTGGTACTAAGCACTGAAACCAGGGCCGGTCTACCTCCGAGCTATACCCCCAGTCCATTTTGGTTTTTGTTGGAAACCGGGTCTTGCTGAGTTGCTGAGAGTGTGGCCCCGTTGCTAAGCCTGACCTCAAACCTGTGATCCTCCTGTCTCAGCCTACCAAGTACTGTGATTACAGGTATATGCACTATGCCTGGCTTGGAATTATTTTATAAATAGAACCTAATATATTTATAAAAGCTACTTTGATTTCTCAGTTGTTTAAGCATGTGATGGCAGAAATGTATGGTATTCAGTGTATTTAAAACATTTTTTGGATTCCGGGCGTGGTGGCGCACGCTTGTAATCCCCACACATGGGAGGTGGAGACAGGAGGATCGCGCAAGTTCAAAGCCAGCCGTGCTGGCTTAAGAGACCCTGTTTCCAAATTTTAAAAAAAGCAAAAAACAAAATAGAAAAACACATTTTTTTGGGGGGAATTTTGACTTCTAGTTCTTTAATTTAAACTTCTAGTTCTTTATATGGGTTTCACATTCATTTAAATAGATCCCCGAGTTCACTTGGTACAAGGACAGTGTGATTTTTTTTAATCGAAATTTTTGTTAGATAGGTACTTTCTGAAAAAATAAATACAACTCTAATACATGCTTATGCATGTATTCACTGAATACTTTTTTTTAGTTGTGACATTTGAGACTGAGGAAATACACTTAATTCAATCAGGGGACTCTGGATTCTGTAACTTGATGAAAGGTTCGTGTTGTTGAATGGTAATGAGCGTGCGTGAAATCTAAATTTAGATTTAATTAAGCTCCGACTGATCATGTATTGGCAAGTGGGAATTGTCCTTCTTGTAAACTATTTTTTCTTTTTATATATTTTGCTTCTGGGCACACGGTCTCTGGATGAGAGAGCTGTTTGTTAAACTGGTTTAGACTGGCTAAGTAAACTGTATGGGGGTTGTTGTCTTACTTTTCTATTTACAGAGAGTGCCATGTAGAGGAATTATGTTTCTGTGGTTCTCGCTGTGTGAATTTAGACGTGTCTTCATGGAATTGCAATGTCATATTTATTTGATACACACATGTAAGGAAGACTCTTTAATTAAGCTGCCATCTTTACAAATGGCTATTGACTCTGGCCTCTCCCTTCAGGATGATGGGTTTGGGTCCTGGTTCACACGGCCATAGTAAATGTCTGGCTAGAACCTTTGATTCACGGGCAGCCTTTGCTGGAGAAGCAGCACGCTAGCGAATTTTATTAGATGATCAGTTTTAAGGCAGTGATCGGTACTGGCAGCGTTGAATAGGGACCACCCATCACCGGGGAAACCACATTTAGGCTACAAAGTGCATTTGTTCTTTGGATGAACAGAATGATTATTTTTAAAAATATCCTCAATTAATTCTCCTGTGCACTCTTTGGAGAAACCACGACAAGGCACCGTAGGTATTTTTAGTAGCAATTTGTCATCTCTCAAAAGAAGTCAGCTCCGGATTCCTGCTTTCAAACACCCTGACGTGGTTTAGTTGAACACAGTGGTTTCCAAATGTTTTGAGGCAGTGGAATGTTATTTTCAAGTGAGACCATCATAGGTCCTTTCGATGCCAAAATTGGTAAAATCGGTGTTTTATTACGTTAGAAGGTAAAACGGGCGTATCTTGACGAGGAAGCGAGTTGGCTGTAATAACGAGGCTTTATGACCTCCACAAGGCTTTACGACCTCCATGGCAGTTCTCTGCATCTGCCCCTGAAATGTGAGACTAATTGTCGTCCAGTCTGTGGGACGATTTGGGATCCCGAGAGCACAGCATGAGAGCTGTCGGACTTTGGCATTAGCCAGTAGTATTCAATGAGCAACAGTAAAAACAGAACATGGAGAGCCGGGAGCGGTGGCGCACGCTTGTAATCCCAGCATTTAGGAGGCTGAGGACAGGAGGTTTGCAGTTTGCGGACAGCCTCAGCTACTTAGTGAGGCCCTTTGCAACTCAGTGAGACCCTGCTTCAAAATAAAGAATAAAAATATAGGGCAGGGGGTATAGCTCAGAGGTAGAATGCTCCTGGGTTCCACCCCCAGTACTGCAACAAAACAAAACACAAAAAACAACAACAACAAAAATACAGAACAGGGAGATGCTGGCCTCCCTCATCCACAGCGGCTTCCCCAGGAGGGGGCGCCCTGGTGGGGCCTCAGCCTGCTCAGGGGAAGGCTAATGGGGAGGTGGGAGGTGGCTCAGGCCGAAAGCAGAGTTGAACCGCAAATCAAATCACTGCCCAGGCTTCCAGAAACCCAGAAGTGCTCATGAGTTTCTGCCCCTTCTCCCATCCCCTGGATCTTCTCTACTTTTTTTTTTTTTTTTTTTTTTTTTTGCAGTACTGGGGATGGAACCCAGGGGCATTCTACCTCCAAGCTACACTCCCAACCCTATTTTTTTTTTTTTTTTTTTTTGGTGGTACTGGGGTTCCTGGAAGCCCTTCTACCTCCGGGCTACACTCCCAGACCTATTTTTTATACTTTTTTAAAATTTGGAAACAGGGTCTCATAAGCCAGCGCGCGCGGCTGGCTTCGAACCTGCACGATCCTCCTGTCTCCGCCTCCCAAGCGCAGGGATTACAAGCGTGCGCCACCACGCCCGGCCAACCCTATTTTTTTTTAAACAGGGTCTCACTGAGTTGCAAAGGGCCTCACTAGGTCGCTGAGGCTGTTCGCGAACCGCGAGCCTCTGGTCTCCGCCTCCCAAATGCTGGGACTACAAGCGTGCGCCACCACGCCTGGCTGGATGTTCTCTACTTTGTGCAAAATAGATTCCAGCCAAGCTGACGGGAACACACATCCCTCTTTTCCAACACATCCTCCATTCCCAGGAGTGTATATCCATTTCTCATCTCTTGTCGGGGCTCCTGGCTGTCATTATTTTATTACCTACGGAACTTCGGTACTTAATTGTTTCCTGGTTTAGATGGAGGAAGAAGAGGAGTCAGCCAGTATACTGTAGGTGCCTAATCAAAGTTTGAGAAAATGAGTGATTCCCCATCAAGAGGGTCGTAGCCATTGAGGAACACTTCCCCACACATTTGGCTAAAAGCCTTTGTGAAGGAGTGACTAAGCCTGCCTCACAGTGTATTCTTAGGAGATATGGTGCCCAAAGAGAAGCAACGGTGAGCCTGTGCCCAGCTGTATTCCATGCCAATGGCAGCTTCCTTCTTCTAGAGCCCAGGTATGCCTAGGTATTTCTGTCTCTTGGTGCTGGGTATGTGCCATTCCTACCTGAGTTTTTAGCAAATATCTCTTCCTTGTCATTTCTTTTCTTTTTTTTTTTTTTTGGTGGTACTGGGGTTCCTGGAAGCCCTTCTAGGTCCGAGCTACACTCCCAGACCTAATATATATATATATATATATATATATATATATATATATATATATATATATATAATTTGGAAACAGGGTCTCTTAAGCCAGCACGGCTGGCTCTGAACCAGCGCAATCCTCCTGTCTCTGCCTCCCAAGCGTGGGGATTACAAGTGTGTGCCACCATGCCCAGCCTTGTCATTTCTGTTATACATGGGAATATGTTCCTTACATGCTGGTATCTTATAGCACATCAGGGACCACGCTCAGCGCTGTGAGGTAGGTACACTTATGATTCCTCCTTTACAGATGGGAAACTCAGAGAGGCTAAGACACAAAGGAGTTAGCAGTTCAGGTGTTTCAATTGAATGGGGCCCAGGTAATCTCTCTAATGTAAGGCCAACTGATTATGAACTTTAATCAGATCTATAAAACACTTTGCAGGGCCGGGTGTGATGGTGCACGCTTGTGATCCCAGTACTCGGGAGGCTGAGATAGGAGAATCACGCAGTTTCAAAGCCAGCCTCAGCTACTGAGTGAGGCTCTCGGCAACTTAGTGAGACCCTGTTTCCAAATAAAAATATAAAATAGATCTGGGAGTGTAGCCTGGAGGTAGAAAAGCCCCTGGGTTCCATCTCCAGTACCGTGTTTTAAAAAGTAAAACACTTTGCAGGAACACCCAGTGTGTTAGAAGTGTGTTAGTGCAACCAGAGAAGCAGTAACAGAGACTTCCACTACACCCTCATCCATGGTTTCATTTCTTGTGGTTGTTGTTTTTTCAAGGTTGACCATAGTCTGAAAATAGTACATGGAAAATTCTAGCAGTGTTAAGTTGTGCACCACCGTAAGCAGCAGGATGAAATACGGAATTGTCCCTCTCCATCTCACCTGGGACACGAGTCCTCCCTTTGTCTAGTGGACCCACATGAGAGCCGCAGCTCCTGGTAGCCGACCCCGTTACCAGGTCGACTGTTGCGGGGTTGTGATGCTTGTGTTCAAATGACCTGTAATTGCTTAATAAAGATCCCAAAGTGCAAGCATTCAGAGTGAGTGCCAGGTCATAGAACATGGAAGGATGGATTGCCTCTGGTACTCCGTAGCAGCACTCTATAGGGAATACAGGAAAAATATAAAGGGATCCGCACTATTTGCAGTTCCGGGTACCCCCGGGCGTCCTGGGTGGTGCCCCTTTTCTCCCGTACATATCCAGAGACTTAGTGCAGGCTGGCTTAACCAACTGTGGGTTGTCCAAGGCAGGTTTGAAATCTGTTGGGCAGACATGGAAGTGGCTGTCTACTGGCATAATTCCTTCCTTCCTTCCTCCCTCCCTCCCTCTCTTCCTCTTCCTCCTCTTCTTCATTTTGGTACTAGAGTTTGAACCCAGAGACCTTCTACCTCCAAGCTCTATTCCCTTGAACCTGTGCTCCTCCTGTCTCCGCTTCCCAAGTGCTGGGATTATATACAGGCAAGGGCTACCACACCCGGATGCAATGTCTTCTTTAAGGGAGCCTCAGCTTTGTGGTTCCGGCATTTGAAACGAATCTCTCTTACTTAAGGCCAACTGATTACGAGCTTTTAATTGCATGTATAAAGCACTTTGCAGGAACATCTAGATTTGTGTGTGACTGAGGACCTGAGGGCTGTGGCTTTGCCAAGTGGATATGGCAGAGAGTACAAAGTGAGAAGCCACTAACCTTTGAAGAGGTGGACCCCGCCCAAATGGCCAAGAAGGGGATTTGACCTTTCAGTCTGTGTAGATAAGCAGACACCAGACACCACGCCTGAGCGCTGCACCCCGGACTCCTCCCTGCGGGGCCTGTGCTCCGGTGAGGGTCTCAGGAAGTTATCCACGTGGGGGAGTCACCAGACACCGCAGTGTTTAGTGGAAAAGGCAGCAAGCTCGGTTCCAGTCCTTGGGCCAGGCCCCGCCTGCCTCTTGCCTGGGAAGCCGACATGTTTTTTATGTGGTGGGTGATAGAAGCAGAGGTGGCCAGCAGAGGGCAGCACAGAGCAAGTGCCTGTGATCATGGCTTCTCTGGCCTTCTGGTTTGTCCTGTTAGGAAGTAGGGGACCCCCACCTCCTTTGGGGAGCCACCGCCCATCTCTAACAAAGGTTTGGTTGAACCAGGCAGCCACTCTCCCTATATTTACCCTCCTTGTCCTTTGCTGAAAATAAAGCCCTTCAATCCTATATTTTACCGAGTGCACAGTGAAGCAGCCACTCTGTCCGGGACACGCCGTGATTTATGTCCTACAGGGGGCCGCGTCTCAGGAGTCCCTGGCACCTCCGGCCCCCGTCACTCCTCACTGTAAAGTGAAGAGGAGGCCTGAGTAGCTAAGACCTAAGCAGTGTATCAAGCTCCACCGACTTGACCAAGGCTGATCAGACCGGCTGCCATGACTTCCAGCCTGGCCTCTGGCTTGAAGGGGTGTTGAGGGGAAACTATACTCTGGAGTCACACAGGTTAGAAGGAGAAAACTCCATCTTGGCGTGTGAATGGGAAGCGGCCGAGGCCAGGGGTAGAGATGCGGGGTGGAGAAGTGAAATCTCCCCCCATGGCTAGAGAATAAAAACTCGTCCCCTACTGGCCCTTCGCAGCCAGGACTATATGTTAGCCATATTGTTGCTTTAGTTATGCTTCCGAATCTGTTAAGGCCAGCGCCCCCTCACTGACCCAAGTCATACTTTTCAGCCATTCTTAGCTGGTTCTTTCTTTTCTTTTCTTTTTTATTTTGCGGTACTGGGGATGGAACCCAGGGGCATTCTACCTCCAAGCTACACCCCCAGCTCTATTTTTTATTCTTTATTTTGAAATAGGATCTCACTGAGTTGCAAAGGGCCTCACTAAGCAGCTGAGGCTGTCCGCGAACCGCGATCCTCCTGTCTCAGCCTCCCGAATGCTGGGATTACAAGCGTGCGCCACCACGCCCGGCCTGAAACTATGGGTCTTCTATGTTCCTTTGAATTGCTAAGTATTTTATCCCTTTTGTTGCTTTTGAAAAATGGGCCTTTCCTCATTCTATTTCATGCTCGGTTGGGTGACTTGTAAATAGAGAGAATATTGTTTTCTGCGGGTTGAATTTATTCGCTCAAATCTAAATATATTCTCCGATGACTGGTTGCAGTTTCTCTTGACTTGCTGGGGTTTTCCGGGTATGTTATCTTACCTGCAGCAAACAGTGATCATTGAAGCTGGATGTGGTGGCGTACACCTGTACTCCCAGTACTTGGGAGGCTGAGACAGGAAGATCATAGGTTCAAGAGCAGCTTCAGCAGGTCGCAAGGCCCTCATCAACTTAACAAAACCCTGTTTCAAAATGTAGAAAAAAAAATAGGGTTGGGGGGTAGCTTGGAGGTAGAGTGCCTGTGGGTTCAATCCCCAGTATCACGACCACCAATAAAAAATTTTTTTTGCCGATTCATTTTCTGTTTTACATCATATTTCTTCTAATAATTGTGTTGGTTCGCATGTCTAAAATATTCTTGTGTGTATGTGCGGCACTGAACCCGGGGGCATTCTACCACTGAGCTACATTCTCATCCCTATTTTATTTTTTATTTTGAAACAGGATCTCACTAAATTGCAGAAAGCCTCACTAAGTTGCCGAGGCTGGCCATGAACCTGCAGTCCTCTTGTCTAAGCCTCCCGAGTACTGGGATTACTAGTATCCTCTACTATGCCCAGCCAAAATAATTTTTTTTGTGTGTGTTTATGTGTGTGTGTGTGTGGTACTGGGGATGGAACCTAGGCGTTCTACCTCTGAGCTACCCCCAGTCCTATTTTTTTTCTTTATTTTGAAACAGGGTCTCACCGAGTTGCAAAGTACTTCCCTAAGTAGCTGAGGCTGTCCGCAAACTGTGATCCTCCTGTCTTTGCCTCCCAAGCGCAGGGATTACGAGTATGCGCCACCATGCCTGGCCCAAAATAATATTTAAATAGCAGTAGTTATGATCTTTTTCTTGTCTTCTATTTTTTGTAGCAAATGCCTCTGGTATCTACTAGGCATAGGATACATATATAGGTATGTGTTTGTAAAATATATATATTACTTGATGAATTCATTTTGGAAATCCAGAAGAGAGAATAATTTATATTCATTTGATAAATATTATTGGTGGCCTCTAATGTTCTGGGCAGTATTCCAGTTCTGGGGATACAGTGGGAAATGAAGCAGATAAAGCCTTCGGAGTCAAAAAGCTCACAGTCTACAGGAACAGACAGGAACATAAATCAAATTATTAATAAATGCTGGGTTCTATGAAGTAAGGTGGGACCAAGGAGGATGATAGAATAATGTGGTGAATTTAGTTAGAATGGTTTGAGAGTGCTGTGAAATTTTTAAGTGTCTTTATTATTCTATCCATTTTCCCCCTTTCTATTTAATTTGAAGGTTTGCACACTTGGGCTCCCTTCCAAACCCTGTCCTCCCTGGTACCTCAGCCCCGGTCTCCAGCATTTTCTCTGGCCATAGTTTTCAGAGCCAACCTGGTGAACGGTTTGCCCTCAGCCCCTGGGTTGGTCTTTGCTTCGTGTTTTTATTATTTTCAGGATGTTGATTGTTTAAGAAATGTGCTGGATTTCTTAGACAGCAGAGTAACTTATCACCTTGGATGGAGATGCTGTTGCTAAGGCAACTGCTTGCATCCTGGGACCACAGCCTATTAGGTGACACCTGGCAAGATGGCCGCCCCTCCCCTCCCCTCCAGGCTCCTGTCAGAGCTGCTGGGGTGACGTTAGTCTCAGCAAAGTGCGAGGAACTCTGTGCTCTTTCTCCCTGACATAACACCTGGTTCCAGGTGGCTGGTTTTGGGTTATCGTAATTTGCCATCGTAGTTTGTGGTGCTGTTAACACAGTCAGGAGGGACACGTGGCCCTATTGTGTGGACCTTCTTCATGCTGTGTAAACCCCACCTCCCTGCCCATCCTCTTTGTTATATCACGTTATATCGCGTCTCGATTCGTTATATCACAGCTCGGAGTCTCGATTCTAATTCTTAAGTGGTGTCCAGTCTCAAGTAACTTTCTTTCTTTCTTTCTTTCTTTCTTTCTTTCTTTCTTTCTTTCTTTCTTTCTTTCCTTCTTTCTTTCCTTCTTTCTGTACTAGGATTGAACCCAGGGGCATTGTAACTCCAAATTATATACCCCCAGCCCTATTTTTAAGTCTTTTGTATTTTTTTATTTTTTTGCAGTACTTGGGATGGAACCCAGAGGCATTCTACCTCCAAGCCACACCCCCAGCCTTATTATTTTTTTTATTTTGGTGGTACTGAGGTTCCTGGAAACCCTTCTACCTTCAGGCTACACTCCCAGGCCTATTTTTTATATTTTTTTAAATTTGGAAACAGGGTCTCTTAAGCCAGCACGGCTGGCTTTGAACCTGCGCGATCCTCCTGTCTCTGCCTCCCAAGTGCGGGGATTACAAGCATGCGCCACCACGCACGGCTATTCTTTATTTTTTGAAACAGGGTCTCACTGAGTTCCAAAGGGCCTCACCAAGTAGCTGAGGCTGTCCATGAACAGCAATCCTCCTGTCTCAGCCTCCCAGACGCTGGGATTACAAGTGTGTGCCACCACGCCCAGCAGTCTTTTTTATTTTTGAAATGGGGTCTCACTGAGTTGCGGAGGGCCTTCCTAAGTAGCTGAGGCTCTCTGCGATTTGCCATCCTTGGTCTCAGCCTCCTGAATGCTGGGATTACAAGTGTGTACCACCATGCTTGTAATGACTAAATTAATTTTAATTACTCAATTACTTTAGTAATTTTATCCTAGTGGCTCCTACTTTCCTAGAGGAGTTTGTTTCTAAATTTTGGCCAAATGGTGCCTTACCACCTTTTGTTTTGTTTGAAGCACTGAGGATTGAACTTAGGGGTGTTCTACCTCTAAGCCACACCCCAACCCTATAATTAATTAATTAATTAATTAATTTTTTGTTTGCAGTACTGGGGATGGAATCCGGAGATATTCTACCTCCGAGAGAAACCCCAACACTATTTTTTAATTCTTTATTTTGAAATAAGGTCTCACTGAGTTGCCTAGGGCCTTACTAAGTAGCTGAGGCTGTCCGTGAACTACGATCCCCCCTCCCGTCTCAGCCCTACAAACGCACACCACCACACCTGATGTATGCATTGATTTATTCTGAAGTAGGGTCTTGCTAAGTTGCCGAGACTGGCTTCAAACCCGCTCCCCTCCTCTCTCAGCCTCTCAAGTGCTGGGATTACAGGTGTGCGCCACCACGCCCACCTGGGCTCTTAAATGCAGGTGATGAGTGTCCCTGCTTCAGTTCCTGTGCGGACTGAGGTTGTGGCGAGTCAGTGCAGGGCTGGGAACTTACAACAGAGCTTGGCTCTTAGGGAGTGCCCGGGAACTGTTCCAAGCTGCTGTCAGGAGTCTCCTCCAGATTGCAAGCTTGTGAATCCCGGTGGGCGGCTTCCCTTCTTGTTGGGTGGTCTGCAGAGGGCCTGCGTGACCCTGTGGGCATCAAAGCGAATCCTGGAAGAGCCACCTCCTGCCCGTGCCAGGAGGCAGCCTGTGGGGTGGCTGAGCGCACAGGGTCTCGCCAGGCTGCGGGAGGTTGCCCCGTGCCTTCCATGTGAACACACGTTGGTATTTAATGTGGCTCGTTGGTATTTATGTCTTACCTACAAGAGCAAGAGGCCGACATTTGTTAATTGGGCGTGCACTGAGAGAAAAATTCCATTACAGACAGCCGGGCGTGGTGGCGCATGCTTGTAATCCCAGCATCTGGGAGGCTGAGACAGGAGGATCACGGTTCGCGGACAGCCTCAGCTACTTAGTGAGGCCCTTTGCAACTCAGTGAGACCCTGTTTCAAAATAAAGAATAAAAAATAGGGCTGGCGGTGTCGCTAGGAGGTAGAATGCCCCTGGGTTCCATCCCCAGTACCGAAAATACAAAAAAACAAAAAAACAAAAAAAACCCAATTCCATTACAGACAACATGCAGGACTAGAGACTCTCGGGAAAGTGGGAGAATCCAAACTACGAGGCTGTTTGTGGTTACTTTGACCCGGGTTCCTTGGGGTCAGGATAGAAGTTATCTTCCACATGAAACACCATGAGCATTTCCAGTAATAAGCACAAGGGCCTGGATCCCCAGCAACGGTTGACATTTGGACGGTCTTGGCAAATTATGAATTTTGTTTTAAAGGTTCTTCTTGAAGGAGGAATCTGAAATAACTTGCCCGGTTCCTTTTTAAAGAAAGTGCAATCTCATGCCTGTTAGTTTTAAAGTGAGAGCCAGGGATACGCCATAAAGCTGAAGGGCACATCAGAACCCCATGTCTATTACACTAAAACAATTGTAATTATGAATTTAGCCAACGATGTTGGAAACCAGAAAGAAATCCAGGCATGATCCTAAGAACACGAATGTAGGACACTCCCTTGAAAGTGGCGCTGTTTGTTTGAATTAAAATTAGAATTTGGCCAGGTGTGGTGGCACACACACATAATCCCAGTACTTGGGGAGCTGAGACAGGAGGATCGCAGGTTCGAGATCAGTCTCAGCAATTTAGCTGAGACTTTTAGCAACCTAGTGAAACCTTGTTTCAAAAAAAAAAAAAAAAAAAAACCGGAATAGATCCCACTGAGCAGGCACAGAGCGAGGGTCCTGATCTTCTACATGGGCCCAAAAAATTGCAGACAAAAGCAGAGTTGGGAGTTGGAAAAGTAAAGACTTATTAAAATCTAGTGGCCATTGAAATAGCTTAATTTTTGAAGCCTCATCGAGGCACTAATGTTGCAGTTTATTACTGTCGACGGTCAGCAATTCCCTGGTTGTGGAATTGCTCCGAGTCCTGGTGACGCACTTTTGGGAGATGTTGTTTGGGCGTGTCCAGTTTGGGGGTGGCGGTTCTGGGAAGACCCAGTCATTTTGGAGGATGTAATTCTGTTGGTTAAAGTGAAAAGTTTCAAATACTTGGTTCTTTTCTGCTTTATTATTATTATTATTATTATTACTACTACTACTACTATTATTATTTTTTTTAGGTACTGGGGATGGAACCCAGGGACATTCTACCTCCGAGCTACACCCCCAGCCCTGTTTTTTTATTCTTTATTTTGAAGCAGGGTCTCACTGAGTTGCAGAGGGGCTCACTAAGTAGCTGAGGCTGGCCGCGAACCACGATCTTCCAGTCTCAGCCTCCTGAATGCTGGGATGACAAGTGTGCGCCACCACGCCCCGCCAGAACCTGCTTTTTTCCTATGAAAATGTCCTGTCCCCGGGAGGCGAGGGGAGCAGCTGATGTTTACAGAGCCCTCTCATCGATTCAGAAAAAAAATTATCTGAGGGATTCTGACCGAGTTGTGTGTGATTTTAGAAAACCCACTTTGTAGACGGGAAAAGCATATTAGCTTAGTTCAGGCTTAGATGCTATAACAAACAAACCCCAAATGCCTGTGTCTACACGAGGCCTAAATTTGTTCTTTTCTCTCAGAGCGTCCAAAGGTGACCAACTGCAGCTGGCCGAGCTCTTTGATTGTCAGCATGGGTTTCCATTCTGGTTCAAACATGGCTATCTAGCTGTTACCTTTTTGAAATAGTAGAGAAAGGGAAAGAACACTTTTTTTTTTTTTCCAGTACTGGGGATGGAACCCAAGGGGTATCTGACCTCCGAGCAACACCCCCTGCCCTATTTTTTATTCTTTATTTTGAAACAGGGTCTCACTGAGTTGCAAAAGGCCTCACTAAGTAGCTGAGGCTGGCCATGAACCTCGATCCTCCTGTCTCAGCCTCCCAAATGCTGGGATTACAAGCGTGCGCCACCGCGCCCAGTTTTGAATGAGATGGAGAATTTGAATGTTTTGTTTCTGCTCAGAAACCATTTGCAAGAATGTGGCCACCTGGAGCCGGCCCTGAGTACAAGTGGGAATGACTTCTCTGTCTAGGCAGACAAATGCCGCCCTGCTCCTCTGTGATATTTGTACTCCAGAGAAGCTTCTCTAGAGCAGCTTGGGAAGTGTTTCTCATGCCTTCAACCCAACCCACCATCAGGAAAAAAAAAAAAAAAAAAAAAAAAGGTCTAAGCTCTTCCCAGAAGCCAGGTTTGATAAAGATCAAAACTCCATAGCAAGGGGAGGCAGCCTGCCGCCTAAGACGTGCCCGGCTCCCTTCCTCCTCTGTCTGCTCCTTTTCAGACACAGCTTCATCATGTGAGAGAGGCCACCGCCAGACGTTTGGCTTCTGAAGGTCAGACCTCGGGGGCCTGGGCCTGCTGCAGAGGCCTCTGAATCATCCTCCTCAAAGCCTCCAAAGTGACCCAAGGTGGTTTTGCACCTGGGAGACAGGTGGGTGAGGCACCAGAGTCTCCAGAACAGATGGGGTGCGTAGGCAGGGATTCACATCGGCTCTCAGCGTGGGGCCAAGGTGAACCCTACGTCTGTTCCATCTTCCTCTGGGCCCCTGGCGTTATCACAGCTGTTTGTCTCCGGAGGGAACTTTGGAGATGTGGGAAGCACAACAACCCGTGTAGCTCTGTACAAGACAGTTTAGTTCTGCCTGAAGAGAGCGTGCCCCCATCCTGAACCCCTAGAAAGTTGCTAACCCCTAGAAAGTTGCCTGGCATTCAGGATCCAGGGAGCAGCAAGAGAACCCCAGATGGCCGAATCCTACCCCACCCTTCTCCTCCGCTGGAGACAGCCCAGCTATGGAGATTTCAGGAGTCTTATCTTTATCTATATAAAGAGACATTATTATTATTATTATTATTATTATTATTATTATAAAGAGGATCAAAGCCAGAGGCATTCTACCTCTAAGCAAAACCCCTAGCCCTGTTTTATTTTTTGTTTTGAGACAGGGTCTCACCAGGTTTCTGAGATTCTAGCCAAATTACTGAGGCTGGCTGCAATCTTCCTGTCTCAGCCTCCCAAGTAGTGGGATTCTGGGAATGCGCCATCACATCGAGCAAAAAAAAAATACCACTTAAAAGGTTAACTTTTATTTATTTATTTATTGTTGCAGGGAACATAAAAGATTATTTTGATGCTCAACTAAAAATCTAAGGAAATTAATAAAGCCTGAAACACAATTCTTATTTCAGGCTCACTTCAGAGAAACCTCTTAGAGAAAGCCAAAGGGCATGAAAAACTGAACGGTTCTGATAACATTTTTTTTTTATTATAGGCTCATATAATTTCTTTCTCTCCTTAACTGTTATCAGTAGAATTTTTTTCCTTCTCAAAATAAAATTTAAATGTGTACCATAAGTTTTTATAGCATATTGAATTTCATGGTGCGGTTATGAATTTTAACATAACCTCCAAATAAGGCTCATTAAATGTCTCTGACTGTAGCCTTGGGTGGTTTTACGGTGTTTGTTTATTCCTGTAAGCACCGTGTTTCGCCTACTCGTTTGCTTTCAGTGAGAGAAGACGGTTGGAAGGTTGGGAGAAGAAGCCCTCCTCAGGTAGAAGGTTTGGCAGTGCTTGGCAATTATGGGCTAACGTTTTTGGGAGCGCACCCAGGAGGGCCCGGGACACCTGCCATGTTGAGAGCTCAGCATCCCGGTGGCTGGCGGGCACCGGCAGTGGTCCACCAGCTTGCTCAGACTCCTCATCAGTCCTTTGTCTCTGTCTCCCAGAGACAGGTTGTAGCTGTGTTTGGGTGTGAGCAGAGGGCAGTGGCAGAACAGTCAACCCCGTTGAATGAAGGCAGGGGTTCCCAGAAAGATGTCTGAGGTCACACAGAATTTTTGGCATTGCTAAGACTCGAGCCAGTTGATCTCGCTGGTACATGTTGGAAATGGTAAAAAGTGAAAGTGCCTTACATCACTGTTCTCAGAGAACTGTGTATGTGTGTGTGTGTATGTGTGCGTGTGTGCGTGTGTGCGTGTGTGCACATGTGTGTGTTTAAGTTACTCCTTTGATGTGGAAAAAGAGCTGTGACCTTTGGCAGGGTTCACAGACATGGTAGATGGATAAATGGAAATGTCCTCGCGGATCACAGGCTCAACTTCATTTTGTATTCTGGGCTCTGTGGATCCAGGAGGTTAAACGGCTCAGCAGAGATCGCAGTGTTCAGCTCTTGACCTACAGTCACTGGTTTTTTTTTTTTTTTTTGGTGGTACTGGGGTACCTCCGGGTTACACTCCCAGACCTATTTTATATTTTGTTTGGAAACAGGGTCTCACTAAGTTGCTGAGAGCCTCACTAAGTAGCATGGCTGGCTTTGAACCTGTATGATCCTCCTGTCTCAGCCTCCCAAGCTCGGGATTACAGGTGTGCGCCACCATGCCCAGCAACAGTCACTGTTTTGCTGTCCCTGCTTGGAAGATGATTCTGGGAGTGAGTGTCTTTGAATAAAGGGGAGAATATCATCTCAGTGCTAAGGATTCTCTGAGGCTCTTAACTTTTTGTTCTTTGGGTTGTTGTTGGTTGGTTGGTGGTGCCCGCGCTCTGCCACTGAGCTACAGCCCCAGCTCTTGACTTTCTTTTTCAACGCTCAACTTGACATCCCTTCTGGCACTGAAGGTGTTTGCAAAGTTTCTCAACCTCCCTAGAAGGAGATTATATGATTAAAGAAGAAAATGCTTCAAGGGAAAGGAGAAAAGGACTGCTCATGGCTTGAAGAGATGGTGATGGGGGTTGGCACTTTCTGTGCTGGGAGACAGGAAAGGCTTCTGTTGGTGTTCCTGTCCCAGGGGCGGGGATGTTGGCTATGAGATGCCACTTACAGCAGCAGGTTACAAGCCCAGGGCATGTGACGATGATTGAGACATCTGTGATTGGCATCTAGTGAGAAGAGGTACTAAGTATCACTGAACATGGTATACACGCTGCATAGCATCCCACAATGACAAGTTGTCTGACCCCAAATGTCAACAGAGTTGAGGTCGAGAAACCCTAACTTACAGTGGAAAGGAACAGAATACATGTCTATCTGAACTTTATGTTTTTTTTCTTTTGTGTGTGTGTGTGTGTGTGTGTGGGTACTGGGGATTAAACCCCGAGGGATTCTACCTTTGAGCTACACTCTATCACCCCTATGTTCTTTTCTTTTTATTGTGAAATAGGGTTTCATTACATTGTAGAGGGCCTCAATAAGTTCCTGAGGCTGTCCTCAAACCTGCAATCCTCCTGTTTCAGCTTCCTAACTACTGGGATTACAAGTGTGTGCCATCATGCCCCACTTGAACTTTATGGTTTTTTTTTTTCTTTACTACAATGTTCTTTCCTTTATTGGATCTCCTGAGTATAATATTTTAAAAATTTTCTTGCAGTAGTGGCAATTGAACCCCGGGGCATTCTACCTCCTGGGTAAACCCCTATTTTATTTTTAGTCTGAAGTAGGGTCTCACTGAGTTGCTGGGGCTGGCCTAGAATCTGAAATCCATCTGTCTCAACCTCCCAAGTACTGAGATGACAGGCCTGGCTCTCTGAGTGTGAATTTAATTACAGTTGCTTCTTCGCTGAGATACCTGGAGAGTCTCCAAAATTCCATGTTACTGTGTGAAGCAGAGCTGCTTTTTGCAAAGACCGTAAGTGAAGACAGTCATATATGTGAGCTCCTCTTTTTTTTTTTTTTTTTTTTTTTGGTGGTACTGGGGTTCCTGGAAGCCCATCTACCTCCGGGCTACACTCCCAGACCTATTTTTTTATATTTTGAAACAGGGTCTCATAAGCTAGCACGGCTGGCTTCGAACCTGCGCGATCCTCCTGTCTCCGCCTCCCAAGCGCGGGGATTACAAGCGTGCGCCACCACGCCTGCCCCTCATGTGAGCTCCTCTTGAAGGTACTTGGGAGGCTAAGACAGGAGGATTGCAGATTTGAAGACAGCCTCAGCAAGTAGTGAGACTCTTATCAACCTAGTGAGACCCTGTTTCAAAAAATAAAATCAGAGCTGGGCGTGGTGGCGCACACTTGTAATCCCAGTTCTTGGGAGGCTGAGATAGGAGGATCACAGGTTCACAGCCAGCCTCAGCAACTTAGTGAGCCCCTCCACAACTAATGAGACCCTGTTTCAAAATAAAGAATAGGGTTGGGGGTGTAGCTCGGAAGTAGAATGACCCTGGGTTCAAGCCCCAGTTCCGAAAAAATAAAATAAAATAAAATTAGAATAGGGCTGGGAGTATAGCTTGTAGGTAGAATGCCCCGGGGTTCAATCCCTGGCATCACACACACACACACACACACACACACACACACACACACACACACAGAGCTGGATGTGTATCCGGGACTTAGTTTGGGTTTTGCAGCACCATTGGTGCGTGCGCGCCCCTCCGTTTTAAATCTCCATATCCTTGAAGCCTCGCAGCCTGTTAACTAAGCAGCTCCACTACCAGACACTTTTGCTGATTAAATTATGTCTCATTTTAGAAGTTTTTGGGGAAAAAAAAAGTGCTCCAGATATTTTGATTCTCTCTCTGCATAAAATTATGTCACAATGGCGCCTGATTGCGGGACTGCACCCTCAGCGGGGCTGGTGGGGGCGGCCGAGGCTGGCTGCTTCGGCTGCTCAGCTATTTCAGGCAGGGAGAAGATGACAGACGCCTTCCTGTCCCGGCTGGGTGTCCACAGGAGGCGTAGGTGCCAAACGGAGAAGGAGCCAGTATGTGAGGAGACAGGTGTGTGGGTCACAGCGGAGCTGAGAACTGGGCTCAGGGGATAGATATTACCTTTGAGGCCACACGAGATGGAAACCTATTAGGGTCTAGCTCCCGGGAATCCTGAATCGTGTTGAGTCCTGGGGACTTTCTGGGGCATTCATTGTGTGTGGAGAGCTCTCAGACAGACAGGCAGACAGAGTTTAACACAGATAGACAGACAGACAGACAGACAGACAGACAGACACACACACACACACACACACACACACACACGCCAAACAGAGGCGCTGCTGTGGTCTTTCACTTTGGGGTCACCGTGAGCCTTTGAGGGTGTCACCTGTGGGCCCAGGGGAGAGGCACTAGCCTGGACATTTTGTAGAACTCAGGGAGTCGCCGGGCTGTGGTTTGATGACATACGCATGTTACGACGTAAGTACACCGAACTGCCTCTGGGATGTGAGACTGAATTTATCCTGTCACGAGTGCTTATAAAAAAACGATGCCGTGCCATTAGAAAATGTCAGTACCTTAGGGTAAGTGCATCTGTATTTTCATTTCGTGTTAATCCTTCCTTTATAACTCTGTCCCCAGACTCCCCACCGCTCTCCCCGCACGCTGACTGCTGTGGCTGGTTGGCTTTGATGAGATGGGAGTCTTTAGCCGGGGCGTGCGCCCTCGCGTTCATTCTTCCTCTAGAAGCCACCGTGCGCACATTCCCAGTCTCTGAGGTTCGGAAAGACGTATGACAGTTTTCAGATGACGAGATTCTTCATTGAGCATGAGAGCCAAATTTTTAGAAGCGCTGGCTCTACTGGCATTAACAATGACACTTCTCTCTGAAGACAGACATGTTTTGTTTTGCAAAAAGGCCACATAGGTATTCTTTTTTTTTTAATCCCCTGTGATGATTATTTTCATGATGCAAACGGCTCAGGAGGGAGCCCTCTCCATCGTTCTCTTCCTTGGCATATGGAGGTTGTTTTTAAGGTCCTGGATGTCCAGATGCTCATCCCCACCAGCCAGAGAATCCTCTACCCCATGGTTGGCGGCTCACCTAAACCGAGTTTCAGCCAGCGTCTGTGACTTCTGCCATTCAGCCTTCCGAGACGCAGGCAGCAGATCCTCCACATCAGCCCCGCTGTCCGATTTAGGTGACATGGACCTCTTCTCCAGGAAAGACCGCCGTACAGGCTGTATCCCAAGGGGTGTCCATCCAAGGGTCACCAGGCAGCTTCCAAATTGCCCAACTCAGGCTCTGGGGTGAGATCTCAGAATGGTGTCAGTCCCAGGCACAGTCCCGGCTCTGCACGCCCCGCAGAAGTTGGCGACACGAGAAGGCACAGGACCCATCTGGTGGCCTCTTAATCTTTTGCCCTCTGTCCCCCGTCAGAGTGAAGCAGACGGCGGAGCCTCACATCTGTGGTAGAGAAGCCTGTGAATTTTATGTATGTGATGGGCAGATCTGCTCTTAACGATTCCGAGGCTAATCGGGGACACATTCCTTGCTGAGCACAGACTCGGGTTCACAAGCACCGCCGCACACAAGGCTTTGAAAGGCTTTTGCCAGATGGCCGGGAGAAGAGTCCTCCTGATTCACACCCTTGGCCGACAGCTCCTGTAGCTTGGCCAGCACCGAGTAAAATCACACTTAAACGTTTCACCAACTTGCTCGGCAGACAGAAGCATCCAAACTGTGCACCTAGCACAGTGCACACCTGTAACTGTGAGATGTGACACACGCCACGTGCTTATCTATTACTCATGATTTTTTTTTTTTTTTTTGCAGTACTGGGAATGGAACCCAGGGCATTCTACCTCCGAGCTACACTCCCAGCCCTATTTTTTTAATTCCTTATTTTGAAACAGGGTCCCACTGAGTTGCCAAGGGCCTCACTAAGTAGCCGAGGCTGTCCGCGTACCGCAAACCTCCTGTCTCAGCCTCCCGAATGCTGGGATCACAAGAGGGCGCCACCGCGCCTGGCTTCGTGACTGTTTCACTTCCAGTTTTATCTTACCAGTATCCACTTAGTTAAATCAAGGAGCGTCCATATGGGGGATGAAAGGAAAGCGGCCTCTTGATGTTTGATGAGGGGTCCCACCCTAACGCCTCCCTTCCTACTCTGGTCTGGAGTGTGTCGGCCTTGATGCTTCATTGGGTCTTATGATGCTCCTGCGTCACGAGCTGGCCTCAGTTTCCCACAGTGGGGTGCGTGTTTGGCCCCCCTGACGTTTCTCCACCATGGTCTTCTCCTTTGGCACAGCCTTTAAAGGTGGTACCCCTCCTCTGAGATGCCCCTGGCCCTCAACGGGCCACAACACTTCTCCCATAGTCCTATGCAAGGGGACTTTTCCTTTATGCCCTGTGGGCTATAGGGAGACTCTGCAATATAGACTTCCAAGCTTTCTTCTGGAGGAATACAGATGCTCAGGAGTTCCCAGACCCAGTCCGGCTTCCAGCAAAGCCTGGGGAGATTGCTGACCCCTCCTGGTGGCCTTAAAGCTTGAATGGTGATCGCTGGTGGGGTCCACAACCTCTGCCCGCCCAGGATGCCGGCCAGTGAATCCCTGAGGGATTCTCCAGGCTGCACAGTTTATAGGACCTGGGAGCCCATCACTGGACAGCCAAGCACATCTATCTGGGTATTTCATGAAATGTTTGTATGGGGGGAAAACGTGGAAGAAAACACACCAAATATTGGTGGTTCTCTCTGGATTAACGGGATCATAGATGACCTTTATTGTCTTCTCTGTGCTTTCTTATATTTTCAAGTTTTCTACAATACTTATAATGTTTTAATAATTCTATAAAAGCTTTTTTTTTTAACTGAAGGTCGAACCCAGAGGCAATATGCCTCCAAGCTACACTTTTAGCCCTATTTAATTTTTCATTTTGAGACAAAATCTCGCCGAGTTGCTAAGCCTGGCCTCCAACTGTGATCCTCTCGTCTCAGCCTCCCAGGTACTGGGAATACAGGCAGATGCTACCATGCCTGGCTTTATAAAAAGCCATTTAAATGGGAAGGTTTTTCCCCCCCTCTTTTTCTTTTCTTAAACGTTAGGGGAAATGGACAGGATCTGATTAAATGAACTTGCTTTTTTAGAATATTGATGGTATTTAGACTTTCAAGGTTTTTTTTTTTTTTTCCTTCCAACTCCCGTATCCCATCTACCTCAAATTTACAAAACAGGAAATTTAAGAATTTACTATACTTGTTACCAGCAACTGGAGCCGAGAAAGAACTAAGTTGAATTAAGAAGTAAAGTTTCCTTCAGTTTTTTGAAATTTCATTGATACTTTTTTTTTTTTTTTTTTTTTTTTTAATGGTGCTGGGGATTGAACTCAGGGGCATTCTGCCTTGGAGCTACACCCCCAGCCTGATTTTTTTTTTTATTCTTTATTTTGAAAGAGGGTGTCACTAAATTGCAATTGCAAATGGCCTCATGAAGCTGCTGAGGCTGGCCTTGAACCTGCAATCCTCCTGTCTCAGCCTGCCAAGCCTGGCTTCTTTGGTACTTGCTTTGACGTGTATAAAGTTAAAAGTTAATCTTCTACAGAATAATATTGTGATAAGTGATCTTTTTGTAAGATAAAACTTGGTACAGTAACTTCTTTTAATATTCCTGTGCCTGTCGATAGATCCAGAAAAATAATTTCTGTAACGTTTGTCAGGGTTGCTAACATCTTTGAAGTCTAGACACAGGCTGATCTTTAGACAACTTAATGTTTATTTCAAAGTTGTCTTTTTTGAGAGAGGAAAAAAAATGCAATATGTAATGTGAAAGAAAAGTAAAAGAGAAAACCCGCCTATATTAAAGGCTCTTGAGCATTTGGCCATTTTTGTCAATTTGCATAAATGTTCAGACATTTATTACACTTGTGGGCAGATGGCTTGTGGCTCTTTCCACTTAATATATGTTTCTATTTATATTCTGTTTATGCATTTTAAGGTAAATCATCTTCTACTTATATACATATTATAGAAATGCCAAATTCTTTATAATTTACTTAAATATTCTTCGTGTTGGGTATTCAAGCTGTTTGCCATTGAAAAATCTTCATTGTTGGAAACCGTTCTAAAACTGCGTGTAGATGGCAAGCATGCGGGCCTCAAGTTTCTAAGCAAAAGACAATGAGGGGTATGCAGTCTGTGGGTGGGTTTGGGGATGAGAGATCTGAACCTGTCATTGATGGTCAAAAAGGTTGATGTTGTTGAACCGGCCAGCTCACCTTTCCCAAAGGATGTATGGTAGGAATATATTATTATATCTTTCAAGTCCATCCTATGTCTAAGGGGACCAGACTTAAGATGGTCAAAGCAATCTACAAATAGCCCCGAGTCTAATTTTAACCTCATCATAACTTTTTATGATTTTAAAATATTAGTGATGAATTGATTTCCCTATAATATTTGTGTGTATCTTTATATATAAGCAGTAAGTTTTTCAAAAGGCAAAAAGAACATGGGAAGGCTAGAGGCTGAGATGGGAGGATGGCATGTTTGAGGCCAGCTGCAGCAATTTAGCCAGGCCCTCAGCAACTTACTGAGACAACAAAGACACAAGGCTAAGAAATGAAACTTAAAAAAAAAAAACAAAAAAAAACAGAGAAGATGGGCGCAGTGGTGCCCTTCTGAAACCCCTGTACTTGGGAGGCCGAGACAGGAGGATCGCAGGTTCCACGCCAGCCTCAGCAACTTAGCAAGACATTGTTTAAAAAATAGATAGAGCTGGGCGTGGTGGTACACATTTGTAATCGCCACGTTTGGGAGGCTGAGACAGGAGGATCACACAGGTTCAAAGCCAGTCTCAGCTACTTAGTGAGGCTCTCAGCAACTTAGTGAGACCCTATTTCCAAATAAAATATAAAATAGATATGGGTGTCTAGCCCAGAGGTAGAAAGCCCCTGGGTTCTATCCCCAGTACCACCAAAAAAAAAAAAAAAAAAAAAAAAAAAAAAAAAAAAATAGGGCTGGGGGTGTAGCTCAAAGATAGAATGTCCTTGGGTCCAATCCCCATATAAGGAAGAAAATGGAGGAGGAGGAGGAGGGGAGGAGGAGGAAGGAGAGGAGGAGGACAAAGAAATCATACAAAAAAATATGTTTTCCCTTGTGCTGTGGTTTGAATGCATAATTAAAAACAAAAGTCGGAACTTAAATTTCCGGTGCAGTGGCACTGAGAGGTGAGGACGTTAGCAGGTGCTTAGTGGCTTTGGGAAGAGCCGGAAGGAACAGGCTTACCCTTTTGCCATCTCATCCTTTCTACCCTGTGTGCCTCCTCTTTCTCCTTCCCCAGCCATGTGAGGACACAGCAGGAAGGTGCCGGGTGACAAAGGGTCCTTCACCTGACACCAATTCTTTCTGAACGTTGCCATCCTAGTGGGTAGAATGGTACCTTGTTCTAGTATTGTTTTTGGCACTGAGCATTGAACCCAAGGGCATTCTACCTCTGAGCCACACCCCCAGCCCTATTTTATTTGGAAACAGTCTTGCTAAGTTGCTGAGTGCCTCTCTGAGTTGCTGAGACCGACTTCAAACCTGTGATCCTCTTGTCTCAACCTCCCAAGTACTGGGATTACAGGCGTGCGCCCCCACGCCTGGCTGGACCTCTTCCTTCTTCTCACTCGCCCTGACTTGGTGAAGTCCCTCTGGCCGGCCACCTCCACCTCAGGATCTAAGTGCTTCAGATTATCTCTTGCCCAAACACACTTCCTCTGGCCCTATCTGGTTTCTTCCGCCCTGGAGACAGCCACTCAGTAGTTCTTCCCCCTAATAGAAAGAGAACTCAAATACATACTTGCTAAGCCGGGTGTGGTGGCGCAGGCTTGTAGTCTAAGTACTTGGGAGGCTGAGATGGGAGAATCATGGGTTTGAGGACAGCCTCAGCTACTTAGTGAGACCTTGTTTCAAAAGAAAGAATAAAATCTCTGAGCTGGGAGTGCAGCTCAGAGATAGAATGCCTCTGTAGTCCATCCCCAGTACCACACATACACACAAATACACACTTGCTTGTTTACGTGGGGTCTTTCGTCAGCCCCTAGGGACAGGGATCTCTGGTCACAACTCTACTCTTGTGCCTAGGAGCTTGCTCAGTTTAAGCCTGCTAAGGCGGAAGAGATTTTCCCAGTTTTTTCCCCAGAAACTTTAAATAGCCTTAATTAAAATAATAAAAAGGTGGGGTGCATCCGTAAACTGTGAAGCAAACCGGCGCCACTTAAAGGAAGCAGAGCTGAATCGTAGGTGACTGTCACTTGGCAGCTGTGGATGCCATTGAGACTTTCCTGCTGTGAAGAGGCTGCCCAGAGAGTGATTTACTTAAAAAAAAAAAAAAAAAAAAAAAAGGAGGGGCGTTTGGGGAGCTTTGGTCTACATCAAAATCAATACCTTTAAACCTTCAGGGGCATGTGTTGGAGTATATTTTCTGAACTTGAAGAACTGCAGTGGTGAAGATGGTTCCAATTTGCTATTCAACACAGAGCTTAAACGTAATGGAGCCAAGTTCAGCTGCCTGTTTTGAAGTGGAGAGAGTGGTGTCTTCTTTCTCCCCATAATCAGAGAAGCCTGTAATTATGTGAAAAGAAAAGGGCCCTGATGGTTTTCTATAGCCACACGCACATGTGCACGCAGGCATGGCTTTAGATGTTTTCTTTCTGAGATTTATTTTGCATTAGTTTGGGAGCACTAGGCTTCCAAGATATTCAAATAATCGGAAACCGTAGAGTTGGTGTTTGTTATTCACAGACTCGGTTTTGGCAGATTTGTCTATTACTGTAGTAGTCAGCAGTCTCACTACTATAATCTAAAGATCTGGCCGCGTTACTTAGAGGAAGGAAGGTTTATTTGCACATGGTTTTGGGTTCAGTCCAGGGGAGGCCGGGAACCACAAATCTCTGGGCATGGCGGCCGCAGGAGTGGAGAGACGGAGTGTGCAGGGCTCTGCTCTCACATCATGGAGGCCTGAAGCAAGAGAGAGAATGGGAGGGGAGGAACCATGTATAATCCCCAAGGTTGCAGTTCCAGGGACCCTCCTTCCCAGTCTCACCCTACCAGCCCACACCACCACCCAGATGAATTCATTACAGTGGATATCCCCTGCTAAGATTACAACCAAGCCCTGTGTTAAAGTTAGACATAAAATGTCCCCTAAAGAATGCATTTGTTAATATGCAGGGTTGATAGAGTGGAGTCATGAGGGCTGTAATCCCAGCAGTGGGTAGTGTGGCTGGAGGGGATGGATCCTCTGGGGTGCGGCCTTGGGGATATAGATCGTTTGTCTTTCCCCTGTTCTTTCTCTTGTTCCGGCCTCCACGATGTGAGGAGCGCAGCCCACGTGCACTCTCTCTTTCCTCCCCTCCTGCCGCCATGCTCTGAGATCTGCGGTACCCGGCCTCACGTGGACTGAACCCCAAACTGTAAGAAAATAAGTCTTCCTTTCTCTTAAGTTACATGGTCAGGTCTTCAGATAATGGCGGTGAGCATGCTGACCGGAACGCCCCATTTTCAATGCTGCCCCCCATTTCCATGAGTGCTGGGGGACACTCCCAGTCCAAACCACCACAACTACCTGTCATTTATTCATGATCCTGGGGATCACTACCCTTGTTGTATTCATGTTCTATTGTAGCCATGCTCAGAGAGGGAAAAGTTGGATTTATTCAATCTCCCATTCCCAGGGAGACAGAACAAGGCCACACATACCCTGCCATTCCAGTCTCATCCTTTAACCAAGCATCTTTTTATCAGTCTTGTTTGATGTATGTTTTCGTGTATATATGTATTATGTTGGTGTTTTTGCAGTCCTTTTTGTTTTGTTTTGTTTGTTTCTGGTGGCGGTTACTAAGGTTGAACTCAGAGGCATTTTACCTCTGAACTGTGCTCCTAGCCCTTTTTATTTTTATTTTAAACCAGGATCTTGCTAAATTGTTGAGGGTCTTGCTAAGTGGCTGAGGCTGGCCTCGAACCTGGGATCCTTCTGCCTCAGCCTCTCATGTATTGGGATTACAGGTATGTGCCACCACTCCTTCCTGGATGATTTTGCAGTCTTACATGGCCACCGAGTGTATGGCTGAAGTGCAGGAGTCTGTGTTCCTAAGTACAAGCAGGCTGTGGTGTGTCTGTCAGAGAAAAATGCTTGCATTAGATGGACTGTGTTCAGGCCTGAGTTGTGAGCTGTGAGCTCAATATTGATGAGTCAAGGGATGGTATATCCAAAAGGAGGAGGATTACAAATGTGCGCCACAACCCCCGGCAAGTGGAGATAAAATTTAAAAACATAGTTGAGCCTCATTATTCATTTCATTATTCAGATATTTGCATATTTTCCCACTGGCTAAAACTGATAAGAGCTCTTGTGGTCATTTGCAAAGACAAGGGGATGAATTGGCAGACGCAGGGGGTTCCCTGCCAAGGCCAGGAGGCACTGCGCTGCCTTCTTGTTTCAGCCTCATCCTGAGTCGCCCCGAGGATGGTGATGCAGAGACCGGCGTAGAGTTCAGGGGTGCAGGAGGGGCTGGTGCTGGGACCCATTGGGCAGGGATTTGAACCCCGGCTCTGTTGTCTGCTAGTGAAGAGGCCTTTACAAGTTGCTTACCACTTTTTACTAATTTTTTTCTTTCACAAAATAAAATGGAGCTGGTGTGGTGGCACATGCTTGTAATCCCAGCAATTGGGAGGCTGAGACCTGAGGATCGCGGTTCGCGGACAGCCTCAGCTACTTAGTGAGGCTCTCCGCAACTCAGTGAGACCCTGTTTCAAAATAAAGAATAAAAATTAGGTAGGGGGGTGTAGCTCGGAGGTCAAACACCTCTGGGTTCCATCCCCAGACCTGCGAAAGAAGGAAAGAAAGAAAGTAAGAAAAGAGAGAAGGAAAGAAAGAAGAAAGAAGAAAGAAAATGGGAATATAACAAGACAAATTGTTTTTATTTTTATTTATTTATTCATTTTTTTGCGGGCCTGGGGATGGAACCCAGGGGCATTTTACCTCCGAGCTACATCCCCTGCCCCATTTTTTATTCTTTGTTTTTGAAACAGGGTCTCACTAAGTAGCTGAGGCTGTCCTTGAACCGCGATCCTCCTGTCTCAGCCTCCCAAATGCTGGAATTACAAGAGTGTACCACCACGGCTGGCTTGATTTTTTTTCTTCTGGAGTGTTCCATTTGATGTTTTTGGAACCCTGTTCCAAGGGGATAACTTAAAATCATGGATGTAAAGCCATAGATACAGGGTGACCGCGGCATCACACTTAGCTAAGTGTTCTATGCAGAGAAAGAATTTCTGAAAGGGCTGGTTTCCAGCACTAATTGAAATGGCCTTGCCCTACAGGGACCTTGGAGATGAGCCTGTAGAAAGCAAATGGCAGTTCTGTTGATGAAAACGTTGTGACCAGAGGCTTATGGAAAACGAACCTTCTATTTCCTCTAGGAATGATAGTTTAGTATTCTCTAATTTACAGAACATAACTACTATGAAAAATGAAAATGGACTGTAATTGAATTGGTAGAGTTATTCACTTATTTACTTAAAAACCCCACTTTTTGGCAAATGATGCTGCAAGGGCAGCGTGACATGTTTTGCGTCGAATAGCTTGCTCCTTAAATAAATAGGCCTTAATGGTATTTGACTAAATTAAATGACTCAGCGGGGAAATTCCCGATGCGAACCTGCGTCTCCTGGGGTGTTCATTACCGTGCTGGGAGTGCTTTTTATTACTGTTCTGAGCACTTTTAGGTGTCATCCCGTCTGGTGCTCACGCTGGTGGCCGCGGCAGTGGGCACTTGTAAAGCGCTTGGGTGTACAAGGAGCACTTCCCAGTGTTACACACTTGGTGATTCATTCCTTCTTCACAACCAACCCGAGGGAGTAGAGTTTATGAGTCCCATTCTACTGGAACAGAAACTGAGGCCAAGAAAGATTGAACCCAGGCCCAAAGGTTGTAGTGAGTTCTGTCCCCTGAGGCTGAGCTCTCAGACACTGGTCTCTACGGCTTCTTAGAGTTGAGATGGACAGGGGTTGGGCTCCTCCACTAATCAACAGATTTATTGGATAGGGACTTAAATACATTCCTCACCATTTATTTGTTTATCTGTTTAATTAATTAATTAATTAATTAATTATTTTGGTACTGGGGATTGGACTCAGGAGTGTTCTTCCTCTAAGCTATACCCCCAGCCCTATTTTGTGTTTGTGTGTGTGTGTGTGTGTGTGTGTGTGTGTGTGTGTGGTACTGGGGATGGAAACCAGGGGCTTTTCTTCTACCTCTGGGCTATACTCCCAGACCTATTTTATACTTTATTTGGAAACAGGGTCTCACTAAGTTGCTGAGCGCCTCACTAAGTAGCTGAGGCTGGCTTTGAACTTGTGTGATACACCTGTCTCAGACTCCCAAGTACTGGGATTACAAGCCTATGCCATCACACCCGGCTTGTTTTATATTTTGAAACAAGGTCGTTGCTTGGGGGGCAGGGGTGGGGGTTTTGCTAAGTTGTTGAGCCTAACCTCAAATTTGTGATCCTTCTATCTCAGCCTCCCAAATATGGGGATTACAGGCGGGTGACACTGTTTCTGGCTGTTTCCCACTATTTATTTTGATAGTATTAATTTCCCATGAAGCTGAGCTCAGAATGAGTGCTGTAAGCATTTTAGCTGGTCAGTTTGTGTACAATATAACATAGCAAGTATCGGGCAGTGAATTCCTGAGTCTCAAACCAGCTGCATCTGGAGGCCAACCTGGGCATGGTGGGCTGGCCCCTCAGGGTCAGTGGTTGAGAAGTGGGGCCTGTTTTGGTCCCCCACTCCCTGACCTTTTTAAGCCTTTGAGTCTGTTGTTGGGGGTTAATATTGGGTGTTACAGTAATAGTGGACTTGGAAAAACCCTTTCTCCTTTTTTCCAGAAGAAATAAAGAGTGTAGATATTTTTTCTTCTTCAATTTAAGTCAGAGGATTAGCCTCTCAGGACAGAAGTGGCCTCTTTCCTCGTCTGTACCATGCATTCCTTGCGTTTCTGGGCCTACAGATTTCATTCATATTTCTTTTATTCATCGATTGATCTATCATTGGCCACAATTCCCTTTGAGAACCCAAAGATGGCTGAAGAACCTTTCCTGGGAGGTAAACATTTCTAAGTACAGAAACTTGTCATTGGGTAGATTTTGTGGATATTCCCAGACTCCCTGGAAAGCTCATGGAGATAGCATCTTAAGGTCCATAGATTCCAAAACCTTTTTCCTTAAGAGTCCATGAGCTATTTTTGCCATTTAAAAACACCTGTTTTGGTTCAATATGGAATGTCCCCAGAAAAGCTCATGTATTAATGTTCAGAGTCGATGTAATTAAGCCATGAAGGTTTTAATCTCCTCACTGTAACGGACTTACTGGGCGGTAACCTAGGCAGGTGGGGCGTGTCTGGAGAGGGTGTATCCTGCAGGTGTGGCCTTGGGAGGCTGTGCGTGTGTCTTTGAAGCCCCTTGCTTGTTTGCCTGGCTTTCTGCTTCTGGTCTCCACGATGTGAGAGCAGAGCCCTGGCTCTCTCTTTCTCTCTCTGGTTCTGCCACTATCTCCTGAGCTCCACATATGTAGCCCAGCTGTACTGAAACTCCAAAATCTCTGCCCAAGAACTATGAGCAAATAAATTTTCCTTCTTCTAAGTTGTGTGGTCTTGGAGGATTGTCTTGGATTATAGCAGTGAGCATGTTGACCAAGACAAAGCCTTGCTAAAGTCAAGCACTTATCTATGTTGCTTTGCCCTTGGCTGGAATTAAGTGAGCATTTGCTGGGTATTTTGGCTTTCTTAAGTAGATGAATTACTGAAAGCAAAAAGTCTAGGCTGGGTGAAGTGGGGTGCCTTAATGGTACAAAGATTGGGGACCACTAGCCTGCACTTTGGCCTGTTAATCCAGACAGTCCTAAACGTATAATGCAGCAGTGTGACTTTCTAGCATTCTTTATTTTGTCCTCTCTGTTTCTTCTTTAAGATCTCTGAGGGCATGTGTCTCAAAGACCCTACTTTCCTCTCTACATAGGCGCCATTTTCTCTAGAGAAGACCTTCTTTGGCAAAGGTGTCCGTCCTCCGGCCAGCAGGGGGCAGCATCAGAGTGAGCAAACGTGGTCTTTGTTCTGTAGATGAACCAGGTTTTTTGGAGATGTAAGAGCCCCTGAGGGAATATATCTACTCAGTGTGAATGCTGAGGAAATGGCCCTTAAAATTAAGGCAGCTTTATTTAAAGCTAGCATATCATTTCAATTTCAAGCCGTATTTTTTTAAACAATTGTTTTAGCAGAAGAATCGTTGTTTTCAGCGGCATTGTGTTTTTGGTTTGGGATGCGTTGGCGTGGGGTTAGGGAGCGGGGCAGACAGTCAGTAGCCTCAGCGGGCGCCTGGTGAACATTTCTTCACACTGACCTTTTATTGCTACTAACTATAAGTGAAAATCAAGCCAATTTATCCCTGGAGTAAATTGTGTGTTTATATTGAAGTGCAGAGAGAATAATCGCCTGTGTTTATTTTGCAGTTGGGCAACGTGTGGATATGACACATTTTCTGAAAGTTTAGTGTAAAGGTGGTGAGTTAACGACGCACAGATGAGTCTACAGGGAGTCTACCAGAGTTTCTAAAGATTTTTCTGAACTGCAGAGGTGACGTGTTTTCCTTCTGTATGTGCCCAGAAGAGCCCTCAGGAGACGCCCCCCACTGTTGACAAAATACTACAGGCAGAGCGGTTCCGCCTAGGAGAACCACCCGAAGGTGGAGGCAGGTCCCGAGGCCAGAGGATACGGCCGTTCATCCCTGGAAGGGTCGATTGGCGCTGGCCGTGTGCCCAGGAAGCGGGACATGGCCTGCTCCGCAAACCTTGAGCCTTACAGAGCTCCCAGAAAAAGGGTCTTGGTAACATCTGACTTGAGGGGAGAGGAAGGCTTTGTGAAGGAACAGGAGGAAGAGGTTTCTAAGACAGTGATAACCTGAGAAAGTGAAGGGGGGGCAGTATTTTCACAAGCGCCCTTCAGCCGGGGTGCAGTGGCGCACGACGATAGTCTTAGTTCTTGAGAGACTGACACAGGAGGATTGCAGGCTTGAGGCCAGCCTCAGCAGTGTAGAGAGGCCCCCAGCAACTTAGTGAGACCCTGCTTCAAAGTAAAAATGCTTTAAGACTGGGCATGGTGATGTACCCTTGTAGTCCCAGGATGTGGGAGGCTGAGACAGGAGGATCGAAGGTTTGACACCAGCTTCAGCAATTTAGGAAGACACTGTTTCAAAATAAAAATATTTTTTAAAAAAGGGCTGGCAGTGTAACTTCGAGGTAGAGTACCTCTGGGTTCAATCCCCAGTAAATATATACATGTAAAATATTTATTATATAAAATATATAATTATATATATAAAATATAAATATATATTTATCTGGGCATGGTGGCACACACCTGTAATCCCAGTACTTGGGAGTCTGAGACAAGAGGATCACAGGTTTGAGGACAGCCTCACCAACTTAGTGAGGCTCTCAGCAACTTAATGAGACTTGTTTCAAAAATAATAAATAAGCCGGGTGTGGTGGTGCACGCTTGTAATCCCCACGCTTGGGTGGCTGAGAAAGGAGGATCGCACAGGTTCGAAGCCAGCCTCAGGTACTTAGTGAGGCTCTCAGCAACTTAGTGAGACCCTGTTTCCAAATAAAGTATAAAATGGGTCTGGGAGTATAGCCTGGAGGTAGAAAAAGCCCCTGGGTTCTATCCTCAGTACCACCCAAAATATTTTAAAAAATAAAATAAATAAATAAAATATGGCTTAGAGGTAGGATTCCCCTGGCTTCCATCCCCAGTTCCATCCAAAAGAAAAAAAAAAAAGAAAAGAAAAATGTAAACTTGGGTTGGGGGTGTAGCTCAGAGGTAGAACCCCCTAGATTCAGTTCCCAATAGTGTGCACACACACACACACACACACACACACACACACACACACACACACACACACACACACTGCTCCCAGTTCTTTCCTGTGCTTTCCAAGCCGTATTGCTGTGTCTGTGGTTTGGAGATGGTCAAAAGAAAAGGCCGATTTAGCCCCATGAAAAAGAGCTGCTCTGATCGCCGCGTGTGAGGCAGGCACAGGAGGCTCTTGAGAGGGAATTGCTTCGTGCTGGAGCAAAATCCAGAGCGCCTCGTGGTCATTTTAATTTCCAAAAGTTAATTGAAGTGCGAGGCCCGGGGATCTGCTCTGAACACGGCTCCGCTCTTGGGGGTGTCTTCTAGCCCTGCAGAGTCGTGAGAGCATGTGAGCCGAGAGGGGCTGCGGCTGTCCTGTCCACTCCGTCAGCCCAGTCCTGTCCATTCCATCACCTGCGGACGCCATGGGCCTCTCATTGTGAGATGCGAAGGGAAACGCGCCAAGACGTGTGCACGTACGTTTGTGGCTCTTTGGGTCTCACTGTGGTGTAGAATTACATCACACCAATAAGAAAAAAAAAAAGAAAAGATTATATACAAATGGAAGGGAAGGAAGGAAAGAAGGGAGGGAGGAGGAAGGTGGTGTGTTTGGGGCTCTGTTGCAGTGGTGTTATCCTAGGCGGTTGTGAGAAGTTAATATACTTTCAGGACCCCCGGATGGGAAGCTGAGTCGCCCTGGCGATTCATGTCACACCAGCACTAAGTGTAGGCCATGCCTCGATATTAAGCAACTTGCTTTTGGTAAAAGTCTTCACTGACGTTCCATTTGGCTTATACCTTGTGGTGAAGTGAATTTTCAAAGTGCCCGGCTCCTGCGGGTGGTGGCACGCGCTTGTAATCCCAGCATTCGGGAGGCTGAGACTGGAGGATCGTGCGGTTCACGGACAACCTCAGCTACTTAGTGAGGCCCTCCGTAATTTAGTGAGACCCTGTTTCAAAATAAAGAATAAAATAGGGCCGGGGTATAGCTCGGAGGTAGAATGCTCCTGGGTTCCATCCCTAGTACTGCCAAAAAATCTTCCAGAAATACCGAGCCCCAGAACACCAGACCTCCATCCAGTCCTTCCTTCCCCCTCCCCTCTCCCTTCATCCTTCCCCTCGCCCCTCCCTCTTCTCCTTTCTTCACACCATTCTTTTTACATGTCCCTCCTTCTCTCCACCTCCCGCCCCTGCATCTGTCCACTCTGGGAGCGTACATCAGGCCCGTCCTGTGAGCGGGTCCTTTGACATGTAGGAGTCCAGTGCCCTGCTCCTGGGCGGCCGGGCTCTGGCAGTGGACTGACTGTATGGGCAGGCTGTGGAGATGGATACCCATGGAACCAACGCATCCTAATGCATTAGGCTCCTTTTGTGAAATTGATTTTATCTTTTATGGTACTGGGGATTGAAACCAGAGGCATTCTCTCTCTGAGCTGTACCCCCAGCTCTATCTTATTTTTTATTTTGAAACAAACAGGGCCTCTTTAAGTTGCTGAGGCTGGCCTCGAACCTACAATTCTCCTGTCTTCCCTCATAAGTACTAGGGTTACAGGCATGCGCCGTCATGCATGGCTTTGTGTACTCAGTGTACATGAGCAGTGGTCATGAACCACAGCCCTTTTATTGTGTGTGTCTATGCGGTACTGGAAACGGCATCCAGGGCCATTCTACCTCCGGGTTACACCCCGGCCCTATTTTTTATTCTTTATTTTGGAACAGGTTCTCACTGAGTTGCAAAGGGCCTCGATAAGTAGCCGAGGCTGTCGGCGAACCGCGATCCTCCTGTCTCGGCCTCCCGAATGCTGGGATGACAAGCGTGCGCCAAGCCCGGCTTGCGCAGCCCTCTCTTGCCATGTGTGCGTACTTGGAGGAAGAGGAGAGGAGGGAGGCCCCAATCCAGTCCGTTTCTGTCGCTGGAAAGCAATTCCAGATGCTGCCATCTATCAAGGGCCGCCGACTCTTTTGCAAGCACGGCGTGTTATGTGTCACCGTTCTGCCTCGCATTTGAGCGTCTGGAGAATCACACTGTATGCAGTTTGTGTGTGGAATCCTGTTCTGTCTTCTGTAAACTAGCGACGTCCCTGTCATTACCCGGTGGGGATACAATAAATACTAATCACTGCTGGCTTATCCCTTAACACACCTTTCCCATTCAGATTAATGAAGCAGATTACTGATAAACGCTCCTGTCTCTCCAGAGGTTCTTTTGCCAAGGCTCCAATGCTCTGCAGGATTTGCCTGGAGGGGAAAGGCTCAGGCTCAATTTTTTCTTTCTTCTTTCGAGGGCCCTTTGGCGGTACATCTCTTCTTGAAACTAATCGACAGCGGTGAGATCCATTGTAGCCGAGAGAAGAGAGCTACGTGGTCATGTTCTTGTCTGCTACTCTGGGTGGATATTTGAGCTGCAAACAGTAATTAAGCTTTACAAGAGAGTGCGGTGTTTACTGGATAGAGTTCAGACCCAGTTATATATACTGCCAAGCTGGAGTTGGAATCCAGGTGTCTGTAGGCATTTTTTTTTTTTCATTAGAAATTCTAGAGTCAACCTGCTTTCCTTGCAAAATAAAAGAATTTCCTCTGAGCGTTACATTAGCAATTATGAAATGGAGATTAAATATCTAGAAATTTAGGACTTCTGGGACATAGCTAGACTCAGCACGGGTGTGGGACCTCAGTGAACAGCCCAAAGCAGCCTCAAAAAGCCGGGTCGGTCTGGCGTGGAGGCTGAGGTAGGAGGATCACAGGTTCGAGGTCAGCCTTGGCCATGTCGTGAGATCCTTAGCACTTAGCAAGACCCTGTTTCAAAAAGAAAAAAAAAGAAAAAGAAAAAGAAAAGGGCTGAGTGAGGAAGTAGCTTGGAGGTAGAATGCCCTTGGGCTCCACCCCCAATACAACACACACACACACACACACACACATACACACACACACACACACACACACACACACACACACACACACACACGATGGTTCAATTGTATGCACGTCCATCTCTGGTTTCCACAGTTACATTTCTTAAGGGAAAATATCTTGACGAGCTAGCTTTTCCTGACGAGGGGCAGGAGATGAATCAGAAGAGGTCTGAACCGGGACGGGGAGGCAACATTTCAGTCTCCACGTTTGCTTCTGGTGTTTGCACATGGTGTCCTGAGCAGAGAAACGGAGGAAAACACAAACACTGGGCTGAAACTCCCGCACCATTTGTGGAACAATTCTTTACCCCACGGGCTTTTCCATTCCGCCTGGTTTTGTGTTTCCCGTGACTTTTACCCCGGGGGAGTTTGGGGCCGCCCGGTGCTCTCATTCACCAACACCTGCCCCTCTCAGGTGCTCGGCCGCCAGGTGAGCATGGGCGGGCGTGGGAGCGTTTGCGCCCGAGCCGGGGGCAGCCTGTCTTGTGTGCTTTTGGGAGTGTCTTTAGGGCTGGTGAGGAAGTGGTTGTTGAAAAGTCACAGGTAAATAAATGGCCAGAAGAAGTGAAATGGGGGTTTCTTCTGAGCCCCCCAGATGAAAAGGGGGGTTTCCTGAGAAGAAACCTGGAGTCTCATCACAGATGAAACGGACTTTCTTAAGAAGAGACTCAGCATCTCCGTACAGGGTTCTTGTCTACGGTGAGCGAAGAATGACACCGCAGACCTCAGGAAGGGGAGGAAAAGGTTTATTGGAAGCAGCAGGGAATGGGGAAAGGTGGCTGGACACCCCCAAAGGAGCTGGAACTCTGGGTCCAGCAGCTGCCTTCAGGACAATACTTGAGAGTAGCCCAAGCCGAATTGCCTTCAGGTGCAGGCTGCTTTCTTCCAGAGTCCACGCGATCTGCCAGAAGGGAATAGGAAAAGAGGCAGAACACCACTCGGGCTGTCGGGTCTCCTGGTGTCCAGTAGTTGCCTTTAGGTCACTACCTGAGTGTTGCCCGAGCCAAGTGTCGTCAGTTGCAAACTACTTTCTCCCAGAGTCCACGCGATCTGCCAGAAAAGAGGTGCAGGTCACCCCTAGGGGCCTGGTCAGCCTTGATGTCCAGCAGAGGCCTTCAGGTCACTACCTGAGAGTAGCCCGGGCCACGTGCCATCAGTTGCACTCTGCCTCCTCTCAGGGCCAACACGACCTGCGAGAGAGAGAACAGCTCCCCAAAAGGGGAGGGGGTCCCAAGAGGGGAAAAAAAACCATTTGCCGTCCACCTAAGGCAAAGGCCTGACCGTTTGCGACCTCTTTTGGTTAGGGTGACTTTGGGAATTCTGGGAAGCAGCTCTCAGGATTTGCATAGGGTATTTGCAAGTCCTTGAAGAATCTCCTTTCAGGACTGCCAGACTTGTTCAGTGGGTTTGTTGATTAGTAAACAGATGGCTTTGTGAAGCTCTGGTCCTTATCTCTGAGCCTTTGGAATTTCAGTTATTTGTCACCCCTCAGGAAACTCAGGAAATTAACTTTTTCTACCGAGGCCTTTTCCCTATCTGCCTATTTCCTTTCTATCTCCTCAGAAGGAAATTTTTAAGAAATACATTGGTACCATCCCTCTTCAGAAAGCTTTTTATTTTGTTTTTTTGGGGGTAGGGGTGGTTGAATCCAAGGGTAGTCTACCTCTGAGCCACACTCCCAGCTCTATTGTATTACATTTATTTAAATTTTGAAACAGGGTCTCACTAAGTTGCAGAGGGCCTTGCTAGGTTGCTGAGGCTGGCCACAAACCTGCGATCCTCCCGTCTCAGCCTCCCAAGTACTGGGACGACAAACGTGCGTCAGCACCCCTGGTTCTGAGACATTTTTATAATGTTTAACGTCCTCCTTGCTAAACTATAAAGAGGGCAGAACAAACTTCAGAAGGCCCGCATCTCTGGAATGGGATTTTAGCCACCCTTTCAATTTCTGTTTTCCTTGACCTCATGACAAAGGCTAGTTGTCAAAATGAACTTCTCAAGGTCATTAGCCTGCCCTGCCTCCCAGGCGTGGGGAGTAGACAGAAATCTAGGTTGGTGGCTTAAGTCATGTAGTAATGGGCAGCTACAGTAATGACTCTGTGAAGTCCAAGGCAAGTAGGTTAAGAATCCTGAGTGTAGTTAAATGTCTGGAAACAATGAATACTCCTCTCTTCCCAATTCGCTGAAAGGGAGAATAGATTCTGTTACCAAAGACATTAATGCAGCTTTCCAGCTGGCCGGGGCAATTGCTTATGAGGCTGTCGTTATCACGGAGATGGGATTAGGGGTCTGCACTTACCCACCTGTGGAAGGAAAGCCCTAAGCCTTGTACAATGGCTTCGGGGCGGAGGTTGTTCTTTCAGAGCTGGGGCAAGGTACAGCTGGAGCCACCTACCTGGTGATCTTGCCAAACAATGACCTTTCCCCACCAGGAAGCCCCAGCAGCAGTCTGGGGAAGCTGTCTCTGTCCCTCAGGCAACATCAGGACAGAGACCAGTACAGGCCGCAGACTGAAATGGCGGGACAACAGCTCTGAAGTTAACTTGGCCCATAAAAGCAGGCTGGGACCTGGATGCTAAGCCTAAACACAAGACAGCCCGCTCAGAAAAATTCCAGCGGCCCCGCGTCTCCTCGTGTAATAGCCAAAATGCCCAGCACAAATGCCCGGCACACGGGCGTGAGTCACCAGTCACCTGAGACCCGGGATGAGCACAGCTTGAATGGGGGCCCGGGATGATCCCACACCAAGACAGACGGAGATGAACCCAGCGTTCGTCGTCCAGGGGCGCAGCCCGGCCAGTGTGTTTGCACCACTGCGGCTGCTCCTGAGCCGGCGGGCACAGCCGGCGGTTGCCACGGCGACCGGATGGTCCAGAGGCTCGAGATGTGTACTCTCTGGCCCCTTGTGCAAGTTTGCTGAGCCCTGCAGTAAGCTCGCTGAAGACCTAGTAGCCTTGAGTTTTTTTTTTTTTTTTTTTTAAGATCTTTCATTTTCCCTTTATCTTTTTCTGTTTGCTTTGAATCATAGTCTAGACTGCAGAGATTCCCAAACTTACTGTCTCCTTTTCAGAAAAAAGAAATTACTCAGCGCCCCCCAAGTGCTTCCACTGCGCCTTATATTTATTTGTTCTCCCTCTCCCAAGTGTGCCCGGGCTGCTACCCTGGGGATCATTCCAGTGTCCCTGAGGAATCTATGGTGTAGAATACTGAATTCCTTCTATTGGTTTCTGTATTCTTGTCTCCTCCTCCTCCTCCTCTTTCTCTTCCTCCTCCTCCTCCTCCTCTTTCTCTTCCTCCTCCTCCTCTTCCTCTTCCTCCTCCTCTTCCTCCTCCTCCTCTTCCTCTTCTTCCTCCTCCTCCTTTTCCTCTTCCACCTCCTCCTCCTCTTCCTCCTCCTCCTCTTCCTCTTCTTCCTCCTCCTCCTCTTCCTCCTCCACCTCCTCCCGTCTTCCTCTCCTTTTTAATTGAACCAGGAGCTTTCTACCTCTGAGCTATATCCACAGTCCCTCCCCCATTTTTGCAGCACTGGGGATGGAACCCAGGGGCATTCTACTTTCGACCAACACCCCCAGACCTATATTTTGTTCTTCATTTTTAATTAATTAATTAATTTTTTGTGGTACTGGAGATGGAATCCAGGGGCATTCTACCTCCAAACTACACCCCCAGTCCTATTTTTTTATTCTTTATTTTGAAACGGGGTCCTACCGAGTTGAAAAGGGCCTCACTAAATAACTGAGGCTGTCCACGAACTGTGATCTTCCTGTCTCAGCCTCCCGAATGCTGGGATTACAAGTGCGCACCACACCTGGCAATCCCTTTTAATTTTATATTGAACGAGGGTTTTGCTAAGTCGCTGAGGGTCGCACTAAGCTGCGGAGGTTAATTTTCAAAACTATGATTCTCCTTTGTCAGCCTCCCAAAGACTGAGATTATAGGCATGCCCATCACACCCAGGGATTCTTCTTCATTAGTGACCTCATCTGTTTACGGAGGCTCCCCCATGGGGATGGGCCCCATTTCCTCCTGCTTATCCTGTTCTATTGCTATAGTGCCCCCCCCCTCTCTTTACTGGGGATGGAACCCAGGGACATTCTACCTCTGAGCGGCACCCCAAGCCCTATTTTCTATTCTTTATTTTTAAACAGGGTCTCACTAAGTTGCCAAAGGCCTCCCTAAGTAGCTGAGGCTTTTCAGGAACCCAGATCCTCCTGTCTCAGTCTCCCAAGTACTGGGATGACAAGCGTGCACCACGCCCAGCCATGGCCACTCTACTAACCCTAAGTAATAAGGTTTTGAAGATCTGTATGCTAGGCAGGGGTTTTCTTTCTCCACTCGGTCAGGTTTGAGAGATACTTGGAAGTCCCAAGATGCTTAGGAACGGCCTACAGAGAGCTGTGTCTGGGGATGAGGCAGCCTTGTCCCGAGCGCCAGGACTCTGGTAGGTTTTCATCCCAGTGTGTGCCAGGACTCTGGTAGGTTTTCCCCAGCGTGTGCGGGGAGGTAGAGCGAGAGGCATGCCCTGGGAAGGTCAGGGACGGTGGAGTATCTGGGTGAAAAGTTAGCGGTCCATTGAGAGAAGAAGGAATTGCTCGGGGGTGAGGCCAGGGCTTACTGTGCCTTGACACACCGAGCTTTGCAGAAAGCTACTGCCGCTGGCAATGCCAGCTCTCCAAATATTGACAATACGGGCTGTCGATAAACCTCCGAGCTACACCTCCTGCCCTATTTTTTATTCTTTATTTTGAAACCGGTCTCACTGAGTTGCAGAGGGCCTTACTAAGTAGCTGAGGCTGTCTGCGAACCGTGATCCTCCGGTCTCAGCCTCCCAAATGCTGGGCTTACGAGCGTGCACCACCACACCTGGCTGAGACCCTGTTTCCAAATTAAAAAAAAAAAATAGTATGAGAGTATAGCTTAGAGATAGAATGCCCCTGTGTTCAACCCCAGTATCACAAAAAATAAATAAAAATAAAATCTAGCCGGGCATGGTGGCACACACTTGTAATCCCCGCGCTTGGGAGGCAGAGACAGGAGGATCGCGCAGGTTCGAAGCCAGCTGTGCTGGCTTAAGAGACCCTGTTTCCAAATAAAAATATAAAATAGGTCTGGGAGTGTAGCCCGGAGGTAGAAGGGCTTCCAGGAACCCCAGTACCACCCCCCCAAAAAAAAAATCTAGCTGGGCATGGCGCATGCCTGTAATCCCAGTACTTACTTGGGAGGCTGAGACAGGAGGATAACTGTTCGTGGCCAGCCTCAGCTACTTAGTGAGGCCCTCCGCAATGTAGCGAGACCCCCTGTTTCCAAATAAAAATAAAAAACAGAGCTGGGAGGTATAGCCTGGAGGTAAAATGCCTCTGGTTTCAATCCCTAGTTCTGGGAAAAAAAACCCAAAAAAACCCAAAAAGCCTGTCCCTTGACTTATTGTTCATAGAGTAGGAGACAGAGAAGATGTATTCTTTGCTGTTTCCTTTGGTTTTCTCTTGGGAGGGTTCCTACCTGTTGGGTGGGATGCTACTGAGTGTGGATTTTTTTTTCCATTATTGGGTATGGAAACCAGGGGCATTCTACATCCGATCTCCACCCCCGGCCCTATTTTTTTATTCTTTATTTTGAATCAGGGTCTCACTGAGTAGCAGAGGGCCTCACTAAGTAGCTGAGGCTGTCCTCGAACCTGTGATCCTCTTGTCTCGGCCTCCCAAATGCTGGGATTACCATCTTGGCTTTCAGCTCCTTTAAGCCCTAGGCAGCCGCTGCTCCAGTTTGCAAGACCGGCTGGGCTTTGTAACACACCGGGTGGTGGGCAACAGGCCCTAGGGTGTCTCCCTTCCCTGTGAGGTTTGCTCACCTGCAGCTTTCAGCCTGACCCACAGGCAGCCTCGCTCGCCATCTCAGGAGCCCGCGCCTCCCAATGGCTAATCGCTGAGATTTAATCAGGGGGCCCTATTTTTAATTTCTAACATTTACTTGGAGACCGTTATTTTTGTTTGTGTTAGGAGATCGGCGACACCCCTGATGAACCGAAATGTGAGAACTGAAATGTGTGCCGTCTCTGGTTTGTTTTGAAACGCTGCGGATGATTAATGCCAAGACGCGGTGGAGGGGGCGTCTCAGGCTCCGATTTGAACGGACTTCATTAAAGCACGCGATTCAGCCTTTCGGTAGAGGCGGGTGGCTGCAGGTGGGTCGGCTGCGTGTTGCTCTGGTTGCTGAGCCTGTGGGCACCTGGAAAGGGCCACGGAGCCCCTTGGGTATTTTATGCACTTGGTATTTGGGGTGCGTACAGCCTTTGAGTATCATTCATCTTCTCGAATGGGGCCTTAATTACAATTAAATCCAGAAGCCTCGAACTTGGGGTCTTCCTGCCTTAGCCTCCCCAACAGCTGGGATTGCGGACGCAAGCTCTTTGCCATACATCCTGAGGGGCAGCCAGCAGCCCTGGTGCCCACCATGCGGTGCCAGGAGTTCTCCCTGTCGATGTAGCCGCCCAAGCCCCCTACGTCCACGTGCAGCCCACTCGCCTCCTCTGAAAGGCTCCCTGCTTCTGGCACGGGCCTTGGGCTCAAATACTGTCGGATGCTTTTTGGAGATCTGATCTCTGGAGTCATCCCCGGGCACGTGGGACATTCTGAGAGCCAGTTTTGTGGTTTTTTTTTTTTTTATGACCCCCACATTTACATAATGGTTTATGTTTGTGGAATGACAAGTATTTGTTCTGGGCTATATAATTGGAATCTAGTTAGTTCTTTTTGTTGATTAAAAATGAATATATTTCACATAGGTCAGCGCTGGATTTCACTTCCCTTTTCTCAGAAGCATTATGGGACCATTCATAAAAATAAAAAATAATGTATGTCTCACCATTACGTTCTTTTCTTTTTTCTTCGACACATCATTTTCTAAATCAAGGTTTTATGGGAAGAATTTAGGGAAAGTGCTGACTACTACAAATAGCCTGGAATCTACTTTCCCCTAACCGCGAGCAGTTACACATATAGTTGACTGTCAATGAACGCGTAGACATTTTATCGTACTTGAAATTAAAGCTAACCAGTGGACAGTATTTCTTGGCAAGCCTAAACCTGCGGCAGCGTTATCGTCCTCTAGAATCTTTAGTCCTGTTACACTAATCAGGTACGATGGTTTCTATAGACTTTGTTCATAAGTGGATTCGCTCGCCTTTAAGTGGGAAAAGAGTGAGGTTTAAATTCATTCATTCAGTCGGTATTTATTGTTCTGGGGGTGTATCAGTGAGCGACACAGAAAATGCCACTTGCTTACACACCAGCATAAAGATGCATAATAAATAGGTGAGTTTCAGCCGGGCGTGGTGGCGTGTGCTTGTGATCGCAGCGTTTGGGAGGCTGAGGCGGGAGGATCTCAGTTCATGGCCGGCCTCAGCTACTTGGTGAGGCCCTCCGCAACTCAGTGAGACCCTGTTTCCAAATAAAGAATAAAAAATAGGGCTGGGGGTGTAGCTCCGAGGTAGAATGCCCCTGGGTTCCATCCCCAGTTCTGCAAAGGAAAGAAAAAAAAAAAAAAAGCCCAGTGTGGAGTGAGTTTGGGGTCCACGGTCCAATGTTTTTTTTTTTTTTTTTTTTTTTTTTTGTGTGGTACTGGGGTTCCTGGAAGCCCTTCTACTTTATATTTTTGAAACAGGGTCTCAAGCCAACGGGGCTGGCTTTGAACCTGCGCGATCCTCCCAAGCGCGGGGATTACAAGCGTGCGCCACCACACCTGGCTGGTCCAATGGTTTTTATAGGATTACTGCTCCTGCCAGCCTGCGGCATCATGGTGGTGACATAGAACCTTTGGGGACTACGGTGAAAATGCAGGAGATGTAGGAGGCTGTCGTAGAGAAGCTTCCAGAGGTGTGGTCCAGAGTCCAGAGGACAGCCCTCGGCTCCTGCCCCCAAAGCCACCCAGCTCCGTGACACTGGGTGGTTTCTCTAGCATCTTCACTTCTTGGAATGGCACAAGACCGCCATTCACGTCCTTTCCTGGCGCTCCTGGGGGCGCCTCTGCCCTGGGGTTGCCGATTCGAAGGTACTGTAGGTGATTTAAATTAGTCTCAGGATGAGCTCAGCGTGAAGCGCAGCTGGAGGTCGGTCCCCCTGGCTCGTCCCGGTGAGCGCCGTGGCTGGGGCTGGCTCCAAAACTCCTGGTTTCCTTCCTGATATCGTCCCTGATGTTACAGAAAGCCGCATCGTGCGTGGCAATTTGGGGGAGCGTGGTGGGTCTGCTCAGGCTTTTCTGAAATCTCACGGGTACAGATACTAGCGTCACGTCCCACCTGCATCTCTTCACCTCTGAAGGGGACTGCCAGGGAGGGAGGATCGGGGCTGGCGGGGAAGGGGGAGTCAGCCTTGCTCGGAGGAAAACCTGCAGTGGCCCTCGCTCAGACGCCCCTCCATGGTGAAGGATCTCGTGGACTTGGGCTTCAAGTGCGTATCTTAGTGACTCAGCTACTGGACAGTGAAGTGCCCAGGAGGATGCGCCCGGGTGTCCTGATGGTTCTTTTCTGCTCTGACATCCTCAGATTCCCTTGGGGTCAGAGTGCCTTTGGATAGATGGACCAGAACCGATGGCACCCACGCTCACAGATCTCATCCAAGGACTAGCCGGGCGCCCCGCGCTCCCAGCCCCTCAGGCCCGGCCCTGCCTGGCCCCCGTCTAGGCGCAGGGACCCCCGCCCCTCACCGTGCGTCCTCGTGTTTTGCAGATGATGAGCCAGGTGGAGGGGCAGCAGAAGACACTTGTGCACGCCATCGAGTCGCTGCCGGGCTCCGGGCCGCTCACCGCCTTGGACCAGGACCTGCTGCTGCTGAAAGCCACCTCCGCGGCCACCCTCAGCTGCCTCGGGGAGTGCCTCAGCTTGCTGCAGCAGAGCGTGCAGCAGCGGGGGGCCCCCAGCCACAAGCCGGGGGCCTCAGGTAAGACGGTCCCTGGGTCCCTGCGATGCGGGTCCAGGACGCCTGCCTCCTCTGTAGCCGTCCACCTCCCTCCAACCCTCCTTCCATCCAGGCGTGGCTCCGCTCAGCCCCCACGCCCCACACACCCTTGTTTGGGATAGAGTTTTCTTTTACAAACTAGGAATGTAGCTTCCTTTGAAGAATGTAACACATTTCTCCATGACTACTACAAAAGGCCTTTCAGTTTTACCCGCATCGCAGGCTATGTAATTAATCAGTCTGCTGGTGACGTCTCTGCTCAATGTTCTCTCTTTAAGATCCACTGCTAGCCGGGCGTGGTGGCGCACGCTTGTAATCCCCGAGCTTGGGAGGCTGAGACAGGAGGATCGCGCAGGTTCGAAGCCAGCCTCAGCTACTTAGTGAGGCTCTCAGCAACTTAGTGAGACCCTGTTTCCAAATAAAAATATAAAAAATAGGGCTGGGAGTATAGCCCGAAGGTAGAAAGCCCCTGGGTTCCACCCCCAGTACCACCAAAAAAATAAAAAAATAAAGAAAAACGAAAATGAGTCGGTTGCTACTAGTAGCGCACGCCTGCAATCCCAGTACTTGGGAGGCTGAGACAGAAGGATCGCAGGTTTGATACCAGCTTTAGCAATGTAGAAAGACAGACACCAACCTAGAAAGATCCTGTTTCAAAACAACAGCAAATAGCAAAAATAAATAAATAAATAAATAAATAAATAAATAAATAAATAAGGGCTGGGGACGTAGAAAGAGCTAGAATGCCTCTGGGTTCAATGTCTAGTACCAAAAAATAAAAAAATAAAAGAGATGGAAAAGAATGAAAGTAGCATGAGAACCCCTCTGCCAGTTGCCTAAGTGGTTGGACCCTCAGTGGCCCCTCCGGGACTCAGCGCACATCCCGAGTGAGCTGGGACACGGCCGTGGTCTCTCATGTCCTGCCTTATAACTTCTAGGCTCTGCAACCAGAGGCTTGTTCCAGGAATCTTTTACTGGTTGATATGAGCTCAAACCATGTTCTTATTCCTAAAATAAATCCTTTGTGTGTGTGTGTGTGTGTGTGTGTGTGTGTGGTACTGAGGGTGGAACCCAGGGGCTTTTCTACCTCCGGGCTCTACTCTCAGACCTATTTTATACTTTATTTGGGAACAGGGTCTCACTGAATTGCAGAGGGCCTCACTAAGTAGCTGAGGCTGTCTGCGAACCGCGATCCTCCTGTCTCAGCCTCCTGAATGCTGGGATTACAGGCGTGCGCCACCACGTCCGGCTCATACGCCTTTTTCAACCTATATTTTCAGAGTCATCCAGTTCAAAGATGACATGCTACTTCTTGAATCTTCCCTTGAAAGATGAAGACTTGGCATACTTTAACTTCCTCTGCTACTTTGATCCACTCCCCCAGTTTTTGGTGCTATGAGATAGGCTATTGCTAATATTTTTTTTCCATCTTGGCAGTGCTGGGGATTGAACTTACGGCCTCATGCTTGCTAGACAAGCGCTTCCTTGTTAATATTTTTGTATTAGTATGATACTTGCATGGGGTATGAGGATAACCTGGTATGTGTGTGTGCGTGTGAACATGTGTGCACGTGTGTGTGGTACTTGAGATGGAGCCCAGGGGCATTCTACCTCTGAGCTCCACCACTAGCCCTATTTCGTGTTTTATTCTGAATCGGGTCTAAGTTGCTGGGGGCCTCACTAAGTTGCTGAGGCTGGCTGTGAACCTACCATCCTCCTGTCTCAGCCTCCCAAGTATAGAGATTATAGATAAGTGGTACCATAACCAATTCCCCTTTAAAATCATTTTGACTTTGATATTGAAATACACAACTGTGTTTAGAAAAAGTATTTGTGGTCAGTTCCTGGACTGGAACCAGCAGGATGAGTGAGACTCATCCTGGTGCAGGCTTGATGCAGAATTTAAGGGGTCCAAAAATATTTGTGATTAAGATGGCCGATGATCAGTGCAGCCTAATTTTAAGCCAAAACAAATGCAATCCTTGATGAACCAAATATTCAGAAAAAAATTGGGGTGTGATTGAATCCAGGGTTTTCTACCTCTGAGCTACATCCCCGACCCTATTTTATTATTTTTTTTTGAAACAGAGAGTCTCACTGAGTTGCTGAGGCCCTCATTAATTTGTAGAGGCCGGCCTTGAGCCTGCGATCCTCTTGTCTCAACCTTGAAAGTACTGGGATTACAAGCGTGGGCCACCAGGTGTATCAAAATATTCAAGTTTTGTATAAGACAGTGTCTTTTTTTTTTTTTTTTGGACAAAACTAGTCTGGGTAGCTTAGCCAACAGTCTTTCACATCTGGAGGCTCAGAGCCTAGCATCTGGGTTCCAGCCAGGGGTTCCTGGCTTGCTGATGGCGCCTTCTCCCTGTGTGTTTCTATGGCCTTTCCCGAGTGTGCCCAGGTGAAGAACAAGCCCTGCATCTCTCTCCTTAATCTTCCCCAAACCCCAGTCCTACGGGAGCTGGGCCTAACCTCATGATCTCACTTAACCGTTAGTACTTGTCTTAGGACCCGTCTCCGAGTCCAGTGATTTTGGAGGTTAGGACTTCAACCTGTGAACGTGGGGCCCAAAGTGGCCAAGAGCTCCTCCGAACCAGACTTTCTTAAAGGGCTCGCTAGAGAGTGGTGGGCACAGGGGGTGGCGCCCTCCTTCTTTGAAGCTTTCTGGTTCACAAAAGGTAGGAAGTTCTTTAGGGACAGACTCCTCGGGAGCAGAGACCTGGCTTCTTTAACACAAGGTGTGACTTTTCTGAGGATCTTTCTGGAGATGAACAGAACTTGGACAAAAGGTAGAGCTCTGGTTTAATGTCTCAGGAATTTCCCAAGCCAGCCCATTATGATTTAAAAGTATGGACCTGGCTTTTTTTTTTTTTTTTTTTTTTTTTAATAACCAAGCTTGCCGAGCCTGGCTTGTAATCCCAGTGCTTGGGAGGCTGAGACAGGAGGATCGCACAGGTTCGAAGCCAGCCTCCGCTACTGAGTGAGGCTCTCAGCAACTTAGTGAGACCCTGTTTCCAAATAAAGTATAAGAGGTCTGGGAGCCGGGTGTGGTGGCGCACGCTTGTAATCCCAGCGCTTGGGAGGCGGAGACAGGAGGATTGCACAGGTTCCAAAGCCAGCCTCGCTGGCTTAAGAGACCCTGTTTACAAATAAAAATATAAAAATTAGGTGTCTGGAAGTGTAGCCTGGAGGTAGAAGGGTTTCCAGGAACCCCAGTACCACGACCACCAAAAAAAAAAAAAAAAAAGGTCTGGGAGTATAGTCCAGAGGTAGAAAAGCCCCTGGGTTCCACCCTCAGTACCACAAAATAAAATAACCAAGCTCTGTTAAACAAGATTTCAGATTTTGGAACCATATTTATTCTTTCCTTCCCAGTATGTCTTATTTTTACTTACAATTTTATTTCTTCTATTCTACCTTATCAAAACAAGCCCATGAATACATAACCAGAATTTCCACGTGTTATGTCTTTCAAAACAAACCCCACCGTCTGTTAAACGCCGGGCCCATTTTAAGGAAGTCTCTCCTCTTACAGGGAGGAACAGATATTTCACGGGCTCTAAATGTTTTATTTGGGAAATACTTGGCATCATTCTGGGTCTTTATTTCAGAAAACATCCTGGGATGGCCGACACCCAAGTCACATTCCACGGAGCAGCTGAAAAACGGGACGCTGAGCTCTTTGCCGTCCGCCAGTGCCAACATCACCTGGGGCATCTTACCAAACTCCTCCGAAGACGAGCAGAGCCTGCAGCCGGAGCCGGAGGTGAGCCCGCGTCCTCACGCAGCGCGCCGCGGCTTGCGTTCCCGCTTGTTCAGAAATCCAGTGATTATATTTGTAACTCGCTCATGCCTTTGTTGTAAGAGACCAATTACCAAATGGAAGAACCGCCCGAAGAGACCAAATCGGCTCTGTGCGCGCCGCCGGGCGCTGCTCCTTATTTCTGTGTCTGGCAGCTGCCCGGGGGCTGGGGGAGGAGTGAATTGGGATCTGACCAGAGAGACGTCTCCTACTTTTATTGAAATGGGAGTCATTTTAACTTCAAGTGGGAGAAATTCGAACAGACCCATTAAAATGATGTCTATTCATGTGGCGGGAGCAGTTACAATATATTATGTCGCTCCCCTGAATAATGGCTTCTTGGTTCCTGCTAATGACAAGCTCCCGCCTTCCAGCTGGATCCCGCATGATGCTACTGGACCCGGCCGGGGCTCCCTCTAGGTGTCACGCCCAGGGTCAGGCCGCAGGGGACGGCTGCCCCGCCTCGGGAGCGGCCCCCACAGACCCTGACCACGGCGAGGCCCGGCAGGTGGGGTGGACTCCGCCATCTGCTTTGATGATGTGATTCTCCCGACTCTGCCTCACAGCGGCCGCGGGCAGACAGCCGCACGCAGATCCCTTTTGCAAACTGAACTGTATGTCACGAGTGACTTTTTGTGTTTCTCCGTCCTCTGATGCACGTGGTCTCTTGAACCGGGCTCGCGGACCGACTGTTTGGTTAGAGGTCATGGTAAATTTTCGTTGCGATCGTTTTAGCCTGGTCACGGTGCAGCACTCAGTCATCCTTGCCGTGGGCTCGAAAGCCCTAGCAGAGATTTCTTCCATCGAATAGTCTTGGTGACCAATTGGACTTTTTTTTTTCTACCCCAAGCTTGACGTGATTGCATTCTCTGGCAGTGACTTGGGCTCAGCGGGCCATCAGGTCCCCAGCCCCTTCCTTCAGGGCCTTCTCAGGGTGGGAAGGCAGGGGGTGTGAGCTTTTGGAAGGCTTTTGGCCTGTTCACCTGTGTGAGGCGTTCGGGTTGACAAAAGCAGCTGACGTGTACGTCACAGGTGAGTCGGCGGCTGTGACAGGCGGAGTCTTGCTTTCTCTTTGGGAGCCTGGCCACGGTGGCCTTTGAAGGCGGGTGTGTAACTGCTGAAGGGGCAAAAAAATATAATATCCTTTCTTCTAAGAGAGAACCCTGAGGGAGGAGTCAGAGCATCGTGATGACCGTATTTCAAGTCTCACTCGAGAGAAAAATGAAAAGAGCAATGATGTTCGTAGATTTTTACCTTTTATTTTTTGGTACTGGGGATTGAACTCAGAGGCATTCTACCTCCAAGCTACAGCCCCAGCCCTATTTTATTTTTATTTTTTGAGACAGGGTCTCGCAAGGTTGATGAGCGTCTCACTACTTGGCCGAGGCTGTCCTTGAGCTTGCGATCCCGTCTCAGCCTCCCAAGTACTGGGGTTGCAGGAGTACACCACCATGCCTGGCTTAGAGTGTGTGTGTGTGTGTGTGTGTGTGTGTGTGTGTGTGTTAGTGGGGATTTAACTCAGCGGCATTCTACCTCCAAGCTACATTCCCTGCCCTTTTTATTATTATTATTATTATTATTATTATTATCATTATCATTATTATTTATTCTTTGCAGTACTGGGGATGGAACCCAGGGGCATTCTATCTCCGAGCTACACCCCAGTCCTATTTTTATTCTACTTTATTTATTTATTTTTATTTATTTATTTATTTATTTTTGGTGGTACTAGGGGTAGAACCCAGGGGCTTTCTACCTCGGGGCTATATTCCCAGACCTACTTTATATTTTATTTGGAAACAGGGTCTCTCTAAGTTGCTGAGAGCCTCACTAAGTAGCTGAGGTTGGCTTAGAACCCGTGTGATCCTCCTGTCTCAGCTCCCAAGTACTGGGATGACAGGCGTGTGTGCGTGACTACGCCCAGCTGAATTATTAGATCTCTAGTGACCATTTCTCAGTCCTTCGTCCCCAGCAGCACTCTCAGGCAAAACCTAATAGGGATGATAACCTACAATGCTTATTTCTTAGGGCTGGCGACGTTCCTGTCCCCGTGAGTCTGTCTTGGTGTTTCTGCTGCGTTTCTCTGGGAGCGGCTTCCTCTGACTCTGAAGTTTGAGGCTGGGGCTGTTGTTTTTACCTACGATTGTTGCTGCCTGCTGTGTCCCTTCAGTCACTAGCAGCATTATCAGAAGATAGTGTATAACTATTCATAAGAAATAACTAGCTCCCAAGTTCAAGTTCTAATAGGTACCCTGAGGGAGAAGCCGTTTCCCATTAAGTCAGCGACAGCCATTAATTTCTGCTTGTCGTTGGTGCCCTTAATCCTTTTGCCAGAGCAATATAAGACATCTTTTCAGTGACTACTTCTAGCAGTGAGACCTTTACGGAGTAGATGGTGTGCAGATGGTTTTCTGAGAAGGGAGAATTAGAGGTTTTCTTTGCAAAGGCTTCCCTCATTTTTCCCAATGACAACTCCGGTAGATGATTTTCAAATCCCAAACAGCTGAGACAGGAGGATCGTGGATTCAAAGCCAGCCCCAGCAACTTAGCGAGGCTCTCAGCAACCTAGCAAATCCCTATTTCCAAACTTAAAAATAAAATAGGGCTGGGAGTGTAGGTTGGAGGTAGAATGCCCCTGGGTTCAACCCCCAACACCAAAGCCAAACCAAAACACCCAAACAGCTAGTGTTGCTTGGACGCTATTTTTCATTTTAGGCACCGTGCTTTATCATTTATTTTGTGTTTGTTTGAACAGTTGGAGCAGCTAGCAAAATCTACCTGATAGCTCACCATCTCCTTTCCATACAATCAAGAGAAATAACTCAAGAAAGAATGACGTGAAAGTCCTAAAGGCCGCCAGCTCCTCAGGAGAAGCTTCCTTGAGCCCTTGGACATGTAGAATGTACTCACCGGAGCAACCAATGGGGAACTCGTTTCAAGAATTGCACTTAGCCGGGCGTGGTGGCGCACGCGCGTCATCCCAGCATTCGGGAGGCTGAGACAGGAGGATGGCGGTTCGCGGGCAGCTTCAGCTACTTAGTGAGGCCCTCTGCAACTCAGTGAGACCCTGTTTCAAAATAAAAAATAGAAAATAGGGCTGGGGGTGTAGCTCGAAGGTAGAATGCCCCTGAGTTCCATCCCCAGACCCGCAAGAAAGAAAGAAAGAATGAATGAATTCCACTAAATCAGGTGTGGTGGTACATGCCCGTAATCTCAGTACTTGGGTGGTTGAGACAGGAGGATTGCATATTTGAGACCAACCTCAGCAACTTAGTGAGGCCCTTAGCAACTTAGCAAGAGCTTGTTTCAAAATAAAAATAAATAAAAAAGAATAGGGCTGGGGGGTATAGCTCAGAGGTAAAATGCCCCTAGGTTTAATCCCCAGTAAAATACTCGTGCGCGCGCGCACACACACACACACACACACACACACACACACACACACACACACAATTGCAGTTATCATTGTGCTTTAGCTAAATAAACGATTTTCTTCCAGTTTGCCAATTTGATCATGGTTCAGGCCTCCGTTAACGTTTGGGATTCGAGAAGCATCTCGCCGTGACTAGGTCTGGCCAAAATGACCTACACCCGGAAAACCAATGTGTTTCCTAGTTCAACCTGCCTCATTCCCAGCAGAACAGAGGCTGGAAGAAGAACAGGTGTTTTATGCACGAGTGAGAAGGAAGCCCGGGCCGGTCGGCTCTGCCATCGAGCCCGGGGGTCTCGGCATTTGATTCTGTTGGGCTGGAACTAACTGAACATGAAGACGAACCATCTTCTGTAATGACCTGAGTCAGAATCTCGGCCTCCAGCCCATTCTTGCTGTGTCTCCGCCTTCTTCATTTCTGTGCTGCATAAACATGCAGGGCATTGTTGATTCAGGATGTCCCGGCCATGGGCTGTTGATGTATTTTTGAAGATACGAGGGAATATATGTTATTTTAGTCCTAAAATATGTTATTTTAGTCCTTTAGATAATCCTTGCACAAAAAATTCCAATCTTATAGGCTTGTTCAAAATACTTAACACATTTATTGGTTGTTGACACCTGACTAAGGAGAGAAGCAGCCGTCACTGAGTCATAAAGATTGAAAATTCTTTATTGATCAGTGCGCAGAATTTAGTTCCTGATGGCTGCTACACAGGACATATTAATTTTAAAGTTTTTTTTACAGATAAGTTGACGGGTGATCGGGTTTCCTTCCTGCTCCACCTCATTTCAGTTTGTTTATATCTCATCCCCACATTCTGTGGAACAGACTACTTTTTTCCTTTTTTTTTTTTTTCCCGACACTGGGGATGGAACCCAGGGGCATTCTACCTCTGAGCTACACCCCCAGCCCTATTTTTATTCTTTATTCCAAACTAGTATCTCACTGAGTTGCAAACAGCTTCACCAAGTAGCTGAGGCTGTCCTCGAACCTCGAGCCTTCCGTCTCAGCCTCCCAAATGCTGGGAGTACAAGCGTGCGCCACTGTGCCCAGCTGATTTTTTCCTTTTCTGAGATCCGTGTGATCCCTAAACCCTCGAGTAGTCTTTGGGGATCACGCGGCCGCTCCGCACACAGAACGGCGGACTCACAGCCGCACATCACAGAGCCAGCCAATGGCAGAGACGAAACTGGTACCTGGACTTCTCCCAAGCCAGTGTCCCTTTTCCTTTATACCAAACCATCTCCGGCATGGAGTCGGGGTGCTTTAGCTGCCAAAGACATAAAACCCAACTGTTAGCAGCCCAAGTGGTAATAACGTGCAGACTTCACATTTGAGAGAACATTCTGGCGGCCGGCGCTCCAGGTCTGATGCCGCAGATCGTGATGGCTTCTGGGATCCAGGCTTCTTCCTCTCTCTTTGCTCCTGGCTCTTCATCCTCATTGCTGGTCACCCCATGGCTCCGATTCCGAGCATTGCGTTTCGACAGCAGAGCCTTGGAAGGGAAGAGATGGGGGCTCTTCTAAGACTCTCCTTATTTGGGAAGGGAAGGCCCGGTACGGCTCCCCTGTTCTCCCACAGCCGGAACCGGTGCATACACCCGAGACTGCCAATGTCTAACTGGACTTTCGTGATTCGCCCCTCCACCACCACTTTGCTGCAGATGGGAGCCTCTTACCTGAGACCAAAAGGAGCTCAGGGTTCAGGAGCTCAGAACCGAGTCTCTTAGCAACAGAGAAGAGGCGGAGGGCCCTTGGGTGGCGACAGATGACGGCTGCCGCCACCCCCCCCCCCATCTACCCCGAGCAGGGTACGTCGTCTTAGGCTCCCTGAGACTTTTCTACCATGAACATAATATCTCAAAGACCTAGTTCTTTGAGGGAAGACCCCCCCCCATGTCTGACTCCATTATTTGGAGACTCCAAAATACTTCTGCTTGTAGTAGATGCGTGTGGGTGATGAGCTGCGTTGGCGGCGCTCGCGGAAGAGCCGTGATTTTTCTCCTCTGTGCTCCTCAGGGTTCCATTAGCCCTGGTAGAAGTAACCGTCGCTCAGCTACCGAGTGCCCTACGGCTCACATACGCCACAGCAACGAGAGACTCGTTAGTGGCCAACGTCCTGGCGCTTATAGGCTCGATATAGATGCTCCTATTACCTGGTCCATTTCAAGACATTGGCCTTGACACGAATCCAGCAGGCACTAGGTGGCGGTGGCTGAAGAGGAGCTCACTATACCCTTTCAGAAGAGCCCGGGGCATTCCATTTAGACGCCGGCGCTGGAGGAGCGAGCGGCGATTTCATCACCTGGATTTCTTCTCTTCAGCCGTTGGACTTCTGGGAAAGTGGTCCATCCTTCAGGCAGATGTGGAAGTTACGTCTCCTATGTATCAGACCTCAGGGCCTAGGAAAAATTGGAAGGATCCAGGTTGTCACTTTTGCTGGATGAAACACACTGTTCGCTTGTGCCAGCGTAGTAAGACAGTGATCATCCACTCTGCGATTTTATTGATTCAGCAAATACTAATGAGTTCCTACTATGTGTGGGACGTGGAATGCAGCCTTCCTTAGTTTAGTGGATTTTCATAATCCAGCTTATTAGCTTCATGGCTATTCATAGCAGCCATAAATATATATATATATATTTATATATGGCTATATATATTTATATATTTTTATATAGAAATATATTTATATATGGCTATATACATTTACTACATTTATTATTATATATAGGGCCATATACACTTATGTATATTTATACATATGGCTATATGTATATAGCCATAAATTGTGTGTGTGTGTGTGTGTGTGTGTGTGTGTGTGTGTGTACACGTGTGCACTGGGGATTGAACCCAGGGGCATTCTACCCCTGAGCTACACCTCCAGCCCTATTTTTAGTCTTGATTTTGATTCAGAGACTCGCTCTGTTGCAGAGGGCCTGAGTAGCTGAGGCTGGCCGTGAGCCTGCAGTCCTCCTGTCTCAGCCTCCCAAATACTGGGATTACAAGCTCGTGCCGCCACACCTGGCTATTGATATTTTGAGATTAGAAACAGGAGAAATGGCTGTTAGCCAGGGTCCATTACTCCGTAGGTCTCGGTGGTGACTGACTTGTGTCACCTGTGAGGTGGTTTGGAGTTTGAAGATGCGTTTCTGTGGTCCCCGGGCAGCTGTAATCATCATGCCTGCCATGACTGTGAGCTCCTTCCAGCTTTTCAAAATAGTGCTTTTTCCGGGCGTGGTGGTACACGCCTGTAATCTCAGTACTTAGGAGTCTAAAACAGGAGGATCACACGTTCGAGGCCAACCTCAGGAACTTATTGAGACTCTGTTTCCAAATAAAAAATAAAAAGCGCTGAGGGTATAGCTCAGAGGTAGAATACCCCTGGGTTTATTTTTTATTTTTATTTTTGGTGGTACTGGGGGTGGAACTCAGAGGCTTTCTACCTCCAGGCTATACTCCCAGACCTCTTTTATATTTTATTTTGAAACAGGCTTTCAAAATAAAAGTTGAAAAGTTTCACCAAGTTGCTGAGAGCCTCGCTAAGTAGCTGAGGCTGGCTTTGAACCTGTGCGATCCTCCTGTCTCAGCCTCCCAAGCGCGGGGATTACAAGCGTGCCCCACCATGCCCGGCTTGCCCCTGGGTTTAAGCTGCAGCACCAAATAAATAAATAATTTTAAATTGCATTTTTCTGCCTTTTTCTTTTTCTTTTTTTTTTAATTGCTGAACGCCAGTATGTCACTTTATTATTTGGCTTATTTTCCCATTCGTCTGCCTTCCTTTTTCTTTGGTGGTGGTGGGAGGGAGGGGATTGAACCCAGGGCCACAGGTATACTAGACAGGTGCTCTACCCCTGAGCCACACACCCCAGCCCCTTCCTTTTCTGTAACAACAACACAACCATCGTACACAAAGCTAAACCCCCTGTATATTTTCAAGAACGCCCCTTGGACTTGGTTTCTGGAAGCTTCCATGGGCTTCCTGGCTACAGGCATGACATGAATATTTTCCCATGCAGTTTGGGGAGATTGCTTGCACTCTGCACCCCCTTTTGAATGTCTCTGTCGTCTTGGCCAAGCGTTGGCTTTAATGAAAGAGAAGTGGAACTTAGCGGAGGGCCCCAGTTACGCCCTCGCCAGGCGGATGTTCGGGGCCTGTACCGGGCCTGGACACTGGATTAAGTAAGTGCAGGGGTCATCTCAGGAGATTTACCGCAGTGGCTCCCTTCTCTCCCCTCCCCCAGGCCAGGGGGCTTTGTGACATAGCACCCTCTGGATTGTTGGGGAGAGGGCCACCTTGGATTTATCAATTGTGAGCTGGATCCCTATGAAAAAGATCAGCGTGGAGAGCTCTAATCCCGCCCGCCCTGCAGCAGTGCCCCGGGGGTTTAGCGCTTGGACACTGGTGAATGGAGAGGGGCTTGGATTGCGCCCCGGGTCTCTCTCCTCCCCCGTCACTCCTCCTGTTGCCACCAAGGGAGAAAGATCTGAGCCGGCGGTGAAGGGTTGAAGAGATGGTAGCGCTGTGGTATGGAGATGTTTAGTCTTCCCTTGCTCCCAGTACTTGTGCTCGCCCCATAAACATGGGCCCCCAAATGTCACAACCATCTCTCCTTCCCAGTCTGTCACCTGCCCAGACCCGTGAGAGCGTGACGTCGTGGCAGCGGGAAGGAGCTCGGCACTCGCCGTACGTTTTGTACCTGTCCACGAAGCCTCGCTCTCCTCCAGGGGATTTATACACCGGCTCTGCTGCCGGTCATTTTCCAAAGATGGAAAGCCGACGCGCAGAGATGTATGGCCTTGGAGAAGGGATGTTATGGACGGAAAGAGGAAAGTAGTTCTTGTATATGCTTTGGCCTTTGCCTGCGTTCATCCATGAGTTCTTGGTGTCTTTTACTGGGGATTGAACCCAGGGGCATTCTTTCCCCAAGCTACATATACGTCCAGCCCAATTTTATTACTTATTTGTTACGTTTATTTAATTTTTTTCTGTGGTACTGGGGATTGAACCCAAGGGCATTCTACCTTTGAGCTATAACCCCCAGAAGGATTTTAGTTTTTTCTTTGGAAGCAGGGTCTCACTGAATTGTGGAGGGCCTCACGCTGGCTACAAACCTCTTATCCTCCTGTCTCAGCCTCCCAAGCACGGGGATTATAAGGGTGCACCACCATGCCCCTCTTATTTATTATTTATTTATTTTTGTGGTACTAGGGGTGGAGCCCAGGGGCATTTCTACCTCCGGGCTATACTCCCAGACCTATTTTATACTTTACTTGGAAACAGGGTCTCACTAAGTTGCTGAGAGCCTCGCTAAGTAGCTGAGGCTGGCTTTGAACCCGTGCGATCCTCCTGTCAGCCTCCCAAACACTGGGATTACAAGCATGCACCACCACACCCGGCTTAATTTTTTTTTTTTTTGGTGGTACTAGGGATGGAACTCAGGGGCTTTTCTACCTCTGGGCTATACTCCTAGACCTATTTTTATTTGGAAACAGGGTCTCACTAAGTTGCTGAGAGCCTCACTAAGTAGCTGAGGCTGGCTTTGAACCTGTGCAATCCTCCTGTCTCAGCCTCCCAAGCGCGGGGATTACAGGCGTGCGCCACCACGCCCGGCTTCTGGCTTAATTTTTAAATTTTGAAACAAGGTCTTGCTTAGTTGCCGAGGCTGCTCTCGAACCTGCCATTCTCCTGTCTCAGCCTCCCAAGTACGGGGATTACAGGCGTGCGCCAACACACCCAGCTCATTTTGCAAGACGGGTTGACTTTTGTAGCATTGCTGGGGCTCACTGTGTGCTAAATCGTAAGGATAAAATTTTCAATTTTGAGTGATGGCGGGATAGGAGCGAGCGGCGAGGCAGACAGAGGGGTGCGCATGTGACAGAAGCTGTAGCATGGCTTGTACAGTTGGGCAACATCACCCAGGCTGTAGGTCTAGAGCCCAGCAGCCATGTGTCCATCACATGAACTTCCCGGGCCTATCGCTGTTTGTCTGCCCCTCCTGTCCTCAGCTGTCCTGTGATGCTCCATCCCCATGCCCCTGACGACAGTGCTCCCCCGACCCTTCCTGCCGGGGTCCAGCCCTAGCAGAGTCGAGGTTCGTGTGCTGATGAGGGGAAGCCGAGGTCGATGAGAGAAGAAGCCACCCGAGATCAATCTTCTCCATTTTATTCAGGATTTGTTAAAATTCTTATACTTTATTTTTTGGCAGAAAAACAAGGACATAGCCATGCAAGCAGGATTGCCAAGGATGGAAAAAAGTTTATTATTTTTTATAAAGTTTTGGGCAAGGGTGCCAAACATTTAAATAATCATAGTATGCTTTGTCTCACTTCATAAGGCTGACTCAAACTTACTCTTATACAGTGGCTCTAACTAAGGTCAGTTTGAATTTAATATTTGGCCCAATATCTTTATCCTTGGGAAAAAATCTTTGCTGCCTGAGTCTCTCACAAGCCGCTGCCCATCAGTTTTAGTTATGATGTTTATACATAAAATTCCAATTATACATATTAATCCAAATAATCCTAAAATAATTTTATGAAGAAAGGAATGCTAGACATACTTCACGGGGATCTACGCCGTTGCGGAGCCCCTGATCTGCAAGATATGCTGTACCACCTTCCCAAGGCCCTGGCTCCGTTCTCTGTCATTCGCCCTTTGCAGCTGGCTACACACACCGGATCTCATTACTGGCTGTGAAAATCCCAGTAATGACCGCGGGTGGCGGCGTACTGCCACAGGAAGGGAAAGGAAGCCGGGAATGTGAGAAGATAGGCGATTCGTGATCCTTGAGGGCAGCACCCCGGTCCTGAAAACCAAGTGCCATTCATGCAACCCCCATCCCTGCCCATGTTTTCTTCTATCATCTCTTTGAATTGTTTTTTTTTTTTTTTTTTTTTTTAAAGAATAAGAAATGTATTGCCGGGCATGGTGGCACACACCTGGAATCCTAGGACTTGGGAGGCGGAGACAAGAAGATCACAGGTTTGGGGCCAGCCTCAGCAACTAAGCTAGACTCTTAGCAATCCTGTGAGACCCTGTTTAAAATAAAAATAAAAAAATGTACAAGCCAGGTGTGGTGGCACACGCTTGTAATTTTAGTTCTTGGGAGGCTGAGACAGGAGGATCGCAGTTTCCAGGACAGCCTCAGCTATTTAGTGAGGCCCTCTGCAACTTAGTGAGACCCTGTTTAAAAATAAGAAATAAAGGCCGGGCATGGTGGCGCACGCTTGTAATCCCCATGCTTGGGAGGCGGAGACAGGAGGATCACGCAGGTTCGAAGCCAGCCTCGCTGGTAAAGAGACCCTGTTTCCAAATTAAAAAATATAAAAATAGGTCTGGGAGTGTAGCCTGGAGGTAGAAGGGTTTCCAGGAACCCCAGTACCACCAAATAATAATAATAATAAATAAATAAATAATAAAAAAGAAAGAAATAAAAAATGGGGCTGAGGTATTGCTTGGAGGTAGAATGCCCCTGGGTTCAATCTTCAGTATTATAAAAAAATTTTTATAAAAAGGTTTGGGGGTGTATCTCAGAGGTATAATGCCCCTGGGCTCAGTCCCCAGTACCACACACACACATGCACACAGAATAAGAAATGTGTAACTTTGTTTTATATAGCTATCTTAAAGCTAATGTTGTAAAACTATCAACTCTTCACTCGTGCTAGCAAATGTGTAGCATTCAACCCACAGTTGGAGTTCTGAAGAGCATGTGAGTTCCTCCGGAGAAAGACCCACCCGTGAACGGCAGTCATTTTTTGGAAAATGTGTTTCGGGTTCTGAATATCTTCTTTTCAATTGCTTGGTACTACAGTGCAGAGCTGGCTTGTCGTTTGGGCTTAAAAGAAACACATTAGGTAATTGAAAGAGAAAACGACTCCCCTGGGGGATGTGAACTTTTTGAGTAATGGATTGATTTGCGTTTTGTGTATTGCATTGAGAGGAAATGGAAGGAAGAGGAAGGGGCCCCATTTTCTCTTCACCTACATTTCCAAAATTCCAGTAGGGTGAATTTTTAGCACCAACAACTTTGTTTAGAATGAGATCTTAGACAGACAACTTCATACCAGGGACATAATTTCCATTTCCGTTATTTTACTAGGCCGGTGGCTCTCAATCAGGTGAGTGGGGGGTTGTCACCTGCAGAAGTAAGGAACAGGTGCTCAGGTTGGCTACTGAGCAAGCCTTAGCAGGAAAGCCCCTGTGAGCCCGAGTCCCCCCCTCACCGAGGTTGTTCCCATCCTTGGGGAACACGGGCTCCTTGAAGAAGCAGTCAACGGGAGCCGTAAGATACAAGTCAACAGGAGAACGCAGCGGTCCTCGTTCAGATTATTTAGATGTTGAGATGGCTTAAAAAGTTCTTCAGCTGGGCACAGCAGCCCATGCCTGTAATCCTTGTACTTGAGAGGCTGAGACAGGAAGATAGTAGGTTTTGAGGCCAGCCTCAGCAATTTAGACACCTTTTCAAAAGAAAAAAATAAAATAGGGAGCCGGGTGTGGTGGCGCATGTTTGTAATCCCCCCGCTTGGGAGGCTGAGACAGGAGGATCGCACAAGTTCGAAGCCAGCCTCAGCTACTTAGTGAGGCTCTCAGCAACTTAGTGAGGACCTGTTTCCAAATAAAATATAAAAAAGGTCTGGGAGTATAGCCCGGAGGTAGAAAGCCTCTGGGTTCCACCCCCAGTACCACCAATCAATCAATCAATCAATCAATCAATAAAATAGGGCTGAGGGTATAGCTTAGAGGTAGAATGCCCCTGCTTTTAATCTCCAGGACCAAAAATAAGTTCTTCAAATCCCAGTGGGAGGTGCAGTTTATGATCGTGTTTCTAGGATGGTAGGAAGGAAGCCACTATTTTCTCTTCAGTGTGTTGATATTTTCTTATTTTGTGCTGTTCCCTGGAGGAGGGGTTACTTGCATGATGTCTCTGTGGAGTTAGACAGAGCACTTTGAACCCTGCTCTTTCGGTTCCTGCCTGTGGGAGGCTAGGCATGCGTGTTACCAGTGGTTGTGATAGTGACTTCCTGGTGGAACTGGTGTTGATCATGTGAGCTCATTTATTTCCAGGTGTGTGGCCTTCAACACTAGGTCAGGACTTATTAAAATTGTTCTTTGGGGCCCACCTAGCTTACCTCGCCCAAGAGCATTTGTTATGCTATTCTGAGGTTGTTATGCTGTTGTGTCTAGAGGAGCCGTCTGGGTGTAAATAGTGACATGGGTGAGGTGAGGCATGATATACCATGGGCTTCCAGGCTGGAGGTATAGCTCAGTGGTAGAGTGTTGGCTAGGCATGCCTGAGGCCCTGAGTTTGATCCTCAGCACCAGAAAATAATAATTAATAATAACAACAACATGGGCTTCTATTAATAACTTATCCAGCTATAGCTTCCCCTTATACAGGCGGTTTAATCATTATCAAGGTAGGTTTTTATCTTGCCTAAGTTTTCTCCGAGGGCTTCTAAAATCACCGGGCCAATTGGCAGAGCAAGCCCAGGTCAGAGAGCACCCACAGCGGCCCCCGGTTTGTACAGCAGAAGAAGGCTGAGGTGTAGACAAGTGCAGAGATAGAAGTAGTCTGTATTCGTTTCCTCTTGCTGCTATAACAAATATCCACGTGTCTGTCATCTTAAAAGTACAATAAGTTAGAAGTCCAGGAAAGGTCTCAGTGGGCTAGCTTTAAAGGTGTTGGCAGGGCTGCTCCTTTCTGGGGTGGGATGGGGTGTCTAGTGGAGAATCTGCTTCCTTGGATTATTTTTTTATTTTTATTTTTTTTGTGTGTGTGTGTGTTTTTCCAGTACCTAGAGGCTGCTGTATTCTTTGGCTTGTGGCCCCTTCCCCTCCATCTTCAGAAACAGGGACCTCTCTTCTCATTGACCCTGCTTCCATCGTCCGTCTCCTCCTGACTTCCCTCTCTGCCTCTCTCTTCTGTAGTAAGGACCTGTGTGCATGCTTTGAGCCCACCTAGAAAGCCTAGAATAATCCCCCAACTTTAAGATCAGATGAGTAGCAACCTTAATCCCACCCGCAGCCTTAACTCCTCACTGCATGTACCTTCCCATCCACAGTCCTGGGTGTTAGGGTGGGGATGGCCGCGGGCCATTATTCTGCCTGCTACAGCAACACCTTAGGTGTGTGTGTGTGGGGGGGGGATAAAAACCGGGCCAGTTGTTACATTGCCCGCTCTGAGGAAAACATGCCTTAGCTGGGTTCATTACTGGAAGAGAAGTCACTGGGTCTGCTTCCTGTGCACAGTGACAGCTTTCCAAGCCCACTTTTCCACGGTCTGCCAGTGACTGTCTCCCCCAACACCACCTCCTCCCAATGACCCTCCTGATTCTCAGCCAGGAATTAAACCATAATGTCTCACCCTTGATGGTTCATGCAATTCAGAGCTTAGAGGTGGGAGGAGGAGGAATTTTTTAAAATGACTGTAGAACAACATAATCGTCACACTTAAAAAATAGAGTATGAGTTGGCCATGGTGGCGCACGCTTGTAATCCCAGTTCTTGGGAGGCTGAGACAGGAGGATCGCGGTTCGTGTCCAGCCCCAGCTACTTAGTGAGGCCTCTGCCACTTAGTGAGACCCTGTTTCAAATATAAGGAATAAAAAATAGAGCTGGGAATATAGCTTGGAGGCAGAATGTTTCTGAGTTCTATCCCCAGTATGGCAAAAGAAAAAAAAAGTTAATTGTGGAAATAAGTTTGGAAAATGTCCCCGTTTGAAAAATGATTTTCTTGCTGGGTGTGGTGGCGCACACTTGTAATCCCAGCGTCTGGGAGGCTGAGATAGGAGGATCGCTGTTTGAGGATAGATAGCATCAGCTACTTAGTGAGGCCTCCACAACTTAGTGAGACCGTGTTTCAAAATAATAAAAAAAATAGGGATAGTGATGTAGCTTGGAGGTAGAGGTAGAATACCCCTGAGTTCAACCCCCAGTACTGCAAAAAAATTATATATATATTATGAGCTCGGCAAGGTGATAGGTACATGTCTGTGATACTGCAGGTTTGAGGTCAGCCTTAGCAATTTATTTATTTTTTATTTTTTTGGTGGTACTGGGGGTGGAATCCAGAGCTTTCTACCTCCGGGCTACACTCCCAGACCTATTTTATATTTTATTTGGAAACAGGGTCTCACTAAGTAGCTGAGGCTGGCTTCCAACCTGCGCGATCCTCCTGTCTCAGCCTCCCAAGCGCGGGGATCACAAGCGTGCGCCACCACGCCGGGCTCTCAGCCTTAGCAATTTAGTAAGACTCCTGGGTTTAATCCCCAGTACCCCCACACACAGAAAAAAAAAGTTATTTGTACATACTAAGCCCTTAAGTTCTTCGCCATGTGCAGAGACGTTTTCCACACTTTGAGACTGCTTGAGCCTAGTCCACACAAGAAGATCCCTTAGTGCGACTCATTTTTGAGAGACACGTTTCCCCCGCATCCTTTTGTGATGCTGCCCAAATTTGACATTGGAGCGGTAGCTAGGAACGGGCACCTTAGAGCGCCGCCCGGGTGGGTCTGTGCGGTGTGTTTTTCAGACCCTCCCGTAGGGAACTGCTCCATGGAGACCTTATTTACCCTTCCCTCTCCATGCAAAGACCAAAATGCAGAGAGATGCCTCCTCTAGGGGTTCCAGGGAGGACCTTCTTTCTCTGTGCAGGGTCCAGCGTTGCTGGCTTTTAATGTAATTTGATGCAGCTTATTGTCAAGTTGAAAAAACATGGTTTTAGTTTCCCAAGCAAAACATTTAAACTTCCCAAACAGAAGCTGAACTTTTTTTTTTTTCCTTTTTTTTTTTTTGGGTGGTATTGGGGTTCCTGGAAATCCTTCTACCTCCAGGCTACACTCCCAGACACCTATTTTAAAAAAATATTTATATTTGGAAACAGGGTCTCTTAAGCCAGCGCGGCTGGCTTTGAACCCGCGCGATCCTCCTGTCTCCGCCTCCCAAGCGCGGGGATGACAAGCGTGCGCCACCACGCCCGGCGCTCTTTCTTTTTTTTAAGTGTCAAAGACATTGGTAAAGTGTACAGTCAAATTCAAAGGAAGAGTCACCTACAGCAGGTTATTTTGAAACAGAGTACTTGCCTGAGGAAGATGAGTTTTGTTCAGGAGTAGAGACCTATGTCAGTGTCCACCCAAGTGACCTCAGACCTTGGGATCTCTGTGCATTTGAGGTTCCAAACAAAAACTAGAATTTAGCATTTAGAGGAGCTCAGGTCCTACCCAATGACGGGCAGACCTTGACACTCATGTTCTCCTGAGCTCATTGTAATAATCCCACGGTTTTGATCATTAATAGTGCCGCCACTAGCCATTCGCATAACTCTAGGATGATTACAGCCGCCTCAGAAAATTTCTTCTTGAAATTTCCACTGAGCAGAGCGTTTTGAGAGCAGGGACAGGCAGAATGTGATCCCGTGACAGTTTTAAAAGCCGAGGGCATAGCGAGCCTCATTAGGATTTTACCGCAATGCTATACCGTGAAAAAACATGAATCGCTGCGATTACCCTCTTCGATCGTCCATTCAGTTCACGTTAGAATAAAAGTACTGCCGGGCGTGGTGGCGCACGCTTGTCATCCCCGCTCTTGCGAGGCGGAGACAGGAGGATCGCGCAGGTTCGAAGCCAGCCACGCGCGCTGGCTTAGGAGACCCTGTTTTCAAATATAAAATGTAAAAATAGGTCTGGGAGTGTAGCCCGGAGGTAGAAGGGCTTCCAGGAACCCCAGTACCACCAAAAAAAAAAAAAAAAAAAAAAGCATAAAAGTACTAAGCCAGGAGTGGTGGCGCACGCTTGTAATCGCCGCGCTTGGGAGGCGGAGACAGGAGGATCGCACGGGTTCGAAGCCAGCCTCAGCTACTTAGTGAGGCTCTCAGCAACTTAGTGAGACCCTGTTTCCAAATAAAATATAAAATAGGTCTGGGAGTATAGCCCGGAGGTAGAAAGCCTCTGGGTTCCACCCCCAGTACCACCAAACAAAACAAAACAAAAACAAAGAATAAGAATAAAAGTACAACGGAAGCCTTCCTCCCCTGTCTCCGTGGCTGGAAATGGACAAATTAAAAAGCAGAGAACGTGGCCCCTAGCTGAACCCCGAGGCACTGAGTGGGATTTAGAAATTGGCGCTTTAGGGAACATCCCTGGTTCTTTTTCTCTTTGTGGAATCCGGAGCTATGTTTGTGTTGGTGTCTGGGTTCTGTTTCTCTACAAAACACTGGAGCCTGTCTTCTCAACCCCGTGGTCTCTTCTTGGCTTGTTAATATTTATTGAAATTGGGACATCATTGGCACCTACCACAGCCATGTTTAAGAAGAGCGCCCAGTGTAAAATCTCCTAAGCCTTGGATTGGTTTTGAAGTCCCTTGCTCTTGGTCGGCCTGCGGTTCCTAAATCAGTGGTTACTTGGGAGCCAGCAGATAATGATCCAGAAACTTCACCTCCTGAAGCAAAATAGGGTAAATCTGCTGAATTCCAGTGTTCGCAGGCCGGGCTGCAGCTGCGCAGACCTCCGCGCGCGCGTTTTCTCTGTGGTCTGGAGAGAACATTATCTGCAGAAGAGTTCTTAATGCACCGGGCTCTTTCCGTTATCCATGATGCAGTCCCTTTTGGCCTGCGAAGAACACTAAATGCCTCTTGCTTTTAATGAGCTGCAAATCAAAGCGGGTCTGTGGTTTGCAATACCACTGGCCATTTCCTTTGTGCGACCAGGCCCAAAACTTCCATTGGAGAGAATCGGTGGGGAAATTTCAGGTGAAGAGATATAAATGATTTAAATGGACACATCAAATTTAAAGTCCAAATTGAATAGCCACCTGTCAGGGCATGAGTGATCGTATAACCCCCCCCCCCCACACACACACACACACATCCAATCAAGGTGGATCGCTTTTGGAATCTGTTCTGGGGTCAGGTGAAGCTTCTAGAACCTGGCTTAAGGTTGAGAAAATGATTTTCTTTTTCAACTTGGGCCTACTCAAGTTTATGGGGAAGTCACCCATTTGTCCTTGTCTGGATCCCCCCAGCAGGCAGCCCGGGGCCACGGGCGCTCTGGGCGCTCTGGGCGCTCTGGGCTGGGCTTCACAGTCCCTGTGTGCAGTGCTTTTGTGATAGCTCGGGTTCCTCCAACCCCCATGGCCTGGGGTCCTTTGAGTAGCACACATCAGAGTCCCCAGCGGGGAGGCCTTGCTCTGCGGAGCCTGGGAGAGGCAGGGAAAGGGAGTCGCAGGATGGATATAGACTCGCATGATGGGCAAAGAGTTTCCTTTGCAAGTTGAAAACATTTTAGAGATCTCTTGTACAACAATATCAGCATGGTGACGACTGCCGGGCGAAGTGGTGCTCTAATCCCAGTACTCAGGAGACTGAGTCAGGAGGATTGCAGGCTCAAGGCCAGCCTCAGCAACTTAGTGAGGCCCTCCACAACTTAATGAGACCCTGTTTCCAAATAAAAAGTGAGCCAGGCGTGGTGGCGCACGATTGTAATCCCAGTACTTGGGAGGCTGAGACAGGAGGACCGTGGTTCGCGGACAGCCTCGGTTGCTTAGTGAGGCCGTCTGCAACTCAGTGGGACCCTGTTTCAAAATAAATAATAGAAAATAGGGTGTAGCTTGGAGGTAGAACACCCCGAATTCAGTCCCTATTACAACACACACACACACACACACACACACACAATTTATATATATATGTACAGATGTGTGTGTGTGTGTAGTGACTACTACTGAACCTTACACTTAGAAACAGTTAAAAAATATTTACATATAGAGCCAGGCATGGTGTAATCCCACTGCTTGGGAGGCTGAGACAGAAGGATCGCATAGGTTCAAAGCCAGCTGCAGCTACTTAGTGAGGCTCTCAGCAACTTAGTGAGACCCTGTTTCCAAATAAAATATAAAATAGGTCTGGGAGTAAGCCGGAGGTAGAAAAGCCCCTGGGTTCCACCTCTAGTACCACACAAAAAAAAAAAAAGAAAGAAAGAAAAAAGATTTACATGTAAAGAGATACAGGCCAGGCGTGGTGGCGCACGCTTGCAATCCCAGCATTTGGGAGACTGAGACAGGAGGCTCACAGTTCACAGACAGCCTCAGCTACTTAGTGAGGCCCTTTGCAACTCAGTGAGACCCTGTTTCAAAATAAAGAATAAAAAATAGGGCTGGGGGTGTCACTTGGAGGTAGAATGCCCCTGGGTTCCATCCCCAGTGCCGAGAGAGAGAGAGAGAGAGAGAGAGAGAGAGAGAGAGAGAGAGAGAGAGATAGATAGATACAGGTACAGAACTCATGGAATTGAATGTTAGGGTCTATACAGTTTGCAAGGCATAAACTATAATTGCACTTGAGTGAGGGCTCACCGTCAAAGGAATGCAGGTGCCAGCCTGCTCGCAGGCGTGTGACTGCAGCCCGCCGCGGGCCCTGGACCTTGTATTCCTGCCTGGCTACGGTGATCTGGCGCTGCCGGTCTGGAGGCCACGCATTGAAAGAATCGGCCTGATTTAGAGCCTTTCCCTGTGGCCCCTCATTCTCTCCCTTTTATTTATTTATTTTTATTTATTTATTTTGTCTGTCTCTACTTTGGAACGCAGGCCCATAACCGCATAATTTGTGTGAGCGGCCGCGCGGCTTAGCCGTGAGGGGCGGGAGTGACTTCTGCGCCGCCCTCCGCTCTCAGCATTAAAGCCGCGTCGTGTTTGACTCTGCGCCGAGGCCTTTGCCATCTGCAGAATTAGGAGGAATCCATCACCCGGCACGGAGCATCAGTCAATAATAATTTAAGCCGTGGCTACGGAAAGGCAGAATTCTATTCTGGGAGCGCACCCGGGGCTGCGAGGGAAGCTAATCGTAGGTAGCGGAATGCCTTTATTTAAGGTTTCAGGCCCGGGATCATTTTATTTACTGCCGGTTACTCCAGCTCCATTCTGCCATTTCCTTTCAGAGATGGACGTGTTTGGAAAATTGTTCATTTTTTTTTAGGAATTTATTTTATTTTGTTTTATTTTTTGTATGTATGTGTGGTACCCAAGATTGAACCCAGGGACAGTCTACCTCTGAGCTATACCCCCAGCTCTGGGTATTTATTTATTTATTTATCTATTTATTTATTTAGAAGCAGGGTCTCGCTAAGTTGCCAAGTACCCCCAGCCCTGGTCATTTATTTATTTTATTTAGAAACAGAGTCTTGCTTAGTTGCCGAGAGCCTCACTCAGTGGCTGAGGCTGGCTTCGAACCTGTGCGATCCTCCTGTCTCAGCCTCCCAAGCGCTGGGATTACAAGTGGGTACCACCACACCTAGCTACTGTTTCTTATTTTTTTAATTTATTTTTTGGTGGTACTGGGGTTCCTGGAAACCCTTTTACCTCCGGGCTACACTCCCAGACCTATTTTATACTTTTTAATTTGGAAACAGGGTCTCTTAACCCAGTGTGGCTGGCTTCGAACCTGTGCGATCCTCCTGTCTCAGCCTCCCAAGCGCGGGGATTACAAGCGTGCGCCACCACGCCGGGCACCTGTTTCTTATTTTGAAACAGGGTCTCACTAAGTTGTTGAGGCTGGCTTTGAACCTAGACCCTCCTGTCTCCGCCTCCCGAGTACTGGGAATACAGGCGGAACCACTGCATTTGCTTTGGGGTATAAACTAACATATTCACAGGCCCCAGGGATTAGGATGAGGCCGTCACTGGGGTCTGCCCGTCATGGATGCCGTTTTGTTCAACAGGCAGCTGGAGTCAAGAAAGAAGGCTGAACTTGGGCTCTAAATGTGAGAGCTGTCAGGGTATGAATTGTTTAAAACCACGGGGTCAGATGGCATTGTTGAGATATGACAGGCATGACATACAGTTCACCTTTTTTTTTTTTTTTTTTTTTGTGGGTCTGGGGATGGAACCCAGGGGCATTCGACCTTTGAGCTCCACCCCCGACCCTATTTTTTATTCTTTATTTTGAAACAGGTTCTCACTAAGTTGTAGAGGGCCTCACTAAGTAGCTGAGGCTGTCCGTGAACCGCGATCCTCCTGTCTCAGCCTCCCAAGTACTGGGATTACAAGGGTGTGCCACCATGCCCGGCTAGTTCACCCATTTTCAATGTAACATGCATTCAGTAGACTTGAGTATACTCACAGTGTGTATCATCATCATCATCATAGCCAGTTCTAGAACATACTTTCTCTAGAACATTCTTTCTCTAGAACATTCTTTCTCTAGAACATTCGTAATACTTGAAAAAGAAACCCTGTTCTTTTTAGCTATCACCACCATCACCTTCATCCTCCTAGCCCCTGGCAATCCACTTTCTGTTTTGGGTGTTTCACATAAATCAATTTACAAAATATGTGGCCCTTTGTGACTGACTGGCCTTTTCATTTTAAAGTTGGATTTTTTTTAATACTTTTGGATTGGCCTCATTTTCTTAGGTTTTATTCTTTTAAAGTATTTGTCAGAGATGGATCGTAAGCCACGCTTTGGGTTAGAATTCCAAAAATGAGTCCCTGGGCTCACCGGTCAGGAGGGTGTTTGGGTGAGGTGGCCTCCACACGCCACGCCTCAGCTCCGGCTGGGAGCTTCTGACTGACCCGAAGGCCTTCCTTCCCCCAGGTCTGAGGTGGCCTCTCAACCGGGCCGTGAGTGGGCATCCCTGGAGCCCTCGTGTCCCTCCACCAGAGGAGTGGGCCTTCCCGGTCCAGTTAGAAAGCGCGCGTGCGGTTGCACAGACAGAGCTGGCTAGGCGCCGTTGTGGGTGTGCGCCACGCCCGAGGGGGAATCCTCGGAGAGACCGAGGCGCCACCTCTGTCTCCGGGAAACGTGGTTGAAACTGAGTGTTGAACGGTGGTGAGTTTGGAACTTACTCAGGGCTAGGAGAAAGGAAGAAAGGCCTCTGTACCGCCTTTCATCCGAACGCGAGCTGGTTGAAAGTGGAGACCGTGTCATAAGCATCCTTGTGTCTTCAGTGGGTTTCTGCAGCAGAGATAACAGTAGTTGCTTGGGGCCTGGCGCCTGCTCAGCTCCCAGCACCCGCCCCGGCCCACTGTGCTTACTTTTTATGTTTTTCTGTCTGGTATAGCCCCACACCTGGGGAGCGATGCTGCCCCACGGCCAGCGCCCCGGGTTATTTGGGAGCCTAGACTGTGTGTCCCCAGACCCTTTTATGTCTCCATTCTGCATCTGGGTGGCACCCTAGAGCTCTGAGAGGTGCCGCTGAAGAGGGGGCTGCAGCGCGGGCTGCAGCGCAGGCAGGAGGGTTCAGATGTGTTAGCAGTGGCTTCAGGTCAACCTGCCCGTGGGTACCGCTCTTATCCACATGAGCATCCCAGGGCTCCTGGGAACATGGCTCTTGTCTACACATCTCCATGAGCCGTTTCAACGTAGACCCAGTGCCCGACACGTGTTTTCTCCTTGTGACTTCTTCAGATGTGGCTGGCACCACCTCCATTTTAATTTTTTAATCTTTTTGGCAGTACTGGGGATGGAACCCAGGGGCATTCTACCTCTGAGCTATACCTCCAGCCCTAATTGTTATTCTTTATTTTGAAACAGGGTCCCACTGAGTTGTAAAAGACCTCACTAAGTAGCTGAGGCTAGCTGTGAACCACGATCCTCCGGTCTCAGCCTCCCAAACGCTGGGATTACAAGCATGTGCCACCATGCCTGGCTGTGTGTAGGTTGTTTTTTTGTTTTTTGCTTTTGTTTTTTTATACACAAGGAGATCAAGCCTCATGGGTGGTGGAAGCTTCAGAGGGCAGCTCTAGACGGTCTGTGTGCGGGCACCGCTCCGAGCACCCCTGTATGCTTCCCTGTCTCCTAAGGCCTGGTGCCTGTTTGTTCTGTGGCCCCTTCCTCTTTCCCATGACTTCTCTCCGGGCCATGGTGCCTCTGGAATCCACACCGCACAGGCTGCACCAGAATTCGAACCATGGTCCTTCCGCCTATGACGTGGCTTGCAGGAAGCCCTGCTGGGCTCCTGGCCCCACGTCACTAGTTCAGTATTGGATGTGGCTTTAAAGCCCGAGCCTGCCAGGTATGGTGGTGCATGCCTGTAACCCCACAACTTGGGAGGCTGAGACTGGAGGATCGCAGGTTTGAGACCAGCCTCTGCAGCTTAGCAGGACTCTTACCAACTTGGCAAGACCCAACAAAAAATAAAAAGGGCTGGGGGTATAGCTCAGAGGTAGGACGCCCCTGATTCCATCCCCAAGCAACACACACACACACACACACACACACACACACACACACTCACACACTGCTAGTCTTTTGTTCCTTGAGACGGTGTGTGGAGCGTCTGATGCATGCAGCTGGCCCTCCGCATCCCATCTGGGACCCTCCCTTTCAGTCCTGCGGCTGGCGGATGCTGGAGGACCGCACGCCCGTACACCCCGCCTCCTGCATGCAGGCTGTCCCTGTCGCCATCAACACTCAGCCCAGACACAGCTGCAAGGTCCTTGCCTCCCGTTACTCGAATGGCTGCTTCCTCTTTTTTTTTTCCTCCTTTTTTGTACTTTCTTTAGGTTTCCTTTTGGTTTCCCTTGATTCCTTCCTTATTTCCTTTTATTGAAAAATAGCCTAATGGAGTGAGACAAAGACTTGCCGCCCTCCCTTGCGAATGGCCTCCCTGAGCGGGTTTAAAGAAAACACCTGCTACCCCCCTGCCCCCACCCCGGCATAACTGTCCCCGAAGGTCCTGGCTGATGACAGAGGCCCGCACTCTATCCCTCCCCCAGACGTGACTGCTTTTTACCTTGTAGGGTGCGTTTATTAAAATTGACCTCTCTGCAGGTTGGCCCCTTTGCTCAGGAAGAACATCTGTCCTTCCAGACTGTGAGAGCCAGGTGCGGCCACTGTGTGTGTATGTGTGGTTAGCGCAAGATCCAGCCCGGTCACCGCGAGGCGGCAGCGGGATTGTGATGTCAGTGGCCACCAAGCCCAGCATCTCCAAAATGACAGTGGTAGCCAGCCTGCGGTGCGGACATGCTTGTAACTGGGACCTGCCAAAGCTAAGAACCAGCCTCTCCACCGGGTCCTCCCTAGGCACGGCCGGCTCGTTGACGCCACCTCCAGATGGCAAGATAAGGTCGCCTGAATAGGGTGGTGGCCTTCAAGGCACGGTCGGCCACCTGGCTTTGGAAGAGGCTCCACGCGGAGGGCAGTACATGCGCAGAAGCCTTCAGCAGCCACCCTGCGTCAGGGCCAGGGGGCAGCGCGCTGTGCGAGACCCAGCCAGGGACATGCGTCCCCAACACCTGTCTTTGGCATGACTTCAGACCAGGGGGAGCCTCCATCCGCTCGACTGAGAGACCTTCCGCCTGGCAAGGATGGCCGACTTTTGGGGAATTTGGAACAGGCGCCGAAGAAACGCTTCCAGAGGAGAAACCCCACTGGCCCGAAGTGTGGGAAAGACCGTAGGTCACCAGACGCAGCCCCCTCCCCTCTCTTCCTGGGACACAATTCTCTCCGCTCAGGGAAGATAATTTCTCCAGACACTTAATAGCCGGTGCCTTGTGCGTGGTACTCACGGGGGAGAAGTTTCTCGTTGGCAAGTGGGGGTTAAGAAAGCCGAGCGGAATTTGTGGACTGCACGCCCCAGCGCTTGCCGGGGTCTGAGCGTCGGACTGGGTCTTCCAATACAATTTAGTTTTCATGACTCTGTTAGGTGGGGCTTCTTAGTATGTAAAATATTGCTGATGTGTCTGATTAGGTGACGATTGTGATAATCTAGCTAAATCTGCTGTGAATGGGAAAATGGCTAGAGATCAAAGGGGCCGTGCCCTTGGGTTGACGGACTCCGCAAACGTCAACAATATTGTCGCTAGAACGGAAAGGAAACAAAATTGGTCTAGAGGTTCTAGAGTGGTTTCCTGGGCAGTTGAGTCTCGTCAACACTTAGGTTCCCTGGCTTCCCTTCCAGGGTTCGCTGTGTGTCTGTGTTCATGACTGTGGTCTGTCTCCCCAGCCGCCTAGCCTCCGTCCATGGAAAATGGCTTCGTGGACCTTATTGAGGTTGCGTGGCCCGTGTGTGGTGGGATAGACATTACAGCATCCCCTGGTCCCTCCTCTGCCTGGCCGCTTCTGAGCTCTCGTCGAAGTCATCTGAGGATGGTGCTGTGCACACCTCATGTCTCCCACCGTCTGCCTGTGACTCTCAGAATACCCTTACGATTCTTTCTGAAGGGCTGGGGTGTAGCCCAGTGGTAGCGCATGTGCCCGGGTCCTAGGATCAATCCTAGCATGCTCCCCCCAAAAGTCTTTTTGACATGGCTAGATTTCCCCCATGTCCCCATAAAGCTAATATCTGGATGTGTTCGGTCCCGTCCAGGCCAAGGTTCCTTGGTGCATGCTGGCACCTCACCCCAGCACCTCCTCGCCAAGGTCACCGCATGGGGAGAAAGTTGCCAGGCATTCGAGTTAATGGAACCGCCGTACATTTGCTGCTGCTGGAAGGGAATTGAAGTCCACTCTCATTGGTTTACTTGCCCGTCCTTGGCATGGAGGTTTTTAGGGCAGTTTCTAAGCCACTTGGAATGGGCTATGGTTTTCTGTTGGTGTTATTGTCTATTTAGGAATATCTATTTCAGCCAGGCATGGTGGCACACGCTTGTAATCCAAGCATTTGGGAGGCTGAGACAAGAGGATCTTGGTTCAAGGACAGCCTCCACTACTACTCAGTGAGGCCCTCTGGAACTCAGTGAGACCCTGTTTCAAAATAAAAATTAAAAAAGGGCTGGGGGTGTAGCTCGGAGGTAGAATGACCCTGGGTTCCATTCCCAGTATTGCAAAAAGAAAAGAATATCTATTCCATAATCAGGCCGGGTGGGGCGCACCCGTAATCCTAGTATTGGGAGGCAGAGACAGGAGCATTGTAGGTTCCAGCCTCAGCAACTTAGCAAGGCCTTCGGCAACTTAGACCCTGTGTCAAGATTTTTTAAAAAAGAAGAAAAGGGCTGGGTATGTAGCTCAGAGGTACAATGCTCTTGGGTTCAATCCCCAGTACCAAGACAAAACAAATAATACCTGTTCTAAACTGGGTGTGGTAGTGCATGCCTGTAATCTTGGTACTTGGAGGCTGAGGCAGGAGGATACCAGGTTCAGAACCACTTAGCGAGGCCCTCACCAGCTTAGCAAGACCTTGTTTCTAAATAAAAAATAAAATCAGGCCGGAGGGTGTAGCTCAGGGGTCGAATGCCTTTGAATTCAGTCCACGGCACGCCCCCCCCCCAAAAAAAAAAAAAAAGAAAAAGAAAAGGCCTATTCCATGATGCCTATTTACTTGGGCCAAGATGGCCGAAGTGGTCCCTCACCCCTGTATGTGCACTTTAAGCTCTGGCACGCCTGGGCTCCCGCCCGAAGGCAAAGGCGCCAAGTAGAACCAGCCAGGATTCTGCCCCTTGAGTTCAGATGTCAGGTCAACGGGTACATGCAAATTAAAGGAGGTCGCAGGTCAGATGGACCCCAGCTCTCTGGGCACCCAGTCACTGAGGGAAGCCGGGGTGGGTCAGGCCTGTGATAGGGTAACGCGTAGACTCCGCAGATAAATGTCTGTTTTACGGTTTTTCCTCGAACCTTCACAAACTGTAATTCAGTTGCGTGTATGTACTGAATAATAAAAAAAAAAAAAAAGATTTGAATTTCATTTGGTCGTGTTTGAAATTTGCATTTGTATTGAAGAGTTAAGAATTCTGTAAAAAATAAGTGTAGACCAGAGGTAGAAAGTCTCTGGGTTCCAATACCACACATACACACACACACACACACACACACACACACACACACACACACGTGAAAGCAAAGCTGTTTCTCCCTCGCCCGTGTCCCTGTGGGAAGACTGGGACCCACGTAACCCAGCAGGGGTCACGTTTGTTCCTTCTGGCCTTGGCCCTCGGTCTTAGTTTCATGGCCCGGCTCTTCCCTACTGCATACAAAGCAGGGTTCACACCGGGTGTGGTGGCACACACTTGTAATCCCAGTACTTGAGAGGCTGAGACAGGAGGATCACAGGTTTGAGGACAGCCTCAGCAAGTAGCGAGACTCTTATCCACCTATGGAGACCTTTCCAAAAATAAAAATAAAAAATAGGGCTAGGGATGTAGCTCAGAGGTAGAATGGCCCTGAATTCAATCCGCAGTAACACACACACACACACACACACACACACACACACACAGCAGGGTCCAGTGTTTAAGGGCTGAGTCGTATCTACAGACACTCTCTTTGCCTGTCTTCGAGTCTCAGCCCAGTAGCCCATTTTTTAATTAATTAATTATTTATTTTTGCAGTACTGGGATTAGAACCCAGGGGCATCTACCTCCAAGCTATATCCTCAGCTTTATTTTTTATTCTTTATTTGGAAACAGGCTCTTACTAAGTTGCAGACGGCCTCACTGAGTAGCTGAGGCTGGCCGCGAACCTGCGATCCTCTTGTCTCAGCCTCCCAAGTACTGGGATTACAAGCGTGTGCTACCACGCCTGGCTCAAAGTACCCATTTCTTATGTGGTCTTACCTTAGATCCTTAAGAGGCCATGAGGTCAGCTAAAGGGCAGAGACCCTTCTGAGATCCCAAGAAGAGAGATGCTGGAAGCATACCAGACACACAATTTTTCCTAAAATGCCAAGGATGCTGGGGGCTATCTTAAGGACTGGCCATGGGGCCCAGGCCAGACAGAGCCTTAGCTCTGAGCACTAGACAATGTCCCCAAACCCCTGCTCACCCATGAAACTTATCCCATCCATCAAAATTTCGCTTCTTTTTTCCCCATATTTGCTAAGGGGCAGAGTCACTCAAAATTGGTACCAGCATAAGCCCCGAGGTGCTCGTGCTGTCGACATACTGAATCACGATTCTTTGCATTTATTAAACAATCTCGTTTCCCCCCTCCAAGCCTGCTTCTCTTTAAAACACATCTTGATTCCATTTCGTCTCTAAAGTTGTGTCCGTTCCTATGGCCGGGCTGGTGACTCTGCGGACACCTCTTGGGGACGGGGAGGGGGAATCAGCGTATTCTTCTAATATAACTTGAATCCATTTGCTCCGCATCGCGAAACTCTTTCTGACGTCCAAGTTTTTTCTGCAATGGCGTCACCTCCAGTCTGCTGTTACCCCTGCCAGGTGGAAATCCATGGGCGTGGAGGGCGCGGGGTTCCGGGGGCGGGAGAGGTGCGGGCGTCTTGCGCATGGCCGATTGTGGCAAGGGGCACTCGGATCCGGCGACAGTTCTTGGAACCTGTCGATTCCATGTCACAGAACAAACCCTCGATTCTAAAAAGGAAGAAGGTTTGGGGCCTTTAAGCCTCCGCCGGAGCCGGGGGCTTCAAACCTGCCTCGGTGCTGGCGTTGAGTGACTCGTGGGCGCTGACAGCTTTTCCCTTCAGGGCCAGTGGACCTCACAGCGGTCCCCTCTTCTCTCCCCCTCACCCCCGTGTGGAGCCCCAGGGAGGGAGGATGCTGCTCTGTCTGCAGCCGGGCTGAGGTCCGATTGCGTGGGGCGTCTGCCCTTGTAGACGCCGCCATCGACCTGGTGAATGAAGCCAACCTTTAAAACAAGAGCAAAAGCAAAAAACCCACAAAACTTTACCCATGGTCAGGTAGGAGAAAGTTTGTTTATGAATCGTTTTACACCAAAGCAGGGCAAGTTCTCAGAAGCTGTGAGAGGCAGAAAACTGCGCCGGGCCTCGTGTGCTTTGCTGGGGCCTTGTTCTCCGTGAACAAGAGCGCTCTGTTCCCCGTGGCAGGAGTTTGCTGATTTCCTGGCTGCTGGAAGGCAAGATGTGCTGGACTTCATTTTTTCTTTTCTTTTATTTCTTTGGTGCTGGGGATTGAACCCAGGGGCGTTCTACCTCTGAGCTATGCCCCTGACCTGTTTTTTTTTTTTAATTTTGAAACAGAGTCTTGCTAAGTTGATAAGAGTATTAACTAAATTGCTGAGGCTGTCCTCTAGTTTTTGATCCTCCTGTCTCAGCCTCCCAAGTCCTGGGATTACAGGTGTGTGCCACCACGCCTCGCTGGGCTTAATTTCTGAGTAAGGCAGATGGCAGGAGGAGCCGTGGTCCTCTTTAAGTAAGTCACGCCGAGGGTAGCAGTCCTTGAGAAAGATGGAGATTCCCCTGTGCGCCGCAAACAAGAAATCACGTCCTCGGGAGAATGTCCTTTTGCTTTTAAGGCCTGTGGCGGCCTCATTTGGGGTACTGATTTATTTTGTTTGCAATCGCTACTTTGTGACAGCTGCTAATTCCAAGTAGAAATAATTACACTTGAAGCAGAACCACCTGTCTTGCAGAGAGATGTTTAAGGACTTTGTTCAATAGCGGTTTAATTTGAGTTGATATATGTGTGCATGTGGTGTGTGTGTGTGTGTGTGTGTGTGTGTGTGTGTGTGTGTGTGTTGCTAGCGACTGAACCTAGGAGCATTCTACCTCTGAGCTACATTCCCCAGTCCTATTTTATTTTATTTATTTATTTATTTGCGGATCTGGGGATGGAACCCAGGGGCATTTGATCTCTGAGCTACACCCCCTGCCCTGTTTTTTATTCTTTATTTTGAAACAGGGTCTCACTGAGTTGCAGAGGGCCTCACTAAGTAGCTGAGGCTGTCCGTGAAACGCGATCCTCCGGTCTCAGCCTCCCGAATGCTGGGATGACAAGCGTGTGCCACCACGCCCGGCTTTTTTATTTTTGAAACAGGATCTCATTAGGTTGCGTTTGTTAGGCTGGATGGTAACAAATACCCTGACTGCTAAGGTCCCCAGTGTGTATTAGAAGGAAGTGTCTTTAGATGTAAGATGGTCTGTATAAGGAGGTTATAAATCGTCTTTTTTGTGTATGTGTGGTACTGGGGATAGAACCCTTCTACCTCTGGGCCACGCTCCCAGACCTATTTTTACATTTTATATTTGGAAACAGGGTCTCTTACGCCAGCGCGGCTGGCTTCGAACCTGCGCGATCCTCCTGTCTCCGCCTCCCAAGCGCGGGGATGACAAGCGTGCACCACCGCGCTCGGCTAAATCGTCTATTTTTGCATGGACACTTGGGCAAGTCTCCACCCCTTTATGTTTAATACCTTTGCATTCCTACATTTCTGTGTGGTGAGTTCGTCATGTCTGACCTGGCTTCGATAATCGGAAATAAATCTACAGACCCTAGTGTGATATTGCTTGAGGTGAGTTAAGTACCACGAGAAGGTAGGAAAATGGGTGCGGTGGTGCACACCTGTTACTCTAGTTCTTGGGAGGCTGAGACAGGAGGACTGCAGCCTCAGCAACTTAGTGAGACCCTGTTTCAATATAAAAAGCGAAATAGGGCTGGGGGTGGCGCTCAAAGGTAGAATGCCCCCGAGTTCAACCTCCAGTACCACAATGAAAGAAAGAAAAAAATGTGGGCTGATATCATGGAATTACTTCTTTCAGCAGCATTCCAAGGTCAGCTGTATTTTGTAGTCAAAGGATTTTGGTGTGTGTGTGTGTGTGTGTGTGTGTGTGTGTGTGTGTGTATTGGGGATTGAACCCAGGAGGTCATTTTACCTCTGACCTTTTTATAATATTTTAATTTTTGAAAATGGGTCTCACTACGTAGCTGAACGTCTTGCTAACTTTCTGAAGCTGGCCTCAAACCTGCAGTCCTCCTGTCTCAGCCCCCCAAGTACTGGGATTGCATATGCTACCATGCCTGGCCATAGCCAGAGTTCTTGGTACATGGGTACTGGAAACTTGTATACTCTGTTACCCTCTAGCACAGTTTACTCATTACCGCGCCTGTTTTCTGAAAAACGGTTTTCTGTTCACTTGAAAAGTTAATGAATTCATAAACTTGGATCAAAGAAGGCAGGGTATGTAGCTGGGATGAACCCCCCTATCATTAAGGTTCAAGAGTTTATTCCTGAAATTTTTACATTTCTTTCCCTCCCTAAATTAATGCCAATTCTGAGATTAACATATGCCATAGAGATCCTAGCTGATTTTAGTAGAAATAGTCTGATTCAAGTGTTCCATAAATATGATAATTTTAGTCAGTCCCAGGGGAATTCAACTTTTATTTATAAACAGAAAAACTTAACATTAAAGTGTCCTGGGTCATGGAAGTTAATAGTTGTTTGGCAGTATTAGGGGGAGTTCATTCTGCCTTCCTTCCTTCCTTCCTTCCTTCCTTCCTTCCTTCCTTCCTTCCTTTTTCTTTCCTTTTTTTCTTTTCGGTGCTGGGGATTGAACCCAGGGGCATTCCACCTCTGAGCTACACTCCCAGTCCTTTTTATTTTTTATTTGGAAACAGGCTCTTGCGTAGTTTCTGAGAACCTCACTTCGGTGCTGAGGCTGGCCTTGAACCTTTGATCCTCCTGCCTCAGCCTCCGATGACAGGTGTGCACCACCATTCCTGGCTTTACTGTTAGCTTCTTAAAGAGCAGGAAGGTTTTGAGATTTTTGTTGTTGTTGTTGTTGTTTGTTTTGTTGGTCAAGGACAGCCCTTAGACGGGGGTTCACTGACTGGAGAGCCGGGAGGGGGCTGCGGCGGCCAGAGCCCGGGGCCTGCACCCCAGAGCGGCTCACCCGGCGCCCCGCAGCCAAGAGACACTCCCTGGGATCCCCTTGGGTTCCTCTGGCCACCATCAAATTTCCGCGCTCGTGTGCTCTGTTTCGACCGTCTCAAGGACCAGCTGGCGATCTCTAACGATGATTTCGTTTTAGCCAAACTCAGGACCTGAACTGGTTTTGTCTGAAGATGAAAAAAGCGACGTTGAAGACAAGGAAGAGACAGAGCTGGGCGTCATGGAGGAGCAGCGCAGCGTGATCCTGCACCTCATCTCACAGCTCAAGCTCGGCATGGACCTGACCAAGGTGCGGGCAGCGGGGCGGCGGTCCCTGTGCGGCCTCGCCCACCTCCAGCCACGAGGCCGCGGAGCCCGCGGGGCTCTAGTGTGGGGCGTCAGGTGTAACTGGAAGGAGAGGTCTCCCCCTCCATATATATGGAAATAGAGAGAGGAAATATCGAGAGAGAGGAAATATATATAGAGATAAATATATGCATAGAAATATAGAGGAAATATATACATAGAGAGATATAGGAAAAACATATCGAGAGAAAGATAGGAAATATATATAGAGATATATAAGTAATATTATATATATATATATATAGAGAGAGAGAGAGATAGGAAATATCTAGAGAGAAGTGAGATATATGTTATATTATTTTTATATTTTTAATTAATTAATTTTTTGCGGGTCTGGGGGTGGAACCCAGGGGCATTTGACCTCTGAGCTCTACCCCCAGCCCTATTTTTTATTCTTTATTTTGAAACCGGGTCTCACTGAGTTGCAGAGGGCCTCACTAAGTAGCTGAGGCTGTCTGCGAACCACGATCCTCCAGTCTCAGCCTCCCAAATGCTGGGATTACAAGCGTGCGCCACCACGCCTGGCTACTATCTTTATATATAACTATACATGTATATTTATATATATTCTGTCCATTATATATATATATATATATGAGATATATAAATCTCTCTATGAGAGAGACATAGGAGATATATATCTCCTTTTCATGATATAATCGTTTTCTGTGTGTGTGTGGTACTGGGGTTCCTGGTGAGGCCCTCCACAACTTAGTGAGACCCTGTTTCAAAATAAAGAATAAAAAATTGGGCTGGGGGTGGAGCTTGGCAGTAGAATGCCCATGCATTCCATCCCAGCACCACACACAAAAAAATAAAATAAGGAAATCATTAGAGCCGTGCATTCTGTATTTATTATTGCTTATTTAAAACTCAGCTGGGTGCAAGAAAACTTCTCCAGCCCATATTTGTTCAGTGTGGGGACTTTACCGGGAAGACGTAGTTATCCGGAAACCCAGGGGAAACTGGACAGGCCGACATACTTGTGCGAGGGTGCGGATGGCGACATTCTGTGGCCCTTGGGGTTTCTTTGCCTTTATGGCTTATCTCGTGAAAAGGCCGGTGACTCTCTCCCCTCTGTCTCCTCTGCTCTCCTTGGCTCCTGCTCCGCCACTAAGCTCAGCTCCTGCTAAACTCTTATCTGGAAGATCTTAGCAAACAGCTGGCCTGAGCAGGCACCTGGAGCTGGAACATTCCTCAGCTCAGGGGGAGGCTCCGGCTTCTCTCCATGAAACAGGTGTGTTTGGGCCAGGCGAGGTGGCGCACACTTGTCATCCCAGCATTTGGGAGGCTGAGACAGGAGGATGGTGGTTTTCCGACAGCCTCAACTACTTAGTGAGGCCCTTTGCAACTCAGTGAGACCCTGTTTCAAAATAAAGAATGAGCCGGGCGTGGTGGCGCACGCTTGTAATCCCCGCGCTTGGGAGGCAGCAGAGACAGGAGGATCGCACAGGTTCGAAGTCAGCCGCGCGCGCTGGCTTAGGAGACCCTGTTTCCAAATTTAAAAAATGTAAAAATAGGTCTGGGAGTGTGGCCCAGAGGTAGAAGGGCTTCCAGGAACCCCAGTACCACCAAAATAAATAAATAAATAAATAAATAAAATAAAATAACTTTAAAAAAAAAGAATGAAAAATAGGGCTAGGGGCGTAGCTTGGAGGTAGAATGTTCCTGGGTTTTGCCGGGCGTGGTGGCGCACGCTTGTAATCCCCGCGCTTGGGAGGCGGAGACAGGAGGATCGCGCAGGTTCAAAGCCAGCCCCGCGCGCTGGCTTAGGAGACCCTGTTTCCAAAAATGAAAATGTAAAAATAGGTCTGGGAGTGTAGCCCGGAGGTAGAAGGGCTTCCAGGAACCCCAGTACCACCAAAAAAAAAAAAAAAAAAAAAAAAAGAATGTTCCTGGGTTTCATCCCCGTAACGAAAAAAAAAAAAAACAACAACACAAAAGACCCCCCCAAAAAAACAGGTGTATTGTCGACACCCTCAGATGGTCGCCAGCCTGCCTGGGTGGCTACTCCTGCGTCCACCTTAGTTAACCACGGTCACCAGACAGGCCAGTTTCTGGGCAAGTGACCTGTGGGGTGTCATAGTGCCCTCTGCGCAGAAGGGTCCCAGGCTTGCTTTATTTCTATATACTTTTATCGATATGTTATAGTCTCACATCATAATTAAACCATGGTGATAGTGACACACACACATAGCACTGGACGGGCTTCCTCGGCTCCTCCCTACCCCCCTTCCCCACACAGGGTATTGAGATGGACACTAATATTCTCACGTATTCCTTCATGGAGCCTCCCTCTCCCCTCCCCTTCCCCCAGATTGCTCCCCCTCCCCGGGCTCCGCTGCTGGAGTTTCTCCTCCATTATCTGGAGTCTGTCTGGTCTCGCGATGACTCCCCAGAAAGCATCTGACCCTTTACTTTCTGTGACTGGCCCATCTCACTGAACATGACGTTCTCCACGCCTTCTGTTTTCTTGCAAATGACATAATTTTGCTCTTCCTGATTGCTCAGTAGAATTCCATTGTGTGGATATCTCATAATTTTGTAATCCATCCATCTGCTAATGGACACCCAGGTTGGTCCCATAATTTGGCTACTGTGCACTGTGCTGCTATGAACATGGGTTTGCAAGTGTTACTGTAGTTCTCTGGTTTCAGCCCCTTTGGGAAGATACCTAGGAGTGGAATAGCTGGATCATATGGTGGGTCTGTTCTCAGCTTTCTGAGAAATCTCCACACTGATCTCCAAACTGCTGAACTAATTTACAATCCCATCAATACTCTAGAAGAGTTCCAATTTCCCCACATCTTCACCAGCAGTTAGTTATTTATTTAGGTAAAAAAATCATTTGGAGCCGGGCGTGGTGGCGCACACTTGTAATCCCCGCGCTTGGGAGGCGGAGACAGGAGGATATCGCAGGTTCGAAGCCAGCCTCAGCTACTTAGTGAGGCTCTCAGCAATTTAGTGAGACCCTGTTTCCAAATAAAGTATAAAATAGGTCTGGGAGTATAGCCCAGAGGTAGAAAGTCTCTGGATTCCACCCCTAGTACCACCAAAAAAAAAAATAATAATAATAATTTGGCAGAGCAGATTACCTGCCCTTTATTTTGTAAGGTTGGGTTCCTGGGTACTTCCTCCAGTTTTCTGGAAGTGTTACACGAATGTTCAGCCAGGCATGGTGGCACAAGCCTGCATTCCCGGGACTTGGGAGGCTGAGATAGGAGAATCACACGTTTGACGACAGTCTCAGCAACCTAGTGAGACTCTAGACTCTATTTCAAAACTAAACCAAACCAAACAAAAAAAACAATTTAAAAGAGCTGGGGGCGTAGCTTGGGTATAGAATGCCCCTGGGTTCGCTCTCGGGCACCGCCCCTCTGCAGCGCACACACACGGTGCTGGTGCTACATACGTGAACCTCGTATGGCCTTGGTCTCTCCTTGCCTGTTTGCTCTGAGTGTGTGCCAGTTGGAGACCGGAGCATCCTGCAGGTGGCTCCCAAGGTCACGACCTTGGGATGATTCTTTGAAGAGCATTGACCCCGCTCTGGGCCATCCTTCTCAGGGAGGGAGCTGTCACTCTGAGTCCTTTTTTTTTTTTTTTTTTTTTGGTGGTACTGGGGTTCCTGGAAGCCCTTCTACCTCCGGGCTACACTCCCAGACCTATTTTATATTTTTGAAACAGGGTCTCTTAAGCCAGCGCGGCTGGCTTGGAACCTGCGCGATCCTCCTGTCTCCGCCTCCCGAGCGCGGGGATTACAAGCGTGCGCCACCACGCCCGGCTCTGAAGAGTCCTCTGCCTTTCCCAGTGTCTGAGCTTTTGTTGTAGCTATTTCTAAGGGCCTAAAAGCCCAAACTGAAGTTCAGTTATTTGCTTCTAGATTGATGCAACTTTAAATATAATTAATTGTCCTCTGAGTCACTCGAGCAGGTCTCCCCCCCCCCACTTCTCTCCGAAGTTCATTGTCTTAATTATGTTAATGGGAGAGAAAAGCAGGCCTTATCGATGGTTCCATAAATCTGCAGCAGCGATTTCGGGCCATTTGGATGCCATCAGTCTCGACAGCTGGGCTCTCACTCACCCTGTCGGAGCCAGGCAGCCCAATTAGTACTCAGCTCTTCTTGGCTCTGCTAACCAGTGTTCCCCGCCCCAGACACAGATGATTAAGTGTCTTATTTGCAAATGCAGCAAGAGGGGAAGGAGGAGGAGGAAGCCCTGGAGATTGTCCAGAGGTGGATGTCAGCAGCCATGGGGCCGGGGAGGGGCACAGAGACTGTGGCTTCAGCCCAGATAACCAAAGGGAAAACCCCACAGGACAGTCCCACCTGTGAAGCAGGTTGATGTAGATGCTGCTGATTTCTCTGGTGTCATTTCTCGACCTGTCGTCAGGCGCGGACCCCTGGCTCGGGCCGTTTTGCATTCATTGGGGATGGCCGGCGGCCCTTCTGACTCCCACGTATTCACGGGTTCGCATCTGCCTCTGTCCCTCGAGCGCAGGTGGTGCTCCCCACGTTCATCCTGGAGAGGCGATCCTTGCTGGAGATGTACGCGGACTTCATGGCGCACCCGGACCTGCTGCTGGCCGTCACTGCGGGGGCCACGCCCGAGGAGAGAGCCATCGGCTTCGTGGAGTATTATCTCACCGCCTTCCACGAGGGCCGCAAGGGGGCCTTGGCCAAGAAGCCCTACAACCCCATCATCGGCGAGACCTTCCACTGCTCCTGGGACGTGCCCAAGGACAGGGTCCGGCCGAGGAGGACTGCGCCCCCCTCCCCCGCCGGCTGCCCCGAGCCCCCCGCGGCCGGGGACCCTTCCCAGAGCTACAAGCTGAGGTTTGTGGCCGAGCAGGTGTCTCACCACCCGCCTATCTCCTGCTTCTACTGTGAGTGCAAAGAGAAGAGACTGTGCGTTAACACTCACGTCTGGACCAAAAGCAAGTTCATGGGCATGTCCGTGGGGGTCTCCATGATTGGAGAAGGTAAGGCTGCGCTGGGGTTTGGCCGGCAGGGGACTTGTATGCCCCGTAGGTGGTGGCTAAGGCGTGTGCGTGCATGCAATTGTATATTCTATTCTATTAATTATTTTTGGAATTAGGGGGTGGGTGGGAGAGAGGAGCAGATCTTGGGCCAGGTCGGCTGGTCTCTCTGGGCCCCAGGTGATGGACGGGATGGGATGCGGCCATTTCCCTGGCCAAAGGCTTCCCGGGATCTCCACGCACTGCGCAGGCGCCTGCACCGCCTCACACACACCTTATTCTCTCGGACGTATTAAGGTCGGTCCCAAATCTGCGACAACACGTCTCTATTCCTCCTCCCCAGGGTTCTGCCTCAGTGACGGTGAGGGTAATGGGCTGTCTGCTCAAAAGCTGCTCATAAAAACCCCCAAGGCGAACCTCTTGACTCTGTTGCTAGAGATTCTGAGGCCGGCACGGGGGTAATCACGCCACTGGCGGGTTGCTGGTTCCTCTTTCAGCAGATAGCTGTGAAGGAAGTTTATTCATTTTTTGAAGAAACCTGTAATGATCCTTGTTAAATGGAAGCGCCTGTGTTGGCGGTTCTGAAACATTCGGGAGCCGCAGATTCCCTTGAGACGTGAAGACTGTGACTCTCTCCCAAGAAAGGAAGGAAGAAAAGAAGGAAGAAAGAAAGAAAGAAAGGGGAAGGAGAGAGGGCAGGAGGGAAGAGGAAGGAAGGAAGGAAGGACAGAAAAATATCTAAGACACACTCTGGCTTTCAGCTTCCGTGAAGCCTCCCCATATCCCTCGCTTTAAGAACACTTGCATTTTCTGAGCACGGCTTTTATTGAGCACCTACTATGTGCTAGGTAGGTCTTAAGAGCTGTGGATACTTGAGGACACAGAACAAACAAAACAAAAACACCACCTCTAGCCCTTCTGAAGTTTCGGTTCTACTCTGTCTACCGGGAGGGAAATACGGCAATCTGTCTTAGGGAAATATGGCAATCTGTCTTGGGCTGCGTGGCAGGAGGGTGAGCGCTACGGGGGAAAAGGAAGCTGGGCCAGGAGTCGGGAGAGCTTTTAGGCAGAATGATGGCTGGCGTGGCAGGCCTCGCTGTGACATCTGATCAAAGACCCCGAGCAGGAAAGGCGGGGCAGCCTTGTGCACCATCGGGGGAAGAGTGTGAGGCGGCCTGGAAGCGGTGGGCCGTGCATGGGTCCAAGTGACACAAGCTGAGGGTGTTCACGTGCCGGTCAGCTTTCCATCACTGTGACAGAACACCTGAAACCCGTCCACTTATAGGGGAAAAAGGTTTATTTTCAGCTCCTGGTTACAGAGGTTTCAGCCCGGTTTCTGCTTGTTGCCTGGTACGCCAGCTTCTCTCCAGAGCGAGGCCCAGGGAGGCAGCCTCGTACGGCGATGTTGGGGTTAAAGCCAGGCAGCAGGGCCCCGTGAGTGTGATGCAGCCCGGCTTGTGTCTGCGTTGATTTGTATCTGTGAGTTTGTAATAAGAAACGGGAGCCGCGTTCATCTTCATCTTATCTGGGGCTGAGTTCGCAGTTTGTTGGCATGCCCCGAGATTCCAGCAAAACCTCTCTCTTGGTTTCAAAACAAAAATTGCTATTCAGGAGACTCTTGTGGCTTTCCGTGTGGCTTTAATGGCTTATCCGAAGCTCCCCCATAATCCATTCTCTGAAGATGGAGTGCGTGTGTGTGCTGGAGCGGGTCGGGACGCTCACACCCTCCGTTTGTATTTATGCATTATCTACAAAGGCGGTTCCTCTGTGTTATACAGCCACGTGGGCAAGCCAGCCTCCTAGCACCGTGGAGGCTCCACAGATCCCCTGGCTTCTCCATGCGCCCATGCATCCCTCTGTGAAGTGATGGGCCCGGTCCCCGAGGTGCCCACCGAGGCCACGCACCAGAAGTCCCCATCCCCAGGGGCTCACACCCCAGTGTGGGTGGGGCAGAAGTCCAGGTGCCTGCATGAAGCCCTGGTGCGCTTGGCTCTAAGGAAAGGGGGGGAGGATGGGAGAGGGGGGGACGGATGTCGTAGTTTTCAGTAGGACGGTCCTTAAGGGCATTGAGATGGCCTGAGACAGGAGTAAGCAGCTGGGTGGCTTTGGAATGAGTGCTCTCGCCGGGCATGGTGGCGGGAGTGTTTGGTGACTGTCGCAGTATAAAAGCAAAGGCGTTTTTCTGGCACGTAGAGAATATTTCGTCACCTGTATTTTTTTGGAGATTTTCCTGCAATCGGTAGAAGTGTTTGTTGCTATTAAGACCCCAGGAAGCCAGGTGGTGGTGCACATCTGTAATCCCAGTAGCTGGGAGGCTGAGACAGGAAGGAGGAGTGCAGGGTGGAGGCCAGCTTTAGCGATTTAGGGAGACCCTCGGCAACTTCGTGAGACCTTGTTTCAACACGAAAAATAAAACAGGGCTGCGAGGTAGGATGCCCCTGGGTTCGATCCCTGGTACCAACAAAACAAAACAAACCTTGAGAAACAAACAAAAAAAAGGAGAAGCCGGGCGTGGTGGCGCACACTTGTAATCCCAGCATTTGGGAGGCTGAGACCGGAGGATCACAGTTTCTGGATAGCCTCAGCTATTTAGTAAGACCCTGTTTCAAAATGAGGAATAAAGAATAGGGCAGGGAGTGTAGCTCGGAGGTCGAATGCCCCTGGGTTCCATCCCCAGACCCGCAAACAAAACAAAACAAAACAAAACAAAACAAAACAACAGGTTCTGGAACTCCTTTCAGGTGGGGGCAGAGGTCTGATACCTTTTTTTATTTTCATTTTTACCTATTCTCTGCACAGTCCATGAATGTGCTAAGCGGGTGGGAACTAATATTATTTCCCAACTCTTCATCCTAAAAATGATGTCTAAGATCCCCCTGAATATTTTGAACGTAGGTCCACGGGCCTTTGGGCTGCGGCGTACTGGACTCCAGCGAACCCCGTTATAAAGGGCTTCATTAAGGCCGGGCGTGGTGGCGCACGCTTGTAATCCCCACACTTGGGAGGCTGAGACAGGAGGATCACACAGGTTCGAAGCCAGCCTCAGTTACTTAGTGAGGCTCTCAGCAACTTAGTGAGACCCTGTTTCCAAATAAAGTATAAAATAGGTCTGGGAGTATAGCCCGGAGGTAGAAAGCCTCTGGGTTCCACCCCCCAGTACCACCAAAAAAAAAAAAAAAATAATAATAAAGGGCTTCATTAGAGCTGGGCATGGTGGCACATGCTTGTAATCCCAGCATCCGGGAGGCTGAGACAGGAGGATCACGGTTCGCGGACAGCCTCAGCTACTTAAGGAAGCCTTCTGCAACTCAGTGAGACCTGGTTTCAAAATAAAGAATAAAAAATAGGGCAGGGGGTGTAGCTCGGAGGTCGAATGCCCCTGGGTTCCATCCCCAGTACCATAAATAAAAATAAAAATAAATCAAGGGCTTCCTAGGCCATGGAGTCACCCGGGTTGCTGCACAGAGTGCGGCTCTGGCGCTGAGAGCAGTCAGGGAACCCTGCAGGCCATGTTCTCAGGCGGGGGCTGCCCTGCCAGCCTCACCCCGAGCCCTGTTGCTGTGGGCTGAGCCGCCCTCCACTATTCTTCCAAACCCAGGCCAAGGCCCAGGACCTGGTGCGGCACGGGGCCTGGGGAGGCGGCTGGATCTGGTGGGCAAAGGGGCCCAGGAGTGCCAGCCGCCTCTGAGCTCCTGCGGCCCCCAGGGGCTGTTTGGGGCCCTCTAATCCAGACAGACGCGCTACAAAATCATCTTAAGTTGGTCAGTTAGAAAATCTGAATGCTCTGCCTTCTGCTTATCGGTAAAAGCGATCTGTGGAATTTCAAATGGAAGTCTCCCGGCTGGAGGCCTGACCACAGCGTGCTTGGTCCGCTCCCCGGCGGCCCTGGCCACCCTGCGCCCTGACTTTGCCCTCTCTCCCTGGAGGTGTGCTGCGGCTCCTGGACCACGGGGAGGAGTACGTGTTCACGCTGCCCAGTGCCTACGCCCGCTCCATCCTCACCATCCCCTGGGTGGAGCTCGGGGGGAAGGTGCACATCAACTGCGCCAAGACCGGCTACGCGGCCACCGTGACCTTCCACACCAAGCCCTTCTACGGAGGCAAAGTGCACAGGTAGGGGGCGGCGGGGGCGGGGCGGGGGCGTGGCCAGGGAGGGGCGTGATCGGGGCGTGGTCAGGGCTGGTGTCTTCCCGGTGCCCGGGGCTTCCTTTCTCCACTGTAGGATTGATTGAGCGTCAGCTGCGGGGTGAGTTGGAAATCAGGAAGAAGTTAACAAGTGTTTTCTAAGCTGTGTGTCTTTCCCCACTTTGTAGGGCAGTTTTTTTTTTTAAAGCTCACCCCACTTTTTTTTTCTGGTACTGGGGATTGAACTTTAGGGCATTCTACCTCTGAGCTGCACCCCTTTCCTTTTTTTTTTTTTTTTGGTGGTATTCAGGGTGGAACCCAGGGCCTTTTCTCCCTCGGGGCTACACTCCCAGATCTATTTTTTTAAAATATTTTATTTGGAAACAGGGTCTCACTAAGTTGCTGAGAGCCTCACTAAGTAGCTGAGGCTGGCTTCGAACCTGTGCGACCCTCCTGTCTCATCCTCCCAAGTGTGGGGATTACAAGCGTGCGCCACCACACCCGGCTCTCCTTTTAATTGTTTTACTTTATTTATTTTTTGGTGTGGTACTGGGGATGGAACCCAGGGGCCTTCCACCTCCGGGCTTACACTCCCAGACCTATTTTATATTTTATTTGGAAACGGGGTCTCTTAAACCAGCTGAGGCTGGCTTCGAACCTGCGCGACCCTCCTGTCTCAGCCTCCCAAGCGCGGGGATCACAAGCGTGCGCCACCGCGCCCAGCCCTTTTAATTTTTTTAAAGGGTCTTGTTAGATTGCTGAGCAGCTCCCTAAGTTGCTGAGGTTGGTCTTGAACCTGCAATCCTCCTTTCTCTGCTTCTCAAGTACTGGGATTACAAGTGTGTGCCACTATGCACCCTAAAGAATGAAGGGAACTTCTATTTTTTGCCATGAACTGATTTTCTGCTCTGGAACAACTTGATCTGTGTAGCCAAACACTGTCAGAGGGTTCCCCACTTGTTGTTACCTGGCTCCATTAACTCCTGAATCCTGTATCCCATACCTAGGAGATAGGGCCATTTCCTTCCTTCCTGCCTCCCCCCCCCCCCCAGTACTGGGGATTGAATGCAGGCACATTCTGCTTCTGAGCTGCACCTCCAGCCCTATTTTATTTTTTATTTGGAAACAGGGTCTCACCCAGTTGTGGAGGGCCTAAGTACCTGAAGCTGGCCATGAACCTGCGATCCTCCTATGTCAGCCTCCTAAGTACTGGGATTACAAGCATGTGCCCCCACGCCCGGCTCAATTTCTGCTTTTTAAAGGCAGGGGAAGCCCAAGTCTTAACTGCAGCAGAGTTCTGCTCCTTGAAGAAGCCCAGGCTCTGGCTATAAACGCCTCCTTCAGAGCCGACCTACCCTTAAGCAAAGCCGCCTCTGCCCTTCTCCCCGGCCCACAGAGATGCTGTGTCCGTTTCGCACCTGCACAGTCTGCGATGCCGCGTTGGTAGCTGAAATGCCACGGAGATTGGCAAAGGCAGCCTGGTGTCTCCCTGCACAGGGAGCCGCTCGGCATGTTCCCGGGCACCACGGGCGCCACCCGCGCCCTCCCCTTGCGCCGAGGAACCGGCCGGATCGGGCTCCGCAGAAACTCCCGTGGCTGTACCTGGAAGCTGCCATTTGGCCTGAGCCCGCGGGTGGCTGAGGAGCTGAGCCCTCCCTGGGTTCCCTGGGCGCTGCCTTGGTTTTGCTGGGTTTCTACAGAGCTGCAGCTTGGGGTGAGGGGGTGACGTCGGCTCTCACCCAGGGGCTGGGGCCTGGTGATTCTCGGGATAAAGCAGCCCTGGGAAAGAGAGGATGGTGGGCCCCAGCTGCTGCTGCTGAGCACTGGGTGGCTTCGCGGGAGGGGGGGGGAGGGAGCCGGGGCCTCGCCGGCCCTCATCCAAGGGGCCAGCGGCTGCCCTCCTCTCCCAGCGAGAGCTTTGTTGGGTCTGTGAGGCGCGTGTTTGACCCACATTCAGAACTGAACTTGTTTAAGGATTGAGCAGCTCTTCCTCCTTCCCCACATTCAGGTTTTGTGGTCAAAATAGAGCACTGTGTGCCTAGCGTGGTGGCGCGTACCTTGATCCCAGTACGGGAGCTGAGACAGGAGGACCACAGGCTCGAGGCCAGCCCCAGCAACTTAACGAGGCCCTTGGCAACTTAGACCCTGTTTCCACCTAATAAATAAAATAGGGCTGGGGGGTATAGCTCAGGGGTAGACTGTCCCTCCCCAGGTTCAATCCCTAGTAGCACGCGCGCACACGGGCGCACACACACACACACACACACACACACACACACACACACGGAGGACAATTAGATGCCAAACTGGAGAAGAGGAATCTATTTTCTTTCATTTTTTACTGACTCGCTTGATTTCCATCCCAATGACAACACTGATCTAATGTAACTATTGTGTGCGTGTTTATCAGAACTCAGAAGCAAACGTTGCTCCTCCAATCAGCAGGCTGTTGAGACCTCGCCTCTTTTACGCCTTTTTCTTTCTGATCAAGGATATTAGATTATATTTTAAGAGCTATTCTTTAGCCATCGTGGTGGCGCACGCTTGTAATCCCAGTACCTAGGAGGCTGAGACAGGAGGATCACAGGTCCGCAGCCAGCCTCAGCTACTTAGTGAGGCCCTCTGCAACTTAGACCCTGTTTCAAAAGAAAGAATAAAAAATAAGGCTGGGGTTGTAGCTCAGAGGAAGGATGCTCCTGAGGTCCATCTCCAGTACTAACAACAACAACAACAACAACAAAATTGCCAGGCGTGGTGGCGCACGCTTGTCGTCCCAGCATTCGGGAGGCTGAGACCGGAGGATCGTGGTTCGCAGACAGCCTCAGATGGTGAGGCCCTCTGCAACTCAGTGAGACCCGGCTTCAAAATAAAGACTAAAAAATAGGGCAGCTCTATTTTTCAAAAGAGGTCAAATGGCCCTGGGTTCCATCCCCAGGCCTGCAAAAAATAATTAAAAAAAAAAAGAGCTAGTCTTTAAACAAAAGTGCAAAACCAACCCTTCCTCCCCAACCCTTGTAAGACATTTCTAAATATGAACACCGCTTTTGAAGTCTTTTGAAAGAAGTGCCTCATCCATTCATTCTCCATTCACCCAGGGTTACGGCGGAGGTGAAACACAGCCCCACCAACACGGTCGTGTGCAAAGCGCACGGGGAGTGGAATGGGACCCTGGAGTTCACCTACAGCAACGGGGAGACCAAAGTCATCGACACGACGACGCTGCCGGTGTACCCCAAGAAGATCAGGCCCCTGGACAAGCAGGGGCCCATGGAGTCCAGGTGGGGGCGGCCGCGCGCCGGGGGCGAGGCTGGCGAGCCGGGCTGGCTCCTCGGTTCCCTGCCTGTGCCCTGGGCGGAAGCAGGCTGCTTCTCTCCTAGCGGTCCTGCGGTCACCCCGTGGACTGTGGACATAGTCTGGTGGACTTTCAGTGTCTGTCCTGAAAATGTTTGCCAGTTCCACTTATACGTTCCTTGGTTGCAACATTAATTACAGAGAGGCTGTTCATCAAAGGACTGGGAGAGCAAGGAGATACTTTTTTTTTTTTAAAGCAGGTTACCAGTGTTATTTTAAAAAAACTCAGTGCTGGCAAGGGGGTAATAAAATTGATAGCCAGGCTTCCCTGTGGGAATACGCATGGTTTACATGCAAGATTCGGTGGCTTTATATTCTCAGGGAAAAAAATTTAAATTAAAAAAGATTTTAAAAATAAGTTGCTTTTTTGCTTGGTACTAGGGATTGAACTCAGAGGCATTCTACTTCTGAGCTACACCCTCAGTCTTTTTTATTTTTTTATTTTGAAACAGGGTCCCACTAAGTTGCTGAGGGTCTTGAAAAGTTGCTGAGGCTGGCCTTTAACCTGCAGTCCTCTTGTCTCTGCCTCCCACGTTCTAGGATTACAGATGTGAACTCACTATGTCCAGCTACTTTTTTTTAGAAAAAAAAAATAAAAGAAAACAAACGAAAGAAAACACCGCTGGCTGGTCGTGGTGACATGCGCTTGTAATCCCAGTACTTGGGAGGCTGAGACAGGAGGATCATGGGTTTACAGCCAGCCTCGGCAACTTAATGAGCCTCTCTACAACTTAGTGAGATCCTATTTCCAAATAATAAATAAATAAAATCGGCCTGGGGATATAACTTGGAGGTAGAACACCTCTGGGTTCAGTCCTCTCCCAGTCCAAAAAACGGAAAGAAGGAAAAGGGAAATTAAACATCTAACCGTCCCGCCATTTGGACAATGGTTCAGTAACCTATGGAAACCGACCTAGTATATCCACCCTATGGTGTGAATATATGCAGGCACTTACAGCGATGCTTGTATAGGCATTTACCAGAATTCTCTTGAAACACGCCGACTTGATTCTCCGATCTAGGGCACCGGCAGACGGTGGCCCCTGGGTCGCCCTGGTCTGCGGCTGCTTTTGTCAATAGGGCTTCACTGGCGCACAGCCAGGATCCTCCGCAGCTGTCCACGGTTTACATATGGTCGATGGCTGCCTTCCCGCCACGCAGCGGAGTTAAGTAGTTGTGACCGAGACCATATGCCCGCAGCGCCTCCATGCTACTGTCTGGCCCTTCACGGGGAATGTCTGCCAGGCCCCGTGCTAATCTAAAAGCGCGCTTCCTTTTATAAACGCGGCGTAGGGTTCAAATGAAATTCCAAATGATTCCGTGAACGGGTTTGCTATTCTTAGAAGAGTCTGCAGTGAATAGGAGTGCTGGTTAAGCGGAAATAAAGTGGGGGTGCGACTGAGTACGACCAGCGCACCACAGCGGCGCTTCTTAAGCATGGAGGCGCTTGGTGGACGGGTTAGTGCGCTTTTCCTTGTTTATTTGGGGACAGTAAGTGTTGGCGCTCTGTGTCAGAGGGAGAGCTCACCCCCTTCCTGAGCATCCATTTTGATGGAACCCAGGGGCATTCTACCTGCAAGCTACACTCCCAGCCCTATTTCTTATTCCTTATTTTAAATCAGGGTCTCTCTGCCGGACATGGTGGCGCACGCTTGTAATCCCCGCGCCTGGGAGGCGGAGACGGGAGGATCGTGCAGGTTCGAAGCCAGACTCGCTGGCTTAAGAGACCCTGTTTTCAAATAAAATATAAAAAAAAATAGGGCTGGGAGTGTAGCCCGGAAGTAGAAGGGTTCCATCCCCAGTACCACCAATAAATAAATAAAATAAATAAAATAAAAATAAAAAAATAGGCCGGACATAGTGGCGCACGCTTGTAATCCCTGCGCTTGGGAGGTGCAGACAGGAGGATCACACAGCTTTGAAGCCAGCCATGCTGGCTTAAGAGACCCTGTTTCCAAATAAAAAAAATAAAAAATAGGTGTCTGGAAGTGTAGCCCAGAGGTAGAAGGGTTTCCAGGAACCCCAGTACCACCAAAAAAAATAAAATAAAATAAAATAATAATAAAATTATATATATATTATATAAAATAAAATAAAAAATAAAACAGGGTCTGAGTTGCAAAAGGCCTAAGTAGCTGCAGCTGGCACAAGAACCTGTGATCTTTTTGCCTCAGCCTCCCAAGTACTGTTATTTCCAGCCCGCAGCTGAGAACTCTCACGCCTTGCTACTGTTCCAACATGTCAGGATGTCGGATGTGAGGGTAGCTTTGCGGCTCCTCACACAGACCCTCTGCTGCCTCCATCGTCCTTCAGGGTCTCAGAGCTCAGAGCAGGGATGGAGTCTGGAGCCAGAGGGAGGGAGAGGGCATGCCTTCTCTTGTCTGTGGACTTTTCTGAAGTATAGAGCTGGATTATGGGGGAATCAAACCAACCCGGTCTTGTTCTCTGCGGAGGAAGCTGCTTGTGAAGCGGAGTGGCTGGTTCAAGGGCCTCCTGCTGCTCTGGACACCGGAGCCCATCTGCAGAGTCCGGGAGGGACTCTCAGAGAGGCTATGTGGGCCCGTGGTTAGACCAGTTGTCTTAGCCTCGCTGTGGTACCAGCCCTAGGGAGGCCTCCAGTCTCCAGCTAGGCCCCTGGGAAGGGAGCCGATGCCCGATGCCCAGCGTGGAGCAGAGCAGACATCCAGTTGTGAGCTCATCCTGCGCAGGGTCCCGCCCAGCCCACAGAGGTCTCTGCCTTCTAAGCTGGGGCACTGGCTTATCATGGGATTTTTTTTGGGGGGGTGCGCCACCACGCCCGGCTTATTTTTTATTCTTTATTTTGATACAGGGTCTCACTGAGTTGCAAAGGGCTTAAATAGTAGCTGAGGCTGTCTGCAAACTGCGATCCTCCTGTCTCAGCCTCCCGAATGCTGGGATTACAAGTGTGCGCCACCACGCCCGGCTGAGTTCCAATACACATATACAGTGTGTAACCATCAAGTAAGGGTCCTTGGCATTTGCATCTCCTTTAACCCGATCATCTCTGTGCTGACCTTTGAACTCTCTTCTACTTCTTTCTGAAATACATAAAGCCTCGTGTGAAGGGCATCACTCCACTGTGCTCTGCAGCGCTAGAACTCACTCCTGGCGTCTGACTGCGTTTTAGTTCCCGTTTCGACTCCCTCTGTCCACGCTCCTCCCTTCCCCCGCCTCTCCTGGTCTACGAAGCCCACTTTTCTAGCCTATGTGCAGAGGAAGGTGCTCTTCTGTGTCTGGCTTAACGACGCCCTTTGGTTCTGTTTGTGTGGCTGTGAATGGCCGGATTTCATTATGCTGTTACGGCCGAACAGTGTTCCATTGTGCGCACACTTCACATCATCTGCTCCTCCGCTGATGGACTCTCCTTGTTGAATCAGGTACCAGGCCATTGTAGAAACAGCAAGAGCTATGACACCAGGCTTTATATCCCAGCTCCCGAAGCTTTTCTTGCTCTAAAAAAGGGACTGTTAGCTGAGGATGGTGGCGCACACTTGTAATCCTAGTACTCGGGAGGCTGAAACAGGAGGATCACAGATTCGTGGCCAGCCTCAGCTGTTTAGTGAGGTCCTGTGCGTGCCCACTGTGGGGAGTGCCTGCAGCAGGCACCCTGGCTTGTGCCCGGGTGCAGCGGCATCCTCTCCTGGGAGCCCGGCTGGGGATCAACATGGCTGACAGTTCTGATAGTCCCTTTTGTGTAAAGGCTTCTTCCTGGCCCTCTAGAACAGAGCATAACGCTCCGTATCCAGGCTGCTCCCTGGGAAGGCCTGGGCGGAAGCAGGCTGCCTCCTCATGAGCCAGAGAAGCTGCGTTGTGTGTGGACCTGGAGGTGGTGGTCCACACCATAAACACGCCCCCAGTCCATCCCCAATTCCTCTGCCTCCTCCCTGGGCTCCCTTGGAGCGCAGCACCGTTCCTGTTCATCAGTTTGGTGACTTGGTGCAAGTCACTTAGGCTTATGTGGACCTTGATGATCTCTGTACGGTGGGGATGACTATGACGTATCATGGGGCCTGAGGAGTAAGTGGGCTTCGTGTAGAACGCTTAGCTGTGTGTATGGTAGACACGGTGTGAGAGTCTGCTCCCTTCGTCTATCGCTATTTGTAGATTTATGGCCAGACACTCAAGGAAAGGCACGTTGCTCAGGACAAGTGCAGCTGCAGGGCCAGGCCGCCCTGGCTCCTGTGGCTTCCAGGTTCCTGGATGAGCCGCCCCGGGGCTCCATCTAGAGCCCTTCCTGCGCTGCCCCATCATCCCCTGATGGCAGCCCCGCCTCACTCCTCTCCTTCCTGTGTCCCAGGAACCTCTGGCAGGAGGTCACGCGATACCTGCGGCTAGGGGACATCGATGCGGCCACGGAGCAGAAGCGGCGCCTGGAGGAGAAGCAGCGAGCGGAGGAAGGGAGGCGGGAGAGCCTCCGCACGCCATGGCAGCCCAAATACTTTATCCAAGAGGTAACTGCTGCCCTCCATGGCTCCCGCCCACTAGCGGGCCTGCTCTGCGCAAAAGGCTCGCGGGTTTTCCTTGCTAGTCAAGCGGTTGGGTGGACGGGACAGAGGAGGTCCTGGGGTGGATCAGGGACGGCTTGACTAGCTGCAGCTTTGGAACGGAATCCAGGGAGGTTTTTCTGCTTAAACCACCAGAGGGCAGAACTGAGCAACCCCTCCATCAGAAAACCCCACTAGCTTGCCTGGGAGGGCCTTGCACACGTGGGAGGGCCTTGCACACCTGGACAGTGTTCCATTCAGGAAAAGCAGCTTCACATCCCATCTCCACCCGGGGTGGGTTGGAGCCCCTGAGGGTGGCTGAACCGGAGGGGTCTTGGAGGGGAAACTCCTGCTAGGGAGTCCTCTGCCGGACACTGCCACCGCTCAAAAGCAGAAACAATCACGATCGCGGGTCACCAGGGACCGTCCAGCCGAAGCCCCAGTGCTTAGGCCTTTGTGGAGTGATCGAGATGCATTCTGCAAACAGAAGAGCAAGTTAGGGTGTAAAAGCCAGTTTATAAGGCTGGTCCCTCAAGAGAATACTCCATGCTAACACTAGGGAGAAGGGCAGAGAGAAACAGTGCAGGAGCCTATGTGTAGGAACACCGCTCACCTCTAGGTCACAGAGTCTGGATTTTCATAGGAAATCTGATATTTGCAGTGGTGTCATCTAAATGAACCTGTGGAGCCTCCTTCAGCCCAGGTCCGGCTGACCTGACTCGTGCTGAGGGACCTGCCCGTGTAGACAGGCTGTGGGACTTGGAGCAGCAGAGTAGCTTGGAGGTGGGCTCTGGGCAGGACCCCAGGGTCACGGACTGGAGGACGCAGAGGCTGGCTCTGCACACAGGAAGGTCGCTGCATGGGGACTGCAGGGAGCCTTGCCCAGGGGAGCAGGTCCTCAAGGGATCCTCCGTGAGGTGGGTCCTGCCCCTGAGGCAGCTGGTAACCTGGCTTCTGAGGACACGTGAAGAACCAGCACCCTTGGATCGTTCCTCTGGCTCGGCACCAGGGGATGCGCCATTGGGAGCCTGGCCCTTTCCTTTAGCTGAGGTGGTCATCAGTGTGCCGGCCTATCGTGGCCGCCCTGGAGAAGCGCCCGGCGGGCTCCCCTCGGGGTCACGGGCCCCACAGGCCAGTCCACACGTGGGCACCGCGCTTTGTCTCCAGTACGTCTTGGCCGTTTCCTTCCCACGTAAACCAGCTGAGCCCTTCCTTCACGCTGCTGGCTTCCTCTTGAAATGCAGTTAGGTCACAGGCTCGGAGAGCAGTGAGCGCAGCGAGGCTTGGTGAGCGGGCACAGGTGCGCGTGGCTTGGCCGGGCCAGGAAGGCCGCTCTCCGATCCTGGTGCCAGGGCCTGCCCTGCCCTCCTCCCTGCACTCTGCTCAGGTCTCCATGTAACTCCTCCTTCCTCTCTTTCAGGGCGACGGCTGGGTCTACTTCAATCCCCTCTGGAAGGCACACTGAGGGAGGTGCAGAGCTTTCCTAAACAGCCCTGTTTTTGTAGGAATTAAAGTGGTACAGTACCAAGGTTCTGTTGGCATTCACCGAGACCTCGTTAGTACCCGAGAAACCGTAACAGAGGTTATATGCTGTGAACAACGTGCCGCCAACTATCAGAGGGTTGAATTTATTCAAGAGCCATTTGGGGCGTGTGTGTACACATTGTCTACGTGCACACACGCACTGTGTACACATCTGCCGAGTATCACTACACATGTAAATACCGCACTCACTGAGGTATAAGTGGGCAATAATCATGAGCGCCTTTTTTTAATCAATGAGATTTGAGGTTTTCTATTTTCCACTTTGCCAAAAATGTTTTGCACTTACAGAGACTTGAACTGGCATGGCCCAAGTGGTGTTCCTGGAGGGAAACGGCTGGCTCCTGGAAGTGCAGGGTGGCACCACAGCAGTGGTCTCGGTCCTCGGCTCCCTCCCTGCAGGCCCTGTGCGGAGGGAGCGGGCTGCAGGAGCCCAGAGTCGGCGCTCCCTGGGCTGCAGGGCCAGGCTGGTCCCTCCTCCCATCCTCTCATGGTTTCTCCTCTCAAAGCACTCGCCACACTTTTCAGAAGCTGCTTCATTTACACACGGAGAACAATCACATGGAGACCTCACCACTTTTATGACAAAAAAAGGGCTTTAGAAGTAGGTTGGGCGTGGTGGCGCACGCTTGTAATCCCTGCACTTGGGAGGCTGGGACAGGAGGATCACGGTTCGAAGCCAGCCTCAGCTACTCAGTGAGGCTCTCAGCAACTCAGTGAGACCCTGTTTCCAAATAAATTATAAAATAGGTCTGGGAGTATAGCCTGGGGGTAGAAAAGCCCCTGGGTTCCATCCACAGTACCACACACACAAAAAAGTTAAACACATGATGTGAACGTGCCCGCACACACACATGCACACGCTCACAACCACCACTCAACCTTATATTCTGATTGGGGAAGAAAAGGCACTTCCTGTGGATTTTTGCTTCTTTCCATTAAGTGTGCCTCCCTGGTACGACCCAAACTCTGCAAGAACGCTACCGTGACGGAAACGCACACCCAGCCCGTGTCTGAGCTCCTGGTTTCATTTTCCTCTTAACGAGGGCAGCCGCGACCAAAACAAGAAGCAAGGGAAAATGATTTGAGTTCTGCTCAATGCTTAATTTATTTTTTACTGTGCCACTCCAATGATATTTATAAAATCCAGTAGCATGAATGCTTCTCTATAGTAATACTAATTTTGTGCCTTTTGTCTGCTTTCTTAAGACCAATCATTCACTTTGTAGATATTAGACAAATATATTTCGATTAAATATTATACCTGTCTGTCTTTTATTTTCAGGGATTTGAAGCTCTGATATACTGGTAACTCTGAATTAGCTCAAATTTCCTTAGATACATCTAAAATTCCACTAATTCCATTAGTTATTATTTGCGGTACTGGAAATGGAACCCAGGGGCATTCTACCTCTCAGCCACACCCCCAGCCCTATTTTTATTTACTTTGAAACAGGGTTTCACTAAATTGCAGAGGGCCTAAGTAGCTGAGGCTGCGATCCTCCTGTCTCTGCCTCCCAAGTGCAGGGATTACAAGCATGCGCCACCACACCCCGCTGATAAGCATTATTAATGGATTTTTTGGGGGGTGGTTCTGGGGTTCCTGCAAACCCTTCTACCTCCGGGCTACACTCCCAGACCTATTTTATATTTTTTAAAATTTGGAAACAGGGTCTCTTAAGCCAGCGCGGCTGGCTTTGAACCTGTCCGATCCTCCTGTCTCCGCCTCCCAAGTGCGGGGATTACAAGCATGTGCCACCACGCTCGGCTATTAATGGATTTTTTTGGTTTGTGGCGTGGTGCTGGGAATTGGATCCAGGAGCATTCTTCCTCTTAACTAAACCCTTAGCCCTATTTTATTTTAAAACGGGGTCTTGCTAAATCTCACTAAGTTGCTCAAGCTCGTCTTGAACATGTAATCCTCCCGTGTCATCCTGCCGAGTACTGGGATTACAGGTGTGTGTCACCATGCCCAGCTTTTATGAATACTTTCTGACAAGTTCATAAGGCTTGTATTCTGTATTTCTCTAGAAGAGTTCCTATCAGAAGATATAAGGTAATTGGCTCAGCACCATAGTCTTAAAACATATGGGTGCATGTAACTTGTTTTTAACAATTTTTTTTGAAAAGTAGGCTGTATAACACCTTGGGCCTAAATCTATCCATACAAATTTTTAAATACAACATCTAGAATGCAAAAATCTCCCTGTCTATTGGGAGGTTAAGTCCACAAACCACTAGCAGCAAATGAACAAAAAATCATGCAACTGAAACAAGACCCTCAAGAGCTCTAGACATTGGACTTAGGAACATGACTCCAAAATATGCTTACTATGTTAAAAAAAAAAAAACCTACAGATTTAAGAGAGGGAAGGCAATACCAAAAACAAAAACAGAAACTCCAGAAACAATGTCGGGTTAAAATACAAAGAATGAAGCCGGGCGTGGTGGGGCACGCTTGTAATCCCCGCACTTGGGTGGCAGAGACAGGAGGATCGCGCAGGTTCGAAGCCAGCCACGAGTGCTGGCTTAGGAGACCCTGTTTCCAAATAAAAATGTAAAAATAGGTCTGGGAGTGTAGTCCGGAGGTAGAAGGGGCTTCCAGGAACCCCAGTACCACCAAAAAAAAAATATATATATATATATATATATGGAGAGAGAGAGAGAGAGAGAGAGAGAGAGAGAGAGAGAGAGAGAGAGAGAGAGAAAGAATATGAAGATCCAGAGGAGCTAAAGATGGTTCTGAGAAGGTATGGTCAGGCTTAATTTGAGCCTCAGAAGAGTAAAGAGTGAGGCAGAAGGGATATTTAATAAGATAATGAAATTTAAACTGATGGAAACCATTAAGACACACGTTAGAAGATCAATAAATCCAAAGTAGGACATATTGGGACAAGAGATTTTGGGAATACCAGAATGCTATCATTAGTCAAATAATAAAACAGTCTTTTTAACAAAAAGCATTACTGAAAATAAACCCTGATAAACTGAAGCTCCAATCTACTAATAATTTCTAAATTTGTACACACTAAATATGGAATCTACATATAAAGAAAATTCACAATTTAAGGAAAAACAGACACATCTGTGGTAGTGTGCAATTTTAATAATCCTCAGAAAATAACAAGCAAAGGAAAAAGTTACAAAACACTGACAACATGTCCAACAACTGCCAAAAGGGCGCACACACTGCTTCTGTGGACATGAGAATCAGCATGTACACATGTATGTGACTTGTTCCACACGTACCTGAAAGCAGTGTGTGTATAAAGGTCCCTGTTAAAACAGGGTGGGGCTGAAGCTCAGAGGAGAATGTCAGTGGGTTCAAACCTCAGTACCACACACACACACACACAGTCATGATTCCCTCATCCTAGTTACCTTCACAATATATTTTGAAACAAGTTAGAATGAGTTTAACAAGGTTGTTACATACAATTTCAATATAGAAAAATGAACTTTATACTAAGCGTTAGAAATTGTCAGTCAGTTTATCAATGACATACCTTGACATAAAAGTTGCCAGTTTTCCCCAAATGATCAAAAGCCCATTAAGGGTTCCCTTTTTGGCAAAACTGAACCTGATTCTAAAGTCTGTATGAAAAAGCCAGATCCCATAAGCAATGGAGAGAAGGTCAGAGAACGTTGTAAGGAGAACTCTCCAGTATCTTCATCTCAAGGCTATGTTAACACAAAGATAAGATCCCTATGGGACAGAGCAAATGGAATCTGTTTACTACAAAGGGGGCTGCAGGAAAAGGATGGGCTTTTGAATAAAGGTGTTGAGAGAATTAGGTCTTCATGTGCCAAAACAACAAAAACCCAAATTAAAAAAAAATTTCACACGGTACTCAACAAATGGATCCCAGGCGGACTGCAAAATGAAGTGTGAAAAGTGTACAATACACTTTCTGAAAGAAAACACAGGAGACCATCCCCATGGAACGAGGCATAGAAAGCCATAAACATACAAAAGATGGGCCGGTAAGTATCAACTCCTAGGTAATCTGCAGCACAAATGCTGAAAGCTTTATATATATGAGACAGTGACGTGTGTGTGTGTGTGTGTGTGTGTGTGTGTGTGTGTGTGTGGTGCTGGGGATGGAACCCAGGGGCTTTTCTACCTCCGGGCTATACTCCCAGACCTTTTTTTATTCTTTATTTGGAAACAGGGTCTCACTGAGTTGCTGAGAGCCTCACTCGGTAGCTGAGGCTGGCTTCGAACCTGTGCGATCCTCCTGTCTCAGCCTCCCAAACGCGGGGATTACAAGCGTGCGCCACCGCGCCTGGCTAGACAGTGACTTTTAATAAGTTAAAGAAGAGCTAAGAGAAATATGCACATCGATACCTCAGAAAAAGGGGAACTAAACAGAAAATTATGCAACCTCCAGGAAGGCAAAATGAAATAGAATGACTGGCACCGATAAGGACCAGGAGGCAACAAGACCTCAGACCTTGCCTGGACCCAGCAACTCACTTCTGGGGTGACTCCAATCCCATGTATATAGACAGCAAGAGATGCCGACAGCACTCCGTGGCATACTGTAGGACCTGCAAACCTGGCCCCGTTGTGCCTTAGGGACTCAAGTGGGTCAGACTCTACGGCTGCAAACTCAGGCAGGTCAACAACAAGACTAAAACCGAACCTTGCCGTGAGGCTTGCTGCCTCCAGGCCTTATCTGCAGCGCACAGCACTGCGGCCTGAATGCAGCCCGGAACTCCAGGTGTCACCCTCTAATTCTGCTATCACGTGTAACTAGCAGTCCCACGGAAATCAACCTGGAGATCCCGAGAGTGTTCTAAGCCAGTTACATTCTAATGTAGTCAAACGACTATATTTTCACTTTTCTGTTACAGTAAAACCACCAGTTCTTAAATAGTTACAATATGGTAATCTACTCACAAGATAAGCCAGGCGCAGGGGAGAACATTTGCAATCCCAGTAAATTTGAGAGGCTGAGACAGGAGGATTGCAGGTTTGCAGCCAGCCTCAGCAACTTAAGCGAGACTCTGTTTTAAAACAATAAAATAGGGCTGGGAGTGTAGCTCAGAGGTAGAATTTCCCTTGGGTTCAATCCCCAGTGCCACACAAAACAAAAAAACAAATCTGGGAAAACTGAGGAGTCTTTTCTGCCCATGAAAAAATTCTAAACTTAAGTTACTGATTAAATACCAAGAAGTTTACGGAATAGGGACTTGTCAGATTCCTATCCTTATTAGAACAGAGATAAAATTCCGATTTGGCTAGGTTTCTCCCCGCCCCCACAGAAAAACCAAGATGAGATTTTCATTCTGGGGTGAAAAAGAAACACCTGGTTTAATTTGAATTAATTTTACCACACATATTTTCTAAAATCTTTGTAGAACTGAACAAGGAAGAAGGTTATGTGATCAGTACTCCGTAATTTCTTCCAAAAGATTTGAGAAAGACCACACTTAACACAAAATCGGAATTAACTTTATTTCCCTACAGTCAACAACTTCTCTGCGTTGAATTTTAAAGCAACAAAGTAAAATATAATCCCCCAATGACAAGGTATCAGAAATCCAGATTTAGTTATACTTTATTTGTGAAAATGTTCAGTCATTTTATTGGTCTGTAAAAGAACCATCATCTGGGTCAAAAATGGATTCTATAAATCAAAGAATATTCTACACCTTGAAAAAGAAAATCAGCAGTGACATTCTCACTGAACATTGTAAATTACACTGTTCTTCATAAAAGGTACATACTATTCTGCACTTTTCCACCAAAAGCAGTGGTGTGTTATGCTTGTTATATAAAAAAAAGTTATATCCTGTGGCAGGAAAAAACCTTTCTCTTTCACTTTTACTAAACAACTGGAGAAAATTTTCAAGTCTGTATAAAGTTGCCTATAAGCTGGAAAGTGAACATGTTCAATCTCCATTTATATTTTAGTGCATTTTTGACAATTTTGTCACATTTTTAATAAAAGTAAGAAAATGCATATAGCTCTAAAGAGTGTTTCATCAAATGCTTAAGGTATTAAAAAAATAAGGAGCAGAAGCTGGGCACAGTGGCGAACGCCTGTAACCCCAGGACTGGGAGGCTGGAATAGGAGGATCACAGGTTGGAGGCCAGTGAACGGTAAGTTCATGAAACCCTGTGTTAAAATAAAATAAAATAGGGCTGGGGTGTAGCTCAGAGGTAGAATGCCCCTGAGTTTAATCCCCAGTACCACCACCACCACCACCACCACCACTACCCACACACAAACACAAAAAAGAGAACAAAAATCATTGTGATGATGAAACTGTTATAAAATGGGGAAAATCCAGGCAAAGTTTACAAATCCTTTGTCATTTTGAAGAATCACAGAAAATGAACTGGATACCTAAACACTTTAAGAGTTTTTTCCTTAATCTCTTGCATGTAAACATAGTGCTACCCTCAGTACCAAGGTATCAAATCCCACTCTGGCAAGAGTAACATTCTGTGCAGTTGTATGGTTTCCAAAGGATATAAATTTAGCCCTTGAATGAACAATGTATGAAGTCTGCTCTGTAAGTACCTGGTGAAAACAACTGCTAAGAGCAGCATTAATGTGTCAACAGAAACAGCTACGTGAATCAGTCAGCTATGCAACTGAATATTGAGTCGTCAATACTCAATCGGCATCACTCAACACCAAGCAATACAAGTGTACATTTGATGAAACATTCTTTACAGTGGAGAAACATGAAAATAAATAGTTCAAGGAAGTATAATTACTTTTCTAATACCTCTCTCTCAGACCTGGGCTGGTTCACTGGTTCAGGAAGCTCTCGGCGCATTTTGTCACTTTTATTTTACATATTGCTATTTGGGAACTCAAATAAAATGCAGGTCTTGTAAAATAAAAACACTGACAAGAATGCATGTGCTAGGGACCAAATTAGAGGGTTCTTTGGTGCAGTTAGTCCAAATTCTCAGATTTGAAGGATAATATGTACCAATAAAAAAAATCTGCTGCTAGACATTCACAGCAGAGCTCTGTCTTGCTTCATATACAAATTAAAAACAGCTGTTCTCAGTAAACCAATTTTTTTTTAATCAGGCATTGCCAGAAAATTTTGTACATTAACCTGGACCAGAGATAGTTCTGTGCCCTCTGTTGATGTGAAACATGACATGAGCCAAAGGCAAAGACCAGTTCTCACAAGGACAACTGCTTCAAGTCAGGAGCCAAACAGCGCTTAAACAGTCTTCTTAGACATTTTCTTGCCTTTCTTAAAAACTAGCTTATTTTTAATGTAGCCACGCTTCCGTTTGGTAGTCTAAAAAACAAACAAACAAAACACAGAGTATTAGTGCAAGTTTCTTTCAAATTAAAAAATCTATACGCACATGGTTTACTGCATTATGATGAGGACAATCCCAAGAGGCTCTGAGCTTCTCTTATGACAGAGAGTAACTAAGTACCACGGAGTGTTCCCTGCTAAGTATGCCAAACCCGAGCTGGACAGGACGAGAGCCTTAGCTTCAAGATGGAAGAACTGCCACAGCAGTCCTGAGTGTCAAGCAGGGAACCGCACTCCCTTGCAGCCACATATGCTTGGCTGGAGTAATGGTCAGGTTCCCAGGCATGACAGGACATAACATTAGACTAAGGAATCAGAAAATGGCTAGGTGCCTCCAAGGAATCAGCTATCACAAATACAAGCCCACGTGGTAACTGTCCTCATCTGTGTAAGCAACTCAGCATTAGCCTACAAAACTGTGGCACATTCTCTAATAATCTCTTAGGAAGAAAAGTAAGCACTTAAAATGGAAAAACAAATCATTCCTTGAGTTTCACAGATCTTTCAAAAAATAAATCACTTTTCTTAACGTCCTACTAAAATATTTTCAACATGTTTTTTGCTATAAGAAAACAAATTTCTGTAATTCAGTGGTAGAAATTACTGCAAGCATTTGCTACGTTGAAATCCTATAGGAAAAAATCACACTGGCACATGTGGCTGTTTATATGACACATCCCTAGGTACTGAAGAAAGCAACGCCTGTGTGTGTGTGTGGACTGGTGTGAAACCCAGGGGCACTCTACCTCTGAGCTGCACCCCAGCCCCATCTTATTTTGAAACAGGGTCTCACTAAGTTGCTGAGGCTGTTTTCAAAGCGGCGATCTTTCTGTCTCAGCCTCCAAAGTACTGGGTTTACACGCATGCACCACCATGCCCGGGTGGGGAACAAGTAATTTAATGCACCAAAGTGCTGTGTTAACAGAGGCTGAAGATCAGAGATGTGACCACTCAATTAGATCCTATTTAAATACAACTCTTAGAGAAGGGTCAATACAGAGCCATCTTCCTTCTAGTCAAGATGTCCACTTCAAAACAATGTATACATTTTTCTAACAATAACAACACAAGGCAAAATGCAATCCCTTTTTGAGATTATAAAAATCAGTTACAGTTAACTTGTTAATCACATTATAGGTCACCTTTATCAAGGTAAATGTAAAACACTTTGGACAGTACCATTTTTATTTTATTTTATTTTTATTATTATTTTTTTGGTGGTACTGGGGTTCCTGGAAGCCCTTCTATATCCGGGCTACACTCCCAGACCTATTTTTTTAGTTTTGGAAACAGGATCTCTTAAGCCAGCGCGATGGCTTCGAACCTGTGCGATCCTCCTGTCTCCGCCTCCCAAGCACGGGGATTACAAGCGTGCGCCACCACGCCCGGTGTGGACAGTATCATTTTTAAAAACACACATCAAGCCAGGCGTGGTGGCACACAGCTATAATCCCAGTATTTGGAAGGCTGAGACAGGTAAATCGCTGGTTCTAGGCCAGCCTCAGAACTTAGTGGGAGCCTGTTTCTCAATGAATATAAAGGGCTGGGAGTGTAGCTTGGGGGTAGAATGCCTGGAATTCAATTTCCAATAACAAACGAACACCTCAAAATTCTATAAACCATGTCAAAGAGTTAGTTTATTATCATTATCTGCAGACTTCTAAAATCAAACATTTTCTATGTACCTTTTCATTAATGTATGTTAGGAGTAAACAAGTATGTAACTGAGTCCACAGGGCGTTTTCCCAACACTCCATCATCCAAGCCAGAGGCCCTTCCCACAGTCTAGCCTATGATTCTCAGCCTTGCCGAGCGCACACTGGCACAACTCCCAGTGGCTACTGTATGCACACCCTTGACTTCCGAAATCAAAACCAGGGCAGGGAAAGAGAAGTCAACAAAAGGCATTCCTCTACAATGTTAAGACAAAACAGAATGTAAAACCATGGAAAACAAAAATTCCATGTTACTGGCTACTAGAATATATGTTGTGGGCACACGAGACAGACTGATTTTTATTTATCTATTCATACTTATTTATTTTGGGAAAAGATGGATGAGAAGACAGAAGAGGTGAGATTAGGAAAGTGTATTAACTGGGCATGGTGGTGCACACCTGTATTTCCAGTACTTGGGAGGCTGAGAAGAGAGGGTCGCAAGAACAAGGTCAGCCTTAGCAACTTATGAGGCCCTCCACAACTAGTGAGACCCTGTTTCAAAATAGAAAATAAAATAGGGCTGGAAGTGTAGCTCAGAGGTACAATGTACCTGGGTTCAATCCCCAGTACCACGAAAAAAGAAGCAAAGCAGAAGGAAGGAGGCTGGTGGGTGGATTATTGCCTCCTGGATCTCTGTCCTCAGCCAGGTAGCAAGTTGAACAGCCTCTTTCTTAAAAAAATAAAATTAGGCTTGGGTATCAAGTTTTGAGTAACTTTCTTTAGACCAGCAGCCCTGGGCTGCTGTAATGCACCAGCTCCTCTTGTGCAATCCAGGAGGAACCTGTGAGAAACCAGCTCGCTTGAGCTGTCAGCTGACTGGCGGCTCTAGGTGACATCTTTAAGTATGTTAGTCTACATATGGTAATCTATATCTGGCAGAGAAAATACTCATATAAAATGTTTGTATATAGCTAATATTCAGTGTCTTTTTTTTTTTTGGAACAAATGGAAATAAGCTGTATTCTGAACAAACTCGGCATACATTTTAAAGTCACAAAGGGTTAAAACAGTTGCTTTAAATGATTTAAAATAACTGATCCGAGCCGGGCGTGGGGGCACACGCTTGTAATCCTAGTACTTGGGAGGCTGAGACAGGAGGATCCAGGTTTGCAGCCAGCCTCAGCTCCTTAGGGAGGCCTCCGCAACTCAGTGAGACCCTGTCTCAAAATAAAGAATAAACATAGGGCTGGGGTGTAGCTTGGATATAGAATGCTCCTGGGTTTAATTCCCGGCACCACAAAAACAAACAACAACAAAAACTTGATCTGAGCTATGAAAACCTAAGCATCTTTTCAAAATAAGACTGCAATCAGTCTAATGATAATTAGTATTATAAGACTAGTACCTTATAATACAACCATACTACTTTACCTGATTGATTATAGGATTATTTCTCAATCTTCCATAGATTGGCAATCTACACAAATACCTGATTTTAGTAATCCTTTATAAGGAAAATTAGAATTCTATTTGGCTTAGACAAGCAATAATGACCAATAAAATAGTTTATATCTTATTAAATACTTGTTAGAAAATGACTGCAACAGTCCATCATAATTCTTGTCTACAAACTTTGTCATAATGATTATATCAAGTAACTGCCTTCAGATGTGTGTTTTTTTTTTGTTGGTAGAGGGGGTGGAAACCCAGAGGCTTTCTACCTCAGGCTATACTCCCAGACCTGATTTATATTTTATTTGTAAACAGTTGCTGAGAGCCTCACTAAGTAGCTGAGGCTGGCTTCGAATCTGTGCGATCCTCCTGTCTCAGCCTCCCGGCGTGGGGATAACAAGCGCGTGCCACCACGCCCGGCCAGATGAGTGATTTTGCTTCAGGACTTGCCTCACTAAAGCCTGCTCTTTATTCAGTGACTAGTATAGTAACATCATAGTAAGAATGGAACATGAAGATGCATAAAAGTTTTGCTGTGACCCAAAGATGAGGAATTAATCGCAATTTTAAAAAATCACAATTCTATTAAGCAATTTGCTAATAATTCTCCTAGTAGGCTAACCTATTTATTTTGTACATGTAAACCATAGTCTTTACAAATCCGGCAAAGAGAAATTTATTAGCGATTTTCGGAAATTATCTTTTTCATACAGCCCAACCAACCAATCAACCCTGGGTTGTCCTCTTACAGGAATGGCTTCACTTGGCACCCACCTTCTTTGACAAGTACTTCTGTTTGGGGACAATGTTGGTGACTCGAGGTTTGTGATCTAGTGTCTCCCTGTTATCAGGGGCTTTCACTTTATATATCCTGACAAGCCAGTGTTCTGATGTAAAGGCTTCCTCTAAATGCTTGAATTTAATGTCTTTATTTCCAATCTCAGCATTACGCGTCCGGTCAAAACCTGGGGGTGTACGAAAATCCAGCTGCAAAATAACATTGGTATTGAATGTTAACCATAGGAAAAGAGTCACTATTGGCATGCAGTCAATGTTATCATTAGACAAAAACCACTCCTTAATTTAAATTAAGAAAACAGAATCAAGTAATATATTTTGCCAGTTCTCCTACATATCTAATTAGATAGGAAGGAATCAAGAAGATAAATAAGTCAGAATCAGAGCTTCCCAGAATCCTTAGGAGTGGATGAGCAGCCTACAGACATTTGTTCCTGCTTATCTCCATGAAAGTAAAAATTACACTTCTTATTTTAACTATATGCCATTCTCAAGTAAGGCAAACATCAAAATGAACATATGCTAGAAACATGGCTTCAACTGTTGATCAACAGTTTTAACAGTTTCATTATAAGCAGAAAAATAATCATTATGACCAAGTACTTCCTTGTTAGCATGAGATTACATACCAGGCAGTGGCCTTCAAAGAAACAAATAAACAAACAAAAACTTAAATCTAGATTATCCTCTGCCTGATGTTTTATTTTTAAAGCCACCTAACAAAGTAATCTACATGTAAATTAATGAGGAAGCCAATGCCTGTCCAAATCTACTTTGAAACAGAGTCCTTAAAACAGTGATCTGCAAACTCTTCTGAAAACTAAGCAAGTATTGTAGCCTATATTACCTATAAAGTTTTGTTTCGTTTTTGGTGCTGGGGATTGAACACAGGGACATCCCACTTCTGAACTACGCCAACCCTATTTTTATTTTGAAACAGTCTCATTAAAGTTGTGGAGGGCCTCAGTAAGTTGTTGAAGATGGCTGAGAACCTGTAATTCTCCTATTTCAGCCTCTCAGGTACTGGGATTACAAATGTGAATTACTATGATCGCTTTACTGGGGCATGGTGATCGATAACTCTCTCATGTTCATATTCATTCTCATTCATTCTTTCTCTTTCTCTTTCCCTCCCTCCCTCCCTCTCTCACACTCACACCATTTTAAATACACACACACACACACACACACACACACACACACACACACACACACACACACGTAAATATCATTTCAAACACCAAAGCTTGAACCAACCTCCTCAGTTTGAACAGATATTTTGATCCCTGGTAACAGTATAAAATTAAAGAAGTATTCTTTCCTCTGCTTTCGAGGATATCAACCAGAAAACAGTATGAAATTAGTTTTTGCCGAGACCTTACAATTAGTAATAACTTGGTATTATAGTCATGTATGCTAAGAGGTTTAAATCTAATTTAAGTCATTAAAAATAACTTAGAGATAGATGAGGAGAAATATAATTTTTTTCCCTTAACCCTCATAGTTCTTAGCTCTGATGGACCCTGAAACAAAGAACAGATTCAAAAAGAAAATTTTATCAATTAAAAATAATTAATACAAAATTAATTAATAAAATAATTAATTGAAGGACTCTCAGTGAACAGGAACTCAAAGCAATGGCTTAGAACTCTGGCTCACATGCCATGCTCAACAAGGAACAGAGTTACAAAGAAATCACATGACAAGGGGAAGTGGCTGTATGTCTCCAAGGTAGCCAGGCATCCCCGGGAAGGTAAATAAGGAGGAAAGACTGAGGGAGCAGTATCTGTCCCTCTGGTGCCTCCCCTGATTGATGAGAAATCTGGAGTTGTCATTAGTAAAGAAAACTTGATTCCTGGCTTTGAGCAGCAAAGAGGCCAAATGAAGAAGACTCTTCCTTTTTGGCTGTTTTGACATTAGAAGTAAGTTTTAAGTCAGAGGCGTATCTTGGGGCGACATGTTCTGGTTTCCTCAAAATGACGTTTTGCGTCCAGCCTGCAGGACTTGCAGAGCCGGTCTCCACCAAGCCCACACTCCCTCACGTGCACTCATTTTGTGGACCTGTACACTTCTGTTCCACATGGTGCTGACTTCTGGGAAGCTCTGACCCAGACAGCTATAGTTCTCCGTGGCAATGGAGAACAGGTACAGAGGAACATCCCAAGTGACTATAATTCAATTCTTTTAGGTTTTTCCCCACCAAACAGCAAAGTGACCTACCCAAGAACGTGCTGTTTGCTAGCAGGGAGACACACTCCCAAAGCAGAGTCAAAAGGGAAGAAAAGGTTGGATTTGAGCTGGTGTTTAGTAAAGACTGTGGGAAGCAGTCCTTGGTCTAAATCTTTCCTGACTTTTCACACACAAATCTCAGAAGCGGGAAAAGGAATCTTCAGAGAAGCACACCTCTACACAGTGCAAGCAAAACCTCGCCCTGTTTCCCAGAGGCATTTCCCCCCCTTTTAGGTAAAGATCACAGAAAACCCGATTAAACTAACCTGCATTTCTCCAAATCTGTAGTATGACATTTTATACATAAGGCAATTCAACAAAGTAGGGGATCCTGCTTTGTCTACACGGAATTCTCCCTGTGGGGTGAAATAATCACTTTCCTAGAAGAAAAACCCAAAAGTTTCCATGTCAGTTCAAGTTAATATATCCAAAGCTACACATTTCATTTTCTTACTTCCTCATAATGGTCGGGTTTTGAGCTATCTTCATAAAGCCACATTCATTTACACCGCCCCAAATCAACCCCATCAAATTGTAAATAAACCACCTTACAAAGCCTTACTACTGTAAAGAAAATGGCACCAAGGCCATGGTTTAATGCCGGACGGTCTAGCTCTCTCCAACTGTTTTCACCTGCATCATTCTTCTTTAGACATTTCCTCACTTTTCCCATATGAACTGTAAAATCAGCTCCTCTAGTTGGTGAAGGCATGTTTAGAAAATATAATATGTAGTACTATTTTTAGTAGTAATTTTCATTAGGTTAATTATAAATTAATCTTTATAAAGGACTTGGTACTCTAAGTTACAAATTAAATTTTTATAAAAGTAAAAATGTAACTTCTGATCTCTTACAATTTGCATATGGATGAAATAATAAAAGTAGGAAGTCAAATATTGCACCAATGTTTGAGACTAAAAAAAATGGAAATCACCTAAATGTTCATCAACGGGGTAGCATAGATAAATCAGGCATACAAACACATAATGCAACACACTATGCAAATATGAAAGGAATAAGAAGCTCTCCAGAGTCTAACTTGGAAAGATTCTAGTGTATTTTGGAAAGTGAATGGAGCATATCTCTTGTTCCTAGTCACCAGCTTGAATAAGAATCACAAAAAAATAATAGTGATTACCAGAGACTTGTCTGTTTTTTTCAAATGACAAAATTGTTTATCTATGTTGTATAACATGATCTCAAACATGGATATATTTTGGAATATCTAAACTGAGCTAATTGACATATACATTATTTCACATACTTATTTTCTTACGGCAAAAACACTTTAAAACCCATTTCCTGGGTAATTTACAAGTACATAATGCACTGTTATTAACTAGAGAGAGTTTCCCTTTTTATGGGGAGTAACTGTACTATAAATCCTTTTATACTTCAGTATTGCATCATTTGAATGTACTATTTACGACAATTAAAATAATGATTTAAAATAAAGAAATTTGAGGTTTCTACACAAGTATTCAAATCATATATTTGGAAAGTAATGACCTATCACATGTCATAATTTTATTTTTAACATTGCTAAGGAGAATTTACAAATTGAAAACCACATACTAGAAGAGTTAAATTTTAGAAGATTAATTCAATTCAAGGAAACTAATTCAATTCAAGGAAACAATGTTGACTAATCATAGCTAAAGAAAATGTCACAGCATCTACATTTGACCAGGAAATCTGGGGCTTTATTTCATCCCTTTCGCATGACACACGTGCAAACAATTTCCTCAAAAGACCTTTCTGTGCAAACCTTACTCTCATCTTTTGTGTTTTCCTCAGGTAGAGCACAATTCTGGAGGCCCGTCCTCTAAAAGCTCACAACTGAATGAGAGAAAAGAAAATCTAACTACAAAATATATGTAATTTGATGAAGAAGACATGTGGGCGAGCTCTTAGAGAAGGGCCTCTGGAGAAGTATGTGGAGGGGAAGGTGTTCCAAGAAGAACAGCAATCACATGTGTCCAGCGAGCCGAGGAAGGAAACCACAGGCACGTTTCAGAGAACAGATTGGCAGAGTAGAAAGACACTGCTAGTAGGCCAGGAAGCTGGCAAAGGAAGGTGAAGGGTACAGGGCTGCACCCCAGACGAAGGAAGGAGTTTGGACTTTACACTAATACTTCATCAAGAGATTATCCTTTTCGTACTAGCCACTAAGATAAGGCTTCATCTACATTACCACACATTTCTCTAACAGCACAAGAAATGAGTATTCCTGGCATCTCCCTTAATGATGACCTTGTCTTGCTTGGTCACTATTATAACTCCAGTTCTCGAACATGAATGTTCAAAGCACTTAATATGTTGAGTAGCTCAGAGTGATTTGCCCATATCACCAAACGGACACAGTTCTAATTCTGACTCATGTCTACCCATAATCTGTTAAATAAAAAAATTGTCATGACCAATGTCTTACTACACTGGGAGAAGAAGAAAGACCAATGCAAAGGTAGCAATTTCAAGGTTACTGTCCTCTTCCAAGGCTGGGAGGTTAAGGGTCAGTAAAAAGGTGAAACAATGCGAATGAAGTACGAGGCCGTCAAGAGGTAAAGGCAACAAAGCTGGGCAAGCGGTCTGCACAGGGCAGAATGGAGCGCCAGCATGCCGCTCCGTCCTGAGAGTCGCACCAGCCACTTCTTTGCCTTGGAGTATATTACACAGAACTAGATGAGGTGGCCTCTTACACAACTAGGCTCTATGGCACAACGTTGTCATTTATGCGGCCTTTAATAACAGTGAAGCCAGAGCAAGGGAATTTGGGGGACAGAACAATGAAAACAAACGTGATGGGATTAGCAAGATACCGCTTCGCACATACCTGGGATTATCTAGTCCTTACCCGAATGTCTTTTGGGTGTTCCCCTTCAGCTATCCTAACCATCCAGAGAAACTTGTTGATATCATCACCAGAATAGCCAATGACCCCTCCAAAAATTACCAAAACATAATCTACATCTAGAGTTCTCATAATTTTATAGGCTGCTGTCTCATTAGAAGACATGGCTTTTCCCACCTACAAAATAAAATAAAAGTGAATGTACAATTTCACTGCAATTTAGAAAGCATCTCAAGAGTCTGACTTACTTGGAATTCTGCTTTTCCTTTCTTTGTTGGTGCATTATGGTTATACCTAATAGTGGGACTCGTCGCCCCATACGTGTACATGCACATACATAGTCTGGTCAATTTCTTGCCCAGTACCCCCTTCCTTTGCCTTTCACTAAAATTCTTTTTGTAGAGATGATTTTCGATGAACTCAAAGAATGTGAGATCTAAAAACATCTCACCTATTATAACCAATTTAGAGCAGAAATGCCAAAATAAAAATACATGTTCTAATATTTTGTTTATAATTTTTATGAAATTAACATTTAAAAATGAAAACAAGCAAGCCTTTTCCTTTCCTTTGGTCATACTGGGGATTGAGCCCAGCGCCTTGCGCATTTTTGGCAAGTGTTCCATGACTGAACTATCCAAGCCCTTTCAAAGTTTTATTTTATTTTATTTTATTTATTTTTGGTGGTACTGGGGTTCCTGGAAGCCCTTCTACCTCCAGGATACACTCCCACGCACTACACTCCCAGACCTATTTTTTAACTTTTCTATGTGGAAACAGGGTCTCTTACTTAAGCCAGCGCGGCTGGCTCCGAACCAGTGCGATCCTCCTGTCTATGCCTCCCAAGTGTGGGGATTACAAGCGTGCTCCACCACGCCTGGTTCAAAGTTTTATTTTTAAACAGAGCCTCACTTGGTTGCCCAGGCTGATCTCAAACTTATGACCCTCTAGCTCAGCTGGTTGAATAACTGGGATAAAAGCATGAGCTCCAGCAAAATAGGCAAACTTTAAGAGTTTCTCATAATCAGGGCTGGCTAGTGACCACGCTAGCACATATATATCTTTTTCCCTAGTTGAGCAGACATTTATTCATTAGCTACACACTAATACAAATAGAATTCATTTAGTTAAGACCCACTTCATCTATTTAAATAATCTTTAAAGTATAGAGAAGTGATAAATTTGTGCATATTAGTCATTTAATAGAGAACATAATTTGCCTGCCCATAAAATATAATGTATTGCTTTATATTTGCAAATAATTTTTAAATGTATAAAATGGAAAATACATTTAAAAACTTTAATTTTGCCTAATTCTCCAATAAGCTAAATACATTACAAAGCCTACCAGAATCAGCCCACAATTCTGAATTATATTTATATAGCAAAGTAAATACTATTTAAACAAATAAGTATACCTTAAAGTTACTTTACTCATACATATATAAACAAGTATTTTAGAAAATAAAGTATTTTGAGAATTCAAAATACTATTTGATCACAAATGAAGCTGATAGTAAGTAGTAGACTTTTGATCTTTAAAAGAAGAATCAGGTTCTTACCAGTGCTATGTGGCTGTTATTCCAAGTATTATTATCCACCAAAGTAGTTCTATTAGCCATCCCAGCTATCTGATAGCCATAATCCCACCATGACATCACTCGGGCATGTTCATCCGTATTCTGCCTTAGCCAAAAGTAAGCTTCTCTGAAATCATCTAGAATATTCCTGGTGCTGAAAATAATTATATTCTTTTAAATACAATGTTCTAAATGTGAAAAGAATAACTTTAAATCTTGAGGTATTAAACCACTGAGTAATTTCTTATTTTAACGATGGTTGTTAAAAGCCTCTACCAGTAGGAAAAAAAATAAAGAGCTAGACCAGTGGTTTTTGAACTAATATGCATACAAATCACTTACCTATATTGTTAAAAAAAAAAAGCAAATTCTGATTCTGATTCTGATTACGTAGTTCTGAAGTAGGGCTTAAACTATTCCACAAGGTACTAGGCACCCATGTGAAGCAGAAGGGAGGGAAAGACGAGATAATAAATTAGCTGCATCAGAATCACCTGGTTAAGTGACAGGTTGCTCAGCTCTATCTCCAGCTTTATGATTCATTAGGCTTACGTTGGGGTCAATAATTAGCATTTATAACAAGTTTCACAGTGATGATTCACTGTGTCCAAGGCATATTTTTTTTTTTTTTTTTGGTGGTACTGGGGTTCCTGGAAGCCCTTCTACCTACGGGCTCCACTCCCAGACACCTATTTTTTGTATTTTTTTATTTGGCTTCAAACCTGCGCGATCCTCCTGTCTCTGCCTCCCAAGCGCGGGGATTACAAGTGTGCGCCACCACGCCCGGCTGTCCAAGGCACATTTTGAGAAAAAGTGATGCTTATGATTATGTATGCAGTACTCAGCCCAACAAAGGTGGGGAGAGAGGCCACACCAAAAAGAAAAAAAAAAGTACAATTATGGACTGGGGATGTAGCTCAATGGTAGAGCACTTGAGGCAGCATGTGTGAGGCCCTGGGTCGACTCTCCAGTACCACAGAAAGGAAGGAAGGAAGGATGGATGGATGAAAGGAAGGAGGGGAGCAAGGAAAGCAGGCAGGCAAAGTAAATTCAAATTCAGAGCCTCACAAACACCATTCTATCTCTTGAAACAATAAAGGAGGTTGTATAAAATCCTTTTGTACCCATCGTGATTGTAAGAGGCCAGGACCACACTGGGGCTGGAGTAGGCGTTGCTCGTGACCCAGGTGCAGTGGACGGCGAACATCATCAGCAGCATCAGCATCAGCATGGTGACGATGCTCTTGATATTGGGGCCCAACCCCTCTTCAGTTTTCTCCTGCTCAGTGACGTGCTTCCTCACTTTACCTGCCTGAAGATAACAAACACTGGTCGGACAAACGCACCACTCCACGTTCTTCATTATGACATTCAAGAAAAAAAGGTTGGGAGATCGTTAATCAATTTAAATGTGAATTGTCAGATAGTCTTCTGTGGATGATGAAGAATTTCCTAAAACTCAAAGTAGATTCTAAAGTCAAAAATGAATCAGAAGGTTACCTAGGTAATATATCCAATCTGGGGGCTGATCTCAGAGCAAAATAATCTCCAGTTAGAGGCTGCTTTTAAACCCAGTTATCCTGAACTCTTAAATACAAGGGAGACAACCAAAACCCCCCATTCTGATAATATGATTTAATATAAAACCCTTATAAAATTTAATTTCACATACAGAAAATAACAATATCTAGGTATAATCTAGGCTGTGGAGACTTTAGCATGGAGTAAAAACTATTTATAGAATCAGCCTTCCAAATCCCAAGTCCTAAAACCAAGATTTGTTTAAACACAAATAAACGTCCCTCTCCGAAACCAGAAGAGAGAACAAGAGAAGAGCCACAAGCTCTAAATTACAAGGCTGATTAAGAAATCACAAAAGGACAGAAAGAACAAAATAACAACAGGACCAAGGAAATGCTTTATTAATAGAAATCTTCATGAAATATATTGACCTTAGAGAAAAGAAAAAATGAAAAGTTTGGCTAATTCCTAAACTTACTGTTGATCAGTATTTAAAAACCTAGCCCAAATTAAAATTGCCTAGTTTATTTTGTTATTCAAGAAAGTATTTCAATTTTACAAGTCTTTCCCACACTTGGGACTAAATATAATTATCCTGTTACTTGACAGACAATAGATTAAAAACAAGTTACACTATATGGACCAGCTATCTATTACTAACAAGCTGAAAGGCTAAGAAAAAAAATCAAATATCACTTTCAAGCCTTCCAAATTATTACTTTCTATTTATTTATTTATTTATTGCAGGCTTGGGGATAGAACGCAGGGGCATTTGACCTCTGAGCTACACCCCCGCCCTATTTCTTTACTTTGAGACAGGGTCTCACTGATTTGTAAAGGGCCTCACTAAGCAGCTGAGGTTGTCCATCAACTGCAACCTTCCAGTCTCAGTCTTCCGAATGGTGGCGTGCGCTACCATGTCCGGCTAAATTATTACTCTTTTTTTTGTGGTACTAGGGTTCCTGGGAGCCCTTCTACCTCCGGGCTACACTCCCAGACCTATCTTAAACTTTTTTTATTTCGAAACAGGGTCTCAGGGTCTCTTAAGCCAGCACGGCTGGCTTCAAACCTGCGCGATCCTCCTGTCTCTGCCTCCCAAGTGTGGGGATTACAGGTATGCACCACCACGCCTGGCCCAAATTATTACTTCAAAAGTTTGCAAGGAACATGGACCTTAAGGATAGGCACTTGTCCACATGGTTTTTTAGTTAAAATCTTATGTAATTTTGGAAAGCACCAAATTTTTGCTCTCAAAAATGGAAGCCTATTTAAACCTTAAGTATTTAGGTAGCAGCTGGCCAAAAAGAAGTAAGAATTCCTTCTTTGAGTACATTCTGTTTCCTTACTCTGAGCCAAAAGACTGAATGAGATTCGAATTTTGAGGCAAACAGTGCAATCAATCAACTAGAAATGTCACAGCTTATCTAAATCTCCACTTAATCTCATTTTTTTGTGTGTGTGGTGGTACTGGGGATTAAAACTAGGGGTATTCTATCTCAGAGCTGTATCTCCAGCCCAGTTTTATTCTTTATCTTGAAACAGGGCCTCACAAGTTGCTGAGGCTGGACTCAAACCTGTGATCCTCCCATCTCAGTCTCCCAAGCAGAGGGATCACAAGCATGTGCCACCACGCCCAGGTAATCTCATGTCTTAATATGCTTAGTATGTATGCTCATTCTGTAGTGGAGAAAGGAAGGACGTAAAATTTAAAGGCCTTACTTTAGACTTCCCACCTTATCATACAGGTTTCCCGGGCTCCTTTTGTCGTCCTCATCACTGCTGTCTTCCACGGGTGGATTTTCCCTTTTCATGTCATCCCCCAAATAGTGCTCAAAGACATTGGAGAAGGCAATTGCAGACAGCATGCAGACGACCGGAGTCAAAGTCAGCATCAGCCGCACCATCACTCCAGCAAAGTAGACGGCGCTGATTGCATACAGAGCAACTGCAAAGACAAGCTCTCTTACAACATTTCGGGGGACTGAACTAGATATTTAATAACACAGTTTAAAACAATCTAAAAGCAGACAAATGTCTCAAAAAGACATTGTTTTTAAGTTGTTAGTACTGAATAAATGAGGGTCATATGAAGAAGTAATTAGTGTTGACTAAATAAAAGTTATATGGCAACAGTTTAGAGAATCTAAAACTGCTGTATCTTGATTCAAATTTAATTAATTGTAGTTTGTCAATCATTATGTCAATAACATATGTTATAAAATCCCTGACAAATGAAAATGTCTGTATTATATCATTAGACACAGTAAGTTTACAGAATCAAATAGTCTATGCAAAGCCAGTGCCAAATATTTGATATAAAGCCTGCTTTAAAGCAAAGAATAGGATGAGGAGAATCTAAGCTATTAGTCAAAGGAGTAACCTATAAAGGTCACTGTTAGCACACTTTACAAAAAAAAACCAAAACCAAACAAACAAAGTCTAATAACCAGAGTCTTTTAGATGGTAACCCCAGGAAAAGGCTCTCCCATTTCTGGCTGAAGGCTGTTAATTTTTCAAAGTTGGAGTCATCATCTGAGGCTCCATATAATCTAAAGCTACTTGATCCATTCTATTGTGGACAACCTTTGCAATGTTCTAATTAGGGGCTAAAATAGTTATGTGCATTCTTAAATATGTCATTTGGGACACATACACACTTATATAATACCTAGAAATGGACTGCTGGGTCATGAGGTAGATATATGTTAAAATCCTTTTGAATGATGCAATATGAACAAGGCCGTATCTAGAGTTTAAGTAGATAAAAGAGGAAAGGATGAGTGTCATCCTTTTGTTAAAACTCATGTGGATGCTAGGTGTTATAAATGAGTGGCCTGTATGCCCTGTGCATGTCACAAAGCATTTCTCAGGGTCAGCTTTCAGCACGTGTACCAAGCAGCCACAGCACACTTCTTGTAATGATTAAATCATATAGAAGCCTTTGGTAACTGGTTACTTTGAATATCACATCATAAACAGTTGGCTTTTAAGTATTTAGAGCCCGGTGTGGTGGATCGAGCTTGTAATCTCAGTTTGGGAGGCTGAAGACAGGAGGATCACAGGTTCACCCTATTTCTTTCTTTCTTTTTCTTTGTGGGTCTGGGGATGGAACCCAGAGGCATTTGACCTCCGAGCTACACCCCCTGCCCAATTTTTTATTCTTTATTTTGAAACAGGATCTCACTGAGTTGCGGAGGGCCTCACTACTTAAGTAGCTGAGGCTGTCCGCGAACCGTGATCCTCCAGTCTCAGCCTCCCAAATGCTGGGATTACAAGCGTGCACCACCACGCCCGGCAGGTTCACCCTATTTCAAAATAAAGAATAAAAAATATGGCTGAGGGTATAGTTCAGAGAAGAACGCCCCTGGGGTTCAATCCCCAGTACTGAAAAAAAAAAAAAAAAAGGTAAATCTTACTCCATTACTTTTCCCTGAAAATAGGAAAGTGAATGCCCCTAAAAACTTCTTCCTACTTAATCAAATCTAACTTAGAAAGTCAAGTCAAAATTATGCTGTCAGCAAATTTATACTTTTCAATTCTCAACCTGATTATAACAATAGCATTAACCTCTCAGAAACCACAGTAAATTGAATATAAAATTTATATACTTGTTTTAAATCAAAATAGCTAATAATTACAATATTCATAATGGAAATTCAATTAGCTTCTTGGACAAGCACCTGTGCAAAACAGGAGAAAATTTATCTTGAATATACTCAGTAGTCAAGCAAAGAAAAACTCTTACAGGGAAGTAATAATCTCAAGATGGAAAATAATTATTGCCAAATCAAATTACTCATTAAAAATCTCTTACCAAATACTCTTTCATCATTGATGTTTTTGATGCAGAACCAAAGGCCTGCTGGGAAGGTACACACAAGAATATGTAGATCAAAGAAGAAAGATACCCAAGTCGTCGGCTGGTGCTCGGACACAGACGCAATGATTGGAATGTGTATTTTTGCATACCTGATATTAAAAGAGTTAGTATTATTTACAGTGAAGCGGAATTTCCTTTTTTCTTTGGAAGACAGAGTCTTCCTGTGTTGGTTAGACTGGTCTTGAACTCATGGCAAGCGATCTTCTACCTCAGCCTCCTAAGTAGCTGGGACTTAGGCATGTGCCACCACACTCACCTAGGAGTTCCTTTGAAATGAGAAAATTCTCTTTGTGTAGATATGGTTCCTACTTCCCACCTCTTCTTGTTTAAACATACATTCTAACGTATAGTGGAAATAAATCTGATCTACACTGATAAAACTAAAACCATGTGCCCTCTGTAAAATAAAGGGGATTACCAAGAGCTAATCAAAAACGGTTGGCTGTAATTCCTAATATGAAAATCTTTGCTCAACTAGGAATCTGTTATACACTTAATCTCCATCTCCTACATGTGCACCAGCTGAATTTCATTTAACCTCGTAAGATATCATATTGTCACAATGCCTGGCTTATGGAGTGGAAGTGACAAGGGAAAGTGGAAATTATTCCTGAGACATCGAGATCTCAAAGTGGTCAATTAAAACTCAGAAAGTAAAAGTAAGGTTAACTACAATAGTTAACCTAGTGATTCATAATACTTTATAGTTGTTTCCCTCAGATATTCTAAGGGGGATCCACAAGCTAGCCATACATTTCAGTCATCCTACATAATTTGATTATGTCCTTTAATTAGACCCAGGCATGAATGAGCCTCTTTGTTATCACATCAGAAAGCACGCCCATTTGATAAACTGTTAACATTTTTACTGGTTCACCTAGAAAATAACACAGACAGAAAACAGGATAGGAAGACAGAAATAAAAATAAAACATTTTCTTTTCCCTAGGGAAACATTTTTTAAACAAAAAGTTTTATTGAACCAGCTGTCTAATTCAAAACCAAAATCTTTATTTCATTTTATATATTTTCTAGAGTATTTCATGGATTTTTAAAATGCCAGAAAGAGATCATATGGTATTAAAAATAAAATTTCTGCATATCTATGGCATGTGGGTTTATAAGCACCCATTCTTAATAACTAAAAAATATTACTTAAGAGGAAAACTACATATGTTATATAGTAATCCCAGCATTTGGGAGGCTGAGACAGGGGGATCGAGGTTTGCAGACAGCTTCCGCTACTACTTAGTGAGGCTCTTTCCAACTCAGTGAGACCCTGTTTCAAAATAAAGAATAAAAAAATAGGCCTGGGGGTGCATCTCAGACGTAGACCACCCTTGGGTTCCATCCCCAGTACTGGGAAAAAAAAAAAATTGCAAGTTTGTTACCTGAGTCTTGACAAAGAAAACTAAAATAAGGAGTTGGCCATATTCAATAGAAATACAGAGCTCACATCTCATGCTAAAGGCATATTCAAGCAGGCATTATTAACTAAGATAAAATGCAAGGGGTTCAGCAGTATACTAAACTAGCACATCCTAGGTACTTACGTTGATAAAGTACTGACTGAAATACCGACAAAATAAGCACAGAGGACAAAAGGGTGTTTAATATGAAGCTAAATAACATATCTGCACTTACCCAGTGTCCCATAATGAATAAAACCTGCCACTCCACGGTGCAATGTAACCTTGGGAGGAAAAATGCAGAGGAAATTATCTGCCTTTTTTATTATTCTGTAAATTTTTAAATGTTTTATGGTTCTCTTTCTTCATTAGTTATGAACTGACTTAAAATAATGTTCAAAGTACTTCGGTTTTTCTTTTATAGGTGCCAATGTTTTTCATATGGCTAGCAGTCAGATCAAATAAGATAGTGATCAAATTAAAAACAATCCATGAACAATCTGTCTTCAGAGAAAAATAAACAGCAAGAAACTTAGCACTTAGGCTAAGGCATTAATGTCTGGATAATTTTTAAAAAGGGCGGTGGGTGTCTACTCCAGTATGTCAAATCCCATCAGATAAATTACAATGGGGATTTTAAACACTGTGCCTTTTACTCCTATCAGTCCTTCATGATTTTATGAGCTAGGCTGGTAATATTAACTTTAGAAAGAGTCTGACTTGTTTCTAAGGGCGGCTGAAGGCAAGGTTAGAAGGCAATTCAGAATCCAGAAGCAGATGAATGAATCTGGTTGACTGTTTAAGAGTGGGGAGGAGAGCCTGGTCAGTGGTGCATGCCTTTAATCCCATCACTCAGGAGGCCTAGGCAGGATTGCAAGTTCAAGACCAGCCTCATCAACTTATCAAGACACTATCTCAAAATAAAAAGGTCTGGGATTGAAGCTCAATGGGAAACAGCCCCTGGGTTCAATCGCCAGTACAGGGGGCAAAAAGCCCAAAACACAGGTGTGTGTGTTGGTAGGAGAGAGGGCAAGCACACTGTGGATTATCACTGGAAGATTTTTGTTAACAGTTTGGGCCTACTCATCCAGCAAGAGAAACATGCGTGTGGACTTTTTAGATTTTAGAAACTTTGACTATTATTTGAATATTGTTTGTACAAAATACAACCATTTGACCTACTAGGATGAAATAGAATATATTTTAAAAATTTGTAAAATAATTATCTCTTTGAATAATAATCAGAGACAAAAGTCACATCTCATAGGTGATGGCACCTACCTGTGTAGGTCAAATAGATGACACTGAGGAACACAGCACCGGCAGCTAGTGACACACCCAAGAAGAAAAGGGTCTGGAACTCTTGTTTTGTAAGTCGATCTCTCAGGTACTGCAAGAAAGCATAAGCTTGCAGCAATGCAAAGACACCTAATTAAAGAAAAGGGTCACATAAATAGTCAGCAAGCACTTTTCATGGGCTACTTACAAACTCTCACTTGAAAGGGTTTCTTAGAATACCCTGTGCTACTAATACCAAAGACTAGTTATTTCAAATAGCAAACATTTCCTTTGTCAAATGGCAGTTAACTGATCAGCTAATACACCCAAAAAGTCCTGTTATGCCCTGCCCCCGCCCCGCCCCCAGTGATCAGACTCGCTATACATGTACTGGGCAAGAAAAAAATGCCATTTGAATGGCTCATGCCCATCTACACATATTCGCTTCTTTCCTGTTTGCTGTAATTTATTGACTTTTTTTTTCTGGGGGTTGGGGTTGGGACAAAACAGCCCTAAGACTTGATTTTTGTTTGATCAGGAGAATCCTGACAACTGTTTATAACTGAGGGGTAAGAAGGTGGTCATCATTACACAACGTAGACAAGATTCTAATTTTATGTAGGAGTTCAGAACAAACTATCCCCAAATCTAGCACTCTGGGCATCAGAGGAGACAGAAGCACTTGGTCTGTCCTACCCATCCTCTTTATGCTACAGGAAGGCAGGCCATAAAGAAGTGTCTGCCCTTTCTTTAAGCAGGTCCTGACATTCCCATCCCAAGGGCCCTCCCTCTATCTGGAGGAGGAGGAGGACAGGGGTTCCAAGAGGCATGTGAACAAAGAGAACCCGCCACATTCTCCGGGTTACTGCCACTTTTCTATAACCCCCCTTTGTCCAATCAGACTTCTACATGACTGTCTACTCTTCCTCAAACTGAAGCATAAACACAGTTTTCCGTTTCTCTGGATTTTCATTGCTGAAGACTCATCATATAAAACTTGAATTAAATAAACCTTAATGCTTTTCTCCTGTTAATTTATCTTTTTTTTATAGAAGTCTCACCCTTGAACCTTGCAATGGGTGAGGAAAAGATATTAAACTTTCCCCCACTTTATTAGAAAATATAAAGATGAGTGCGAAGATCAACAAAATTAAAGCAGGACTATGTCAAAATGTGCTCAGTACAAAAAAAATTAGATGTAAATCTTAAGCAAAGAGGATATAAAAACCCAAATCAACTGAAATACTAAATTTTTTGAAGTAAATTTAATCTTATGTTATTTTTAAATTTCATTTTATAATGCTTAAATAAGAGTATTATCAAACAATACAGTAGCAAATGCATAAAAATGGTAACTGTATATTGATATTGTTAAATATTATGTACTCAAAACTGAATATCCATTTCTGTCTCAAATTACTACTTGGCAGATTGATAATATCAAGTTAAGAATGTAAGTATAAGTATTTTACGGATTTTAAAGTGCTGAAGAACTTATAGTACGGCCCTTCAATGGGAGGGTCACAGATAGAAGGTTTTAAGCCCCACTAAGAATCTGATGATAAACATTATGGAACAATCCTCAGAAGTTCTCTATCGTACACGCTGGGCACCCCTAATTTAAAACCTGAACCTTTTGGAGCAAAACCATAACTCAAAAAGTTATGATTATAGTCAGGCATGGTGGTGCACCTATTTTGTAATCCCAGTACTTGGGAGGCTGAGACAGGAAGATCCAGGTTCGCAGCCAGCCTCAGCTACTTAGGCCCTCCGCAACTTAGTGAGACTGTTTCAAAATAAAGAATTAAAAAGTCGGTCTGGGGGTGTAGTTCAGAGGTAGAATGTCCCTGGGTTCAACCCTCAGTACCACCAAAAAAAAAGTTAAGGTTTTGAGGCCACCTGAATTTTTGGATTGCAAATGCTCAGCTGTTAAAAGTCTATACAAGCACTCCAAAATCTGAAAAAACTTTGAAATCTGAAACATCTGATTTCAAGGAATGGGATATTCAACTTGAACTGGTAAGTCATAAAATATTACAAATAGAGTAACCACATATGAACTTCCAATGGGTCATGGACCTTGCGTTAAGAATTTGATTTATTTACAAATCTACAGATTATTTTGGTGGTGATTGTTATAGAAAGCTAAAAAAAAAGTTTAAGAAAAATACAAATAATCAAAAGACTGTTATTCCTTTGGAAAATGTCCAATCACACATTTACATATTCTTTAGAAGAGGAAAATAGATGTTCTCTTCCATACCTGCAGCTGCCATGTGCTCACTTGTTCGGATTGGCTGGAATCCCACAAATGGTATCTGCATGGACAATATCAAGCCCACAATGTAGAACGTGCTATATGCTGTAAGACAGAACAGGAAACAAGACAATTCATTACCACCGATAAGTACATGAAATGTACAGCTCTCTATGAATCTTATGTTAGCCATGTTTTAACAGCTTGCATTTAGAATCTTCAAGTAACTGATTTAATGTATTTGTGGCTAATACCACATTACACTGTCAATTTAAAATATTTTAATTTTTCAGAACATCACAATAGCTAAAAAGGCTTGTGGTGCTTTATTTTTCCATAATGGATTCAAGCTTACTTTAATCCACCATTAATAATCAATGACATAACCCAGGAAGCTATATAATACACACGAAACAGGTAAATACCATTCCTATTGGCATTAATACAAAATATCCACAACAGAATGATGTATCACCACCAGCGTATAATGTCTCTAATGGCAAGTATATCATGCCATTTTCTACAGTCTTAGAATACACGTGTGTGTGTGTTTGTATGTGTCTGTCTTTGTCTCTCTCTCTCCAGGGATTCAAACCTAGGGCATTCTACCTTTGAGCTACACCCCCAGTCCTTTTTATTTTTCTTCTAGCTAGGTTGTTGAGTCTGTCCTTGAACCTGTAATCTTCTGTCCCAGCCTCCCAAGTACTGAGATTATCCGTGCACCAATGCCCAGCTCCTAATACTCCATGTAGTACTGTTTCATATGCTTTTCCTGGCACACTGTAATTATACATCATAACGAGGCATAGAGTGATGCATATAAAATTTTAGGTGTTAGAAGTAAACGAAGCTCATCTGAAATAAGTTAATGTGAACATTACTCCATTTATAAAATTTATTCACATCATTTTATAAACAGTCAATATTTACTTTTGGAAAATAAACTACTTTCAAAAACAAAGACTATGAGGTACATTTAGGAACAGCAAACATATATAACATGCATTTCTGTATGCTATACATTATGTGCTTCTCACTTAATTTAAATAAGAACAATATTTGCTTTAACACAGTAAGCCAGGCATAGTGGGGCATGCTGTAATCCCAGTACTTGGGAGGTTGAGATAGGAGGATCTCAGGTTTGAAACCAGCCTCAGCAACTTAACTAGATTCTCAGCAACCTGATGAAACAGTTTCAAAACAAAAAGTAAAATAGGGCTGGAAGTCCAGGTTGGAAGCAGAACATCCCTGTGTTCAATCTCCAGTAACACACACACACACACACACACACACACACACACACACACACACACACAATTAGAATAGAAAATTGCTGCCAACTACTCCTCTGATAGAGGACTAATATCCAGAATATATAAAGAACTAAAGAAACATTTTTCAAAACCCCAAACAAACCAAATAAAAACTGAGCTGTTGAAGTGAGTTGACACTTCTCAAAAGAGAAAATATGCAAATCAAAACTATCCTGAGATTCCACCTAACTCCAATTAGAAAACCATAATCAAGAAAACAAACAGTAGGAGCCAGGCATGGTGGCACGTGCTTGTACTGCAAAATCCCACTACTGGGGAGGCTGAGACAGGAAGATCGCAGGTTTGTTGCCAGCATCAGCTACTTATGAGGTCCTCTGCAACTTAGTGAGACCCTGTTTACAAAGAAAGGAATAAAACAGACCAAGTGGTATAGCTAGGAGGTAGAATGTCCCTGGGTTCCACCCCAGCATCACCAAAATTCAACAAATACAAAAAAGAACACAATAATAAATGCTGGCGAGGATGTGGGGAAACAGAACCTCATAGGTTGTTGGTGGGAGTGTAAAGTAGCACAGCCATTCTGGAGATCAGTATGAATGTTCCTCAAAAGAATTTAGTAACCCAACCTTACCAATCCGCAGAATCTTTCCCAAAGAAGCAAAGTTAGAATACTATGGTGCCGTATGTCTATAGCAGTATGATTCACCATAGCCAAATCACAGGACCAACCAAGGTGTCCATCAATATGTGAATGAATAATGAAAATGTCACTGGGCATGGTGGCGCACACTTGTAATCCAGTACTTGGGAAGCCGAGAAAGGAGGATCTGGGTTCGCAGCCAGCCTCAGGTACTTAGTGAGGCCTTCCACAGCTTAGTGAGACCCTGTTTCAAAATGAAGAATAAAAAATTGGGCTGAGGGTGTAGCTTAAAGGTTAAATGCCCCTGAGTTCAATCCCCAGCAACACACACACACGCATGCAGTAGTATATAAGTGTAATAGAATTTTACTCAGCTATAAAGAACAAAATTATGCAATTTGCAGAAAAAATGAATAGAACTAGATAAATATTATGCTACGTGAGATCAGCCAGTCCCAGAAAGCCAAGGGCCATTTGTGGAAGACAGAAGGAAAACAGAAGCAAAGGGATTCAGTCAGCTGAGGAGGCCAGGAGGAGAGCGGAGGGAGGAGGGGCGGGGACACCAGGTGAGGAGGGCAGTCCAACACGCCACGCTCACAGGGGAAGGTCTCCCTACAACCACTAGTCTGTGGAGGAGGGCGCGACACGAAAGGGAAGGATGTGCAAAATCCTGAGGCCTCACTCTGAAGCTCACTATGATGTATAATTACAATATCCCAATAAAAGCATAAAAAACGCATTTATAGAAAAAACATTCCAGGCTATCAGTTCAATTATGTTGCTTCCTGAGCCATTTGATAAGAAATGACTTAGAGTGTTAGGAAGAGTATACAAAGTTTAATTTATTAAGATGGGCTAAAGTAATGTAAATAAAGTTTCTAATGACTTGGAGCTAGTGGAGAACTGGCTATCTAGGGGAGACAGCAGAAGCAATACATCCAATAATGTGCTTTCCAGACACATTAAGGTTGGAATGGAATTACCCTCTACTAGGGTCTTGAACCAAAATGCAATCAAAGCTTAAATAAGCAAGATTTTCTATGTCACATGATTTGACCTGTCAACTAATTTGGTTCACTGGTATAATGTCATTAGGTTTTTTCCATAAATCCATCCCATGTTGAAGCCCTGATAAAGAAGAGTGATAGAGGCAGAACAGAAGAAAAAAAAAGGAAATAAGATAACTGTGATCACAAACAACTATGGAAGTTACAAACCTTCAGTTTTACCAATACAGAATGAGATTAGTTGTAAAATCCCTCCCATAATAAAAAATCTAAGATTCTATGATAGACTTTTTGAAATATGTTGATAAGAAACCAAATCCTAAAAATATTGAACATAAAGCGACAACCAGAAAGACGAGGCATAAGAAAGCTATAATAATAAAAGCATGTAAATGATGTGAGGTCAAGTCCACTTACATTCAAACATTATAATCACTTCTAAAGCTGTTTCTTTTTTATACATACTAGTGAATACGGACTGTTATAAAACACTGCCACAAACTCTGGACTGAATATAATTAGTAGTGTAAAGAAAACGTAACCCCTTTAAAAACAGTAAATCACATAACAATCATTTTATAGTGAGCAATCCATGGATATTTAGTACGCTCACTATGTGCTATGACTACTTCTCTCTTGTTCCAAACATTTTAATGACCCCTCCCGAAAGCCCCACTCACCATGCAGGTGCTCCCTATCCACCAGCCAACCACAGATCTGCACCTGTCTTTATGGATTGCTGGTTCTTATGTGTGTGTGTGTTTAAGTAAAGAGTGAGAGTCTACCCCATGTTCTTCTCTAAATTATATTCTCCAGAATAGCCAGAGGTATGTTATGAGCACATGCCCCTATCTGTGCGCATATTCATACTCTCTTCCAGCAAGACCAACTCCTCTTCCCTCGACCAAGTGAAAGCCCAGCAACTGCTCATTTGGTAGCTGTGGACGAAGCCCCCTCTTGGGCATTTGCTCAAGTTTATTTCCAGGTGCAGAGAAGACTAGCCTAATAATATCCTCAACCCCATGCTTTCATGCAACTTAACAAGGACATTTATTCTCATTAGTAAACAAAGTGCTTTATCTCTAAAGCACATGATTGATATACTTAAACAGACATATCAAAGTCAATCACTAAGCCAAGCATGGGAAGGAGGGAGAGGGAGGGATGAGGTGGGAATTGGGTGATGTGTGCATGTATGTTTCTACCATCTTTTATCCCATTAAGATGGATGACTACAGTGCACCAATACAAAGTTAAAAAAAAGCAATTTATATAGAAACAGATGCACTAGAGTTTAAATAATAGGAGTGACTAAGGCAAGTTTTGACAAAGAAGATAATCTTATGAAACAGAATATAAAATAGGCCCAGTGGAACTTTAATTTTTATTACTTGGTAAACATACATTAATGTCAGATAAAACTGTGCTAATAAGTTCTCATTAATATTTTACCTTTGAAACTTCCCCTATTCCAATTAGCCTTTCATACCTATTTACATGCACCAGTGATACAAATTTGATGTAATATCTGTAATAATCCATAGATAAACATTTTCTCTTAAGAGAACTAGATCCAAGTCATCCCAATTTTTAATATTTTTGGATCATTAAATGTTTTCCTAAGGGAATTTGTGTCTTGTCTCATAGTACCCTACAATACACCGGTAATTTCCATTAAGTTCAGGATTGCCTGCAAGGCAATATACAATGTCAAGTACCACAAATTTACTGCTAAATACTGGTTTCCACCTTGAATTTGTAAAATCACACATACCTAAAATATCGTAATTTAAATCCTATTTGGAAACCTGTATCTTAAAATATAGGGGGAAAAAAAGTAGATTCATGAGTAGAAATGGTGAAGTAACTAAATTCTTAAAAATAAAAATAAACTTTGCTGCAAAATAAAAGCATATGCTTTCCTCCAGACTTTGTACATCCCGTCTAAAAGAGCATGTGTGTTTCTAAAAAAAATCTCTTTAATTTCATTTATCTGTTAACTTTCCATCTTTCATGGTCAAGACATTCTGAAAACAGGAAGGCCTATTAAGATCCATCCTATCTAGCCCCTAAAGGTTAAAGAAGCAAATACACAAGTAACCATAATATAGTGCAGCAAGAACTTGTGACACCGGGGGAAAGTCGTAGGAAAACGTAAAGGGGAGATATCTCTTTCTTGACATGGACATCAAATGGGCAGTAGACGGTTCTTGTGCTGGTTCCCTGATGTGCTCAGAAGACCTCAAGGACGCAAAGCCGCAGTGATCATTCTCTACCAGTTCTTCCCTTGAGAGCTCTAGGAACCCTGACCAAATGACTTGACCCACTTACAACTTCTACTCTTCCATAGTAGCCTACTTTTCTTACTCTTGAAACCAGAGTATTAAAGCATTCCATCAAAGTGATGAACTCTAAGAAAATGCACTGCCAATAATGTTGGAAGTCATTTATTACATCATGAAATGTTACCACACTGCCATCCTGTGGAAGCACAGTTACTGGCATCTGTTGCTATAGATCAGGCTTCCAATGTATGAGAACAATCCCAGAAAAAAATAAGCATTAGAAAGATATATACATATAAAATATATATTATAGATATATGCATACATCCTGCTTATTTTTAACAGAAAACATCTTTGATATGGGACACATAAGAATCTTCTCAACAGAACCCAAATATGTTTGTACTCTTAAAGTATTTTAAATCCAGGGTTGGGAATAATAGAATGAAACTATACAGAAGAGAAGAATATAATTGCTCTTAGCTTTTAATGTGCTTCAAAATGAGTTATTTCATGAAATAAGAGGGAAGTCTGATCAAGTTCCAATGAAATTTGAAGTACAGAAGTAGTTTCTGCTGTTCTTCCTATTAAGTGCCTTCTCTCTGAAAACACATTACAACTTACGTTGAGAGTTCTTTATATTTTTAAGTTACTGCTGTACTTCCTTTATATAAAGTTAGGAAGGTTATATAAAGAGAACACTGTATGGGAGGGGGTAACAGGGAGAGGGACGGGGAAAGCCCACAAGTGTTGTGTTGATGTATGTCACCACCACCAGGAACTACATTATGATGTGAGCCTATACTGCACCAATAAAAGTATTAAAGAGACGGAAAGGATAAAAAATAGAAATATAAGTTATATAAATACTACATTCCAATAACCTTAACCCATCATTAAAGCACTTTAACATTTCTGATTTATCTTCTGGTTGATCTTTAATGGAAATGGCATATATTTATCTCCAACTTCTCTGTCAACCAAAATATTATCAACCAAAAGAAACATAATGAGGAAATACCTTAAAATACAACCAATTTTGCTTCTATGACTATCAAGTATGATTAAAGTATAGTAAGAAAATTAAAACTTTTGATTAATAAGAAACTTTACTATTTAAAGATCACTATGGGTTACTGGGAACCCTGGTAAATATGCAGGATAATGAACAGTAAGAAACTTATATGGATTAAAAATTAAGACAACAAAACACAAAAATCAGTTCTTGATCAGCAGAAAAATACATGATTAACTTAGGCATAAATAATGAAGAAAGTAATTTTCTTTTCTAAGGACACTGCTCAAGGCAAACTGTATAGAGAATTATGCCACTGAAAATGATATTTTACAAGCTCCAGATCTGTAGTAAGAAATGTCTTAATTAGTAATATTTGTGCAGCTGGGTGTGATGGTGCACGCTTATAATCCCAGTACTTGGGAGGCTGAAATAGGAGGCCTGAAGGTTTGTGGCCAGTCTCAGCTACTTAGTGAGACCCTGTTTCAAAATAACGAGTAAGAGCTGGGCGTAGCGGTGCATGCTTGTAATCACAGTACTTGGGAGGCTGAGATAGGAGGATCCTGCAGGTTCAAAGCCAGCCTTAGCTACTTAGTGAGGCTCTCAGCAATTTAGTGAGACCTTGTTTTCAAATAAAACATAAAATAGATCTGGGAGTGTAGCCCAGTGGTGGAAGGCTCTTGGGTACTATTTCCAGAACCACATAAAAACAAGCAAATAAATAAAGAATAAAGAATAAAAAACAGGGCTGGGGTGTAGCTCTGAGGTAGAATGCTCCTGGGTTCCATCCCTAGTACTGAGGAAAAACAAACAAACAAACAAACAAGAAATATTTTAAAAACCTGTGTAGAGACAATATTTTAAAACAGCAAATATATCTTATATAGATACCCAAAATGAAAAAGGGATAGTATGGAGGAGGGGAGACAATCTAAGAAGAAATATATCTGGATGGTAATTCCATTAGTTTTAGTAACGGATAATGAAATAATATTAAAGTATTCTGGACTCTGGGCCCCGGGCTGGACCGTGTGGAGCACACCAGACCCCTGGAGAAACTGGGCCCGGTCATAAGACCCTGGGTCCTGGGCGGGGGTCAGGCAGGGCACGCCGGACACTGGAAGAGCTGGGGCCCAGGTCGAAGGACTCTGGGCCTCAGGCTGTACTGCGTGGAGCATGCCAGACCCCTGGAGAAACAGGGCCTGGTCGTAAGACCCTGGGTCCCGGACAGGGGCCTGGTGGGGCACGCCGGACCCCGGAAGAGCCACGGCTGGGTTGCAGGACTTTGGGCCCCAGGCGGGATCGCACGGAGCACGCCAGACCCCTGGAGAAACCGGGGCCCGGTTGCAAGGCCCTGGACCCCAGGCGGGGGTCAGGCGGGGCACGCCAGACCCCTGGAAGAGCCGGGGCCCAGGTCACAGGACTCTGGGCCTCAGGCGGAGTCGTGCAGAGCACGCCCCTGGGGAAACCGGGCCCGGGTCACAGTGCTACTGAGTGCCTGAGCCCACAACCTCCTCAAACCACACATACTGTCTTCTCTTATTAAAAAAAAAAGAAGGAAAAGAAAAAGAAAAAAGAAAAATATCAGAGAGGGGTCAAAAAGGCCGTGGCGGATGCCAGGATACTGGAGATGCAGACAAAACTTATCCAAATGAACTGGAACTTTTGGAAAAATTTCCCGCGAAGGAGGACTGCTTCTTCTCTACATTCTTAAGAATCGTGGACATCACCTGTAAGGAGAGAGTTTAGCGGAGACCGAGGAGAAAGGTGGTGTTGGAAGCGGTCTCCGTGATGGCGGTGGAGACTTGTATTCAGGAGAAGCAGAAATCGGATCCTACCAACCTTTTTTTTTTTTTTTTTTTTGAGAAATTACACCAAATGTCGAATGCTACCGGCGCACATGCTTAGGAACACTGGACAACATTCAGAGTGGAAAAAGAAAAAAGAGCTTGGAAAAGATTTGAAATGGTGGAGGCAGTGGCCAGCACTCAGGGGAGGCAGAGATCTGATGCATTATACCTGGAACCTTTGAAGTAACAACCCCAGAGGCAGAATGCTACCACCACGCACCCTCGAGAACGTGGGACAAATGGCTGGGTGAAGAGGGTGCTCGGATTGGAGCCTGCTGAGGATTGAGGCCGGAGACGGACACAGCAAAGCTGGGATTGGAGCTTGCCGTGAGGCAAGGCCGGTGCTGGAGGCTCCGAGGCTGGGACCGGAGCCTACTGAGGGGTTAGGCCGGTGCTGGGGCCAGTGGCTGGCATCGGAGCCTGCCGTGAGGCCTCTGAGGCTGGGATTGGAGCCTACCGAGAGGTTAGGCCAGTGCCAGGGCCAGTGAGGCCGGGATCAGAGCCTGCTGTGAGGCAAGGCCGGTGCTGGGGCATCAGAGGCTGGGATTGGAGCGTGCCAAAGGGTTAGGCCGGTGCCAGGGCCAACAGCCGGCATCGGAGCCTGCCATGAGGCAAGGCTGGTGCTGGGGCCTCCGAGGCCGGGATCGGAGCCTGCCGAGGGGTTAGGCTGGTGCCGGGCCAGCGGCCGGCATTGGAGCCTTCCGTGAGGCAAGGCCGCTACTGAGGCCGGGATCGGAGCCTGCCGAGGGGTTAGGCCGGTGCCAGGGCCAGCGAGGCCAGGATCGGAGCCTGTCCCGAGGCAAGGCTGGTGCTGGGGCCTCCGAGGCCGGGATCGGAGCCTGCTGAGGGATTAGGCTGGTGCCGGGGCCAATGGCCGGCATCGGAGTCTGCTGTGAGGCAAGGCCGCTACTGGGGCCTCCGAGGCCGGGATCGGAGCCTGCCGAGGGGTTATGCCGATGCCAGGGCAAGCGGCCAGCATTGGAGCCTGCCGTGAGGCAAGGCCAGTGCCAGGGCCAGCGAGGCCGGAATCGGAGCCTGCCTTGAGGCTAGGCTGGAGCTGGGGCCACCGAGGCCTGGATCGGAGCCAGCTGAGGGGTTAGGCCAGTGTCGGGGCCGGCGAGACCAGAATTGGGGCCTCCCATGAGGCAAGGCCGCTGCTTGAGTCAGCGAAATCTGGATCAGTCCACCGGGTAGCCAGGCCACTACTGGGGCCTTCAAGAGTGGGAACGTGGCATGCACAGAGAAATATCACAGAAAATAAAAACCAGATGCTTTCCCTAATCAGCAATAACTAGGAGGAAAGGGGCAACAGGAAGAGGTCGAACTATAGAAAGGGCCCTATAGTGAAGCAATTAAGGTGACCAATCAGAGGGTATGGAATAGCGGAGGATGGAACCTCTTTAAAACCCAGGATGTATATAAATAAATGTATCAAAGTTAATCACCAAACAAGCATGGGATAGAGGGAGGCGGAGGGAATGGGATGGGAACTGGATGAGGGCTAATTGGATGATGTGTGCTTGTATATCCTCTCAAGTCTTATATTCCAATGTGATGTATGATTACAATGCACCAATAAAAATAAATAAAAATAAAAAAATAAAGTATTCTGAAACTACAAACATACTGCATGTGTCAAAACTATATGAAGAACTCACTTTCACATAAAAGTATCATGTAAGACTGCTCCTCAATATTGACTATTATCAATACAAGAAACAGTAAGAGCTGGGCATGGTGGTGCACACCTATAATCCCAGTACTTGGGAGGCTGACAGGAAGACTGCAGGTTGGAGATCAGGCTCAGCAATTTAGTGAGACACTTTGTTAAAATAATTTTTTTTAAAGGGGTCTGGGGGTATATCTCAGAGGTAAAGCACAAATTGGTTCTATCCCCGGTGCCACAAAAACATACAAAGAAAGACTAATAGATAAACAAGAATAAATTCAATTAATAAAAGACAGTAAAACAAATGCACATTAAAAACAATTTAAATTACATAAAATCACAAGTCGTGATACCACTAAAAACATTTAGGGCCTTCTTAACACATTCTTAATTTCAACTACTACTACAAGTAGGTTCCTACTTACATTTAACTATCATCATGAGCCTATTAACATCTACATAGAAATCAATCCTTCTGGCTCATTAAACAGATGCAAATCTCAATGAGAAGACCAGATTTTTTTTTTTTTTTTTTTTTTTGGTGGTACTGGGAGTGGAACCCAGGGGCTTTCTACCTCTGGGCTATACTCCCAGACCTATTTTATACTTTATTTGGAAACAGGGTCTCACTAAGTTGCTGAGAGCCTAAGTAGTAGCTGAGGCTGGTTTCAAACTATGATCCTCAGCCTCACAAGTGTGGGGATTACAAGTGTGTGCCACCATGCCCAGCAGACGACCAGATTTTATTTTATTTTTTTTATTTTTTGCGGGCCTGGGGATGGAACCCAGGGGCATTCGACCTCCGAGCTACACCCCCTGCCCTGTTTTTTTTTTTTTTTTGAAACTGGGTCTCACTGAGTTGCAGAGGGCCTCACTTAGTAGCTGAGGCTGTCCACGAACCGCGATCCTCCGGTCTCAGCCTCCCAAATGCTGGGATTACAAGCGTGCACCACCACGCCCGGCGAGACGACCAGATTTTAAAGGAAATATCATTCAGGTCTATTCTTCTAGATAAAAATACCAAATGATTTATTATATCTATTTGTTTTATAGGGCACAAGAGCCTTTATTTCTATTTACTGAAAAAAATATTTTAGCAAGCCAATGTTTGCTACTAAACCACAGGTAAGACCCTTGGCTCTAAATATCACAAGTCTTATATATTGGAAGACTAATCAATATTTTGTAAACTAAAAAATAAGTCATATTTAACAGTACAGGTTGCATAAGCAGCAGCATCTTCTCTTTGAATATGCACTTAAGACAAATTTTCCTTTAAAGAAAACCTTTAAAATACTCATTAATAAAAACATTTATTATAACCCAGTCTAAGGAAAATCTTCCAACTCTTCTCCCAATAGCTTCAATAAATGGTTTTTATGACACTCATCTGAAGAACTCACTTTATGCAATCAATACTTGCCAAGTTCTAACTTTAAATGAAAACCTAGAACAGAATTCTTGAATAGTTCCTTTTTTGTCTGCTGTTGGTTAACATACCTTGAAGGTACAATTTGAAAAGGCAGAACAACTCAGGATAGAGTATCATTGATAAAATGAACATTCTAGGCAGAATGGGAAAATCGTTTTAAGGTTATATAAAATATTCAATAATTGCAAATAACACATCTTGTCTAAGGCATATAATAACCACTCCTTTTGGTAGAAATTTTACCTGCCACAAATATAAATCATACAGTCTTTTATTACTTTCTGTATCTTAGATCAAAACCATCAAGACAATTTAATTGTATACTGAATTCCATTATAAATATTAGAGTATAATGCAAAACAATAAAAATGGCTTTCTTTGCTATCCAACTTCTTTCAACCAAAATATTATTAGCCAAAAAAATAGTTGCCAAGTATAAACAAATGTGACTCTTAAATATGGCTTTATTTTTAACTTATTCAAAAGAATTATCTTCTCTTTATTCACAAGAGATATAATTGCACAGTTTGTATAAAACTAAACGTACGTGGTATGCTCATGAACCTTTAATCTTTCAATGGTGATTCTCAGCAAATATCACCATAAAAATGGTGCATAAATGAAAAATGCCTGTTATCTCCTTACTCAGTTTAACTCACTACAAAAAACCTTGTCAATACTATAAACAAGATGCTTCATGACATTGACATTTCACAATTAATCAATATTTGAAACTAAGTTCTTCCCTATATTTAAGTAATTTAGCTTATTTAGTTAATGCAACTCTTACAATTAAAGAGGAAAACTATTTCTATAAACTAAAACATGATGTCACATATATTATGAATTTAATACTTATTATAGAAAATGTGGAAAGCACAGAGAGAAGTACAAAGAAAAATTCACTGGTCATCCTTGACGTCTGCTTTTTATTAACATTTTCCTATCATTAAATATTCAAAAAGATTTCAATTTAATTGCTACATAATGTCCTATATATCACTGAAGCAACCACTTCCTTATGAACACTTAAGCCAGCTCCACATTTTCACAATTATAAGTAACATCAGTGAACATCACCTAAATTTGTCTTTGCATCTTTAATGAATTTCCTTATGACACAAAATGTGACAGTCATCAAATTAGAAAGGCCAAACCATTTCCTATCTCATCAGAATTACGTGATATCTGCAAACCAGTCTTTCTATAAATGCAAAATAAGCTTTGGGATTTCTTGTCAAAACATCAGAATCCTCTTTTTATTTTTTTGGAAGCAGGGATGGAAACCAGCAGCGTTCTATGAGCTCCAGTCCTTTTTATTTTCTATGTTGAAACGGGGTCTGGCTAAGTTAGTGAGGATCTTGCTAAGTTACTAAGGCTGGTTTGTACCATAATTTTGTAAAATCCACTTCCCAATACTGTGAATTCAACAGCTTCACAACTCATCTAATTTTCTCTCCCAAATTTTATCAAGTAAAGACTCCCCCTGCCTGCAACACGCGAGCTGCATCCTTCCCCCACAGCCGTTCCATGGGCTTCCTCTTTAACATAGGAACAAACTGTGTTAACAACTGAGTCTAAGGACACACAAATTACTAAAAGGGGAAATAGCTTTTTTTCATAATCATTTCACATAATTCATCTAAAAACCATTTGGTACTTAGAATACAGCCAGACTTTGGTATATATATGATTTGTTAAGCTTTCCATGTACCAACCCTTAGGTACTCTTGAAAGTTACATGGGTAGGGTAAGAGAGAAAAGAAACACTATTAGGATTACATAACAAAATTAGATAAAATCTAATTTTATATATACCCCAAACGGTTTTTTTTTCTTTCCTCTGTAAAAAAGTTATTTTCATGAGCCAACCAAGATGGAATTATTAATGCTTTTCCAGAGTGGCTAGAGAAATTCTGGACTCCAAACACAAAGTTCTTTTTCTCAGTTCTCATCTCCATGCTCATGTTCAAGTGGAGCTGAACACTGCTTGTGTTTTAAATTTTAATGTAGAAAATACTTCCATTTTTACCTCTTTAACAATGTGTTTATCTGACCTTACGCTCTTCTTCATTCATGGACATTTAAGGAAAGTTTCTCTCTGTCTTCATCCTATTCTATTCCACTGACCATTACATTTCTAAGGAACCAAAATTAAAAAAAAAAAAAAAGTAGCCAGGCGTGGTGGCGCACGCTTGTAATCCCCGCGCTTGGGAGGCGGAGACAGGAGGATCGCGCAGGTTCGAAGCCAGCCGTGCTGGCGTAAGAGACCCTGTTTCAAAAATATAAAATAGGTCTGGGAGTGTAGCCCAGAGGAAGGAGGGCTTCCAGGAACCCCAGTACCACCAAAAAAAAAAAAAAAAAAAAAAAGTAAACAAAAATCTCTTGGCTCCTCACCTATAACTGAAGGGGCAACGGGGGCAACTGAGGACTGAACCCAGGGCATTCCACCTCCAAACTATACTATCCTTTTATTTTTTGCCTTTGAAATAGGGTCTTGCTAGGTTTCAGAGAGTATCACTAAGTTGTTGAGGCTGGCCTCAAAACCAGTGAAAATAATGATTTTTCTAAATAAAGACTCAATCTATTTGTGTATTACACAGAAAGAGCTTTCAGAAATGTATTAAGTGTTTTGAGGATATCAATCTGTTACAGTGAGTAAACTGAATTTGATACGTGACATGAAAAATGTAAATAATTTCAGGGTAATGTCCATTCTCCAAAAGTAAGAAGAAGAAGAAGAAAAAAAAGGCGGACAAATACTAAACCCAGATTAATTTCCACAAAAATGAAACATTCATCAAGATAAAATTGACAACAAAGCACTTAACGTAAAACTGCTTGACTCTCATCAATATAAAAGGCAAGATGAACATAAAATTATTTTTACCTTTTCATGGGCAATACTGACCCAAACCAGAAATGTCTGCTTAATGAAAACAACACATATGACTCTTAGCTGATGGACTTCAAAAGTCAAAGCACTTACCTATGTAGACTCTTTTGCTGTATCTCTGCATCAGTAACAGCACAAATACATGCAGCGGGATAAGGTTGATGATAAACACATAACCACCCCACGCAGAGACCTAAGAGAAAATAAATCAAATTTTTATTTCTTACTTTAAAAAAAGTACATTTTGCTGGGCGTGGTGGCGTGCACTTGTAATCCCAGCATTTGGGAGGCTGAGACAGGAAGATTGTGGTTTGTGGACAGACTCAGCTACTTAGTGAGTCCTTTGCAACTCAGTGAGACCCTGTTTCAAAATAGAGAATAAAAAATAGGGCTGGGGTGTAGGTCAGAGGTAGAATGCGTCTGGGTTCCATCCCCAGTACCACACACACACACACACAAAAAAGTACATTTCATTTGTCAAGACAACCTTAATTTATGTTTTTCATAAAACATTAAGATTTCTAGCAACCTTGAGAAATGCTTAAAATAAATAATATATCCTTATTTTTATTTTTATTTTTTTTGGTGGTACTGGGGTTCCTGGAAGCCCTTCTACCTCCGGGCTACACTCCCAGACCTATTTTTTATATTTTTATTTGGAAACAGGGTCTCTTAAGCCAGCGCGGGTGGCTTCGAACCTGCGCGATCCTCCTGTCTCCGCCTCCCAAGCGCAGGGATTACAAGCTTGCGCCACCACGCCTGGCTCTTATTTTTATTGATAACTAAAAATAACCACAATCCCCTAAGTACTATACTCTTCTCTAAATTCACTTTAAAAATGTTAAACTGTATTAGATTTAACAGGAAAGTTGAGCCGGGCATATACAAGAAAGTTGAGTACAGGCCTATAATCCCAGTACATGGGAGACTGAGAAAGGGTAATCACAATTTCAATTTCAAAGCCAGATACAGCAATATAGTAAGACACTGTTTCAAAAATAAAAAATAAAAGGAGCTGGGGTTATAGTTTGGAGGAAGAAAGCTTCTGAGTTCAAATCCCCAGCACCGATTTAAAAAAAAAAAGTATTCTAATTTGTGAATTGGCAGTACCGACTATCACAGAGACTAGGAGTTCTGCAATACAGACCATAAAATTTTAAAATAACAGCTTTTACTTCACCTATATTGAACTTCACCTATTTTTTGATGATAAGTTTATACTGCAAGACACTGAACTGCAAGTAGAATAATGGATGTTTGCACTCATCAAGTCCAACTAAAAGGTATTCATGAATTCTGAACGCTTCAGAATCTCAAAACTAAGTGCTAGGTGGGTATAAATGTTCTACATATGTATACAGAAGATCCCATTTTAATGTTTGATCTGTATCATATATACTAGTAAATTAGAATAACTGAGGATATTCTGGCCTAAATTGATAAATATTCTAAAATGGAGAATATTTACTTTCAACTTTTAAGAATTTACTAATTTCTAGGTTGATCATAACTTCTTGCCAAGATCAAATTTCTTAGATATGCTTTCATAATTAAGAGCATGAAAGAATTATTGATACCAACTGTTACCTTACGAGGATATATGTTAATACATATTCTAATAATACTGCCCTTGTCTAAAATGTTTCAGAACCCTTTGTAAGCACTACCATCAGTTTACAAATGTACAGAAGTATCTGTTTACCGTTTTGGTCACATGCTATTTCTCACCAAAAAACCAATATTATACTCTGACGAAGTCTTAAGTAAAAGACTTCTGGCTATTTCCAAAGAGAATGGGTTTGTTATTATTGGGCACAACTGTACAAAATGTACTCCAGAAACTAGCCACTTTAAAAGAGCCACAGATAAGTTGAATGCACATATATTGGAAAACTAATTCTAAGTACAAAAGTATCCAAGTGTTTAAAACAGCTTATTTCAAATAAACATGGTTCCACCTTCAATGTCAGACAGGCAAAATTTCCTTTCCTCTTTTACTCTGTAATATAACTTGGAAAACACTGTATTTGTCAATGCAATAGATCAATAAAAAATTAAAATTTAATTAAATATTTAATAAATATTATATCTTAAAAGTTACACATTTGAAACCAGGTATGGTGGCAAATGCCTAGGTTCTAGTGAGACCCTTTCTCAAAATAACAAATAAAACAGGGGTAGGGAGTGTACCTCTAAAATAGAATGCTGCTAGGGTCAATCCCCAGTAAAACACACACACTCCCATTTCTATATTGGAAAAACAGTTTTGTTTGACTTTGTATAAGTAATGTCTTTCAAGGATTAAGTATTCCCCCCACCACACAGGGAAGAGAGTGGTGGTAATGGAAGGGAACACTTTATCCAAAATGAAAACTGTTAAGACTCCGGGAGAAAGGACATAGAAAATCAGGGCTGGATGAGAAGAGAAGAGGAATTTTTCTAATTGCCAAAGACCTTTAGAGTTAATGCAGTTTGAGGCGTGAAATCTTACCATGTAGAAATACGATAAACAGCAGCACATTGTCCAAAAAACTGACCCAGTTTTTACAGATTTTACCTAAAAAACAAGCAAGCAAAAATTTAAATAAACATGTCCATAAACCTCCTGCTGATTATTTAAAAAGCTAAATGCTTAGTAAATTTTGCTACAAAAAGACAAGGTTATATATTTTAAAAAAGTCCTGAGGTTATTCCAGATGTCCATCTAATCCATGCATGTACAACACCGAGCAACAGCATCTTAAAAGTAGACTTTTTATTATATGGTTTCCTGAAAAAAATTCAACTAAAAAGTAACAAATTATATTTTTCACTTTATACCTTAAGATAATTATCAACAAATTGGGTCTAAGGGGAAAAAATCTGTTCAGTAAAAGAGCAGATTTGGCCAGGCGTGGTGGCGCACGCTTGTAATCCCTGCGCTTGGAAGGTGGAGACAGGAGGATCGTGCAGTTTCGAAGCCAGCCGCGCTGGCTTAAGAGATCCTGTTTACAAATTAAAAAAATATAAAAATAGGTCTGGAGTGTAACCCAGAGGTAGAAGGGTTTCCAGGAACCCCAGTACCTCAAAAAAAAAGGGGACCCTGAAAAAATATAAAATAGGTCTGGAGGTAGAAGGGTTTCCAGGAACCCCAGTACTACCAAAAAAAAAAAAAAAAAAGGAGCTTTGCATTTCCATTATCGTTATCGCATTGCTCTAGACCCATCAACACGGGCCGCCTAGTGTTCTGGTTCACAATACTAGAAGATAGGAATTCTTGTGCTTGGAATATGTAAATATACAAGAGAATGTTATTCTCACCCCCAACAATGGGGGAAACGCCCTGGATCATCTATAAGTAATTTTCTCAAGAGAGCTAAAATAACAAGGCAAACAAGAAGCAAGTGCTAGGATAGCCAAGGACCCTGGATATAAAAGGAGCTTGCATTCACAGGCTCCTTCCCACAGAATTAAACCAGGTGACAGGGTAAAAATTTGCGAGTAGGTAGAAGCTCAGCCTCCTTGGTGACAGGAAAAACTAGAAAACATTTGAACATAGGGCTGTGGGTACTGCTCAATAATAAGAGCATATGCACAGCATGTACAAGGCCTTTATTTCACTTTTTAGAACAAAACAAACATTTAAACTAAAGAAAGCAGAGCACAACAAAATTCATGAAAACTCCCACATAAAACTTGCACACAAATGCATATGTTCAATATATAAAAAATTGGTACATAAACATTCACAGAAGCATTATTCATAGTAGCCAAAAAGTAGAAATAACCCAAATGTTTATCAACTGAAAAATGAATAAAAACAATGTGATATTCATACAGTGGCATATTATTCAGCATAAAATAAATGAATATTGATATAATACAACATAAATCAACCTTAAAAATACGTTAAGTGAAAGAACACAGATACAAAGGTCACATATGACTTTATTTACAAAGAGTCCCAAGATAGGCAAGTTTGCAGAAGCAAAAAGATCACTAGTTCCTAAAGGATGCAGGAATGAAGCAGGGAAAGTAAATGATAATAGGAACTGGTGTTCTTTTTGTGGTGATGAAAAGGTTCAATAATTAATACTGATAATTATAGTCCAACTTGACAAATATACTAAAAATGCCACTGAACTGTATTACTTCAAAAGGGTGTATTTTAGCCAGGTGTGGTGGCACATGCTTATAACCCCAGTACTTGGGAGGCTGAAACAAGAGGATTGCAGGTTAGCAGCCAGCTTCAGCAACTTAGTGAGGCCCTCTGTATCTTAGTGAACCCATTTCAAAACTAAAAAAGTAAAATAGGGCTGAGTGTAGAGCTCAGAAGTAGAATGCCCCTGCGTTCAATCCCCAGTGCCACACACACACACACAGAAAAGGTTCATTTTATAATACGCAAATTATTTTCCTATTTAAACCTTGTGGGGTATAGTTGAAGTAGTTGAAGTTGGTGGTAGTGCGAATGGAACCCAGGGCCTTCTATCTCCGGGCTGCACACCCAGATATTTTATATTTTATTTGGAAACAGGGTCTCTTGGCTGGCTTCGAACCTTCGCAATCCTCCTGTCTCAGCCTCCCTAGCAAAGGGATTACAAGCGTTTGCCACCATGCCCGGCAATGTATAGCTTTTTAAGTACTTATATTAGACCTCAAATTATTAATCTAATAATCAAGAATATTAAAGCAAAACTTAGATATATCAAAGATCCAAATAAATACTTTCTCCAAACTGATATGTAGAGCCAATGTCCTCCCAAATCAAAACAGATTTTTACCAGAAGTTAGTACTATGGTTTTACATTTTATATGAAACAAAGGATTAAGGGACAAAATAATTCTGAAAAAGAACAATCTTAATTATTCATAGAACCTAATTACAAGAGTTCCTATAAACTAATAAAGACAACATGGTATATTGCTTTAAGGATACCCATAGATCAAAAGAACAGAAGAATCACAAAACAGACCCACATGTTTAGCCAATAGATTCTGACAAAGCTACCCAGCTAGCTTTGTCAGTGGAGAAAAGATAGTCTCTTTCCACATAAGATGCTGGAATAATGAAATTTCCAAATCTAACAAAGAACCTCAACCCTTTGTCCTGAACCACAGACACTAATCAAAATAAATCACAGAAATAAATATAAAAACTAATGTCACTCACAGTTTTATAAATAAACACAGGAGAAAAATCTTTGTGAACTTAGAATAAACAAAGATTTCTTCAATAAGTTTAGGCACCAAGAACTAGATCTATAAAAGAAAAAAAAAAGCTTACTAGACTTCATCAAAATTAAACACTTCTCCACAGAAAAATACTATTTTTAAAAAGGGGTAGGGAGAGCTAGAGCCTGGGAGAAAATGTTTAAAACGCGAGTGAAAGATTTGAAAAGTCACTCCATCAAAGAATAAAGGTGGCAGAGAACAGAGGCAGCTGTAGGGATGCTCGCTAGTCTTTGGGTAAAAGCAAATGAAAGCCACGCAATATCACTACCTGATGCAAGAAAGCTAAAATGTAAAGATCTGACAACTCAACTGTGCGGGTAGATATAGCTCTCAGGCATTAGTGGAGGAAATGCAAAATGAACACATTGTTGGACTGGCGGCTTCTTTAAAAATTAAAGCACACTCATCACACAAAACAGCAATCCATGCCTAAGAATTTACCTAACAGTAATGCTACTATTTCTCTGCACAAAGATTCATATGCAAATATTTATAGCTACTTTATAGATAAGTGACAAAACTAAAAAACAAATAGGGCATCTACACAATAAAATATTAGTCGATAAAAGGAAACAAACTCCTAAAACATGAACAACATAGATGAGTCTCAAAAATATTACGCTAAGTGAAGGGAGGTGGACACCAAGGGCCACCTCTACTGTCTGTGTCTATATCGCAATCTACAAAAGCCCCAATGCTATATCAATAAATGGCTGCTAAATTAATAAAACAACATATGCTGCTTTAAAAATAATGCTCTAACAAGCTGATACTAAACTTCATATGGAAATGCAAAGTCTTCAAATAGCCAAAACTTCAAAAAGCCAAAAGAGAGAACAAAGTTGAAGGCTTCACTTTAAAGTGATTTCAAAACTCACTACAACTGTGTGGTGCGGGCGCGAAGACAGACGCACAGATAGGAACGGAATGAAACAATCCAGAGCACGGAGGCCATTCAGTAAGTGATGCCAGTGTAACAATATCTGCATGCAAAAGAAAGCTAGATCTCCTCCCTCCCATCACATTCCAAAATACTTTAGAAGTACTCAAAATGGACCAAAGACCTAAATGGAAGAACTAAAAGTATAAAACACAGGTGTAAATATTCAGAGTTTTCAATTATATAAGCATTCTCAAAATGACACTGAAACCACAGGCAAAAAAAAAAAAAAAAAAAAACTATTAACTGGACTTCATCTGTGCAAAGGTCACTATCAACAGAATGAAAAGGTAATCCACAAACATACAAAAGGGAAAGAGAAAAGAACTTCAGCATTTACATAGTAATGCAAGAATGAAACAAAAAAATTGTAAGACATATAGAACATAAATAGCAAAACGACAGAAGTCAGTCTGTTCTCATCAGTAATTTAAGTAGATTGAACTCTCCCGTCAGAAGACAGAGATTGGCAGGTTGAATAAAAACACATGGTCCAACCGGATGCTGTTAGGAAAAACTTACTTTAGATCCAAAGACAGATTGAAAGTGAAAGAATGAAAAAGCTATGCCACACAAATAGCAAACAAAAGAAAACAAGATTAGATACACTGACATCAGAAAAAAAAACAACAGACTGAATCAAATAGTCCCAAGAGAGAAAGGGCATTATATATTAGTATATAGTCCAATACATCAAGGAGATAAAACAAAAACATTTACGTACCTAATAACAGACCACCAAAATATATGAGGCAAAACTGCCAGAATTGAAGGGAGAAATAGTTCTACAATAATAGTTGGTAACTTCAGTACTCTAGTCTCCCTAATGAACAATCTGAGAGAAGATAAGGAAACAGTGGACTTAATAAACCAATTATGTCTAACAGACAAACACAAAACACTTCTTTTTGGCAGCAACAGCATATGTTTTCTTCTCAAATGCACAGAGACATTTTCCAGAATAGACAACATGTTCAGCCACAAATTAAGTCTAAATTTTATATTATTTGGTGCTGGGGTTGAACCCAGTGAGCCCAGGAGCATTCTACTTCCCTGTTTTATTTTGAAACAGGGTCTCACTCTCTAATTTGCCAATGCTGGCTTCGAAATTATGATCCTCTTGCCTCAGTTTCCCCAGTACTGTGATTACAGGTATGCCACTGTGCCTGATTTAAATAGACTTGAAAATATAGAGATCACACAAAGTATCTCTAATCTCAATAGGATGAAACAGAAAAGAAACTGGAAAATTAACAGATCTGTGGAAGTTAAACAATACATTCTTTTTAACCATGAAACAGGTTCTTGCTAAACTACCACTTGCTGGCCTCAAACATGTAATCCTCCTCTCTTTCAGCCTCCCAAGTACTGGGATTACAGATCTGTGCCACCATGTGCAGCAAACAACACATAATTAAACAACCAAAGGGTCAAGAAAAAAAACATATAAGAAATTAGAAAATACTTAAAGACAAAAAAAAAAAAAAAAAACATGCCAAAGAGGTGGGACACAGTTAAAGCACTGTTAAGGGGAAAACTTGTAACTTTAAGCTTACATTCAAGAAAAAAGAAAAACTCAAGTCAAAAGTCTCCCTTAGCCCAGGTGGTGGCACACACTTGTAATCCCAGCCTTTGGGAGGCTGAGACAGGAGGATCATGGTTCGCAGACAGCCTCAGATACTTAGTGAGGCCCTGTGCAATTCAGCTGAGACGCTATTTCAAAATAAAAGAATAAAAAAATAAGGCTGGGGGTTTCATCACCAGTACTGGGGGGTTGGGGGTAAGTACCGCCTTTACAACATAAGGAACTAGGGGGGAAAAAAAAATCCAAGGCTACCAGAAATAAGAAAATATCAAAGTTTAGAAGAGAGAAAAACAAAATAAATAGAAAAACAAGAAAAAAATCAATGGAAACAAAAGTTCATTCTTTGAAAAAATTAACAAAATTGACATATCTTTGGTTACATCACTATAAAAAAGACTCAAATTACTAAAATAAAAAATGAAAGTGAGAATATTACTACCAATTTTTCAGAAATAAAAGATTACTGAGTAATAAGTACACTTGTATGCCCACAAATTGGATAACCTAGATGAACAAATTTCTAAAAATATAACACCTACCATGAAAATTGAATAGATTTGTAACTACTTAACCAGCAATCAAAAGTCTTCCAACTAAAAAAGCTCCAGACTTGTGAATTCTACCAAATATTTAAACAACTGAAATAAGACCAGTCTTTTCAAAAATTTCCAGAAACCTGAAGGGAGCCATTCTTAACTCATTCTAGGATTTAGCATTACTCTGATATCAAAGAGAAAGATATTAAAAAAAGAAAAGAAAATTACAGACAGACCTACTTTTTGTATTCACAGGAATACAAAAATCCTCAACGAAATACCAGGCAAATGTGTGCATGCATGTCACTGTCAACATGGTTTACATTATGATTTACATATGATTACACTATAATGTACCAATAAAAGCATAGAAAATACCAAACAAAACAAATTCAACAGTGTTTTAAAAGGATTATATCCCATGACCAAACCAGATTGATTTTTAATGCAAGAATAACTCAATATAAAACACTTAATCAATGTAATACAGCACTTTAACAGCGCGAAGGGGAAAAACCCAACGATCATCTCAGTTCTGTAGAAAAAAGATTTGACAAAATTCAACAGTCTTTCAATATAAAAACACTCAATAAAACAGGGATAAAACCAATCTTACCATAATAAAATCTGTACAGGAAAAACTCATAGCAAACATCACTGATGCTTGACTCATTGATGAGAGACTGAAAACTTTTCCTCCAAGACCAAGAATAAAACAAAGATGCCGTTTTCACCAAAACTATTCAACATGTAACTAGAAGTTCTAGCCACATAGTTATTTCTGGGTGATTTTTTATTTTTAATTCTTTGTTGTTTAAATTTTCCACCGCAGGCTATTTTATTTTTAAATTTATTACAGGACATATGGAATATATAAAATAAGGAATATTCAAAGTTATCTGCCTAGCTACCCAGACTTTCAAATTCAAATATAATGCCACATTTGCTTCAGAACTTCAAATTGTCCAATTAAAACAAAACAAACAAACAAACAAACAAACAAACAAACAAAAAACCCCAGAAGAACTTTTAACTGACACAGGCTGAATTTTGTGTGTGTGTGTGTGTGTGTGTGTGTGTGTGTGTGTGTGTGTGTGTGTGTGGTACGGGGGCGGAACCCAGGGGCTTTTCTACCTTCAGGCTATACTCCCAGACCTATTTTTTTTAAAATACTTTATTTGGAAACAGGGTCTCATTGAGTTGCTGAGAGCCTCACGAAGTAGCTGAGGCTGGCTTGGAACCTGTGCGATCCTCCTGTCTCAGCCTCCCAAGTGCTGGGATTATAAGTGTGTGCCACCACGTCCAGCTGAAAATTCTTTAATATTGTGCTTCCTCAGTTCACCCACCCGTCCTTGGAAAAAAGCCCACTATTAGAAAGTTGGTATATAGAAAAGCTATAGACCATGTTTTGTACTTTAATTATAAACAGGTATAAAGAAAGATAGTATGGTTTGTATGGTTTAAAATCTACACAAAGACTTTATCATACCTACTCTACTGCAACTTGATTTCCCACTTGGCATAATATTATCAAGACCTATCTACATTTAAGTGTATTATTTTTAGAATTAATAATTATACTTATTAAGTGGTGCATGCCTATAATCCCAGTACTTGGAAGACTGAGGAGGAGTGCAGGTTTGAGGCCAGCCTAAGTAATTTAGAGAAGCCTTCAGCAATTTAGTGATGCCCTGTTGCAAAGTAAAAATAGGTTGGCATGGTGGAATACCTCTGTAATCCCAGTACTTGGGAGGTGGAGCCAGGAAGATCAGAGGTCGGAGGCCAGCCTAAGCAATTAATTGAGGTCCTCTACAATTTAGCAAAACTTTGTTTCAAAATAAAAAATAAGCTGAGCATAGTGGCACATGCCTATAATCCCTGTATTTGGGAGGCTGAGTCAGGAGGATCACAGGTTCAAGACCAGCTTCAGCAACTCAGCAAGACTCTGTTTCAAAATAAAAAATAAAATCAGGCTAGGGGGTGTAGCTCAGAGGAAGAACATCCCTGAGTTTAGGAATTCCTAGTCCTACCACCAAAAGCAGGAGCTAGGGGTGTAGCTTGGAGGTAGAATGCCCAAAACAAAATTAAAATAACAAAAATAAAATAGTTGTAGGGGCACAGCTCAGAGGTAGAATGCCTCTGAGTCCAATCCCCAGTAAGATACACACACAAATTATGAAAGGCAATTTCAAGTGGTGCTGGGGATTGAACCCAGGGGCATTCTATCTCCAAGCTACACCCCCAACCCTTTTTATCTTGAGACAAAGTCCTGTGCTAAGGCTGTCCTTGAACCTTTGATCCTCCTGTCGTAGCCTCCCAAGTTCTGGGATTAACAGGGGTGTGCCACCTCGCTTGGCTAAAAGGTGTTCATTACACAGAGATTTCAAATTTTAAATTTTCTTGGCTGCACACAATAAATTTAAATAGTTTTTCTACAACACTTTTTGGTAATAGCACTGGAAACATCCTACTACTTGCTATCATCTTTATGTCCAATGCTTTCCTGTGAACCCCAAGATCAAGAGTCTATCTCTACTGACCATAAGGCAACATTTTCCTTTAGCCAAGTAGTTGTGATGTCAAATAATTATTGAGGAGAAAAAAACCATGCTGCCATTCACCTAGCTACTAAAAATACACTTAAATACATTAGAAAGTATTCATGCATGACATGTTCGGGCAATTTCTATCACTGAAAAAGTATGAAGCATGAGCTAAAGTTAAAATAATAAATACAAGCTTTGAGCTGAACCCAATAATAGTGGGTTGCATCAGAGTTTATGCAGGAAAAATAACTAAATTTAAATGCTTTGGCAATAGCAAAAAAGCAATGCTAGTTCCTGAATTTAAAATTTCAAGCCATCAAACCACGTTTCAACTCTTCCTAGGTAATTATTTCTTACAATCTTTGTGAAAAAGAAAAGAAGTTTTTACACGTTTTTGATAACCCCTCTTTGGGAACTATGACTTAGGATATCATCACCACCTGTATACTAAGCATAACAGGATTGTTATGAAAATTAAAACTTATAATATATACACATGACTTTAGTTCTATATAACCAGAGAGAAAACACAATGTCTGACATATTTTTAAATGACAGCTATTATTAAATTTACTATGATTAGTAATAAAGATCTCTGTATTATGTAGCTTTAATTGATAAAAGACAAATGCGTACAACCTAAAGCATTTTAGCAGAAAGGTCATGGGCATTAACGGCAATCATTAAGTGCTACTTACCCACAAGTAGTATGTGAACTGAAGTGCAAATATAGCAATGCCTTCATTATCAAAGGATCCAGCTACTGACCGAGATATGTATCCTGGTACAATAGCAATAAAACAAGCAGCTAACAGTCCTGCTCCTTGGTTCCAAAGTTCTCTGGTAAGCAGGAAAGTAGATATAGATGTAAGGCCGCTAAATGTTGGTGCAAGGAATACACATACATCTCTTATGTGAACTGTTATGTTCAACGTATTTAAAATCCAATGGATAAGGCCAGCTGTTATCATCAACCCTGGATATACCTTGGAAGAAAAAAAAATGGAAAATATAAGTATGTATAAAATGAACTACCTGAAAATACTAACATTACTTTTCTATAAATATGTTTGCTATAAACATATTGTTCAGAGTATGTTTGTAAATAAGATGTCACACTCCAAAATAAAATCTTTTTGAACTGGATACAAAGAACAAGTTCATATATAAGAAGAATATATTTTTGAAAAAAGAGAAAATACGAAATAAAAATGATTAAAATAAAAAATGTTTAAAAAAATTTAAAAATAGGTAATTTTTAAATAATCCCACTAATTCTTTTTCACATTCACTAGTATCTAACCTACTCTCAAGACTGGTATTTTAACATATTTCAATTTTTTTCATACTGTGTGCATATATGTAAAGAAAAGAGAAACAAATGTTAAATGCAAAACTTATTACTATTTATGATTTAAGTGTTTCCCTCTTTCAAACCCAAGATTTTGAAAGTAAACAACTATTTAAGAAAAGAAGGACCAGTCAATTGATAAATTCAAAGATAATGTTTTGAAACACCTAAAAGGTTTAAAGTTTTTATGTCACTAAGTATACAGAGATGGAAGGAATATAAGAAGCCAGTTAATAACTATTTTTAGCTAGGCGTGGTGGTGCATGCTTGTAATCCCAGAACTTGGGAGGCTGAGACAGGAGGATCACAGTTCATGGCCAGCCCCAGCTATTTAGACCCTTTAAAACTGAGACCCTACCGGGCATGGTGGCGCACGCTTGTAATCCCTGGGCTTGGGAGACTGAGACAGGAGAATCGCCCAGGTTCGAAGCCAGCCTTGCTGGCTTAAGAGACCCTGTTTCCAAATAAAAATATAAAATAGGTCTGGGAGTGTAGCCCGGACGTATAAGGGTTCTACCCCCAGTACCACCAAACAAACAAACACCCAAAACAAAACAAACTGAGACCCTGTTCAAAATACAGAATAAAAAATAGGGCTGATTTTGGAGGTAGAATGCCCCTGGATTCCAACCCCAGCAATGTGCAGGTGTGGGGGGGGCTCTTCTTACCCTTCTCTAAAAAGGAATAAAGGAATATCAAACATTAAGATTCAAATTATTATTATTTTTAAGCTATTCTTCAGTAGTTAAAATGTGCATTTGCATCTGCCTCCTCAGGTAAATCCTAAAAGATTCTATTTTTCTAACTAAAATTACAAAGGTAATATTCTATAAATTCCATTTAAACCTGCAAGTCTCCTCAGCCCATGACCTTTGACTCCCTTGCTTATTCTCTGTAACACTTATCATTAACATTTTTTTGGGGGGGGGGCAGTGCTGGGCATGGAACTCAGGGGCATTCTACCTCCGAGCTACACCTCCAGCCCTATTTTTTATTCTGTATCTTGGGGTCTCATTGAGTTGCAAAGGGTCTCCCTAAGTTGCTGAGGCTGTCCACGAACCACAATCCTCCTGCCTCAGCCTCCCAAATGCTGGGAGTACACGTGTGCACCATCACGTCCGGCTCATCATTAATTATTAACTGCCCACTCTCACAAGAATATCAGAGCTCTAGGAAAGTAAGAACTGTCCTCTTGGAATAGAGAATACTGACACTAAATGGATGCCCAATACCTAATAAATGCATGGAAGGAGAAAAGGATATGGAAAAGAAGGAAAAAAGTAATAATGTATCATCACTCTTAAAAATTAAAAGTTGTGTTCCATTTCACATTCAATACTAGGTCCCGGCAATACTGAAAGAAAATGGAAATGGATATGAAAATACCTCTCAAGGTAAGTCAATATATCCATGTAATACGGCAGACAGAATGGACACATATAGGAGTCCAAATACAGGGGGGGACTAGTGGATGAAAGGACCCCCACAAATACAAAAGAAATTCAAACTCAAAGAGCCAGGGAATTCTCCAGATGCCAAAAATAAAGAGGAAATTCAAAGAAAAATAGGAAGGGAAAAAAAACCCTCAAAAACCTACAGTCTGATAGAGACTTCAGAAACTGGAAATTGGAGGGTTTTCACCCAATCTCCAGTTGGAGACTAGAGAGATCTAATTCCCAGTCAGGTCCTGCTTATGAAACTACATTAGATAAATTCTACTTATCCATTAACGGGAGCAGTAAGACACTCTGCATTCCCTCTAAAGCTCTCAGGAGGAACCGAGTCTTAAAGAAGAAATAAGCAACTCACTAGTGAGAATGCTGGTTCCAGATTATTAACAACAGGTGCCAGGAACTTCAGGCTGAAAAAGAATCTCAAAAAACTGTCCTAAAACTAATGAAACCCTAAGGACCCCAACAAAGACAATTAAGAAAGATTAGTCTCAGAGAAAACATGTCTAACCATATAAACCAGGAAATTATGATAACACTGTACATAAACTTATGAAATGCTGCTAATACAGTACAGAGATCAGTGTTAAAATTATAGCTTTAAAATGCACCCAATAGCCGGGCGTGGTGGCACACGCTTGTAATCCCCGCGCTTGGGAGGCTGAGACAGGAGGATCGCGCAGGTTCGAAGCCAGCCTCAGCTACTTAGTGAGGCTCTCAGCAACTTAGTGAGACCCTGTTTCCAAATAAAAATATAAAATGGGTCTGGGAGTATAGCCCAGAGGTAGAAGGCCCCTGGGTTCCACCCTCAGTACCACAAAAAAAAAAAAAAAAAAAAAATCACCAAATAGCAGGGCATGGTAACACATGGCTGTAATCCCAGTACTTGGGAGGCCGAGACAGGAGAATTACAGGTTCGAGGGCAGCCTCAGCAATTTAGTGAGACTCTGCTTTAAAATAAAAAGGGCTATGGGTATAGTTTGGAGGTAAAATGGCTGTAGATAATATCCCTGTACCAAGGGGGGAAAAAGCAAATAATAACAAAGTTTCAAAATTATTTAGCATAACATCTCAAAAAATCAGGAAATGGAAGAAAAAATAAATTGAGAAACATAATAGAGACAAACAATAGAATTAAGTTTCCTTGGATTAACAAAAAATCTAATGAAATTGATAAATTTCAACTTCTAGCAAAGTTGACAAAGAAAAAAAAATCAGATTTTCCTCAGTTGCTGCCTTCAAAACTCTTTACACCCTACATTCTAATATTTTTATTATAATTCTCCATGAACTATAATCAATACTCAATAAAAAGCTAGAAGTATCTGATTATTTTATATTTCTGTCTCCAATATACAATGAAGCAAAAATACACAATCTGAACTTGAAATATACATAAGTAGATCCCAGCCAGTCTCTACCACTTGTCAGAAATAGTAGCCAGCATGAGAAAACCAAAAAAAAAAAATAAAAAATAAAAATAAAAAAGGTTTTTATGTCAAGAGAAGAGACTAAGAAAATACTGGATAATCAGCCCCAGAAAATGTGTTGTGAACTCTACAACACTGAAGAAACCTCATCCTCGTCACAAGTAATGATTTACTCAAATTGGGGATAGTTTCTTTTACTCAAATAAAATTTTATAATGAGTAACAACAACTGCTAATATACTTACAGTACCACCTACTATTCTTCCTAGTGGATACCATGCTCTTTCATCGAACCAATTTAAAAATTCATAGAATCCATGAGATGCAAGATGATGTGTTGATCTATAGTTAAACCTAGAGAAAAGGAGAAAAAAATGTTATAAAACGGCTCAGAAAATTCTGTTGTTACACAAATATATTTCATAGTAATTTTTCTCAAACTTGAGTAGCAGATTACCTGGAAATATTAAAGTAATATGCTCATACCTCTAATATAGTAAACACACCCTCCCCCGCTCAAAAAAAAAAAAAAACAAAAAAAACCCCATGCCCACAAAATGAATAATGCTCAAATTACCACTCGGCCATTGCTTGGGCCAAAGCGGAGGTCTGTAATTTGAAAGAAAGTGGCGAGGGTCCACAGAACTCAAAGAAGCCCAAGACCCTCAGAAGATAAAGCATGGAGATGCGAGGGGCGCAAGCCACACAGCTGCCTGGAAGAGAGGGTGGCCAGGAGCACACTCTAGGACAAGAACGCCTACAGCTTTAGAGAGGTGCTAGGACTAGTCTCTGAAAACCCACAGACAGATGAGAAGAAATGAAACTGAAGGAACCAACGTCCAAAATGCAAGCAGAAGAGTAGCGCGGCGCAGAGCAGGCAGCTTCAGAAACCGGCCGGTTCAACCTGGAGGCAGCGGAGGGCCGGAGGCGCGGGAGCACCTGGCGTGGGCCGAGCCGCAGCGGACGCCCCACCTGCTCGCTCCTGTGTTGGCGCTGGAGCACTCCATGCAGACAAGCGTGGTGAGAGGCACAATGCGGACACCGGAGGCTGCTTAGGAACCCTCACACCCAATCAGTCTGCTCCATCCCTCCGAGAAGAGTCTTGGCTCTCCCCCCAAAGACCACTGGATGCAAGCCTTGTGGCATTTTTAGACCAGACTAATATATAATACTGTATGTACACATCCCAAAATCAAATGTTTTATAAGGGAAGCACCACAAACCTAAGCAATAAAGACAGCAATTAGAAGAACATAGCAAGGAACAAAAACAGTAATTAACATCTTGAGAGGCCTGTTCAAGCTAGAGGAGCCTTAAGAGGGCAGGTCCTAGGACTGTGCTGCCTGAGCTTGGGTCTTCGCCTCCACATGCGCCCTGCTATTCTGGCTGAGTCGCTTGTGCTTTCGGGGCTCAAGCTTCACCTGCAATGCGGGGATAATCAACCTAGCACCTATCTCACGGTAGCTATGATGAGCAAACAACAGAGGGTCTCGGACACAACTGGAAGCTACTGCTACCATAATCAATGAAAAAAACCACAAAATCCATTTAAAATCTGAATGCCAAAATGACTGTCAAGATAAACAATCAAAGCTAGGTTACATACTGTAAGGGACAAGAGTGAAAGCAAATTATAACAGAAAAAGTATTAGGAAAAACTAAGAAATCTTGAAAGAAATCTAGGATTCCTTTCACTCATTTTAAAAAAGGATTATTATACAGGATTAAAAGGAGAAAAAAACAACCCAATAAATTAAAAAATACCCAAAAATAAAGCATAACTTAAAATGGTCTATTCAGAGAAAATAAAGATTTTCTATAAAGAAATAAAAAAATCAGATTAATATATTTCTCAGGGGAGCTAGGGTATAATACGGCAATAGAATACTATATTTTTTGAAAATTTCTGGGAAAAAAGATCTTTTATGTTGTTGCTGTTGTTAAATAATTTTTTATGGGTGCACTGTAGTCTTACATCTTATTGGGATAAAAAACTTGTGGAGATATACACTCACACATCACCCAATCAGCCCCTACCCAATACCTAACCCTTCCCTCATCCTGAGAAAAAGATCTTAAAATCAGAATTTTAAGTAAAACAATGACTTGTTTTGTCAGCAACATGGATTCTAAGAAATGCAACACCTAACAGAGTATTTACCGAAGCCGAATTTATTTTATTATTTTATTTTTATTTTTTGCGGGTCTGGGGATGGAACCCAGGGGCATTCCACCTCCGAGCTACACCCCCTGCCCTATTTTTTATTCTTTATTTTGAAACCGGGTCTCACTGAGTTGCAGAGGGCCTCACTAAGGAGCTGATGCTGTCCGCGAACCGCGATCTTCCTGTCTCAGCCTCCCAAATGCTGGGATTACAAGCGTGACTCCACGCCTGGCTACCTAAACTGAATTTAAAAATGGAAATCAAAGTGTCAGAGACAAAGTATTTACTACACTTATAAAGGCAGGACTATGAGAAGGATGCACAGTAAGAGAAGATGGAAGAAGATCCATACACCACCACAGACACAATATTTTTCTCTTCTCAAGGAAAAATGACTCACAAAAAAGCGAGCCTAATCTGTGTACTACACATGAGAATAGAGCTGGGGAATTGATGTGATTAAAGAAAAGTTGGGAGAGTGGCAATGAGATGTATTTACTTACAACTATTATTTTTAAAACTTGGTGACTATTCATCAGGCACTACGGTAACATTTTTCATTTAATCATCACATATACACATACCCTCTGAGTCAGGATACCAGCTGATTAGACTATGGCACAAATGTTATTATAATTATAACTTGTCTGAAGTTATATATAAAGTGGCCAAGATGGGATGTGACTTGACTCCGGCGCCCATAGTCTTAAGTATGGTCAAAGATTCCAAACAGCAATATAGCAAGCAAGGCGTGTAATCCTGTAGCAGCTGAGTACTATGAACCTGCGAAATGGATTCCGAACCGTTCCCAGTACTTCATGGATTGATTCCAAGAAGCTCCTCCGGGACCAATTTTCTGATCAAAGTAGAGTAGCAGAATGGATATACACTTTGTGAATGGAACAGGGTACCACCTTAACCCTCATTTGTTTGTTTATGAGGCTACTGTATAAAATCACACTTGATGAAAGGGTTCAAACTTTAAATGCTTGAAAAACACTGGCACATACATCAAAACATTGGGAAATCCCTTACAAGTGTGTTAAAATGTAACTTTAAGCTGGGCATGGTGGTGCACACTTGTCATTCCAGTATTTGGGAGGCTGATACAAGAGGATCATGGTTCCAGGACAGCCTTTCCAGTTCCAGTTGCCCTTTGCAACTTAGTGAGACCCTGTTTCAAAATAAAGAATGAAAAATAGGGCTGGTGGTGTAGCTCCTAGGTAGAATGCCCCGGGTTCTACCCCCAGTACCGCAAAAACAAAAAACATAACTTTGAGCCTCATGCCCTTTTTTATGTTAGTTTGGAAACAAAAGGACAGAAACGTCCAATACAGGTATGTATGATTCACTTCAGATTTCAGTTCTTTAGTTTCAACATGTTACATAATTTATAATTATGGTCAGAAACCTTTTGTTAAGGATTGCCTGACCAATAACAACACCTTATAAGGATCATAATTTATAAATTTTTTTTTTTTACCAAAACCTCCACCAAACATTACTCTCACAAAGAAAACACAAAAGAAGTTGTTCGTGTATCTGCCTTAAATCTCTCTCTTCTTTTGGACCATTCTTATAAACTCCATAAGTGAGCCACTCCAACTGCTCAGTCTCAGAAAGCTGAGTTCTTCTCAGTAAGCTATGGCTTCTAATCGTTCGTCACCCTCAGAAAGTCTTTCTCCTCTTATGAAAGCATGTGTAAGCATGGGTATACTTTATTTTCTAAAATGTGCACTCCCTCCAGCTTGTCCCAACTCACAAGCTTGCTACATAATGTTAAAGAACACCTTGAGAGATCTCTGATGATAAAACCAGTGTCTGCTATCATCTGAGTACAGTATTAAGTGCAGCAGAGAAAAGAACAGGGAAATATTTATTCTGAGAGCAGAATGTGGTGGCACTGGCCTATAATCCCAGCTACTTGGGAGGCTAAGGCAAGAGGATTACAAGTCTGAGGCCAGCCTGGGAACCTTCATAAGGCACTGTATCAAAATAAAATTTAAAAGGGCTGTAGGTATAGCTCAGTAGTAGAGTACGCCCAGCCAGGTTTAATAAAAATTTATTCTCAAACAGTATTCTCCCTTCCTGCTTGTAAAACTGTGAGGTATAAAACAGGAAATAGAAATTTCATTTGATCTAAAAAGGCAATTTCACCTTTATAATATACATGTAATACATTATCAAAAACTTATCAAATAGCAAAATACTAATTCTCATAATAGAGATAAAGAAAAGAAGGGAGGGTAAAAGGGACAGAAAGAAAGAATGCAAAGAAAAAAGGCAAGCAGGCAAGTTAAAGAGGTTAGCCTAGAGGCTGGACATGGTGGCACACACCTATAATCCAGTACTTGGGAGGTTGAGACAGGAGGAGCTGCAGGCTGGAGATGAGCCTCAGTAGTGAGACTCATTGACCTACTGAGACCCTGTTTCAAAATAAAAATAAAATCAAGCTGGTGGTATAGCTTGAAGGTAGAATGCCTCTGGGTTCCATCCCCAGTAACTAACACACACACACACACACACACACACACACACACACACACACACACACACTTAACTCTATTCCCATTGCCATTAACCATGGAAACATTTCATATTCTCCACATAACCATCTACTGGTATACCGATGTGAATGGATTAAAGTTTCTACTCTCTTTGCCTTGTTAAGTACTTTCTAATCCCACAGTGATTTGAAGTCTGGGTGTCTCTCTTCCTTTACTGAATATGAAAATTACTTTACTTTTTAATCCTGCTTCTCCTTAAACCTTTAGTCAGTTTAGTTGTTACTGGCAAGTGAGAAAACTACCCATATATCCACATTCCAGAAATGAGAGACATAAAGTCCACCTGAGACTTACTTTGTCTCAAGCCATTCTCCCTAATTCTCTGGGGGAAAAGGTGCCAAAACTTGCCAGGGGAGTAGCTAGCTCCTCTTGGCCAGCCGTCCTGCTCCGCCACACACTTCTTTCTAGTACAGCCTCCGTCCCTTGCCCTTCTGGCGCCACTCAGTTATAGCAGCAAAAACTGTACAATGAAAACTCGAGGAAATGAGGGTTTTTTTTTTTTGGGGGGGGTGGTACTGGGGGTGGAACCGAGGGGCTTTTCTACCTCCAGGCTATACTCCCAGACCTCTTTTATACTTTATTTGGAAACAGGGTCTCACTAAGTTGCTGAGCCTCGGAAATGAGTCTTTTAAAAAAGATACTGGTTTTATGAAAAAGATTTATTTTTCTAATTTCAGAATTTTACATCCCTTCCTAAAAGAACCCTGTTTAACCATGTTCAGCTTTAGGAGAAAAGCTATGACTAAGCTAGTTCAGAAGTCTTATATAATTTTTTTTTTGTGGTACTGGGGTTCCTGGAAGCCCTTCTACCTCCGGGCTACACTCCCAGACCTATTTTTACATTTTTATTTGGAAACAGGGTCTCCTAAGCCAGCGCGCTCGGCTGGCTTCGAACCTGCGCGATCCTCCTGTCTCTGCCTCCCAAGCGCGGGGATTACAAGCGTGCGCCACCACGCCGGGCAAGTCTTACATAACTTTAACATGCTCCACAGGCATAGTAGAAAACCTCTGGCTTAGCTACATAAAAGCTTGGCACTAAGGGACACCATCTGAATACCAAACTTCCAAAAGGCACACCCTAACCTAAGCCACGCACCTCAATGTCTGTGCTAGAATTTCTATTTCTAAAACTGACCTCTACTAGTTTTTTCTCTATTTGATACGAACTTTACTGTTCTACCTTCAGGCTTTAGAATTGGCAGTAGGGTCTTAATACAACCACCCGCCCTTGGTGATTGGATTGAACCCGGGAGCATTCTATCTCTGAGCTACATCCTCAGCCCTTTATTTATTATTTTAAAAGTCTTGCTAAGCTGGTGAGGGTCTCACCAAGTTTCTGAGGCTGGTCTCAAATCTGGGATCCTCCTTTCTCAGCCTCCCAAGCACTGGGATGACAGGAATGTGCTTACATGCCTGGCTCTAATATAGTTTTTATTTCACTTATCCCACAAATATCTCAGAAATGTACTTTAGTACTTTTCAGATAAATTTGGTTTATTTTTGCTGGGCATGGTGGTGCATGCTTGTAATCCCTGAGCTTGAAAGGCGGAGACAGGAGGATCGTAAAAGTTCAAAGCCAGAACTTCCGGGAAGATGGTGACGGAGAAAAGCGGGGCTTACGAGCCCCGCTAACAACCAATCTCTAGTACCACAAAATCAGCACCTTTCATAGCCAGAAAACACCATCAGCAGAGAAACAAAAAATGTAATTACAAGGGACAGAGAAAAAGAGGGCTGGAAAAACGAGACACTAGAAAGAAACCAGACCGCAGTGCTGCGGCTGGAGCTGCGGCGTGGAACGGCACGGGCGCCATCTTTCCTTGCAACACCAGGCCCCAGAGCTCAGAGCCACAGAGGAGACACGCCAGCCTCACGCCTGAGGACGAGGCAGCAGCGCCTTACTGCTGGCGGCAGCGGCAAATTCACTGGACAGCACCAGACCAACACACTCAACAGCCCACCAAGCTCCAGAGAGGAGTGGAGGGCAGCGAGCCGAGGTGAACCGCTGCAGGTCAGCCGGGTGGAATTTGGCAGATTTTTCAGCGCAGGGAGCATCTAAAGCTCCCAGTGGCTGGGCTCAGCACACCCTGCAGGGACCCAGAGCAGAGCTCAAAACCAGAGAAGAAATACACCAGCCTCATGGCTGAGGGCGTGGCAGCGGCGCCATACTGCCACCGGTGGCAGCAGCAGCGAATTCACCGAGTCCACTACAGCCCCATTGGCGCACTCAACGACAGTGAGTCAAATTGTGGCCCCTAGAGGAGAAATCCCAGTACGGCACTCCCAGGGACTTGAACCAGTGGGGGAGTGGCGGTGGCAGAGATATCACACCATAGGAGAACGTGCAACCTGGCACCCCCCATAGTTTAAAGCAGCCTCTATCGACTCCCTGGGTCGGAGACTCTGTGATACAACCCAGTAAAGGAGTAGTGGTGACTGAGATACCACAGACTCGAGATCCAGAGCACCTTAAGTGAAGTCGTAGTGACCCAGGGAAGAACCCAGAGAAGGCACAAACTTCTAAAATCATGGGAAAGAGGAATAACAATGGAGCAATGAATGCCCACAACCCCACAACATCAGAACCTGATAAAACAGAAATGCAGAGATTTCTAGAAGATCAAATCAGGAAAATAACTGTAGAAATAATAGAGGTGCTTCGAAAAGAACTGAGAGAGAGCCAAAAAGAGATAAAAGGATGCAATTAATGAAGTAAAGGCCTCAATTCAAAGTACAAACAACCGATTAGACCACATGGAGAATAGAATCTTGCTCCTAGAAGATGATTACTCCAAAAATGAACGCATACTTTCTAATTTAGAAAAAAAATCCGACAGCAGGAATCTGACATTGAAGAAATATGGGCCCATTTTAAGAGAGCTAACCTAAGAATAATTGGAATAGAGGAGGGAAAAGAAGGTGAAACCAAAGGGATCAACAATCTCTTCAAGGAAGTAATAGCAGAAAATATTCCAAACATAGAGCAAGAGGTCGATACACAGGTCCAGGAAAGTTATAGAACTCCCATTACAGAGGATCAGAGAAGAGGATCCCCACGCCACATAATTGTCAAAATGACCAATGTGGAAGCCAAGCAGAGAATCTTAAAGGCAACAAAAACAAAGGGCCAAGTGACATTCAGAGGCAAACCAATTAGAATCACTCCAGACTTCCCAAACCAAGTCATGAGAGTCAGAAGGGCTTGGAGTAACATTCCAAACTCTGAAAGAAAACAACTTCCAGCCAAAAATTTCCTACCCAGCAAAACTTTCTATCAAATTAGATGGGGGAAATAAGAAGCTTCCACGACAAACAGAAACTGAAGGAATTTATGTCTTCAAAACCAGCTAAGGAAAATACTCAAAAAGATTAACTACAAAGAAGAAATAGGTAACACACTCCAGAACTAGAGAAACAAGATTTTCCATCCAACAGACAACTAAGATTGGTTATCTGTGGAGATTCATTATTTATGTTAGTCTTTTACCTATCTCTAAATGGTATTTTTGCTTTTATTGTTGCTAATTTTTAGGATTTCTAGTTGGAATATTAATATACCTTCAGATATAGCATTTGGAAATATTTCATCCCATTCTATCAGTAACTTTTAACTCTGTTTACATTGTCTTTGGATATACAATATTTTTTTTTTAACTTTTAGGGAGTTTGTTTACCCTTCTGTTGCCTGTGCCATTGAAATCATATCCAAGAAATCACTGCCAACTTCAATGTTGTGAGGTTTTATGACCCAGATTTTCTTCTAAAAGTGTATAGTCTTAAGATTTATATTTAGGTCTTTTACCTATTTTGAGTTAATATTTGTATATGGTGGTAAGGGTCCAATTTTATTCTTTTTCATGTAGTTATTATTTTTCAACAATATTTAGTTAAAAGATAATTATTTCCTCCACCAAATGTTCGTGGAAACCTTGTCAAAAATAACTTGACAATATATGGAAGAATTTATCTCTAGGCTTTTATTTAACTTCAATGGTTTATATATCTGCCTTTAGAACAGTACTACACTGTTTCAATTATTGTAGCTTTATATGGTTTGAAATCAGAAAATACACATCTTCTAGCTTTGTTCTTTTTCGAGATCATTTTGGGTATCTAGAGTCCATATTCCATTATTAGGATAGATTTTTTTCTGAAAAATAAATAAGTAAATGTATGATAGTTTCACCTAAAAAAAAAAAGGAAAAAAATATTCTCTGGTAAGAAAGAAAGCAAAAAGAAATACTGAAATGTTATCTTTAAGTCATCAAAAGCTTGGTATCAGACAAATGAAACTGTTCTGTGAGATTACCATTGTTAATTTTGGATAAATATCTATAATACTAGATGTCAACCACTAAGCCAAGCATGGGAAGGAGGGATGGGGAGGGAACGGGGTGGGGATCGGGTAGGGGCTAACTGGGCGATGTGTACATGTATGTGTACAAGTTTTTTTTTTAATCCCATTATGATGTATGAATACAGTGCACCAATAAAAAAAAGAAAAAGAAGAAAAAAGAATACAGTGCACCAATAAAAAAAGAAAAAAAAAGAAGAAAAAGAAAGTTCGAAGCTAGCCTCGCTGGCTTAAGAGACTGTTTCCAAATAAAAATATAAAAGCTCAGAGGTAGAAGGGTTTCCAGGAACCCCAGTACCACCTTAAAAAAAAAAATTTAAAAGGTTAAAATAAAGTCTGTAGATTATGGGGGAGGAACAAGGATGGGAGCCAGGGGGAAGTGCTCCAAGAACTGTATACATGTATGTTTTTACCAATCTATACCCAATATGATGTATAATTAAATATACCAAGTAAAAGTATTTTAAAAGGTGTGCAGGTTATAATGCAGCAAACAGATTTCTAAAATTCAAATGATCAGAAAGTACCACAGGATGTTACAAATAAGACAACTCACTTGATTTCATTTAGAGAAAGCATAGCATCCACACCAATGTGGGGAACTGCTTCTTCATCTGGTGCCCTAGAGCTTTTGATACCTTAGGGCCACATAAGAAGAGGCGAGTGTATGCCTTCCTCTGTAAAATGGAAGGTGCACGACTATTCAGAGGTAGGAAAGGAGAACTAGTATCACTGAACTTCAGTTTTAAGAAGAAAATATACATAAAGCTGAGAAGCAGAACCCTCATTCTCTTACAACCCTAAACCCTGTGTATGGGAAAATCGTCAAGGACTGTACACACAGTTTCTTAGTTGCTATGCACCAAATATTAACGTCAAGGCTTGCTCTTCTTCCTTCTCTTTTTACTGATACTCCTCTTCCTTTGCCCATTCTCTGAACTTTGACCACCACATAATTCTCAAGTTCACAATTCCTTTTCTAAATTCTAAATCCATATATTGAACAGTCTTAGGTTTTGTCTCCAAAGGAACCTCATACCCCAAATAACTTATAACTGAACTCATGATTAACTCTGCCCTATACTATTAATGTTGCGCTCTTACTCTTTTAAAATGTTACTGCTATCACAAGTATTTGGGAATCACCTTAAATTCCTTCATCCCATAAACCCATTTCTTAAGCCCTCCCCCTAACTTAGCCCTCGTCATATATAATCTCCTATATTACTAGCCCCCCTCACAGGCTTCCTGGTTGCTAATATCGCATCCCTATTCCCAATACATTCTCCATGCAAAATTTGCCCTTCAAAACAAATTATTAGCAAGCATAATAACCCTTGTTTCCCCAAATCTACAGTCAAGTTCTAATGTTTTAAGACCGCCTTTTCTATCTACTGAAATGACCCCTGCCTATTTTTTTCTCACCTTATCTTCCCAAACTCCCCCCACCAAACATATACTTACAATGCTTTTTCACACGTTTATGCCTGCACAAGCTGTTTTTGTTACTCCTACATCCATCCTCCTTTTAGGACCTAACTCAAAAGATGCCCCCCCCAGACTGGGGATTGAACCCAGGGGCGTTCTACCTCTGAGCCACACCCCTATTTTGTGAAGGGGCCTCGCCAAGTTGTGGAGGGCCGTAACTACCTTTTCAGCTCAGGGCTGGCACCCCCTCTGGATAGCCTACAGCCTTGAGAGCCTTGCACTTTGAGCCTCTCGTCTTCAAAGCTCTCTGCTGAACACTAGGAACTTACCGCTCCCTTCTGACTCATCCCCTCCACAGCCTTCAAAGATGGACCCCTGACTTAACAAATGATAATGCCAAAAACAAACGGTGCTATTTAATGAGTGCTTATTATGCACTAGGCATTAAGTACCTTGCATTCGCTCATTTAATCATCATTACAACTTACTGAGATGGGTATTATCACCCCAATCTAAAGAAGACAAAAAGAGGTTAAACAACGTGTTCAAAGTCATGCAACAAAAGAAGAGCAAAGCCAGAAGTCTTCCCCACATGACTGGGTCTCCAGGCAAATGCGAATAAATTAGTCTTCTGGCCCCAGCATTGGATGGACACAGTGCCTGGTGCATATTATGTTTGGTAAGTATTTCTTAATGCTCTTCTCAAATGTAGAAAATCCAATTTAAAACGTTCTTTTTTCCTACTACTCTCCTGTGTAATTTAGTGCTAGTGTAAAGTCATGAGCTATGTAGAAAGTTGAACATTATTATTAAAAATTCCCAGTCTACTAGCTGGGTGTGGTGGCACACACTTGTAATTCTAGTACTTGGGAGGCTGAGGCAGAAGGTTGGCAGGTTCTCGGCCAACCTCAGCTACTTAGTGAGGCTCTTTGCAGACAAAGCCTCTGGGTTCAATCCCCAGTACTGGGGGGGGGGGGGGGGCGGGGGGATGATTCCCAGTCTACTAAGGTAAATGTTTTTCTATAGAAATATATTATTTAGGTAAAGGTTATAAAATAGTATACCTGGAGGCTGGGGCCTGGTTCAATGGTAGAGCACTTGCCTGGCATGCAAGAGGCCCTGGGTTTGATCCCCAGCATCACACCCACAAAAAAGTGTGGATGGCTTAAATTTCCATACAGGGAACACTACACATAGTTTCTTCAGTGCCTTTTGGGTTCTCTATGTTCTGATCTCTGAAGTTTTTCAGCTATTCTCTGTCTTACTCAAAAACCATTTAATAAAAATGAAAAACATCTGCTGCAGCCAAATAAATTTCTGTTCCATTCTTTAGAGAGAGAGAAAAACAAAACAAAACAGGAGAAGTGACACTCAGATAAAATCCTAGCTACTGCTGAGGCTGAGGCCAGAGATAGCTGGGCCCATGAGTACATAGCAGGAAGACCTGGTCTCAAACAAACAGATGAAAAGCTAGAAAAGAGAAAACCCTGAATTAGGGGCTTAATTTTCACATTCACCAATCTTGGCATTTGATTGGGTGCTGTCCTAACACTATCCACACCATTATTTATTTCTGACTACATCCTACCTAGGCGCAGGGATCTTATTTTTGTTCCTTCAATGTAACACTTATTCCTGCTGTGAGAAATACTCTTAACCCAAATAAATATTCACATGCCAAACTACCCGTGTCAATTCTGATTTTGGCTCAAACAACATCTCAAAAGCCTCCCCCCCTTTTTTTTGCAGTACTGGGATGGAACCCAGGGGCTTTCTACCTTCAGGCTATACTCCCAGAGCTATCTTTATATTTTATTTGGAAACAAGGTCCCACTAAATTGCTGAGAGCCTCAATAAGTAGCTGAGGCTGGCTTTGAACCTGCGCGATCCTCCTGTCTCAGCCTCCCAAGTGCTGGCATTACAGGCATGTGCCACCATGCCCAGCTTAAAAGGCCTTCTTTTTTTTACTTTCAAATCTAGAGTGGTAACCTCAAAGCCACACTCCTCTAAACATACCAGGCACTAGCCAGCACATTACTCTTTTTTCCTTGTCTTTTTATCACTAAAATGATCTTGTTCTTTCTCTTTACGTGTTTAGTAGTTTGATCATCTTTCTGGAAAATCAGCCCCATTACAATAGAGACTGTGTTTACTTTCCAAACGTTAGGTACTGTGCCTGGCAAACAGCTATCACAAGAGTACTTTTAAACGACTGAATGGTAAAGGTATCATTCGTATTAGAAGCATTTGCTCTCCCAAACTTTAGATATGTACTCAACATCCATAAAAATCGATGCTATTTAAAATTCCAAGACAGCTAATTTACCACCTTCTTGTTTCACAAGAGTACACAATAAAGAGGTAGCAAACAATTAAAAATAAAAGTCGAGTTGATAAAACACAAAAATATAGGTTATAAGAGCCTATGAATTTAAAAGTTAAACCCAGTTTAATTCCCAGCTATCAAAGCTAATAGAAGGAGGGAAAAACAGACTTTCTAAAACAAAGATCAAGAAATGGCACTTCCTCAAATAAGTTTTGATGAAAGGTTTATCAATAACTGACAGTGTTCCTCAACTAAAATATATTATTATATATTAAAATGCAGTGAAAATGAATTTTTTAAGATATAAAATTTATCATAAGTTTTTGAAAAAATCATGCTATTTTCTCATTTCATGGGTGTCAACAGCTAGGCATAACCTCAAAAGTAATGAGATTAGAAACAGAGTCAAGGCAGAATACAGGTGACAGGATATGCCTGTGGCCTTAGTTTCAGATTTTGACATTCCCAAACATCTTGCCAATAAACCTATGTAATTAATGCCATAATTGAAAAGGATATTCTGAACAGAGATTTCACTAAAAATAAGTCAGGTATGCTAAAGGTATTTCTTCATCATCCTTATCCTGTATTATGATGGTTTGGAACATAGAGGCAAAGAGGCCAGTGGAACCCAGTAATTATGATACAGATCTGCAACCAAAAAGGCCAGTGAAGAGAGTAAACACAACAATGGGGAGAAGAAAGAGCACGGCAAACATATCAAATACGCTTGACAGTTTTTAGTGCAAACATTCAGTATGGAAGAATTTCTTGCCAACCTTAAGGCTGGTTGTTTCTAAATAGTTAGCAAAACCAGTAACTAGCAATGTAAAAATCTCATAGAAAACATGTAACAGCTGAGTTTAAATTTAACCCTCTGAGTGTCTCTGGGAATGTGATAAAAATATAAATTCTTTTATCAGAAACGTGTGCATAAAAGTGTTGCAGAATTTGAAGTGTTTTTTTTTTTTTTTTTTTTTTTTTTTAATGCTGGGGATTGAACCCAGGGGCATTCTACCTCCAAGCTACACTCCAACCCTCTTTATTTATTATTATTTTTTGTGGTCCTGGGGTTGGAACCTAGGGGCATTCTACCTCTGAGCTCCAGCCCCAGCCCTATTTTTATTCCTTATTTTGAAACAGGAGCTCACTGAGTTGCAAAGGACCTCACTAAGTAGCTGTCTTCAAACCACCAATCTCCTATCTCAGCCTCCCAAATGTTGGGATTTCAAGCATGCACCACCACACCCAGCCCTTTTATTTTTTATTTTTTGAAATAGTCTCACTAAGTTGCTGAGGTTGGCCTCCAACCTCCTCCTCCAAGTCTCAGCCTCCCAAATACTGAGATTACAGGTGTGCCCTGTGTTTAAAAGACCCCCTGAGCAAGTTACAAAAGGCAGTACCTTATTGGAAGAACAACCAGACTACTCAGCAGCACCTCAAAACCTGCTTATAGTTTACAGTTTTAGCTGCTGGGAAATCCACACTTTATTTTTCAAGTTCTTGACCCAGCCATTATATGACTGAAAAATTAATATTATTTCCATTTGAGAAAACAACAAACCAAGGGATTGTTCTACTTAGGCAAAATGCTATATAACCTTCTCATTCTTTTACAAATTGTTCTGGTGTTTAAAAGCTTTTGTATCAAAAAGGTTAAATAATCTTGTTTCATTTCTTTACCTTATCTCAAAAAATTAAGAAGCAGAAGGAATTAAAAAGAAAACAAGATTAACATTTTTCATTTGTTTTAAATAGCAATATTTGTTTTTAAATTTTTTTTTTTTTTTTTTTTTTTTTTTTTTGGTGGTACTGGGGTTCCTGAAAGCCCTTCTACCTCCGGGCTACACTCCCAGACCTATTTTTACATTTTCATTTTTGGAAACAGGGTCTCCTAAGCCAGCGCACGCGGCTGGCTTCGAACCTGCGCGATCCTCCTGTCTCCGCCTCCCAAGCGCGGGGATTACAAGCGTGCACCACCACGCCCGGCTGTTTTTTAAATTTTTGATTTTTAACTTTTGGTTTACAAATATTCTATCTCAAACTGTGGTTGGCAAAACTGTAGTTGGAACAGAATTGTTCTACCAATACTTTTAAAACAGATGTCACTTGTGAATTCTCAGAAAAAGCTAGAACCTACATAAGGAAAAACACTAAATATAAGACTATAATAATGGAAATATTTTTTTCTGGAAAATGTAACAATAAAATATGAATATCATCTATGAATAAATTAGAGTTCTCAAACATCACCTCAGAACTGATAAGCCTAGGCATCCTGCACACAGGTACACAATTCTAACTAATAATCAAAGGCAAACGGTGTGATCCCACAGAGCTGACGATCTTAACGGTCCTGCAACAGGAACAGCTGACAAGCAAACACATTCGTGCAGAGGAGAGAACGCAGGTATTAAGGACCCTTGACTCACTCATACGTTCCTCTTTTCCTTTGAAAACCTGAAGTATAATTTTCGTGCATTAAAATGCATTTGATTTTGCGAGTCTTGACAGCCGCATGCACAACGTCATGCAGCTGAGAAGATAATCAACAAGAGGCTGTGCATTCTGACCCAAGCCAGCCCTTGGCCATCATCCCACGAAGCTCCCACACGCCCTTCCAGGCACTCCCTCCTCACTCTGACTTGTGTCATTCCCAGATTTCTTTTCATATAGATGGAATGATAACCTACTTTTTATATTTGTGAGCCTGCATTCTTGCACTTAATGTAATTTTTTGGTTTATTCACGCAGGTGTGACATATGCAGCTATTGAGCAGTGGGACTCCTTTTTATGACTACAATCCATACACCTACTCAAGAGCTTTTGGACTGTTCTCCAGTTGAGATGATAACAAGAGGCTGTATATTCTTATGAAATAAAAATGGACATTCCTATACAGGTCCTTTCTAAGGACATGTGCTTTCATTTCTTTGGGTGAACACTTTGCAATTCCAATACTACATTAGACATGGTTCTCCAAAGTAGTTACTATTTCCACTCTGACCAGCAATGTATAGAAACGCCCATATTCTTCCATATCAAGTGTTGTTTTGAAGGGTTTACCTTACATACTACACGGTTGTTGGAGATACTGCTAAACAGGACAAGAACTATCCTAACAGGCTTACCACCATCTAAAACACTCCTGGAAAGGCTTCAAAACCTGACATCTGACTTAAACCCAGATATGTATTGGGCAAAAGGGCAGGGAGAGAGCAGAAATGTTCTAGAAAGCAAAAAGAGCATGTACACGGGGCCAAATAATACACACAGAACATCTTCAATAAATAGAAAATAAAGCTAGAATGAGATGTGTGACAGTGGGAATATGCTTTAAATAGTGAAAAAGTAGGTTAGCTTTTTGTTACTGTAACAAAATACTTGAGGTTATCAACATAGAGAGATGAAGTTTATTTTGGCTTAAGATTTCGGTCCATAGTTGGTGGAACCTTATTGCTTTTAGGCCTCTGGTGTAGTGGGCGTGGGGACAAGCACATCACAGTGTGGTTCCTGTGCCACACTACTCACCTCGTGGTGAAGCAAGAGAGAAAGAGGGGCCAAAGCCCCACTGTCCCTATCAAGGGCACGTCCCAGTGACCTGAAGCCCTCCCACTATACACCACCTCTTAAAATCTCCTTCACCTCCCACTAACGCCAAGTTAGGGACCAAGTCTTTAACACATGGGCCTATGTGGGACACTTCAGACCCAAACTACAGCATTGTGCACCTGGCCCCAAATTCAAGCATATCTTATAGTGCAAGGCATTCATTCAGTCCTCCTCCACAAGGCTTAAATTGTTCTGGCATTGCTCAAAAGCCCAAGTTCAGTGTCTTTTGAGACTCAAGGCAAGCTCAGGTATAAGCCCCTGAAAATCAAAAGAACATATTATATACTCCCAAGATACTACAATACAGGGTAAACATTCCCATTGAAAGGGAGGAATAGATTAGAAAGGAGGGATCTGTCCAAAGTGAACCCAAATCCCAGCAGGACAAACATTAAATCCAACATCTCCATGTCTGGCATCTGAGGCATAGTGGCAGGACACAGGGTCCAGGGGCTTGGTCAGTCCTCTCCGTATAGCTATGACGACCGCAGTACACACGGCCACTCTCCCGGGCTGCTTTCCCCAGCTTCTGTTCTATCTTCCTGGGGTCTCTAGGGCAGCTTTGGCTTGTCCCACAACTCCGTGCATCTCCTGTTGGGACTGCATGCAGGACTCCCAACATGCCATAAAAGCCTGGCTTCGCAGGCTTTCCTCTGAAAAAAGAGGCTCCATAATCCGTAACATGCATTCTGCATGGCTGCAAAAGCAGGACCCCATGGACACAGATGCCATCTAGGTGTGCCACCAATACAGGCCGGCCAATACAGTGGGCCACAGCTGCAGCAGCCTGAGCACCCTGTCCTACCAGCTTAGGCTGCCCAGGGTGGGGGCCTCCCTGGGCTCTCCTCTCAAAAGAGAAGGCACACACTGTACACCAGCTACTTAGGAGGCTGAGGCAAGAGGATCACAAGTTCCAGCCCAACCTGAGCAACTTAGCAAGCCCTTCTCAAAAAATGAAAGGGTTGGGGGTGCAGCCCAATGGTAGAACACCAATGGGGTCATTCTCCAGTGTGTATCCCCCCATTTTTTGAAACATTTATTTTCCATTTATATGATTTTCCATTTATACACTTCAGCCTGTGGTGTCTGTGGCCTTGCAGATTTCTGATTCTCTCCAGGCATCTTTCCTACTGTCCTTCTACAGACTTGGCTTCTTAATAGTTCTAATCTCTCTAGCAAATGTACCCTCCTGAGCTGCATCTTTACACACACTTCCTCCTAGCCAAACTCCAAGATTTCCAAACGTTTCCACTCTGCTTCTCTGTGCTCCAGATTCTCACTATATATTTAGATAAAAGCAGCAAGTAATACCTATGCTGCTGTCTGAATACTGTGCTGACTTCAAAATAAACTGGTCACATTCAAACTCAGGCTCCCACTAATTACCATGTCATGGACAAAACATATCCAAACTCTGTGCCACGGTCTGACAAGGATGGCCTTCAGTCCAATGTACAAGAGGCCTAACTTCCATCTGAAACCTCATCAATCTAGCCCACACTATCCTTATTTTTACTAGCAATCCTGTCTTCTGAGTCCCTAACCAGAAGCACTTGCTAAGCTCTGCTTAGCATTCTAGCTTCCTCTCACTCCTCCAAACTTCTCCTATGAACCAATTTCAAAGGCTTCCGAAGCCTATTGTCAGGCATAGTCACAGCAATAACTCTATTTCAGTTTTCTAGGGACTCCCAATCCAGCCAAGTTGACAACCAAAATTAACCATCACAGAAAGCAATTTTTTTTTTTTTGGTGGTACTGGGGATCCTGGAAGCCCTTCTACCTCTGGGTTACACTCCCAGACTAATTTTATATTTTTTTATTTGGAAACAGGGTCTCTTAAGCCAGCGCGGCTGGCTTCGAACCTGCACGATCCTCCTGTCTCCGCCTCCCACGCGCAGGGATTACAAGCGTGCGCCACCATGCCCGGCAAAACACAAGTTTTAAAAAGTTGAGTAATTCCAGCATTCATTTCGGAGGCTGATAATGGAGGATAGCGGTTTGTGGCCAGACTCAGCTACTTAGTGGCGCCTCTTGCAACTCAGTGAGATGCTTTCAAAATAAAGAATAAAAAATAGGGCTGGGGGTGGGGGGTGTTACTTGGAGGTAGAATTCCTCTCGGTTCAATCCCCAGCACCACGTACAAAAAAGGTTGAATAAGTTCTGAAAATCCTATAAGTTTTCACCGTATCATCAGCTTTTCACAGTATTTGTTATTCTTACTTGTTGGAAGTCCATCTTCCCCACTATCCTTTGCATAAAAACTATGACAAACTTGGTGGTTTAAAATGATACACATTTGCTACCTCACACATCCTGTGGCCCAAGTCCGGGCGAAGTTTAGCTAGACCTTTTGCTTAGTCTCCCAAGTCTGCAGTCAGGCATCACCAGGGTTGAGCTCTCATTTGGAGGCTCAGATAGGGAAAGAGTCACACTTCCTCACGTGGGACTTACTGGCAGAATTGACTTCCTTTAGGCTACAGAACTGAGGATATAATCTCTTGCTGACTATTGGTTGGAACCTAATAGTGCTGCCTGCGCTTCCTTGCCAATATGGCTGCTTATTTTGTAACACCAGTAAGGAGAGTCACTGGTTCAAGTCTGCTCATGAAACAGCATTTCATATGTCACATAATCTGCCAGGCGTGGTGGCGCACACCTGTAATCCCAGTACTTGGGAGGCTGAGACAGAAGGGCTTGGCCAGTCTCAGTAAATTAGTGAGGCCCTCTGCAAATTAGTGAGACTGATTCAAAATAAAAAATAAAATAGGGAATGGGGGAGTAGTTCAGACATAGTATGTCCTTGGGCTCAATCCCCAGCACCAAAAAAAAGTCACATTAGGCCAGGCGTGGTGGCGCACTCTTGTAATCCCCACGCTTGGGAGGCTGAGACAGGAGGGTCGCATGGGTTCGAAGCCAGCCTCAGCTACTTAGTGAAGCTCTTAGTGAAGTGAGACCCTGTTTCCAAATAAAAAATATATATTAAAAAAAAGTCTGGGAGTATAGCCCGGAGGTAGAATGCCTCTGGGTTCCACCCCCAGCACCCCCCCCCAAAAGTCACATTATCACGGAAACTCTATCCTAGCCTCTGTCCCCGACTCTGTCCTTCAAAGCCTTGCCAATAATCAGATTCTCTTGAAAATGATACATCTTATAAAATTATTTCCAAGGTACTCTAAGGCTTTACAAAGTGTAGGTCAAGATTTTACACATAGAACTATTAAAACTGTTCCGGTTAACATGTATTCAACCTAGTCAATAGGCAAGCAACTAGTGCTACCAAAAGAAATGACCCAGTTATGGATGTTAATATGAGCGTAACAGAATTATAAAGAAAGGAAACAAAATTAAGGGAATGGTTAACAAAAGAGCGAAAAGCAAAGTGTTAGAATATCACTGATTAAGCCGGGTGCGGTGGCCACACTTGTAATCCCCGCGCTTGGGAAGCAGAGACAGGAGGATCGCACAGGTTCGAAGCCAGCCGCGCTGGCCTAAGAGACCCTGTTTTCAAATAAAAAAGGAGTGTAGCCCGGAAGTAGAAGGGCTTCCAGGAACCCCAGTACCACCAAAAAGAAAGAAGAGGAGGAGGAGGAGGAGGAGGAGGAGGAGGAAGAGGAGGAGGAGGAGGAGGAGGAGGAGGAGGAGGAGGAGGAGGAGATGATCACCGATTACCTCAGGATTAAAGGTTTTCTATTCCTACTCCTTTACCCTGACACTAGGCCTCCCCCTCGCCCTGCAAGGTACCAGATCTTTCTTAGGACATCAAGTCCTTCTATTTGAGAGACTTCATATATACCCAAAAGTGAGCAAGAATGGGGATAGAGAAAAACCAAAGTACAAAGCAGCTAAGGCCACAGCCTAGCGCTGGCCTCTCCATTCACCTTTTACAATTCCTGCCACCTAGTGGCAGGATAAAAAACAAAAGCACCACCAGAGCAGAAGGGCCAGCTGTATTAAGTACACAAAGCAGGGAAAGCCTACCTTATTAGACTACTCAAAGCCAATTTTATAACAATATATGGAAATTCATGGGAGATGTCAAGTATAGCATTACTATATATTTGTATAAATGTTTAAATATCACAGAATACAATACAAATAATAATTACTAATAAAATATGAAAGATATTTTCTTGAACAAGCAATGTGCAAAGCCTTTTCTGGACATTTTTAGCTTTTAGTGTTTTTTTTTGTGTGTGTGTGTGTGGTACTGGGGATAAAACCCAAGGGCATTCTACCTCTGAGCTTGTATACTCCCAGCCCTATTTTTTATTCTTTATTTTGAAACAGGGCCCCACTGAGTTGCAAAGGGCCTCACTAAGTAGCTGAGGCTGTCCTCAAACTGCGATCCTACTGTCTGAGCCTCCTGAATGCTGGGATTACAAGTGTGTGCCATCACGCCCAGCTTTTTTTAGTTTTTAAGACTTAAAGGAAATACTCCTAAGCTGACAAATTACTCAATAATCAACTGTTGTAACACTAAGACAAATCAGGAGAAATGTTATAAATGAGTTTTTTTTTTTTTTTTTTTTTTTTTTTAGTGGTGCTGAGGATTGAATCCAGGGGAAATTGTGAGTTCTACCTCTGAGCCATACCCCCAGTCCTTTTTTTTTTTTTTAATTTTGAAACAGGGTTTTACTAAATTTCTGGGGGCTTGGAACTTGGGATTCTCTGGTCTCAACCTCCTAAGTATAGGTTTACAGGCATGCACCACCACACCCAGCTTTTACTAGGTTAATTCTAAAGAAAAAGCCCTCCAAATGTGTAGACTAGCTACTACCACACCACCATAAAGATTCTCATTTAGGTACCAGTAGTTACAAATGGCTCTTAAGGCTAAGCCCTTTTTCTTTTTTCTTTTCTTTTTTTTTTTTTTGGTGGTACTGGGGTTCCTGGAAGCCCTTCTACCTCTAGGCTACACTCCCAGACCTATTTTATACTTTTTTATTTTTGGAAACAGGGTCTCTTAAGCCAGCGCGGCTGGCTTCGAACCTGCGCGATCCTCCTGTCTCCGCCTCCCAAGTGCAGGGATTACAAGCGTGCGCCACCACGCCCGGCAAGGCTAAGCTCTACTCTCACTAACCTCTACTCTTGAGTCAAGACCTTCAAAAGCAGAGAGCCTGCCACACTTATCAAAGTACATGTTTCTCTACTTTTGAGCCAAACAGGAGAAAACAAAGAGTTGTTCAAAGGCTGAAAATATCTGGCAGAATACTTAAAGCTGCTCTATATCTTCCCACTTAATGTGAGATATAAATCTGAATCAAAAAGACATTAGAACACACAGAACAAAACAACTTCCCAGAATATACTAACCAAAAACAAGATTCCTATTTTAGTCCCATCTCTTAATTTCTGCTTTGACAGTGACAGCTAACCAATTTCATCAGTATCTATTTGAAAAAGGAAGGTCCATTCTGCTTTATAAAGGACATTTAATAAACTAATTGGAAAAAAAGAAAGGAAATGCTAGCAACAACAACAAAAATACATCAAAATGGGAGGACCCTACTACAAAATAAAGTATAACAGGACTGGTGTAGCTCAGAGATGGAAAGCTGCTGGGTTCAATCCTCAATGCCTAAAAAGAAAAAGAAAAAAAGGGGGAGTTGAAATGCCATTTATTGGTGCTAAAAAATATTTTCTGAAGTCCGAGATTACATATAACAATATATTTGATCAAATAAACCTGTCCAATGATTTTTTCCAGTAAGAGAAATATAGACTAAAAGAGACAAAAGGGGCAGGCACAGGTGCCTTTTCTTTTTCTCTCTACATAACACACAAAAAAGTATGTGTAATATACATTTGAGTCAGGCACATATATTCACACACTATAGGAAAAGTCTCAAATAAGCATTATATATAATTATGTTGTACGTATACTTGTTATGAGACATCATCTAACTTATTAGACAAATTGTGCATTATGACATACTCCATAAATAGGATTTCCAATTAATAATCATATATAATATGCATTTATACACATTTATTATATGTAAATCAGGACACATTCATATACTATAAAGTTAAATTTATAACTAATAAGTACTATCCTTAGTAATAATACCTCATGACCTACAATTTGCTATGATGAAAGAATCAATCTGGCTTGGCCAACTAATAAGCTCAAAAGTAAAATGAACAATATTCTGTAAGCAATACTCTTGGGGAGAAACAAGAACAAGAGACAAAACCACAAGCAATCACCTGAAACAATCGCAAGCAATGTATAGTAGCCTTCTCAGGGCATTCTTAGTTTTTAAGACTTGAAGAAAGGCATATTCATAAAATGACCATATGAAAGCTTCAGTGTCCTCAGCATTTAAAAATAACTTTATTAATTTCTATAAAATAGTGTATTAATTGCCTCAGCAATTAGTATGTTTAACATTATTTAAACATACTAATTTTAATTTAAACATGTCCTGACACCAAGACAAACCAGGAGGAATGTTCTAAGTGAACACTCATTTGAAAAAAAAAAAAGTTCCCACTGCAATGTAGATATACTTGATGTTTATAATGCAGTGTTTTATATGAAAGAATAAAGATCAAATGATTTAAAACCTGCAAGGCTGTCACAGCTGTAGCTCCATGGCTCTGAAAAGTCACAGCATCGCTAGGCCTCAGATCATCTATCAAATACAGCTACTAGATCAGTCTTTCTCAAACTGAACTGCATGAAACATTGCTATGGATTAAATATACTCCCTCACATTCACGTGTTAGAAACCTAATACTCAACACAACAGTACTGACAGGTGTTTAGTCACGAAGGCTCTACTCTCACGAATGGATTAATGTCATTAACAGGAAAGTGGTTTTGTTATAAACTAGTTCAGTTCCCATGTTCGCGTGGGTATCTGTGAGCACGCAGTCCCGGGCGTGTTCTCTTGCCCTTCCGCCTTCCACCGTGGATAATGCAGCAAGAAGGCCTTTGCCAGCAGCGGGCCCCTCTACCTTGGACTCCTCAGCCTCGAGAAATGCAGGAAATAACTACCTGTTCATTATAAATTACCCAGTCTCTGGTACTGTTACAGTAGTACAAAACAGACTAAGACAAATTCTAAGTTAAATAAATAAAACAAATACAGTGACTCCTAAATTAAATACTAGATTAAAACTACCAATTTATTGATGAACTTCCCAGCCTGCAATATGCTAACTGTATTATAAATAAATATGAAGGGATCTGGCAAGCAAATTTCCCTGAATTTAAGTTATTTTGTTTTGAACTACAAGCTCTAGAATGTGTAGTTTGCAGAATGTACTTTGACAGGCACTCTAACATATAATTTCTGAGTTTTCTTCCAGGTATGAAGTTTACTTCACAATCCACAAAAAGCAAAAGCTATCCAACCTACCTAGTTTAAATCTCCTAGACATCACTTCCTTTTTTAAACAGAAAAATAATAGTACACATTTTAAAGTGGAAGTGAAGAAAAAAATGAAGGACAGTAAATCGATTTTCTCCATTTTAAAAGGCACTGAAGGAGATGTCATTAGAAATAAACCATATGAAAGCTTCAGTGTCCTTAGCATTTAAAAATAACTATTAATTTCTATAAAATAGCATATTAATTTCCTCAGCAATTAGTATGTTTAACATTATTTAAAAACCCATTTACTTTGAGAATTACAAGTATATTTATTGATGGGGGAGTGCTGGGAACGGAACCCATGTTCTCTTACATGCTAACAAGCAAGCACTCTACTACTGAGCTGGCCCCCATTACTGAATTTTAAACAGACTAATTCTTCCCTTTTTCTTTTGCAAATGTCCTGTCCTATGGTCAACCTGGTGACATCTGGCATTATACTTTTTGCCAAATTACTTGACATCTGTACTTTATCATGGTAACATTGTCAACATTACAGCAAACGTAATACTCAGTTTACTTCTTGAGTATGGGTAAATTCATTCTGTATGATCCTCAAAGTGACAGAATGTGGGGCAGGAAAGAACAAAAATGAATCAAAGTCTGAGTCATGCAATGGCAGGAATCACAGGCGGAACAAATTCTTGCTTTATTTTCCACTACATGTCAAAGAACCCTTCCAAAGAATAAAGTACTATTAACACTTCTACTTCTCTTGAATCCTAGTTGCAAAAATGTGAGTGCCATGAAAGTAAGTCATGCTGCCTGAAGCCCTGCTTTACACTAGAGTGTAACTGAGGTGCCTTCAACAGATAGAATTAGAATAATCAAAACCATACATAGCACAAATCTTCCTGATTCGACAGTGGAGGAATGTCTACAAATTTATCTATATCTTTTAGCATTAAGGCACGAGAGAAAGTTATTTCCTTTTATTCAGTTTTGCATTTTGGAGTTCAGAATTGCTTTTGCGGCATTTTTAGTTCGAAAGCAACTTAGCTATACTCGAGCATGCCCAGTGTTCTTTTCAAAGTACATACTGCACTGGACACACCTATAATCCCAATACTTGGGAGGCTGAGAAGAAGCATCACAGGTTTGAGGTCAGCCTCAGCAACTTCACAAGACCCTGTTTCAAAACACAAAAATACGAAGGGCTGAGAGGTTTAGCTTGGAGGTAAAATGCTCCTAAGTTCAATCCCCAGCACCAATAAATAAACTACGTTACATAAGACAAACATTTAAATATTAAACTACGAATTTATATATGCATATACATGTGTGTGTATGTGTGTGTGTGTATATATATATATATATATATATATATATATAGAGAGAGAGAGAGAGAGAGAGAGAAAATATTTTGGTCATAACACTTATTTCCCATGATTGGAATGAGGAGGAGGTAAGAAAATACCAAATATCTTTCTACTCTGTTCTGAGAACTCTAGCATATCCTCAGAGCACTGATAAAGTTAGTCTGGCTATCTAAAACAAGAATAGGAAATGATCTGACTGATACTGACTGAGAGACCGACTTATCCAAATGACTAATTTGGAGAAAAGAATGAGGAATGAGGATGGTGGGCAAGCGATAGAAGCTCAGGCTGAGTGGATAGCGCTTGGCTCTATCACTGCCATCTAGCATCATCTGTCCTCAGCCTACAAGAAAAGTAAAAAGTAACTTGTAAATTTTTTCCAAGCCTCAATTTTATGGAAAGGGGTATCTGACAGATCTTACATAAAATATATATTTACACAAACATTATATAAATACACATTAAATTTCTATAAATGTAAATTAATATTGCATGCTTAAATAAGATTTTATATAAAAGCTGGGCATGGTGGCACACGCTTATAATCCCAGTGCTTGGGAGGCTGAGACAGGAGGATGGCGCAGGCTCAAAGCCAGCCTCAGCTAAATAGTGAGGCTCTCAGCAACTTAGTGAGACCCTGTTTCCAAATAAAATATAAAATAGATCTGGGAGTGTAGCCGGGAGGTAGAAAGCATCTGGGTTCCACCCTCAGTACCACCAAAAATAAATAAATAAATAAATTTCTATAAAATGCATCTGTTAACCCTACTTTTATATATAGATATAAAACCAACTACTAAATAACATGCATAAAGCTGGGCGTGATGGCACGCGCTTGTCATCCCAGCGTTTGGGAGGCTGAGACCTGAGGATCGCGGTTCGCGGACAGCCTCAGCTACTTAGTGAGGCCCTCTGCCAACTCAGTGAGACCTGGGTTCAAAATAAAGAAAAAAAATAGGGCAGGGGTGTAGCTCGGAGGTCGAATGCCCCTGGGTTCCATCCCCAGACCCGCAAAACAAACAAACATATGAATGACCTTTACAGTTTTAAGATTAATTTCATTTACCTCACATACTTTCATTATCCTGTTCCTCCTCCAAATGCCAGAAAGTTGCATAGCATATTAAAATAAAAGTGTTCTTTAGCTGCAGTCTAGAGAAAATTATTTAGGGAATGAAATTAAACTTCCATGGATGAAGTTTACTATATTTTAAAAATTATGAACATATGCAATGTTTTAAGGAATATTGTATTCAACAAATCCTGCTCACTCTAATAGTTTTACAAGGCACAATACTGATGGGAAATATTTTCTTTTATTTGTTTTAAGGCAGATATAATTAAGTAAAAACATTATGTGAGATTATTATAGCAGATCAATTTTTAGGACACCCAGGAATCTTGCTATTATTACATGGAATAATACTATAATTGAAGAGCTGACCAGTCATTATGCTAGAGATCAATTCATGGTAAAAGATAAAGAGCTGGTTTATTTAACACGAAAGATCTACTATATTCAATGGTCCTCCCAGTAATTAGACACAGACAAAGCTATTTCCATTGCAAAGACACTTTAATGGAGACAAGGAACTTATTTCATTCCTAATGAGTGTGTTTATTTAGTATCCTTTAACCTCTTATGGTAAAGTTTAAATGAGCTCAGTCAGAGCTGTGATGGCTTTCTAAAGTGCTGATACATTTGCATATTAATTAGCTACAATCATACAGTTAAATCAAGAGTTGTGAAACCAGATGGTTCATTAATCCAACCCCACCCAAATTTATCATTAGCATGAAATTAGTAATTTTAACTAATGTCGGTGTATGTAATGATAATTTCATTTCTTATTATTCCTAAAATGCCAGCTTAAAAGTTTAACTTTTATTGCTGGTATCTATTTTTAAATTTATCTCAATATCAACGATTAAACTTGTAATTGCTATGGTTTAGGGGTACTAACTAGTCTTTTAGTCAGAGTCAGTGTTCCTTAACTAATGCCTTAAAACTAATGATTTAAAACATAAGGAAGAACTCGCAGAGCTATTTGTACTTGGAAGGCTCACAAAACTAAAATCTCCCTCAAAGTTCTTCCTTCCTACAGTATCTATTCAGAAACTCACCTACCAAATGCTGATGGCAATCAATGATGCTTACAATAAATCATTTCTCCTGTAAGCACTATCTCCTGTCGTCAATTTTATAAGATTAAAATGCCTTTATTTTAACTAGGATTAAAATGTTCATTGTACATATGATTTTACCGACACCAGTCAAGTTCAAGACTTATCAAAGTATTACACAAGAGATTTTCTTTACTATTACCATTATTACCAAAACAATTATGATTCTTAAGATGAAGAGTCTGTCCTAATTTTCATTTAGTACTTATTATTTTCCTAATACTGTGTAAAGTGAGGCAAGAAGTTTAGAAATGCTGTTCTTGCCTTAAGGATCTTCTGTCTCTCTCTATAACTTAAATAAGTTACTGCTGTTATGTATTAAGGGGGGGAAATGAGCATCAAAATTCAAATCACCACCAACATAGGCAAAGAACAAATTACTTAGGAGCCTTGGGTGTTTTTAGTTTACAGGGATTAAAATCTTCAAAAGAGCTGTAACCTATTTAGTCAAAAGAACAGTTCTAGGCAAAATTTTACTAAAGTTTGCTTTATACTGAGATTAATAAAACCTGTACCTATTCCCACTTATATAACCAATTGTAGAGTATTTCTAAGAACTATGCTTGCCGTGCTTCTACATTTCAGAAAAGTGTCTTCACTAGGGGACGTGGTAAACCAGGAGCACTAGGGATGCTAAAAAAAAAAATAGTTTAAACCATTGGAGCATTATCCAAGTAGAACCTCACTCAAGGCATTTATTACTTTATGGCATGTACTCTCCCTGGGATTTTGTGGTGAAGGGGAGTAAGTATGTACAGCTTTCATATGCTATTTGGATTACATTTTAAGTTTGAGTTCTGCACAAATACTGGCTACAGGCAGAAACAAGAGGACTGCTCTTTCACAGCCTGCCTCAGCAACTTAGTGAGGCCCTCTGCAAGTTAGAAATTAGTGAGACCCTGCCTCAAAATAAAAAATAAAATAGGGCCAGGGGTGTAGCTCAGAGGTAGAATGCCCCTGGGTTCAATATCCAGCACAAAAAGAGAAAGAGGGAAGGAAAAAGGGAGAAGACTGGCTGACTAAATTGAAGATTTGAACAAAGTCCCAGATTTAAATTTTTCTTCAACTAACAATGAATTAACTATGCTGCCAGTGTAGTATTTCTTCACAAAAGAAACTTATCCACTTCAGTAGCACGGGTTCTATTCTCATGCACAGGAGAAAAATGCCATCGAATTTGATCAAAAGCATTCTGACCAATAACGGAAATGTATTCGGAGCTTTCATACTCGTTTCACTTAAGAGCTGCTAATAAAAGAAAACCTTGTAAGACAGAATCATGTTTCCAATACCCCGAAACTTTGACTAACATAAATTCTCATACTCCGATCATTTTATGTTCCTACATAAAGACACATGACCTTTTTATCATTTTTTAACTAAGCTTTTTATCCTCTAAGGCCAATTTTTGAAGGAATCTTCATAAAATCATACCTTTTCCATTCTTGCTGAAGACCAGGTCAGATACTAAATGAATACGGTAAAATGGAAAAGAATAAAGGTGGCAGCTAAGAAAAACTAAAATAAAAAAGCAACATAGAAACCAAAAGAATGTATTTTAGACTTCATACCTACACAAACAAAAAAATCACATACACAACCCAGGATCAAGAATCCTCTACAAAAATGCCGATACGTCAGGAAGTCTGTGTTCTTAGGGTTGTCTTAAATCCCCTCAGTTCTGATCCCCTTACGTTATTCTTTCCTTCTTTAAAAAAATTATCAGCCAACCCTTTCCTTCCTTCTGTTAATTTTAATATGCATACATACTTTAATATAAACAATAGCTAACAAAAGCCATCTTTTTTGTTTGGTTGCTTGGCTTTAGTTGTTTTTTTCTTTTCTTCTTCTTCTTTTTTTTTTTTTTTTTGGTGGTACTGAGGTTCCTGGAAGCTCTTCTACCTCTGGGCTACACTCCCAGACCTATTTTATACTTTTTTATTTATTTTTGGAAACAGGGTCTCTTAAGCCAGCGCGATCCTTCTGTCTCCGCCTCCACGGGGATTACAAGCGTGCGCCACCACGCCCGGCCAGCTTTAGTTGTTTTTAATTTTTTTTTTTTTTTTTTGAGATAGGGAGGGTCTCCCTAATTTTGCCGGGGCTGGAAACCAACTCATAGTTTCAAGAGATCATTCACTTCAGCCTCCTGAGTAGTTGAAACTACAGGCATGAGACACTACGCCTGGCTAAAAACCCGAGTTTTAAGCCTAGTGATTTTGCATTTACCTGATTCTTCTGTCTCCTGAGAGACAATGAGGTCTCCTTTCTCCCCTCATCCTTATAGTCTCAGTGTGTTTTCAAAGATTGAATCTTTCTGGCCAAACAGTATCTTTAAAAATAATTATCAAGGTTATCTAGAGACAAGGCTGACTCCATCTCAAGAGTTCTTTTGAGACCATTTTTTATCTCAAGTAAAAGAATGCTTTCCTCCTTCCTTTCAAGTACTTCCTGCTATAAAGCAACAGGCCATCTCCTCATGTGGATAAAAAGCCTAGTCAAATTACTGCTGAATCATATTCCCTACACACTCTTGACAACTCTTTGACCAATAAAAATGCTAAAAACAATGCTGAGCAAAAAGAGCCAAATACAGACGTCACAATTCCATCTAATGTAAAGTTTAAAAATAGGCAAAACTAAATTACGTTACTTAGCAATACACCTATGAGAAAAAGAATGTAATGACTTAATTACTGTAAAAGTCGGGGGTGGGGAACTGCAAAGCACACACCAGGGCCTCTGGGGTGATGGCGATGGCCTTGGTCTGGGTAGTCTGGGTAGTCTGGCGTGGGTCCTTTGTTTTGGATCTCAGAGTTCTACTTTTCAGGATGCATTATGCTTCCACATTAAAAAACAATGTTTTAAAGACAGAATCACTTTTTCACCTATAATAAAAGCCTTTGCAGAACACATTTCTTTGCTCTTATTTATATAAACGTTTAACACTTATTTTCAGAGAGAATCTCAAAGATGACAAGAGTGCTTCTCTCCAATAATTACATACTTCAATATTTTTCCTGTGGATTATACAAAAGTAAAATGTTGTAATAAGTGAGTGTCCAGTTATGATCCTTTTTTCCAAATCCATGTGGTCAATTTGGCTTTATTTTTTTTAAGACAAACCTGACCAGCAACAAACAATAATTTAAGGTGTGCATACACTTAAAGTATGGACTGAAGTCATTTTAATTTCTACAGTGGTATGGATAATTGCATAAACTCTTACCTTCAACAGTACACTCACTCTGCAACATTATCTATAATGACAAGGGGAAGAAAAAAGGTAATAGCCTGCCAATATTTTAAGTTAAAAATTTTCTTTCATTAGGGCATGGTGGCACACACCTGTAATGCCAGTATTCCTGAGGCTGAGATAGGAGAATTGCAGGTTTGAGATGGGCTTCAACAACTTAGTGAGACTCTGTTTCGATATAAAAATCAAAAAGAGCTGGGGGCTGGGGGAGGGTAGCCCAGAGTTAGCCCTGGGTTCAATCCCCAGTACCAAAAAATAAAAAAGAAAAGATTTCACTTAAAGTCTTTTGCAAGTTAGAAGAGAGTGCTAAATATCACTAACAAAAATAATACCATACTGGGGAGAAAAATCTTTACTTGAGAAGAGTTAATGAGCCTATAAGGCACGGAAAAGAAACTAAGAGAAAATCTCAAAGAAACATCAACTTGGTTATTAATGCTTTAACACTTTACTAGCGTGCATAAACAAAATTTCTATAATTCTTTTTTTTTTTTTTTTTAAACAGGTCTGGTACTGGGGATGGAACCCAGGGGCTTTCTACCTCCAGGTTACACTCCCAGACCTATTTTTATATTTTATTTGGAAACAGGTCTCACTAGATTGCTGAGAACTTCACTAAGCTGAGGCTGGCTTCAAACCTTTGCCATCCTCCTGTCTCAGCCTCCCAAGTACTGGGATTCCAAGCATGCGCCACCAGGCCCGGCTTCTCTAATTCCTTATATGGTATTCTCTTTCAATAATTATGAGCACAAAATCTGAAAAAATAGTTTTAAAGTTTAAGCATTAATTGATGGTGCACACAATTTTTTACATCTTCACTTATCAGTAAACTTGACACAAAAGCTGTTTTCATATCTAAACATGAACTGTCAATATTTCCAATATTGTCAACTCAAAGTAATAACTTTTCCCTCATCTTCTGAAGCCATGATTTCAAAACGATCTCACCAAATACTCCCTTCCAATGCAGACACAGGTGAAAGAACATGGAAAATAATCTAGCCAAGATATAACTACCACCTTAAGTATTTCACCCTCCTGCGCTTCAGCTTTTTTGTTCAGAAAATGAGAAATTTAGGCAACTAACATATGCACTAAAAATCCATTAGGCTACAGAATTATGACCGTACTCTGAAAGTTCAGCTGCCTACTTCCTCTTAACTGGAATGGCTTCTTTGAACCTCATTACTATGAATTTTTTAGACAAATTAAATCTAAATGAAGCCAGGCGTGGTGGCGTACGCTTGTAATCTCTGCGCTAGGGAGGCCGAGACGGGAGGATCGCACAGGTTCTAAGCCAGCCTCAGCTACTTAGTGAGGCCCTGTTTCCAAATAAAGTATAAAATAAGTCTGGGAGTATAGCCCGGAGGTAGAAAGTCTCTGGATTCCACCCCCAGTACCACCAAAACTAAATAAATAAATCTAAATGAAAACAATATTCAACTGGATTCAACCACCTTTTCCTATCATTCAGCTACTCCCACAAAAGCCCTGTTTCTGAAAATTCCCTAGTCTGGTTAAGAAGTCTTCCCTACATTAAAACAATCAAAATAATTAGCTATCGTCCAACTAGTGAGCTTAGTTGGCTAGAGGAAGGACTGCAGTCGGGCATTCTGATATGCCAGTATGTTAAGATTTAAATCAGAGCAGCTGATTAAAAAACATAAATTAAGTGGAGGACATTTTAATTTAAGCCTTCCTAGAGGCAGAGGGTGCAGTAAAAAGAACATGGAGTGAGGCAGACCTGCATTCTTCATTCATTATGGAGAATACTGAACTGAAATATATTTGGTCTATGGAAATAAAAGATGTCATTTCATCTCCTTATTTCTAAGACATTAGAATGTTAAGACACTGTAAAAAAAAAAAAACACGTATGTATCTACTACCATTTAGAACACACACACACTTACTATGGTAGTGGATACTGATCTCCGAAGTGTTCTACCCCTGAGTTACATCCCAAGCCCCCTTTATAATTTTTTTCCTTTCTTTCTTTCTTTCTTTCTTTCTTTCTTTCTTTCTTTCTTTTTTTTTTTTTTTTTTTTTTTTTTTTGCGGTAGTGGGGGAATGAACCCAGGGGCATTCTGCCTCCGAGCTACACCCCCAGCCCTATTTTCCATTCTTTATTTTGAAACAGGGTCTCACTTGGTTGCAAAGGACCTCACTAAGTAGCGGAGGTTGTCCTCAAACTGCGATCCTCCTGCCTCAGCCTCCCAAAAGCTGGGATTACAAGTGTGTGCCACCACGCCTAGCTAGCCCCCTTTTTAAGTCTTGCTAAGCCACAGAGGGTCTCACTAAATTGGTGAGGTGGCCTCAAACCTGTGATCCTCCTGTCTCGGCCTCCCAACCACTGGGACTATAAGCATGTGCCACCACAGCCAGCTAGAATATATATTAAGTTTATCCTTCAAAGGTGAGTTCCACAGAGGAATAAAAATGGTTATGGGTGATGCTGTTGATTTAATTAGTACAACAATCACAATTCTTCATATTAATTTATCTACAAATAGCACTAACCTGAACAATATAAAGACATCCACTAACTAATGTACAAGTTATGTTCCAAAACAGGCTTAGCTGTCTTTCATTTGAAACAATGAAAGCATTTTTTCCAGCGGCATTAACGTGTGCGCGCGCGCGCGTGTGTGTGTGTGTGTGTGTGTGTGTTACTAGAGATTAAACCTTTCTACCTTGAAGTCATACCTACACACCCCCTTTTTTTTGAAGCAGGGTCTCACCAAGTTGCTGAGGCTGTTCTCAAACCTGCAATCCTTCTGTCTCAACCTCACAAATACCAGGATTAGACAAGTGCCACCATGCCTGGCTGGCTCATCTGTTCTTTCAATAGTATTCATCTGATCCATGCAGTTCATTTGCAAGTTCTATGTTATTTGAGAATTATACTAAAGCTACAGCATTATATCTGGATGAAGCATGACAGAGACAACAGACTGAAAAATAGTCTTCTAATAATTCAAAAAGGATTTAGGAGCTCCACATATTATTAAAGCCAATAAAATCAACATTGATATCCTCCTAAGCAAGTTAGCCTTTCTCCTGAGACACCAGATTCAACAGTGAAGACCTTTAACAGACATGGGCTAAAGCACCAACTTTCGGTGAACTCAGAATTAAAGTACAAACTGAAACCTGAAATAGGTGGAATCCGATCCTAACCCGCAGTCTGACCAAAGACACAGAAACGATACTTATGCACTTTGTGCTTAACTACTGTAGGAAAAAAACACTACCCAGGAATAAGAGATCCTTATCATGTGAGGAACAAGGACAACATTCCTCGAGTCACAGCACACAGTGCACTACCTATCTCTCTATATGTTGGACTGAAAAGCAGCAAGGGACTGATGGGCAATAGAGCACACACTAACACGGCGACTGCGCGTCTAGACGGTGACTAGGAGAGTTCACTATAAATTCTTTCCACTTCCCTATACGTCTGAAAATTTTCATAACACAGTAGTTTAGCAATGTAGAGATCTGTTGAATTGTGGAGGCCTTATAATTCAAGTTAACTGCTGTCTTGTGGCTCTCTAAAATCATTAAGTTTTAAAAAAGAAGGCAAAATGAGAGGAAAAATGTCATTTGGTCACTCACGAATGTTGTTAACCTTTCCATTATTTCTGAGCGCACATGTATAACACGAATACTAAGCTATTATACTAAAGAGAAATTTTAATATTGTTATATATATTTAAGTTGTAGAGGGCTCAAACTTTTTGAGTTTAAAAACTGGAGATTAGGCAGACAGGCTGATAAATTATCTCCATATAATGAATCTGGTTGGAGCTAGCAACGTGAATCCTTGAGTTTCTAATGCTTGGTCTACAACCAATGTTGTCTGTATGCAAACTTCTCATGGCAGTAAGGAGCAGGCAGTCCTACCCAAAGTTAGCCCTCAAGATATGAAAAGTTCCAAGGTCTTTGATGACAGAGCCTAACTACCCCAGGACCAATTATATGCCTCATGAAATCCATGATTATTACCTACGGTAGTCACATTTACTGAAAACAGGACAGGCCCAATCCCATCATCCAATCCACAATGCAAGGCTCCCCACTATATGTATTATAACTGAGGATGACCTCAAAGGCTCAATGCCAGAAAAAATGTCAAACTGCAATGAAATGAGTGATAATGTACCTGATTTAAAGCACAGCTGTTGTTAATGATCCCAGTCAAAATGACTTTTTAGGATGTGGGGGCACTTGTGTTCTAAAATTGGTTCTGTTACCCACTTTGTATTCTCCAGAAATAAGGTCAATAGCATCTTTTTTGTCATCTGCAAAGTGAAAAAAAAACTTGGAGACCTTATAGTATAGTACTTATTTCTAAATACAGGGACTATAGTATAGTCCCCCAATTTAGAAGTAGCTCATGTTCCAAACTATTTTGAACATTAGCACATGTTTGTACTAATTGATCTATTTATACTATACTTTCTGTGAATAAAAAAAAAGAATTCCAAGTTTCACCTCTGAACTAAAACTTTCTGTCCTGTTGCCTTTTTGATAACTGCGGCCAAAAGCCAAGGCTCAGAGAATCTTCCTTTTCTTGGGAGAACCCACTATTGTAACCTGTGAATATAAAGAAAGGGCAGCTCTCCTTACTTAGGGAGGTTTTACAACTGGAAAAAATTTACCACAATTGTCAGGCATGGTGGCACATGCTTGTAATCCCAGCATTGAGGTGACTGAGACAGGATTGCAGTTCGCGGACAGCCTCGGGTACTTAGTGAGGCCCTGTGCAACTCAGTGAGACCCCGCTTCAAAATAAAGAATAGAAAACGGGGCTGGAGTGTAGCTCAGGGGTAAAATGCCCCTGGGTTCCATCCCAGGTACTGAAGAAAAAAAAAAAAAATTTCCACAATTTAGTAAGGTAATTGGTAAAGTAGCTGTTGGAAAAGACCTGACTACTATAATAAACAAGCAGTAATAGTTACAATATACAGTATGTTGCTCCAGATAAATAGAAGTTAAAGTCGAAGTAAGGTGCTGGCTGTTTATCAACTAGTTAATCAACCAAATGTATGGGACACATAGTCTCAAACTGATCCCTCATGAACTGGAAAGAAATGACTAAAGTGAACAAGGAGATTTTTTAAACCAAAATGTGCTAAGTACTAAAACAGTACAGCATACTCTAACCCAGTGAGTGTGTGTATATATATATAACATCATATACCACCTCTTATAATATCTGACAAGATTTATCAAATAACTTGGGTAACAAATTTAAAAAACAAGTATATTTGTGCCAATAAGTCAAATTTTGGTGGCAAAGTTGAGTCTCACAAGATTTAAGAACTACTGTAAATATTTACAGATAAAACTCATAATCAAACAACAGAGAAAGGAAGCTTTTTACTAAGGACTTCAGAAATGAAACCAGACACGGAAAAAATGGTTGAGGAAGGTGTGGGCAGGTCAAAATAAATTGGTTTGTGGATACAGAGCCATTACTACCTAACAGAAGTCATCTAAGTGACTTCCAAACAGGTACAGTGTTAAGACTGAAGTGTCCCACTAAATGTTAACCTATTAACAGCTTTGAAGGCAACTGCTTTAAGAATCCAAAGTAATGACAAGCCATCTATACAGCGCCCTTCCTCTAAAGTTTCAGCAAGAATGATTATAAGCACGAGATGCGAAGAATGAATGGCACGCTAAACTTCTTGGTAAACTTCTTCAAAGGTAGGAGAAAAACAAAAGTTGGCAAAATATTTTTGTCTGAAACCTGATTTTCTCAAGTCATCTCATCTGAATTAAATCATATCAACAAATCTCCATTCACAGGAACTTATTATATGTACTCTTATACCTACCCATTTACCTAAAATAAGTAGGTCTTTAAGATTAAAAAGATGCATATACTTTTAGTGTGTATGAATCAAAATTCAAATGGTACACTTGGCTAAAGGATGGTATGTCAGAAATATGTCTCATACACAGAAAAATAATAGTACAGATTTTCATGTTAATGAAAAAGGGTTATACCCTCAAAACATATTCTTGAAACTGGAGAAAGAAAGCAACTTTGAACTCTTATTCTTTAAAATAGAGTATGTAACCACTTTGCAAAGCAATCTAATAAGCTTTTCCATGATTAGCCAATTTTAGTAGTAATCTTTGGCTGACAGTGTAGATTTCTAATCTTCCTTCAAAATAAGGGAAAAAAATGACAGACCATCTCATCAGTTAGTTGTGACTTTTTCTGCAAACCATAATTTCAGTTCAGAGTTATTCAAACAATATTTGGCTTTCCAATTTGTAAAAATATTACTCCGAAGATATTTAAAAATTACTCTCTGGAAATATAAATTACAACTTTTGTTACCCAAAATGTTTGATCAACAATGTACTCATGCTGTTTGCTGTTTTAATTTGAAAAAACATAACTTTCTCTTTTCACACTGTGCAGCAAATAATAGCAGTTTTCATTTTCTGGTTCCAATTTCATCTAATTTGCTTAAGTGTTTCAAAGCTAAGAGGACCTAAGAATACTACATCTAGCAATAGGGCTTCAGATATTCTTATGTTCTTAAATAATCCATACTAATATGCTTCCTTCTGTAATTCCAAATAACAAAGGCTATTAAAAAAAATAGTGTTAAAAAAAAACCCTCTAAAATGGGATTCAAACATCTCACAGAAGAATGTCACAGTATTAATTCACTGTTTATCTAAATAGAATTTTCGATGAGTGGGCCCCTCTGGTGTTCAATAGATGGCATAGTACGAATTTCTCTCTTCATAAAAGCAGAACTTATATCCAATATTTTAGTATACGGGTATCACTCCAAAACACTTATAATCTACATATTTAGTAACTCTCGAGAAGATTCTGTGTATTTCAAATGATATAACACACATCCTAAGGTTTAATTAGGTCTGATTATTAGGAAGGAAGATTAACTCAAGATTGCTAGGTCAACAAGTTGAATTAAATTACTTTAAAAGCGTTCTCTCAGGTGAAAAAACTTAGGCTGGGCAAGTTGGGGGAAAAGTTAAAGCAATCTTCCGGTCTAGCTAACCCACGGTCGAGCGTAGTGTCTGAATTAGCTAATGTTAAAAGTGGAATCGACTCCCTAAGAACATTCAGGCCAGTCCTTTGCACCATGTGCAACTTCGCTCCCCTAACCCAGGGCTCCCAGCGCCGTGGTCCGGTGGGTTCTCTTACCCACAAACCTTCTGGCGAGGACCAATAAGGGAACTAATGCAATGCTTTTCGGAGATTGTGCAGAACACGCCGAGGGTGACAGTTTGGCCACCAGAATAAGGCTCTCGCTCTCAGAAGCCACCCGAGACGACTGTGGAGCAGCAGCAGCAGCAGCAAGGTGCCGAAGCGCACTTCGGGGCCTTGAAAAAAGACGCCACTCCTGAAAAATACCTAAGGCGGGATTAAAGAGGAGTCGCCGGCTTTCGGATCACTTTCAAGGGTATTATTTCCTTTCCTGCAACAACACTCTCCTCTTCCCTTCTCATATAATGAGGGCGAGAGAGAGAGAGAGAGAGAGAGAGAGAGAGAGAGAGAGAGAGAGAGAGAGAGAAAGAGAGAGAGAAAGAAAGCGAGCGAGAGAGACACGGAAAAGGGGTCAAACTGCGAGGCTGAGCAGGTCTGCAGACGGGCTCCAGCTCCTGGGGACTAAACCTCCAGCAGCAAGCGGGCGACCCGGGCCGGACCCCACGGCGACCCGGCAGACACGCGCCCGCGGGGAGGCGCGCGCACGAGCCGGGGCCGGGGCCGGGCTGCGCCCCCAGAGCCGTCGGGCCAACTCGGTCCCGGGCCGCGGCGGGGGAGGGGCGGCGGCACTCACCACGGGTCGAACTCGTGGATGATGCTCTCGAAGCGGATGACGGCGAAGAGGCGCGAGCTGAAGCCCGCCAGCCAGGCCAGGAAGAGGATGGTGAAGGAGAGCAGCGACTGCCAGCCGGCCGGCTGCGACAGCCCCCCGGACAGCGCCGCGGGCGCCGGCTTGGGCGCCGCCGCCGCCGCCGCCTTCTGCGCGAACTGGGCCCCGGGCCCGTGGTGGCCCTGCCGGCTGTTCCCCAGGGCCATGAGGCCGCTCCACGGGGACGAGTTGAGGGACGACTTGTGCTTGCTCTCCGGGGCCGAGGGCTCCGCCATGTTGTGCCCCGGCGGCGGGTCTGGCTCTCCTCCGCGGCCGCCGCCGCCGCCGCCGCCGCCGCCGCCGCCTGGAGCGAGGGGTGCTGGGCGGGGACCCGGAGGAGGAGGAGGAGGGACGGCGGGAGGAGGAGGGCCGAGCTGGCGCGCCCGCCCTCAGCGCCGCGAGGCCGGGGCACGGGGGGTGGAGGCGGCGGCGGCGGGGAGTCTCCGCCTCAGCGGTGGCCGCGGCCGCCGCTCGCTCAAGCCAGATGGCCCCGGCGCCCCAACAGCCATCCGCGTCCCCAGTGCAGCTGCGGCGGCGCCGGCGGGAGCCGGCGGGACGAGGGCGCCAGAGCGGGAGCCGACGGAGGCGGCACCAGAGCGCCGAGCAGCAATGACATTCTCCCTCGCGCCCGGCGGGCCGAGAGCGGCGGGAGGAGGAGCCCCGGCGTCGGGGCGGGGCGATGGCAACCGCTGGCTCCGCCCCCGCCCCACAGGAACGGGCCCCTCCGCCTGTCAGGGAGCGACAGGTCCGTTAGGGGGCGGGCCCAGAACGCGGGCGCCGGCCAATGGGCGCGCGAGCCGGGGCGGGGCGGGGCCCAACGGCCCTCCTCCTCCTCCTCCTCCCCTCCCCCTCGCGGCCTCGCGCCCATTCGCCCAGAGCCGCCGCCGCTGCCGCCGCGCTGCGCGGCTACGGTTTCATTGTCAGTTGAAAGACGCGGTTTCGCGCGCGCGTGCGGTCTACGAGGAAGGGTGTCCCGCGGCCCTGCTCGCTCCACGGAGCCGAGGATGGCGAGGTGGTCGGGCACGGCCGAGCTGCTCCGCCCTCCACCAAACTCGGCGAAGAGGGAGGCGGAGAGCGCGGGCCGGCCGCTCTCCGCGCGGTCGTGACTTTTAACCCGCTCGGCGCGGAGCGGCGCCACGTGACTGGGCGCGCATGCGCGCTGCGCGAGCCCGGGGTCCAGCCGCCGCGCTCCGCGGTCCCGCAGCCCCGCGCGCCCCGAGCGGCTGCAGGGAGACCTCCGGGGGTGCCCGGGGGCCGGCGGAACTCCACCCGGGCTCCCCTTTTTCCCATTTCTTGCATTTTCGAATAGCAAAAGTAATGAGTGTTGACCAATGGAAAATTGAGCCTGTGCAGGAATTCCTGGTTGGCGACTTGCAGACTTAACCATCCAACGAGGCAAGCTATTTTTTAACTTTCCCAGGACAGGCAGACTGTTAGGTAATTCCGAGCGAAGGGTAGCCGGACCCGAGTTTTTACTAGGTTGTGCTTTTTATAACCCTCCTTCCCTTTGCCTGCCCCGCTCCCAATAAAGGATTAACAAGTAAGCTAACCTCAGGGCAGCAGGGGTTGAAGTGAAATAGCAACTACTTGATTTCTCGTGTGAATTCACAGTTAGTCGTCCATTTTATTAGGTAGGTGACATCTGAATTTAAAAGCGTGTTATTTTACTCGTAACTAATGCCACTATTAAGTTACACGAGTTTTTAGACTACCGATTTCGTGTGTGTGTGTGTGTGTGTGTGTGTGTGTGTGTGTGTGTGTGTATACTACTGGGGTTTGAAAATAGAAACGGTCTACTTCTAAGCTACACCCCAGCCCTATTTTCTTTATTATAAAACAGGTTCTCACTAAGTTCCTGAGGGCCTTACTGAATTGCTGAGGCTAGTGTCACCTGCGATCCTCCTGTCTCAGCCTCCCAAACCCTGGGATTATAGGCGTGCCCAGCACACTGGGCTCCAGTTGTATGTAAACTGGTCTTTTCAAAATATTAGGTAAATGAACAAGTGTACTTAGCTAGAGGCTGCTCTCTGAAACTCATGGATCGAGCTACTCTTAGCCCAAGTAACTATTGTCTTTTCCTTACAAAAATGAAGTCTAAAGAGTGAAAAGGTTTCCAGAAATAGACTTTGTCCCCACCAATAAAACAGCCAACATTTATTGAACAAATACGTTTTAATGACAATTGTGATAAAACATTAACCAATCTCTTTTGTACAGAGGAAGGTGCTATGTTCTTCCTCAGATCTCAAGCAATACATGTTTAAATGACAGCCACGCCGGGCGTGGTGGCGCACGCTTGTAATCCCCGCGCTTGGGAGGCGGAGACAGGAGGATCGCGCAGGTTCGAAGCCAGCCGCACTGTTTTAAGAGACCCTGTTTCCAAATAAAAAAGTATAAAATAGGTCTGGGGGTGTAGCCCGGAGGTAGAAAGGTTTCCAGGAACCCCAGTACCACATAAATAAATAGATAAATAAATAAATAATAAATGACAGCCTCTCAGTATGTTTGCCCATATTCCATGAACCAAAACTCTGTTGGCCTAAAATAACAAAATTTATTTATTTATTTTAGCTTTTGGATCATTTAAACCCTTTAACTTTGGCTATTTCTACTTTATTGTTCCACATGTAGCTATTCCTGGTAAGTTGGGCGTTATTTTCTTTTGCTTCTCTAGTTGGCTGTGTAGCAGCTGGCAGCTTGGTCTAAAAAGGGACCAGGCAGCCTGGCATGGTGGTGCACACCTGTAATCCCAACACTTGGGAGGCTGAGGCAGGGGGATCGCAGGTTCAAAGCCAGTCTCAGCTCCTTAGCTGAGGTCTCTAAGAGACCTGTCTCCAAATAAAATATAAAAAAATATAGGGCTGGCAGTATAGCCTGATGGTAGAAAGCCTCTGGGTTCCACCCCCAGTAACACACACACACACACACACACACACACACACACACACACAAGACCTTGTTTCAAAATTAAAAAAAAAAAAAAAAATAGAGTCGTGCCTGGTGGCACATGCTTTTAATCCCAGCATTTGGGAGGCAGAGACAGGAGGATCCCGGTTCCCAGACAGCCTCAGCTACTTAGTGAAGCCCTTGCTACTCAGTATGACCTTGTTTCAAAATAAAGAATAAAACAGTAAGGCTGGGGGTGGAGCTTGGAGGTAGAATACCCCTGGGTTCTATCCCTAGTACTGCAAAATAAATAAATACATAAATAAATACATAAATAAATTTTAAAAAATGTTCACCGACAGCCTAAGCTACTTAGTGAGGACCTCCGCAATTTAGTGAGACCCTGTTTCAAAATAAAGAGTAAAAAATTAGGGCTGGGGGTGTGACTCAGAGATAGAATGCTCCTGGGTTTAATCCCTAGCACCACACAAAGAAAAAAGAATTTTTTTAGATTAAAGGGCTGGGGCTGTCGGTCAGAAGCAGAATGTCCCTAGGTCCAGTGCCCTGTACTAAACTCACACACTGAAACAAGGCACGGTTTCTAGCCCCCAGTTATTGCTTTTTAATGTGTAGCATCAGGTGAGTAGCCTGCCTGGGTCGCCCTTTTAACACTTTGTCTGTTGTTGCTACTGAATGAGATCGCTTCTCCAAAAACACTATGGAAAATTGTTCAGAAGCAGACGCAGATGCAGGCTGGTGGTAAGGGTCAAGGCCGTATGAAAACCACTTTTATTCTTGGTATTCATTCATTCAACGAATAATTATTGAGCCCCTCCTTGATATTAACTGATAGGTCAGGTCCCTCCCTTCCCCCATGGGACCCTGCAGTGGGGACAGGAGGCGGAACCCCGGAAGCCAGAAGCAGAGATGTTATGAGACTCACGGGCCGACTCCAGAGGTCGCGGGAGGACCAGCATTCCCATGCCGCCAGCTCCACCCTAAGACTCCAGCTACACAGATCCCCTTACTTCCTCTCTGCCACGTGACTCTGCCTACCGACTGTGACTCTGCCTACCGTTACTCTGCTGACCACGTAGCTCTGCTGCTCAATCATCGGTCCAGTCATCGGTCCCTTCCCCCACGGTGGGCAGATCTCACCCGAAGGTGCCGGTTGATTAAAGAGGCCTTTAATAACTTGGCTGGTGTTTGCCTCCTTCGCGACTCCCAACTCCATTTCAACCTCAAATTAACCACTATGTGGACACTGGAATCAAGCAGAAAATCAGAGCGGTGTGGCTCCAGCCCTCGCAGTCACCAGCCAGCCCCAGGGAAATGGTCATCAGAGCATCCCATTACTTTAGTAATGGGATGGATGCTTCGGAGCAGCAGTATACTGGAAAGTTTGATCTACACAAAGATGGAATTAGTGCCCCGAGGAAACAGCTCTGAAAGGGAGTGCCAGTGGACCCGGGGAAGAAGGACGGAAAGATAGCCAGGCCTAGAAACACATGCAAAGGCCCTGTGGTGTGGCAGGGAAGGCAAGTCCTAAGAACCCAGAAAAGGGCCAGTACGGTTGCAACACAGTGGGAGACGGTGGGGTAGGTAGGTCGTGTTATTAAGAAGTATTTGGGGGCTGGTCATGGTGGCGCACGCTTTTAATCCCAGCATTTGGAAGGCTGCGACCAGAGGATTGTGGTTTGCAGACAGTCCTCGGCTACTTAGTGAGGCCCTCCGCAACTTAGTGAGACCCTGTTTCAAAATAAAGAATAAACAACAGGGCTGGGGACATAGTTTGGAGGTCAAATGCCCCTGGGTTCCATCCCCAGACCTGCAAAAAAAAAAAAAAAAAAAAAAAAATTTGGAACTTCATTTTAACCTGACAGTCCTGGGAAGCCATAAAGGCTTTGAAACTAGATGTGCTGGGTTTGAGATGGAGTGAGACAGTCGATCGACTGTGTGTTTTTAAAAGAGCACTGAGGCTGCAAGGTGGTAAGCACTTTGGAGAGGAGGATCAGAAAGAGATCTCATTAGTCTACCTGAGACTTCGGGGCTGCTGCTTCTGTGAGGAATATATTACTGTCACATCATGAAGGAACCCTTAGAAATAAATTGCAATGCTGTGAATTCTCAATTCCCAGCCTTTGGAGGGAGTAAAATAGTTCCCAGTTTGTGCATGAAGCCCCAGTGTCCTCGCCCCCTCTCTCTACCTGAGCTTCTTGACCCAGTTAGGCCTCTGTTAGGTCCTGGCCCAGTTCAGAGCCCCGGAAGTCATCCACGAGACTAAGGACATCAGAGGCCGCGCCTGAGGGGAGGCGGTGTTCGGGCTGCAACGTGGGATCCGCGGACGTTCACAAGACAGGGCAGGAAGAGAGCTGGTAGGATTCCAAGTGGGGACAGGAAGTTTTAAAAAGTAATACACAAAGTCTAACATTAATGAGGGTGCACTGGGTGATGAAGATGAAGAGGAAGATAAGAACCGGATTTTCAAGGACTTTTCTGCCTGATTCAAAAGTTTCAGATATTCATCTGTAAGCAAAAACAGTAACATGATCAGACTTGTTTGGTAGAAGAAAAAAATGGGGATGGCAGTGTGAAGGAAGCGTACTCTTTTAAAAACACACTGGAAGCCAGGCGTGGTGGCGCACGCTTGTAATCCCCGCCCTTGGGAGGCTGAGACGGGAGGATCGGGAGGATCGCACGGGTTCGAACCCAGCCTCAGCTAGTTAGTGAGGCTTTCAGCAACTTAGTGAGACCCTGTTTCCAAATAGAATATAAAAAAGGTCTGGGAGTATAGGCCGGAGGTAGAAAGCCTCTGGGTTCCACCCCTGGTACCACAAAAAAAATAAATAAAAATAAAAACACACTGGAAGACAGGCATGGCGGGCGCATGCTTTTAATCCCAGTACTTGGGAGACTGAGACAGGAGGATCTGGGTTAGCAGCCAGCCTCGGCTACTTAGTGAGGCCCTTTGCAACTCAGTGAGACCTTGTTTCAAAATAAAGAATAAAAATATCTAGTTGAGGGTGTAGCTCGGAAGTAGAATGCCCCTGGGTTCCATACCCAACACCACACAGCACACAAACACACACACACATACACACAATAATAATAATAGTAATAAATAAATAAAAACACACTGCAGAGCAGGAGAGTAGAAGCCTGGAGACCAGTAAGGAAGCATTTGTAGGTGTTTAGGCAAGAGAATTAGTGTCAAATTTTGGAAGTGGGACCCAGAGAGAAGGCTACCGATAGAAGAAGCATCAAGCAGGTGGAATCTGAGCTGGGCATGGTGGCGCACACCTGTGATCTCAGTACTTGGGAGGCTGAGACAGGAGGAGCGCAGGTTTGAGACCAGCCTCCGTGGTTTAGTAAAGACTCAGCAACCGAATGAGACCCTGCTTCAGACTTTTAAAAATAAAAAAAAAAAGGGTGTAGCTCAAAAGTGGAATGTCCCTGGGATCGATTCTCAGTACCCTCCACCCACACACAAAGGAGGGGGAAGAGGAGGAAAGGAAGGGGAGAAGGCAGAATCCAGACCCTGATGGTCAGAGCAAGATACAGGAAGCGCGGGTTTTAATGAGCCTGGAGCTTCTGGCCTGGTCACCTGGGTGAAAGTTTCCACAGAAATGGGACGCACGGGACAAGGAGGAGTCTGGCCTGGTGGTGTTTTACGTCCTTGTAGGGCACCCAGAGGAGGAGCTAACGGGCATGTTGATTAAGAGAGCCGTTGCTCAGAGGGTCATTTTATTTTTTTCCCCCTGGAGATAAAGGTTTAGAACTTCATAGCCATGGATGACATTTTGCTGGCACCAAAGAAAAAATGAGAAAAAGCTTGAGGATCGAGTCCTAAGGAACTCCTGACTTAAGAAGCTAGATGAGAGCCGGGCGCGGTGGGCGCGCTGGTCATCCAGCATTCGGGAGGCTGAGACCTGGAGGATCGCGGTTCAAGGCCAGCCTCAGCTACTTAGTGAGGCCCTCTGCAACTCAGTGAGACCCTGTTTCAAAATAAAGAATAAAAAATAGGGCAGGGGCTGTAGCTCAGAGGTCGAAATGCCCCTGGGTTCCATCCCCAGACCCAGAAAATAAATAAATAATTAAATAAGAAGCTAGATGTGCCCGCAGAGAGCCCCAGGTAAAAAGAGAGAAGGGTGGATTGTACGGATGGAAAGATGGATGGATATGGCCGGCCGGCCGGCTGAGTAGGAGTGAGCATGACAGCAGCTAAGAGGTCAACAGCCACACGGGGTCAGAGAAATGGAGCAGCGCAGCGCACAGCTGACCGTGGACCTCTGTTTCTGCAACCAGGAGCTCAGCGGCTTCTTTTTTCTCTTGGTTTTTTTTTTTTTTTTTTTTTTCAGTACTGGGGATGGATCCCAGGGGCATTCTACCTCTGAGCTACACCCTCAGCCCCATTTTTTTATTTTTTATTTTGAAACAGGGTCTCACTGAGGTGCAAAGGGCCTCACTAAGTAGCTGAGGCTGTCCGTGAACCCCGATCCTCCAGTCTCAGCCTCCCGAATGCTGGGATTATAAGCATGGGCCACCACGCCCGGCTCAGCAGTCTCTTTACTGAGGTCAGCTTTAGTGGGGTCATCGGACAGAAACCAGGCGACAGCAGGTGCAGAAGCATGAGACATGAAGCCCCGGAAGGGTATAGACCACGCTTCCTCAAAATCTGGCTCTGAAAGCCCAGAAGACCACATCAAGCCAAGAAGAGGCCACCGTACTGATCCACAGTCCCTGGGCTGCCGGAGTGGGGCACACAACTGGCATTTTCAAATATTTAGTGACTGCAGGATTCCCCCACTCTTCCCCTGTCCCCTTTTGGCAGGTGGCTGCCAGGATCCCTGCCTGGTGGCACACAACTCCAGAAGAGGAGAAGGAAGCAGAGAGGGAGAGCGCAGGTTAGAGCTGTGACATCCCAGAGTCACTGCCAAGATGCAGTGTGGCGGCTCCGATGACGGGCTTGGGGACCTGCTGCCAGGCACCAAATCCTGGCTTCATTCTTCAGAGCCATGTGTCCTGTGGCAAGTCACTTGACCCTCCTCCCTCCACTCTACAGTGGGCAGGATCACACCGGGGCCTTAGGGTTGTGTCCGGGGACTAAAGACTCAGTAGTGAAAAGAACTTAGAACAGAGCCGGGCACCATTCAGCATCTGTCGGTGGTTAACAGGGTTATCAGGACCAGCGCTGTATCCACAACAAATACAAGGAGCTACGGGACTCCTCGCCTGGAGATCCTTAACTCAATCCTCCATGACCGGAGCCCATCTGAAGTCGTCTTCCTGGTTTCTTCAACTGGAAAGTGTCGGCCTCCAGTTAAGTGTTCCTTCTGGACCGGGTCTCGCTGAACTGTCGGCGGGAGAAGTTAGCGACAGTGAAGGTGGGAAGAGAAGGAGCGTGACCGCCGCTGCTCACTGGCTCTCCGTGGTCCTAGACACCTGGAGTCCATCTCCTGTGTAGACTCCGCCCCTTGGGCATGGTCTGGATTTTAGGGACTTGTCTCTAAGAAAAAGAAGACGACAAAAGGAAAGAAAGGGCATTTTTTTTGTTTTGTTTTGTTTTGTTAAGTACTAAGCATGGAACCCAGGGGCATTCAACCTCCAAGCTACACTCCAGCCCTATTTATTATTCTTTATTTTGAAACAGGGTCTCACTGAGTTGCAGAGGGCCTCACTAAGTAGCCGAGGCTGGCTGCAACATGATCCTCCTGTCTCAGCCTCCCGAATGCTGGGATGACAAGTGTGCGCCACCACGCCGGGCTCGAAATAGCAAGAGGTCCTAAGCCAGGCGGCTGCACACTTGTAATCGCAGTACTTGGGCAGCTGAGAAAGGAGAATTGCAGGTTCAAAGCCAGCCTCGGCAACGTAGTGAGACTCTCAGAAACCTAAGTGAGACACTGTTTTCAAATAAGAAATAAAATCAGGCTGGGGGTATAGCTTGGAGGTAGAACGCCCCTTAGTTCAATCATCAGTACCAAAAATATATAGATAAATAAAATAAAAAAAGGTTTATCAAACATGGGTCTCTGTTGGGTGTGGTGGCACATACTTGTAATCCCAGCATTTGGGAGGCTGAGACAGGGTTCAATCTTCAGTACCAAAAAAAATTTTTCAAAATAAAGAATAAAAAATTAGGCCGGACATGTAGCTCAGAGGTAGAATGCCCCTGGGTTCAATCCCTAGTACCAAAAGAAAAAAAAAAAAAAAGAAAAAAGAAAAAACTAAAAAAGGGTTTGGGTATTTCCTCTTTTTCTTTTCTTCTCTCTCTCTCTCTCCCCCCCTCTCTCTCTCTTTCTCTCTCTCTCTCTCCCCCTCTCTTTAGTACTTAGGCCAATTTTTCATTTCTTTATTTGGAAACAAGGTCTCACTAGGTTTCTGAAAGCCTTTCTTTGAACTTGCTATCCTCCTGTCTCAGCCTCCCAAGTACTGAGATTACAAGCATGTGCCACCACGCCTGGCTCCTCCTCCTTTTCCTGTCTCATCTCTCTGTTCCTGTCAGCCTCTTTGGACCCCCAACGCTCACCCTCTAGCAAGCAAACACACTGAGAGTAGTCATAGAAAGATGCCCAGTCGGGCAAGTTCTCTGTTGAGCAACCCACAAGCACCCAAGACCTATTAATAGCCACGGGAGAGTTTGGAAGCAGAACTTCCGCAGTCCAGCCCTGTGAAGACTCAGCTCAGAGGCCGCCTGAGTCAAGACTCCCACCACCTGCACCCAAACTCCCGTTCCTGAAACCGGGAACTAAAAAAGTGCATTCTTCTAAGCCGGGAGTGGTGGCGCACGCTTGTAATCCCAGCATTCGGGAGGCTGAGACAGGAGGATCGCGGTTCGCGGACAGCCTCAGCTACTTAGTGAGGCCCTCTGCAGCTCAGTAAGTCCCTGTTTCAAAATAAAGAATAAAAAAGTAGGGCTAGGGGTGTAGCTCGGAGGTAGAATGCCCCTGGGTTCCATCCGCAGTACCACACACACACACAAAAAAAAAATTAAAGATAAAATTATCCTCTCATCTAGAGATTCCACTACCTGCTATATATTTAAAGGAAATAAAATAGCTATGTCAAGGAGTTAAGCAATGCCTGAGTGCTGTGGGAGGTATGAAAACGAATACTATCTTCTAATTTATAATCTGATAGAACTGAGGGTTGCAACTTTTTCTGCAAAGGGCACAGGAAATATTGTTAGCTGTGTGGGTTATACAGTCTCAACCTACTACTCAATTCTGTCACTGTAGCAGAAGAACGGCCAGAGATAATATGCAAGGGAACAGGCATGGCTGTTCTCCAACAAACACAGGCACTCCTGCAGGCCACTGCATTAACCTTTGCGGGAGAGGAATACAGTAATTACTATGATCCCATCTAGATTAAAATCCAGTAAAAAGCAAAGGATGTTCTGTACCGTGACTAAGAGCTAGAGCTGGTGTCCAAGCACTTAGCAAGGATGTTTTCATGACTTAGCCTCAAACAATAGGTAGGGTTTTGATTTGGAGGGTCGAAAGTGTGCATTAGGAGTCGTGTAAAAGCAGAGCCTGGCCGGGCGTGGTGGCGCATGCTTGTAATCCCAGTATTTGGGAGGCTGAGACAGGAGGATTGCACAGGTTCAAAGCCAGCCTCAGCGACTTAGGCTCTCAGCAACTTAGACCCTGTTTCAAAATAAAGTATAAAAAATAGATCTGGGAGTGTATCCCAGAGGTAGAAGGGCCCTGGGTTCCATCCACAGTAACACACACACACACACACACACACACACACAGAGCGGAGCCTGGTGACGCACACTTGTAATCTTGGAGCTTGGGAGGCTGGGTCAGGAGGATTAGCGAGGCCATCAGCAACTTAATGAGATCTTGTTTCAAAATAAAAAATAAAAAATAGGGTTGGAGATATAAATTGGAGATAGAATGCCCCTGAGTTCAAGCTCTAGTCACACACACACACACACACACACACACACACACACACACACACACACCACATATACACAGAGAGGATACCTGGGAATGAGCAGTGATCTAGAATTGACACGCATCATCACATTTTGTCTTTATTTGCTAGCACTGAAACGGTGACATGACCCAGTTGTAGATTCCGGGTCATAAAGGCAAGCATTTCTCATGTTCAGACTCTGGAATTTCATATTTCTACGTCCATTACCTCACGGCTTCCGAAGGAGGAAGGTGTATCGATTAGACACACATTTGGCTAAAAGCGACAGAGGGCCCAAAGGATGGTGGCTTAAACAAGGAGGTGTTTATACTTTCTCCCATAATACAAACCCCTGAGCAGGGCGTTGCGGGAAGGCTCGGCGGCTCAGCAATGCGCTTCCTGCTGGGTAGTTTGCTGTCAACCCTCCCCAGCCCTTCTTAGGGCTCCTGGAGTTGCATAGATGAAGCTGAACGCCACCCTTCCTGGACCCTCTTCTCTGTGTTGAGAGAGAGAAAGGGAGGGAGAGCGAGAGAGAGCGAGAGACAGGAGAGAGAGAGAGAGAGAGAGAGAGAGAGAGAGAGAGAGAGAGAAAGGGAGGGAGAGAGACAGGAGAGAGAGAGACAGGAGAGAGAGAGAGAGAGAGAGAGAGAGAGAGAGAGAGAGAGAGAGAATGGGAGGGAGAAAGAGAGACAGAAGGAGAGAGGGAGGGAAAGAGCGAGAGAAAGGGAGGGAGAAAGAGAGGGAGAAAGAGAGACAGAAGGAGAGGAGGGAAAGAAAGAGAGAAAGGGAGGGAGAAAGAGACAGAGAAAGACAGATAGAGAGGGAGAGAGGGAGAGGGAGAAAGAGGGGGCTTTCAGAAGAGAAAGAACGAGCAGACGTGGGATATATAGCATCTTTTTGGCTGGCGTGAAAACCACCTACATAGTTGTAGACGCAGACAGTTTGTGGGAGCTCTTAAAGATTACTGAGAATCAAAGCAGTTTCCAGGAGCGCCTTTGAGAACTACCTCCCTCCCTCCTGGAGGCTGAAGTTTGCGAGGTCTCCTTCCCTGATGCTGAACTGCGGAGAGCAGCTTGTTTGTTTGTTTGCATGTGTAGTACTGGGGATTGAGCCCAGGGCATTCTACCTCTGAGCTATACCCTCAGCCCTAGTTTATTTTTATTTTCAAACAGGGTCTCGCTAGGTTACTGAGAGTCTCACTAATTTGCCGAGGCTGGTCTTGAACCTATGAGCCCCTATCTCAACCTCCCAAGTACTGGGATTGCAGATGTGTGCCACCATGTCCAGCTAGGCCTTTATTTTTTTAATAAAGTGCCTAGAGTAGCAGTTTTCCCAAGTGAACCCAATAATATATGCTCAGTTCCCTTTATTGATTTCTTCTCTTGAGTGTCACCTCACTACTGCCGCAGATCTAGATATTAGATCAACATTGGGGGCAGAAGTGAAGGGGGAGGTGCCAATCACACATGTCCTTTTTTTTTTTTTTTTTTTTTGGTGGTACTGGGGTTCCTGGAAGCCCTTCTACCTCCAGGCTACACTCCCAGACCTATTTTTACATTTTTATTTGGAAACAGGGTCTCCTAAGCCAGCCCGCGTGGCTGGCTTCAAACCTGCGCGATCCTCCTGTCTCTGCCTCCCAAGCGCGGGGATTACAAGCGTGCGCCCACATGTCCTCCTTTTTAAAAGCAAAACAAACAGTTCTCCTCCAATTCTAGTAGCAGGAGCTCTTAGTTCTCGCAGGCACCACTGTCTCCCACGATCACACTGACTTTATATTGGGTGATGGCTTTGTTTCTCTGGCCAGTTCTGGCCTTCCTGAAAGCTTAAACAAACAAAGATTCTGAAATTAGGTTTCAGTGGCTCTGCTGGGCCTGGTTCAGATCATGTGCCAAATTCCCTGGCCACCACGAGCCTTTGCCAAGAGCTGAGAAATACTCAAGGGCTGGGCTGCAGCACGAGTTCAGTCAGACTCAGACTGAAAGGAAGCTGGACTCCATGGTGAAGAGGAAAAGAGAAATCTCCCCGCTATTTAGGAGGGAGAATTTTGGTTGCAAGGCAAGCCAGCTGATTGCACGTATTTATAGTATATGTGCGTGTTAGACAGAATTAGCACCAAGAACCTAAAATTTGAAGACCATGTAAAATAAGTATTTCAACGTGTGTGTGTTTACATCTTCCCCTATTCACTTACTACGTTTTTCACACATGATATGAACCCAGAGCAAAGGTTGGCAAAGTGTTTCTATCAAGAGCCAAATGGTAATATTTAGGCTTTGTTCGCTGTAAGGTTCAACCACTCAACTTTGCCACGGTGGTGCCAAAACAGCCAAAGACAGTATATCCACTGAGGCTTAGCTGTGTTCCAATAAAACTTTATTTGCCAAAGCAGGCAATAAGCCAGGTTTGGCCCAAAGACTCTGGATGCCAACTCCGGAGTTCGACCATTTTTTTTTTTTTAAATTCCTGAAATCGTGCAAACGGGAGCTAAGCTTTTGCAGCCTGTGCTTGATAACTGATTTTGTTATCATCCTCCTCATTATTATTATTTTACTTAATTTTATTCAAGGTGTGTGTTACTAGGATGGAACCCAGGGGTATTTTACCTCCGAGCTATAGCCCCAGCCCTATTTTTAATTTTATTTGGAAACAGGTTCTCACTAGGTTGGTGAGCTTTACTATTTGCTGGGGCTGTCCTTGAACCTGCGACCTTCCTGTCTCAGCCTTCTAAGTACTGGGATTACAGGTGTGCGCCACCATGTCCGGCTCCACCCTGTCTTCTAACTGCCAAATTCATCCCTCTTTTCATCCTTATTGGTAATTGCCTTCATTATTTCTTTTTGTACCCTTTCAATGTTCTTTATGGAAATGTCAGCATGTATGAACCTATTTTCTTACTTTTCAATTCTTTTTCTGTGCTTTCTATTCTTCTCTCATTTATTTATTTATTTATTTATCTATTTATTTATTTTGCGGTACTGGGGATGGAACCCAGGGGCATTCTACCTCCAAGCTACACCCTCCGGTCCTATTTTTTAGTCTTTTTTATTTTTTGGAACAGGGTCTCACTGAGTTACGAAGGGCCTCACTAAATAACTGAGGCTATCTGCAGACCAGGACCCTCCAGTCTCCACCTCCTGAATGCTGGGATTACAAGCATGCGCCACCACGCCTGGCCCCTCTCTCCATCTTTTGTGGTACTGGGGATGGAACTCAGGGGCATTCTACCTCCGAGCTACATCTCCAGCCCTATTTTTTATTCTTTATTTTGAAACAGGGTCTCACTGAGTTGCAAAGGGCCTCACTAAGTAGCTGAGGCTGTCTGCAAACCTGGATCCTCCTGTTTCAGCCTCCCAAATGCTAGGATTACAAGCGTGGGCCACCACGCTGGTCTAATTTTTTCTAAACATGTATTTTCAAGATTTTTCTACATTAACTCCTACAGACACTCTTTCTTTCTTTCTTTCTTCCTTTCTTCCTTCCTTCCTCTCTCTTTCTCTCTTTCTTGTTCTTTCTTTCCTTCTTCCTTTTTTTTGTGGCACAGGGGCATTCTACTTCCGAGCTATACCCTCAGTCCTATTTTTATATTTATTTTTAAAAATTTGAAACAGAGCCTTGCTAATATGCTAAGACTGGCCTTGAACCTGCGATCCTCCTGTCTCAGCCTCTCAGGTATAGGGATTACAGGTGTGTGCCACCATGCCTGGCCTTTTTCTTTTTTTTTTTTTTTTTTTCCTTTCTATGGCTCCATAGTATTCCAGAGGATAGACCATAATAATTCAGTCATCCACTGGTGAAAGTCTGGCTGCATACAGTCTTGTGCTGTTAAGGTTATAATGAATACAGTGAATACCAGGTTCTAATGAATACACATTATAACCAGGTTATAAAATCACAACAGAAGTGATCTTTCCTATATGCAAATGTGGTTTTTTGGGGAAATAACCATAAGCAAAATTTGGTATTGGTATGTCCATTTGTAATTTCAATCGATAAATTCTCTTCCATATGACATTGTATCAGTTGCATGTCCACCATGTGTGAGAAGCCGGTTTTCCAGGGTTCTCCAGTGGAGGATGTTAACGGACCGTTGTTGACTTTTTTGCCTAGAAGTGAGGCCCACACTGGTAGTTTGAATTCATGTTTCCTTCATGAGCGAGGCCGAGGGTACTTTATAACCTTAAAGGCAGTCCTTCTACATCCTCAGTAAGAGAATTATCATCACCGATTGTACATCCAGAAACATAATTATTGGAATAGTACGCTCCGATGTTTTGGAAACCATTAACATGTATAGTTTATTTGCTAGTTGCTCAGAAAATGAGGTCATCTATATCAAACTCATGCAAATTTGTTCTGTAGGAAAAAACCAACACCCACAACTCTTCTACTGTTCAGTTTAGCATATCCCTAGATCATCCACTCTAGATCACGTGCTTCATGAAAGTACCTTTGAAGTCATGGAGGGACTTTTACTGCATGTTAAGAAATTCAAATAAAAATTTGAATTTTTTTCTGAGCACCTGAGCACCTCCCTTGACAAAAACACGATCGTTTCATTTTGTTTTTAACATTATGAAGTTGTGTGTCTTCCTAATGTGTTGCTAAACTGGCTACCTTTTTTGGAGAATTTTACAGGAGCAGATGAAAAAACAGGTTACTTTAGCAGATACTGTTTTCCTTCAATGTTTCAACTACGATCATAGCGCCTCAGAGGCTGTACTATCACCCAAGTTGATCTGCCTCTTTTTGGGTTTCATGTCGGCTTTATTTATTTATTTTCGGGTACTCGGATTGAACCCAGGGTGTGCTACGTCCAAGCTACAAGTTCTGTCTTTTTTATTTTTTATTTTGAAATAGGATCTCAATAAGTTGCTGAGGGCCTCGCTAAGTTGCTGGGGCTGGCCTCGAACCTCCGTTTCTCCTGTCTTGGCCTCTTGAGTATTGGGATTATGAACATGTGCGACCACATTCAGCTTTCCATGTTGATCCAAGCAATCCTAGAATCAGGAATTGCATTATGTTTGTGAGAAAACTGATAAAATTCTCTTCTCATGTGGCAGTCATAAAAAAAGTCAGAGTGAAGTTCAAAGCAGAAGTTTATAGACTATAAGATTTTCCCGCACACATGTCAAGAAAACCGGAAACCTGAAATAAGGACCCTCTCTTGCTTAACAAGAAAACGTAATAGCTATTGTGCTTCCGGAGTATGCTTTTTAAAACATCTGCCTACTTCTTTTTGTGGTAAGTTGCTGATATCTCAAGTGTTCAATTTTAAAATTTAGGTACAGTCAATATTATCTTGAAGAAGTGCATTCCACTTAATAATTACACAGAACAAATTCATTTGCTAAGAAATTAGAAGGGATTTTGTTTGTTATTAAATTAGTGACACAATGAAGAACGGTGGCCCCATTAACTAGAAGTTATAAAGTAGAAAACCACATTATAATGTTGATAATAAAAACAAAATTAAAAGGAGCTGAAGGGACATATTAATTATTTTTAAAAAAAATTCCTAAACATCTAAAGCATTATAAGTGCATTTATGATTGGGGATATTAATTCTACCTCTGATCGTGTGGGGCTCTTACACTCTTCTGGTTTTCAAAGAACAGAGCTATATTTGGGTTGCTGGGTAATGGAGTTTATTGAAAAGATGCACAGAGGAGTGAAGAGACAGGAAGACATCTCTGCAGCTGCACAATCAGATCGTGCAGAAAACAGGAAGTTATTTCAGGACACAGCGGTCCTGGGCAGCCAAACCCTCCTGGACCTGCAGCATGACCTGCCGTCCTCCCTGCACCGTGCGGGGTCCAGCAGCGGACTCGCCGTCCCGGCCACCCCATCCCTTCTTCTCCTTCTCCCTGTGCGTGCTTCCTATGGCTTTTATTGCTCTGTGTCTTCGGATTATCCACTGCCCTCCCTCTCTCTTCCACTCCTACGGTCCAGGGAACTTGATGCATCTATCTGTCTTAGATCAGTGTTCCCAGAAACGGACCTCGAGTGGAGATTTGGGCGGATGGATTGAGATGGTTTATTCAGAAAGTGCTCTCAGATAAAAATCAGCAAGGGAGGGAGAAGGGAAGGAAGCCAAGCAAGGGTGCAACCTCGAGCCAAGACCGCGGAAGATCCCTGGGCCTCAGCCGGGGGCAGCGCGGCAGTGACACTGGACCAGGTGCTGTGTCTTAGTACCCCACACCTGTTGCCCGTGGCCTGCCAATGGCTGGGGAGGCCTCAGCCTCTAGGTCTTTTCAGATCGCTGGTTAATGGGAAAAAAAAAAGGGCCAAGGAAGGTTCACACAAATGATAAAGAGGGATCCGAGGGTATTCAGCGCTCAGCCTTCAGCCGCAGCTTCAAGGGTGCCTCAGGCTGAAGCTCCCAAGGGGAGAGATGATCTGATGGGGCCATAAAGTTGCCTCCAGTATATGGTTTTCCTATTGGGCTTTTTTTTTTTTTTTTTTTTTTTGGAAATGGAGCTTGAAGCCACAGGTATCCTACTTGGGAGAGGACCCCCCATCCTTTTTACTTTTACTTTTATTATTTTTGCGGTATTGGGGATGGAACCCAGGAGCATCCGACCTCTGAACTACACCACCCCCTATTTTTTATTCTTTATTTTGAAAGAGGGTCTCAGATAGTTGCAGAGGGCCTCACTAAATAGCTGAAGATCTTCCTGTCCCAGTCTCCCAAATGCTGGGATTACAAGTGCGCACCACCACACCCGGCTCCCTTTCCATTTATTTGTGTTTTGAAACAGGGTCTTGCTAAGTCGTTGAGAGCCTCACTAAGTCGCTGACTCTCCCACGATCTTCCTGTCTCAGCCTCCCCAGTACTGGGATCACAGGCATGAGCCACCATGCTCAGCTCCTGTGGGGTATTGTACGGGGCCACTGGCTCCATGGCTATAGACGCAGTCGGTTAGACCAGGCATACTTCTTCGGCCTTTCGAGTAGTGGGGAGGGCAGTAGGGTCGCACAGTCACGTATGTCTGACAGGCCTTCACTGAGGGCTGTGGCTCTGTGAACAAGCTGAGGCGTCTAAGCAAAGCAGTGACTGGCCTGCACATCGCACGGTTACTTGATTTTGTTTAGTTTGTTTGCATCTAGATGCATAATTGTTTGATGTTTTTGTGTTTCTGTTGTTGTTGCCGTTATTGTTACAGAGTGTCTTGAGCCAGGCTTGGTGGCGCACGCTTGTAATCTCAGTACCTGGGAGGCTGAAACAAGAGGATCGCAGGTTCCAGGGCAGCCTCGGCAAGTGGTGAGGCTCTCAGCAATCTAGCAAACCCTGTTTAAAAATAAAAATAAAAGATAGGGCTGGGGGTGTAGCTCGGAGGTAGAATGCCCCTGGGTTCCATCCCCAGTTCTCCTTCCCCCCTATGAATGTCTTGAAAGTAGTGACCATTTCTTCATTCTCAAATTTCATTTTTTGGATGAATAAATGTTCTAAATAGTAATTGCTATTTATGTACACTGCAGGGAAGGGATATTTGATATTTTCTCATTTATCATTACTATTATTATTATTATTATTATTATTATTATTCAGGGGATTGAACCCATGGGTATTCTACATCCCTACTCTCTATATTTTATTTTTTATATTTATTTATTTATTTATGTATTTATGTATTTATTTATTTATTGTGGTACCAGGGATAGAACCCAAGGGCATCGTACCTTCGAGCTACACTCCAGCCCTATCTTTTATTTTTATTTTAAAACAGGGTCTCTAGGTTGCCCAGGGCCTCACTAAGTAGCTGAGGCTGGCCACAAACCTGCAATCCTCCTGTCTTAGCCTCCCAAGAACTGCGATTACAAGCCTGTGCCACTGCGTCTGGCTTCATTTATTTTTTTTACAATAATATTTCTCAAAATAAGATCCTGGTAGTGCCCACATCATAACCTCTAAAGTGCATATTAAAAAATGCAGTTTCTTGGGCCACACACGTTTCTTGGGCCACAGCATAACCTCTAAGGTGCTTATTAAAAATGTAGTTTCTTGGGCATGCCCCAAGGGTCTGCGTTTTCAACAAGTACCCAACTAGTTTTTTCAAACTAATGTCATATAGCTTGTATCCTTTTAATTTTACTGGTAAGAAAACTGAAGCTTTAACAGGCTCAGAAACTCCAACAAGCGTCTCAAAAATGATTTTCTATCAAAGGAAGTTTCCACTGATACTATGTTTACAAATGTGAAAGTTCACTTGTTTACAAAAATATTTTCTATCGACAGGAAGCAAATTTCCAGGTGTGTCTGAGTACAACACTATCTCTATCTACACCATTTCTTTTAGAGTAACTGCAGTCTGTTTCCCGGTTGTCTGAGTACAAAATTATAATGTGAGCTTCTACAGCCCTTCTGGGGAAAAAACAAAAACAAAAACCAGAAACCTGAGAGCAAAGCAGCATCTCAGCGAACCTGTGAAGCTAAAGGCGGAGGATTTGGCTGCAGAACACCAGCGGGACCCTGAACTGGTGGCTCAGCGGTCCTGCCCCACACAGGGACCCTGAACCTTTGGTGCACGGTTTAGCACTTGACACCTGTGCACCAGGGTAGGCCCAGGATCGTCGCCCTCCGTGTCGGGCCACCTACGCATGGGCCTGGAGTTTGGGACTGTGGATTTTGACCCTGGAGAGAATGCAGGAACTGGATGGGGCTGAAGTTCCGCTAGATCCAACACGGAGCTCACACCTCGCATAGCCACGCTTGGCTGTGTGGAGAAGTGAGGTCAGCCTGGAACTTCCGGCGAGGTCATGGTAGTTCACCTCCAGATCCAAGGATCAGCCTGCTTGCAAAAAGATACGCAGTCAATACAAACCTGATTCACTCGTGTATTACTGCTCGTAGCCGTTCTTCTATGGAAAAGAGTTCTGAGACGCCTTAGTAGGCAACAGGATATGATCCTGATCCTTGTCTTGTCCGAAGCTTGAATCTATCTATCTTTCTTTCTTTCTTTTTTCTTTCTTTCTTTCTCTTTCTTTCTCGCTTTCTTCCTTTCTTTCTTTTTTCTTTGTTTTGGTTCTGGGGATTAAACCCAGGGCACTTTACCTCCTAGCTACAAATCAAGCCCTTTATTTAACTTTGAAACAGGGTCTTGCTAAATTGCTAAGGATGGCTTCGAACCTGCAATCCTCTGCTCTCAGCCTCCCAACTATTGGGATTTCTGGCTTGCACCAACATGCCCTGCTTGTATCCTTTCACTAAATTATCCTTACTATATGTATTGTAATGGAGTGAACTAGATTTTACCAAAATTCAAGTTAAGTCCTAATGCCAATGTGACTGGAATTGGATATACCCCTTTAAGGAGGTAATTAAGGTTCTATGAGGTCATAGGGTGGGGATCCAAAGTCCGTCTGTCCGTCCATCCATCCATCCATCCATCCATCCGTCTCAATCTCTCTGTCTTCCCTTCCACTGTAGTAGTAAGGTCTGTGTCACTATGACAAATACCCAAGAAAAACAACCTATAGGAGAACACGTTTTATTTGGGCTCATGGTTTCAGAGGTTTGTCCATAGTTGGCAGGCTCCATTGCTTTGGACCTGAGGTGATACAAAACATCACGGTGGATGTGGCGGGGAAAGTGCTTACCTTATGGCATCCAGGGAGCAGAGACAGATAGATATATGGGGGGTGGGGTGGGGGGGAGAAGGGAAGGGAGAGGGAGAGGCAGAATATACCTTTCCGGGTCATGCCCTCCAGTGACCTACTTTCTCCTATGAGGTCCCATTGATAAATGGACAGAAGAGGAGGTCTCGGTCCCAGATCCACAGCAGGCCTCAATTCCTCTCTCCAGGAACCAAAAGATTTTAGATTAGGAGATGCAAAAATGAGGGTACGGTGCTTAATAGGAGGAGAGAGGGAAGGGGAAGGGGCTCCTACACGGGGAGAAGTCTCAAAAGGTTTGTCGCTCCCTAGTGCTCGCGGGGTGCCTGGGCTGCCACTGCTGCTGAAGAGGAACCACTAAACTGCCGTTACTGCTACTCTGCTTTGCTGGTGCTACAGCTCTACAAGATTACTCTTCGGCTGACCTCCATTTATCACCTCTCACTGCTTGCGGGTTACCAGCTTATATAGCACAGCAACTCCTCTGATTGGTCCTTAGATCTGAGCCCTGATTGGTCCTTAAACCTACACCCTGATTGGTCCTTAGATCTGGGCCCTGATTGGTTCATTTTCAGTGTCTCTTTGGAATCCTTCATTAGTCTTGACTCAGAGACAGCCATCACATCCAGAGGTGGGGAGCAGAGCAAGAACTGGTGGTCCCCACCCCATCTTTACTACCAGATAGCTTGTAGTCAGAGCAAAAGGAAATGGAGGCAGGTTATAAATGGCTAGACAAGATAGTTAAAATATATCAGCCAGAATCAGAAGTTAAGACAAAAAAGTGTTTGAGTTTAAAGGAGACAAATGGATTTCGTGGTCTCCGAGAAGTTGAGCCTCTCGGAGTCAACGCTGCGGACTCCAACAGGAGAAGGTCTCCTCTGCCCCCACCGAGGGAGACTTCGCGAGACCTTGGTCAGCCTCGTAGAGCTGCCGGCCCTTTCATGGCTTTTATTGGCCGGCTGGTGCCTGAGGTTTGAAGGATCAGAAGTCCCTGGGTAGAGAGTAAAAGTGGAATGGAAACCCTGAGCGTGGGCAATTGCACGCTGCTCGTCTCTAATGTCCACACAAGATGCTTAATACAGTGATAAAGAGAGCAGAAAAAATATCTGAGTCGTGGTCCGATGATATAGGAACCGTTATGGGTCGGGCTGGGGCAGGGAGGTCTCAGTCCTCAGCCCTCAGTTCTTGTCTCCAAGAACCAAAAGAATTTAGCGTGGGAGACACAGGAATCAGGGCAGGACATTGAACAGAAGGAGAAAGGAAACGAGCTCCGGCTTCAGGAGGCGTCTGGAAAGGGTCATTGCTCCCCAGGGCTTGAACTCAGCCCTGGCTGCCACCGAAGCGCCAGCAACTCGCTGTCGCAGCTACTCTGCTTCGCTGGGGCTACAGCTCTGCAAGCTTGCTTTTGTCTGCGGCCAGCCCTTTTCCTGCTCCTCCACCGTTTTCTCTTCTCCAAACTGCAAAGCTCGCTTTGCTCGCTGATGCCAGCTTATATAGTGCGGCAACTCCTCTGATTGGTCCTTAGATCCGGGCTCTGATTGGTTCTTAGATCTGAGCCCTGCTTGGGCCGGTTTTTTTTTTTTTTTTTTTTTTTTTTTTTTTTTTTTTTTTTTTTTTTTTGGTGGTACTGGGGTTCCTGGAAGCCCTCCTACCTCCGGGCTACACTCCCAGACCTATTTTATATTTTTATTTGGAAACAGGGTCTCCTAAGCCAGCAAGCACGGCTGGCTTCGAACCTGCGCGATCCTCCTGTCTCTGCCTCCCAAGCGCGGGGATTACAAGCGTGCGCCACCACGCCCGGCTGCTTGGGCCATTTTCATTCCCTCTTTGGAACCCCTGATCAGTCGCCACCGAGCTAAGGATCCTGGCCATTACTTGGACTTGTCCCCTTTTATCCTTATCACTCCCACCTTACAGTTTTTATCAGGCCCAAATAATCCACTCAGTTCATTCATCTATCAAATGGGTCAGTTCACTGACGAAGTTAGAGCCTCGTGATGCAGTCATTTCCTAAAACCTTCACCTTTGAACATCGCTGCATCGGGGACCAAACCTTCAAGTTCAGGAGTCCTTGGGGAACATTGCAATCACCCTACTCTCTTCCTCTTCTTTCTCTCTCAGCACCTGCGCTGAGGGACGGGTGGGGGAGGACACAGCAAGAAGACAGCCACATGGAACTCAGAAGAGCGACCTTCCTTATCAGGAAATAACTTCTTGGCACCTTGATCTTGAATTTCCAGTGTCACAGAACTGCGAGATAAGTAAATTTCTGTTATGCGAATAACTCAGCTTGTGGTCTGCGATGGCAGCCTGAGTGAACTGAGCACAGCCCAGGTGACCAATTCATTTTTCTTTATGTGACTTTCTCTCTAGCATATTCACAGAAAAATGTTCAATTATGAGATCTTAAAAAATTCAACCAGGCTAAATCTAAAAACAAAAAAAAAAAAACCTTACTGACACATGTATCTCATTTACCTAAGAAACTCAGAAAAAAATAAAAAAGAATATCCAAATTCTTACACTTTGAATTCTTATTTCACCTATAAAGTCTGTGAGTCTATAACATAAACATTAAATTTGTTCTTAGGTACATACTTTTCATGAGTTTGAAGACCGCAACATGGTGTGTGTGTGTGTGTGTGTGTGTGTGTGTGTGTGTGTGTGTGTGTGTTATTGGGGATGGAACCCAGGAGCCTTCTAATTTGGAAACAAAGTCTTGCTAAGTTGCTGACAGCCTCTCTAAGTAGCTGAGGCTGGCTGCAATCTTGCAATCCTCCTGTTTCAGCCTCCCAAGTACTGGGATTACAAGTGTGAGCCACCACGCCTGGTTATAACTAACATGTGCGTAACATTTTGCCTACTGAGATCCAGTTCAACCCTAATGGACTAGATCTTATGGACCCTGGTGCTATGGCTGGGCTCTTAAATGCTCTGCAGAATCTCAGGTGTTAAGAGTTGGTTCCCAGATGAAGGTGCTATTGGGGGGTGGCGGGAGCGCCAGGGGTGGGAGTCTAGATGGGAGAAGAAGGGCATTGGGGTGCGCCCTTGTAGAGCAGGTTGGGACCCTGGCTCCTTTCTCTCTCTTCTTGCTGTCAGCCACCATGAGGCGAGCAGCTTCTGCTCTGCCGCCAACTCCCTGCCATGATGTGGAGTGGAAGCCACAGGCAAAAAGCTATGGGACTAAACAACCACGAACGGAAATATCTGAAACCATGAGCCCAAATAAATCTTTTCTCTCTTTTTGTTTATCTCAGGTGTTTCACAGTGATGGAAAGCTAATATATCTGGGAATCCTTGTAGAGATTCGTGGCAAAGAACATGGTATATAATCCTATTTTAGGAGAAGGATGAATTGCAAATAATCCAGTCTGTGAGAAATATTACTTGTGGTCCCTGGTTATTATAACATAGTTTCTAAAATTCCATGCAACAAATTTATGAGCCAAGAGCGAGAATATATTTCAATATGCTATCCACACTCCCTTCTTTAAGATAAGGGAACCATAGTGTTAATTAAAAGTTCTCTATTTCCTGGGCAAAGCCTATGCCTCCTGTGAAGAATCTCTGCTTTGTTCATATGGAAGACTGTTTAAATGAGAGAAAGAGAGTCTGGTTGTAAGCTTGTTTTGGAAAATTTTTAATTATATAAGGAATTATAATGTTTAGGCATGTAAGTCTAACTTTACTTAATCATGGGCTCAATTCTTAGACAAAGGAGAGTTTTGAATGCAAAAGTATGGGTTTTGAAGCCGGGTATGGTGATACATGTCTGCAGTCCTAGTATGTGGAACGTCCATAGATTTGAGGCCAGCCTCAGTGGCCTAGTGAGGTCCTGTTTCCAAATTAAATAATAGGCCTGGGGGTGTAGCTCGGAGGTAGAATGCCTCTCAATTCAATCTTCAGTACCAAAAAAAAAAAAAAAAAAAGGAAATAGAAAAAGACAAAAAGAAGAATGTAAACTTTGGAGGTAATAAGATAAAGAGGCCTATGTAGGCTCTTGGAAGAATGATAGAGAAAAATCTTTGTAGAGCTCCAGGAATGAGAAGGAAACTCATATAAATTCACGCGATATAAATCTTACTCTCATCTAGCTAGAACTGAGCACTTTGTCCCTGAGTTATCCGAACTTCACTCCTGACCGATTTCTTATTTAACACAGGGCGTGTCTAACGTACGCTCATGTTTTATAACATACAATCACACTCTCTACAACTAATACTCTTTATCACACACACTCATAGTGTTAAAGAAAACAAAATTTACCAGTTCACTAAAAAGAAAATCCCAACGTTTGATATAATTTTGGAGGTAGCTTGATCCAGGGATCAGTGTGTCCAAACCCCACTTTCCCATCACAACCACCTACTTGGTTGGTACCGTTCTTCTCTGTGTCAGTTCCATTTCCAGAAAGGGGGTTCAGGATGGCCACCAGGTCTCCAGTTCTTTCAACACCTCATGCTTAAATGAGAAAAGAATGATATAATCTTTCAGGATTCCAGGCATCCTCATTGCATCTTAAATTTTTCTTCCAGTCCTAGGAATTGAACCCATGGACATTTTATCACTGACCTACATCCCCAGCTCTTTTTATTCTTAATTTCGGGACAGGGTCTTGCTAATTTGTTGAGGCTGGTATCAAACTTGTGATCCTCCTGTCTCAGTCTCCCCAATCCTTGATATTACAGGCGGGCATCACTGAGCTCGGCTTCCCCAGTGCATTTGATTGGCTCCGGACTTGAACCAATCTCTGTGCCAGGGGAAACGAACTGTAACAATCGACTAAGTCTTAAGCCAGTGTTCCATTTTGGAACTTGAATATATTGTGAATGGGGGAATCCTGTGGGAACTCAAGTTGCAGTTCATCAAAGACAGGTGTATGAATGCTGGATGTCCGAACCAAAGATATTTATAAAATAAATGCACATTATCGTCTTGTTTATGTGCTATATTGGAGATATGCTCTAGCTGTTTTATAGTTGTACGTGATTTATAAAAAACCAATAATAAACTGTGCTAAGAAAATGTCCCTCACATTTTTTAGACACAAGGACACTTCAGCTGCCCTCCTACTCTTATGCAGTGTGGTGCAGAGCGATTGTAAGAACTACTCTTTATGAAGTATCTTGTTTTATTTTTTGGTGGTACTAGGAATGGAACCCAGGGACATTCTACCTCTGAGCTACACCCCCAGCCTGATTTATTATTATTATTATTATTATTATTATTATTATTATTATTATTATTATTTTGGTGGTACTGGGGTTCCTGGAAGCCCTTCTACCTCCAGGCTACACTCCCAGACCTATTTTTATATTTTTATTTGGAAACAGGGTCTCTTAAGCCAGCCTAGACTGGCTTAGAACCTGCGCGATCCTCCTGTCTCTGTCTCCCAAGTGCGGGAATTACAAGTGTGCGCCATCACACCCGGCCTGATTTTTTATTCTTTATTTTGAAAGAAGGTCTTACTAAGTTGCGGAGGGCTGCAATAAGTAGCTGAGGCTGTCTGGGAATCGTGATCCTCCTGTCTCAGCCTCCCAAGTACTGGGATTTCAGTTTGGCGTCTTCAGACCTACAGCAAAAGCTCTTGTCTAATCCCCACGCCAACTCTGCTAGGAAGTATCGTGTCTGTGACTTCAACCTGAATAAACGAGGCTCTGAGAGTTCAAGTAACTTTTTCAAAAATGCACAGAGAGCCTGAGCAAACCTGGAATCCGTATTAATTAGATGATATTAGATACAAATTTGCTTTATTTCCCAGTGAGTTCACATGACTCAAGTTCATTGCTCAGCCAAGTGGGCGTCTGGGGGGCTCTTCCGTGGGGAATGACCTGGGCTGGCTGAGGTTCGGCCATCCTACGGTTGCTCTATGTGGACAAGCAGCTTCCTCAGTCAGCATGGCAGGGCAGGCGAAGGGGAACTGGAGAGGAACACCGTGGCTTTTCACGTCTTCCAGAAGTGACCTGTTGCCGGGTGTGGTTCACATATTTGTAATTTTGGAACTTGGGAGGCTGAGACAGGAGGATCGCGGTTTGAGGACAGCCTCAGCTACTTAGTGAGGCCCTTTGCAACTCAGTGAGACCCTGTTTCAAAATAAAGAATAAAAATTAGAGCTGGGGTGTAGCTCAGAGGTAGAATGCTCCTGGGTTCCATCCCCAGTATTCCCCAAAGTGGGGAAAAAAGCCACGCACAGTAACACATACTTGTAATCCCAGTACTTGGGAGGCTGAGACAGAAGGATTGCAGGTTCAAGGACAGCCTCAGCAATTTTGTGAGTTCCTCTGCAACTTAGTGAAGCCCTACTTAAAGAAAAAGAAAAGAAAAAGAAAGAGGAAAAGAAAAAGAAAAAGAAATAAAACAAGGCTGGGGTTTTAGCTCAGAGGTCAGAAGTAGAATCCCCCCGGGTTCAAATACCAGTGCCACAAAAAAATAAAATAAAATACTGCTAGAGGTATAGTTTAGAGGTAAAACGCTCCTGAGTTCCATCCCCAGTGTCACAATAATAAATAAATAAATAAATAAAATAAAGCACCTGTTGCTAAAGATTTCCCTTTAGAAAATAATACAATAACAGGAGTGATTGCAAGCCCGAGACTTAGAAGCCAACTTCCCGAGTTCATACCCTCTCCCTTCCCACTCCAGTATGTCCTCGGGCGAGTCTCTCAACATCCCTGTGTCTCTGTGTTGTTCTTAATATTAATAATTATGTCTATACCACAGGGTTATCAGGACTAAATGAGTTCGTGGAAATGAAGCACCAGATAGTGCTTTAATACAATTCGTGCTCAATAAATCGTGCAATGATTATCACAGAACCACTTAGCGTTTCCCTTTGGAAAAAAAACTGTTTTCCAGCTGCAAGAGGTCATTTCAGCCAGAGAATTTGGAAATGTGCGCCCTGGGGCACAAAGGCAAACCCTGAAGGGGAAGAGCAACTCGGGGCGCTCAAGCCGCCGTCGGTCACGCCCGGCGGAAAGCAGCCGTGTGCTCTTCCCTGGCAGAAGACCTGTGTGTGCGCGTACGCGTGTGCACACGTGTGCATGTGGGCGTGTTTTTGTGGGAGGGTCAAAATGCAAAGCAGCAGCAAGGGGGGTGGGTAGACATGCCACCCTTGACGTTCAGTTTTGATAGTTCCCTCTCCTGCATCATTTACATAATGCAATATATTTAGACACGGTTTTATACATCCATAAATCAAGAAGTAAAACCAAGCCTAAAAATACAGATTTTTATTTAATCTACTATTCTCTGTCTCTGTCTCTGTCTCTCTCTCTGTCTCTTTCTGTCTCTCTGTCTCTCTCTGTCTCTGTCTCTCTCTCTGTCTCTCTCTGTCTCTCTGTCTCTCTCTGTCTCTCTGTCTTTCCCTGTCTCTCTCTCTGTCTCTCTGTCTCTCTCTGTCTCTGTCTCTCTGTCTTTCTCTGTCTCTGTCACACACACACACACACACACACACACACACACACACACACACACGTTCAATTTCTCCTTGGAGCAGAGCGCCATTTCTCACCGACTCTGCTCTGGGCAGGATTGAGCACACTATCTCTCCCCTACAGGTATGGGGCTAAAAATCAGCCGGCCAGCTCTTTGACCCACTTGGGCAACATCTCCAGTATACAAGCATCCACTCCACACATGGTAGACTCACTCTTATTTTAGCATTGAGAACCCGCCCCCAAATAAAACATTTGTCAGAATAAAATCTTGCTTAAATATGCTAGCAAACCAGAAACATTAACTTTAAAAGCAAATTTATTCCCACTTGAATTGCAATTTTTTTATTTCTCTAAATTTGAAAGTACTCATTAAGCCCAGGTGTCCATAAACTTACCATGCTACATCCATGAAAAAAGTCTGCGCGCACTTTAAGATTTACTTTTGAAAAGTAAGTAGTTTTGAAATGAGAAATTCAAATCTCTTTTATGTACATTTTTGACAAAAATAATGAAGAGTCAATAGTAACTTCTATGAGCATAATAAAGCCCTTAATTTAGTTCTCCTCTATTTCTTCCTTTTTTTTAAAAAAGTAGAAGATATTTACTTTATACTCTGCATATAATTATTACTTTCTATCCCTGCTATACTAGTGGGAGATGTCCTCTTCTATCTCTGCTTCAAAAGATGTATTATAATTTCAGAAATACTTAAGCATCTTCAAGTTAGGACATATAAGTACAGATTATGAAGAAGGTACTGACCAAGTATCTCCATCATCGTCATCACCATCATCATCATCATCACCGTCACCACCGTCATCACCACCATCATCATCACCACCACCATCACCATCATCACCATCATCATCATCATCATCATCATCGTTGTCGTCATCGTCACCATCATCATCACCATCACCATCGTCATCATCATCACCATCGTCATCACCATCACCATCATCATCACCATCATCATCACCATCACCATCATCATCATCATCACCATCATCATCACCATCACCACCATCACCACCATCATCATCACCATCATCATCACCATCATCATCACCATCATCATCATCGCCATCACCAGCATCACCACCAGCATCACCACCATCATCATCACCACCACCATCACCATCATCATCATCGTCACCACCACCATCATCACCATCATCACCATCATCACCACCACCACCACCACCATCATCATCATCATCATCGTTGTCGTCGTCGTCACCATCATCATCACCACCATCGTCATCACCACCATCGTCATCACCATCGTCATCACCATCACCATCATCATCACCATCACCATCATCATCACCACCACCATCATCACTATCACCACCATCACCATCATCATCACCATCATCGTCATTGTCATCATCATCATCATCATCATCATTATTGGTATTGGGGTTTGAATATAGGGGCATTCTACCTCTGAGCTCCACCCCAGCCCCTTTTAGTTTTTATTTTGAAATAGGATCTTGCTAAATTCCTGAGATTTTCACTAAGTTGCTGAGGCTGGCCTCTAAGTACTGAGATTTTAGGTGTGTACCACCACGACCAGCCTGAACAAGTATTACTGACATTAATAACTATTAACAATATAGGAATTGGCTGGGCGTGGTGGCACACACTCGTAATCCCCGCGCTTGGGAGCCGGAGACGGGAGAATCCCGCAGGTTCAAAGCCAGTCTCGCTGGCTTAAGAGACCCTGTTTCCAAATAAAAATATAAAAAAATAGGTGTCTTGGAGTGTAGCCCGGAGGTAGAAGGGTTTTTAGGAACCCCAGTACCACCAAAAAACAAAACAAAACTATACAGGAATTCATACCTAGGGTTAGTAGCAAGAAATAATCCTGAGAATTTTCAGAAAGTTTAAGAAGTTTTTAACCCCAAGAACAGGATTAAAGTAAGATGTTTATTTAATACTTATGCCCCTCTCAACCGGATCCAGTTCATTTCTACCGAGCCAGTATCATCATTTATTATTCTTGTTTTGCTTGGGGTCTACATTTTATTTGAGCTATTTATTTTACAAATAATGGTATATAAAATGAACTCTGCTCTTTCACTGATGTTCTGGATATCTGCTTTCATTTTCTTTACCAAGTTGTATTTGACTTACATTTAAAAAATGTTATTTATTTATTTACATATTTATTTATTGTGGTACTGGGGATGGAACCTGAGGCATTCTACCTCTGATCTACATCCCCAGCCCTATTTTTATTCTTTATTTTTGAAACAAGGTCTCACTGAGTTGCAAAGGGCCTCACTAAGTAGCTGAGGTTGTCTGCAAACTATGATCCTTCTGTCTTGGCATCCCAAATTCTGGGATTACAAGTATGCGCCACCATGCCTGGCTTTCATTATTTGTTTATTTATCTATCTATTTATTCATTTTTTTGCAGTACTGGGTATTAAATTCAGGGGTATTCTACTTCTGAGCTATCTCTCCAGCTCTATATTTTATGCTTTATTTTGAAACAGGGTCTCCCTAAGTTGCAGAGGGCCTTACTAAGTAGCTGAGGCTGGCCAAGAACCTGCGATCCTCCAGTCTCAGCCTCCCAAGTACTGGGATTACAAGCGTGGGCCACCACACCTGGCCCTGACTTACATTTTTAAAAGTACCTAAAAATATCCTTTGAAGTTATAAAGCTGTCTTGAGGTCAAGAAGGTACAACATCTTGGGAACAGTTTACTCTGGGCTGAGATCCCCTTGGGGAGATGTAAGGAGAAGACAGAGATTCATTCTGGATGGAGTTTACACATTGCATAATCTGAGAGGTGGGGTGGGTTTCCATGCACCTGTCCAGAATATTAAAAATACAGCAGAGCCGGGCGCGGTGGCGCACACTTGTCATCCCAGCATTGGGAGGCTGAGACAGGAGGATGGCGGTCTACGGACAGATTCAGCTACTTAGTGAGGCCCTCTGCAACTTAGTGAGACCCTGTTTCCAAACAAAGAATAAAAAATAGGGCTGGGGGTATAGCTAGCAAGTAGAATGCCCCTGGGTTCCATCCCCAGTACTGCAAAAAAAAAAAAAAAAATATATATATATATAGCAATAACACCAGCCCCCTTGTTTCTCCTCGACAAGAGATTCTTGTCCAACTTTCCTAGAAATTTCAAATCAAATTGAGGAAGAGATGGTGAAGGGAGAGAAGGAAGACATAGAGGGTGAGAAAAAAAAAAGTGAGATAGTTGTGGGCAGAAGCTGTTAAAAAAAATCAGGAGAGAGAGATTTCTCGGGAGACTGGAGTGAGGAAGATCTTTTACACGCACATTTTTAAATAGTCATGCCCACTAAGAATCACACCCTCACTGACGCTAGCTGTGTGAAATCAAGTGACTGATTAAAACACTAAGTTTGGGTGTCGAGGGAAATCACACTATCTACCAGTGGACAGGAGCGGATCGGACTGTGGAGAGGAAGCCAAGCAGGGCCTCGGCCAGGTAGGTGTCATGTCAGATTGTCCAGAGTTTTCTTTTCTGGTTTGATGAACATTTTGTTATTTTTACAGATTATCATAAATGTAGCCACTTACGGCAACACACACTTCTTTTATTTAAAAAAAAATTTTGGAGGGGTTTCTAGAGATTGACTGAACCTAGGGACATTCTACATCAGAGCGACACCCCTAGACCTTCTGTTTGATTTTGATTTTTTTTTGGTTTTTTTTTTTGGTGGTACTGGGGTTCCTGGAAAGCCTTCTACCTCTGGGCTACACTCCCAGACCTAATTATTTATATATATATATATATATATATATATATATATATATATTTTTTTTTTTTTTTTTTTAAACAGGGTCTCTTAAGCCAGCGTGTCTGGTTTTGAACCTTAGCGATCCTCCTGTCTCCGCCTCCCAACCGCGGGAATTACCAACTTGTACCACCACGCCCAGCTTGATTTTGATTTTGAATCAAGATCTGTGAGCTTCCTGCCCCAGCCTCCCAAGGGCTGGGAATGCACCTGGCCACAGCACATGTGTATTGTCTCAAGGTTCCTGTGGGTCAGGAGTCCAGGTACAACTTCAAGGGATCCTCTGCTTAGGGTCTCATGAGGCTGCAGCAAGACGGCACATGCCTGCTGCGTGGCCCGGAGGCTCAGCTGAACCCAATCTGCTTCCAATCTCACTCAGGTCTTGGCAGAATCCATTCCCTCAATGCCATAGGAATGAGCACGCTGACTTATTTCTGACTTTTGACCTAGCCCTAGGTCTGCTCTCAGACCCTAACTATGTGAAGGACTTCTTCAAAGCGAAGCAGGCAGAGAGAGACCTCTTGAGCAAGTCTACTGACAACAGGGAGTCCTACATAACACATTGCACTGGTTAAGAATGGGTCAAGGCCAGGCGTGGTGATGCACGCCTGTAATCCCAGTACTTGGGAGACAGGAGGATCACAGGTTGGAGGACAGTCTCAGCAATTTAGCAAGACCTTGTTTCTAAAAATAATAATGATTAAAAAAATAAGGACTGGAGGTGTAAGTTGGAGGTGGAATGCTCTTGGGTTCAATCCCTCATAACACACACACACACACACACACACACACACACACAAAACAAAGGGTTACACCACAACATAGTGAAGATTACTCAATCTTTGTCTTTCATGATCTTGACACATTTTTTTTTTTTTAATGTGTGTTCAGCTGTTGCTATTTTTCTCCTTTAAAACTTTTTTTTTTTCTGGTGCATTTTAATTGTACAGAATAGCGGCATTCATTGTGACATTTTTGTACATGCATGTAACAGAGAGGCCTTGACCCTTTTGGAGAGTACCAGTTTTCTTAATTTGTGCGCTCCTGTTTTGTTCACAAGTTATTAACATAATTTTTTTCTCAGAAATTTGTCAACGTGCACTTGCCATTTGCCCTCACCCCAGACACAGCACGATGGGACAGGAATGCCTCTCTTGCATGTGCTTGTTTTTATTTTCTGAGAGATGTTGGAGGAAAGACCAAACTGAGCTCAAAAGACAAGACGGTGTGAGAAGATAACTAAATCTTTTCTGTCAAAGGGTCAGCTCCATTTAAAGTAAGGCCATTCTGTAAAACCACCATTTTATAGCCTTGTATAAGTTCCTGTTTGTTTGTTAAGTTTCCATTTCCTGAAAACTGCAAATGTCCAGCCCTAACCCAACATTTTGTTGTAGACGAATTAGCCAATCGCGTGAGACTGTGAGCCCACACTCCCACCAATAGGAGAAGGCGCAGACATCTGTGTTAGGGATAAAAGCTGGGCACAGTTCCTGCTCAGGGCGCTTGCCTATCAGACTTTTGTTGGTGGCACACACTTTTGCAAAAAAGTGAAAGCTCACCTTGCTGAGAGACCATGGAGTGTTGGTTTCTATCTCTGGTTCACATTTCCCACCAAAAACCAGGAAACATATGAAGAGACAGCAGAATAGATACATGAAGGGCTGTAAGCCTAGAGGGATGGCCATGTCTTTGCTATGTAGCAGAAAAACTTGGGAGAAAAATCTGGTTTGGGAATATAGAAAATATCTTTTCTCCCCTGGGAACCCTCTCTGCCTCTGAGTCCCTTCAATTCAGAAGGAAAAGATACCGCTCTAGATTCAGTGGTAGGCACATCTCAGACCTGACAGGAACTCTGGGATAAAGAGTTGATTCCTCCATTCAGGAACTCAGGAGCCACAGGGTCCTTGGCTTATGTGATGGAGAAGAATTTCAACACATGCCAGAGACATACAGATTTTTATTTAGGAAAGGAAAAAATAGACATTCAGGGGAGAATGTGGGCCAGCCTCAAAGTGACAGAAGCCCTTTTGGGAGTATGTGTGTGTGTGTGTGTGTGTGTGTGTGTGTGTGTGTGTGTGTGTGTGTGTGGTGTGTGTGTGTGTTTTACTGGGAATTGAACCCAGCGGTGTTCTACCTCCAAGCTACTCCCCCAGTCTTTTTTTTATTAATTTTATTTTGAAATAGAGTCTCACTAAATTGCTACAATCCTTCCTTCTCAGCCTCCCAAGGACTGGGATTACAGGTATGTACGACCATGCTTGGCTCAGGACTCTTATTTTTTTTTTTTTTTAAATAAGGAACTTTCTTGAAGGGTGGGTGGAAAAAGGTTTGTGACAATGACCTCGGTCAGTCACAAGGTGATTTAGGGTTCCCTTTATCACCCGGTCCTGACCTTCACTGTTTTATCAGTTGATATTAAACTGTGTAAGGACAGCCAACAGTGTCCAAGGAGATTACCCTTTTGTGTGACCTCTGTTGTCTGGATAACAGAAACCTCCCTGAGGACAGTCAACAGACGCTTTTGAGTGTAACAGGTCTGGCCACAGGCTTCCATATTAAAGTTACATTTCCTTGTTCCCCTTTCTGTCTCCTTTCTACCTATTTATTTTATTTCTTCTATCCTATCTCAAGGCCACGGTGAATGACCAGGGATGACCCATGACCCAGCCAGAGCCACTGGGAAGTTCAAATGAACTTCTAGGATTCCCGGAGGAGGAAGAGTCAGGCACAGTTATCAGAAGACTTTGACCCCATAGGATATGAGCCTGGGGCTGTGAAAAACAGGTCTGCTCGGGTATTGATAAAGATCAGGCTTTGCTATCAGATTATAGCAAATTATTGAAGCCCCAAACTTCAATAATTTAAATAAGTTGGAAAAGTTTTTTTTTTTCTTTCACAAAAATGAAGTCTGGCGGTAAGCCATCCCGGCGGTGTTGGTGGTCCAGGGTCACCAGGTCTCTTCTGTCTGGTTCTGGTGTCCTCGAGAAAGGCTTCCCTTTGGTGGGCTTGAGGGATGGATGCTGGAGGGATGGAAAGGACCTTTGGAGAACACTTCCGGAAGTTGTTCATAAACTGCCTCTGCTTGTTAAGAGTTTTATTACAAAGAAACAAGGGGGAAACCATTTTTAAGAAACCAGATTCCTCTGTTCTGCTTCCACAAAAAGGTGAACCTGACCGAGAAGAGAAGCTGTCCTGAGTGCGTAGAGCTGAAAGATGACGAAGCACCTCATTTCCTAACGGTAGCTTTCAGCTCTGGATCAAGCTGTACCTGAAGGCAAAACTACCACTGCTACTTAAGCCAATCTTTTTCTTATTCTTCCAAATGAATTTTTTTTTTTCTCGGATGAAAATCTTCAAACCTGCCTAGAAAGGATATCTGTCTTCTTGCTTCATTTCCATTCAGCCTAGAGGAGAAAAAAAAACAAACAAACAAACAAAAAAAACCCAACAACAAAAACGGCTTGTGTTTCTTAGAATGTGCCTTCTTAGATTTGACAGAAATTTAAAAAAACATGTTTGGTAAATCTCCACAAAGAGCCATAAGCTGGAATTCTCATCCTACCTGTCCTAGATATATTTATGATTATTAGCAAATGTCTTTTGGAATTCTTGTGCTGCTCAGTAAAAACTCCTTTGCCAAGATAGCCTGGCTGCATACCTCCTCTTCTTTCTCAATTATGACTTTTATTAACATGAGCAATACCCGTGGGAATTGGAGCCTAATGGGCTTCTTTCTGTGGATCTGAGAATTGTCCCATAATAGGTTTCATTTTAAAGGGTTCCAAATAATTGGTCAGCAATATAGCTTACTTTTTTTTTTAAGTATCTCTGTTAATAGTATCAATTTGCCTACCCTGTTCCCTTGGCATCTTCTTTTTTTATTTTTTGGACCTTTCCTTTGAAGCAGAAGATACAAGACATTAGGTTTGAAGGTTTTCCTATCAGATCTGGAAGCATGGTTTTCGCTTAAATTATGATGCTTCTCCGTACCTACTTAAAGCAGTAAAAGTGATTAGTATTGTGGACCAATGGCAATTCGGGCTATGAGAGTTGGCTTTTTTAATTTAAATTATACTGCAACACCAGATGGTAGGAGAGAGGGGCACTCGATTTCTTATCTGAGAGTTCCTCTCGAGCCAGGGGAATCTGAGGCTTAGCATTCCCTTCTGCCTCCCAGCCCACATTCACCTGGGATTATTTGTGTAGGTACAGTACTCGAGATTGAACCCAGAGGCATTCTACCTCTGAGCTACACCCCCAGCCCTTTTTAATTTTTTTTTTTTTTATGTGTGTGTGGTACTGGGGGTGGAACCCAGGGGCATTCTACCTCCGAGCTACAGGCCCAGCCCGATTTTTTATTCTTTATTTTGAAACAGGGTCTCACTAAATTGAGGAAGACCTCACTAAGTAGCTAAGGCTGGCCGTGAACCCGGATCTTCCCCTCTCAGCCTGCCAAGCACTGGGATTACGAGCGTGTGCCACCATGTCCAGCTTTTTTTTTTTTTTTTAAACCAGGTTGCTGCTAAATTGCCAAGGCTGGCCTCAAGACTACGATCCTCCTTTCTCAGCCTCCCAAGCACTGGGATTACAGGTGTGTGCCACCATGCTTGGCTCATCCTGGGTTTTAAGCTTGCGAGAGGAGTTGCTGGAGACCGTCACCAATGAAGAGGCCCCATCTGAGCCAACAACTGCCCATCTTCCCAGGCCTGGATACTGAGGTCGCTGTAAATATGAAGTTCCGGGAAGGGGAGAACACTCTGGAGACCATATATATATATTGCAGTACTGGGGATGAAACTCAGGGGTAATTCTACACCCCGAGCCCCACTTTTTATTTTTTGTTTTAAAAAAGGGCCTCGCTGAGTTGCAGAGGGCCTCACTAAGTCGCTGAGGCTGGCCACGAACCGCGATCCTCCTGTCTCAGCCTCCCGAATGCTGGGATTACAAGCGTGCACCACTACGCCTGGCTCTGGATGTCTTTTATGTACATTTTTTTTTCGTTTAATTTAGTTAACTCGAGGCAGAGCCACAGTGCAGAGCATCATTAATACCCCCCGGGGCATGATAAGCAGTTGTTACCGGCCTAATGTAATTAGGTGTGGGAGAACCACAGAGGCTCCAGAAGCTTCTGCAATACAAGGTCAAATCCTCTGAATGTCCAGGTATGAGGGGGGTTTGGGGGGGGGGCTCTACTAATTCATGATTATGGTGGCTCTTCTCTCTGAGCCTGTCACAAATTAATGGAACTCGGGGAGCTACACATCCTCTTTAGGATTATAAATGGGGTCCTGACACTTCACCGTCTCTGCGGTCGTCGTGAATGAGTATCCTGTCTCTCACGGTTGACATTAGGGGTCACCTTACTGCCTAATGAGATGGCCGCTTCTACCTTGCTTTCTTTCGTTTGGTGTGGCACCACCGGGAAAGAGCAGAGACACCCTGGGGGTAGCAGCCCCTCGCATCTGACCTACAGACCAAAAAAGCAATACTCCTCTCACCGGGTGGTGGTATTGGACAGACCCTTCTGCCCACCAGTGGTCTAGAGAGACTCGGTGCGGGGTATCTAATCTCCTCTGTTCCCACAGCTGGATAATCAGGAGCCAGACCTTGGGGAACTTTACAGTTAGGGTGTTGGATGGGAGGTCCTACTTTTTACAGCGAGAAGCTGAGTGTTGGGAATTCCTTGCCCAGTTGTGTGCGTGTGTTACCAAGGATTGAGCCCAGGGTCATTCTGCCTCTAAGCTACATCCCCAGTCCTGTTTTATCTTACTTTGGTCTTATTTGAATCAGGGTCTCACTAAGTAGCTGCAGCTAGCCTCGCACCTGCTCCTGTCTCAGCCTCTCAAGTACTGACATTCCAGGTGTGCGCCACCACGCCCAGCTCCGTGCCTGATTTTTATGGTGCAGTCTCTGGGTGGAGTCGATGCCCGGTGAGCATCAGCGTTTCCTGCCCATGAGATGGGGACATTTTTCTCAGTTTCTGGTGGGTAGAAATATCTCAGCGGGCGTCTGAGTTTCTCTTGCAGGGATGGATCCTTGAGTACATGTCTGTTTGGTGTCTCCATGAGCGAAAAGCTTCCTATTGTACCATGTTACTAGCCTTGCCCCCCAGGTGCCCCAGATCACTGTCCCCATACCCTCTCTCTCGTGGGTGACCCCCATGGATCACAGTGATGTGGTCCCTTGTCTTCTAGCTTCTGGTTGGGTGTGCCCAAAGGCTGGTGGGTGGCTTGGGATATTTATTCCCCTAGTCCCTCAGTGCTGACACATGGAGCCCGCTCCTGTCAGGTGATGCCCAACTCAGACTTCTCTTTCTCTGATTTCTCTTTTCTCGCTCCTTACCGCCTTGGGCTGTGTATCACAGACCCCGAAGCCTGCACAAGCCACTGTAGTTTCCCTAATCCTGTCTGCAGTTGTGTTGTTAATTACATCTGAAACCTGCCTCAGATGACTCAATTTTTTTTCTTTTTCTTTTTATGGTACTAGGGATGGAACCCAGGGGCATTCTACCCCTGAGCTACACCCTCAGCTCTATTTTTTATTCTTTCTTTGAAAACAGGGTCTCCCTAAGTTGCGGAGGGCCTAAGTAGCCGAGGCTGTCCGCGAACCGCGATCCTCCTGTCTCAGCCTCCCGAATGCTGGGATTACAAGGGTGCGCCACCACGCCCGGCAGATGACTCCCTGTGAGTGTGCCTCGTGTTTCCTGCTAGAACCCCGAATGAAGAAACAGCATGGCCCCTATGTGTCCCCCATTTTCCCTTTCTGCCTCTTTCCCTGATTCTGATCTAAGTCGTATCCCTGTTAGAGTCTCTTGAAGACCGCCATCTTTGTTTCTGTCTGTATTTATTATTTTTTGCACCTCTGCCCTGTCTCATTTCAAGAAGGGTGAGACGATGATTCCAGTCTGGTGCCGCCCACTTGCCTCTGCTCCTTTAAATGGTACTGAGCCAGGCATGATGGGACATGCCCGTAATCCCGCACTTGGGAGACCCAGACAGGAGGATCCTAGGTTCAAAGCCAGCCTTGGTAATGCAGCGAGGCTCTCAGCAACGCAGTGAGACCCTGTTTCCATATAAGAAATAAAATCTTGCCGGGCGTGGTGGCGCACGCTTGTCATCCCCGCGCTTGGGAGGCGGAGACAGGAGGATCGCGCAGGTTCGAAGCCAGCCTCGCTGGCTTAAGAAACCCTGTTTCCAAATAAAAATATAAAATGGGTCTGGGAGTGTAGCTTGGAGGTAGAAGGGCTTTCAGGAACCCCAGTACCACCAAAAAATTAATAAATAAAAAATAAAAAATAAAAAAATAAAATCTTGCTTGAGGTGTAGCTTGAAGATAGAATGCCTCTGTGTTCAATCCCCAGTACCACCACCAAAAAAAAAAAAAAAAAAAAGTACTGTATCTTTATGTTACTCACAAAACCTTTTAAGAGATGAGGAGAAACATTCAAGCAGGCTATCCCCTGTCATGAGCAGAATCACCAAAAATAAATTTTGTTGAATTTATCCTTACGTTGAATTTTATGGGAACTGTTTGGCACAGACAGACCCTCAGAAACACAATATGCAATTGCTTGGTGACACTAAAGCACATAATATTTTAGCACAGACCTCACTTTGATTCTTTTGAGAGGCCTGTCTTCTTATATAAGGCAGATAATTTTTTCCCTTAGGTACCCATTACCCTATAAGAAATAAAAATGATAGCAACACAAAAAACCAACGTATCACACTTGCGATAAAAATGATCCAGAGAAAAGTACTAATTTCTAGGCCATTTAAGATCAGGATAGCCGGGCGTGGTGGCACACACTTGTAATCCCAGCATTTGGGAGGCTGAGACAGGAGGATCGCGGTTCGTGGCCGGCCTCAGCCTCTTAGTGAGGTTCTTTGCAACTCAATGAGACTGTTTCCAAATAAAGAATAAAAAAATAGGGATGGGTGGTATAGCTCAGAGGTAGAATGCCCCTGGGTTCCATCCCCAGTACGGAAAAAAAAAAAAAAAAAAGATCAGGATAGATTAAGACTAAATGACATACAAAATAATTTTTGGCACAAATAGATGCGCTACTGTAAAATAGTGGTAAAATGGTTGGGATTTTAAGTTTTCTGATGATGGCTTTGGGCCAGGACTAAATTTTAGCCAAATTGTAAAGAGATACAGCAGCTGCTGAGATCCACCACCACCAGCCTCTCCGGCCCCACCCCTCGTCCAGCCTTTCTGGCTGCGGCTCCACTATGGAGTCCCTACATTTGCAAAGCAGTTTCCTCCCTCCTGTTTTTCCTAACAGAAAACCTTTCCTGACCCTGGAGAGGTGCTGGGCCTGTGTAAAAAGGACATGCCTGGGATTTCACGCTCCGGCAGCAGGCTCAGGAACTGGAGGAGAAATACCCACATCACACCTGGGCCGTGGTGGCGCACGCTTGCAATCCCAGTTACCTGGGAAGCTGAGACAGGAGGATCGCAGGTTCGCAGCCAGCCTCAGCAACCTGTGAGGCCCTCTGCAACTTAGTGAGATCCTGTTTCAAAATAAAGAATAAAAGAGGGCTGAGGGCATAGCTCAGAGGTGGAATGTTGGGGGCACTGTTGGTCATCTGCTTTGAGGTCACCTCAGCCCGGCTTGGGAGGGGCACAAATTGCCCGCCCAAGTGGGAACTGTTTGCACATAGAGAAATATCTAAGGACCAAATGTGACCAATAACCAGGGACCCTGACTGATAAGCAAAGACCCTGACAGTTTCCTTGCTTACCCTCTCCTTCCCTGATTCATCTGTGACTACCTTGGTGTCATTCCCTGACCCAGCCCATGAATGCTTTGTTATTTCCTGTGATTAATAATTTATTATAATGTTTTGGTTATTACCCTCAATAAAAGCAAGATGCTAGTGGAAGGATGGGAGTAGAGACATCTCTCTCCTCCCTGTGAGAGACAACTTCTCATCAATCGATCGACATCAATGCCATCCGCTACAGTGGAATGCCTCGAGGTTCAATCCCAGTACCACACAACAAACAAACAAACAAACACCCACATCTCCTGACAGTGTGTGTGTGTGTGGTGCTAGAGGTTGAACCCAGGGGCCTTCTACCTCCGAGCTACATCCACAGTCCTCTCTTATTTTTTATTTTGAAACAGGGTCTCACTAAGTTGCAGAGGGCCTCACTAAGTAGCTGAGGCTGCCCGTGAACCTGCGATCCTCCCATCTCAGCCTCCCAGGTACTGGGATTCCTGACACTCCTGAGCTGGGTTCTCCTGCGCGGGGCTCCATCTCTAGCAGGACTGAGCCCCGCTGCCCACAGCTGTAACCGGCTAATTAACCCCTCCTTTATTCCTTCCCCTCCCTCTCACACTGGCTTCTGTTACTGGAGGTGAAGAGGTGTCCCTGGAGGGCCGTGGTCCTCGGTACCACTGCTTAAGGTTAGAGCAGTTCTCCTGCACAGACATGGACGTGGACAGTGATGCAGAGAGAGCTGGCGTCTCAGTAGGTTTGTTTGAAGGTGTGGGAGGAAAGGCCAGAGAGAGAGAGAGAGAGAGAGAGAGATAGAGACAGAGACAGAGACAGAGACAGAGACATAGAGAGAGAGGAGGGAGTGGGCAGCCTGCTAAGGGTCCAAGTTCACAGAAATGAACAAGCATCTTCCTTTCATTAGGATGGAACTGGGGCTGGTCATGGTGCGAACCTTGGAATGACAAGTAGTCACTTTGTGGGCCCAGTGCTTGCTTGCTTCCTTGCTTCCTTCCTTCCTTCCTTCCTTCCTTCCTTCCTTCCTTCCTTCCTTCCTTTATTTTGTGGTACTGGGGAGGGAACCCAGGGACACTCTACCTCCAAGCCACACACCCCCCAGCCCTAACCTTTTTATTCTTTATTTTGAAACAGGGTCTCACCTGAGTTGCAAAGGGCCTCGCTAAGTAGCTGAGGCTATCCTTGAACCATGATCCTCCGGTCTCCGCCTCCCAAAAGCCGGGATTACAAGCGTGTGCCCCCACGCCCGGCTTTCCCCAGTGTTTTCTATAGCTATTGTCCTTTGGGGAAGGCGCTACATTTGAGGGCACGTACCTGCTTCGTTGGATCATTTTGACCTTTCTGGCCCCCCACCGCTGGTGGAAGGTCACGTGATGGGCACCTGACCCTTGGAACAGCTGGTGGCACAGGTGTGACCTGGGGGACACAGGGGAGAGTGTCGGGCCTCTTTCTAGATGGAAGGAGACTGGTACCGCTGGTCAGGTTCCAATCAGGATTCCTTTTACATTTGCTTTGTGTTTCCATCCCCGTCTCCTGTTCCTGTTCACCTCTAGCGAAGCCACCTGCCATAATACTTTCTGTGATCACCACCCAAATGACCCACGTCCCCCGCGGGTTCCTGTCACAAGGACCGGCTTCAGGGAGAACTCATTCAGGACCGGAGACTCTAGGAAGGCGAGACAGGCAGAATGGGCAGAGCATACCAATTCAGGCTTCCAGAGAAGAGTGTCTTTTATGTTCTTGTGAATCAGCTCTGTCTTTAGTTAAAAACTATTGAGGATGCTGGCTCTCGCTATAAAATCTATAAATCTATAAATCCCAACAACCTATGCATGATATGAAGAAGGACTCAGTGAATAGTTGATAATAATGACAATTCTAGTATTATGCTATTTATGGTACCCATTACCCTAGTGATGTGGTATAATTATTGCCAAAGAGCAAATAAGATTCTGTCGTCGTCGTCGTCCTCCTCCTCCTCCTCCTCCTCCTCTCCTCCTCCTCTTCCTCCTCCTCCTCTCCTCCTCCTCTTCCTCCTCCTCCTCCTCCTCCTCCTCCTCCTTCTTCTCCTTCTTCTTCTTCTTCTTCTTCTTCTTCTTCTTCTTCTTCTTCTTCTTCTTCTTCTTCTTCTTCTTCTTCTTCTTCTTCTTCTTCTGTACTACTGGGAATGGAACCCAGGGGCATTCTACCTCCAAGCTATACTCCCAGCCCTATTTTTATTCTTTGTTTTGAAACAGGTCTCATTAAGTTGCAGAGGGCCTCACTAAGTAGCTGAGGCTGACCACAAACCTGTGATCCTCCTGTCTCAGCCTTCCAAGTAGTAGGATTACAAGTATGCACCATTGCGCCCGGCTTTTTTTTTTTTTTTTTTTTAATGGTACTGGGGATAGAACCTAGGGGCATTCTGTCTTTGAGCTACACACCCAGCCCTTTTTTATTTTTATTTTGAAACAAGGTCTTGCTAAGTTGCTGAGGATGTCCTCAAACCTGTGATCCTCCTGTCTCAGTCCCCCTCCAAATTACTGGAATACAGACATGCACCACCACATTCAGCTTGCCTTTTTGTTTTTTGCTTTTAAAGGTAAATGTTGACCCCTTTTGAACCATCTCTAAGAGCTAAAACACAAAACAAAATAAAAGTAGACTATCTCAGGCGAGCACTGTAAGGGGCTGGTACGTCGGTACGGTTCCTTTACATGCCATCTGAGTTTGTTCTCAGGCATCTCAGGAATTCTTTTTTCCCCTGTTCATGTCAAGAGCCCAAGAGAAATATGCACAACACATCTGGAAAGTTCCACTGGGCCATAACATAGTTGGGCCAAGTATACATCAGGGGCATACATTTGCATACACAGCTCAGGCTTCTCATTTACAATTATCTAAAGACTTTTATAGACCTTATTGGAAAGACCCCAACCCAATTATAGAAGTCGCAGAAGTTCAGCAGAGAAGAAGAAAGCCGGCTGTGATGGTGAACTCCTGTCACTCCAGTACTTGGGAGGCTGAGACAGGAGGATTCAAGGCCAGCCTCAACAACTTAATGAGACCCTGTTTCAAAATAAAATAAAATAAAATAGGGCTGAGGGGTGTGACTCAGAGGTAGAATGCCCCTGAGTTCGATCCCTAATATGCCAGGAAAAAAAATAATAGAGAATAAGGAAACAAGAATTAGATGCATTATTTTACTTTAAAATTTTGGCCTTTATTCTCAGACTTATCATCCACTATTCAGTGAGATGAATAATGTTTTCGTTATACTTTTTTAGGATTTTTTCCCATAAATAACTCGCTAGCATTTATCATGCAGTAGAATAGTGAAACTTCACACCCAGGGTAATACTGGACAATTTCTCCATCCAGCTAATGTTAATGAAATTGAATAGGTTTGCTCCAAAATTCATTGAGAATCATCATTCACTGTCCTGGAATTCACTTAATCACTTTCAGTTGTCCAAAGATCGCATTACACATTTCCTAGGGAGAAAAAGCTACGGTATGAAAAGTTAGAATCTTCAGGGCTGTACCCAGTAGGACACACTACATGATTGTTGCTCCTGGAAAAATAAAACAAGTGGGGTTAATTTTAAAACATCAAGCTAAAATGTTACCTATCGTAGCAAAAAAAAAAAAAAAAGGTAAAAGGCTCTTTTGAATTATCACACATTCTATCCCTCAAAATGTATTCTTTATTCATTTTTTAAATTGTCATCCTGACCACATTTTAGGATCACTTGCAAATAAGCTAATGGCATAGCAGCACGGATGCAGCGACAGCTACAATTATCTCTTAATTATACGCAGCAGGCTTCCAGTGTGTGTCCCCCCTTCTGAGAATACTTACCAAGAAGCAAAGAAAGTCAGGCAAACCAGTTAAACAGCCCACGCGGGCTCCTTGATGACAGGTTTACTCTGAAATGCTGGGGGGCCAGATGCGGTAACAGCCCCTGTCACCAGGAGAGCTGGCCCCACTCAAGAAAATAATCGGACTGAATCTGATGATTCCTTGCCCATCCAAGGACCTGAGCTAGGAGAAGCAATGAGGACCATCCAATCCCCAAGTTAATGGTTTTACAAGAGCTCTGGTTCCTCAATGTATAAAATAAGAAAACCTTGAAGGGGCCTGGTGGTGTATTCCTGTAATCCCAGCACTTGGGAGGCCGAGACAGGAGGATTACAGGTTCGAGGACAGCCTCAGCAATGTAACAAGGCTCTCAGGAACCTAGTAAGACTCTGTTTCAAATGTATTTATTTATTTTTTGCGGGTCTGGGAGTGGAACCTAGGGGCATTCGACCTCTGAGCCATACCCCCTGCCCTATTTTTTATTCTTTATTTTGAAACCGGGTCTCACTGAGTTGCAGAGGGCCTCACTAAGTAGCTGAGGCTGTCTGCGAACCGCGATCCTCCGGTCTCGGCCTCCCAAATGCTGGGATTACAAGCGTGCGCCACCACACCTGGCTTGTTTCAAAATTTAAAAAAGTAAAAAATTAAAAGGGCTAGAGGTGTAGCTTGGAGGTAGAATGCCCTGGGTTCAGTTCTCACCAACACACACACACACACACACACACACACACACACACACGCACACACGAAATCTCAGGAAGCTCACATTGCTCCAGGGTGGTTTCTTTGAGAAAGAATTTATATCTTCTAGCCATCATGAGATCATATATTCTGTCAGGGGAAATGGTTTAAGACCAGAAATATGTCAAAGGACTTTGTTTCATCTTCAGAGAGATTAATTTCAATTGGAAAAGTCTATCAGTGCATTAGGTAATAAAAGTTTATTACATGACTAGCAGCCGCCAGCGGCCATCCAAAATGAGGCTGATAAAAGCTTCGCACACGCCCTGTGCTGGTTCACACATTCTGCGACAAGACCATGTGTGTCTGTGTGTGCGGGGAAGTAGCGCCCAGACACACGTGGATGGTGAGAACGCGAAGATGGAACTACTGACAGCGGGTGATAATAACGATTCCGTGTGTATAAATCACTTGTCAGACAACAAAGGGACGCTCACAAGCTTCCTTCTCTTTGATTCATTCCACAACCCCGTGAAACAGGGTAGGGAAGAATATTAACTCCTTTCCACAAATGAGAAAGTCTCTTGGTTTGGGTCTAGACATTTCCCAGGGCTATGGCAGTTGATGGACCCGGTGTGTGCACTCTTGTACTTACTGTGTGTTACTATTGTACTTACTGCAGGATGAAGGTTCAACAACGGGGACGGATGGAGGTTTCTAGAACCATGCCTAAAAACAATTGCTATACTTTCAAATCCAGCTTCGTCTAAGAGATGTCATTGAGTCTCTTTTGTGTTTGTCTTTATTTTTGTGGTACTGGGGATTGAACCGAGGGGTGTTGTACCTCTGAGCTACAACCCCAGCCTTATTTTGTTTTATTTTAAATAGGATCTTGCTAAGTTGCTCAGACTCTTTCAAACTAAAATAGAGGGCTGGGGTATAGCTCAGAGGCAGAATGCCTGGGGTTCAATCCCTAGTAACCAACCTCCCCTTCTCCCTAACACACACACACACACACACACACACACACACACACACACACACCTTAGAAGAGTTGAAGGCTAAAGAGAACCTTCTCTTAGTTGCATTGTTGGAAGACACAGACTATTTCTCCCCTAAATTCTTCTTCATTCTGTATTATCCCCTAAATCGAAACCTGCTTCTCTTTCTCTTTCCAGTAAACTCCCCCCTGTTGTCTGTACAAATGGACAGAGAATAATGCTGTGTGTCAGCAAAGGCAGAAATTTGAACAGGACAGGCTAAGAAGGATGCTCACCTTTCCTCTCTGAAAAGCCAAGCCCATATGGCCCAATCCGCAGAATCCCTTCCACCCGGGACATCTGGCTCTGTACCACGCCAGCATCCAGCCACCCCTGGGCTGGAGTCGTGAGGGGTTCCAGGTTCTAAGATAGTCAAAGTTCATCTTGAAGGTGATCTGGATCCATTGGTCCATGGTTGCCTCTTCTCAGCGTGATGGAGTATCAGATGTTCATAGACATAGAGTAAGAGGAAGGTCACGTTAAAGCAGAGACGTTATAACAAAGAGACGGCTCTCGGTGTGGTAGGAGAATGAAGAGCCAGTTGATAACTACTGTCACAGCAGAGGCAAATGCATAGAATGATATGTCGGGATTCTTAGTTTTGTGGGACAAAACCCAACCTCAACTTGCTTAGGCAAAACGGGGAATTTATTGGCTAATATTGTCAGGAAAATTAGGTATGTGCTCAGGGAGGATGAGATGCAAGAATGAAACCTTCCCCCCAGAAATTGCTGTCTTTGTTTTATACCCTTGTTCCCCTCTGAGTGAGGGTCTGCTTTATTGTTTCTTTTTTCTAACCAGTTTCGATCATGCAGAGGGAGGAGACACGGCTCCCTGTATCCCCAACTCTAAAAAGACATCCTGGGGAATTGATCTTGCCTAGGACACATAACCATCGTTTTGCTAATCAGTGTGGCCACAAGGACTGGGCAGTATGGTCTGTCTTCAGTGAAAGTATATAATTTACGTGGGAGACAAAGGACAGACAGATCTCCAAGAGAAATCAAGCTCATTTTCCCAAAGAAGGGAGAAAAATGCTAGGTAGAATGAGGCATTGAAATCCACTCTAATCAACCTAATGGCAGGGTATTAGAGAGGAATCAGAGAATAACTACTTCTGAGCACATAAGCACTTAAGATTTGGTTGCATAGTTAGAAAAACCACTCATCTCCTTGTTCATATATATTAGCCAGTTCTTAAAAAGCTGCAGAACAAATGATCTGAAATGCCAGTTACTTGTAACAAATATTTATTTCTCATTCACGGATTCGGGGTCAGCCAGTATAACTCCGTCCTGGGCAATGAGTTGGATTCTATGCATCTTCTAATTTGGGAGAAGGTTCATCTGGGGGTATTTTTCTGAAAGCACCAGAGATGCAGTCAAACTATGCAAGAACATTTCAAATGTCTCTGCCTCTACCTGCATCATGTCTATCGACATTCCGTTAGCATGGAATGCAATATCATCCCTGCCTATCAGTGTGGCAAGAGAAGTGGACTAGTTTCAACAAAGTGAGGGAGAGAGAAGGAAGACTTGTTGGAAAGCAAAAAAATCGAACAGAATACTGAATGACATTGAAAGACCTTCTAGAAAAAAGAAAATCAGCAGAATGTGGTGATACATGCCTCTAAGCCCAGGACCTGGGAGGCTATAAACAGGTAGATTGCAGGTTTATTTTATTTTTATTATTATTTTTTTATTTTTGGTGGTACTGGGGCGGAACCCAGAGGCTTTCTACCTCCAGGCTATACTCCCAGATCTATTTTATATTTTATTTGGAAACAGAGTCTCACTAGTTGCTGAGAGCCTCACTAAGTCGATGAAGCTGGCTTCGAACCTGTGTGACAATCCTCCTGGGAGGAGGCTCAGACAGGAGGATCTCACAGGTTCGAAGCCAGCCTCAGCTACTTAGTGAGGCTCTCAGCAACTTAGTGAGACCCTGTTTCCAAAAAAAAAAAAAAAGGTCTGGGAGTATAGCCCGGAGGTAGAAAGCCTCTGGGTTCCACCCCCAGTACCACCAAAAAATAAAATAAAATAAATAAATAAAAATAAAATAAAATAATAAATTAGGGCTGGGGATGTATCTCAGAGGTAGAATAACCCTGAGTTCAAAACCCAGTGCCAAAAAAATTCTGCCATACTACTAAGTGACATTGAATGACCTTCTAAAAAATAAAATGATCTATAGAACTTCCGGGAAGATGGCGACCGAGAAAAGCGGGGCTTAAGAGCCCCGCTAACAACCAATCTCCATTACCACAAAATCAGCGCCTTTCATAGCCAGAAAACACCATCACCAGAGAAACAAAAAAAATCATCAGGCTCCAGAGAGAAAGTGGACTGAGAACAGAGCTCAGAGCCACAGAGGAGATACACCAGCCTGACGCCCGAGGACGCAGCAGCAGCGCCATACTGCCGGAGGCAGCGGCGAATTCACCGGATGGCTACAGCAAGCCGAGGTGAGCCGCTGCGGAACAGCCAGGCGGGATTTTTCAGCGCAGGGAACATCTAAAGCTCCCAGTGGCTGAGCTCAGCACATGCTGGAGGCACTCAGAGTGGAATTCAAAACCAAGAAGAAATAAGCCAGCCTCATGGCCAAGGGCGTAGCAGCGGTGCCATATTGCCACCGGCGGCAGCAGCAGAGAATTCAACGAGTCCAGTACAGCTACATCTGCGAACTCAAGAACAGTGAGTCAAATTGCGGGCTACAGAGGAGAAATCCCAGTACTGTACTTCCTGGGACTTGACCCAGTGGGGGAGTGGCGGTGGCAGAGATATCACAACATAGGAGAACGTGCAACCTGGCACCCCCGATAGTTTAAAGCAGCCTATATCGACTCCCTGGGTCGGAGACTCTGTGATACAACCCAGTAAAGGAGTAGTGGGGTCTGAGATACTACAGACTCGAGATCCAGAGCACCTTAAGTGAAGTCATAGTGACCCAAGGGAAGAACCCAGAGAAGGCACAAACTTCTGAAATCATGGGAAAGAGGAATAATACTGGAGCAATGAATGCCCACAACCCCACAACATCAGAACCCGATAAAACAGAAAATCAGAGATTTCTAGAAGATCAAATCAGGAAAATAACTGTAGAAATAATAGAGGTGCTTCGAAAAGAACTCAGAGAGAGCCAAAAAGAGATAAAGGATGCAATTAATGAAGTAAAGGCCTCAATTCAAAGCACAAACAACCGATTAGAACACATGGAGAACAGAATCTCGCTCTTAGAAGATGATCATTCCAAAAATGAACGCATAGTTTCTAATCTAGGAAAAAATATCCGACAGCAGGAATCTGACATTGAAGACATATGGGCCCATTTTAAGAGAGCTAACCTAAGAATAATTGGAATAGAGGAGGGAAAAGAAAGTGATACCAAAGGGATCAACAATCTCTTCAAGGAAGTAATAGCAGAAAATTTTCCAAACATAGAGCAAGAGGTCGATACACAGATCCAGGAAACTTATAGAACTCCCTTTAGACAGGATCGGAGAAGAGGATCCCCACGCCACATAATTGTCAAAATGACCACTGTGGAAGCCAAGCAGAGAATCTTAAAGGCAACAAAAACAAAGGGCCAAGTGACATTCAGAGGCAAACCAATTAGAATCACTCCAGACTTCCCAAACCAAGTCATGAGAGCCAGAAGAGCTTGGAGTAACATATTCCAAACTCTGAAAGAAAACAACTTCCAGCCCCAAATTTTCTACCCAGCAAAACTTTCTATCAAATTAGATGGAAAAATAAGAAGCTTCCATGACAAACAAAAACTGAAGGAATTTATGTCTTTAAAACCAGCGGTAGAGAAAATACTCAAAGAGATTAACTACAAAGAAGAAATAGGTAACACACACCAGAAACAGAGAAACAAGATTTTCCATTCAACAGACAACTAAGATTGGTTATCTGTGGAGATTCATTATTTATGTTAGTCTTTTACCTATCTCTAAATGGTATTGTTTGCCTTTATTGTTGTTAATTTTTAGGATTTCTAGTTGGAATATTAATATACCTTCAGATATAGCATTTGGAAATATTTTATCCCATTCTATTAGTAACTTTTAACTCTGTTTACATTGTCTTTGGATATACAATATTTTTTTATTTTTTAGGGAGTTTGTATACTCTTCTGTTGCCTGTGCCATTGAAATCATATCCAAGAAATCACTGCCAATTTCAGTGTTGTGAGGTTTTATGACCCAGATTTTCTTCTAAAAGTTTATAGTCTCAAGATTTATATTTAGGTCTTTTATCTATTTTGAGTTAATACTTGTTTATGGGATCAGGTAAGGGTCCAGTTTTATTCTTTTCCATGTAATTATTATTTTTCAACAATATTTAGTTAAAAGATTATTATTTCTACCACCAAATGTTCATGGAAACCTTGTCAAAAATAACTTGATAATATAGGGAAGAATTTAGCTCTAGGCTTTTATTTAACTCCAATGGTTTATATATCTGCCTTTAGAACAGTACTACACTGTTTCAATTATTGTAGCTTTACATGGTTTGAAATCAGAAAATATATATCTTTTAACTTTGTTCTTTTTCAAGATTGTTTTGGGTATCTAGAATCCATATTCCATATTAGGATAGATTTTTTTCTGAAAAATAAATATATAAATATATGATAGTTTCACCTAAAAAATAGAAAAAAAATATTCTCTGGTAAGAAATAAAGCAAAAAGAAATATTGAAATGTTATCTTTAAGTCATCAAAAGCTTGGTATCAGACAAATGAAACTGTTATGTGAGATTATCATTTTTAATTTTGGATAAATTGCTATAATACTAGATGTCAACCACTAAGCCAAGCATGGGAAGGAGGGATGGGGAGAGAATGGGGTAGGGATCGGGTGGGGGCTGACTGGGCGATGTGTGCATGTATGTCTACAAAAGTTTGTATCCCACTATGATGTATGAATACAGTGCACCAATAAAAAATAAAATAAAATAAAATAATCTACCACAATACTGACTGACATTGAATGACCTTCTAAAAAGTCAGCTGAAATGAGTTATTTCTTGAGTTTTCTTGTTTTCCTTTATATTTTTTAGTGGATGTATATCTGAGTTCAGCATGCCATATAACTTTATTTCCCTGTAATGCCGCTTAATTCTATGTCGAGTCCCCAGCTGGCTGAGTGGCTGAAACTTAACCTCATTTAATTCAGAGTGATCTGTCTCCATCTCTTTCAAGATTGTGCCTACATCCTGGGGTAAGCGCTTACGTATCATCAAAACACATGTGGGGAGCCTTTGATCTTGGAATCATCTACCTGCGCAGATCTCGATTGACCCGTACATCTTCCTTTTGTCTCAGCAGTCAACCCATGCAAAGGACCACTGAGAGTCACTTCTATGGCCTACTTTACCCTGGGTCCCAGTATGAGAGTCATTCAACTGCTTCTGCACTGTGGTGGTTTCCTAACGCCAGGGATAACCAAAGTTCCTTTTGCCTAAATGTGGTGACTCTCCCTTGGGCCGGGTCACCACTCCAGTGCAGGGTCACCATTATTGTACTATAGAGGGTCACTTCTATAGTGCAGGTTCTAGGCAGTTCCATCTACATGGAAAAGAGAGATCAGGTTCCTACCCGCTGGTGTCCCTAATTTATATGGGTTTTAGTGTTTACCAGGGGCTTTGACTAGGAAATAGTACGGGGCTATCATCTACAGGGTTTGCTGTTTTCCAGATACTTTTGGAAAGCAGCACCAATTTATTCTCTAGATTTCTTCTCCTCTTCCAGCCAAAAAGAATTTCCAACTGGAAAGGAAATCCTAGTTTACCCAACAGTCTTCCCCCAGCCTTCCCTGATCCTCAACCATGGAATTTCTCCACCATATTTCTGTCTATGCTGAGGACGGTCTCCATCTGTTATTTCTTCATTCCTCAACATGCCTAGGAGTTTGGAAACCCAAACAGAAAAAATGTCTTGTTTAGCCTCGCCATCCAGGGCTGGTGTCTTCCCTGAGACAACGAGCTTGGGGTGCCTTGCTGCTTGAGGAGGAAAGCTCCAGGAGAGGAACGAACTCCTGTCTTTATTACATTTACCAACTGAGGTGCACCGACAGTGCTTTAATCCATTGAAATGTGAAGAAAATAAAACTTTAACAACATACCTTCACAGTAATATCTGTTAGGCTTTAAATGGACGGTGGGACTTCTATTCAAATGTGAATTTGAGCTGGGTGTGGGAGCATGCCTATAATGCTAGTACTCAGGAGGCTGAGACAAGAGGTCAACCTTAGCAGCTTAGCGGGACCCTGTTCTGAAACAAACAAACAAACAAACAAACAAAAAAAAACCCCACAAACAAATAAAATAAATAAAAAGGGTTGGGTGTGTAGCTTAGAGGTAGAATGCCCCTGAGTTCAATGCTCAGGGCCAACTACTACTACTACCACTACTACTACTACTATTACTACTTTTACTACTACTACTACTAATACTAATGGTAATAATGTGAATTTGCTGCTGTAAAAAAATCACAATATTTTAGGCTCAATAGCAAATCCATTTGTGTTATGAAAATAAAATTTAAGAAAAACTAGAAAGCTGTCAAAAATCCCCATTATTTCCCACTAGACAAAGTGGAAAGGGTGGGTGGCCCTTCCCTTTCAGAATGTTGAGAGACACTTGCGTATAGCAATTCTCATTTTTTTTTCACCCTGGTTTTTAGGCTTGCTACTTTCCAGATTATTTAGATATATTTTTTATTTGTTTGTTTTAAAGATACTATTATTTGGGTGGATTCTTTTGTAGACGTCTGATCAACCAATGAGACCACGACCCCTTATTTTCCCAGGAACAACTTTCATTCCAAAGCCTGGTTCTCTAGCCATTATAGTTATTCTGCGAGATACCATCTCTGGCTCTGAACTCTCGGCCTTGAGCTGCATATCAGATCCAAACTTGCCAATTGGGTGTTCAAGATTGGGGCTGAAAGGAGAGTCTGTCTCTTGGCAGAACCTGCAGGTCCTGGGAGACAGACAAAGCTGGTTTGTGTAGAGAATGGAGAAGACGCCTTTGCTGGAAGCTTCCTCATCCTCTTGTCTTTCTCAGCTCTTTCTCTTCCCAGGAGCCATGTGCCTTTCTACCTCCAAGCCCCCCAGACCTGCAAGTCTCTGCCCAGCATCCCAACACAGTCCCTTCTTTCTGTGAGTTCCAGTGTGTCTGATTGTATTTCTGTGGTTTGAAGCTAAAGAAACATGAGCAAACACACTTTTTCTTTTGCTGAGCTCAGTTAAACCCAAACCTTATTTAGATCAACAAAGGACTTAATTAATCTGAGTGGGTAGCAGCGTCCGAGACAAACTTGAATAAACACAAGTGGCTGACAGTAGTCGCTTTAAAGGAACAGAGGACCGTGGTGACTACCGTGCAGTCTCAAAGCCCCACTCTATAATCTGTGCACATCAAAGTGACGGCACCAGGTGCCGCTTGTGTGTGTGAGGGTAGAATAAAGAACACAGCGACGTCCCGAGTTAATGAACAGTGTGAACATGGCGAGGGGGGCTTTTGCAGCCTGTGTGGAGCAGCTGAGCATTTCGAAGTGGGGGGAATACGCGAAAGAAAAGTTTTCATTTCAAATATAGGAGGTTTTGTAGTGCTTATTATTTTAGGCTACCAGACTGCCTGCTTTCATGTATTGATATATTGGCTTAGTAAAAAGAAAAGAAGAAAAGCATTAAAAAATAAGTTGGATCACAGGTTCATTGCCATCTGCTTCTGGTGAGTAAGTCGGAGGTGCAGAATGCCAAGAAATCTTTTATCAACCGAGGCAAAAATAAAAATCCCACATCAAAAATCGGAACTCGGGGGATGAAGCATCCGGATTTTGTAATTAAGTCAAGAAATATAAAAAATGCAGGTCTCTTTTGGACTTGGGAGCAATCTAGCTTTGGGGGATGAGCTTTGTCTGCTCGGCAGATGAGTTCAGATTCATGAGTGTGAGAGTCACAGGAAGGGTGAGAGTTGGAGGCCCGGATCCAAGCTCTTCCGCAGGTTACTTGAAGATAGTTTCCTCTTTCCCTGCATCCCCTTGGCTAGCTAAAATAAAAGTCTTTCTTTTCTTCCTCTCTCTCTTTCTTTCCTCCCTCCCTCCCTCCCTTCCTTCTTCCATTCTGTTCGTGGTTCTAGGGATTGAACCCCGGGGCATTCTACCTCCGAGCTACACTCCCAGCGTTTATTATTATTATTATTTTTAGTTTTGAAACGGGGTCTCGCTGGGTTGCTGAGAATCTCACTACTTTGCTGAGGTTGCATTTGAAGCTATAATCCTCCTCTCTCAGTCTCTCATGGACTGGGATTATAGGCATGCACCACTGCTTCTGGCTAAAATAAAACTTTAAAATGAGATCGTTGCAGAAATTCGCTGGAATAAGTGGCCTAACATCACTTTAGGATGGAAAAGATGACTTTTTATTACACTGGTGGGTCAAAGTTAGGATAGCTCCTGAAAGACTCTGACCTATGATCTTTTCTTCAGGTGGTTGTCTGGATACACGGCCTTCCATTCTAGTAACTTTTTTTTTTTTTTTTTTTTTTTACCACAAGACTATACAAGGACTCCCAAAGTTTGCCTAACTTAATTAGCCAAAGGGCCTTGGTTCCCTGACATAAGCATCAAATAAACATGCAGTCTGAAAAGGACTGTACGCCACGTTAATGGCCAAGAAGAGTGCCTAGCAATTAGGTTTTTATAGAGTAGGGAGACAATATTTCTTTTGAACCATGTTGCTGGTTCTTTAAATTAATGGAACATATATTTTCCCCCCCTTGGGGATATTCTTGGAGTACAGCAGCAGAGCATTTATTCTTCGTTTTTGAACTTCAGAATTTATTTTATTTCTAATTCAACCAAAGCTGCCCTGGCCCTTGACCTCACTTCTAGCTATTACATTTAGCTCTTTGTGATTACTGTAGACAAGAGGAGCTTTAGACAAAACTGGAAGAAGGTGACATTTGTTGTTGGCTTCTTTTCATCTCTCCCATTAACAGATTCTCCCCCCCCCACCCCTTTCAACCTCTCTAAGCCTCTCATGTTGGTTGGGTGATGTATCTTAAACAGATCCAACTTTCTCTATAGTGTCTAGACATCCCAATGCTGTGCTTACATATGAGCACAGACATATTTGCTTCTATTAACTTAAAACACATTTGTGCTTTAAGTTAATAGAAATCATTTTAAGTTAATAGAAATATTATTATTATTATTATTATTATTATTATTATTATTTTATTTTTTGGTGGTACTGGGGTTCCTGGAAGCCCTTCTACCTCTGGGATACACTCCCACAGGCTACACTCCCAGACCTATTTTTTAATTTTTTTATGTGGAAACAGGGTCTCTTAAGCCAGTGAGGCTGGCTCCGAACCAGCGCGATCCTCCTGTCTCCGCCTCCCAAGTACGGGGATTACAAGCATGCTCCACCACTCCCGGCAGAAATTATTTTAAGTTAATAGAAATTATTTGGTGCTAGCCTTATGTGTTACACATATGGGTATAAAAGCAAATGTCTCTGGGTGCGGTGGTGCACACCTGTACTCCCAGTACTTGGGAGGTTGAGACAGGAGGAGTGCAGGTCTGAGGCCAGCTTCAGCAACTTAGTGAGGCCCTGTTTCAAAATGAAAAATAAAATAGGGCTGGGGGTATATAGTACAGAGGTAGAATGTTCCTGGGTTCAATCTCCAATATCCTCCCCCCCCCAAAAAAAAAGCAATAAGTTCCTGTTTTCCAAAAAATTCACAGTCTAGGCAAGGAGAGAGATGAGTACACCTGACATATGTATGAAAGCAAAACCCAGGATTATAAAGATAACTATAGTAACGATTCTTAGGCAAATAAAAGGAATGTAACCTACGGAAATTAACCAGGGCCCTTGGAATGGGAAGAAAAGGTGGATTTGGAGCAAGGGAAAATTTGGGAAGGGTTGTCTAAATCCAATCCAATCCAGAAGAAACGTGAGATAACACATTTTTATATTGGGTGAATTTTCATATTTACTATTTTATTTTGCTTCATTTTATTTTAATTTTGGAGGCTGAACCTAGGGACATTCTACCTGTGAGCTATATTCCCAGTCCTGTTTTTTATTCTTTATTTTGGAACAGGGTCTCAGGAAGTTGCAGAGAGCCTCACTGAGTAGCTGAAGCTGGCCGGGAACCTGCCAACCTCCCGTTTCAGCCTCTCAAGTATTGGGGTTACAAGCACGCGCCACCACGCCCGGCTTCTATTTCCTATTTTAAATGAGAATAAGAATTCACCGTAGATGAAGAGGTGAAGGATAAACTAGGATCTAAGAGTAACAACTGAAAAACCTCTGAAATTGGCTTGGCCTTGGAAGATCTGGGCTGTGTTACCACCACACCCTTGTTTCTCAAGAGATTAGGGGACTGGATGAAAGCCTAACATCTAAAACTCCGACTGTGTCTTCTTATTAAGACAACGTGCCGTGAGACGCTTATCTATTTTGAAGTTAGACCGGAGAAATCTGGAGTGAAGATGAACCCCACTGGCATACTTATTGATCTGCTTTAGCTTAGTAGTTCATCCTTTGCAATATAAGTTTTCATAAAGAAGGAAAGTAATATGGTAGATTTCTTCAAAAGCCTATTATGAAAATCGAAAATGATATTCTCTTTCTGGGTAGATTTAGCCTGATCCCAGCAGATGCGTCAGGACATTGCTTCGCAGGCTGTACTTATGGAAACGCTTGAGAGGTGCCGCCATGGGTGTGCCTGGCGGCGATGGGAAGCAGAGGTGAGGTTTCAGAAGCTCTAAAGGTCAAAGCAGAGGGCACACATTGTTTTATTCGCGTGCAAAAACACCATCAAGGAAAACACCCGTGGAAAAATGACGTGAAGTCGCTGGAATTATGGAGATTTACGTGCTGTATTTACCCTGGTAATTTTGGAAGTAGGGTCCAGTTTTATTGGGTGGGTGAGAGGTTTCAGGTCTTGTCATAGACAGACCCCAAACGGCAGTGGTTTAAATGAGATGGAGGTGCCAGTGTGAGCAGCATGGGGCTGTTTGGGCAGCCTCCGTGGGTCAGGAACCCAGGCGCCTTTTCTCTTGCTTTTGGATTCTTTGAATTCCATCTCTCCATCAGTAACCAACGGGTGCTGAGAGGTGACGATTCAGGCAGGAGCCGCTTCTACGGAGTTCAGTTTCTGTTCCTTACATTGGCCTCCCCTTTGGCCACATTCATTGCTCTGCTAGAGAAGCCTTTAAAATAAATACCTTATGCCAGGTGGTGGTGCTCACTTATCCTAGTACGAGGGAGGCTGAGACAGGAGGATCGCAGTTTGGAGGTAGTCTCAGGAACATGGTGAAGCTTCAAAATAAAAATGTTAAGAGCTGGACCTGGTGGTACCGGCCTGTAATCCTACTACTTGGGAGGCTGAGACGGGAGGATTGCAGGTTCAAGGACAGCCTCAACAAGTAGTGCGACGCTCATCCACTTAGTAAGACTCTGTTTCAAAAGAGAAATAAAATAGAGCTGGAGGAATAATTCAGCGGGAGAATGCTCCTGGATTCAATCTCCAGTAACACACAAACATACCATGCACACACTAAATAAAATAAAATAAAAAGGGCTGGGGGTATAGCTCAGTGGTAGAATGCCCCTGAGTTCAGCCCCTAGTACAAAAATAAATAAATAAATGAATAAACAAGTAAATAAATAAATACATCAGAAGGCTATTTCTCTCTTTCTCTTGCATCTTGGGGCCTCTCTTCTTTTTTCTTTTCTGCTGGAACTATTCTGTTTCCACTTCATGTTTTGAGGGTGTTACAGAGGGGAGAGTGTGACCCTTCGGGGAACAGGGCTCCCTGAGGGGATTCTGCTGGTGAACACACGGAGGGAGGCCTCTCTGCATTTTAACTTAGGCAGGTTTCTTGCTGCGCCATACATACTCAAAAGATGTATTTTAACTTGAAACTCCAAATTATCGCAAGGGGCGTCGGCTATGGTCCAGCGTCTACCAGGCACAGGATCTTCTAATTCTCTATTTCCAGAAAGTTGTGTGCACTTTCTATGTGATGGGCAATTGTGCCTTTCATTTAAAAGTTTCTCCCTCTACTCCAGTCTGGAAGGGGACTCAGGCTTTCTTTCTAATCTGCTAGGGACCACATAGGCACGAAACCTGGGCTAGCTGCTGGGGGCTTGGGCTTTCTTGGGTGTACTTAATAACCTGAAGGTGCTATCAGACAGGTATTTGATCGAGGTAATTTGCCTTAGGGAGGGAATCTGTATCACAAGGGAGAGGTTATACCTGTGGCACCTGCTTTATAGCTCATGGGTTGGGTCCAGCCTGAGGGAACTGGTTTCTCAGTGTAATAAAGATAAGGGCTATCAGGAAGCAGTTGTGGTCCCAGTGTGGTCACTGAACTACAGTTGCTGGAAACACGGATGGTGGGGTCCCATGCAGACCCTCTGAATCAGCTCTCTGGTGGAAAGAGCGAGGGATGTGCTGTGTCTACTACAGCTTTGCTGCTTAAAGTGTGACGCAGAGCCAGACTTTCTGGGAGCCCCGAGAGATGCAGAATCCCAGGCCCCACCTCACCTCTGCATTTTCACAAGCTCCAGGGGCTCTTGAGCACAGAGCACATCCCACGGGGAGCCTCTGGCCTAATGGTGTGAAAGCCACCGAGCCCAGAGGACTCTTGGCCTAACCTTCCCTGAGGTGGAGGGATGGGGGATCGCAGAGAGTGTGAAAAGTGTTCTTCTGACACCCAAGCGATGCCGCGGAGCACACAGAGGCCCTCTGCAGGCAGGCCAGGACAACTCTGCTGCAGTAAGGACTGGAGGGTCGGGGCACCAGAGTGAGGGCTGCCATCTGTGATGCTCCAAGAAACAGGACAACGTGGGAAGGTGTCCGAGGATGGTTTCCTAGGTGGGCAACATCATGGAGGGAGGCTGGAATAGGACAGGACAGGATGACAGTAGACAACTTTTTTTTTCTTTTCTTTTTTTTTTGGGGGAGTATGAGGATGGAACCCAGGAGCATTTGACCTCCAAGCTACATCCCTTGCCCTCTCTTTTTATTCTTTATTTTGAAACAGGGTGTCACTTAGTTACAGAGGGCCTCACTAGCTGAGGCTGGCCGCGAACTGCGATCCTCCGGTCTCAGCCTCCCAAATGCTGGGATTACAAGCGTGCGCCACCATGCCCAGCTAGTAGACAACTTCCTTAAGAATACACTCCTAGCCAGGTGCAGTTGGCACACGCCTGGAATCCCAGGACTTGGGGAGGCTGAGACAGGGGGATCGCAGGTTTGAGGCTAACCTCAGCAACTTAGCGAGACCCTCAGGAATTTAGTGAGACTCTATTTCAAAATAAGAAATAAAATAGGGAACTGGGGTCTAGCTTGGAGGTAGACCACCCCTGGGTTCAATCCCCAGTACCAGAAAAAAAAAAAAAAAATTCATGTGTGATGATGGCCAGAAGGAGCAGGGCAAGGCTTAGAGGGGGACCAATATCCTAATAGTATCCGTGGAAGCAAGAACTGATGTGTTCATACCCAAGTTGGTAAGGCTGAAAGAAAACGGCTTTCCTTATAGTTTGGCATACTAAATGAATGTGATTAGAGGAAGCACTTATGTGCCCCAGTGACTCAGTGATTCGCAGCTGAGGGTAATTTGACCCCCACAGGGCATTCGGCAGTGTCTGAACACATTGGTGTCTCAGAAGTCGAGACCAGAGTATGTCATCGCCCTCTGTTTTGCAGATTGCAAGTATTTAGGGGGAAAAAAGTTGCATCTGTACTGAACGTGCACTGACTGGTTTTTCTGTCACCATTCTCCAAGCGATATAGTATAACACTATTTACATTATATTAGGTATTTTAAGTAATCTACAGACGACTTAAAGGATATAGGAGGATATGTGTAGGTCATATACAAATACTATGCTGCCTTAAATAAGAGACTTGAGCATCCTCAGATTTGTAATTGAGAGGCTTGGAGCCAATTCTCTAAAATACCAAGGGCCAACTATTCTCAGTACCCTACACGGCACAGGGCGCCTCCTAGACCAAACAGTCATCCTGAACTAAAATGCCAGTAGTGTTTTGTTTGAGAGACTGAATTGCATCCCAAATATGGATTTGGAAAAAGAAAGAAAGAAAGAAAGAAAGAAAGAAAGAAAGAAAGAAAGAAAGAAAGAAAAGAAAAGAAAGCTGTTTTCCCTATCAACCTTTCAACCACCATGGTGATATTTAAAGCTTTACCACCATAAGCTAAACTAGCAAAGTAGATACCCATTTGGCAGGCAATTGAATTATCTAGAGCCTCATTTCAAATTGTCTCTTTGTTCTGGTGCCTTTGCAGATATTGAAGTTAAACTGACCAATGTCTAATAGCCGGAGGAGTCTCCTGGCCTTTGAAAAGAGATGGGCATTGCATTTATCTTTTTTTTTTTCTCCCCAGGTATTTCTCTTCAGTACTATCCGTTTTGAAAAATGATGACAAGCGACTCAACATTAATGCCACTGATTCCTGCCAAGCTCTGAGAGCTGCGTTATCAGGACCTGCTCAGAATTCTCCAGTGTTATCACGCCCTGACTTCTAGGGTGGAGAGGAGAGGAAAGGGTTATTCATCAGAGACTTCAGAGACTAGCACTCAGCACTTTTTCTTCATGTCTCATCAATTTGGAGCTTAAAAAATTATATATATATATATATATATATATATATATATATGGATTATATATGCATATATGAGTGTGTGTGTTTTATTACATTTGGGTAATATGAAATTATTAGTATATTAATTCTATTATCAATGGACCACAATATGAGCTCACAAAATTAAAGAAATACATGATTTGGGGAGCTTAAGTTTCTGGACAGAGGAAAGAATACACTTTCTACAGAGAGCCACTGACCTCTGCAAAAACCAAACAAGAGAGACATGACGGTGAAAGCCGTATCTATTTTTTATTTCATGGAAAGGAGAATATAACATTTTTATTGGTATATTATAGTTTAACATCATAATATGGATCATACTGACAATGGCATGCATTCACACAGTACTTGGTGCCCCCCACTTCTCCTTCCCCCTCCCAGCAATGAGTGTCCAGGTGACCATGCTACATTCACACTTATACACATATTTGAATGTAGCTCCTCCATTAATCGACCTCAGCCTTCTTCCTCTCCTACCCTTCCTTTCTGGCTTGGCCAGAATTCAGCTGGAAACTCATCTGGGCCTGGGCTTTTCTTTGATGGCAGAATTTTTATTGCTATTTCTGTTTCTTTGCTTGCTATCGGTTGGTTTAGGCTTGCTAAGTACTCTTGGTTCCATTTAGGTGGGTTATATGTGCTGAGAAATCTATCAATTTCAGCCGGGCGTGGTGGCGCACACTTGTAATTCCCATGCTTGGGAGGCAGAGACAAGAGGATCGCGCAGGTTCGAAGCCAGCCACGTTGGCTTAAGAGACCCTGTTTCCAAATAAAAAAATATAAAATAGGTCTGGGAGTGTAGCCTTGAGGTAGAAGGGTTTCCAGGAACCCCAGTACCACACACAAAAATTTTTTTTTCTTCTATCATGTTTTTCGGTCTATTGGAGTATAAATTTTTGTGTGTGTGTGGTACTGGGGGTGGAACCCAGAGGCTTTCTACTTCCATGCTATAATCCCAGACATATTTTCTATTTTATTTGGAAACAAGGTCTCACTAAGTTGCTGAGAGAGCCTTACTAAGTAGCTGAGGGTGACTTTGAACCTGTGCGATCCTCCTGTCTCAGCCTCCCAAGCACTGGGATTACAAGTATGAGCCACCATGCCTGGCAGAGTATAAATTTTTAAAATAGTTTCTGATAATCCTTTGAATTTCCCCACTGTCTGTGGTGATGTCTCCTTTTTCATTTCTGATTTTAATGATCTGAGTTGATTCTATCTATCTCTGGTTAGGTTAGTCAGGGGTTTGTCAATCTTATTAATCTTTTCAAAGAAACAGCTTTTTATTTTATTGATTCTTTGAATTTTTTTTTAATTCTCTATTTCATTTATTTCTGCTCTGATTTAAATTATTTCCTGCCTTCTGCTGGGCTTGGGGTTAGGCTGCTGCTGTTTTTCTAGGTCCTTGAGATGTGTCATTAGGTTGTTTACTTGACGACTCTCTGTTCTTATGTGGGCACTCAGTGCTATAAACTTTCCTCTTAACACCGCCTTCAAAGTGTCCCATAGATTTTGGTATGTGTGTCGCCACACCAGGTCAGTTGCACGTTTGGGCTCTTTGCAGTGGATTTCACATACAGAGTATTAGATTTCCTTCTGCTGAGGTTCCTGGTTGTGTTTTTCTTCGTAAATATCTTCCATTGCTTTGTTTTTGTTTTTGATTTTGTTTTCATCAAGATGCTGCCTTCTCAGTAGTTGAATTTTATTTGTTACAGCTACTGAGATGTGCTGCATCCCACACTTGCCATTTTGAATCCTCCTTCCAAGACTGGTGTGGTTGAGTGCTGCTCTGGATCTCTGGAGGGTGTGGTGAGCTTGACCTCCACTACCGCAAGTTGTAGCCGGTGTTTGCACAGGTGGAACTGATGGTTTACAGTTCCGATGATCTGCAGCTGCTCACTTTGGGTCCTTGGTTGTTTTCCTGTTTGTCTCTGGAGTCAGATGCAGTGAAGCAAGATGGCGTTGCTGTTTTGTCCGTGGCTGCAAGGTGGGTGGGTTTTTTTTTCTGGTGTTGAGTGCTGCACTGGATCTCTAGAGGGCATGGTGAGCTTGGCTGCCATTGCTTGAAGTTGTAGTGGGTGTGTTTGGTGGAACCGATGGCTTACAATTCCGATGACCTGCAGCCGCTCACTTCAGGTCCTTGGTTGTTTTCCTGTTTGTGTCCAGAGTTGGGCGCAGTGAGGCGAGAGGGCCCTGCTGTGGCGCCCACGGCCACAAGGCTGGTGGGTTTCTTTTCTGCTCTCTGATCGATCTTCTAACTTTTTTGTTTCTTGCCGTCTTGTACCTATCATTTTATTCTTCTACTGATAGTGTTTTCTGGCTTTGTAGAATGCTGTCTTTAAGGCAATGGGGATCAGGTGTCAGCAGGACTGGTATGTGCTGCTTCTCTCGGTGTCATCTTCCCCAACAATTAGAAAATAACATTTAAAGAAGAAGTATTCTGTAGACAAAAGACTACTGGGTTTCAGATAGGACAGACTGCAGTGTGGATCCTGGCTTTGCAGCTCTCTAGCTGTGTGAGTTACGACTTCGTTTCTTACTCTGTTTCCATTTTGTTTAAAAAGGGATAATGCTATTTGCCTCATAGGATTTTGTGTTGGTTAGCTGTTGCTGTATGACAAAAGCCATGAGATTTCAATGGCATAAGACAATGGGCCTTTATTTAGGCCACCTGTGGCCAGCTGGAGGCTGGTGAACTGGGTTTAGGTGGTACTGTTCTCCAATATCCTCATGTTGGGCTGTCTTACATGGGGGTGCCTAGCCTCAGAATGTTCTTCCTGCAGGCATGGCAGAAGTGCAGGAGGGCAAGCTCAATTGTAAAGTGTAACTGAGGTTTCTGCTTGTACCACGTTGTATCCTGGAAGATCCCATTGGCCAAAACATGATATGTGGCTGAGACCAAAGTCAAGGGGAGAAGAGGTATACCCTGCCCAATGTGAAGTCAAAGTAAAGCATATGAGCAACCCTCCATCACAGAACAGGAAGTACATTTTTCTCTTAAAGGTAGAGGTGGGGGAGTTAATATTTCTGAAGAATATCGAATTTATTATATGTTGATGAAATGACTCAATGAATTTGGGTCTACAGTGTCTCTTGTATAATGTCTGGCACTAAAGTGTTTAATAAGTGCTACTTTCTCCTTTTCTAAACTCTGGCTTCACATGAAAGAATGGAAAATATAAACTTAATTTCAGAGATACAACAGCTATTTTAAATTAAACTTGAGCCAGCCATGATGATACATGCATGCCTGTAATCCCAGGACTTGGGAGGCTAAGAGAGGAGGGTCAAAGAGTTGAGGATAGCCTCAGCAATGTAAGAAGACTCTCAGCAACCTAGCGAGACCCTGTTTCAAAAACATAAAAAATAAAAAGGGCTGAGGGTGTAGCTCAGACTTAGAATGCCCCTGAGTTCAATCCCCGGCACTACAAAAGTTTAATTAATTAGATAATTAATTAATTAACTAATAAGCCTAAAGTCTATATTATGGTGAGATGTGAGAGAAAAAAATCATAGGAGAGAGGAGATGCAGAGGGAAATAGTGAGACGGGAGAATATGAGGAGAAAGATGCAATACCTCCTCAACATTTTGGAGGGGTAAGTAAGGTCATAAATAACGAATACATAATAAATGGGGAAAAAAAGAAGGCAAATAGAAACTGAACCTCAGAGCAGCAGAATAATGAGAAAAAGAAGGGGGAGGGGAAAGAACCGGACAAGGGAAGCATCAGTATACCAAGGGGGCCTTTTCGAAACACACATATATATCTTTTTTTCTCTCTCCTACCTCCCCGACTCTAAATTACATGCGGAATTGCATTATTCACATGGAATAAGGTGGGAAGGGGAGAGGAGTGTTCATGGCTCCATCACCTCTTGTCAGGTTCTATAAAGGACTAATGAGCATGCCCTCTCGTGCGCTTCATCCTTGACACTCCCAGCGGCTCTCCTCTGAGTGGGGCTGTTATTTCCGCCCTTCAAGATGAGCAATCATTTCATGGGAATGTGGTGTAAGAGACAGAGAAATAATACCATAGGGATCCGATGAAATTGAGTTGGGTTTTTCTATTGTTATGACTCGGTCCATACAGAGACAGAATATTCTCAGTGTAATCCGTCTGATCATAAAGTATTTCACGTGACTTCACTGTTTGGGATTCTATGGTAGGGAAAAAATGTACAGAAATTATTTTCTAGAGGCCAATAGAGCCTTCAATATAATACTACTGTCTGCAAATGCCTTTGAGGAAAAGAGAAGAGATGCTTTGGTCAAATCTGTCTTGGAAAACAATAAACAAAAGTCCCCTATTAAGATGAAAAGTATTAATATTTAACCAGGCTCTCCTTAGGAAAAGCGATGTAAATTATCTTTGCAATATCACATGCTTAGAGAAGCAGAAACATGAGTTTAAGCCTCTTTGTTTTTCATATTAAAGCTCTTGTTTGCTTTTTGCCTGTGCCCATCTTGTTCTTTGGTCATCCCGCCAAGAGTCAACAGTTTTGCAGAAATAGGGGCAAGGTCAAGAAATGGCCACTTTTGAAATTTTAATTAGCAAAAATCTCACACATAGAAGCAGGCCTATGAAGAAGCAATCCCTCCACACTAACTTTCCTTGAAAAAAGAAAATGCTTGTACTACTTGGAGAAATAAGAGTATTTTCTAGATGTTCAGGGACTTATATAAAAAAGATGGGCTTGTAATATAGAGGTTTTATTTTGTAGCACTGGGGAAAGAACCCAGGGGCATTCTACCTCCAAGCTACACCCTCAGCTCTATTTTTTATTCTTTATTTTGAAATAGTCTAAGTTGCAGAGGGCCTCACTAAGTAGCTGAGGCTGGCTGTGAGCCTGTGATCCTCCTGTCTCAGCCTCCCAAGTACTAGGATTACTAGTACTGATGGTCTTTATGGTCTTCACAGGTCCTACAAAGAGAAGTCCAGAATACTAGAAATTCAGGGTATTTTTCTTCTACTGTGCCCCATTTATGCCTGCACGTTTCTCTGTACACCTTCAGGCTAACCACCATTATTCTCTGAGCCATCTACCCACTCTACCTTGGCCTTTCAAGTGTTCCTTAACTCAAAGCACATATTTCTCATTTTTTAAAAAATTTTGGGCTACTTGATTGCCATTCCCTCATGAAGGTCTGTCCTAACCATTGGTATTAGTCTAGTTGAGCTGCTATAACAAAAATGCCTTAGATTGGGTACTATGCAAAGAACAGAATTTAATGCTCATAGCTCTGGAGTTAGGGAAGCCCAAGATTAAGGCACAAGCAGATTGTGTGTGTGGTGTTCTGACCAGAAGGTGCCTTCTTGTAGCATCATCAGATGGTGGAAGGGGCAAACCTCTTTCACAAGGGCAGTCGTCTATTCATGACGCTCTATAAATCTTTGCCTCTAGCTGTGCATGGTGAAACATGCCTATAATACGTGGAAGGCGGAAACAGGCTGTCGAGGCCAGCCTCAACAATTTAGCAAGACCTTGTTTCAAAACAAAAATAGAGCTGGGTGTGATGGCGGCGCAAGCTTGCAATCCCAGCTACCGGGAGGCGGAGACCTGAGGATCGCCGTTTGCTGACAGCCTCTGCTACTTAGTGAGGCCCTTTGCAACTCAGTGAGACCCTGTTTCAAAAATAAAAAGACTAGCCGGGCGTGGTGGCGCATGCTTGTAATCCCCGCGCTTGGGAGGTAAGACAGGAGGATCGCACAGGTTCAAAGCCAGCCGCGCTGGCTTAAGAGATCCTGTTTCCAAATAAAAAATATAAAAATAGGTGTCTGGGAGTGTGACCCGGAGGTAGAAGGGTTACCAGGAACCCCAGTACCACCACCAAAAATAATAATAATAATAATAATAATAATAATAATAATAATAATAATAAAAAGACTAAAAATAGGGCTGAGGGTGTCGGTTGGAGGTAAAATGCCCCTGGGTTCCATCCCCAGTACCGCAAAATAATAATAATAATAATAATAATAATAATAATAATAATAGTAGTAGTAGTAGTAGTTCAGAAGAATAATGTCCCTGGGTTCAATTCCCAATACCACCAAACAAAGCATAACCAAAAATGAATTCCTTTCCTCTTAATGCTATCACATGGGGATTAAGTTTAAAATATGAATTTTGGGAGGATACAAACTTTCAGACCACAGCACCATCTTATCTAAAGTTGCTCCCGTGTCCCTCTGTTCCCTAACTTGATGTTAATTTCTTCACTTATTCCATACTATATTCTATTATGTACTTATTTTGCTTATTTGTTCAGTGTCTGGTCTTCACTAGAATGCAAACTCCATGAAGTCAGGGTTTTTTCTTTTGCTCTCCACTGTGTCCTGTTTCCAAGGTGCTGTCTGTGCCTGGCACATGTGTAAGTAGTTCTTTCAGGAAGTTTTGTCAAATGAATGAATGCTTGTCAGATGAAAGGGTGTCGTTTTTTGACTAGTCATCCTAGTTCTAAAATGAAAGTCTCCCTAACATGAAGACGGGTAGTCCATGGACTATTACAACTTTTTGAAAAATTCACTTACATATATTCATTTATTCCACAAATGGCCAGATATACCCATGGGTGTGGAGCACTCTGCTGGATGCTGTACATGGACTTGAGATGATTAAAGCCAGATGCCTGCTTCCAGGAATAACAACTTAGAATTGGGAAAGAAAGCCAGGGATGGTGGCACATGCCTGTTATCCCAATACATGGGGGGCTGAGACAGGAGGATCACAGGATTAAGGACAGCCTCAGCCTCAGCAATGAAGTGAGATTCTTGGCAACCAAACAAGATCTTGTTCCAGAAAAGGATATAATATATATATATATATATATATATATATATATATATATATAATATTATAGTATATAATATATTTTTATATATTATATAATATATAATAATATATATATTATATATATGGCTGGAGGTGCAGCTCAGAGGTAGAATGCATCTGGGCTCAATCTCTCGAATCACAAAATACATTCCCACCCATATTTTATTTCTGATTTGGAAACAGGGTCTTGCTAAATACCTGAGGTGGGCCTCGAACCTGTGATCCTTCTGTCTCAGCCTCCCAAGAACTGGGATTATAGGTGTGTGCCACCATGCCCAGCTCACACACAAATACACACCCATATACATACACTCACACACACACAGTTTATAAACTAGGAGGTAAGTAAGTGGTAAGGCACTTTGACTAGCAAGTATAAGGCCCTAGGTTCTACCCCACAGGTAGAAATACATGTACAAACAAGCAATATCCCCAGTCAAGCTTCTGGAAGACTCAGACCCAGCCTGTGACATGATCTATAACACTCTCAGATCTGACACTTTTCTTCTGAGGCCGAGTACTGGAGATTGAACCCAGTGCCATCCTACCTTCGAGAGATACCTCCAGACCTATTTTATTTTGAAAGAGGATCTCTCTAAGTTGCTAAGGCTATCCTTGTACCTGTGATCCTCCTATCACATCCTCTTAAGTACTATTATTACAGGTGTGTACTACTGTGCCCAGCAGACCTGATGCATTTTAAGAGCACAGTAACTTTGTGGAATTGGTACGAATAACTAATTGTAAAGTGAGGCACTCGTTTGTTCTGCAAATGAGCTTGGCATCATTCCAGGAACACAAATACATGGTCCAATAGCAAAGTTTTTCCTCTGAGAAGCTTTAGCCGTCAGTTCGGGCATGGACTGGCAGCAGGAGAGGTACTGGACACTAACGACTTAGGTAGGAGCAGAAGTGTAGAGAACAGAGATCCTTCATTCTCTAGGGGTCTCTGAGGAAGCTCTGCTTACCTAGAGGTTAAAGGACACTGTCTCAGTCAACACTCTCACTGGCAAAATCCAAAACAACTGACCACACAACTTAGAGGAAGGAAGATTTATTTGCTCACAGTTTTTGGAGATTTCAGGTTCAGTCCATGTGAGGCTGGGTGTGCGGAGTTCAGGTCATGGCAGTGTGAAGCAGTGAGAGAGGGGAAGAGCAAAGCTCTGCTCTCACATCATAGAGGCTGGAAGCAAGAGAGTGAGCAATAAGGGGATTCAAAGCCACAGCTCCGTTTCTAAGGCTACACCCAGGTTACCACCCAGGAAACCCATTACAGTGGATTTATTCAATGGTGAGATTACAACCCTCATGACTTAGTTATATCAAGTCTGAACATTTATCCATAAATTCTTCAGGGGACATTCTACGTTTAACCATAATGGACATTTAGGGTTTCAATGAAGAACATTCTGAGGGGAGGGAACAGTTGCAAGGAAAACATGAATAAATGACAATGATGGCCTTTCTGGGGATGTGGAGGGTGTTTGGGATCTTCCCTGGGTGACAGGGTCACAGGGCTGTGGTCCTTTGGGTTTTGCTGGGGACAGGAGGGGTGCATGCTTGTGAAGGGTGGGAGCAGCTGTGCTGGCTGGTGGTGTGTGTGTTGGAGGGCAACCAGCGGTTAATAGGATCAAGGGTGGCAGGTCCTGAAACAGGCACCAGTGTGAAGTTTGTAAATACTGTGCTTTCAAGTACAGAGAAACAACCCAGATAAAATTACTTCTTTATTTTGTGATGCTGCATATGAATAAATCCCCTAGTTATTTATATAGTTATGCAAATAATTCATGGTGACATTAATAGAATTCAACACACAAGGAAAAAGCCCACCTGGGTGTTGACCACCTTGGTGAATGAGTACTATCATTTTTAGTTTTTTCCAGGCTTTGGAGAAAAGCCTATGAAACGCATCTTTCTCTCTGTAATCAGAGTGTGGATCTGATTTTACCCCCAGGCAATCATAGACTCAAGGCCTTCCCCAGATCCCTGGATTCAAGGTATCACTCTTCACCCGTGAGCTCGGTGGGTGTGACACAGTGGATACCCGGGCTTCTCTTTGTGGTGCCTTTAGCAAATGCACATTGGATTTATGACCCACCCCCAGCAAGGTAGCTTGAAGGGAGCTGCAGAGGCGAGGGCAGCCAGCTGTGTTAAAGCAAGTAGAGTTACGCATGGGTGCCCTGTCAGCTCCAAAGTGCTGTGCCAAAAAATATGCACGGGGCAGAAATCAAAGAGAAGGATGCAGATTATATTGAAGTGTTTGCAGTCTTTCTCCCTCCAGAAGGAGGCAGGGGTTTTACTCGTTTGTTGGTCCAGAGCCTTCCTTTCTCATACAGAATTTTGGTCTTGGGGAAAGTGACTTAATATAGTAAAAAAGAAAAAAAAAACAAAAACAAAAAACAAGCCACGCATGCTGGTGCACACCTGTAATCTCAGTACTTGGGAAGCTGAGACAGGAGGATTGTGGATTCAAGGTTAGTCTCAGCAAGGTTAGACCCTCGGCAACTTAGCAAGATCCTTAGAAAAAATAAAAAATAAAAAGGGCTGTGGGTACAGCTCAGAAGTAGAATGTCCCTGGGTTCAATCTCTAGTACCAAATAACAACAACAAAAACTGAAAAAAAAAAAAAAGGAAACACACACAAAAATGAAAGCAAAAAAAAAAAAAAATCCTCAACCAGAGAGCTCTAATATAAAGATTCAAGGTGAAGAAAGGACACGGGACACCAAGAAATGCAATAATTGTCCAGTGAACAACATCAAGGATGACATCACTGGTGACAGGCTGGTGATAAATATTTCACAAATGATTTTCTGAAAATGATAAATAACAACAATGACCTGTATGTCTGTAAATAGATGTAGGTAGGTTTATTATACATTTTATTGAGAAGTTAATGATCTATAAATACTAACAAAATGTATAACATTCTTTTGTGTGTGTTCTGTGTGCGTGTGTGTGTGTGTGTGTGTGGTGTATTTTGTGATACTAGAGATTGAACTCAGGGTCATTCTACTTTTGAGCTATTCCTCAGGCCTTTTTTAGTTTTTATTTGGAGACAGGATGTTTCTAAGTTTCTGAGGGCCTTCCTAAGTGGCTGAACACAGGTGTGTTCCACCACACCCTGTCAAAACGTGAAGTATTCTTTATTATGAATTCTGAGCAACCAATTGATTCCCATGGAAAGCTGCCTTTGATTTTTACGGTACTGGGGATGGAACCCAGGGGCATTCTACCTCTAAGCTACAGCCCCACCCCTATTTTTTATCCTTTATTTATTTATTTATTTATTTATTTGGTGGTACTGGGGTTCCTGGAAGCCCTTCTACCTCCGGGCTACACTCCCAGACCTATTTTTACATTTTTATTTGGAAACAGGGTCTCCTAAGCCAGCGCGCGCAGCTGGCTTCGAACCTGTGCGATCCTCCTGTCTCTGCCTCCCAAGCGCGGGGATTACAAGCGTGCGCCACCGCGCCCGGCTTATCCTTTATTTTGAAACAGGGCCTCACTCAGTTGTGAAGGGCTCACTAAGTGACTGAGGCTGGCCGCAAACCTCGATCCTCCTATGTCAGCCTCCCAAGTACTGGGATTACAAGTGTGCACCACCATGCCCGGCTTCTGGTAGATTTTAAGCTACCCAACTGATGCCACTGCACGTGGAGCTGGAAGAGATGTCATGTAGCTTCATTATGTAGTTTTATGTATTGGGTATGTATTTTTTATGTATTGGGTATGTAGGCACATACCCAATACATAAAAAACTGGGAGGGAGACAGCCAGGTGTGGTGGCACATGCGTGTAAGGCTGAGACAGGAGGATCACAGGTTCGAGGCCAGTCTCAGCAAGTAGTGAGACTCTCATCAACCTAGCAAGACTCTGTTTCAAAATGAAAATAAAAAAAAAAATAGGGTTGGGGGAATAGTGCTGAGGTATGCCCCTGCCTCAACCCCCAGTAACACACACACACACACACACACACACACACACACACACTTGGAGAGGAGGACAAATTTAAATGAATAGTAAAGTAGTAAATGATAATAAAATAATTAGAAAGGAGTGGATCTTGTTTACCAGCATTGAGGTATAGTTGGTGTACAGTGTAGTTTACGTACAGTAAGCCAGTCATATTTGAAGTGTACGGTTTGATAGGTTTTGATGCACATACACATCTGTGAAACCACCGCTTTGAAGACCGTGAACATTTCCACCCGTCCTCAAGTGTCCCCAGAGCTCACTGCCATCTTGCTATCGCTCCTCTTTTCTAAACCTGGCCCCTCCCCTCCAGACAACCACCCATCTGCTCTTTTTTTTTTTTTAATCACTATAGATTAGCTTTCCATAGGTTTCTGTAAATGGAGTCAAGCAATCTGTACGCCTCTTTTGTCTGGCTTCAGCATAATTATTTTGAAATTCATTCATGTTATTGCATGTCTATTTCTTTCTTCCCCTGAGTATTTTATCTTTATTACCTCTTTCTGATTTATTTAATTGCGAATTTATACCATTTAATCTTTAATAATGGCTATGTTTAACAACTGGTTGGAAAAAAATTCCTGAAAATATAACGATTGGCTTTTTCATAGTGGTGCAAGTCAGCTCTGGCAAATCTCTGGTGGACTCTTTGTGTGTGTGTGTGTGTGTGTTGTGTGTACGTGTTTGTGTACGTGTGTATGTGTGTATGTGTGTGCACATATATTTAGCTTTAGACAGGAAGTTGAAAGACTCTGGACCACCTATGGGATTTGGAAATAATTGAAAATAAATAAAAAGGTAAAGAGAATTTCCAAGTTCTTCTGTTCTCCATGATTTTTTTTTTTTAAGCCAAGAAACCGCAGTAAAAATGCTAATTAAAAATCAGTTTTGGGTTGCTGGCCTGTCGTTTTAATTAATGCATGACTGGTCCACAGTGTGGCTGGGCCTTGGGGGATCTACACGAGGGACTTCTGTTATTGAAGGTTTTGTGAGAACTTTGAAAGCCGGGGTCAGCTTGCATATGGTTTACCGGAGCAAACTGATAGGGAGGGATTTAGAACTGAGGTCTGGACAGAGGATGCTGTTACCTGACTCTGTGTGTGTCAGGAAGCCACGGCCACCCCGTAATCTTGCCCAGAATTCACTGTCCAGGCTGGAGCTCAGGAGGGGGCTTGGACCTCATTCTATGGCAGTGAAAGGTAATAACGAAAGATGTACAATTTAGGATTTAATGCATTCTGAATCTTTATTTTATTTTATTTTTGTGGTACTGGGGACGGAACCCAGGGGCATTCTACCTCCGAGCTACATCCCCAGCCCTATTTTTTAAAATTCTTTATTTTGAAAAAGGGTCTCACTGAGCTGCAAAGGGCCTCACTAAGTAGCTGAGGCTGTCCATGAATCGCGATCCTCCTGTCTCAGCCTCCCGAATGCTGAAATTACAAGCCTGCGCCACCACGCCCGGCTTGATACTTACTGAATCTTGACCTTCATATTTCCGTTGGTAGTGCTGGGGATTAGGTTTTTTTCTATGCTACTTCTATGAGTTAATGTTGTAAAAGAAGAACTGCAATAATGATAACTACTTATTGTGCATTTACTACATGCAAGGCAGCCGCCTAAAGACTTTATGAACTGGGCTTAGTGGCACATGCTTGTGATGTTAGTACTTGGCAGGCGGAGTCAGAAGGATTGCAGGTTCGAGAACAGCCTCAGCAATTTAGTGGAACTCTCAGCAACCGAGTGAGACACTGTTTCAAAATAAATGAAAGAAAGGAAAAAAGGAAGGAAGGAAAAAAGAAAGAAAGAAAAAAAGAAAGAAAGAAGCAAAGAAAGAGAAAAAGGGCTGGGGGGAGTAGATGAGAGGTAGAACATCCCGGAGTTGAATCCTCAGTACCTTTCTCACACACACAAATTCTATGTACATGATCTGACTTAACAGTCAAAACAATCCTGGAGTGTGCGATGGTCTTGTACGCACTCGACAGGGAAGGCGAGTCATTTTCTAAAGTCTCCCGGGAGGTGGTGAAGACGGTATTTGAACCCAAGTCTGTCTGACTCCTCTGATCTCAACCTCCTGCCCTGTACAGACTTCAGGTTTACTGAGCTGTAAGAAACCCAGAGTGTTGGGCCCTCACCTAGGAATTACAACCTACCTGGGACAAAGGGCCTTTTCTAGCTCAGTGACAAGTACCTGGCTGCCTGGAGGTCAACTGGAGTCTCTACGACCTTTCTATAGAAGCCCGGATTCTCTCCCAAGGACAGTGGGCATTCTGTTGATGAGTTTTCGTTTGGAGTCATGGGCTTGAGTATACAACTGTAAAAAAGAAAAAATAGGTTGGCGAGTTGTGTGTGAGTTAGGACACAGACTAAAGATCCCCAAAATACAAGGCAAAGGTTATTTGTCTTTGTGTAGCCCTCCCGGGGAGGTGGGGGAGCCACCAGAGGCAGCTTTGCTTCCCTACCTCGTGGAGGTTCAGAAGCCTTGCCTTGTGTTTCTCTGCCATTCCCTAAGGCGTGGCCCTCTTTCCTGAGCTCTGCTCCTCTAGCGAGCTGCTCCGTGGCAAGGATGGTGCCCCGAAGCCTCACACAGTTCTTCCTCTCTCAGCCATTGACCAGGATCAAGTCACACAGCTGCAGCTGTGTGCGAGGAGAGACGGGAGGTCAGGAAGAGAGGGCCGACAGCCCTGAGGGGAAGTCAGCAATCTGCCATGGTCAAAAGCCTGGAGACTTGACATTATTTTTTTCTTTTGGTGGTATAAATAATTGAACCCAGGGCATTCTCCCTCCAAGCTGCACTCCCAGCCCTATTTTATTTTATTTTTTGTTTAGAAACAGGGTCTTGCTACGTTGCTGAGAATCTCATTACATTCCTGAGACTGTCTTTGAACCTACAATCCTCCTGTCTCAGCCTCCCAAGTACTGGGGTTCCAGGTGTGCACCACCATGTTTGACTGAGACTTGGATTTTAATAAGGATGTGATTGTAGCAGCCAAAGTGAGAAATTCCAACGTCTGGTTGCATACTGTATAAATGGACCAAAAGAGAAGAAGGAAGATCTAAGTTACCTATGAAGCAGGATGGGCGAGGCCTAGTTTACCTGGATGTGGAGGGGGAGGGGGAGGAGCAGCTGTGAGGATGACCCTCTTTGAGATTTGAGCCCAGGAAGAGCTTCACAGAGAGAGCTACAGGTTAAGGATATAGGGCGAATAGTTTATTCATCACCGCCAATAATGAATTATGGATGCCTCGGGCATCCTGATAGAGGCATAATGAAAACATCAGCCTAGAACTCAAAAGAGAGACCTGGGGTAGAGACGTGTGTGGAGAATTCCAGCAGCACTGCAGGCTGTCCCCCCCCCCCCCCCCATAACAAGTTCTTGGGTGGAGCGTTGCATGCAGAAAGCTTGGCACAGTGTATTGGGGAAGAGAACAGGAAGCAGGCTGGGTGGGCATGGGGGGTGGGGAGGGCGAACGGGGCTGACATGTAGATCCAGCGAAGACCTCTCCTGAGGCTGCTGTGAGGACCAGGAGTATAATGCCTCTTCAGAGTAGGTTTGAACTTGGGCAAGGGAGCTGGACCTTTATTTCCCTATTGCAACCAGTAAGTTGGTGTGGAAAGGGGTGTGCCCTTGGGGTGGCGATTCTCTTTCTGAAGGAAGGCTGTTGCTGAGAGATTTCTGCTGGTAGCACTCCCAGCAGTCAAGGTAAGAGCCAAACTTCCTTCTTTCCTTTTCTCCTTCCTTCCTTCTTTTACTGGGGATTAAACCCAGAGGCATTCTACTTCTTGATCTACACATCTACCCCTTTTTTATTTTGAACAGATTCTAAGTTGCTAAAGCTGGCCTTGAACCTGTCCTCTTCCTGTCTCAGTCTACATATTATGGTCCTGGAAACTACACCACCACATCTGCTTGGCCTCTTCCTCCTCCTCCTCCTCCTCCTCCTCCTCCTCCTCCTCCTCCTCCTATCTGGCTAGTGTATCAGTGAGTTCAGCTCTAGCATACAGATAGGTCACAGCTCTCAAAATGAACCCTGAGATTACCAGCAATTAAGGATGAGGAAGAAGTACGGGACCACAGTAGAGACTGAGAAGAAATTTCAAGGGAGGTCAAACCTAGAAATGGTCAAATCATGGTGCTCAAGTGTACAGTGAACACTAAGGGTGCTTGATCAGCCATGTCTAGTGCTTCCTTGGGGTTGACCAACATATGGCTTCTGTACAGGAGGGTGCTGGTAACTTGTTACTGAGGAATGACTATGTATCAAAGGGTACTGAGGCCTGATTGGGAGGGAGGGAGATTGAGGAGTGAGTAGAACGTTAGAAAGTGTGCAGCCCCTTCGTGAACTTTCCATAGTGAAGAGGGGGAAGGAGAAGTGGTTATTGGTTTGACAAAACTTTTTTTCTTAATTTTAGGATGACTGAGACTTTAGTCTGTTCAACAGTAGAACAGTAGAGATGGAGAGGTTACAGAGATGGGAGAAAGGTGGACAACTGATGTCAGGAAGGAGCTTTAAGAAGCTGAGTACGGTGGTGCAGGTCTGAAATCCAGTACTTGGGAGGCTGAGACAGGAGGATCAAAGGTTCAAGGCTAGCCTTGGCAACTTAGTAAGACCCTGCTTCAAAATAAAATATAAAAAAGGCTGGAGGTATAGCTTGGAGGTAGGTTCAGTCCCCAGGACCAACCAACCAACGAAGAAGCAAAAAGCTAAGGAGCTCTCCGGCCGAGGGAAATTACAGAGTGCTGGTGGAATGATTTGATTTGAACCTGGAAAGAGAAAGACTGACACTGACATTTATTTAGCACTTTTGAAATGCCAAGGACTGCTGTGTGGCTTTATTTAATCCTTTTGACAAGTCATTCCAGCAGCTCTTTTGCAGATCAGGTTTAGAGGAGGTAAGTAACTTGCCCCAAAGTCCCACCAAACTCCCAAGAAATTGCAGCAGGGTTCAGGGCTCTACTTTATACTGCAAAGGAAGGGACACCTGGTCCTCTGAAATCTGAGGGGAAAAAAGTATAAGTGAGAACAGACAGACTGGACCTAGATGAGGGGAGGAAGGCTTTGCTTTAGCAAAGATATGTCAAACTATAGAGGCTTAAGTAAGTTAAAGTTTAACAACCCTGACAGCCTAGAGTGAGCTGATGAGGGTGGCAGGTGGTTCTCTTCTATCAGGTCAGAGAGCCTGGCTCCTTCCATCTTGTTTCAATGGAATCTCCTCCTGTCCACGTGGAGGAGATGCTGGCTCCCTCCTATACTGGTGATCTAGTCTAGTCTAGGGTAAGAGAAGTAGAGAGCAATCAGGTAGATCTTGCAGAAGTCCCAGAAGTTGTACATATGCTTTTCATCCCCATCACGTTGATCTGTAGTAGGTCACATCACTCCATAGCTGCAAGGGAGGCTGGAAAATGAAGGGAGGCTGGAAAATGTTGCTTTTTCTCGGGAGACAGTCTGCTTGGTCAAAACTCAGGGGTTCTACTACAAAAACAAAAGGGGGAAATAAACATGGTGTGATCGTGCTAAGTCTTTTGTTAGAATTGTTCCTAGTGAAGTCCTGCAGCAAAAGTACGAGTGCTGCCAGCCTACTACATGCTTGGATATAGCAATGAATCAAAACAATATTCTGTAGCAATCTTAAAAACATGTCCTGCAGCTAGCAGTGCTTCCAACAGACGAGCAGATACATTCAGTGTCCTTGTTCCTGTATCATCCGTTTTGGGTGTCCTGACGTTTTAGCATCTTTTGAAGATGGTGGTGGTGTCGCGGCGATTATACGGCCAGGGGTCTTTGAGGACCAGTCTACAAGCGGCCATCATAATCTGCCTGTTCTCGTGGGAGGTGGGAACCAGGAGAGACTTGGACTAAAGGAAAATGAGTGATACTGGCTGATGAGGATAGGGATGGCTGGAAAAAAAAATGGGATCTGGAAGAATTTCCTCAACTCTCACTGTTGATCAACACTAAGGCACCTGGGTGGTGTTTTCAGGAATTTGCAATTTTCAATCCATAAATCAAGATTTTTTTTTAGCACGTGATTTTTTGGGGCATATAATTTCCTAATTTTTAAATGTTGGCTCTAATATTTTATATACTATTATGTGGGCCCAAAAGAACACCCCCACCGGATAGAAATAACTCTGCTTTCTGAATTACTCTTTCAAAACCTTATTTCCACATTTGTATAGTGAGAGCAATACCCATCTCAGAAAATTGCAGGGAAGATAGAAGGAAATAATGTATGTCCTTGTTATATGATCATTCACGTATCTGATTTTTTCATGATTAATCTACTTTGTTTTTTTTTGTTGTTGTTTTTGTGGTTCTGGGGGTTGAATCCATAGGCATTCATGCCTCTGAGATACACCCTGAGTCCTATTTTATTTTTTATTTGAAAACAAGTTCTCACTGGACTGCTGAAAGCCTCACTAAATTGCTGAGGCTGGCCTCAAACCTGTGATCCTCCTGTTTCAACCTCTCAAGTACTGGGGTTACAGGTGGGCAGCACCTCACCCAGTGTAATCTGCTTTAGAATTAGAAAATTCTCAGGTTTTTGTCTTAGGGAACCTCAGGATGGAAGCTCTGAAAGTGACCAAGAGGTTTGTAGAAATGTGCTGTTCTTGTTCAAGTCTTCAAAACTGTCCTAATTCATATTTGCCAACATTTCTTTCTAGAGCTGTCATGGTCAAGACCTTGGATCTGGTTAGCCTGATCAACTAGTTTGGATTAGAGGAGAGGATAATCAATTTTTGCTGGTTATGAGACTTTTGCTCAGTTACTTAACATTCCTGAACCTTAATTTTTTAATTTAAAAAGTGAGAATAATGCTCTCTTGCCTCATGAATTAATTGCCAGGACTCAATGATATATAATACATTTAAAACCATTAATTAGCCGGGCGTGGTGGCGCACACGCTTGTAATCCCCGCACTTGGGAGGCGGAGACAGGAGGATTGCGCTGGTTCGAAGCCAGCCGCGCTGGCTTAAGAGACCCTGTTTCCAAAAATACAAAAGTATAAAATAGGTCTGGGAGTGTAGCCTGGAGGTAGAAGGGCTTCCAGGAACCCCAGTACCACCAAAATAAAAAAAATACAAAAATACAAAAATAAAAAATAAAGCCATTAATTAGTGTGCATTGCCAAGCATATAGTAAGTACTCAATAAACATCATTTGTAATCGATGATTATGTCTTACTCAGGGGGAAAATATCTAAGATGTGTTTTTTATTGTCCTGATTATTTTGATAACATTTGTATTTTCAGACAAGCCACTTTACTTAGTCAACATGTTGAGTTTTTTTTTTTCCCCTCCAAGAGAATTGTGACACTGTAATGGATAAAATCTTAGGAAATCCTACATACTGCTTGAAATATCCTTTGTGTAACTTCCTACAGAAAGAGGACAGTGTCAGGTATAAAGCGTCCTCAAACCACAGAGTGACCTTTAAAGAAAAGCAATTTATTCATAAAATAAATAGCTAAAGCACAGGGGGGAAAGGTCTGCTTTTTTTATTGCTAGTATCAGATCTTTGGGCTGGGGCTTTATTTTGCATTGCTGGATCAGTTAAATGCTATGTATAAAGAGTTTCTTATTTAAGAGCCGATAGAAAGGGAACATTGAAATTTATCACAGTAAGAGACACAGGATCCACTCCACAAAAAGCCCCACAGGCAGGCACACTGGTTGCAAAATGCAAATTGTGAATGAATACTTCCCCCAAATTGGCAGCCGGCAATTGAGTTTCTTAAAAAAAAGGGGGGGGGACAAATTCTCACAGTTATGGTTAAACCTCTTGATCTTCTTTATCTTTATTGCTATTATTATTAAAAGAGGCAATAATAATCATTGCTGATGTTTTTTGGGGGGGCTGTAGCTATGTTGCGGGCTTTTACTGTGTTCTCTAAACAACTCAATGTGTTAGAGGTTTTTATTATTCTCGTTTTTTTACAGATGAGGAAACTGACACTTGAAATGTTAACTAACTTGCCCCACTTGATTAGCTTATAAATCGCAGAGCTTGGCTTCTAAGCTAGCGCGGCACAGCTCCAGGGCTCATGATTCTACGGAGGGATGGAAATTCCACTGAGTGAGGTGGAAAGGAGGAAAAGACTTTCAGAGAGAAAAGCTTTGAGTTTTTTCCGGAGGCTCCATCCAAGTTAGAAAGGCAATCGTCAAGAATGCACACAGTAATGAATGTTGTTGGTGAGATTGTAAATCGGTACCAACTTTATGGAGATCCCTATGGAGGTCCTGTCAGGGCATGAGGGGTCCCTTCCTCATCTCAGGAACTGAGGATCAGCAGGTCCGCGGCTACCGTGGCAGAAACGATTCTCAGTGTGGGCCAGAGACAAAGACAGAGGTAATACACGTTTGCGGGAGAACAAGGGCCATTTCAAGAAGGAAAGAGTAACTTTGGGGTCTTTACAGTCTTTATAGGAGAGCCCACGAGAGGATGGTTAGGGGCGCATGTCAGGGATGGGATTCTGGGTGGCCTTTTTTTGAATCTTCAGTTTGCTGTCATTTCATTGGTGGGTGCTGGGTCTTGACCAATGGTCAGATTTTTGGGGGGGAGATCTTTTTACCAAACATCTCAGGAATTTCAGGTGGGAAGATAGGCCATTATGATTACAAAATGTGGGCTTATTTCTTTGCCTAAGAAAGGACAAGCCAGATAGGCCATTATGATTAAAAACGTGGTCTAAGAGTGGACCCTGTAGGGAGAAGATAATGACGTTTCTAGATTTTAAATCTATATATTTTTTCTTTCTTTCTGGTTTGCCTCCTTTTTATCTATTATTTTTATTTTTCCTGTCCTACTCAGTTTCTCCAAGGACTAGGGATGGGACCAGCAAAAGGTCCAGTTAAGACCATTCCTTGGTATCTTTCCTGAAGAATTAAAGCCAGAATACTACAGTGATAATGTATACTCACGTTTATAGCAACACAACTCACAATATAAGATGGTGATCACCATTCCGGGACAACTGGGAAGTCCTGTTTTCAAATGTCCCACCCCACTGTCCTTGTACAGATGCTCGTACTCATCAGACTATGTCTGGAGCCATAGTCTTGCTATTACAGCTTCCGGGGCCCCTCAGTTCTAGCCCAGTGCTTCCAGCTGGCATGGTGGACTCTCTCTGTGAGTATCATCAGCCTCTGCCAGAAGACCAGACATCCTGCTGACAGCTGTGACAAGCTCCCCCTCTGCTGTGCGAAGGGAAACCTTGTATAGGACTCTGTGTTGTTGTTGGGTATTTTATTCTCAGGGTCAACACACTTTGTTCTTGTTGTTAATCAAATCTGTCTAAATCTCTTTAATAATAATAATTTAACATACAGCCAGGAGCTGTGGAACACTCCTGTAATCCCATTATTGGGGAGGCTGAGACAGTAGTAGCGCAGGTTCAAGGTCAGCCTCAGCAACTTAGCAAGGCCCTCAGCAACTTAGGGAGACCCTGTTTCAGAATAAAAATAAAGCCGGGCATGGTGGTGCAAGTTTGTAATCCCATTACTTGGGAGGCTGAGACAAGAGGATCACAGGTTCACGGCCTGCCTCAGCTACTTGGGAGGCCCTTCCCAACTTAGTGAGACCCTGTTCAAAATAAAAAAATAAAAAATAGGGCTGTGGGTATAGCTCAGAGGTATAGTGCCTCTTGGTTCAATCCCCAACACTGCAAAATAAATAAATAAATAAATAAATAAATAAATAAATAAATAAAATGAAAAATAAAAAATAAAAGGGCCGAGGATGTAGCTTGGAGGTAGAATGCCCCTGAGTTTGATGGTTTAATTCCATGTGTATGTGTGTGTGAATGTATGTGTGTGTAAAATTTATATGTATGTATAAAATTTATATATATATTTATATATAATAATTTAAGATAATCCTCTAACATAGATCACCTTTAAACACAATTAGGCCGGGCGTGGTGGCACACGCTTGTAATCCCCGCGCTTGGGAGGCGGAGACAGGAGGATTGCGCAGGTTCGAAGCCAGCCGCGCTGGCTTTAGAGACCCTGTTTCCCCTGCTTGCATTCCATCATTCTACACACAACTCCACTATGCAAGTATTAGACTTATTCTCGTCTGACTAAACCAAGACCTAGAGAAGTTATTAATATACTTGGAGGTATCACTGGTCTGATTGCCAAGGCCGTTCCTTAACCTGCCTTACTGGAAACTAATTTTTTTCTCATGGCTAAGTCGGGTTTTCCATACTCATCATTAATGAATTTTATTGTGAGTTGATGCCCTCAGATTCAGCTCCAAGGATGGTCTCCAATTTCTGACATTTCAGAAATATTCATATATTGTATCCCAACTTAATAAAGCTATGTTAATGGGCCAGGGAGCCAGTCTCTGATGACATCTTTGAAAAAAAAAAAAAAAAAAGAGACCCTGTTTCCACATTAAAAAAAAAAAGTATAATATAGGTCTGGGAGTGTAGCCCGTGGGAATGTAGCCCGGAGGTAGAAGGGCTTCCAGGAGCCCCAGTACCACCAAAAATAAAAAATAAAAGTAAACACAATTAGTAGTTTGGGTGAGCTTACCTAATAATTGCTGAGTGTTGTCCTTGGCCATGTTAAGAAGAATTCTGACAAAAAAAAAAAAAACACGCTGAGTATAAAATTGTTGACCTTGAATTGGGTAAGATACAGACAAGACACGCACCTATAGAAATAAGAGGCCAAGCCGGGCGTGGTGGTGCACGCTTGTAATCCCCGCACTTGGGAGGCAGAGACAGGAGGATCGCGTAGGTTCGAAGCCAGCCGCGCGCTCTGGCTTAGGAGACCCTGTTTCCAAATAAAAAAGTATAAAAATAGGTCTGGGAGTGTAGCCTGGATGTAGAAGGGCTTCCAGGAACCCCAGTACCACCAAAAAAAAAAAAAAAAAAAAAAAAAGAAAGAAATAAGAGGCCAAAATATTTTTCTGTATAGTAGGTTGTAAAAAACAAAACAAAACAAAAAACAAAAATGAAGGTGCTTATTGTACCAAAGGGGAAAAGCCTGCTCTCCTGTTGTTTTGAGCGACATCTTGCCAGGGGGTGACTGTGGAAAGGAAAGCGGGGCTGGGGACAGCTGGCCTCTAGTTTGGGGTCTGTCATTGTAGGATCTAGAATTCTTAGAGCCGCACCCAAGTCACAGAAAAGAAAACTGAAGCCGGGCGTAGTGGCGCACACTTGTCATCCCAGCATTTGGGAGGCTGAGAGAGGAGGATCATGGTTCCTGGCCAGCCTCAGCTACTTAGTGAGGCCCTCTGCAACTCAGTGAGACCCTGTTTCAAAAATAAAGAATAAAAAAATAGGGCTGGGGGTGTAGCTTGGAGGCAGAATGCCTCTGAGTTTGCAAAAAAAAAAAAAAAAAAAAAAAGCTGAAAACCACTTAAACAAAAAGAGAGTTAATTTCTGAAAACCATGTGGATGTGCAGGGGGTAGACCCGGCCTCAGGTAACTCCGAGCTCTGTTTTGTTAACTTTATTCTCAGACTCCACAGGTGGGTTTCAACACTCTGGCCTCATCTTCCAGGCCCTGGATCCGCATGGAAGGCAAATTCTTTTCCAGTGGTTCTGCGGTTCCCTCTGACTGGATGGTCCGGTGTCCCACACAGTCCCTGACAGTCACTGTGTTGTGTTTTTGTTTTTTGTGGTGTTGGGGATTGAAACCAGGAACATTCTTCCTCTGAGCTCCACCCCCAGCCCTATTTTTTTTTTCTTTATTTTGAAACAGGGTCTCACTGAATTGCAAAAGGCCTCACTAAGTATCTGAGGCTCTCTGCAAACTAGGATCCTACCAAGTACTGGAATTACAAGCTTGCTCCACCATGCCCGGCACCCCCAGCCCTATTTTTTATTCTTTATTTTGAAAGAGGGTCTCACTGAGTTGCAGAGGGCCTCACTAAGTAGCTGAGGCTGTCCACAAACCCAGATCCTCCTGTCTCAGCCTCCCAAATGCTGGGATTACAAGCGTGCGCCACCACGCCCGGCTTGACTGTGATGTTTTGATTGGCTGAGTCTGGAGGGAGCTTCAGCCAGAGCCCATAAAAGTGCTGAGAGTAGATTCAGACGTGGGACTCTTCTCAGGAAAAGGGAGAATGAATGCTGAGAGGGGTCAATGCCACTCCCTAATTGTGAGGCCTTGAGAAGATAACTAAACTAATAAAAGTAGAGTTAGCCAGGCACAAGGTTGTAATGCCAGCTACTACTCAGGAGGCTGAGCAAGAGGATCATAAGTTCGAGGCCAGCCTGGACAACTTAGCAAGACCTTGTCTGAAAATTAAAAATACAGAAGGGCTAAGGATGGGGTTCAGTGGTAGAGCGCCTCTGGGTTCAATCATCAGTACCAGGGGGAAAAATAGACTTAACAGTGCCTACTGAAAAAAAAGTGGATCAAAACACTAGTTTATATACTGTGTATACCACACATACTGTTTCATCAACTGCAAAGTGCTGTATAATTTTGTGTTAGTTTTAAAAGTTTCTTTAGAAACAAAACTGATGAATTATATACATGTAGGTGCATCTTTAATGAGGTCTGTCAAGCTGTTTTCTATTAGCAGTGTCAGTCTACAGAAATTCAAACACTCGGTGTTTGCTGTTTTGGGTGTTTCCTATTCAATGGAGATAAAGTGGTCTCTTGTTATAATTTGAATTTTCCTGAACACTAACAAGAGGAATTAAAAATATATTAACTCTGATTATGTGTATTTGCTCTATTTTGAGATGAACATGTTCATATAGTTTCACATCTAAATACTGTTGTTTGTTTTTACAACCGATTATAGAAACACTTTGTATTTTCAAAATACCCATACTTTGTTGGTTGTTTTATGTGCAGATACACATCCCAGTTTATGGGTTGCCTGTTTACGTGTGTGTGTGTGTGTGTGTGTGTGTGTGTGTGTGTGTGTGTGTGTGTTACTGGGGATTGACTACAGGGGCGTTCTACCTCTGAGCTACACTCATGGCTCTATTTTTTTGAAACAGGGTCTCCCTAAGTTGCTGAGAGCCTCATTAATTGGTTGAACCTACGATCCTCCTGCCTCAGCCTCCCAAGTGCTGGGATTACAGGCATGTGCCACCACGCCTGGCTCTCAAGTATCCTTATGAGCATGCAAATTTTTTTTGGCTTTCTGTTCTATTTTGTGTTCTCTTGGCGTATTAGTTCATCCCTGTATGCACGTGTGTGTGTGTGTGTGTGTGTGTGTGTGTGTGTGTGTTTGTTTATTTTTATTTTTTATTTTTTGGTGGTACTGGGGTTCCTGGAAGCCCTTCTACCTCCGAGCTACACTCCCAGACCTAATTTTTATATTTTTATTTGGAAACAGGGTCTCCTAAGCCAGCGCGGCTGGCTTTGAACCTGCGCGATCCTCCTGTCTCTGCCTCCCAATCGCGGGGATTACAAGCGTGAACCACCACACCTGGCTATTTATTTTTTTGGTGGTGCTGAAGGTGGAGCCCAGAGACTTTCTGCCTCTGGGCTATACTCCCAGACTTATTTTATATTTTATTTGGAAACAGGGTCTCACTAAGTTGCTGAGAGCCTCATTAAGTAGCCGAGGCTGGTGTGAACCTGCGATCCTCCTGTCTCAGCCTCCCAAGTACTGGGATTACAAACATGTGCCACCACGCCTGGCTGTGTGTGTGTGTGTGTGTGTGTGTGTGTGTGTGTGTGTGTGTGTGTGTTGAACATAGGACTTAGACATTGGAAAGGGCAGACTCTTCCCATGTTCTATCACCTACCTATCAGGGCTTTGCGGGTCTGGTTTTTAGAAATGTTATGCTGGGCATGGTGGCGCACGCTTGTAATCCCCGTGCTTGGGAGGCGGAGACAGGAGGATCGTGCAGGTTCAAAGCCAGCCTTGCTGGCTTAAGAGATCCTGTTTCCAAATAAAAATATAAAAAATAGGTGTCTGGGAGTGTAGCCTGGAGATAAAAGGGTTTCCAAGAACCCCAGTAGCACCAAAAAAAAAAAAAAAAAAAGAAAGAAATGTTATTAAATTCCACCCTATAGATACCATTGGTGGTCCCTGGCCTTGTCTTCCCACCTTTTAAAAATTACTTGTGTTATTTCAGTTCAAGTGCTGTGTGTATATATGTCTCTATCATTTTGAACCTCATCATGATATGATTACAATGTGCCAATAAAAATGAAGGAAAAAAAAAAAAAGAAAGACTGAGTTTAAAAATCTGGGAAAAAGCCAGACGTGGTGACACACAGTTATAATCCCAGTTCTTTGGAGGCTGAGACAGGAGGATGGCAGGTTTGCAGCCAGCCTCAGCCACTTAGGCTCTCCTCAACTGAGACCCGGTTTCAAAATAAAGAATGAAAGATAGGGTTGGGGGTGTAGCTTGGAGGTGGAGTGCCCCTGAATTCCATTTCTAGTACTGTAAACAAACAAACAAACAAACAAACAACCTGGGAGTTTGGGGGAAAGGTTATATATGTGTCTTTTTTACTGGGGAAAAAAAAAACAACAAAAAAACAAACCCTGAAAAGCAAAAGGCAGGCATCCTGAAAGCCTTACCATTTCAGGGTGGCATGATCACTGACTAATAAAACTATAAAACTGGGTGGAAAGCGGGAAGGGGGTTGTTCATAAGCCAGGGCTTCAGGGCGTAAACAGACCCTCCAAATAAGAAAAGCCAAAAAAAGAGGGCATCGTGACTCTTTTAGGTAGGACACATTATTAGTGGAATATAATGGGAATAAAGCGGACATAGAAAAGTTAAGCAGATAGGATGTATATTTAAAAAATATACAATTTTTGTGAATTAGGCTTCTTAGCCTGCCCCCCTCTCTCTGTCTCTGTGTCTGTCTGTCTGTCTGTCTGTCTGTCTCTCCCTCTCTCTGAATAGCTTTAACTATTCATTGGAGGTACTATTGCAATGGGATTTTATAAGAACAACACACACTGTGATTCTTATCTCCATATTTAATTCTCTGGCAGTTCTCCAGTAGAAATGATCACTTTTGTTTCCCCTCAAAGAAATGTCTCCGCCTGCAGCGCTCCCAAAGAGCAGGCTTCAGCAACATTTGGTGGAGAAGCAAATCTGAAAGGGTACCTGCTTTAAAATAGCTAACCTTAGTAGAAAAAGACAGAGTAGGATCCGCGGGCTGTGAGATGAAAACAGAAACGAAATTGGCTGCAGGATCTCATCTGGCGCTCCTGTCTGGCACGCTGCGTATGTGTGCGGTGGATATTGATAATAATTATTAGTATGAATCGGAGAAGGTGTAAGGAAAGCAGCTGTCCTGAGATGAATTGGAGCAGGGCCACCGTGAACGGTGTCTGATTAATTAAAAACCCTGGTCCTTGTTTAAAAAAAAAAAATCACCATTCTGTTCAACAGAAGCTAGCCAAAGAAATACATAGAGAGGTTAAAGATGGCGTGTGTGCAATTCAGATATCGGGCGCTTTCTTGGCCTTTGACTTCTGCATCGGAACGTGTCCCCTCTCTGCCATGCTGGATGCAGAAATCAATCCTCTTTTTCTTTTCTAACCAGAATCCTCTCACCCCTAAGTATTTACTAGGAGAATTAGTGTGACCATTTTGTGAAGGAGAGGGAGGATGTGGTTGTAGGGTGCACAGCCCACCGAAAATTAGTTTGAAAGTTCTCTTAAGTAGTTTTGATTTCCCCAATCATTTGAATCTACTCTGAAGGGAAGAACTTTTTCCTCCCCAACTGGGGCCAGCCAGCCTGTCTTTCTTCCTTCCTTCCTTTCTTTCTTTCTTTCTTTCTTTCTTTCTTTCTTTCTTTCTTTCTTTCTTTCTTTCGCCATACTGGGGATTGAACCCAGTGGCATTCTTCTTCTGAGCTACACCCCAGCCCTATTTTTTCTTTCTTTCTTTCTTTCTTTCTTTCTTTCTTTCTTTCTTTCTTTCTTTCTTTCTTCCTTCCTTCCTTCCTTCCTTCCTTCCTTCCTTCCTTCCTTTCTTTCTTTCTTTCTTTCTTTCTTTCTTTCTTTCTTTCTTTCTTTCTTCTTTCAGTACTGGGTGTGGAACCCAGGGGCTTTTCTACCTCCAGGCTATACTCCCAGACCTATTTTATATTTTATTTGGAAACAGGGTCTCACTAAGTAGCTGAGGCTGGCTTTGAGCCTGTGTGCTCCTCCTGTCTCAGATTCCCAAGCATGGGGATTACAAGCATGCGCTAGCACGCCTGGCTTTTATTCTTTATTTTTTTTGGAACAGGGTCTTACTGAGTTGCAGAGGGCCTCACTAAGTAGCTGAAGCTGGCCATGAACCTGCGATCCTCCTGTCTCGGCCTCCCAAATGCTGGGATGACAAGCGTGTGCCACTATGCCAGCTCCCTTCTTTCTATACTCTATTTTTCTTTTCTTCACTCTCCAGAGCCTCTCAGGTTCTTCACGCTCTCGTGTACCCAGCAGGTTAGCTGCCATCTTTAATCATTTGGTCATATCCTGGACCCTGTTCTATCCCCTTGGAGGGGAGTATCAAGTCATTCAGTGGGTATTTATTTATACCATGGATCAGGCTCTGTTCTAGAACCTGGTCAACTATTCCTACCTGGTGGAAGGAGACAGACAAAATAGATGAAATAACTAATGATTAAAATGTTTAACATGTCGCCGGGCATGGTGGTGTATGCTTGTAATCCCCGCGCTTGGGAGGCGGAGACAGGAGGATCGTGCAGGTTCAAAGCCAGCCGCGCGCGCTGGCTTAGGAGACCCTGTTTCCAAATAAAAATGTAAAAATAGGTCTGGGAGTGTAGCCCGGAGGTAGAAGGGCTTCCAGGAACCCCAGTACCACCAAAAAAAAAATGTTTAATATGTCGAATAATGACAAGAGCAATATATAAAAATAAGGCAAGGAGTCCACAGATGTCTCTATCACCCAGAACCTCGTCACAATGCATGATTACAATGCACCAATATTTTTATTGATAAAAATAGGACAAGAAAGGGCTGAGAGATACTGGAGAGGAGCTACAAAATAAATGTCTGTTGTTATGGAGCCCGAGTTGACCAACGCATCACCACATCCCTCCTTTTATGCTGACTTACTATCACAACGTGGTTTTGTTGTTGTTGTTTGAGTTGGGTGCTGGGGATGGAACTCAGGGGAATTCTCCCTCTGAACTGCACCCCTCTGCCTTTTTATTTATTTATTTTTTAAATAGACTCTTGAAAATTGCTGGGAGTCCCTCCATCCTCCTGTCTCAGCCTCCCATGTGCCGAGATTACAGGGGTGCGCTCTCATGCCCGGCTCACAATGGGACATGTGCTGTTTTTTCAACTATTTGTTTATTAAGAGCCTCAATAATACAGTGTAAGCTCCTGAAGGGATTTGCCCGTTTGATTTACTTTGTATCCTCAGTTGCTATAGTAATGCCTGGCACATAAAAGGTGCTCAGATTTATTCGTTGAATGATAAATGAATCGATGCATATTAAGATTATTAAAAATTTTCTCTTGGTGGCCGGGATTATATCTCCCTGTAGATAAATTTGGTTTCATTATAGTCTAGCATCCATTCTGAAATCAGGCAAGAAACAGAAATGGTTTGTAAATCTCAATCTAGTGGCCGCATTATTAAATTATAACGGGTTATCTGGAAATGAACACAATTTAATATAAGCCTATTTGAGGCAATTTTGAGATTGTGTTCACTTAAGTAAAAAAAAAAAAAAAACACGTTAGCAACCTGAAATTCTTGGGACTGTCTTTCCTGCCCGAGGGTAAAAACTCTGTTCCTTTGTAAAGAGGCAGAAAGAGCTCGGTATGACCAATCCCGATGAAAGACTGAGTGTGTTTTTGTGTGCACGAAATAATAAAAGAGAAAGAGTGAGGTTGGAAATACAAATACCTTTCTGGGTATTCCAATTTCTCAACCATCTTGTGTACTTACTCCAGTGGTTAGAACCCAACAAGTAACAAACGGTGAAATAAAAGGAAGGATAACAGTTCTGAAGTAAGCTATGCTCACCCGTGCCTGCGCTCTGCTTCTTTTCTTCCTGCTTGGCTTAGCGACTTAATCTCCCTGCGTCTCAGTTTCCTGCTCGGCAGCTTGAACACAATCACATGGGCGCGAGTTCAGCCTTGACTCAGGTAGGGAAATGTCACCGTGTGGGAGCGGGTTGGCTCATTCTCGTACCTGTCAGTGAAGTCCCGAAAGAAAGGAACACAGTTTGGCCCAAGTTAGCTCTTCTAAGAGGAAACAGGAAATAACCTTGCTATGTGCAGCCCTTGCTGTTAGTAGCAGAGCCAGGGGCAGCCAACTGGGCTGACCAAGGACACCACTTGGTTGCCAAAGATGGGAAATTTTGCCAGTCGTTTCTGGCTCCATATAGCGTATGCTAAGGAGCAGCTTTCTCCCTATTTCTTTTGGACCAAAAAAAGCCTCTGTGGTAGTGACCTTCTTTTCCTTCGACGATTCTATTGGGTATGATGTATTGTGATGGAGGACATGGAAGAAACCTGAGGAACGAAAGGTTCTGAAAGAGTTAAGGCAGTTTGGCGGAAGGTCAAGCTTTCCGAGACTCTGGGTGACTTCTGGTCTTTCCAGAATTTCTTACCCCCAACCCACCGGTGAGAGCGGAGCTGGCTGCGATCATGTTCTTAATCATCTTTAACCAGGCCTCTTTGTTCTTGTTTTTTTAATTTTCCCTCCATGATTGTATTCTGCAAGCATATGACATATGTTCTATATCAATCATTCTGTATTGTGTTTGAGATTGTACTTTGATGTTTTTCTTTCTTTTAAAGTTGTGGTTTTGGTGCAGGGGAAAAAAGATATAAAAACTTAGTTCTAGAGAATAAATTTGTCATTTGTCCAAGAGACAATTGTCCATGTCTTCATTTCAGGTCTCTCCCTCCCAAGTCCCGGAGAGGAATCTCCACAGTATTGGAAATTTTATTTATTTTTGTGATGCTGGGGGCTAAACACCGGGGCATTCTACCTCCAACCTACACCCACAGCCCATTTTATTTATTTATTTTTATTTGGAAGCAGGGTCTCGCTAAGTTGCTGAATTTGGCTTTGAAACTGTGATCTCCCTGTCTCAGCCTCCCAAGTATCGGGAGTGCAGGCGTGTGTGCCGCCATGCCCATATGTTGCTGGATTCTGAGAAGCTGTAAATGTACCAGATTCAGGGGACTGTATGTTCCTCAGGGATGCTGGGCGTGGAGGTAGATGCAGTAACAGGACAAAACTTCTGGTTGTTTCTCTCATAAAGCACCTTGGCTCATAATAAATGCTCAGGAGGGTAGATGGTACCATCATCATCATTATTCTTAATGGCACCGCTTTCTCTTCCTCTACAGTAAGACAGACACCACCATTAATCTCACTTCTCTCTGGGCTTGCTTAATGCTCATGGGCGTGAGCTTCCATTGAAGCATGGTCCTGCTTGCAGCTGAGATTTCAAAAAAGCTGGAGCAACAAGAAATCGGTCCACTTTCAGCCCACAGGGTGCTGGGAACCTCTAAGTCAGTGCGGACAAATGAGTCACCAAGCCGGTATTGATGAACTCAGAAAATTCTAATCAAACTAGAGGGGAAACACAGGAGACTCTGAAAGGCAGATCAGTAAACACAAAACCCCACTGAAGACACCACTTGTATAATGATCGGGCTTCCTGTCTTTGACCTCTTTCCTGTCCCAAGGCAGATCAGTGTTACAGTCCTGCCCCTGCCAGACTCCTCTCTCCGCTCCCGCCTTCGATCTTGCTACCACCTTTCTATCTCCACTGCAGACTCCCATCCCTCACTTTCGTTTGGGCTGGACGGACTTCTCTTTACTTTTAAAATCTGTTAACACGTATTGCCAAGGGGAATAAGTGTCAGACTTAACTGACCAACAAAGGCCATCGTTACACTTAACTGTCGTGGACCTGGGAGAGGGGATGAGAAAATCCCTTTCCTTAGAATGCAAACTCAAAACCTTGCTATTCAACTAAGCTCAACTTAAAGCCCAATAAAGTGAGTTCTTATATTTATCTGGTGGAAATATAGCTGTTCTCTCTAAATTCATATTTGGCATATTAAATTATTTGTATTAGTTGCCTCTCTTTTCTTTCTTTCTTTTCTCTCTCTTTCTCTCTTACTTTTCTTTCTCTCTCTTACTTCTTTCTTTTCTCTATCTCTTCTCTCTCCCTCCCTTCCTTCCTTCCTTCCTTCCTTTCATACTGGGGATTGAGCCCAGGGACATTCTACACTCCGAGCTATACTCTCAGACCTATTTTATTATTTTATTTTGAAACAGGGTCTCACTAAGTAGCTGAGAGTGTCTGTAAACCTGCAATCCTCCTGTCTCAGCTTCCCAATACTGGGATCACAAGCGTGCACCCCACACCCGGCTTAGTTGCTTATTTCTAAAGGAGAGGGAATTTCACGTGCTATTTTGGATTTATAAAAGTCTTTTAACATTCTAGAGATCTAGCAACACTGAGCCTGCCTCTCTCATCTCTGCAGACCCATGGCTGCTGTAGGGGAGTCGTGGCTTCCCTCCGTCAGTGGCCGGAGCCTTTGGGTCTGTGTCTGTCCAGTTCCCACAGACATTTCAGGGTTTGACCTCATCATTAGAGACAGGGCTTTGCAGTTCCTCTTTGAACTGTTGCCCTCTCCCCAAAGCAAAACTCAGAGCAGAGCTGTGCACGGACGTCAGAGAAAAGAGCATCAGGGTGATGAAAGAGCTGGTCATTCTGTTCAGAGGGTTACCCATGCACTTACTCATCCTCTCATCCATTCCCGTCACCCCACTTTCTCTCCTTGATTGCTGATGGCTTTAATTCTTTAAAAGAGCTCCATCAAAAATTGAAAAAGTACGAGAGGAAACAGTTGTAAAAAATAAGTGTTCCTCTCATTCTCTGATTTGACTCTTCTAATTCTCCTTCCCAAAAATAAGTAGACTTTTTTGTATTACTTTCCAAGATTGTGTGTGTATGTATGTGCATGTGTGTGCATGTATACAGGTTAATATATATTTTATATGTGATACTATATATAATCTTACATATATCTTATAATATCTATGTATCTTGTATCTTGTAATATCTATCTTATATATCTTGTCATATGTATAAATCTTATATATTTTGAAATATCTATCTACCTTATATAATATAATATGCCTTGTCATATGTATGACAAGATATATCAGGTGGATGGATATTACAAAATACAAAATATATATGACAAGGCACATTATATTATATAAGGTAGATAGAGATAAATATTATTACATCTTATAATATTTATCTACCTTACGTATTATAATATATATATATATATATGTATACAAGTTAATATATATCCCGCTTTATGTTATATGCCAAATGATGGCAGGCTACAGGCGGCTCAGTATCTTTCTTTTCTCCCTTGAAAATTATTCCACATCAGGATAGATTTGCCTCGTTTTTTCTAAAGACTGCAAAGCACTTCATTTTATTGATGTACTATGATTAGTCTAATCTTATTGATAGGCCTGTAGCTTATTTTTAATCTTTTATGAAAACAAACAGTGTTGCAACGAACATCCTTGTGCACACTTGGGGAAGGGTGATTGTGCCAGCATCTGCTGGGTGTATTGAAGTAGAACATCTTGACTAAAAAGTCTTAAGCACCATCCGACTCCCACGGGCTCCTGAGATCTCTCTTCAGCTCTTCCTAACTCTATGATCAATGACATCACACAGGTAACTTTAAATTGGCCACGGTGAGAGTATTTACATCATGGGGATCTGCAAACACCACAAACTCTAAGGCTGTTCTCTCCCTCCTAGTTGTTAAATACTGCAACATGGCTCTTCAGTTCCACCAGTGACTACTACCTAGAGTTAGTATAGACTCCTTAGTTAAGGACACAGTGGCTGACATGAGTTCCCTTACTTCCAATACCAGCTGCAAATTCCTTTCTGACCACCTGGCTACAAATTAGGGTGTTCCTACCATCCCTTCAGGTTTTGCAATTTATATGCTGGAATGACTCCAAAAAGCCATCAAAGCTGTATTTATGATAGCAGCTTTATTATACAAGATACAAATCGGAACCAGTCAATGAAAACACACACAGATGAGGTCCCAGAGAGTCCCAAACGTATAGCTTCTTCCTCTGCTACGTGCAGTACTGGAGGTTAAAGGACCCCGTGCATGCTAGGCGAGCGCTGTAGCGCTGGCCACGTTCTCAGTCTTCCAGACGTGGAGCTCCCGTGTCCTCTTCCTGTGGCTGTAAGATGCACTGCTTTCCGGTACATCAATGTGTTCTCTGGCCAGGAAACTCACTGGAGCTTTAGGTGTCTAGAATTTGAGTTTGGGCTTCATTATGGAGGCATGATTGGCTGAATCATAGCTGTAATAGTTTGGATTTAGATGTCCCCTTCATCCTCACAGAAACAAGGCAGCAGTGTTAGAAACAGGGTGTGGTTGCCAAAGAGGGGCTCCTGAGCTGGGCATGGTGGCATACACACGCTTGTAATTCCAGTACTTGGGAGGCTGAGACGAGGATCGTGCAGGTTCAAAGTCAGCCTCGGCTACTGAATGAGGCTCTCGGCAACTTAGTGAGACCCTGTTTCCAAATAAAACACAAAATAGGTCTGGGAGTATAGCCCGAAGATAGAAAGCCCCTGGGTTCCACTCCTAGTACCACCAAAAAAAAAAAAAAAAAACAATAATCATAATAAATAAAAAATAAAAAAGCGGGGCTCCTGGGGTGTGACCTTGGGAATGGTTCTCTCCTCCCCTTGGGCTCTCTTTCTCTCTCTCTCTCTCTCTTCCCCTCCCCTCCCCTCCTCCTCCTCCTCCTCCTCCTCCTCCTCCTCCTTCTTTCTCTCCTCTCTCTCTCTCTCTCTCTCTCTCTCTCTCTCTCTCTCTCTCTCTCTCTCTCTCTCCTTCCTGCAGTGATGCCATGAGCTTCAGACTCTGAACCCAGAACCTCCAAAAGACTGCGAGCAAATAAATCGTCCTTCCTCTAAGTTGCGTGGTCGAGTTTTCTGGATGACGTCAGTGAGAATGTGACCCGAGACAACAGGCCATGCAATGGAAATCGGTCTCCAACCTCCTCTCTTGCCCACCTGGTAGCTTGGTAGATCGAGCTGCTCTCAGGTGGCTCAATCCTGGCCCTCTGACTATACAGTCTGGCAATGCCAGATTCCATCCTAAAATCATGTAGGAGATTATTATAGAGAATAAAGAATAAAAAATAAAGAATAAAATTAAAGAATAAAAAAGAAATAAAAATAAATAAATAAATAAAATAAATAAATAAAATAAAATAAAGAAAATAAAGAAAAAAAAGAATAAAAAAATAGGGCTGGGAGTGTAGCTCAGAGGTAGAATGCCTCTGGGTTCATTATTCTTAGTTTACAAATTCAGAGGTGGTTTTCAGAGACCCACATGAATTAAAAACAACAACAACAACAATAACAAAGAATACTCCAAGGATTGATTGATTGATTGATTTTTTAATTAATTAATTTTTTTTTGCGGGTCTGGGGATGGAACCCACGGACATTCGACCTCCGAGCTATACCTCTTGCCCTATTTTTTATTCTTTATTTTGAAACTGGGTCTCACTGAGTTGCAGAGGGCCTCACTAAGTAGCTGAGGCTGGCCTTGAGCCTCGATCCTCCAGTCTCGGCCTCCCAAATGCTGGGATTACAAGCGTGCGCCACCACGCCCCGGCAGTACTCCAAGGATTTAGAAGCTTTGTGCTAGAAACCTGGAACAAAGTACAACTTCTTTATTATACAACACTTAGCACATCTCTGAGTATAAGTAAAGTGTTGACAGATATTTCCAGATTGTCCTCCAAAGAAACTGTGCCAAATATACATTCCCACCAGCAACGTATGTAAGTGTTTTTGGAGGGACGATTCTGATCGTGATAATTCGCATACCAGATCACTAGAGTGTGCCAGTATTTTCCTGGAGACTGAACACGAGGTACTCTAGGTTATTTATATGTTTCCAAGAGGATACATTTATATTCTTGCTTAGGTCTCTGAATGAAACGAAACTCGGGTCCACTTTTCTTATGGCTCATGGTCCCATTACTGGGGCAAATGGTTGTTGGTGAAATGTACCAGCTATGGATAGAAATTAGAGGAATTCAAATACCCTATACCTGGCTTTAGCCTTTCTATAATCATGTGTCCTTATTAGAAACTTCCTCCAAAGATTGCCTTGCAAGAGTAGGTTTCATGCATGGTAAAACCTCACAGATTTTGAGAAGGTCATTCTGAAATAGGGACAAGTAGGAATAAGAATATTTTGAAAATAGAACTCTGCACTTACTGTGTTCCTTCCCTGGATTGCTAATTTGTTCAAAAACATCACAAAATCCTATAGATTAATGACTTCATAGAATAGATAAAAAATACATGATCATTAAGTAAAGATGATTTAGGATTATTGAAGCTTAATGAATGTTATTCATACACATTAATTTCAGTCTTCAAAATGAGCTTGGGTAGTAAGTAGTTTCAACAATTCTCCTGAAATTCTAGACCAGTGTTGTCTTATAAAACTTCCTATGAGAGTGGAAATTTTCTGAATGAGCTGTCCAATATAGTACATGTGGCTCATGTGACTGGATAGCCAGAACTCTAATTTTATTTTATTTTTAAATAACTTAAATTCAAATGTAAGTAGGTATAAGTATATATGAGCACCTGCCACCATATTAGACCAGTTCTAGACTATATAGAACACTCCTTATTCTGTTTTTTTCTTCTTCTTTTCACTTATTTCTGACCCCTCTCTTATTGGCCATTGAATTTACATTGCCTCCAAGGAAAACTAGAGGCCTGTGCAAAGACTTTGGTTTGATCCCCAGCACTATCAAAAATAAAAATAAAAACAATTAAAGGGTACCTGAACGGGCTGTATTCTAAGTTCTTGACATGAGGAACTCCTTCAAACCTGTCAATAACTATAGAAAACAGATACTAGCCAGGTGTGGTGATTTGCACTTGTAATCTTAGTACTTGGGAGGCTGAGCTAGGAGAATCTCAGGTTTGCACCCAGCCTCAGCTACTTAACTTAGTGAGATCCTATTTCAAAATAAAGAATAAAAAAAATATAGGGCTGGGGGTGTAGCTCAGAGGTAGAATGCCCCTGGGTTCATTATTCTTAGTATACAAGTAAGAAAATTGAGGCAGAATGGCTAAGCAACTTGGTCAACTGGTCAACTGGTCAACTGGTCACGTGGTGGACCTATGACTTAAATCCAAGAAATCAGGCTTTAGGGACCATGCTTAGCTGCAGTACCGCACACCCCTGTCTATATGCAAACAAAAAGGAGAATCGCCACTGAGCAGTAGTTCTCATTTTCCAAACAAGCACTAGAGAGTTGACACCCAAGGTTCAGGGAAGCCGGGGATGGATGCTAAGGGGAGTGAGCTAGAGCAGAATGGCCACAGGAAGAGGTGTAGAGTCAGCCTGAAACCTTCCAAAGGAGGGCTGGGCTGTGGCATGGATGACCATCCTCTATCTACAGGTTGTCCACTGTCCCATGGGTGACCGCATGGCGGCGGCCCCACCGAGGAGCCTGCAGACACTTCTTCCTAAAGCTCCTGGCCTTGTCGTGGTTCGTTGCTGTGGATCTTCTAGCCAAAGGAGGCCCACCCATTTCTTGAGTCTTTATTTGGAAGCTAGAATTAGGCATGCTGAATTTTTCTATTATCAACTTGGTTAAGCCGGGAATTAATTTTCCCAGAACCCCCTTTTCCCGCTATGGGTGTAGGCCAGCTTGGTCAAAAGGAGAACTTCCATGAAATTTTGGAGGCAGAAGCGAAGACTGGACCATCATTTTCTGAAGGGCTTAGCCTGTCAGATCCAGTATTCCCCACGGTCCTCATTCCCATCTACTCTGCGGCTCCCATCTGCTGGTCTCTGCCCAGGCAGCCCACTTCCAGCTCAGGGCCACTTCCAGATGCGCAGCAGCTCTGTGGGGCACGGCTGCTCCTAAAAGACCCCTTTCTCAGCCTTGCATCAGTGGCTAGAGACTCCCAGGAAGCTTTAAGATGCTTTAGAGTGGTATGTGGAGCTTTGCAGCTGGCCCCTGGCTCCAGGAATGTGGCTGACTCTTTGATATTAGCGTAAGAAAATCCAAGTGCATTCCAGCCAGGATGAAGCTACTTTTTTACTAGCCCATATATACCCAAATGGCGGGATCCACTGGTCCTACCGCTCCCATTGGTGAGTCCTCCAATAAGCTTTGTACAGTTCTAGATTGGTCTTTCTTAAGTTTCATGGCACCCTGGGCTCTTTCTCATATACTAGGGCTGAGATGTTCTGGGGCAATCAGGCTGGTGCTACCTTCTATGTGGCACCTTACCCGCATCTTGGCCCTGCTGGCTTCATCCTTCCTGGCTTATTCTGCTCTTTCATAGGCTTCTCTTAATAGCACTCCCATAATAAGTCACTAAGGCGTGAATCCTCATGATAGATCCTGAAAAGCTACCCTCAGACCCTGAAAATTTAAGAAAGCTCATGGGCTTTCTACCTGGTTTGCCATGAATCTGCCAAACTCAAGCCACCTCCCCCGTCTGGGCAGGGACCATTCTTTCAATCCCAGTAAAAAGGTAGTTCCAAGAAACCAAAATGTTGAAGATACTAGACACTTGTCCTCTGTGTCTTGCTAGTGCCAGTGAAAGATGCAGTCCTAACAGTCTGCATCTAGTCAGGAAACAGAAACGACTTGAGCTTTCCAACAGGCAGTTGGCTGTGAAGGTGTTAGTAGAGCTGGAGAAGAAAAGGCAGGAAGGTAAGATTTCCCAAAGCTCAGTAACTGCAGGAAGCGGCTACCACCTCTGCATCTGAATGGGCAAAGAGAAAGAGGTGTTATTCAGATTGCGCAATGCACTGTGGTCGGACCCAAGCTGGCAGAGTTGTAAGAGATCCAGAAGCCCATGCTTACCGCAGCCTCCATGGCCGCCATTGTTATTACCCTTGCCCTCTTCTTGCTCCTCTGCAAAAGCCCAACCAGATCATCTTCCAGCTCCTGCTAGTGCTTTCCTTTATCAGGCAGGAGGCCAGGCAGAAAGCAAGACGGGGAGATGTAGTTTGCAGGCGTTCTGCCCTGGTGGTTGAGAAGAGCATATAGAAAGGGAAGCGTAGGGCTGAGAGAGAGAGAGAGAGAGAGAGAGAGCAGCCGTGGCCTGGTACTCTAATCCCTAAGTTGCCATTCTCTTTCTGATGGCCCCAATCAAAAGACTCCCAAGGCTTCAGAATCAGCATCGAATGAATTTATTGGGGTGCATGTGTTGGGGAAGGAAGAATAAGCAGGAGAGAAGACTGGATGGGACAGCAAAAGGCGTTGTCTTGTGTCTTTGTCTAGAAAGTATTCCTCAAGGACCTCTAGGAGCCGGCAGGCACGCACTGCTTAGTCCTTTTCACTGTCTCATGCAGGGCAGAAATTAAGGGGCCACTTCTATTTTTATCTTCTTTGGGCCAGATGTGGTGGTGCATGTTAGCAATCCTAGTACTTGGGAGGCTAAGACAAGAGGACCACAGTTCAAGGAAAGCCTCAGCAAGTAGTGAGACTCACATCAACCTAGCAAGACCCTATTTCATAAAAATGTAATAGGGCTGGAGGAGTGTGGCTTGGTGGTAGAATGCCCCTGGGTTTGGTTTCCAGTGCCAAAATAAAATAAAATATCTTCTGTGGGATGTTGATGGATATGCTTTCCTCTAACCTCTCATAGACCTGTGTACATACATCCCCAGGCGCAAGCAGGCACAGGTTTAGACGCAGGCAGGTTTCACAGAAGGCTTGCAGACCTTGAGGGTGTTCCTGTGTGGTTGTAAGATGTCGCTGATCTTCTAGCGTGGGCCCAGGGACCTTGGCATTTGTTGCTTAAAAATCAAAGTCACAGTTGGTTAATCCCATCTGCTTTCAAGAAGTAGAATATTTGGCATCGGGTGTCTCAGGCTCCAGGTGAGGCGCGTTCCCTTGGGTGTCGCAGAGGCCACTGTTCACTCAGAGAATTCCAAACTCTGTTGCAAGAAAGATGATTTATTTTTTAATTTATTTGTTATTTGTGGTACTGGTAAAGGTTGAACCCAGGGGCGTTCCACCCCCGAGCTATTCCCTCAGCCCTATTTGATTTTGAAACAGCACCACACTAAATTGCTGAAGGCCTTGCTAAGTTATGGGGTCTGGTTTGATCCTTTTATTTCAGCCTCTCAAGTATTGGGAATACAGGAGCATGCCACCATGCCCGACTGCGAGAAATATATTTTAAAAACCAACTGGATTCTGTAAAAAAGAGAATAATCATGAGTTTAGTGGCTTACGACAACACAATTTGTGATCTTACAGTTCTGGGTAGGTTGTTCTGGTCCAGATATAGGGTGGCAGTATGGATTATATTCGCTTTAGATGCTAGAGGGGAGAATCCTTTTCTTGGCTTTTTCTAACTTCTAGAGGCTGCGTAGAACCTTGGTTCATGGCTCTTTCTTCCATCTGTAAAGCACATGTAGGGTAGCATTTCTGTCCTCTCTGACTTCTGCTTCCATCCTTCCCTGTGACTCTGATCTACCTGCTCCCCTCATTTAAGGATCTCTGTGATAACACCGGACCCACGTGAAAAACTGGAGCTTGTCTGCCCGTCTCGAGGCCTTTCATTCAGTCACATCTGCAGAGCCCCTTTTATGTATAAGGTAGCATCTTCACAGGCTCCAGGGATGAGGATCTGGACATCTGCTACTGTCTGGATATTTGTGTCCTCCAAAATTCGTGTGGTAAGACCTAGTCTCCAGTGTAATAGTATTAGGAGATAGGGCCTTTGGAGTGGATTTGGAATGGGATTAATACTCTTATAAAAGGAGCCCCAGGGAGCCCCTTTGTCCTTCTTCCATGCAAAGACACAGCAAAAAGACCAGTTAGGAGACAGCAAGCAGCCTTCACCAGGCACCAAATCCACAAGCACCCCAATTTTGGACTTCCCAGGGTTTAAAACTGTTAGAAATAAGATTCTGTTGTCTGTATCCCCCACCAGTCTGTGGTATTTTGCTACAGCATCTTTAATAGACTAAAGAATACACCTTTGGGAAGCCATGATTTGGCTGACCACACCCATCATCTGTCATATCTATAAATGGAGCTGGGGCAGGGAGAGGCATTGGGCAATAAGCTTGATTGTAATTACACATCCAATGAGAAGGGCAGCCCCCATGTGGCTGTTGACAATGAACATTATTGAATGTCTCGGTCAAGATTCTCACTGCTAGCATCACAAATGATTGACAGCAAAACTTAGAGGAAGGAGGAATTATTTGCTCACGGTGTTTGGAGATTTCTGGGTTCAGTCCACAAGAGGCTGAGTGTGCGGAGCTCAGAGCATGGCAGGGGGGAAGCAGAGAGGGGGAGAGCCTGGGCTCTGCTCTCACATCAGTGAGCAAGGGACAGAGAGAACCATATATAACCTCCCAGGCCACGCCCCCAGGGCCCCTCCTTAGCAACCAAGCCCCGCCTCCAACATGGCTGCCTTGTTTCCAAGAGGCCTAGGGACACATTCTAAGTCCAAACCATTACATTTGACAAATAAATAAATGTTAATCAATCCAAATTTTCTTGACTCATCACTACTTTAAGTAACCCCCTTAGCACCCCACTTCCTTTTTATTCATTGAGCAAGTAATTTTAGAACTTTTTAAAAACATGTATTCAGGTATTGGTACACAAGGACTTTACCCAGAGGGTAGAAAACAGACATCGCACCAGATAAACAGAGCTGGTGATATTGGAGATATAGGTGTGAGATGTGTCCAGTGGTCAGTGTGAGCACCCAGATGGGGGACTCTGGACATCTGGAGATCCATTTTGCTCAAGAAGCCGAGTTTAGGAAATATTCCCACTGGTGATACGTGGTGTTTCACGGCCAGATACACCAACATTCAAAATCTACCACCATTATGCTGCCTCGTACACGATGGAATCACCCAGCAAACTTGTTAATCACCCTCACCCTCAGGACATACCCTCAGGATGTCTGGGTCAAAAGGTCTTGGTGGGATTAATATGTTAAACAGATGCCAAGGATTCTTGTCACTAAATTTTGAGAATTATTGTGCTCCTGTCTCAGAGTCCTTATTGGCATTAAAACCCTGAAGGCTAAGTGTGTGTGTGTGTGTGTGTGTGTGTGTGTGTGTGTGTGTGTAACAGAGAAGTGTATTATAGGAACCCAATCAAATGTACCTTTCATTGCAGTCTGTTTCTGAGCTCCTCCTAAATGTGGTCAGTGTGCCTGAAATTGAGAGAGGTTAAGACACCACACACACACACACACACACACACACACACACACACACATACACACACACACTTGTAAATAACACAGAACACTTCAAGCTCTGGGTGTAGCTACTTGCTCCTGGCTGGGGTCCCAAAAGGATTGCGTCAGAGAGGAAATTCAGTTCTTTCTCTTAGCATTTCACATATCTGCATTTTGATCTGAAATCTCTTCTCTTCCCTCTTTGGCAGGGTTGGTGTGGATTGCCCTGTTTCATGTAAACTAAGACATTGTCACTTTTTTTTTCTTAAGATGCACCATTATTTTACTCACCACTCTGAAAGGGAAAACACTGCCAATTAAGCCATGACAGGTATCAGACATATCTTCCTTTTAGAGATGCTACAAGACCTTGGGAGAATGGGGAGAGCAGCGTGGAGATGTGGTATTTCAAGATTGCTGCTTCCCATGAAAGAGGAGGCTGTTATTTTTGGGGATGAGATTAAGTTTCCCTGGAACTGTTTTTTGCGGGTTATCTTCTCTGCACTTGGCATCTGTGCATGCGCGGGAAGCCGACCGCCTCTGTGTTAGCACATATTTCGCATTATACTGATCTCTATCTTGCTAATTACAAAACACAGCTCCATAGAATAAAAGCCAGTGATTATAGGAGCCAAACTGAGAATTAGGACTGAGGATAAAGCTTAACAAGAACATATAATAACAGGAAGTTAGAACACTGTTTCCGCTGCATCTTTAAGAGATCAATAGTTTTAGCGAGAAGAAAAAGGGGAAAACGTCCTGTCCACTGTGGAATAAGCCAGGAAAAAGTGTTCTCTGGTTCTCTATGCTCTGAAATATTCTTCTAGGTGATGGAACTTTCACAGGCAGATTTCATCCTCGAAGTCTAATAAATGGCTCTGGGAGGCAGATTTTATTTTCCATCTCAGATACTGATATAGCCAAGGTTGCTTTGTCCCTTGCAAAGAGAAAAGTAGGTATTACCTGGCCTGGAGAATACTCGTGGGATTTAGGATTCACATTCAATATGCTATATGCTAGAAGACAAAGGGTACATGGTGATTGGGATTCGTCTAAACTAGCAAAGTGTGTATATGACTTTTTTTTCCCATTGAAACTTGGACAAGAAGCCACCCCACTCCTAGGTTTGAGAATAGAGCAATTCGACTTGGAAACCAGATTTGCAACCTGGCTTATTTGATGGTGGTGATAAGACTGTCCCCAGGGCAACAGGGGATGCGGTCAAGGGTTATTAATTTTCCATCTTCACAGGACACCTGGTGGGATTCTTATTTTTCCTGCCCCCACACTCTTTGTATCTTGAACTACTTAGGATAGTGGTTCTCATCTTGGGCTGCAAACTAGAATTATCAAGGAAACAACAAAATAAATAAATAAATACCCCAAACTACCCACCCATGCAGGGGTCTCATTCCAATCCAATTAATTCAGAATCTCTAAGGTAGGACCCAAGCACGGAGGTTTTTATGAAGCTCCCAAGTGCTTGCAATGGGCAGCCCAATCGAGATCTCCAACTTGAAAATACAGTGTTCGCTCCTGGGGTTTTGTGGGTGTCTCCAGATGGAGACTTGGCTTTGTTCTGTGCTCATAACAAACCTTACTGGAAGAAGAGGCTGGAACTTTCAGATTGTAATAAACCTTGTTTTACGGGCAGGCTCCTCAAAGGCAGACCAAGAGATGAGGTTGACGTGCAAGTGTTTTTTGTTTAGAAAGAGCCCCCAGGAGAAGTCTACAAGGAAATAAGCCAAGCCGGGTGTGGTGGCGCACACCTGAAATCCCAGACAGGAGGATTGCAGGTTAAAAGGCCAGTCTCAGCAACTAAGCAAGACTCTTGGCAACTTAATGACACCCTGTTTCAAAACAAAACAAAACAAACAAATAAATAAAATAGGGTTGAAGGTGTAGCTCAGAGGCAGAGGTTCAATCCCCAGTACCACAGTGATGTTCATGATGATAAATTGAATGATGAAGCCGGGCATGGTGGCGCACGCTTGTAATCCCAGCATTCGGGAGACTGAGAGAGGAGGATCACGGTTCGCGGCCAGCCTCAGCTACTTAGTGAGGCTCTTTGCAACTCAATGAGACCCTGTTTCAAAATAAAGAATTAAAAAAATAGGGCTGGGGGTGTTGCTGGGAGGTAGAATGCCCTGGGTTACATCCCCAGTACCACAAAAATAAATAAATAAATAAATAAGGATGATAACAGTGAAGGGAATGGGCAGCAGAGAGGAGAATACGGTAGGTAGCTGGTCCCCAGAGGTGAACGCCTCCCATTTCTTCAGCCCCATTGACACAGGGGGCCCTTCTGTCCCCGCCCAGTAGCGCTGCTCTTCTCACTTGCCGTGACCAACAGACATGCCAGAAGAGAACTGGCCCAGCCCCAGGCCTAGCGGTGTCTTCTTGTCTGTGGTAGCAGCTGTGAGCCATGTAAGGCACCTGGCCGCCCCGAGACCTCTGGCCTGGGAAGGTCGAGCTAGAGGAAAGTGGAGGGCAGAGTGGAGGGAGCTGACAGGTGGCAACAGTCAGAGCCACAGACGTGACCCCTGCCACGCCAGACCTGCCAACCTCCTCCTCATTCTATCCACACCAACGGAGGTCTCAAGCATCACGGGGAAGATGAGCCATCCCGCCATCACTCCTCTCCGTTCCTGACCAGCAGCAAGATGAGCACCTTGCCAGGCATGATGGAGTGTGCCCGTAATCCGGGTACTTGGGAGGCTGAGAGAGGATGGTCTCAGGTTTGAGGTCAGCCTCAGCAACTTAGTGTAATGCTCAGCAACTTGTAGAGACCCTGCTTCAAAATAAATACATACATAAAAAGGGCTGGGGTGTAGCTTGAAGGTAGAATGCCTCTGGGGCCAATCCCCAGGACCAAAAGAAATGAAAAGAAAACGCAAAGGGAGGTGATTTTAAGTGCAGTATGCTTTGTGAGAGCCCCGAGAAATGTTTCTGGTTCAAATAGATCAGCAGCCTGTCCATGCTGTTTCCCTGGGAAACAGGGAGAGAGCGAGCGATCTGGAGATGCTCTCTGTGGCCAGAAGACTGGTTTGGGTGAGGATTAAAATGGAGGAAGCAGTGGATATACATTTTAGAGATGGCAGATGGCAAGCCTTCCTCTCCCTACACCTGGTGCGCACATGACCCTAAAGCCCACCACTGAATGCCTGCCTCGTGAATCTCAGAGACCCCCAGACCACCTTCCAGCTAACACGAGGCTCCATCTAATCTCTGAGGAGAAGGGCCCACGTCCATCTTCACACAGCAAGCAGAAGCAAATGAGGGGACAGAGAGTAGAGTTGCTGGACAATCACTTGCACACAGACACACACACACACACACACACGTACACACTTAAGCTGTTTACTGGAGGTGAAACTCAGTTCTACTTTTTCAATTATACAGGCAGTCCATGTTCATGGAAGAAAAATGATAAATTGTACAGGAGGAACTAGGTAACATTATTTCTCCACAGAGAGCCACCAGAATATACTGGTGCAGATGCTTCCAGGTGTGTGTGTGGGGAGCACAAAGTGAGCACATCAGTTTTGTTTCTCTTTCTCAAAGTGTGGAATCATACACCTGTGGTTTAATGTCCTTTCATTTGCATTAATTATTTTCATGAACGTTTTTTCAGGTTAGTAGACAAATTGCTGTGGTACAACCACTTTTCTATGTCAAAGAAGGTTGTTGGAAATGTTTTTAAATGAGTTGTGTAGTCACTGAAAATAGAGCTAGGCAAAATAAAATTGTGCTTTTACTATGTGAAACCAGCAACAACTGTTAGCATTTCCTCCTTCGTTTGTTCCTGGAGTCAAGCTCTTCCAGTCCTCTAGGGGGCAGCACGGTTGGCAAGCTTTCGCTAAAGAAGCTTTTGCTAAGACAGCAGTGGCAAACATCAGAGAAAGCTAAACCTTTGTTCACATCCTTGATTATTTTCTAAAATCAAGTGCTGGGTCAAAGGATGTACACATACATAGATAGATATATAGACCTATAGATAGATATAGGTATATCCTTGGTATACATATGTATGTATGTATATATTATCTTTGGAACTGAGTTCAAGGCGATTCTACCTCTGATCTACATTGCTAGCTCTTTTATTTCATGTTATATTATGATTTTATTTATTTATTTATTGTGGTACTAGGGGTTGAATCCAGTTACGGTCTACATCTAAGCTACACCTCTAGCCCTCTTTTGAAACAGGGTCTTGCCAGGTTGAAGAGAGCCTTACTACTTGCTGAGGCTGCTCTTGAACCTGCAATTCTCCTCAGCCTCCCAAATACTGACATTACAAGCATATGCAACTATGCCCACCCCTCCTCCCAGACCTTTTTAGTTTTATTTCTCACGAAGTTGATTAGGTTCTCACTAAATTGATTAGAATCTTGTTAAATTGCCGAGGCTGGCCTTGAACCTAAGATCCTCCTCTCAGCCTCGCAAGTACAGGGATCACAGGTATGTACCACTGTGCCTGGCTAGGGGCATGTGTATTTTTAAGGCCATGGTCAGTGTTGCTAATTGGCCTTCGGAAAGAATTTGCAGGACACAGGAATACCTTTTCCCAGGCTCTCTCACCAATCTTGAGTTGTATAAGTTTAAAAAAAAAGTCCTTCAAACATATTATTTAAGAGCATTTTCAATTCTAGTACAGCACAAATCTGTTTTGGAGGTCTTCATTTTTAATAGCTTTTCTGTGATATAGTTTTAATCAGTTCCTGGCCCACCATGAGGGGCAGATATGTTCTTATGTAAAAAAAAAATCATGAAAGACAGGAACATTTACAAGGAGAAAACTGTGAAATTAAAAAAAAAAATTCAGGTGTAGAAAGAAATAGGATGTTCTTTGAAACTGTTTCCAGAGGGAGAGTCATCTTTGCTTTGATTTTGTTTTCTTTAGCACTGAATCCCGAGGAAGCAGCCCACCCTCTCCTCTCTTGCTCTGAACATCAATAGCCAGATACCTGGTCTGAAGGCTCCTCTTTTCAAAGCCCTTGTATTTTGTGGATCTGGTTTCAGTCACAGAGCATATAATCTGCCATATGGCGCTCAGTCCAGCAAAGGCATTGGCCCAGTTCCAGCAATTAAGTGAGAAATTCTAGTCCAGCCACTAAACCTCCAGCTGTCATCAACTTGCAAATCCCAAGCGCCCCCAACGGGGAGCAGTCCCAGGCAGGTCCGAGAGAGCCATGCCTTGTCTGTGTCCCAGAGGCCCTCTCTCCATTGGTGCTCACTTGGTAATTCCCAGGTTGGGGAGGACGCAATCATCTCCCATTAAAATTTTATCATTTCCAAATAAGGTATTTGGATGGAAGAAACAATGCCCAGGCACTGGAAGGGCTGCTAACTTGGGGTCAATGACAGTATCTGTGTGCTACAGTCTGGAGCTCATGGAAGAGAAACATAACCACTTTCTATAGCTACTGCAACATCAGTTAAGTGATATCTTCTGTAGCTACTACAATGACAGTTATGTAGTACCATCTAAGATCCATCGATTCCTTGGCCAATTTGGCTTTGATGCCAGCAGCTGTTTTGCGGCTACATTTATCCAGAGTGCCTAGCTTAACCCTACCAGTTAAGCTGCTTTTGGAAACTGCCCAATGGTGACTAATCCCACCATTATAGTGAGATATAGAATGTCCCCTGAAAAGCTATATCTAATGTTCCGAGTTGATATAATTACTTCATGAGGATTGTAATCTCATCAGTGTGTAAGCTCGCTGTAATGAATTTACTAGGCTGTAACCTAGGCAGGTGGGATGTGACTGGAGAAGCTGGGTCCCCGGGAGGTGACCCCAGGGACTGTGTGTCTTTGAATCAGCCTTGCCCTCTTCCTCTTTCTGTTTCCTGTTGCCAAGCCTTGAGATCTGCAGAACCTGACTTCACCTGAGCAGAACCCCCAAAATCTCCAAAAAAACGTGAGCAAATAAATCTTCCTTTCACTAAGTCGTGTGGTCAGTTGTTTGGGGTTAGAGCAGTGAGAATGTTGGGTGAGAAACCCACCATGCAAAAAACCTAAGGAAAGCCTTTGGGGGCCTTAGAAGAGGTCTGGGTTGCTCTTAATGGATAAGCATGCAAAGCTCATTCATTCTGCACATCTGCAAGTTGAAAACCACATTTCAGGTGAAGAATTGTTTTTCAACATGAGCTGAACCTAGGAAAGAATATTGGAAAACTTACTGCTTTATGTTATGGGTAAAAGAACTATTTTAGGTTTCTTTTTTTTTCTCTCTTAATGTTGAGGTAGGAAAAAGACAACGGTAGCCAAAATTTGCATTAAGAAAATGAGATCTTCCTCCCCAAACTGCCAACACAGATTTTCTGGAAGTGTTGAAAATTAATTTTCTCCATAGAAATAATAAAGGAATTTGAACCAATTTCTTCTTCTTTTTTTTTTTTTTAAAGAAGCAGATCACATTTGTGCTCTAATTAAAACTCAACAGAACACCAGAAGAATTTCTTTCATTGGGTCAGAAATGAGAAAGTTAGGTGTGCCAACACTAATGTCAAGCACACCTGCCAGTGATTTAGCATCTCCCTGCATCACGCTTCTCTGAGCAGCAGGATACATTCAGCATTGTCACACGGATGCTTTCCTGTGCTTTGCTACGCAAGCATCTTCCACCTGCATTATTTTTCAGGGCTTATTTTTTCCTGTCTTGCAAAAAAGAGACAGTACTTACCTCTTCCCCGATCTGTGAAGATTCCTCCCATAATCTGTTATTGCCAAAGTCTTGATTCTCTTTGATTGATCAAACCTAAAATTAACTCCTAAGATATGTGTACTTTTTTTTTGTTGTTGTTTTCTTCTTTTTAACGTGGGTTGCATATCCTGTTAAACACTGGTAAATCACCAGGCCAGAGTTTCTACCACATGCTCAGAGATGAGAATGCAATGCATCCCCCTGGCCATTGAGGGGTGGTTGACCTTGCCCATTAACCAGCATCCTCATGGCTATAATACAAAGACCTGAACACATAACTTAGGGGAATGAAGATTTATTTGCTTCTGGCTTTCCTTGGAGATTTTTGGGCTCCATCCATGTGAGGCTGGGGAACACAGATCTCAGGACATGGCCGTGAGAAGGAAAGAGAGAGAGAGAGAGAGAGAGAGAGAGAGAGAGAGAGAGAGAGAGAGAGAGAGAAAGAGAAGGAGAAATCATATATAATAATTCCACTTCTCCAGACATACCCTACCAGCCCTGGCCACCACCCAGATAAATCCATCCTAATGGATTTATCCACCGCTGAGATTACAGCCCTCATGATTCAATTATATCAGCTCTGAACACCAATGTATGAGCTCTTCAGGGGGCCATTCTATATCTAATCATAACACCCATGCTCCTCAGAAAGCTAGACCAGCCTGGGAAAGACCTGCCATGTTTCTGTCTGCCCTTTATCCAATAACTGGGAAGAAGAAAGTCCTCGCCTACATCAACTCTGAGATGCAATTCAGGCTTTCCCAATAGGATCAGGCTGGAGATACCTTCTTTAAGATTTTACTTGGAATCTTGCCCCAGCTGAGTTTCTTCCTGTTTCCGTTAAACCACCCAGACATTACTTATCTATCACTGCATAACAAACTACCCCAAAGGGGAGAGTCAGGCAGGACTGTGGAGTGGTTATAAATGGCTTTGGGGATGCTGGATACCTCTGGGTATGGAAGTATACCACACACTAGCGGTGTGACCTTGGGAAAACTTAACCTCTTTGAGTCTTGACTTCATCACTAGTACAGTCTAGATAATACTTTTGTGGTGATTAAACTAGATAATGCATATCTAGAACCTGGCACTGGTTCTGTTAGCTCTTAGCATCAAAGCTACAGCTTCTACAAATGTTCTCGTATTGTCTTAGTCAGCTTTCTGTTACTGTAACAGAACCCTGAGATCATCAACTTAAAAAGAGGCAAGCTGGGCGTGGTGGGGCTCGCCAATAATCTTAATATTTGAGAGGCTGAGAGAGGAGGATCGTAGGTTCAAGGCCAGCCTCAGTAATTTGTGAGACCCTGTTTCCAAATAAAAGTAAATTAGACCTGACGTGTAGCCTGGAAGTAGAAGGCCCCTGGGTTCCACTCCAGCACCACAAAAAAGAAAACAAAAAGAGAGAAAAATTTATTTTGGCTCAGTTTTGGAGGTTTTGGACCATGGTCAATTATCCCGGTGGTTTTGGGCCTGTAGTGGAGCACCATCTTAGCGGGAGTATGTGGTGGAAGAAACTGCTCACCTCATGGTGGCTTGGAAGCAAAAGAAAGTGAACAGGAAGAGACTAGGGTTCTACATTCCCCTTAGGGCAGACTGCCCAAAGACCTAACCTCCTCCCGCCAGGTCCCACCTCTTAAAGTTTATACTACCCCCAATAACACCAAGCTGGGAACCAAAACTTTAATCCATAGCCCTTGGAAGACACTTATCTAAACTATACGCCCATCGTTCTTTCTATGCCCTTTTCTACCATTTTAATTAGTTTTTAGTAGGTAATACATACGATACAGGAAAATATAAAATTAAAAAATACATTTACATAGTACAAATTCAAAATATAAAAAAAAAATATCTAGTGATATGGTCAGTCAATTAATGCCCTTGCCCAGAGATATCCATGGATCCTGGATATATGACATAGCAAAAGAGACTTTAAGATGTAATTAAGCCAGGCATGGTGGTGCATGCTTGGAATCCCAGTACTCAGGAGGCTGAGACAGGAGGATTGCAGGTTCATGGCCAGCCTCAGCAACAAGAGGCCCTCTGCAACTTAGTGAGACCCTGTTTCAAAATAATAAGATTGGACTGGGATTGTAGCTCAGAGGTACAATGACCCTGGGTTCAATCCCCAGAACCATAAAAACAAAAAGATGTAATTCAGTTATGGCTTCTAAGATAGAGAGCTGACCTGAGATCATCTAGGTGAGACCAAGCTAATCAAAAGAGCTATTTATTCATTCATTCATTCATTTATTCATTCATTTGGTAGTGGGAATTGAACCCAGGGGTATTCTACCTCCAAATGTCAACCCCAGACTTTTTTACTTTGTGTGTGTGTGTGTGTGTGTGTGTGCGCGTGCGCGCACGCGCGCCATACTGGGGATGGAACCCAGGGGCATTCTACCTCTGAGCTACACCCCCAGCCCTATTTTTTATTCTTTTTTTCAGTATTGGGGATGGAACCCAGGGGCATTGTACCTCCAAGCTACACCCACAGTCCTATTTTTAGTCTTTTTAATTTTTGAAACAGTCTCATTGAGTTGCAAAGGGCCTCACTAAGTAGCTGAGGCTGTCTGAGAACCACGATCCTCCTGTCTCACCCTCCCAAATGCTGAGATTATAAGTGTGCGCCACCACACCCAGCTCGTTGGGATATTTTAAATGGAGATTGTATTTGGAAAGAGAAGAGCAGAAATAATATTTCTTGGGTGTTATAGAAATCTTTGATGTGTGTGTGCATATGTGTGTGTGTGTGTGTATTACTGAAGATTGAACTCAGAGGCATTTTACCTCTGAGGTACACCTCCAACCTTTGTGTGTGTGTGTGTGTGTGTGTGTGTGTGTGTGTGTGTGTGGTACTAGGGATTGAAACCAGGAGCATTCTATCTCCGAGTTATAACCCCAGCCCTATTTTTTTTGTTTTGTTTTGTTTTTTTTTTTTTTTTTTGGTGGTACTGGGGTACCTGGAAGCCCTTCTACCTCCGGGCTACACTCCCAGACCTATTTTTTACATTTTTATTTGGAAACAGGGTCTCCTAAGCCAGCGCACGCGGCTGGCTTCGAACCTGTGCGATCCTCCTGTCTCTGCCTCCCAAGAGCAGGGATTTCAAGCTTGCGCCACCACGCCCGGCAACCCCAGCCCTATTTTTATTCTTTATTTTGAAACAGGCTCTCCTTATGTTGCTGAGAGCCTCACTAAGTTGCTGAGGCTGGCCTCAAGACCTACGATCCTTCTGTCTGACCCTCCCACCCAAGGACTGGGATTACAGGTGCGAGCCACCCCACACCTGCCTTCTTACAGAAATCTTGAACGTTGCTTTGTGTTAAGTATTATACTGTCCACGCGAAAATGATTAATAAAAGAGTAAGAACATTTAAGATAGTTAAGAACAAAAAAGAAAGCCACATCTACTTAGAAAGTGTGGGCAATTATGAATAGAATAATAACCTTTAAAAACCTGAATATATCATAAAGAAAACTTCTTATGTGAAAATGTAAGAGGTTTTCTTTTTATAGTCATGTAAAAGCTTCTGAATAGTTCAGTCTTGTCCCTCCTAGAAGCCTAGACCTCTATGAGAATGGAGAAAATCTGTCTAAGGGGGCTAAGGGAAAAACCATTAGTCAGTTGGAAGGGAATTAAATGAACAGAATCTGTAAATATAGAATCTGAGCCTGAAATCATTCAAATCGGCCCGGAAAAAAGTGGACAAAACACAGTCCTTTGGATAGATTGGGGTCATTTTGAGGGGGAATAAAAGAAATAAAAGAAACAGAAAGGAGACATAAAGGCAGGGGAAAGAAGAACAATCGAGTTCAGAACTTCGCAGATGTTTCCAAGGCCTCTCATTCTCCAAACCAGGGCTTCTCTCAAATTCCTGGGAAGCCTGTAAACCTTAAAATTAACCGAAAAATGCACTCACTTTTGATAATTACTGCGTGCGTTATTAACTCCCAAAATAAATACTTTAAGCAAGAGAGATAGGATATTTTGAAAACTCCATAATTTAGGAGACTTTCCAGAGTTATCAATCAGATAATGGAGTCTAAGGATTCTGAGGCTGAGCAGACCACCATAAACTGTCTTGGGATCACCAGACTGATGTCATCTCTACATATCTTACCATTTCTGTGCATAACCACACTTTACTGGTACTGGGGTTCCTGGAAGCCCTTCTACCTCCGGGCTACACTCCCAGACCTATTTTTACATTTTTATTTGGAAACAGGGTCTCCTAAGCCAGCACGCGCGGCTGGCTTCGAATCTGCGTGATCCTCCTGTCTCTGCCTCCCAAGCGCGGGGATTACAAGCGTGCGCCACCACGCCCGGCTATAACCACACTTTAAAAAAAAAAAAAAAAAAGAAGGGCCAGAGCCGGGCATGGTGGCACATGCCTGTAATCCCAATACCTGTGAGGTTGAGACAGGAGAATCGCAGATTCAAGGCCAGCCTTAACAATTTAGCAAGACCCTATGAGAATGGAGAAAGTCTGTCTCAGGTAGAGGAATAACCATTAGTCAGTTGGAAGGGAATTACATGAATGAAAAAGACTTGTAAATAGAGTCACTTAGCAAGACCCTGTTTCAGAATAAAAAGTAAACATAGGGCTCAGGTGTAGGTAAGAGGTAAAATTCCCCTGTATTCAATCCCTAGTGCCACACATGTGCACACCACACAAAATGAAGAGCCAGGAGAAACCCTGTGCCTCACTCTGGAGATGGCCCGTGTGCTCTCTTGACCGGGTACTACCTGCTCTCCTGAGTAAATCTCTGTGTCTCTCTAACACATGCTGCAATTCTTTTAGGTTGCCTATGTCAAAAACCCTGCTGGTCCTGAGTCCAGTTCCCCCCTCTCTCTGAGGACTCCTTGGGACCCTCTTCTGGAGAGAGCTCTTCTTCCGTGGGCAATTTGTATGTCCCTGCTTCTACTAACGGTTGATTCAATAATTAGTCTGTGACCTTTTATTTCTCATACTGACATTTAGAAAGTTGACAATCTATCAGCTAATATTTATATCTGATTTTTAAAGGCTTTTTTTTTTTTCCTCCTGGTGCGAGGATGAGGAGCCGTAGAAAGTTTGAGAGAGGAATGCAATAAATCATCTACAGGATGTGCTGGCATAATTCTTCTTGGAAAAAGAAGGACGGAATCTACCACAAACCGCAGAATACTGAAAACAAACTTGTACGTTAAAAGCTCTTTGTGATTTCCTTGATCCAACTGATTTATAACTGAGAAATCAATTTTAAAAAAGGTTTTATGAAACGTTTAAAAATGTTTTATGATGGTGCATGCCTGTAATCCTAGTACTTGGAAGACGGAGACGAGAGGATTACAGGTTCAAGGCCAGCCTCAGTAATTTAGTGAGGCTCTGTATTAAAATAAAAAATAAGCCGGGCGTGGTGGTGCACGCTTGTAATCCCAGCATTTGGGAGGCTGAGACCTGGAGGATCGCGGTTCGCGGACAGCCTCAGCTACTTAGTGAGGCCCTCTGCAACTCAGTGAGACCCGGTTTCAAAATAAAAAATAAAAAATAGGAGAGGGGTATAGCTCGGAGGTCAAATGTCCCTGGGTTCCATCCCCAGACCCGCAAAAAATAAAAAAATTAAAAAAAAATAAAAAATAAAATAGGGCTGGGGTGGGGGTAGCTCAGAGGTAGAATGTCCCTGGTTCAATCCCTAAATTCCTAGAACCACACATATACACAAAAAAGCTTTGGTGAACTGTGCAGCTATGAACATAGATACACATGCATTAGTTTGGTAGTTTGGTTTCTTTTCTTTTGGGTAGATACCCAGAAGTGGTATTGCTGGATCAAATGGTAGGTGTGTTCCCATATTGAAGTCAATCACTAAGCCAAGCAAGGAAGGGAGGGACGGGGAGGGAATGGGGTGGTATTTGGGTAGGGGTTAAATCAGCGATGAGTACATGTTTGTACACACAAGTTTTTTACCCCAATAAGTTGTATGAATATAATGCACCAATTAAAAAAATAAAATAAAATAAAATAAAAAAGAAAAAAAAGCTTTATGAATATTTGGAGGAAATAAGGTATATTTTACTAAATATAAATAATGTTTTAATAAATGTTAGCCCCATTGGGGATCTTGTCACCATTTCTGAAACAAATGGATGGTGAACGTTGCTCGGGTCACATTACTAATCAGGCAAAGTACAACTTTCTCATGACAAACGGAAGAGAAGATGGTCTGTTAGTCGTTTTTACTTTAAGAGAAAACAAAATAAAAAAAGGTTCCATTGATTCGCTATAATCTTCTAAAGAGATTTCTTCCTCAGAAGAGTAAGAGGTAACTCATAGACTTTTATTCTCAGCCAGCAAATGCATTGCAACGCACGACAACACCCAGGGGTTCTTTTAGAGATTTCCACATGTCCAAACTCAAAGTAAAAATGGCATTTATTTTAAGGGAAGGCCAGGCAGAATCTCTTTTGGTGTCTTTCTGCCTGTAGCATACACCACAGAGCCCCACAAATGATGTACCCAAAGTGGTTTCTTTTTCCCTAACACAGGATCTCTGTGTTAGTGTTTTCCAAAACCAGAGATCCTGGAGTCTCTGCTTGGCTGATCAGAAACTCTCTGCCTTTCTTGGCCAAGGTACTTTTAATCCACAGAATGCCTTCAAGGTTAGCAAAGGGATCTTGGTTTAATTCGCTTTGGTGAGACACCTTTGCGGATAGGTGTAACCTTTTAGAGGTGAGCACAAGAGGCAGGTGAAGGGTATCTTCGCGATACCAGATCTACAGGTGACACACTTTGGGTGTGCAGTTAGAGCTTCTTACAGCCATTTTTTTTCTATCCCATGTTCTCTTTGTGTAGCTAATGAAGACGATACCACATGCGGTTAAAATAGTCTCCAGGAGGAACTGGCATCCTGATTATGGAAATTATATACAAGAATATTTTTATTTGTTATGATTACACGTTGTCAGAAGACAAAATACTAATACTTATGTAACTGCCCTGCTTGTCATCAATTAGCAGAGAGGGTTCCCTATCCAGCCTGGCCACTCAGATCAAATCCATGCCTGTCCTTGCTAGCTGGGTGATTGCTGGTTACACTGGGTATTTCTTCTTGTTGTTACGAGAAATATGGGGTCAACTACCCTGCCTCTGACTATAGTGTGACATTTGAGAAAAGCAATGTATATTTTATTGTTAAATGTAAGAGTGCTATTGACTCTGGATAACACATGCTGTTGTTATTATTATTTTTTTTTTTTGCACCAGTCTGAGAGGAAAGTTTTCAAATACATTTGTCAGAAGACAAACAAAAAGTTTCTCCTTCTAGGTTCATTTATAAAGCTGTATTTTCATCTCTTACTATCTTTCAAAGACTAGAAAAAAAAAGGTGAAATGCTATTCTTGATCATGGGAAAGTGGAGTCATGATGGTTTGGACAAAAGTTTGCTATTATTTATTTATAGCATCCAAATTTGCTCATTTCTGTGATGACCCATCTAATAAACTGGGTATTAATTTGCTTTTTTGTGTGTGTGTGTGGTACTGGGGATTGAATCTAGGGGTATTCTATCTCCAAGCAACACCTCCAGTTTTCTTTTCTTTTTTACTTAGAAATATGGACTTGCTGAGTTGCTGAGATCTTCACTAAGTCACTGAGGCTGTCTTCGTACCTGTAATCCTCCTGTCTCAGCCTCCCAAGTATTGAGATTATAGGCCTGCTGTACCATGGTTTGGGTTTTTACACTTAAACTTTCTTGCACTGCAAACAGTTCTCAATTTATTTTTCTACTTTTTTTTCTTATCGTCTTCCTGATGGAAATGGGTGGGTGGTTTGCTTCTGGGCCTTAATGGCTGTGATGTGCTCGGCCCGGTGGGGAACATCTTGGATATAAAGGATGTAGAGGTGGAGAGGGGACCACAGGAAGAACCTCTGTGGGCAGCGATAGGAGCTGCCAGTTGTGCTGATTAATAAACCACAAATCTTTGAGTTCTCAGCTTCCAAAACACTTCCATAAGGAAGCATTTTCTAACTCTTCCCAATTAAATGTCTCTGTTCTATAACCCAGAGCAACCTTCGCTTTCACAAGATTCATTGGACTTTTAAATACATGTCTATCTTTCCACATTGACCATAAGCTCCGAGAAGACCAGCAGTTCTGTCTTGTTCTTGTCTCCATCCGAAGCACTTAACCCAGTACCTTACTATTCAGTCTCGTGTGGACCAGCTGTAGGACCAACCTTTCTTTCCTTTCTGATGGCAGCACTGGGTCTTAGAAGGTGAAGAGTTTTGCATTGTTTGAGGACATTTTTGTAGCCTGGCCGGGAGACAATTTCCTACGTGGTCCCCAATCTTTTCATCAGGATTTTTCCAGATTTTCCTGTTAATAAACAAAGCGAACAGAAATGAAAATCTTCTCATGTTTTATGGAAGGGATTTTCCTAAGACAACATGGAAGCTTATTGGTCAGAACAGTCTATCCTGAGCAGGAAAACCCGCCCAGAGGTGGACAGGAGTTAAGTCTCTCACTGGCTGGAAGGCAAGCTTCCTAGGAATGCTTGCTAGTACCCCTCAGTACCTCCAGGGGTTGGAGACAGCGTCAAGAGAAGCTTAAGGTCGGGAGTGCACATTTGACCTCTGGTCAGGAGGTGGCCATTCCTCACCTCTGGAACTCAGAATCTGATAGGGTTCTTGGGCAGAGACAATGACAGAGGTTTACTTAAGAAAGCAGGGGAGAGGTATTCAAGGCCATTTCAATAGCGACTTTGGGGTCTTTTTATAGGAGACCCAATGAGGGGATGGGTAGGGGCACATGGCAGGGATGGGGGTCCAGTCCCTCCCCCTTTTAAAAATCTTCAGGTTCCTGCCATTTCATTGGTGGGTGCTGGGTGATGCCTGAGCTGATCAATGGTCAGACTTTTTTGGGGGATCTTTGTTTACTAAGCAACTCAGGAATTTCAGATGAAAAGATGGGCCATTATGGGTAAAAAGCTTGGGCTTATTGAGGGTTTTTGCCTAAGAAAGGACAAGCCAGATAGGCTATTAGGATTAAAAGTGTGGCCTATTAAGGGCTTTTGCCTAAGAAAAGCTGACTCTATAGGGTGAATATAATTAGGTTTCTAGATTTTTTAAACCCTCTTTCTCTTCCCTTTACAGTTTACCTCTTTTCTACCTATTTTTGTTTTCCTATTCTACTTCACGCCCACATGTGGATCTTAACAAAAGGGTCCCAGATCTGGAGTAATAGAATTTCTCTTTTTAATCGTGTTTTCTCATAGAATTAACATTCCGTGGTCTGTTGTAGAATAATCTGGGGGAATATCAATTTATGTCTCTTTGGGGCCAGAAGCAAAAGAATGAAAATAAACTGCAACTCAGATGTCTACCGACATGACTAATTGCCTTAAAAGCCTGGGGTTTCCTTTGCAGACCCTGCCCCTGTTGGGGTTAAGCGCCTTCCTCTTTGGGGGTGAATAGGCCCTAACTCCTGCCCTGGATCTTTAGGAATCCCGTGGCTGCCTTCTGCCATCTGTATTTTACAGTTTCCACTGGTACATTTTTTGGGGGTGGGGGGAGAAAAGGTAAGAGTTAGGTTTGGGTGGGAAGTAATTTCAGTTGTCAAAGCCCAATCTTTATCTCAAAAGGGGTGAAGAGAGAAGAGGGGCTTTTTGGATGACTGAGAATGCAAAGCCCTGGGTGCTCTAGGAAGGATAAAGGCTATACAAATGGAAATGAGCTTTCCTCCCTCCCAAGTGTAAGGGCTGAAGGAAACCTGGGGAGGAAATCAATTTCAGGAGTGAGAGGGGGTTTGTCCAGCATTTGTGTTTCCCAGGATTTTAAGTAAGTGGAGAGATTTCATTTCAGACGTTATGTACTAAAAAGCAGCGATTAAATTTAGAAGTTATTATTCATCAATCAATTAAGCTGGGAAGCTACTTAATACCCCCTCCCCTGAACAATTTTCTGGGTTTCCTGTGATGAGCAGGCAGGACTTCACCTTGGAGGGGAGATGGTGCAGTGTAAGCCCATCTGCTTCTCCAGAAAACAGGCTGGGACTGTTTCAGTGAAGAATGTGGGATCACAAGACCCTGGAGTTTCCATATTCTTCCTCTGCTGTGGGAATGCCTCCCCTCCTCCACTGGAGACGATTAATTTCTGGTGGTATAATTTTTTGTACCCAAATATTTTTATTTCGGTATCAAGGAACCAGATGCGCCCTAGTAGTCAATGACTTTGATTGTATTGCTATATGGTTAATTGTATTATTGTTCAAAGTATATATTATCTTTCCTTTTTCTTTCATTCATTCATTCTTTCTTTTGTGTGTGTGTGTGTGTGGTACTGGGGATTGAACCAGGGGTGTTTTACTTCTGAGCTATATCTCTATTGCCCTATCTCATTTTGAAATAGTGTTGTTCTAAGTTGCTGAGGCTGATCTGGAACCTGTGATCCTTCTGTCTCAGCCTCCCAAGTGGGATTACAAGCATGTGCCACCATGACCGCTTGCCCTTCCTATTGGAAGGTTACCCTCCATTGCCCAGCTGGACTCAAGGGTGGCCATGTGACTTGTTTTGTCCAAAGGAGCATAAGTGAAAATGATGTGTGAGACCTCTGAGTGGAAGATGGAGGGGCCCAACATGGCTCTACCATGACTTTTTCTTCTACAAACCAGCCAGGTAATGGATCATTGGCTCCATCAGTCTGGGTTCTAGGGTAAAGTTGACTTGGAGAAGCATCATAGCTGATTTGTCTGATGGGCATGTTGCTTGAACAAGACATAAGCCAAAAAAACTTGGGTCACTTGATAATAGCCTAACCTGACTTATCTAGTAGTAAAAACATTTGAGAGCTACTTAGTAAAAAGAATTTTTGCCTTTCTACCTCTTTGTCTGATTTCTCATAGAAAACCCTATTCCCATACACAAAGACACTTTCCAAGGTCAGTGTGCTGGTTCAGGACAGAGATGTGTTGTTCATTAAAAAATGAGGCTCAAAGCCAGGCGTGGTGGCGTACGCTTATAATCCCAGTACTCGGGAGGCTGAGACAGGAGGATCGCACAAGTTCGAAGCCAGCCTCAGCCACTTAGCGAGGCTCTCAGCAACTTAATGAAGACCTGTTTCCAAATAAAATAGAAAATAGGTCTGGGAGTATTGCCTGGAGGTAGAGGGCCCCTGGGTTCCATCCCTAGTACCACACTCACCCCCAAAAAAGAGTAAAGATGAGGTTCTAATATCATAACGTACTCTAGTTACTTTCTAGAAAACAGTTGGCCAGAGAGTGGGTGTTCTAGGAGGCCGAGGATCATTTGGGCTTTCCCATTGCTGTATTTCTGGTGTGTCGCAAACTGCCTTGCCCCTAAGGGTTCAATAATTATTTGTTGAATGAATACTCAATAATTGAATAAATAAGAAATCAGACATCTCTATTCTTATAGGTAGCGTATGGTATTTTAGATTTGAAAAAAAAAATATGCTCATGTTTAGAGTTTAACAAACAAGTGAAGTCAAACAAGGAACCAAGAGGTAAACATCGTTCTACAGACATTGTGGAGAGGCCTAGTAGGTATCACGATCCCAAACGTCCCAGATGCATAAGTGAGGCAGACCGGACGGTGTCAGCACAAAAATATACTCACTTCTCTTCTGGAAACTTGGAGTTCTCTTAATCTACTTTCAATTTCCTCACACACCGCTAGAGATGTGTGTGTGTGAGGAATATTTTCTAACTTAGCGATAAGAAAAAAAGCAAAAAGCACAAGTATGATAAAATCACTTAGGGTCAGCCTTGAATTCTAGGAGACAAAAGTAGTGGCCTTAAAGAGCTCGCGTCCTGTTGAAAAGAGTCAGGTATTTCTCAGCTCCTGTTCAGTGCTTCTGTGTTGGAAAAAGGGCCCAATTTTCTGAGCATCCTGATTTTGAATTTCCTGATTATAATAATAATAATAACATTAACTATTTATTATTATTATTATTATTATTATTATTATTATTATTTTATGGTGCTAGAGATCAAACCCAGGGGGATTCTACCTCTGAGCTATACCCCTGACCCTATTTTATTTTTTATTTGGAGACAGGGTCTTGCTAAGTTGTTGAGAACCTCATTAAGTGGCTGAGGTTGGCTGCAAACTGACAGTCCTCCTGATTCAGGAGGCCTCTGAAGTACTGGGATTATAGCCTACCATACCTGGCTCCGGAGCTGCAGGAGGTGGTGCTTGCGTACGGGTTCCTCCGCCCGGCCACTCTCCACGGCAAATTTCAGCACAGACAGCCGGTGATGCTCCACCTTTCTTTTGCCTTTATCTCTGGCTCTTTGCCTGTCTCTGGGAAGCCTCAAGGCCAGGAGAGGCCATGGAGGAGAAGGTGGAGGTGGGGGCCTTGGAGAACAGCTCCCACCTCTACCTCCAATTGACTTTTCTCTATATAACCTTTCCTGGCTGTCCCCGCTTGTTCTATCAGACATTTCTTTGCCAAACTTTGATGTCAAAGGTAGTGACAGGACAGGGTTGGGATGCTGCAATAGCTAATTTTATCTGTCAACTTGCCTGGTCTGTGGTAATCAGAGATTCGGCCAAATGTTACTCTGGTGCTGGGCTGTGGTGGTGCACGCCTGAAATCTCAGTACTTGGGAGGCTGAATCAGGAGGATGGCAGGTTTGAAGCCAGCTTCAGCCATTTAGTGACTTTCCCAGCAACTTCGTGAGACCCTGTTTGAAAATAAAAAGTAAAATAGGGCTGGGGATGTAGCTTGGAGGTAGAATGCTCCTGGGTTCAACCCTCAACGCCATAGAAATCAAAACAATACGACAACAGTAACAATAACAGAGGCGTTGTTCTGGATATTTCTGTGAGGGTGTTTGGGGACGAGAGTAATATTTAAATTGGTGGACTTTTAGGCCAGGTGTGGTGGCGCATGCTTGTAATCCCAGTATTCGGGAGGCTGAGACTGGAGGATCATGGTTCGTGGACAGCCTTAGGTACTTAGTGAGGCCCTTTGCAACTCAGTGAGACCCTGTTTCAAAATAAAGAATAAAAAATAGGGCTGAGGGTATAGCTCCAAGGTAGAATGCCCCTGTACTGAAAAAAAAAAAAAAAATGGTGGCCGGGCGTGGTGGCGCACGCTTGTAATCCCCGTGCTTGGGAGACAGAGACAGGAAGATCGTGCAGGTTCGAAGCCAGCCATGCGCGCTGGCTTAGGAGACCCTGTTTCCAAATAAAAATGTAAAAATAGGTCTGGGAGTGTAGCCCGGAGGTAGAAGGGCTTCCAGGAACCCCAGTACCACCAAAAAAAAAAAAAAAAAAAAAAAAAAAAATGGTGGACTGAGCAAAGTGCATTACCTGTTCGAGGTAGGGGTGTGTGTGTGTGTGTATGTGTGTGTGTGCGTGTGTTGGGGATCTCATGCAATCTGTGGAAGGCCTTAATGGAACATAAAGCTGAGCTGTCTAAAGCAACAGGGAATGTTGCCAGCAGGTGGCCTTTGGACTCCAACTGCGGTCTCCCCCGCTGGTCTCCACCCGCAGATTTTGGATTGCCACCCTTCTGCAGTCATGGTGAGCCAATTTCTTAAAAGAAATCTTGCTCCTTTATATAGGTTAAAGTTGAGTTCCTGGCGTAGATGTTGTGGTGGCGGCGGCAAGAGTTTGGTCATCAGACTCGTTCTGCAGAGCAGGTGTGGACATTTCTGGTCTTGGGGGCTGACTTCAGACCTAACTCTCCGGCCTCCCAGAGGGCTGAGATTGCCCATCATTCTTTGAATACCGGCCTTTGCTTTTATTTACTCAGAGTCTAGCTTCTCTTAACTCTAACAGGAACATGGATGAAGCATAGCTAGAATAAGGTCAGATCATAAAATAAAATTATTTGTGTTTGGTGACTAAAGCAATATTTCTCCAGTGGGGTTTCATGGCATGGAAATAACTCAGTTGTTTTTTTCTTGCAATACACAAATATACGGTCACTCAGATGTTCTGTTATTTCTTTGTTTGGGGGCTTAATGTGCTTTTTCCAAACTGGCACAAATAATAAACGATCTGAGCATGTTATCTTCCCCGCATTTAATTTCATTTCTGAAAGTCCCTACAATCTCGATTTAGCATGAAGCAGCAAATGTGGCTGTGTTTGTAAGAGAGTACATTCTGAGACTGAGACGGGGCATGTGTGTTAGCCTGAGTTCCTTTTTCACACGCTCTTGATATATATAGGCGGTTGAGTTTGCAGTTTCTGTGATGTTTGTGGAAGGATTAACTTCTACAAGACAAAAAAAAAAAACAAAAAACCTAAAACCGCCTAAGGAATAGGCCTACTTGCTAGGTAATTTAACCATAGAAATGTACAGAAGGGTGAGATTCGTGAGAAAAATGTGTTTTCTCCTCTTCTTTTTTTTTCTAATATCCTTTTAAGTGTGACAATTATCGTTTGTTTTTTTCCAAACAAACTTTGTTTTCTTCAGTCGTTTTAGGTTTTACAGCAAAATTGAGCAGAAAGCTCAGAGAGTTCCCATACACGAGGAACGGAGCCTTCCCACTTAGGGTACATCTGTTATTTTTTTATTTTTATATTTTTATTTTTTTGGTGGTACTGGGGGAAGAACCCAGAGGCTTTCTAACTCCGGGCTATACTCCCAGACCTATTATAAAATATAAATTTTATTTGGAAACAGGGTCTCACTAAGTTGCTCAGAGCCTCACTGAGTAGCTGAGGCCGGCTTTGAACCTGCACGAGCCTCCTGTCTCAGCCTCCCAAGCACGGGGATTACAAGTGTGCGCCACCACGCCCGGCTCAGGGTACATTTGTTAAAATTGCTAAACCAACATCGATCCATCACCGGAACCCAAAGCCCACAGTTTGCTTTCAGTTCATTTCCAGCGTTATATATTCTGTTGGTTGCAACAAACGTAAAATGATAAGTATCCAATATTATGGTATCACACAGAAGAGCTTTGCTGTCCTAAACGACCTCAGTGTTATGCCTACTCATCCCTCTGCTCCCGCACCAGATTCCTGGCCGCCATTGCTCTTTTTACTGTCGCCACAGTTTTACCTTTTCCAGAATATCACGTAGTTGCAATCCTTCAGTGTGTGGCCTCCTCTAGTTGGTTTCTTTAAGGCTCACTTACATCTTTTTGCAGCTAGATAGTTCGTTTCCTTTTTAGCACAAAATAATGGTTCATTGTACAGCTTCTCCATTCACCCACTGGAGGCCATCCGTCGTGGTTTTTTTCTTTTAATTTCTATAATTTAAAAAAACAGTTTGGCACTTAAAGGCTGCAAGATAGAACTCCCGGCATGGATGTGTGATGGTATGCGACACGATCGTTGCCTGGTGGCAGTGGTGGTGGCAAGGGATGCCTCGTGTGTCGATAACATGACACAGGTCCATGGTTAATTTTAATAATGGTGTCTATCATGTTGAGACTAAGTAACACAGTTGAACAGGACCAGAGCACAGCAAATTAATTTAAGCTCCTATTTCCTTTTCTCCTTTGTACTGTAGTGATAAACTCAGTCCCTTTTGCTGCTCCTCAGAGCACATATCTCTGAATAGAGTTTGCTTCAGATGCATACTGGGTATGGAACCCATACGGTAGGCAGTACTGGGGGTGGAACCCAGGGGGCATTCTACCTCCAAGCTACACCCGCAGCGCTATTTTTCATTCTTTATTTTGAAACAGGGTTTCACTGAGTTGGAGAGGGCCCCACTAAGTAGCTGAGGCTGGCTACAAACTGCGATTCTCCTGTCTCAGCCTCCCGAATGCTGGGATGACAAGTGCACGCCATCACGCTGGCTCAGTGAGAACTCTCATGGCTGCTCACTTGGGCACCCAAGAGCCCACGTGTTAGGACCCAATTCCATTTCTTCTTCAGGTCGGCATCTAATTGACATCTTTCTAGAGGGTCCACGTATAGAGGGATTCAGTGCAGGGAATTGCTTGCAGAAGTCTTGGAATGGTGGAAAAGCGATGTAGGAAGATGGTGTTGCCTGAAAGTCAGGAAGCTGCTCCCAGTGAAAGACATCATTTGGAGAGATAAAGCAAACATCAGAAGCAGATTTGGGGAGAGCAGAAATGTGGGGATGTTCACACCAGGCATTTAAAGTAATTACCATTAATATGCTAAGGGCACTAATGAAAAAAAGTGGGAAACCTGCAAGAGCAGATGGATAATGTGGGCAGGGAGCTGCAAACTCTAAGAATGGGTCCAGATAGAATGCTAGGGGAAAAAACTCATGGTAATGTAAATAAGGAATGCCTTGGGTAGGCTCCTTAGCAAACTGGACATGGCTGCTGGGGAGAGAATCATGGGCTTGAAGATAGGTCAACAGAAACTTCCTAAGCCGGGCATGGTGGCGCACGCTTGTGATCCTGGTACTTGGGAGGCTGAGACAGGAGGATAACAGGTTCAAGGACAGCCTCAGCGAGGGGTGAGACTTTTATCATCCTCAAGGGACCCTGTTTCAAAGTAAAATAATAAAATAAAATAGGGCCGCCTAGGGGGGTAGCTCTGAGGCAGAATGCCTCTGGGTTCCATCCTCAATACAAGAAAGAAAGAAAGAAGAAAGAAAGAAGAAAGAAAGAAAGAAAGAAAGAAAGAAAGAAAGAAAGAAAGAAAGAAGGAAAGGAAGGAGAAACTTCCTGAACTGAAGAGCAAAGAGAATCAGGAATAACAAGTTAAAGGGCATTCAATTCAATTCAAGAATTGTGGGCCAATAACAAAAGGTGTAGCAAACACAGAAGGGGAAGGCCAGGAGAAAAAGAAATAAAAGGATTAGAAGAAAGATTTGAACTAACAGTTGAGAATTATCCAAAATGAACGGTAGACACTGATCCACAGATCTAGAAGGGTTAAAGAACATTAGGTTGGATTAACACTTTAAAAATTACATTGATGTATCTCATGTTCAAACTACAGGAGATCACATCCAGAAACTCTCAGAGACCAGTAGAAGAAAATCTCCTCATCTGTGGAGAAATAAAGATAAGAATCACATCATCAGCCGGGCGCGGTGGCTCACGCTTGTAATCCCCAGGCTTGGGAGGCGGAGACAGGAGGATCGCGCAGGTTCGAAGCCAGCCGCGCTGGCGTAAGAGACCCTGTTTCAAAAATATAAAATAGGTCTGGGAGTGTAGCCCGGAGGTAGAAGGGCTTCCAGGAACCCCAGTACCACCACCAAAATAAAAAATAAAAAAAAGAAAAAAGAAAAAAAGAGAGAGAGAGAAACAAGCCAGGCGTAGTGGTGCACACTTGTAATCGTAGTACTTGGGAGGCTGAGACAGTGGCATTGCACAGGTTCAAAGCCAGCCTCGGCTACTTAGTGAGACCTTGTTTCCAAATAAAAATATAAAATAGGTCTGGGAGTGTAGCCCAGATACAGAAAGCCCCTGGGTTCCATCCCCAGTACCACACACACACACACACACACACACACACACACACACACACACTACAAATGAGAAACAAGGGAAGCATATTTATTTATTTTTTATTTTATACAGTACAGGGGGTTGAACCCAGGCCCTTGCGTGTGCTAGGCAAATGCTCTACCACTGACCTATATTCCTAGCCTCAAATAAAACATTTTTAGACAAACAAAAATTGAGGGAATTTAAATTTTATTTTCTTTCTGCCTTGTAAAAAGTGTTGAAACTTTTTTCAAAGAGAAGGAAATTATATAGGTCAGAAACTGAAACTCAGATTTACATAAAAAAGGAGTGCTAAAGAAAAAATTATCAAAGTAAAATAAAACCTTTTTTTATACTTAATATAACAGACAAGCGTTCAAAATAACATATTGGGTGATATTCTTTGTGGATAAGTGACATAAATGGCAATAATAACTAAGGGGTATGAAGAAGGAATTGTAATACTCTACTAAGAGATATTTGTACTATCTGTGAAGTAGTGTAGTGTTATTTGAAAACAGTTTTAGATTGGCTGTAAGTGCATATTACAAATTAGGACAACCAGTAAGCATTTTCAGAAAGAAGTAAAAATTAAAAAGGGCTGGGAGTGTAGCTTTGAGGTAGACTGTCCCTGGGTTCAGTCCTTAGTACTAAACAAGCATAAAGCAAACAATCAAAGCCCGGAAAAGACAAAAAAAAGACACAAAGACAACAGCAAAGTTACAAGTGTGATGGATATTAATTCAAATATATAGAAAATTAATTTGCATGTGAATGATCTAAATACACTAATTAAAAGATAAAAAAATAAGACTCAACTAGAGAAAACATGTTTTTAATTTATTTATTTTTGTGGGTCTAGGGATGGAACCCAGGGGCATTTGACCTCCAAGCTACACCCCCTGCTTTATTTTATATTCTTTATTTTGAAACAGGGTCTCACTAAGTTGCGGAGAGCCTCACTAAGTAGCTGAGGCTGTCCATGAACCGTGATCCTCTGGTCTCAGCTTCCCGAATGCTGGGATTACAAGTGTGCACCATCATGCCTGGCTTCAGAAAACATTTTAAATATTAAAAAAATAATTTAAAATATGAAGACACTGATAGATTAAAAATAAAGGGACAGAGATAGAGATGGCATATTAACACTAATAAAAAGGAAGTTGGAAGCCGGGCATAGTGGTACACGCTTGCAATCCCAGTGCTCGGGAGGCTGAGACAGGAGGATCTCGGTTTGCAGCCAGCCTCAACTACTTAGTGATGCCCTCTGCAACTTAGTGAGACCCTGTTTCAAAATAAAAGAATAAAATAGGACTGGGGAGTGTAGAATGCCCTTGGGTTCTATCTCTCATACCAAAAATACATACATACATACAAAGTTAGAGTAGTTATAACAATTTTATTTTTATTTTTTATATTTTTGTTGGTGTATTTTAGTCTTACATCATAACGTAAAGGAAGGAAAGTAAGGAAAATTGGCAAAGATGAAGAGAGGCATTACGTCATAAAGTAAGGAAAATTGGCAAGGATGAAGAGAGGCATTATGTAATGATAAAGGGGCCAATTTTCCAAGAAGATCAAATAACCCTTAATGTATATGTGTCACAGTAAATGGTGAAGATTGAAAGACTGCAAGTAAGATAGACAAACCCACAAGACTTCAAGCAGAGAAGGACAAACCCATGGTTATAGATGGGACTTCAAAATACATGAGGTAGAACCCAATAGAACTCAAAGGAGAAAGAGACCAATCTAATTATCACAGGCAACTTTAACACCCCCAACTCCCTAACTGATCAAAAAAGTAGATAGTAAATCAGCAAGGGTATAAGAGATCTACACAACATTATTAACCAACATGACCTAGTTGACCTTCACTGCACACTTTACCTAACAACAGCAGAATATTTATTCTTTTTAAGTCACCTGGGACATTCCCCATGAAAGACCATATTCTGAATCATACAGTAGACAATATTAAACAAATTTAAAAGAACTGAAACAAGTCAAAGTTTGGCCTTCATGGAAATAAACTAGAAATCAACAAAGATATCTGAGATACCATTTAATGTTTGGAAATGAAGCACACTTCTAAGTAATCTTTGAGTTAAAGGGGAAATCTTAAGGTTAGAAAAGATTTAAATTAGAAAATATTTTGAAATGAAAATGAAAAAAATATAAATATAGGTGGGGTGCAACTAAAGCAGAATTTAAATGGATATTTGTGTCAATAAGTTCACATATTAAAAAGGAAGGAAGGAGCCAGGCACGGTGGGGCACACCTGTAATCCCAGTACTTGGGGGTCTGAAATAGGAGGATCACAGGTTTGAGGCCAGCCTCAACAACTTAGCGAAGCCCTCAGCAACTTAGTGAGACCCTGTTTTCAAACAAAAAATTTTTTTTAAAAAAAGAAGGCTGTGGTAGAACATAGAGTTAGAAGAACCCTGGGTTCAGCCCCCAGGCCTTCAAAAAGAAAAGAAAAAGAAGGAAAGGATGAAAGAAGGTCTCAGGTCTATAATCTAAGCTTCTGTATAAGCAACTAGTTAAACGAGAACAAAATAAACCCAAAGAGATCTGAAGGAAAGAAGAACAAAGATAAAAGCAGAAACCAAAAAATAGAGAATAGTCAACAAAACCAAAAGGTGATTTTTTTTTAAAGATCAATAAAATTTGTACGTCTAGCCATCCTCTGCAAGCAGAGATATTGGGAGAGATGGAGGATCTGGTCCATGGTTGCCAATCAATGTAACGTACGCACAGAGATTCATGTAGGTATTTTCAAGAAGAGAAGGTTCATTATAAAATGCATATGGCTAGATATTGCAGCTTGCACCTACACCTAGAAATGCTTTTTCTCTCTCTGTCCTGCTCATTGGTATATCTATTGCAACTGTCCAGACTTCTGCTCCTAATTCCTTCATGAAAAGTCTGATGGGTTGGTTCATGGACTCTCTTCCCAACAGCTGATTGACTCCCGAACCCACTCAGAGCCCTTTAGTGCTCAGCTTTGCACTTAATTATCCACACGGTGCTACCGTCCACCTCTGCTCCTGTCTGCAGGAAGGCTCCCTCTCGGTCCAGGCGTGTGTGGCCGACTGGAAGTTCTGGGGCACGCCTCACTATCAATGGCAGGTGAGATTAAGGAAATGGAGGAGCGCTTGTGTTGACGGTACCTGTTCTTTTACCTTCCCGAATCCAAGCCTCATGTCTTCTGATTTTGTAGGTCCCCTTACTAAAGAGAAGCTGTCTAATTCCCCGTTGCTGGACTCTGGGCTTTATGTGACTTTCATCGCTCTACAGAACATTAGCAGACTTGCTGTCAGTAGAGACTGGAGGAAGCCCTTGGCCGTTTCTGCTTTCTCCCAGGTTCCCTCTGTGATTGCCCCAGAATGTGGCCAGGCCAGAGATGAGACAGAAGGAACCGCTGAGGGGAGCAGTTGATAGTCATCTGACCCCGGGGCACACGGGAGAGAGTCCATCTAAAATCCGCAGAGCCATTTAGCCAATCCACAGCTGGGCTGCACATGCATGAGTGAGGTTGGAGGAGATCAGAAAAACCTGCCTAGCAACCTGCAGACCCAGGAGGACAATAAGTGCTTGTTATTTTAAGTTACTGAGTTCTTCTGGAACTACCAGCCTGGAGGCGTAGTGATCCAGGCAGGAAAGGTGAGATTCTTGACTTGTTTAACAGGACACAGTTGAAGCATTAGGCTGCATGGAGAAGGGAGATTTTGCTAAATTTCCTTAGTTCTTTTTTTTAGCATGGCAAAAGCCAGTTTTTCTAGAGTTTCTCTTACTTATGCTTTAAAAAAAAATTTTATACAGTGCTGGGGATTAAACCTACGGCCTCACATGCTAGGCAACTGCTCTGCCACTAAACTCCATCTCTGGCCTGGAGTTTCTCTTTAGTTGAAAAAGAAATACCCTCACTTAGGTTTAATCTCAAAGATGAAACGGGGAAAAAGAAATCTATGGAGAAAGTTTGTCCCTTCTGGTGAGATGTTTGAGGGGCAGAGAAGGGGGCAGATGACAGTAGGAACTGAGGCAGAAAGAGAAGCCCGTTCAACAGACAGGGCTTGGTCTTCTCTCTCATGGATGTGAGGTACACCATCCCAGGTCACTGCGAAGATCTGGGGGTACCATTTGTCATCTCCATGAATACAGTGAACCCCGCCCCCCCCCCAACCATACAGAAAAACCATGGGTAAAAAATGTTTAGGCACATATGTGTTGAATGTGGGGCTGAGGAATGCTCACATAAGTGAGACTGAGCAGAACAGGGTTTCCTGATGGGGAGAAAAGAGTTTCTGATCAGGAAAGGACGAATGGGGGATATTTGGAGCGGTGGTAATTTCCTTTTCTTCCTACCTTTTTTCCTTCCTTCCTTCCTTCCTTTCCTTCCTTTTTTCTTTGTAGTACTGGTGACTGAGCCCAGGAGCATTCAACCTCTGAGTTACACCCTCAGCCCTTTTTATTTTTATTTATTTTTATTTTTTATTGTGAAATAGGCCTCACTCTGTTGCTAAGGGGCTCACTAGGTGACTGAGGCTGGCCTCAAACCTGTGATTCCCCTGTCTCATCCCAAGTCCTGAGATTACAGGCGTGCACCACTGTGCCTGGCTGTCAGTTTTCCATTTCTTGACTTAGTGACTTTCACAGAGGGGCTCACCACCATCTTTAGCATCAGGCTGTCATGGTTGCGAAGTGCCTGCTACAACTACATGTAGCACATCTGTGCTCCACACAGGACAAAGCTGATTCTCTTCCTCCTCCTCCTTTCCCTCCCCCTCCTCCTTTTTCTTCCTCTTCCTTTCCTTCTCTCCTCTCCTTCACTCCTCCTCCTCCTCCCCCTCCTCCCCTCCCCCTCCTCCTTCTTCCTTTTCCTTTCCTTCTCTCCTCCTCTTCCTCCTCCTCCTCCTCCTCCTCCTCCTCTTCTTCCTCCTCCTTCTTTTTTTGAACCTAGGGGCATTCTACCAGCCACACCTGCAGCCCAATTTTTAGTTTGAAGACGACAGTGCTAGGATTAGAAGTGTGCGGGATCCTGCCGGGCCCTGGCTCCAAGCTGGATCTTTTAAAGAACTTTCTTATCAGGACCGAGTCACATGGTCACAGCTTGTCAAAAGGGGACATCTGAGATGTGTATTTTTTTTTTTTTTTTTTGTCTGATTGTTTTGGTATGAAGGCTTGGACCCAGAACCATTTTACTTCTGAGCTACACCCTCAGTCCTTTTTAGTTTTTATTATGAAACAGGACCTCATTGAGTTGCTGAGGCTTGCTTTAAATTTGAGATTCTCCTGTCTAAATCTCTCAAATATTGGGATTATAGGTGTTTGCCACTGTGTCTGACTTAAGGCATAGTTTTAATAATACTGTCGTCTATGCAAAGGGCAGGGGGGCACCCTGTTTTCTTTTGCTGAAGTGACATTTAACAGTAAGTGTTGCTGTAGCCACTCTGAGGTGGCATCAACCAGTGGTTATAAGCATCAGCGTTGCCATTGGAACTATCTGGATCGAATGATTGGCTTTGCTGTGTTTTGGCTACTATCATTGGGCAAACGACCTAATCTCTCCTAGATACTATATCTCCTAGATACTACATATTATATACTACATACTATATACTACATACTATATCTCCTAGATACTACATACTATATCCTAGATACTACATCCTAGATGTAGTATACTATATCCTAGATGTAGTATACTATATCCTAGATACTACATACCATATCTCCTAGATACTACATACTATATCCTAGATACTACATCCTAGATGTAGTATACTATATCCTAGATGTAGTATACTATATCCTAGATGTAGTATACTATATCCTAGATACTACATCCTAGATGTAGTATACTATATCCTAGATGTAGTATACTATATCCTAGATACTACATACTATATCTCCTAGATACTACATACTATATCCCAGATACTACATCCTAGATGTAGTATACTATATCCTAGATAGTACATACCATATCTTCCATAGTAAATGATTAATTAAATGTTACTGTAGTCATTGAAATGACTTGTGAAAAGCAGTACTCAAAGAAGTGAAAAATTGATAAAGGCTAGAAATAAAAGAAGAACAGAGTCATGCTTCTTTGTTGTTGTTTTAAATAAAGGTCTGCTTGATTTTATACAATAAAAAATAAACACAGTTTACTATAGCTCAAACATTGACTGGGGTCATACTAGACATTTTTGTGTGTGTGTGGGTATGAGGAGTCTGGGGATGGAACCCAGGGGCATTCGACCTCTGAGCTACACCCCCTGCCCTAATTTTTTTTTTCTTTATTTCGAAACAGGGTCTCACTGAGTTGCAGAGGGCTTCACTTAAGTAGCTGAGGCTGTCCGAGAAATGCGATCCTCCAGGCTCAGCCTCCCGAATGCTGGGATTATAAGCGCGCGCCACCACGCCCAGCTACATTTTCTTAATAGTCAGATGAAATTACCTCGAACCGCACTTACCAGTTATGGAAAATCCAAGGCCCCAGCTCTGAACTCTCTCTCCCTCTGCCATCCGCCAATTCATACACAAGCTGCATTTCTTATATTTTACCCCAAAGCCTTTGTGCCCAGACAATACTGAAAGTTTAGGAGGTAAAAAAAGAAATATTTTGTTGGGCGTGGTGGCGCACGCTTGTAATCCCCGCGTTTGGGCGGCGGAGAGAGGAGGATCGCGCAGGTTCGAAGCCAGCCGCGCTGGCTTAAGAGACCCTGTTTCCAAATAAAAATATAAAATAGGTCTGGGAGTGTAGCAGCCCGGAGGTAGAAAGGTTTCTAGGAACCCCAGTACCACCAAAAAAAAAAAAAAAAGAAAGAAAGAAAGTAAAGAAAAGAAAAAAAAAAAGAAATATTTTCATTTCATCAACAGAAACAACTCAAAGTTGAATTTTCGACATCCCTGTTCTTAGGAAGCGTATTGCGATAAAAATCACCAGCTGCTGCTAAAATCGCTCAGTTAAATCATCTGTCTAGTTGTGTTTTTTGCGCACTGCACAAAAGAATCTGTCTAAGGGAGATGCGTGAAGGTAAAATTCAGCCTGTGGTAGGCTGGTTAAGCTGTGAGCTCTCGTGAAGGGCTGTGTTTATCCACAGATGCTCCTTTTTGCCAGTTAATCTCCCCAGATGGGCCACTTATATCTAAACTGCATGGGGGCCACGTTGTTGGGGTTCTACTATTCTTTTCTGTCCTCTGCCTCCCTGTTCTTTGTGTTCAAGGCACAGGAAAACAAAGTCCTGGAAGGCCCTTAGCTTAAGCCCACAGGCCACGCCTTTGTTTCCGGAATTCAGAAACTTTCAGAATGTAGAAAGGTTTTGTGGGATTGTGCCCAGGATTGTGCCAGCACTCCAGCAGGGGCTGAGGAAGTGCTCTGTTATTAAACACATTTATATTTTCCATGAATATTCAGGCTAAGAGGGAGAATGAAGACCATAAATAGTGGCTCTTGCCTGGAGCGTGTTCAGGTCAGCTCAGGGGCTGCTGAAAAACTTTTAGGGTTCTGAGCCTTTTGGGTTTCAGAACAAGGGATTAGGAATCTGTATCTATTTCCATTTGGACTCACCCTAGAGCTGGCAGGGAAAGGTGGGTGAACCATACTAAGTTTCTAATAATTAAATTAGCCCAAGATGCGGGTGGGGGTGTGGAGGAGAGGAGCTCTGTTTCACATTCAGAATTTGTTTTACTTGGAAATGAATTCGGTAAGAAACTTAGCAGCTCCACTTTGCAGGAATTACATATATTAATATCATGGTGGTGCACGCCTATAATCCTAGTATTTGGAAGGCTGAGACAGGAAGCTGGCAGGTTCGAGACTAGCCTCAGCAATTTAGTAAGACCCTGTGAGACCTAGTGAGACCCTGTTTCAAAACCAAAAAGAAAATTAAAAACAAATAAGTAAATAATAAAAATAAGCCGGGCGTGGTGGCGCACACTTGTAATCTCAGCATTCGGGAGGCAGAGACTGGAGGATCACGGTTCGAGGATAGCCTCAGCTACTTAACGAGGCCCTTCACAACTCAGTGAGAGAGACCCTGTTTAAAAAAAATAAAAAGACTAAAAACAGGACTCGGGGTGTAGCTCGGAGGTACTACAAATAAATAAATAAATAAATAAATAAATAAATAAATAAATAAAAGCTGTGGGTGTAGCTTGGACGTAGAATGCTCCTGGGTTCAATCCCCAGTACCAAAAAAAAAAAAAAAAATAGGCATTGTATTTTAAATCTAGCAAGAAGAAGAAAACAATAGAAATCATTGTTCAGAAATATTCCCAGGTCTCTACCCACCCGGGGCTGTCCTCACAGCCTTTCTTGTTATAGTGTCAGAGGATGATCAAAAGTGTAGTCCTGACTTTATATTTATCCTCAGGGAAAAGCACGTTTGATTCTGGCTTCCTGGTACAACAACTAACAGAAACTAACCAACTAAACCTCAAGCTGTATAGGCATTACAGTCCTTTTTTTAATTTATAAAAATTTTTTTGATCTTAAAGGAAATTATCTTCCTTCCATACAGGAAAAGAATACACTGTTGTTGAATTCAACACCAAAATACTGAATAAGCTATTATTTCTTTTCTAATTAAATTCTACTATAGACTGGTATGGAGTTGCGCTCCTGTAATCCCGGCGCTTGGGAGGCTGAGGCAGGAGGATTGAGGGTTTGAGGTTAGCCTGGACAATTAGTGAGACCCTTTTTCAAAATATAAATAAACAAATAAAATAAAGGCTAAGGGTGTAGTTTGGTTTTACTAGGTTTAATCTCCAATACCCAACATGCACACAAATCTCCTATATTATATAAAATGATGACGGTTTATCAGGACTTCAGAGGACATAAGGATTAGTGAATTAAAAGGTTCTCGTGGCCTAGGAAGTGAGGGACAATGTCGAGTTAAGCAACCTTTAGCCACTTTCCGTATTGCAGGACTTCTCAGAGCCTTTGCTAAATTTATGACCATTTGGAATTTCTAAGCATAAAGCACTTAACAGATTCAGCTGAAAGGAGGGGTTGGCTTGGTTTTTTTTTTTGTTTGTTTGTTTTTCTCTCTCCTCTCAGTATCATCTTTTGGGAGTAGAATGGAAAAAGCTTCAGATTGAGGTATTAGATAAATATCCGGGCTTGCAATGATCTCTTTGGTGATTGTCGAAGGTCACGGCTGAAGCCATGACCAGGAGGGGCGCGCGCCTGGAACAGAGAACCAGGCCGGGCACGGCGGATGTCCTAGGTCTCTGAATGTCTCTTGCTCTAGGGCCAGGTCCCGGCTCTCTTTCCTGATCCTACACTTTAGAATGCCTGGAACGAATCTGGCAAGCATGTTAATGTCTAGATGTTTATAAATATGTAAATATTTCATTACTGCTGCCTTCCCCCGTGCAGCACGAGCTCCCCTGTGAACGTGTCTGTATTGAGAGGGCTCACATCCGCCGGCGCCTCCCATCTGTCACTGTCTTTCTCCTGGAATTTAATTGGCAAGAGTGACTCCCGGGACCTTATTTGTTGGTATTCGGGGAGGGCTTTTTCCTCTAAGGCTTCATGGTCTCAAGCCCTGATGCTCCCCTGTGGCCCCACCTCTTTCCCAGCGCCGTCTCAGGATTTGGGGTGGTTCTTGATTTAGCACATCAGAGGATGACTTTCAGTGTAGGTTTCCCACACCAGTGTTTCTTTTTCCATTAAGATGGTGTTCTTTCTTCTCTTCTTCCGTGTGTGTGTATGTGTATGTGTGTGTTTGTGTGTGTTATGGGAGATTGAACCCAGGGTCATTGTACCTCCAAGATACAACCCCAGCCCTTTTTATTTGAAACAGGGTCTTGCTAGATTGCAGAGTCTCCCAATGTTCTTGAAGCTGTCCTCTAACCTGCAATCCTCCTGTCTCAGCCTCCCAAGCACTAGGATTACAGGCATGTGCTACCATGCCCTGCTTCTTTCTTCTATTCTAAAGATTAGAAGGAAGACCTTCTGGGTTATTTTATTCTGGGTTTATTCCCCCCACCAATAAACCCCTTCTGGTGAGGGGTTTATTGGTGGGGAGAATAAAGAGAAAAATTGCAGAAAAGAATTTCCCAGTACTCCTTCCTCTCCTCTCCTCTCCTCTCCTCTCCTCTCCTCTCCTCTCCTCTCCTCTCCTCTCCCTCTCATTTTCCCCTATCTTTCTCTCTTTCTTTCTCTTTCTTTCTTTCTTTCCTTCTTTCTTTCTTTCCTTCTTTCTTCCCTTCTTTCTTTCCCTCCCTCCCTCTCTCCCTCCCTCCCTCTCTCCCTTCCTTCCTTCCTTCCTTTCACTACTAAGGATTGAACCCAGGGGCATTCTACCTCTGAGCTACACTCCCAACCCTATTTTATGTTTTATTTGGAAACAGAGTCTCACTAAATTGTGGAGAACCTTGCTAGGTTGCTGAGGCTGGCTTCAAATCTGTGGTTCTCCTGACTCAGCCTCCCAAGTGCTGAGCTTACAAGCATGCACCACCACGCTTTTATTTTCTAACGTCAAAGAAACATCAGTTTTATTTAGGTTCCACATCTTCTGCAGTCATGTGGAGTCCGACTTGACAGTTCCCAGTTATTTAGTACCTTTTAATGTATGTCAAGACCACGTAGCTTAGAAATAAGAGTCCAAGTAGCTTTGCAAGAAATGATGAGAAGAAAAATCACTCAACGGAAGAAGAGGCAATTTTGAAGAAGACACCATTGCCTAAGACTAGAAGTAGGCTGATGTGGATGTAAATCTATTATTCAGACCACGTTCTGCATCAAGTGTTCTTTGCTTATTAACTAAAGATAAGCCAGACGCGGTGACGCACGCTTGTAATTCCAGTACTTAGGAGGCTGAGATAGGAGGACCACAGGTTTGCGGCCAGCCTCTGCTACTTAATGAGGCCCTCTGCAACTTAGTGATAACCTGTTTCATAATAAATAACCAAAAATGGTGCTGAGGGTGTAGCTTGGAGGTACAATGCCCCTGGGTTCAATTCCCAGTGTCATGAAACCAAACCAAACCAAACCCAAACTGAAGGTAATTGTGTGGACTTTGGCATTTTGAGGTTTGCTTTCATGAAGAACCCCCATTGAGTCCCTGAGAAAGTGAATTACTAGAAAGGGAATCACAGAAGGTTTCTTCACACCCACGGCCTCCCCAACAGCTACCTTTCTTTTTTTTTTTTAATTTTTATTGAACATAAATGATACACTTTTTTTTTTTTTTTTTGGTGGTACTGGGTTTCCTGGAAGCCCTTCTACCTCCGGGCTACACTCCCAGACCTATTTTTTTATATTTTTATTTGGAAACAGGGTCTCCTAAGCCAGCGTGCGCACCTGGCTTAGAACCTGCGCGATCCTCCTGTCTCCGCCTCCCAAGCGCGGGGATTACAAGCGTGCGCCACCACGCCCGGCAAATGATATACATTTAAACTATACTTGGTGCCCTCTCGCCCCTCCCGCCAATGATTGTCCAGGGTAACCATGCCATATTCATAATTTTACACATATTCGGATGTAGACCCTCATTAATCAAGTTCAGTCTTCCTCCCCAACAGCTACCTTTCTCACGCTAATATTCCTTGATATAAATGGGCTTCCCCAACAGGAGCACTGGCTCTTTAATTCTATGCAAGAGACCCATTTTCTGCCCGCCACCACATCTAATTGTAGCAGGTAGCTTCCCTACCACGATTCTGAATAACCATTGAACTTAACTTTGATGTTCATTGTTCTCGCTTCTCTATTTATTAGCAAGCATATTGGCTCGGCCAGAGTCATATAATTATCTTTGTGTCTGCCAGATTAAGGCATATGGTGTATTATTTTGGGAAGGCAGATAATGCTCCCATTTGAAGCCATATCTGGGCAGTCTGAACATGCCTTAGAAAGGGTTTCTGTATAAATTAATTTCCCCTCTCAACTGTGTAACGACAGTATATTAATTTTTTGCTCTTTGAGGCATGCAGACTTAACTCGGAGAGGATTTTATAATGGCCTCCCATGATACCATTGGTTTGGCAATTTGAATATCTTAGCTGAGTTTTTCCTTTTTTTAATTTAAGAGAGGAGGCTGACAATCTGTTGTGCCTCTTAGAAAGAGGCCACAGAACCAAGAGCACCGAGCCCAACGAGAAAGGGAGGCTGACAGGTGCTTTCCGCTACTTTCAGCACATGAGACGCTGGGCCCGGGAACTGGAGACTGTCCACTAGGGGTAAAGATTTCAAAGCTTCCATCAGTGGCTCCAACAGGATTTTTTTTTTTTTTTAATAGTCAGTGTAATTGGAGTCAGGCAGCCAAACCCCAGCTTGGCACTTTGGAACTCAGCGACACCTCCCAAAGACACCACAACCTGAAAAAAAAAAAAAAAAAAGTGGGCAATATTTTAAAGAGAAAGATGGATTTTTTCTCTATTCTTCAAAGTGCTATGGTTAAAAGCAAAAGAGTTGTGGTTTCTAATGGTAGTCAGCCTTCAAAGCTGATCTACTTTTGCAGGTTTTCTTTATGAAGTTTTTGTCTTTCAGTTAAAGGAAGCCGTAGTCATCTAGGTTAGACGATCTTCAAGGATGCACCAACCTTCTAGTCTATGGACCCTGATGTCCACCACTATCACACCTGCTAAGGCCGTGGAACAGGAGATTTGCATGCAGCAGTGGTGTGTGTGTGTGTGTGTGTGTGTGTGTGTGTGTGTGTATGTTACTGGAGATTGGACCCAGGGGCATTCTGCCTCTGAGCTACATCCCCATACCTACTTTATGTTTTATTTTTGAAACAGGATCTCACTAAGTTGCTGAGGGCCTTGCTGAATTGCTCAGGCTGGCCTTGGACCTGTGATCCTCCTGTCTCAGTTTCCCAAGTATGGGGATTACAGGCATGCATCATTATGCCCAGCTGGAAGAGAGGTTCTTCTACTTTGCCTGCATCAGAATTAGCCAGAGGGCTGTTCAAACAGATGGCTGAGCTGGGGTCCCAGCCTCCTGATTCTGCTGGTCTAGACTGAGGTCTGAAAGTTGTATTTCTACGAAGTCCGTAGGTGATGCTGACGATTCTGATCTGGGAAGCATCTCTCTGAGAACCACTGGTGTAGGTAGAAGCTAAGTGTGCCGAGCCTGAAGGTGAAACGCTTGAGTTCTTGGGCAGGCAGTGACCACTTTTCAAGACCCTGTATAACAGGGAAATGTGCAGGGCAGACCAGCACCCTGGCTTTGTGCGATGTCCGTAAGCACTGTTTTCAGCTGACTAGTATCCCGCCCTTGACCTTTAACCCTCTGTGCTTTCATCATCTGCAAACGGGAATGATAAAACCTACCTAACACATTCTCTGTGAGGATCATCTGAGACAATACCTGGAAAGTGCATAGACCTGTGCCTGACATGTTGTGAACACAACATATGCATAGCTATTACAATTATATTATTATGAGTAATATACTTAGAATCATGAGATTTCAGACTCTGAGGGAACCTTAGTGATAATGTAGTCTAATTCTTCACACTACCTCCCATTTTTAGGAAAAGACACAGAACTACAGAAAAACACACTAACCCATCTGAAGTTCTCTGAGGAGCTAAAAGGCACAGTTGGTACCAGAATTCTTCTCTCTTGTCTCCTAATTTGGTGTTGTCCCTCAAATATCTTGTGGATTGCTCTGCTTTTAATGACCTGTACACAAATGAGCACTTAGTTTACATTAAGGATATTTAGATCTTGTTCAGCTAATTTTAAGGTGGGAGAGACCGGGGAAATATGGGAACAATGTTGTTCTGGGGATTTAATTTGGTGTCTGGCTCCAGAATGGGTTCCTTGACCTCAGTCTGCTACCATGTCTCCCAGGGGCCCCCTGGACAAGTGTGTATGGCAAGAAAGCTGGGCAATGCCCTCACCTCCAAGGCTGTCCCCTAGGTCATCTTAGAAATAGTCATTTTAGGCCAGGCGTGGTGGCACACACTTGTAATCCTAGTACTGGGGAAGCTGAGACAGGAGGATCGCGGTTCGTGGCCAGCCTCAGCTACTTAGTGAGGTCCTCCGCAACTTAGTGAGACCCTGTTTCAAAATAAAGAATAAAATATAGCGTTGGGGGTGTAGCTCAGAGGTAGAATGCCCCTGGGTTCAATCTCCTGTACTGCAAAAAAATTACATTTTAATTACATTTATTTTAATTTTAATTACATTTCACTTGGCGGCTGGGTTTGTGCAGGGCAAAATCATTCTCATGAAGGGAAATAGGAAAGGACTACAGATTCCTCCTCGGACCGCAGGAGTGGGTCTTCAGCATGGCTCCGTAACTTGCTAGCAGACCCGACCTTGCTGTAATCCATATTCAGTGAGTAGAACGTGTACGGATCATTGGGACGCAGTTTCTTCTAAGGTTCCGGGTTATTCTTCCTGCCCCAACTGACATGTGGATGGAACAGTGTCAGACATAACACACCTACTGCTGCTCCTGCACCTCCTGCTTCAATAAAGACAAAGAGAGAGCTCAAGCTTGGATGCTTCCTGGCCTGACCTAGGGTCTGACGGAGCGTGCTTGTGCAGAGACCCAGGGCCCCAAAAGGGATCAAACAAACACACCTGGCCCCAGATGGTTATAAAGTGCACCTTGCTATTAGCTTGACCTATCATGAATGATGTAAAACCTTGACTGCCTTGCCAAGGAAGGGTTTGCCAGATTTCTCCTTACTGAAGGAACTTGTTTTCTCTTTATATACTCTATGTCTGCGCAGCAAGTCACTAAGTGCAACCCCACTCCAGGGGGGAGGAGTTAAATTCTACCTCCTTGAGGGAGGAATGGCTACACAAATTATTTGAAATTCTTTTGCATGAGAGATGGTCTCTCTTCCCTCATTTGTTTATTTAGTCAGTGATTTAGTTATATCACGGTGGATTTATGGATATTATTGTACACCTTAGATTATAACCCTAAACTATATTATTTATTTTGTGTCTTAAATCGTTCTGGTTTTGGCCACTAGGAAACAGTTCAGGCTGATGCCCCTTTGATATGCTTCCATCATTTTATTAAACCAACCTTCCTTCCTTCTTTCCTTCCTTCCTTCCTTCCTTCCTTCCTTCCTTCTTCCTCCCTTCCTCCCCTCCCCCCCCCCCGCTTTTTTTATTCTTGGTAGTACCGGGGATTGAACCCAGGAGCATTCGAATTCTGAGCGACACCCCCAGTCCTATTTCATCTTTTATTTTGAAACAGGGTCTCACTAAGTTGCTGAGGGCCTTACAAAGTTGCCGAGCCTGGCCTTGAACCTGTAATCCTCCTGTCTCAACCTCCCAAATACTGGGATTACAAACATGTGTCACCACGCTCGGCTCACTACTTTCTGGTATATAAAATGCTTTAGGTTCATCTTGAATATGTCTTGCCCTGGTCCTAGAATCAGCTAGTCCTTCAAGGAGCCTTGGTGTCCTTCATCAGGAAGCAGTATTAGAAACCAAGATCTTCACAGTAGACGCTTTGATGTTGCTTTTAATAGAATATCAGCTGGGAACCGCTAGTTGATCATCCGTGGCATCAATTAACGGTCCTGTGGGGGGCTGCTCTAAGGTCGACAAAGCCGACAAAATGAGCTTAAAACATACAGAGAAGCAGGGAGTGGAGGTGCGTGCCTGGAATCCCAGTTCTCAGGAGGCTAAGACCACAGAATTGCAGGCTGGAGACCAGATCATGGTAACTTAGCGAGACCCTGTTTCAAAATAATAAATAAATACATAGATTAATGAACAAATAGATAGGTCTGGGGGTATAGTTTGAGGTAGATGCCCCCTGGGTTTAGTCCCCAGTAAAACACACACACACACACACACACACACACACACACACACACACACACCATGCAAAGGAAGGCTTCCCTCTAAGAGTAAGCTTGTGGAATAAGCTTGTGTTGCAGATAGCTACTTGTGTGTAACAGATAGCTTCTTCATTAAAGCAATATTGTCTTTTTTTTTTTTTTTTTTTGGTACTGGGGATTGAACCCAGGGGCATTGTACCTCCAGGCTACATCCCCTGTCCTATTTTTTATTTTATTTATTTATTTATTTATTTATTTATTTATTTATTTATTTATTTTTGCAGTACTAGGGATGAAACCAAGGGGCATTGTTCCTCTGAGCGACACCCCCACTCCTATTTTTTAGTCGTTTTATTTTTGAAACAGGGTCTCATTGAGTTGTGAAGGGCCTCGCTAAGTAGCCGAAGCTGTCCATGAACCACGATCCTCTGATCTCCACCTCCGGAATGCTGGGATTACAAGCGTGCGCCACCACGCCCGACCTCACTAAATTGTGGAGTCCTCACTAAGTAGCTGAGGCTGGCCCTGAACCTGCTATCCTCCTATCTCAGCCTCCCAAGTACTGGCATGATAAGTGTGCACCACCATGCCTGGCTAAAGGCAATATTTTCTGAAGGAGTAATGCTACCTTTTGCTCCAATGATGAAGTCCTCATGGTGTTGACAACAATTCTCACGATGGTCCGCCTTACTTACTCTGCGACTCCTTGATACCAGGACCTGGTAGGCATCCTTGGGGCTTAAAGCAAATTATAGGACTAGTTTGAGAATGACTAAAAACTTTGAAATGAAAGTTATAAGTATATGGGATAGAGAATCAGGAAACTCTATTGCCTGCTTCTCAGGAAGCCGCCCATGGGCAGTTCCTAGTGCCCAATGCCATCTCTTTGGGGCACTTGTGACTCAGCTCACCTGGCCACAACTACTTGGACCTATGATTGGTACTTCAGACAAAGGCTCATGAGTCAATCAACCTGTCTTCTTCTCTTCCCTGAATGCTTCCTCATCACATTAATGCCCATCACCCAAGACTATGTTTCTTACACCAAGAGAGTCCAAGGTGAGCTGGAGCTACAGTTTAGAGTTTAGAAAATTACAAGGAAACCAATATGCTCTTTAAAATATATATGTAGCCGGGCGTGGTGGTGCACGCTTGTAATCCCCGTGCTTGGGAGGCGGAGACAGGAGGATCTTGCTGGTTCGAAGCCAGCCGAGCTGGCTTAAGAGACCCTGTTTCAAAAATATAAAATAGGTCTGGGAGTGTAGCCCAGAGGTAGAAGGGCTTCCAGGAATCCCAGTACCACCAAAAAAAAAAAAAAAAAAAATATATATATATATATATATATATATATACACACACACATATACATACACACACACACACACACACACACACACACACACACACACATATATATATATATATATTAGGTCTGGGAGTGTAGCCCGGAGGTAGAAGGGCTTCCAGGAACCCCAGTACCACACACACACACACACAAAATAAATAAAATATATGTATTTTTTGTAGTACTGGGGATGGAACCCAAGAGTATTCTACCTCCGCGCTACACCTCCAGCCCTATTTTTTATTTATTTTGAAACAGGGTCTCACTGAGTTGCAGAGGGCCTCACTTAGTAGCTGAGGCTGGCCACGAACCGTGATCCTCCTGTCTCAGTCTCCCAATGCTGAGATTACAAGCGTGCGCCACCCCGCCTGGCTTAAAACATTTTTTACAGTAAGACCAGTACAGACATATACAACACTTGAATGAGTTTTAAAGGTAAATATGGGGGCTTTGCATATTTCTTTTCTAAACAATGGAAAGTTCTATGGCTCCATACAAGGGAATCCAATTCAGTAGTAAGAAAAAGTAAGTCCTGATATAGGCTACAATATGAATAAACGTCAAGAAGATTATACTGCTAAAAAAACTGAATGAAAAAAAAACCACATAGTGTATGCTTCTAATTATATAAAGTGTTCAGAGCAGGCAAATCTATAGAGACAGAAACAGATTAGCGGTTGTTTAAGGCTGGTGGTGGAAATGGAGATTAACTGTAATAGACGTGAGGGATCCTGTTGGATTGAAGGAAATGTTCTAAAACTGGATTATGGTGATGATTGTACAACTCAGTAAACCTATTAAAAAATCACTGCATTGTCAATTTGATGGGTGAATCGTACAGGGTGAAAACCACTGCAGTAGTTAACAAAAAGAAAAAAGAAAAAGAGAAAGAAGAAAGAAAAAAGAAAAAGATTATATATATATATAATCTTTTCTATATATAATTTTTTTTTTTTTGGTACTGGGGATTGAACCCAGGGACTTTTTTTTTTATTCTTTATTTTGAAACAAGGTCTCACTAAGTTACAGAAGGCCTCACTAAGTAGCTGAGGCTGGATGCAAACCTGCATCGTCTTGTCTCAGCCTCCCAGTTACTGGAATTATAAGCGTGTACCACCATGCCTGGAATTACAAGTTTGCTCCATCATGTCAGGAGAAAATGAATCTTAGCCAGAAGAGATCAAAAGAATTACCTCATGAAGGGGACAGGCCAGTGCCTTCCAAACTTAAATATGCATAGAATCAATGGGAGTCATGTTAAAATGCGGACTCTATTTGAGCAGGTCTGGAGGTGCCGCCTGGGACTCCATTATAACCAGCTCCGGGGTGATACTCTTCCTGCTGTTGGCAAACGGAATACACTTTGAGTAGCAGAGACTCGCTCCTAGTGACCAATGGTTATGGATTTGAAATCAGGCTGAGGACAGGGGCTCAGATTTGTCCAGTGTCACTCACGTGTAGTGGGACTTTGTACAAGTTGCTTGATAATGTCTCCGTTTCATCAGGTGTCATGTGGCGTTAGAGTTATAGCTCAAGGGCTCGTGGTAAGAATTAAAGTCCTTAAGCTGGGAGTGGCACAAGCCTATAACCCTAGTACTTGGGAGACAAGTACTAGCTAAGATCAGGGGTTCAATGCCAGCTTCCTCTATTTTGAGACGGTGCTTCAAAATAAAAAATAAAATAAGGCAGGAGATGTCATTGGGAGGTAGAATGCCCCTGGGCTCAATCCCCAGTAACAACAACAACAACAACAACAACAACAACAACAACAACAACATCAACAACAACAAGAACAGTACACAAAGTACCTAACAATGGTCCAGACACACAGGAGCGTTTTGGAAAGTTGTCAGTATTATTGTGATTATTCTAATACTCACTCCCATTCTCTTTTCTTTGTTTCGTTTGGTTGTCTGCTTACTGGGGACCCTTTGCACTGTCTTGGTTTTTTTTTTTTGTTATTATTATTTTATTTTATTTTATTTTATTTTATTTTATTTTATTGGTGCACTGTATTCATACATCATAGTGGGATACAAACTTTTGTAGACATACATGCACACATCGCCCAGTCAGCCCCCACCCGATCCCCACCCCATTCTCTCCCCATCCCTCCCTCCCATGCTTGGCTTAGTGGTTGACATCTAGTATTATAGCAATATCCAAAATTAAAAATGATAATCTCACATAACAGTTTCATTTGTCTGATGCCAAGCTTTTGATGATTTAAAGATAACATTTCAATATTTCTTTTTGCTTTCTTTCTTACCAGAGAATATTTTTTTCTGTTTTTTTGGTGAAACTATCATATATTTATATATTTATTTTTCAGAAAAAAATCTATCCTAATATGGAATATGAATTCTAGATACCCAAAACGATCTTGAAGAAGAACAAAGCTAGCAGATATATATTTTCTGATTTCAAACCATATAAAGCTACAATAATTGAAACAGTGTAGTACTGTTCTAAAGGCAGATATATAAACCATTGGAGTTAAATACAAGCCTAGAGCTAAATTCTTCCCTATATTGTCAAGTTATTTTTGACAAGGTTTCCACGAACATTTGGTGGTGGAAATAATATTCTTTTAACTAAATATTGTTGAAAAATAATAATTACATGGAAAAGAATAAAATTGGACCCTTACCTAATCCCACATACAAGTATTAACTCAAAATAGATAAAAGACCTAAATATAAATCTTAAGACTATAAACTTTTAGAAGAAAATCTGGGTCATAAAACCTCACAACATTGAAATTGGCAGTGATTTCTTGGATATGATTTCAATGGCACAGGCAACAGAAGAATATACAAACTCCCTAAAAAATAAAAAAAAATATTGTATATCAAAAGACAATGTAAACAGAGTTAAAAGTTACTAATAGAATTGGATAAAATATTTCCAAATGCTATATCTGAAGGTATATTAATATCCCAACTAGAAATCCTAAAAATTAACAACAATAAAGGCAAACAATACAATTTAGAGATAGGTAAAAGACTAACATAAATAATGAATCTCCACAGATAACCAATCTTAGTTGTCTGTTGGATGGAAAATCTTGTTTCTCTGGTTCTGGTGAGTGTTACCTATTTTTTCTTTGTAGTTAATCTCTTTGAGTATTTTCTCTAGCGCTGGTTTTGAAGACATAAATTCCTTCAGTTTCTGTTTGTCATGGAAGCTTCTTATTTCTCCATCTAATTTGATAGAAAGTTTTGCTGGGTAGGAAATTTTTGGCTGGAAGTTGTTTTCTTTCAGACTTTGGAATATGTTACTCCAAGCCCTTCTGGCTCTCGTGACTTGGTTTGGGAAGTCTGGAGTGATTCTAATTGGTTTGCCTCTGAATGTCAGTTGGCCCTTTGTTTTTGTTGCCTTTAAGATTCTCTGCTTGGCTTCCACATTGGTCATTTTGACAATTATGTGGCATGGGGATCCTCTTCTCCCATCCTGTCTAAAGGGAGTTCTATAAGTTTCCTGGACCTGTGTATCAACCTCTTGCTCTATGTTTGGAAAATTTTCTGCTATTACTTCCTTGAAGAGATTGTTGATCCCTTTGGTTTCACTTTCTTTTCCCTCCTCTATTCCAATTATTCTTAGGTTAGCTCTCTTAAGATGGGCCCATATTTCTTCAATGTCAGATTCCTGCTGTTGGATATTTTTTTCTAGATTAGAAACTATGCGTTCATTTTTGGATTGCTCATCTTCTAAAAGCGAGATTCTGTTCTCCATGTGATCTAATCGGTTGTTTGTGCTTTGAATTGAGGCCTTTACTTCATTAATTGCATCCTTTATCTCTTTTTGGCTCTCTCTGAGTTCTTTTCGAAGCACCTCTATTATTTCTACAGTTATTTTCCTGATTTGATCTTCTAGAAATCTCTGATTTTCTGTTTTATCAGGTTCTGATGTTGTGGGGTTGTGGGCGGTATCCATTGCTCCAGTATTATTCCTCTTTCCCATGATTTCGGATGCTTGTGCCTTCTCTGGGTTCTTCCCTTGGGTCACTATGACTTCACTTAAGGTGTTCTGGATCTTGAGTCAGTAGTATCTCAGACCCCACTTCTCCTTTACTGGGTTTTATCACAGAGTCTCCGACCCAGGGAGTCAATAGAGGCTGTTTTACACTATGGGGGGGTGCCAGGTTGCACGTTCTCCTATGGTGTGATATCTCTGCCACCACCACTCCCTCACTGGGTACAGTGAGGTACAGTACTGGGATTTCTCCTCTGTGTCCCGCAATTTGACTCACTGTTCTTGAGTACACAGATGTAGCTGTACTGGATTCGGCGAATTCACTGCTGCTGCCGCCGCCGGTGGCAATATGGCGCCGCGGCCACGCCCTCGGCCATGAGGCTGGCGTATTTTTTCTTCTCTGGTTTTGATTTCCACTCTGAATCCCTGCAGCGTGTGCTGAGCTCAGCCACTGGGAGCTTTAAATCCTCTCTGCGCCGAAAGATCCCGCCTGGCTGTTCCACAGCGGCTCACCTCGGCTTGCTGTAGCCGTCCAATGAGTTCGCTGCTGCCGCCGGCAGTATGGCGCGGCTGCCGCGTCCTCGGGCGCGTGTGTCTCCTCTGTGGCCCTGAGCTCTGTTCTCAGTCCGCTTTCTCTCTGGAGCCTGGTGGTTTTTTTGTTTTTCTGGTGATGGTGTTTTCTGGCTATGAAAGGCGCTGGTTTTGTGGTAATGGAGATTGGTTGTTAGCAGGGCTCTTAAGCCCCGCTTTTCTCGGTCGCCATCTTCCCGGAAGTCCTTGGTTTGTTATTAGGTTGTTTTATTTCTTCTTCTCTCTCGAGCATCAAAACATTTATTTATTAAAGTTCACAGGATGTTGCTAGCATTGGGCATGCGTGCTTTCAAAAGGCTCACGTGGAGTGCACCCTCTTAGCTCAGAGGCTCGCTTCCTTCTTATGAGATCTGTCAAGTGCCTGGCCCAAAATAATTCCTTATCGAGAAATGGCTTTTCTTGGGTGGAGTGCAGGGTCTTCCCGCTCGTCCTTCTGTCTGAATGAAACCCTTTGTTTTGTTTGTGTTTTCCGGGCTCTGGAGTAGGAAGGGATTTTTAAACTGTTCTCTGTTTTTAAGGAAAAATAATTTCCTGATGAGGTTTGAGCTGAAGTTGGAATTTTCCCTTTGTTGGACAGAGAATTGTGGAAGCCAAGACTGTTACTGTAACCAACATTAAGCATTTCACTTATGCCTCCTCCACCCCACTGAGTTCAGAAGACTGTTCTGTTTAATAATTCCAGGTGTGTTTTTTTTTTTTTTTTGGTGGTACTGGGGATGGAACCCAGGGGCATTCTACCTCTGAGCTACACCCCTATTTTTCATTCTTTATTTTGTCACAGGGTCTCAGTGAGTTGTGGAGGGCCTCACTAAGTAGCTGAGGCTGTCCTTGAACCACGGTCCTACTGTCTCAGCCTCCCGAATGCTGGGATTAGAAGTGTGCACCACCATGCCCGTCTAATAATCTAACTTTTAATCTTGCCTCCGATGCAAGTGCATTCATATAGAAAGGCCGATGATTTGGTCTTAATAGTTTTACCAAGAACCATAATTCTCGTGCATTTTTAGGTCATACTAGGAGACTGCTATTAAATACTTTTGCTTTCTGTAAGAAATTTAGGTGGGCTATAGCATATTGTTTCTGAGGGGTGGTGGTGGTGGTGGTGGTGGTGGTGGTGGTGGTGTGTGTGTGTGTGTGTGTGTGTGTTTCAAAGGTACCCACAGGAAGCTGAGCTATCACAAGAAATAAATGGAAGCACATCTCTACTTCACATAGATGGCCAGAATATGGGGAAATACACATGTAGAGTCTTGGGGTGTGCTGCAGAAATTTCTGCAGTGTTATTTTTGGGTCTCAAAATGTTTAATTCAGGCCTTAGTAAAAGTTCTGCTAGAAAGATATATTTTTTTCTTCAAGTTCATTTTGGTGAAAGGTAAAAGCAAACTTTTACGTGCTTAGATTGATATGTAAGTAGGTAAGTGATAGTTTTAAGAAAACTACTATTTTAAATATTTGCGGTCATAACACACCCTCTATGATACAGAAATAGTTTGGGTCGGTATTAATCAGTGTAGCATGGGTGGCATCACGCAGTAAATTAAATTCACCAATTAAGTAAATCCATTTCATTGAGGGTCATTAAAACAGCATTACATGCACCCACTTTGTGAATATAATTCATGAATCCTGACAAATGTGTGCACTCATCGAATTGTCACCACAGTCAAGACGGGATCATTTTGATCTCTGCAGGAGCCACTCATCCTCCCAAAGTCCCCTGGTGGAGAAGCCTAGGGGATACCCACGTCTTTACGTAGGCATTTGAGTCTCCTCCTCCTCCTCTTCCTCTCCTTCCTCCTCCTCCTCCACCTCCTTTTCTCTTCCTTCTTTTTTGGTGTTGGTGAGGATTAAACCCAAGAGAATTCTATCTCCGAGTTATATCCTCAGCCCTATTTTATTTTTTATTTTTGAAACAGGGTCTCACTAGGTTGCTGAGAGTCTTACTACTTGCTGAGGCTGTCCTCAAACCTGACATCCTCCTGTATCAGCCCAAGTATTGGGATTCCAGGCATGCGCCACCATACCCTGTGGAATTGGGAAGAGGGAGCTCGCATTCCGGAGGACCAATGGGGATGCTTCATCACCCAAGAGAGGATGGATAGTAGTTGACTACAGGAGGAAGTGGGTTTTTCATGAGACCCCAGTAGGCTTTTTATTTTTTCTGTTTTGTCCTACAGCCTATTTAGTACTTTTTGTTAACCATCACCAAATCTCCACAGAGGCACGGACTGTAGGTTCCTGCAGGTGCCAAGAGGCGGGCGGCAAGGAGGATGCCATTCTGTCCCTTGACTGAGGCAGCAAGGCTGTGACCGCGCCATGTGTGTGTGACCAAGTTGCAGGTCCAGTTACCAGGCAGAGGGAAATGATAACAGGGACCCAAGGCACCGCCTTTCCTCAGAGGAGTGACTTCGTTTGAGCCTGCAGACGCCTCTGGGTGACTTTAAAGCAAGATGAATCTTGGCACCTGTGTTCTTTTTTTCTATTTGTCTTCAGATTCCTGCTCATACATATGGGCTTGTTCATTATTTAAGGGGTGTCCATTTGAAAACTGGCAAGGCAAGGCTTATTAGCCTTACATTTGTCTACCTCATCCTATCCCCCTTCAAGACTGAGATGAGATTTGCAGGGTCCTGAGACGGTCAGCTTTCACGGCGTCCCATTTCACACCCTGAAGAGGCACTCAGAAGTCTTCAGTTTTCAGATATGGTGGTGCACACCTGTAGTCCCGGTACTTGGGAGGCTGAGACAGGAGGATCACAGGTTCGAGGACAGCCACAGCAATGAGAAACTCAGAAACCTAGAGAGAACCTGTTTCAAAACAAAAAATAAAAAGGGCTGGGGTGGAGCTCAGAGGTAGAATGCTTCTGGATTTAACCCCAGTAAAAAAAATTAAAAAAAAAGGAGGAGGAGGAGGAGGAAGAGGAGAAGAAGGAGGAGGAGGAGGAGGAGAAGGAGGAGGAGGGGGGTGAAGAAGAGGAAGAGGAAAAGGAGGAGGAGAAAGGGGAGGGGAGGAGGAGAGGAGGAGGAAGAGGAGGAGGAGGAGGATGAAGAGGAGAAGAAGGAGGAGGAGGAGGAGAAGGAGGAGGAGGGGGTGAAGAAGAGGAAGAGGAAAAGGAGGAGGAGAAAGGGGAGGGGAGGAGGAAGAGGGGGAGGAAGAGGAGGAGGAGGAAGGGGATGAAGAAGAGGAGGAGGAAAAGGATGAGGAGAAAGGGGAGGGGAGGAGGAGAGGAGGAGGAGGAGGAGAGGAGGAGGAGGAGGAGGAGCTATGTCTGGTTATTGGCCTATACCATCTAGCAGCAGGGTTAGGCTGGCCCCTCCTCCATGCTGGGGCTGCCCCAGAAGCAGGAGCAGTCAGCTAATGAGAACGGAACTGTCCCCTTTCCGGGATCACAGATCAACCCTTTAATGATAAAGAACTTCACTGGGCTCATCCCCCAGAACCAGAAGGGAGAGAAGGGTGAACCAGACCACATGGCCCGCACCGTGTGATTCTGCATAGCTCTCGTCCCTGCTCCCATTCTTGCTGGCTTTAAACTTGCTGGCAGCAACCCCAAGGCAGGGCTGGGATGCCCAGTGATGCTCTGTCTTCCCAATATGGCCATGTAGATTAAAGCTCTTTTCCTGCTTTTAACCACTACTTTGTTTTGGGGGGACCTAGTTTGTTGGGACCGCCCTGAGATTAGGCATTTGCCTTGATCTCCAGTAGCAAAATGGTGGCTGGAGATGGAGCCCCGATGGCAAAGAGGAAGATGGGAAAAGCAGGTGCAGCTTGGCCTAACACAGAAGCAGCTGTGAGACAAGCAGAGACAGATGTAACCCTTATAATAGAGTCGTCATTGAGCAAATAAAAACATGGAATTCCCAGTTAAATTTAAATTTCCATAGGCACAGAGCAGTTTTTAGCATAAGTATGTCCCATGTAATTTTTGGGACATACTTAGACTTAAAGAATTATTGGTCTGAAATGCAGATTTAGCTGGACATGTAGTATTTTATTATTTGTCTGAAATGCAGATTTAACTGGACATGTAGTATTTTTACCAAAATCTGGCAAACTTACAAAGAAGAAAGGCCAACACACAGATTACAATGTTTATTCTGAGTCAGAATGATCAAAAGTAAAATTAAAAAAATAAGAATATACATCTTTGGAAGGTTTTGAATAAAGAGTGATGTGTGTATGTGTGTGTTTTAAAATGATCAAAGAGAATCAAAACCAAAAGGCTAATATGTACATTGTTTTGGCTACAGCCTAAAGTAAACGTGATTTTTAAAAATTTGATTTGAATCTTTGTTGTTTTCTGGTGAACTGAGTATGTATGTTTTTGATTTTTGGTTCCAAATTGGCTTAGTCTCTAAAAATTAATTTGGCTGGGTTACGATTTCCTTAGAGACCCTCTTGAACTAGGTACCGTTCCAACAAGGATGGTTTTGTATCTGTGAGCATTTGTTGGTAGAGAATGGGTCATAGGAGCCAATTAATGTTCTGATACCCCTCCTCACATTAAAAAAAACCCCTCATTTCCATGAAAAATTTGTATCTACATTCTAAAAACAATAAAATAAAATAGGGCAAAGACAGGACAAAATGGGGCTCTCTTTTCTCTTAACTCTGATTCTCAGAAACAATCACTTTCTCCTCTTTAGAAACTATTTCTGACACAAACCCCACATTTCAAATAATAGTTTTTTTTTTCAAATTTATTTTTTAAGTTGACAGACCATATTGTATGATTTTGTCATGCACAAGATGTTTCAGAAGAACATAAACATTTTTAGAATGATTATATCTTGTTAAAATGGTTAAAAGTGTTTTAACCAAGCTGGGAGTGGTAGCGCACACTTGTAATCCCGGCATTTGGGAGGCCGAGGAGGATTGCAGCCTCTGCTACTTAGTGAGGCCCACTGTAACCTTTTTTTTTTTTTTGTGGTGGTACCAGGGATGGAACCCAGGGTCATTGTACCTCTGAGCTATACCCCCAGTCCTATTTTTTTTTGTTTGTTTTTAGTCTTTTTTATTTCGAAACAGGGTCTCACTGAATTGTGAAAGGCCCTGCTAAGTAGCTGAGGCTGTCCTTGTGATTCTCTGGTCTCCACCTTCCAAATACACGGATTACAAGCATGCACCACCATGCCTGAAGACCCACTGTAACTTAATGAGTCAAAATAAAGAATGAAATAGGGCAGGGGGGGTAGCTCAGAGGCAGAATGCCCCTTGGTTCCATTCCTAGTACCAGCCATAAAAGTTTTAACCATTAAGTGATTTAATGGTTAAATCTAGGTAATTAACAAATGCATTGCCTTACGTGGTTATAATTTTTGTGGTGAGAGCACATAACATTCACTTTATTTACATTTTTCTAGAATATATCATCAGCTGGGCCCAGTGGTGCACGCATGTAATACCAGTACTTGGGAGGCTGAGACAGGAGGATCACAGGTTTGCAGCCAGCCTCAGCTACTTAGTGAGGCCCTCTGCAACTTAGTGAGATCCTGTTTCAAAAAAAAAGAATAAAGAATAGGGCTGGGGCGGGGGTAGCTTGGAGGTAGAATGCCCCTGGGTTCAGTTCTGAAGAAAAAAAAAATCTGTATAGCCCACCTTTTCTTTTTTAAGTACCGGGGAGTACTTTTTCAGTATTATTTCTGACCTACAGCCCCCAATCCTTTTTGTTTTTTATGTCAGAAGCTAGGAAGGACTTAAAGAGAGGTGTATAAAACAGTGAAATTCTCAACTGTGTAGCAGAAAATAAAAAATAAATTCTAAGTAATAATGTGAGACTATGATTTTTTTCTTACTCATATGTGGAAGATGAAAAAGTTGATCTCATATGATAGTAACAAGTAGAATGGTCGTTATTAAGGGCAGCCCTTAGTTAAACCAAGTTTAAGTTGTGGAGGGCCTCACTACGTAGCTGAGGCTGTTCCTCCTGACTCATCCTCCCATGTACTGGAATTACAAGCATGCGACACCATGCTCGGCTCCAAAATTTTTAAACTTCTCTATTTTTCATCTGTGTTTCCTTTAGATTCTTCTTTTGTGTGTGTTTTGGTGATTTCATGCTGGAAATGTGCTCTCATAACTGGTGATCTTTAGTTTTTGATTTTTGCAAGTGAGGCCCTAGAAAGTGGACTCAAGATGTGGTGTGTGTGTGTGTGTGTGTGTGTGTGTGTGTGTGTGTGTGTGTGTGAGAGAGAGAGAGAGAGAGAGAGAGAGAGAGAGAGAGAGAGAGAGAGAGAGAGAGAGAAGACTGACTTTTTGATTCCTGAGCATCATATCCAGATGGTTGGTCATCATATGGGCGGGGTATATTTCTTGGAGGACTTCACATGTCTCCAAAGGTCTTATATCTGTGTGTCTGTGCTTTTCAGCTTTTCCAGACCAGATTCTAGCCTCCACACTGATGTGGGATGAAGGGCCAGTAAGTTGCCTGGCAACCATCACTTTGGGGCAGATGGAGGAAGGAGGCTGCAGGCCCTGTTGTTCAGTATGTGGGTTTTTATCTCCTGTGTTTCCAGTCCCACCTCCAGCCCCTTCCCTTTGCTAGCTCCTCTTCTCCTCTGTCCTTTTGGGTTAATGCATTTTTTTCTCCAATTACTGGAATTTCAGTGGAGTTTGGCAAGCCAGGGAGGAGATCACAGAGGATAATCTATCTTTATCTAGGAGTCTAAGCCAGCTCCATCTCAGGAGCAGTCTTTATCAATCAAGTCTCCTTAATTTCCCTCTAAATAGATGGTGTTGACTTTAAAGGGGTAGATTGTATTACTCTCTCCTTTCAAACCAGTTCCTAGGGGACCTTGGGTGTACTGAATGTGGTTTCTAATTCCATACTTTAGGTCACTTCTTGCTTGTCATGGGTGGGTTTTAATGGATGGAAAGACATGGGCCCACCTAGAACATCTCAGAATGTAGTGCTGGAAAGTCAATGATAAACAACATGTGAACACAATTAAATGCTCAAATTTCTACGGAGCACTAGAGATTCTTTGACATTGGGTCATTTAATGAAGATTTAAAAAATTTTCTGCTTCAGTGCACTTGTACCTCTGTTATTGGGGAGCAGAAAGCATTTGCAGCCCTGCAATTGTGGAAACAGTGCCATACGTCCAAGAATCCACCAAGCAGCTGCAAGTCTATTATTCCCCATAATAGACTCAAATATAAAGAATATGATTGAAAATTTTTTTTGACATTTGTGATTTCTAAATCTATTTATGATCACTAATGACATTCTGTGGTTATTATTAAGAACATTCCTAGTCCTCCCCAGGGGGAAAAGTGATTCTTAAGGATGCCTTGATGTATAATTAGGTGGGAATGCAGTTATATTTCTCTTTGAAGGTTTTTGGAGGATAATCCTCTACCTTGCCAACTGACCTTATTATAAAGCTCTTATGCTCATGGAAATTATTGGCGCTTTTATGATCTTGTGTGAGTCTGAGAAAGCAATCAATGAGAGAATATTCCATTAGATTGGTGCAGGAATTTTGGAATGCCTGGTTAAGTAAAAAAAAAAAAAAAACAATAATAGCTGGGCGTGGTGGCGCACGCTTGTAATCCTCGCGCTTGGGAGGCGGAGACAGGAGGATCGTGCAGGTTCGAAGCCAGCCGTGCTGGTTTAAGAGACCCTGTTTCCAAATAAAAATATAAAAAATAGGTCTGGGAGTGTAGTCCGGAGGTAGAAAGGCTTCCAGGAACCCCAGTACCACAAACAAACAAACAAACAGCACAAAAAAAAAACAATAACTTTATTGAATGTTTGCTATCTTCCAGGCATTGTTAGGGATTTTAAATGTATTATGAGATTAAATATATTTTATAGATGAGAAAACTGATTCACAGTGAGAGTCAGTGGAGCCATAGTTTGGAACTACGTAGTTCAGTCAGGGTGTGTAGTGGATTGTATCCGTGCCCTGCAAGACCCTCTGGGGTCTGATTTCACTGTGTGTGTGTGCGTGCACATGCGCACACATTCATGTGTACACAGTACATTTTCGTTTCCTGCAGCTCTGTTTTGGAGGATTGCATTCAGATCCCGGAGCTCACTTATCCTGGAAAGGTCTTTCATGGATGCCTGTTGGGCATGATACCAGGAAAGCTCGCCCGGAGGTTAAGTTACACGATCTTCCCTTCTGAGTCCCTCGGGGGCTGTCACTCTTGTCTGGGAAAAATTTTTTTTATATTTTATTTTTTGCAGTACTAGGGATGAAACTCAGGGGGCAGAATGCCTCTGATCTACACCCCCAGCGCAAGTTTTTATTCTTTATTTTGAAACAGGGTCTCACTAAGTTGCACAGGGCCTCACCAAGTAACTGAGGCTGTCTGCAAACCTATGGTCCTCCTGTCTCAGCCTCCTGAATGCTGGGACCACAGGCGTGCGCCACTAGTTTCTTTTAGTCTCTTTTTCTCTTTCTCTCTCCTTCTTCTTCTTCCTCTCCTTCTTGCTCTCTCTTTCTCTCTCCTTCTTGGTGGTACTGGGGATTGAACCCAGGGGCATTTTATCTCTGAACTACATCCCAAGCCCATTTTCCTGTTATTTGGAAACGGTCTCACTGAGTTGTGGAGGGCCTAAGTTGCTGAGGCTGGCCGTGAACCTGAGATCCTCCTGTCTCTGCCTCCCAAGTACTTGAATTATTGGCGTGTGCCACCACACCCAGCAGCTGCTTTCTTAACAAATCAGCTGCACGTGTTTTGGGATCTGCTTCCAAGAAACTTGTGGTAGGAAAAAAATTGAAAAAGTTTTTAAATTTTTTTTTTTGTACTGAGGATTGAACTCAGGGGCGTTCCACCTCCAAGCAACACCCCAATTCTTTTTATTTTTAGAAACAGTGTCTCATTAAGTTGCTGTCCCTGGTCTCAAACCTGCAATCCTCCTGCCTTAGCCTCCCAAGTACTAGGATTATAGATGTGTGCCACCACCCCTGGCTGTCTTTTTATTCTCTCTTTTGTTTTTTTAAAAAAACTAACTACTAATGAGGCCTCCTCTCACCTAGCTTCTGCAGTAAGTGTGAAGGTGAGTAGAATACACATAAAGCTGGGCATGATGGCGCACACTTGTAATCCCAGCATTTGGGAGGCCGAGACCAGAGGATCGCGGTTCGCGGACAGCCTCAGCTACTAAGTGAGGCCCTCTGTAACTCAGTGAGACCCGGTTTCAAAATAAATAATAAAAATTGGGCAGGGGGTGTAGCTCGGAGGTCAAATGCCTCTGGGTTCCATCCCCTGACCCGCAAAAAATAAAATAAAATAAAATAAAATAAAATAAAATAAAATAAAAATACACATGAGAAGACTAGTTCAACGAGGTGAATTTAGAACCAAAACTCAGAAGGGGCAACATAGGTTTGTGCCACTATCCTAATTCTGACTCGTGCTAACTGCCTTACACATGTATTTGGAAATTTAAACTTTTTATGCTGGTCCTGAAGACTGCACATGTCTCCAGCTTCATCGCCTATCATTTCCCTTCTCCATTCTCCAGAATTGACACTTTCTCCTCATTCCTTAAAACTCATTTGTGCCCAGGGTCTTTACACCTATTTTTCTCTCACTCCTCAATTAGGTTGCATTCAGATGACACTATCTTAAAAAAAAAACAAAATTCATACGCCCACTTTAACATTCAACTCTCATGTCATTCAAAGTTTATTTTATTTTATTTTATTTTATTTTATTTTATTTGCGGTACTGGGGATGGAACCCAGGGGCCTTCTACCTCCGAGCTACACCCCCTGCCCTATTTTTTATTCTTTATTTTGAAACAGGGTCTCACTAAGTTGCTGAGGGCCTAAGAGGCTGGCCGCGAAGCACGATCCTCCGGTCTCAGCCTCCCGAATGCTGGGATTACAAGCGTGCGCCACCACGCCTGACTAGTTCGCTTCATTTTAATTTCCGTTCTGGCATTTATTGTTGCATGAAAGCACCTCCGCATTTGTTTAGCCCTTGCTTATGGTCTCTTACTGCGTACACCGGTGCATGAGATCTGGGCCCAGGTCTGGGTTTGCTTTCGTATCCAGGGCCTAGTGCAGTGCCTGTCCCCAGTGGTACGCAATACATCCGTGCATTATGGTGTGTGTACTGCCTGCAGTGAAGGAGTAAAGCGATGTCTGTACTCTCTCCTCTCAATTATGTTGTCAAGAATATCAGATGAAGGGAGATGGAAATAGAAATCCATGCTCTCTCCGAAGCACACACGGGACTGACATGTGACAGGATGCAGACATCGCAGATGGCCATCTGGCCCATGAATGGTGTTTGATTTGTGTTCAGAACAAGTCTGCATTGCCCCTTCTGAGTTTTGGTTCAAAAATTTCTAACCTGAAACATCCCTGCTGGCCTGGGAAGCTCATCTTCTTCTTCCCTCCCTTCATAGTATTTTTATTCACTATATTGGTCATAAAACACCAAATCTAACTCCCATTCCCACATCCTCAATCCACCCCAACCCTGTCCTACGACAACCTTTGATAACATTTTCATATTTTTCATTTTTCATTTCTTGCGGTATTAGGGATTGAACCCAGAGGCATTCTACCTCTGAGTTACACACAGCCCTATTTTTTAATTCTTTATTTTGAAGCAGGGTCTCACAAAGTTGCGAGGGCCTCACAAGTTGCTGAGGCTGGCTGCGATCCTGCAATCCTCTTGTCTCAGCCTCCCACGTACTGGGATTACAAGCATGCAACACCACCCTTAGCTACATTTCCATATTTTTAAGTACCCTAGATACTTAGATTTGTGACAAGCCTCCATTTGGACACTGGAGCTGCCGACAATGGACCAACTGGTGGATTCTTGTTCATAGATTGTAGTATTCAAGAGAGGTTCCAGCACACCACATCAGGGTCACCTCATCATGGGACTGTGAGTGGAAAGAACGAAAGTCCTCAAGGCTACCACCCACGTCACGGTTGCACTTAAAAATGAGGAATGGCAAACTGAGAACAATTCTTGGCTGAACCTGCACCAAAGACTGTGTGCCTGTATCTGGCATCTTGGAAGGTTCTTTCTTTCTGTTGAGCAATGTCATTGTTTTGCTGTCAGTGTGTTTATGTCAGGAGGTCCTTTCCTCTGGAGACGTGAGGCCTGGACAGTCATGGGTCCAATCGGGCAGGGGACAATCTGGCGCAAAGGGGCCAAGTTACAAGAACTTGCGTGCACACAGGGAGGAATGAAAGAGGAAGTGGAGTCATAAACGCAGGTGATTGGAATTGAGATTTGAGATGTCAAGCCGAGGGCAGGACCAAAAGGAACGGAGTGAGTTGTTTAGCTAAGCCTGAAACAGAACAAGAAAGAAAGGAGAAGACTGCTGGCCCACCTTGAGATAGGAAAAATAGCAATAAAAGGGAAAGCGTATTATTGAGGCTTTTGTAGAAGACCACAGGCCAGCTTCTCATTCACTGATTTATCCAGCCACGCGCACATTCATCTCCTGGGCGTTTATTGAGCATCTACCTTATTTCCTTTGGTCGAAGGAGCCTTCCTAGTGTGTTAAGCCATTAGGTCTGCTCATCTGCTTTCTCTGAAGGCACGCAGCTGAATCATTTCACAATTTAAAGAGTTTCCCCAACTGTCCCAGCCTCTTAACTTCCTTTTGCTGGTTTTTGATTAATGAGGGGGTTGAAGCAGAAGTCGTAGTGAGAATTGAGAGGATGTGGTGTTTGTGGCAACGGGGATGTTGAGGTATGAATAGACTGCTGGGTATTGGACGGGGTGGTGGGAGAAGAGGAAGTGTCTCTGCTGATTAATTCTGGGAAGTACTCAGGTAAGCCCTGGACAAGGAACATTTATGCCCCATCATCTGCAAAGTGTCTCAGTGTATGGTGGCAGCATGTTATCTTGCATTAGCAAGGCTGGCCAATGGCGAGGTTATTATAATGCAGTCTTTGGTGTCTTTTACTTACCATTTTCTGCAGCTGTCTCTCTTCGAGGTCGATGATGAACTCCATTTCCTGGCTCTGTTGTGCTTGTGAAGACCACATAGCTAATTCTGGCCAGCGATCTACATAAGTGACACAGATCTCTTCTGAGCTGGACCATTGAGGAGTGCAGGTGACAGTTTCCTGGGCACTCTTCTCCCACTGCCATTGGCAGCTAGCAATGATGGAATGGGTGCTTGCTCCATCAGCCTGGATCCTGATGGTGGTGAGATGTGGGGAGCACCACCGCCTCTCACCTCCAATATGCAGGCAGTGTGAGCAGACAGCTTTGTTGTAAATAACTGCTGAGAGCCTGGGATTGTTTGTTACTAAGCAGCATGTGACTCATGCATTCTTACCAGGGGTGACATCACTTTCAAGAGGGTAAAGCCTGGCTTTTGGGATAGGAGAAAAAAATAACCCATAGTATGTATATTTTGTGTGTAAACAGATATATGGCATATCTGATAGTCAAATTTCATGGGAAAAGAGGAGGAAATGGGGAGATATTGGCCAAAGGGTTCAGATTTTCACTTAGGAGAAATGACTTCAGGAAATCTCTCATACAGCATAGGTTCTATGGTTAATAATAATACTGTATACTTGAACATTAATGAGTTAGATTTTAAATTTCTTACCAAAAAATTGGTAAGATATAAGATGATGAATGTGTTAACTAGTTTAATGATTCCACTGTGTGTATATTACCTTGTACCCCATAAATATATAGAGTTTTTGTTAATTGGTAATAAACTAAAAATCAAATTTCATGGGGTTGGATTAAGAGAGAAAAATGTCTGCAAATGACTCCTGAGGGAGGTGATAATGGAAAATCACTTGAGAAACACTGATCTAACTTGCCCTGTTGTAATTAGGAAACACTTGGTCTATCTTTTTGTACATGTCACTTTCTCTATCTCTTTTTCTCCTTCTATATTACCTCCAGAACATTTTCAGCTACTCAGTTCTGAGATGAATATAAATCGGAAACTTTTTGGATAAGCCTCTTAAATTCTGTTCCCCTATCCCATTATGTACTTTATAATTTTTTTATTTTTTATTTGAAAAAAAAATTGCTCAATTTACCCAGGGCCTTCTTGGTTTCTTGACTTCTTTTGAATAGAAAAGCTCTTAAGACTTTTTAACGATGTTTTGTGGAGAACGAGGAAAGGGGTGTCAGGCTGTATATGGGGAATTCCCAGAAGTTCAATCAGCCTTGAGGAATAGTGAAGAGGAAGTAAGTTAGTCTTTGGGTTAAGACACTCAGAATGTTTGAACTTACAGTGTAAAACATAAAAAATCACTTTTCTGTCATTAAGACCTGACCAAAAGGATGAGTTCTTGAGTTAAGGGTAGAAATGCTGAACATTAGATGTCTCAGTAGACAGAGGAAGTGGACAAACCATCTGCCCCCTACCCTGAAAGAAACCAATTTCCTTCAACATACTTGTAAGGTTGTAAGGTAATGCAGGTTTTTTAAAATTATTTACTCAGGATTATCTAATTTTAAGCTTTTTTTTTTGTGGGTATGGTGATGGAACCCAGGGGCGTTCGACCTCCAAACTACACCCCGTGCCCTATTTTTTATTCTTTATTTTGAAACAGGGCCTCACTGAGTTGCAGAGGGCCTCACTAAGTAGCTGAGGCTGGCCGTGAACTGCGATCCTCCGATATCAGCCTCCCAAATGCTGGGATTACAAGCGTGCGCCACCACGCCCAGCTAATTTCAAGCTTTTTAATTGCATTATAATTTTACACAATAGTGTACAGTACCAGCTCTTGCCCTGTAATAACATAATTTTGTTGTTCTTTATGGCGGAGTAAAATTCCATTGTGTGTACATATATTTCTATATCTATCTATCATATTTTCTTTAGCAATTTGTTTGTTGATAGACACCTAGGTTGGTACCTAATTTGGTTATTGTGAATTGTAATACTATAAACATGGGTTATGATGCCAGGCATGGTGGTGCACGCTTATAATCCCAGCGCTTGGGAGGCTGAGACAGGAGGATCGCACAGGTTCGAAGCCAGCCTCAGCTACTTAGTGAGGCTCTCAGCAACTTAGTGACACCCTGTTTCCAAATAAAACATATAAGAACTAGGTCTGGGAGTATAGCCTGGAGGAAGAAAAACCCCTGAGTTCCACCCCAGTACCACACACACACACAAAAAGCATGGGTATGCATGTATTACTAAAACATTCTGGCTTTAATTCTTTTGGAAAGAACCCAAGGAGTGGTAAAGATTGTTCATATGGTAGTTCTATTCCTAGTCCTTTGAAGAATCTACACACTGATCTCCATAGTAACTATAAAATGACAATCCCACCAAATGTGTAATAAGGGTTCCTATTTCCCCATATTCTCGCCAGCATATATTATTATTTGCGTTCCTTTTTTTTTTTTTTTCCATACTGGAGATTGAACTCAGGGGCATTTTACCTCTGAGCACACCTCCAGCCTTATTTTATTTTTTGCGGCTCTGGGGATGGAACCCAGGGGCATTCTACCTCCAAGCTATACCCCCAACCCTATTTTTTCTTCTTTATTTTGAAACAGGGTCTCACTGAGTTGCAAAGGGTCTCACTAAGTAGCTGAGGCTGTCCACGGACAGCAATCCTCCTGTCTCAGCCTCCCAAATGTTGGGGGGGGGATTAGAAATGTGTGCCACCATGCCTGGCTATTTTTTATTCTTTGTTTTGAAACAGGGTCTCACTCAGTTGTGGAAGGCCTAAGTAGCTGAGGCTGGCTGCAAACCTATGATCCTCAGCCTTGAGGAATAGTGAAGAAGAAGAAGCAAGGTTAGTCTTTTGGTTAAGATACTCAGCCTCCCAAGTACTGGGATTACAAGCATGTACCACCATGCCCGGCTTTATTTGCATTCTTGATGATTGCCATTCTAACTGGAGTTAGATGGAAAGTCAGTGTAGTTTTGACCTGCATTTCCCTGATTGCTAATTAATGATTGTCAAACATTTTTTCATATAATTATTGGCTATTTGTACTTCTTTTGAGAAGTGTCCGTTCAGTTTAATTTGGTCCGTTCTCACTTTGCTTAGTTACTCTTCTATGAGATTCACCCATTTGCAAGTTGAGTTTGTTTTTAATTTCTTCTATGTGTAGTATTTCTTTAAATATTTTTATGTCATGCTGGCTTAGCAGCTATGGATTCTTTTAGTTTCTGCTTATCTTGGAAGGTTTTAAAATTTGTCCTTTGCTTCTGAAGGATAGCTTTGCTGGATATAACAATCTTGACTGGCAGTTATTTTCTCTTTAACACTGTTCTAACCCCTTCTCAAGTTGTTAAATATATTTCCAAGTGGGTTTTGTAGTAGTGTCCTACTAGTTCTTTGGTGATGATTCATGGAGTAAGTTTGCTATCTCTTAGCTGAGTTGGGGGTGGAGCTCAGTAGCAGCGGATCTACTCCACAGACTCATGGTGTCATAGTAGACTCCCTTCACCTCAAAAAAAAGGGGGGGGGACAGAAACAACAGCAGTAACAATAGGCAGCATTAATTTAAATACTAGGCACCTACATGGCATCTATAGGACTAATAAATCTCCCAAACAGGAGTGGTGGGGTCAGCAGTTGACAACAGCAACAACAACAAACAGTACTGAACTAGATATAGCATGAAAGTAAACACCAGGTGTCAACGAGGACATCCTGAGAGCTAATAACCACAACCATAGAGTAGTGGGGACAGAAATGATATAAACAAAACAGTACTGTCTATTGGTAAAAATACAGTTGTGAGAAAAGAAAATAGGAAGGCAAATGGAATTTTAAAATACTCAAATGGTAGAGAGAAAAATCAGAACAGACATAGCAAGTGAAGGCTATAAAGAAGAAAAAAGAGGTAAAAGAAATGAGAGAGAAAAAAAGAGAATAAATTTGACAAAGGGAGAAGGGAAAGAGTAACAAGAGGAAAATTCTTAATTAAAAAAACGAAAGAATTGTCTCCTCTCAGTCAAAACTATGGATAAGCTGGGCATGGTGGTGTACACCTGTAACCCCAGTATTTAGGAGACTGAGACATAAGGACCACAGATTTGAGGACAGCCTCGATAATATAGCTAGACTCTTAGCAACCTAGTGAGATCGTGTTTTAAGAAAAAAAAATAATAAAAAGGCTAGGGTATAGCTTGGAGGTAGCATGCTACACTCCTGGGTTCAACGTCCAGTATCACATAAAAAACAAACAAAGGGCAAACAAAAAACTGTTGACAAATTCGTAGACGTCCTGCTTCTGGGTCAGGGTTTCATACATAGCAGAGCAGCTCCTTCGCTGAGATATATTGAAAGTCAGCCCTCGACACAAGGGTTTGTAAAAAAACAAACAAACAAACAAACAAAAAAAACTGTTGACAAGGATCGCTATTGCCAGACTTGCCTTCCTTTTGTTACTTCTTAGGCTCTCCCCAGATCCCCCTTAGAGAGAGAATGAGGGCTACGGCAATTAAACCGATTCATCCAGCTGGGCGTGGTGGCACATGCCTGTAATCCCAGCACTTGGGAGGTTGAGTCATAAGTTTCCAGGACAACCTCAGCAACATAGACTCTCAACCTAGCGAGACCGTTTCAAACATAAAAACTCAGAGGTAGAATGGCCCTGGGTCCAGTCCCTAGCACCACAAAACAAAACAAAAAGCAAAACCCATTGTCCTTTAATGTTCCTTCCCAAGCTCCTGGCTGGACTGGTCTGGAACCAGAAGCTGGTGTAAATGGCCCTCAGTTTCTTGCTCACCAGTACAAGTACCAGGTAGGGCGGACCAGAAAGTACTGTCTATTGGAGTTTTGTCCGGACACATTAGATGGATGCACTCCCCCCAAACCGGAAGTTTTGTGACGGGGGTCTATCTTTGGTCGGAACTTTGGAGTTTCGTGGGATGGTAGCTCTTCCGGAAAGTTTAGACCAACGTACCTCTAGGGCTGTGCAGATGCTCAGGGGCCTCCAAAGGATCTGCTCCTAGGGTGGAGGTAACCACCCAGGTGGAGGAGAAACAGCGGGTCTCATACACCCCACGGCCTGCGGCTGTGGCCTTCCAGAGGAGGCTCAGTCCTCGACTACTGCCACGCCCGACCGCGCAGTTTCCAGCATTGTTGGCTGGTCTTGGGAGCCACCAGCTACAAAGGGAAAATGACTTGCACTTGCCTCCATCTCTCTGACCTGAATCACCTGTTTCAAAGGTGCTCTGCCACGTGCACCCGAGGCCGCTCAGTAGGAGTGGCTGGGGCAGGGGGCGGTGTCTGCTAAGAGCTCCTGTGGTGCCGCGGCAGCAGCTCCAGTGTGACCTCCTCAAGGTGCTCCTGCTCCAGCGCTCTGGTCACAAGTTGAGAAACACGAAGGACTTTCAAATTCCAGCTCACTGTGCCGCCTCGGATTCACCTAAGCTCAGGGGGTCTTCCTGCTCTACAGATGTTCCCAGGCCAAATTTGTCCGCTTGCTCCGTATATTACCTCTCCTCCTCTGCAGAGATCCAGCGCCGCCACCACCACCGCCTCAGCGCCAATGGACTCTTCCTTGTCTTCTGTTGGAACACTAGGATTTCTGGGGCTCTTGGAGTCTCTGTCCATTATTGAGTTTCAGTGAATGTCACCATCGGTTACTTCACCCAGTTGCAGTATTTCTGCTACTTCGGTTCTAAGCCTCAGAGCAACCTGGTAGCCTCCACCTACTCCGCCATCTTTGTTTCCTATCGAGGTAATGCAGTTGAGCCAAATGTAATTAAGCCCCTCTAATGCAAAGCTACTAAACAACCCGATGAAAAGGAAGATCCTACTTCCAAGGTAATGTTCTGGGCATGAGACAGTGCTCGGAAAGGGTTGTGGTGGTGGTGAGGGGGAGGCACTTCCAATTGCTAAAGAGCCCAGCCAGGGATTCCCCTCTGCCTGTTTGGATGATGTTTGACCCTTGAGTTGACCCCCCTCAGCCCGTAGATTGCCTAGCACTTGTTTGGTGTGTGGATGCTCAGTAAGAGGGAAAACAGACATCAACCAGAATGATTCCCAGGGGAAGACTTATACTTCGAAGAGGTCCTGCCCTGAAAGCAGGGTGGGGGAAGTAATTAGGGGAATGCGCAGATAGTCCCCCTTTCTTTATTCTTCTCTCTATCCATTGCTCCTAGTAAATAATGTGTCTTTATTTATTTATTTTTGCCTAGAGGGTACTGGGGATTCAACCCAGGGACCTCTACCACCTCATTCTACACCTTCAGCTCTTTATACTTTAAAAAAATTATTTTGAAACATAGTCTCACAAAGTTGCTGAGACTGGCTTTGAACTTGCAATCTCCTCTCTCAGCCTTCTAAGAACTGTTATTGTAGGTGTGCACCAGCTGACCTGGCTTTTGTCTTTTTTTCCCCTTAAATGTGTCTCATATTGAATTTGAACAGTTCCCATGGACAGTGACTTCTTCAATTAAATTTGGGAGGCCTTCTGTGATGGCTCCTCTGCTCTCTATCCCATAATACTACAAACCCTTCTTTCTCAGATTATGGTCTGTGGAGCAGCATAGGCCTCACCTACAAGCTTGTTAGGCAAGTGTAGTCTCAGATCTGACCCAAAGACCCATTAGATTTGAATCTATATTTCCTCAAGATCTCTAGAAGATTCATAAACACATTAAAGTTTGAGAGGCCCTACTGTAAATTATTATAAAGACAATGTATTACCTCTTACAAGTACTAAAATTTGAAGAGAAGGAAGGAGTATATAAGCAAGTAATTATTCAGATGTATGAGCCAGAAAGGGAAAGTATTGGAAAGTATAGATCAGAGACCTTTGCCCCCTCTACCTATGGAACCAGCCACTGGCATCCATTCCCTCTGAATGTCCCATGAGACCTGTTGTTTATCATGTTGACTACATCACAGAGAGCTGGTCCATGTCTTCATGATGTCAAGTAAATACAGCCAGGGGAAGATGTGCCCTTTGCTGGATTTCAAATCCACTGCTGCATAACTGTTGTTATGAAAAATAATATTCAGAATTCTTCTTATGAAGAATTAAAGACTCCTTGAAATTATGTGTGCATTTACATATATGTCTACACAGAATTTAGAATCCATTTAATGATCAAATCATTTCTTTAACTGAACAATTCACTGCTCACCTGAGCACAAGAATTACTGAGGTACCTGGTACCTTTTGCAGGAGTTGGTAGATAGTTATTGTGAACCCATGAAGGGCTATACTCCACACTGGGGTGGGTTTCAAACTGGAACATATCCTAACATCATCTGCAGAGCTTGTTGTTGTTGGTTTTTTTTTGTATTTTTTTAAATTTATTTTTTATTGGTGCAATGTATTCATACATCATAATGGTATAATGAAAATACTTTTGTAGACATACATGCACACATCGCCCAGTTAGCCCCTACCCGATCCCCGCCCCGTTCCCTCCCCATCCCTCCTTCCCATGCTTGGCTTAGTGGTTGACATCTAGTTTTATAGCAATTTATCCAGTATTAACGATGATAATCTCACATAACAGTTTCATGTGTCTGATACCAAGCTTTTGATAACTTTTTTAAAATTAATTAATTTATTTATTTTTATTGGTGCACTGTATTTATACATCATATTGGGATACAAACTTTTGTAGATATACATGCACACATCGCCCAGTCAGCCCCCACCCGATCCCCACCCCATTCTCTCCCCATCCCTCCCTCCCATGCTTGGGTTAGTCGTTGACATCTAGTATTATAGCAATTCATCCAAAATTAAAAATGATAATCTCACATAACAGTTTTATTTGTCTGATACCAAGCTTTTGATGACTTAAAGATAACATTTCAATATTTCTTTTTACTTTCTTTCTTACCAGAGAATATTTTTTTTCTATTTTTTTTAGGTGAAACTATCATATATTTATATATTTATTTTTCAGAAAAAAAATCTATCCTAATATGGAATATGGACTCTAGATACCCAAAATGATCATGAAAAAGAACAAAGCTAGAAGATATATATTTTCTGATTTCAAACCATATAAAGCTACAATAATTGAAACAGTGTAGTACTATTCTAAAGGAAGATATATAAACCATTGGAGTTAAATAAAAGCCTAGAGCTAAATTCTTCCCTATATTGTCAAGTTATTTTTGACAAGGTTTCCACGAACATTTGGTGGTAGAAATAATAATCTTTTAACTAAATATTGTTGAAACATAATAATTACATGGAAAAGAATAAAGTCGGACCCTTACCTAATCCCATATACAAATATTAACTCAAAATAGATAAAAGACCTAGATATAAATCTTAAGACTATAAACTTTTAGGAGAAAATCTGGGTCATAAAACCTCACAACATTGAAATTGGCAGTGATTTCTTGGATATGATTTCAATGGCACAGGCAACAGAAAAGTATACAAACTCCCTAAAAAAAAAATATTGTATATCCAAAGACAATGTAAACAGAGTTAACAGTTACTAATAGAATGGGATAAAATATTTCCAAATGCTATATCTGAAGGTATATTAATATTCCAACTAGAAATCCTAAAAATTAACAACAATAAAGGCAAACAATACCATTTAGAGATAGGTAAAAGACTAACATAAGTAATGAATCTCCACAGATAACCAATCTTAGTTGACTGTTTGATGGAAACTCTTGTTTCTCTGGTTCTGGTGTGTGTTACCTATTTCTTCTTTGTAGTTAATCTCTTTGAGTATTTTCTCTAGTGCTGGTTTTGAAGACATAAATTCCTTCAGTTTCTGTTTGTCGTGGAAGCTTCTTATTTCTCCATCTAATTTGATAGAAAGTTTTGCTGGGTAGGAAATTTTTGGCTGGAAGTTGTTTTCTTTCAGACTTTGGAATATGTTACTCCAAGCCCTTCTGGCTCTCATGACTTGGTTTGGGAAGTCTGGAGTAATTCTAATTGGTTTGCCTCTGAATGTCACTTGGCCCTTTGTTTTTGTTGCCTTTAAGATTCTCTGCTTGGCTTCCACATTGGTCATTTTGACAATTATGTGGCGTGGGGATCCTCTTCTCCGATCCTGTCTAAAGGGAGTTCTATAAGTTTCCTGGACCTGTGTATCAACCTCTTGCTCTATGTTTGGAAAATTTTCTGCTATTACTTCCTTGAAGAGATTGTTGATACCTTTGGTTTCACTTTCTTTTCCCTCCTCTATTCCAATTATTCTTAGGTTAGCTCTCTTAAAATGGGCCCTATTATTTCTACAGTTATTTTCCTGATTTGATCTTCTATAAATCTCTGAACTTCTGTTTTATCAGGTTCTGATATTGTGGGGTTGTGGGCATTCATTGCTCCATTGTTATTCCTCTTTCCCATGATTTTGGAAGTTTGTGCCTTCTCTGGGTTCTTCCCTGGGTCACTACGACTTCACTTAAGGTGCTGTGGATCTCGAGTCTGTGGTATCTCAGTTCCCACTTCATGTCGCGGCTCCGGCTGCAGCACTGTGGTCTGGTTTCTGGTGTCTTTTTTTTCCAGTCCTCTTTTTCTCTGTCCCTTAAAATTACATTTTTTGTTTCTCTGCTGATGGTGTTTTCTGTCTATGAAAGGCGTTGATTTTGTGGTAATAGAGATTGGTTGTTAGCGGGGCTCGTAAGCCCCGTTTTGCTCCGTCACCATCTTCCCGGAAGTTCTCCAGAGCTTGTTAATACATGAATTACTGGGCTTTTTCTTCAGAGTTTATGATTAATAAATCTACGTGGTGCCTAGGAGTTTGCATAGGTAACAGTTCCCAGGTGATGCTGACGGATAATATTGCTGGTTCTGGCCGTAACTCAAGAACCATCATTATAGAGAATCTCCTTGTAAAACATTTGGCCTCATTCATTGAAGTGGATGACCTCTCTCTAGCTCAAGAGTCAGCTTTGGCCTTCAGCTTGATTTCATTCATTCTCTTATTGTTTGTTACTACAACATCAGCCCAGGATTTAAGATCTGGTTACTTGGGGAAGGCGGTTGTCTGGCAGAGACTATGAAGGTACATGGCTTCTTGGAAGAGTGGTGACATTTTCTAGTCTTTCTTACATCTAGATGTGACATGAATACATTCTGGTCAAGTAGATGTGTGGGCAGAAGTGATAGAATATATGTGCCATGCCATTAAAAAAAAAAGCACTTTCTATTCCCTCATATTCTTCTTGCTGCCTTGGATGTGGACATGATGGGTACCATCTTGGACCAAGAAGAAACATCAAAGCAAAGATGCTAGACAAAAAATGAAGGGGGATGGGCTGTCTGACCTTAGGGAGCTATCATACCATTCTGACTGCTTAATGGCCGAAGTGTCAGGTTAGAAATGACCACCTCTCTTGTTGAGGTCACTTTTATTTTAGGGCAAGGATGCAGAAGTCCCACTGATGTTCCACCTAATACCACAGGATGCTATGACTGTTCTGTTTACTGGAGAGAGCCTCTGAATACTTTTTCAGGGCAAAGAACCATTAGGGAGCTTGGAAGAACAGTAGAGAGGACTTTGTTTTTTCCATTCATTGGTATATGCTCAAAAAGAAAAAAAGTACATTTCTTCTTTTATAAATAATATGGAAAAGAGTGATATTGAAGCTATATAGAGAACAAGATTTTAAGAGGCTTTATGTGAATCTAGACCAAATCTTAAAAAAAAACTGAGCCCTTGGTGTCTCTCGCCTATATTATTATCAGATCAAGAGCAATACTTATAGGGTAAATCTGTTAACTTTCTTCTATTTATTTTTGCCATGATGATTGAACCTCAGGGGCATTCTACCTCCAAGTTATACCCCCATTTCTTTTTATTTTTTGTTCTGAAATGGCATTTCACTAGGTTACTGAGAGTCTCACTACATTGCTGAGGTTGGTCTCAAACTTGTGATCCTCCTGTCTCAGCTTCCCAAGCACTGGATTACAGACCTGAGACATTATGCCCTCTGGGGTAAACCATTTGAACTGTCAAAAGAAGGAAATTTCATGGTTTCTGTGTACCTGGACTTGAGCAAGGAATTTGAAATAAAGTCTCTCATGATAGATCTGTGAACAAGACAGAGAAATGAGGATTGAAGTTCACTATAGTTAGAATTGTTTGACCAAGTATACTTGAAATATTTATTCATGGTCCTATTCTAACTAAATGTATCATTTAAGATGTTTTACTATAAATCCTAGAAACCCAACAAATAGTGGCTGGGGCAATATGGACACAAATATTTCTCATAGCTAGAATTCTGGAGATAGGCATATCAGGCCAGTTCAGAAGGTCTTCTGTGCTTGTCATATTGTCTCCCATTCACACTTGTTACCTCATGGTCGCAAGTTGGGTGCCATGGCTCTAGGCATTACAACTACATTCAAAGGCAGAAGTTATTCAGTAAGCTGTTTATAGAGCATGTCTTAGCTTGACCTTACTTTCTTTTTTTAATGGGAGCAAAATATTTTCCTCATTCTTCTTTGTACACGCCTTAATATGTACCACTAGCTAACCCCCACTAGCTGCAAAGAAAGCTGGAAAATGGGTTTATGGCTATTTTTTATTTTTTATTTTATACCTAAAAGAGAACAAGGGATATGAAGATGGGGAGAAATGGCTAGTGCATAAATTGGCCAGTTATTTCTACTTTCCTGGGAAAGATGGGGAGTATTTCCTAGGGCTTTGGGCAGCTAGCATGAGAAGACTGTTTGTCAACAGCTTGAAAGAGACAAGAAGGTCACGGTTATAGTTTTCAAATGACAGCTGCTGAGGACCATTAATATACTGAATTGCAGAATTTGGTTTAGAAAGTTCAATTTGCCAAAGATAAAAGCTTCATATTAATATGAAACAAATGACCTGAGGATAAGCATCCAGATATACCTGGCCTGGCTCGACATCAGTAAATGTGGAAAAGTCATTGGGGTTTAAGTTGGTCACTAATTCCAATATGAAAAACTGAGAGGATTAGCACAGTACTCAATTCACAGAAATAAAAATACACAAAAAAACACAAATTGTGAGTAATTAGGTGAGAGACCAGTTCTCTTCTTTTTTTGGTGATTTTTATCTCTATTACTCATTTATTCATCCATGCAAAGACAGTCTTATTTATTATATTTATGTGCTGGACATAGTGGCAGGCACTTGCAAACATTAATATCAAAGAAAGCAACATGTGACAAAACTATGTCATTAAAAAGTAGGATAAGCCAGCTGTGGTGGCACAGGCTTGTAAACCCAGTGCTTGGGAGGCTGAGACAGGAGGATCGCACAGGTTTGAAGCCAGCATCAGCTACTGAGTGAGGCTCTCAGCAACTAAATGAGACACTCTTACCAAATAAAGTATAAAATAGGTCTGGGAGTATAGCCAGGAGGTAGAAAAGTCCATGGATTCTACCCCCAGTACCAGTACCACACACACACACACACACACAGATAACCCCCCCCCAAAAAAAAAAAGTCAAGGACACCGTGAGACTGGGTAAGTTGAGGTTCTGATCTGGGTTTTGGGGATTCAGGAAGAATTTCTCGAAGGAAGTAGTGTTGTCTGCTGGGATCAGGGGAGGAGAAGAAATTGGCCAAGTTGATTCACAGTGAGGAAGCACAGATGGGCAGAGAACAGCCATCACTCTTAGAAGGTGCAGAGGTGGGAAGCGGCAGAAGATTGAGGAAATGAAAGACCTGTGTGGTTTTCAGAGGGGAAGAGAGTGTGGGTGCAGGAGCGCGTCTAGAGATGTACTGCAAGAGCAGGCAGTGATAGGTCTTGTACAGACCCTGATAAAAAGGTGACCTCTACCCTGAAAGCTTTAGAATACATTGAGCAATTCTCAGCAGGCAGGAGAAAGGTATGGCCCGCTGTGTCCTAGAGAGAAATCCCTGGTTGATGGGTACAGAATGGGCTGGAAGGGGCAGAAGTTGATGTGGAGAAACTGGTTAACAAGCAATCACCTTCTGGCTACAGAGACACGGGTGGACTGGGCTTTGGAGGCAGAGAGAAGGCGAAACACCTAGGATCTGAAGGTGGATTAGATGTGGGGCGAGGGAAAGGATGTTTTGAGATGACCCCTTCTTTTCTGACTTTGCAAGCACTGGAGGAGGAAGGGCATTGGAGAGGGGGGTAGAGGTTCGTTGGACATCTGCAGGTGCCTTTGAGATGTCCAAGGGGCGTGGTCAGCAGGCAGCCTGCGGGGTTCATGGGCCTGCAACTCAAGGAGGTCAAACAGGGGCCACCCGCTTAGAGATGCTGAGCACAGGAAGAGGACCTCGGGGTTGGAGAGCCCACTGAGAATAACAGCACGTCTAGGCACAAGCCCTGACGAGCCAGCATTCAAGTAAGACAAAAGAAAGAGACCTGGCAGAAGACAGGAGGAGAGGGAGGCTGGGGGTGGGAGGAAATCCCAGCGCAGCTCTGAAGAGGCCAGAGGAAGAGAGTGGAGAGGAGCATGTGGTCCACACCGTGGAACACCTCCGGCTCGCTGCGTGCATTTTGGGGAGGAAGGAGTGAAAGGCAATTGAAATACTTCCTCCTCGTTGAGCATATTTAATGAATCATGTAGAAAATCCCCAATTCTCAACATTTAAATTGTGTGAGTTTAACCTTTGATCCATCTCACTTTGTAAACCACTCAACCTAAATTACTTTTTGGTGATTATTTTTTCCCCTCCTTCTGTGAGCCAGCGGCCCAGAATAGAAAACCAGTTTCCAGCTCCTCAGTTCTAGAGGTTTGCATTTCAAAAGACCCTCAGCACCAGCCCGCAGCGCAGGAGTGGGCTTTCAGTGGGTCCTGTCTCTCTCCATGGTTGGAGCACAGTCGGGAGCTGAGGTCCTGTTGACCTCCATTTGGCCTTAATCTACCCTGCATTTCAAAGCGGATCAGGGGACTCTTTGAACAAGCCCTCCCTGCACCGGGTGTCCTTCCCAGCGGCCTCGGTTGAACTAGACAGGAGTCCCATGAATTGTTAATGCTGATCCCAAGCAGGGCTTCCAGTAATTCCTGCCCTGATGTCTCTTCTCCAGCTAAAAATTACATTCCAAAAGAGGCAGAAGGCCATCCTTAAAAAAATCCCAGAATTGACCACAGGCAAGCTAGAGAGATGAGAAATTAAGGTGTGAAATCCAAGTTTACATGTTATCTTTTCAGGTAATTAATTGGTGCTTATAAATTGTGCCTACATTTTTTCTCTTTTTCTGCCAGTTGGGATGATTTCATATATATATGGAACTGTATATGCATATATATCCACTTTAAATATATATCAATGTGACTATATAAACAGATATATGCATATATTACCTGTTGTGAATATATAACTTCATATATATTATATATATTTAGAAGCGCACATATATTGCCTGCTGGGGATTGAACCCAAGTCCTCCCACATACATGCTAGTACTTTATTTTTGGTTCATGTTAACTTTCTTCTTTTTAATACTGGGGATTGAATCCAGGAGCATTCTACCTCTGAGCTACGCCCCTAGCCCTATTTTATTTTTTGTTTTGAAAGAGAGTCTTGCTTAGTTGCTGAGGCTGGCCTGGAAGCTATGATCCTCTATCACAGCTTCCCAAATACTGGATTATAGGCGTGAGCTACTATGCCCAGCTTTCCAAAATATTTCTAACAGTTGTCTTATTTATTCATTTATTTTTTTGTTACTGAGGATTGAACTCAGGGACATTCTATCTCTGAGGTATGTTCCCAGCCTTTTTTATTTTGAAACAAGATCTCACTAAATTGTTGAGGCGAGACTCAAGCCTGGGATCCTCAAGTATTGGGATTACAGGCCTGTGCTACGGTACCCAGCTTTGTCTTTAGCATTAGAATTGCTGTGTCAAGTAGATTTGGTTGAATAGAGTAGAATTTTGTATCCTTTAACACACACACACACACACACACACACACACACACACACACACACACATGTGCACACACGTGTGATTATTTCTAATCTCAGACATCTGCTCTGTGTCCTGGCTTCTGGTGAATTCCCCTGCTGCACCCCTTGCTTCTTTGGCCTGCAGTTTCTCCCCCCTGCAGCTCCTCTTCCTTGTGCAGGGAGTTCTCTCCAGGCGCAGTGGCACCTGGCAGTGAAAGAAGAAATAATTAACTGTCCCTGAGCAGTGTTCCCCCATGATGTTTGCCCTGCTCAGATTTCAGCCTTGAGTCAGGGAGAGACGTGAATGGAACACACTTGCAGGAAAAAGCTTCCCTTTCCCATCCATAGTGAGTGTTGGGAAAGGGATTAGAACAGCACCAGGTATGAAGCCTTTCTTAATATTATCAATGTGGGAGTCACAAAGTTCCAGGGTTTAAAAGGACCTTCTGGGGCCGTTTAGTTCAGTCCCCTGCCTCCGGCCAGGCTGGGACTTGGATTCTTTGATGCAGACTTGAATTCTTTTAGCTGTATCTGCTTTTAAATGGCCTCTGGGATAAGAACATCACTTGTTGCCCAGTCCCAGTCCATAAAATGCAACAGAAATGGAGACAGCTCACTCTGAGGCAAGCCGAGGCCTTGCTGTCAGTAGATGAGGCACCTGAGAGCTGGCCTGCGCGGTGCGGCTTCTGGGCTTTTCTACATTTCCTCCTTTTTCTGCTCTCATTTTAGCTGTTGTCTTACAACCTTGACAGTCCAAAGGCGCTTTCTTCCTTGCTCCAAACTCAGTCCTTCTGCTGTCTCTTAAGCAGGTCCACTTAGCTTGGGCCTTCAGGGAGAAAAAGCCAGCTCACCCCTGTCTGAGCTGGATTATCTTTCATAGACTCAGAAGTCGTTATTTTTATTTCTGAGCTAAATTTTGCCCCACATGATCTAGGTCATTATTTTAAGCACTTTATTACATACTCCATCCAATTGGTGATATTGATGAAAATAAAAAATTAAGAAAGAATTGCCCATGATCCTGCCTCTTCAGTGGCTCAAACATTTTATACCTAAGAGCTTCTTTCTAGTACAAATTTATATATATGTAGTTTTTTTTTTTTTTTTTTTTTTTTTTTTGCGGTACTGGGGATGGAACCCAGGGGCATTATATCTCCGAGCTACACCCCCAGCCCTAGTTTTTAGTCTTTTTTTTTGTTTTTGAAACAGGGTCTCACTGAGTTGCGAAGGGCCTCACCAAGTAGCTGAGGCTGTCCATGAACTGTGATCCTCTGGTCTTCGGCTACTGAATGCTGGGATTACAAGTATGCGCCACCACACCTGGCTTTTTATATATGTAGTTTTTAAAAACAGTGCTTATATTAGACATTAGCTGATCTAACATTCTGTTTTGTTTTCAAATTTTATTCATTTGTTTATTTTAGTACTGGGTATTGAACTCAGGAATATTTTACACTCTCAGCCCTGTTTTATTTTGAACCAGCATCTTGCCAAGTTGCTGAGGACCAGGCTAAGTTGTTGAGGCTGGCCTTAAACTCGCAATTCCCTTGTCTCAGCCTCCCAAGTACTAGGATTCAGGTATGCACCAGCATGCCCAGCTACCATTTTTAAAAAATTGGGCATTTAAATATTTTCAATTAAAATTTTGAAGAAATTGGTTTCAGAGGTAATAGAACTCATCAGAAACCCCAAAAGTTGGCAGCTAGACAAAGAGATTCAAAGCCCAGAGTGGTCTGAAGTCTCACTGATGCTCAGATCCCAGACATTGCTGGAAGGATGTGATTCCACCTCAAGACATCTGGACAGAGTCTCACTCACTTAGCTGCTGTCAGAGCCCAGATTAGCTCAGTATTATGAGATAATGCCCCACTATCCAGCTCTCCTGAACCACTTGTGCTCTTGAAGCATGGCAGAAAAAGAGGCATGCTGTTTTCTGGAGTAAATATGGTTTACTTCAGCCGCTACAATTCATTGACATATAATAATAATAAAAATGCTGTGAGACAAAGTAGAAACATGTGTCCTGAATAGTTAAAATAATTAGAGCCATGAATAGCTTAGAGGTTGGAATTAGCTCACATGGATTTTAAAATAGCTATTATAAATATGATTTTTAAAAAATTTAGTGGGACAGATGGATAACCTGTGTAAACAAATAGAGAGTTTCGGAGAAAATGTGCAAAATACTAAAAGGAATCAAATGAAAATGCTAGAATTGAAAAATACCAGAATTGATTTTAATAACTGAACTGATAGGTCCAATAGGAGAAAGGATCAATAAACATGAAGGGAGGTTAATAAATATTATACATTCTGAGAATAGTAAGAAAGAACATCTGAGACCCTGGGGATAGTATCAAATGACCTAACATAAGTATAATAGGAGAGAAAGAGTGGGGGGGAAGGGAGAGGGAGGATAAGAGATAGATAGATAGATAGATAGATAGATAGATAGATAGATAATGGGGCAAAGAGATGTTTGAAGACATAATGGCCACAGATTTTCCCAAACTGATGAATTATATCTTCTCATGGGTCTAAGAATCTCATTGAGCTTCAAGCAGAATAAGTTAAAAATAAACCATAGGCAAATTGTAGTCAGCATCCCAAAAAATAGAGGTAAAGAGAAAACCATCAAATTACCCTGGGTAAAAAGACATTATTTATAGAATGATGGCAGATTTTTCAAGGGAAATAATATATACACACCCCTATACATTCTTTAAAATACTATTTACTTTAAGATATTATCTAAAATACAGTGATAAAAATGTAGTGAGGGATTGTAACATATGTAGAAATAAATTATGAGGGTAGGAGATACCTTTATAGATCCCTAAAGTATTCATATAACAGTTTAATATTATTTTGCTATGGTAGATAAAGATTCATATTTTAACCTCTAGTTTGTCATTGTAAAATGACACAACAGATAAACTGGAATAACAACACCCAGCAAAACACAATAAAACCTGATTAACCCAAAAAAGATAGAAAATTAGGAATGGGGGAAAAAGTCCATCATATCAATAATGACATTAAGTAAAATAGAGTAACATTCCATGTAAAAGGCAAAGCATCTCAAGTTATAAAAAGAAGCAGGATCTAATATTTACTGTTTTTATGGGAGAAACTTTATAAAAATAGGTTGATAGTTGGGTAGGCAGACACCAGAGAAGCATTTAGCATAAGAAAGATGATCTTATTTTACTAATGTAGAAAAAGAGACATCAAAAAAGTACTGCCAGAGATAAAGAGAGTTACTTCACAATAATGATGACTCTCATACTGATCAAAATTAACTGGGGTCAGAGGTGCTGTGTGAAGGGAAGTCTCTGTGACCTTTGCAGGAAGGATCTCCTAAGACTACAGGACAAGAAGGAACTGGGCGCATAACAGGAGCAGACGGACCCTTTACTGCAGAGCTAAGGGCTCATAAGTGTGGGGAAGTGTGGGCACTTTGGTCTTAGGAGCCACCAGGTGATGCCTGTCCCCTTGACCACAAAGAACCTCCCATTCCCATGGTGGCAATTTATGGGTATGCCTTGAAATACGAAATGTGGGAAAGCTCTGTTTTGTCACTTCTGTTCCCTCAGGACCTCCCTGGCTCCTTCCTTCTGCTGCCATGTTCCTGTTGCAGGTTCCCACCATTCCCTTGGGACCAGCAGGGCTCTGACAACTGGGATCTGGTCTTTGACAGTCCCTGGGGCCATGGAGGACCTGCTGATGGCTACAGAACTTTACCAGAGGTCATCCTGCAAATGCTATGCAGGATTGAAGGCCCTGCTTAAAAGTACACATCTAAGTCCAGGCCTCAGTGGCACTACCCAGGAGATGGTGTGGAACTTCCTGAAGACAAAAATCAACTTTTAAATGCAGGGAGAAAAAGTTTGAAATAACTTTATTTTTTATTTTTTGGCCTGGATAACAAAAAAGTAAAGTTTCTGAGCTCAGGAATACTGAGAAGGACGATGAAGTGCGGAGTCTTTTTTTTTTTTTTTTTTTTTTTGATAGAGGCCAGCCTTGAGAAGTAGTTATCAGAAGTGCTGAGCCTGGAGGCAAATAATAAGAAACCAAAAAGGCCCTTCTTGAGGTTAAAATAGACGCCACAGCATAGAATCATAATACTAAAAAAGAATCTAAATGTCCAGAATGAGAGTTGGTAGGCATCATATCACAAGAACACAGTCGCTGGAAGATGAATCAGAAGCCATTAAGTCCTAAGTGGCTGAAACACAAACATCCTCAAAGTTATATTAGGAAAAGGAGCACTAAGGCTAACAGGAAAGACAGGTGTGATGCGAGGTGTGGAGGGATGCATTAGTCAGCTCTGCATCATCATTTTGGCTTAGGGTTCCTGAAGGTTCAAGTCCAAGATTGGGTGGTACCCATTGGTTTGGGCCTCTGGTGAAGATGGCACACAGGGTGGAAGAGTGTATGGGGTGAATGTTTACATCTTGAGCCAGGAAGGGAAAAAAAAGAGGAGGAAGAGGAAGAAGAAGAGGGAGTATAGGGAATATCCCTTTAGAGGGCAGACCTCCAAAGACCTAAAAACCTCCCACTAAGCCCCACCTCCTAAAGGTTTCACAATCTCCCAACACTGCCACGTTGAGGACCAAAGCTTTAACACGTGGCCTTTGGGACAGTCAATATCCAAACCATAGCAACGAATATGCCCATCTTTAGCCCACCTTCAGGCTGAACAATGGAAAAAATGAGAAATTCAATGTACAAAAAAAGAAAGGTTAGATGACTCTATAGTAGCAATTCTCAAATTTTTAGTTTTATAATCTCTTTACAGTCTTAAAAATTATTGAGGACCCCAAAGGGCCATTTGTTTATTTGGGTTATATTTATTGATATCTATTCTGTTAGAAATTTAAATGGAGAAATGTTAAAAAATTTACGCATTGTCATATCTATCATAATAATTATCACAATTATTTGCATTTATTTATTATTATATATCCCTTGCATTTTAAAATGAACAACACACGCTTTGATGTATAGTTGCACCAGTAAAAGTATAAAAAATGAAAAATAACAAATTTTTATGGAAATCCTCCCAATTTTTTCCAAAACAATTCCATCACAGAGCAGAACAGAGCATACTAGTGTTGTTTTACAGATTATAATTCTTTTTGAAAGTTTGGCCTAATAGAAGATTGCTGAATTCTTATATATGCTTCTGCATTCAGGCTGTTGCAGTATGCTATTTCAGTTTAAGTACAGGAAGAAAATCCTGTCTTATATAAATATGTAGTTGGAAAAGGGAGGAGAATGTTAACAGGCTTCTTATAAAATTGTGAGTACTTTTTATTACTACTAAAATTTGATAAGTGTTTATTAAAGGATAGTTGCAGTGTAGAATCTGATATTATATAAATGAAAATTTTATACTGGATTACATTGAAATTCATTGGTCTATCATGTACTCTGAATCCTTTTCCTTTATATGATTTTGTAACATCATGTATTGGCTACTGGAAGAAAAATTGGATCACTGAAGACTTGGAGTTATTCAGATCTTCCAAATGTTGACATATTTGATTATAAAATATCAAAATATTATATTTGTTCATAACACTGCTTGTTTAAACAAAGTCTTTTAAGTATTGGGAAGCTGTCAAGCTCATGGAGACAAATACAATTTTTTGCAAAACCCTGAAATTCACTTGAAAAGTTGAATTACTGGCAAAGAAACAAAACAAAACCCCTCCAAAACCAAACTAAACCAAAAAACCCAAAACCTATTAGTTTCCCTAAGATGATAGACATTCTCATAAAAATGTCTGCCAATATCTAAATCTGTATTTTGTTAGTTGTTCTTTCAAGTGAAAATAGTTTTCTATATACAAAGTGGCTACTTTAGCTTACAACTCAATTAATTGCACACATACGTTCCCTCTAGAAGACCATTATACCTCAGTGTGAAGCAGAAGGATGTTATGTGGACATCCCATCTTGTTCAAAATACTAGAACAGCAACTTATATTAAGAGGTCAAATTTAAATTGGTGTTTATTTCCTGTTCCATCAAGTATATTCTTTTTTTTTTTTTTTTTTTTTTTTTTTTGTAGTACTGGGGATGGAACCCAGGGGCATTCTACCTCTGAGCTACACCCCAGCCCTATTTTTTATTCTTTTTGTGAAATAGGATTTCACTCAGTTGCAAAGGCTTACTGAGTCATTGAGGCTGTCAGTGAACTAAGATCCTTCTATCTCAGCCTCCCAAATGCTGGGATCACAAGTGTGTGCCACCACACCCAGCAAGGATATTCTTAAGTAAAGATAGCTTTTTTTTTTTTTTTTTTTTTTTAATTTTATTTTATTGGTGCACTGTATTCATACATCATAGTGGGATACAAACTTTGGTAGACATACGTGCACACATCGCCCAGTCAGCCCCCACCCGATCCCCACCCCATTCCCTCCCCATCTCTCCTTCCCATGCTTGGCTTAGTGGTTGACATCTAGTATTATAGCAATTTATCCAAAATTAAAAATGATAATCTCACATAACAGTTTCATTTGTCTGATGCCAAGCTTTTGATGATTTAAAGATAACATTTCAATATTTCTTTTTGCTTTCTTTCTTACCAGATCATATTTTTTTCTGTTTTTTTTGTTGAAACTATCATATATTTATATATTTATTTTTCAGAAAAAAATCTATCCTAATATGGAATATGAATTCTAGATACCCAAAACGATCTTGAAAAAGAACAAAGCTAGCAGATATATATTTTCTGATTTCAAACCATATAAAGCTACAATAATTGAAACAGTGTAGTACTGTTCTAAAGGCAGATATATAAACCATTGGAGTTAAATACAAGCCTAGAGCTAAATTCTTCCCTATATTGTCAAGTTATTTTTGACAAGGTTTCCACGAACATTTGGTGGTGGAAATAATAATCTTTTAACTAAATATTGTTGAAAAATAATAATTACATGGAAAAGAATAAAATTGGACCCTTACCTAACACCATATACAAATATTAACTCAAAATAGATAAAAGACCTAAACATAAATCTTAAGACTATAAACTTTTAGAAGAAAATCTGGGTCATAAAACCTCACAACATTGAAATTGGCAGTGATTTCTTTGGCACAGGCAACAGAAGAATATACAAACTCCCTAGAAAATAAAAAAAATATTGTATATTCAAAGACAATGTAAACAGAGTTAAAAGTTACTAATAGAATTGGATAAAATATTTCCAAATGCTATATCTGAAGGTATATTAATATCCCAACTAGAAATCCTAAAAATTAATAACAATAAAGGCAAACAATACAATTTAGAGATAGGTAAAAGACTAACATAAATAATGAATCTCCACAGATAACCAATCTTAGTTGTCTGTTGGATGGAAACTCTTGTTTCTCTGGTTCTGGTGAGTGTTACCTATTTCTTCTTTGTAGTTAATCTCTTTGAGTATTTTCTCTAGCGCTGGTTTTGAAGACATAAATTCCTTCAGTTTCTGTTTGTCATGGAAGCTTCTTATTTCTCCATCTAATTTGATAGAAAGTTTTGCTGGATAGGAAATTTTTGGCTGGAAGTTGTTTTCTTTCAGAGTTTGGAATATGTTATTCCAAGCCCTTCTGGCTCTCATGACTTGGTTTGGGAAGTCTGGAGTGATTCTAATTGGTTTCCCTCTGAATGTCACTTGGCCCTTTGTTTTTGTTGCCTTTAAGATTCTCTGCTTGGCTTCCACATTGGTCATTTTGACAATTATGTGGCGTGGGGATCCTCTTCTCCGATCCTGTCTAAAGGGAGTTCTATAAGTTTCCTGGACCTGTGCATCAACCTCTTGCTCTACGTTTGGAAAATTTTCTGCTATTACTTCCTTGAAGAGATTGTTGATCCCTTTGGTTTCACTTTCTTTTCCCTCCTCTATTCCAATTATTCTTAGGTTAGCTCTCTTAAGATGGGCCCATATTTCTTCAATGTCAGATTCCTGATGTCGGATATTTTTTCTGAGATTAGAAACTATGCGTTCATTTTTGGATTGCTCATCTTCTAAGAGCGAGATTCTGTTCTCCATGTGGTCTAATCGGTTGTTTGTACTTTGAATTGAGGCCTTTACTTCATTAATTGCATCCTTTATCTCTTTTTGGCTCTCTCTGAGTTCTTTTCGAAGCACCTCTATTATTTCTACAGTTATTTTCCTGATTTGATCTTCTAGAAATCTCTGATTTTCTGTTTTATCAGGTTCTGATGTTGTGGGGTTGTGGGCGGCATTCATTGCTCCAGTATTATTCCTCTTTCCCATGATTTCGGATGTTTGTGCCTTCTCTGGGTTCTTCCCTTGGGTCACTATGACTTCACTTAAGGTGTTCTGGATCTCGAGTCAGTAGTATCTCAGACCCCACTACTCCTTTACTGGGTTTTATCACAGAGTCTCTGACCCAGGGAGTCAATAGAGGCTGCTTTAAACTATGGGGGGTGCCAGGTTGCACGTTCTCCTATGGTGTGGTATCTCTGCCACCACCACTCCCTCACTGGGTACAGTGAGTACCTCAGTGAGGTACAGTACTGGGATTTCTCCTCTGTGGCCCACAATTTGACTCACTGTTCTTGAGTACGCAGATGTAGCTGTGCTGGATTCAGCGAATTCACTGCTGCTGCCGCCGCCGGTGGCAATATGGCGCCGCGGCTACGCCCTCGGCCATGAGGCTGGTGTATTTTTTCTTCTCTGGTTTTGATTTCCACTCTGAATCCCTGCAGCGTGTGCTGAGCTCAGCCACTGGGAGCTTTAAATCCTCTCTGCGCCGAAAGATCCCGCCTGGCTGTTCCTCAGCGGCTCACCTCTGCTTGCTGTAGGCGTCCGATGAGTTCGCCGCTGCCGCCGGCAGTATGGCGCTGCTGCCGCGTCCTCGGGCGCGTGTGTCTCCTCTGTGGCCCTGAGCTCTGTTCTCAGTCCGCTTTCTCTCTGGAGCCTGGTGGATTTTTTGTTTTTCTGGTGATGGTGTTTTCTGGCTATGAAAGGCGCTGGTTTTGTGGTAATGGAAATTGGTTGTTAGCAGGGCTCTTAAGCCCCGCTTTTCTCGGTCGCCATCTTTCAGCTTTTTTTTTAAAAAAAAAAAAAAACACCTGAGATTGCAAGGTGAAGAATATGACTACTAGTTCTTTTTGGTGCTTTTAATTCATATTTGTGTTACCCATCATGGTTTTTATATACTGTGTGTGTGTGTGTGTGTGTGTGTGTGTGTGTGTGTATACATGTGTGTGCACGCACACATGTACAGGGGGTATGGGGATTGAGCCTGGGGGCATCTACCTCCAAAATAACTCCATCTCCAGCCCTATTTTAATTTTTAATTTTTAGTTTGAAACAGGGTCTTAGCTACTGGTGGTCTTGATAAGTTGGCGAAGCTGGTTTCAAAACTATGATCCTTCTGTCTCAGCTTCACAAGAACTGTTATTACTGGCATGTACCACTGTACCCACTTTTTATATTCTTTTACAACTGTCAACAGTGAAAAATAGAGGAAATGCTGTCTTAGTATTATTACAAACATAGTTTTGGGGACTTCTTAGTCTCCGGAGGGAGTGTTGGGAGCTCTTGTAGGGGTTCATGAACCATATTTTGAAAACCAGTGCTTAGGATGGATGGACTAGGTTCTATATGAGAAGATACATGACATCAGGACAGGAAAAGTCTGACTTATCTGCCAGTGTCAGATGGCAGATTTGGCTACTGTCCTTGGAAAAGAGGAAGGTTGAAATGGAGATAAGGAAAAAGTGGGAGATTGAACAACATTTAGATGACCAGTAAACAGGAGCTTTGAGGAAACTAATTGATGCTACTCAACTAAATACTTTAATAAAAACCCTTGAAGTAGAGAGTAATTAAATGTGTATTCAACTAGTTAGAGAAGGCAAAATAATTACAAATTATATCACATTTCTCAAAATGAAATAATGAAGGAATTTTTGAAACCAGAAAATGTGAATACTAAAATGAAATCCAAAAGCTTCAGCATACATTTTTTAAGCTTGAATCATTTTTGGTCTTTTTTTTTTTTTTGTACCAGAGATAGATTGGGGATAAAAACTAGGGGATTGCCCACACAAGACAAGCGTTTAACCACTGAGCTACATCCCAACCCTTCAGCATGAATTTAAAGACTGAGGTGTGTCAAGACCATTTTTATTGCTATGAAAATATTTAAATCTAGGTAATTTATAAAGGAAAATAGTTTACTTAGCTCACAGCCTAGGAGGTTCAATAGCTTGGTACAACAACCTTCTGCCTGAGGGCTTTCTGCTGACATCACATGATGGGTGGCATCACCATGACAGTGTGTGCAAGGAGAAAACGAGAGAGAGAGAGAGGGAGAGAGAGAGAGAGAGAGAGAGAGAGAGAGAGAGAGGGAGGGAGGAGGAGAAAGAAGAGGAAAGAGAAGAAGGAGGAGGAGGAGGAAGGGAGGAGGAGGAGGAGGAGGAGGAGGAGGAGGAGGAGGAGGAGGAAGAGGAGGAGAAAAGAGCTCACATGACATGACAGGAAGCCATTCAAGGATTACACTTGCTCTTTAAAACCTGCTCTTGAGGGAATTATAAAGGGCCTACCAGAACTGCCTTGTTCCCTTCTGAAGGCAGTGCCCCCAATGAACTAACCACCTCCCTCGAGGCCCCACCTCTTAAAGATTGCAGCACCTCACCACCACCACACTGGGAACCAAGCTTCCACCATGTTGGGAGCCTTTGGGGACACACTTGAACTCTATTAGAACATAACACAGTGATAAGAAAACACCCAGAGAATTATCTTCTAGAATTATTCAAGATTGAGGGAAAAAGTATTATGACTGATAAAAACATGAGCCATGCTCTGAAGAGCTAGATGCCAACAATAAAAACAAAAATAAAAAAATTCCAAAGCTTTAGAAAAAAATGGAAGGACTTATTTATCCTTTGAAAAGTCAGACAATTGTTTTTTATAATGAAGTCTTTTTTTTATAAATATTTTATTGGTGCATTATAGTCATACATCTTAATGGAGTACAAGATAGTAGAGGCATACATACACCCATCACCCAATTAGTCCTTACCCAATTCCCACCCCATTTCCCCCCCTCCCTCCTTCTCATGTTTGGCTTAGTGATTGACTTTGATATGTTTGTTAATGTACCTTATGTACATTAGAGAATTTCCCTCCTTCCCCCTTCCATTCCCCTCAGTTAGGTCACCTTATGTGCTCATCTATAGTGTCTCCTTTTCATCTAGAGTTCCTCCTATGACCCATTTTCTCCCTAGTTTCGCATATTAGGGAGAGCATCTGATTTCTTATTTTTTGTGACTGACTAATCTCACTTAGCATAATGTTCTTCAGTTCCATCCATTTCCCTGTAAATGATGTAATTATGTTTTTCTTTATGGCTGAGGTAAAATTCCATTGTGTACATATTCCATAGTTTTGTAATCCATTCATCTGTTGATGGACATCTTGGCTGGGTCCATAGTTTGGCAATTGTGAATTGTGCAGGTATAGACATAGATACGCATGCATTAGTTTGGTAGTTTGGTTTCCTTTCTTTTGGGTAGATACGCAGAAATGGTATTGCTGGATCATATGGTAAGTTCATTCCTATTCTTCCAAGGATCCTCCATACTATTTTTCAAAGTGGTCGCACTAAATTGCAATCCCACCAACAATGTATTAGAGTTCCCACTTCTCCACATCCTCACCAGCATTTGTTGTTTGTGTTTTGAATGATTGCCATTATAGTTGGAGGTAGGTGAAATCTCAGGATAGTTTTTATTTGCATCTCTCTGATTGCTAATGATGCTGAGAATTTTCCATGCATTTATTGGCCATTTGAATTTCTTCATTTGTGAAGGATCTATTTAGTTCACTTGCCCATTTTTTGATTGGATTATTTATTTTCTTAGTGCTGAGTTTCTTGAGTCCTCTGTTTATTGTAGACATTAGTCCTCTATTGGAGGAGTAGGTAGCAAAGATCTTCATCCATTCTGTTGGCTCTTGGTTGAGGTTCTTGAGTTTCCTTTGCTGCACAGAAGTGCTTCAGTTTAATGCAATCCCACGTATTGATCTGCCTTTTAGTTTCTTGTTCCTTTGGGGTCTTATTGAGAAAATTTTTACCTGTGCCTATGTGGTGCAGTATTGGACCTATGCTCTCTTCAAGGATCTTCAAGGTCTCTGGTGTGATTTGCAAGTCTTTGATCCATCTTGAATTGACTCTTGTGCAGGGTGAGAAAGTGGAGGTTATTTCCATTTTTCTGCATATGGTTAACCGGTTTTGCCAACACCATTTGTTGAACAGGCTTTTTCCAGTGTATGTTTTTGGCTCCTTTGTCAACAATCAATTGGCTGTAAGCATGTGAATTTGAGTCTTTTATTCTGTTCCATTGGTCTATGTTTCTGTTTTTGTGCCAGTACCATGCTGTCTTTATTACTATGACTTTGTAGTATAGTTTAAAGTCAGGTATTGTGATTTCCCCTGCATGTTTTTTTGTCCTGAGAACTACTTTGGCTATTCTGGGTATTTTTGTTGTTCTAAGTGAATTTAAGGACTGATTTTTCTATGTCTGTAAGAAATGACCTTGGTATTTTAATGGATATTGTGTTGAATCTGTAGATCACTTTTAAAGTATGGCCATTTTGATATTTATTCTATCCATGAACATAGAAGATTTTTCCATTTCTAAGGTCTTCTTCGATTTCCTTTTTCAATGTTTTATAATTTTCTTTGTAGAGGTCTTTTACCTTCGTGGTTAAGTTTATTCCTAAGTATTTTATTTTTTTGTGGGTTATCCTGAGTGGAAGTGTTTTCTGGATTTCTTTCTGAGTGGATTTATGGTTGTTATACAGAAAAGCTTCCGAATTTTTAAGATTGATTTTGTATCCAGACACTTTGCTGAATTTGTTGATCAGTTCTATAAGCCTTTTGGTTGAGTTTGTTGGGTCTTCTAAGTATAGTATCATGTCATCTGAGAAAAGTGAAAATTTGTGGGTTTTTTTCCTATTTGTACTCCTTTGATTTCCTTTTCTTGCCTTATTGCTCTGGCTAGAGTCTCAGTACTATATTGAAAAGAAGTGGTGATAATGAACATCCTTGTCTTGTTCCTGTTTTTAGGGAGAATTTTCGCAGTTTTTCTCTATTTAATATGATGTTGGCTGTGAGACTATTATAGATTGCCTTTATGATGTTGAGGTATGTTCCTTCTATTCTGAATCTCTGCAGTGCTTTTAGCATAAATGGATGTTGGATTTTGTCAAATGCTTTTTAAGCATCTGTTAAAATGATCATATGATTTTTGTCATTGGTTCTCTTTATGTGATGACTTATATGGATTGATTTTTGTATGTTGAACCAGTCTCACATTCCTGGGATGAACCCTGCTTTGTCATAGTATATAATTTTCTTGATGTGGTTTTGAATGTGTGTTGCTAGTATTTTGTTTAGCAGCTTTGCATTCCAAGTTCATCAATTATATAGGCCTGTAGTTTTCCTTACTTGAGCTATCTTTATTTGGTTTTGGTATTATGTGATGTTGACTTCATAGAATGTATTTGGGAGAGTTCTGCTTCTATTTTATGAAATAGATTGAGGTATAATGGGGTTAGCTTTTCTATAAAGTTTTTATAAAGTTCACTTTGGAAAACATCTGGTCCTGGGATTTTGTTTGATGGTAGGTTCTTTATTGCTGCTTAAATCTTTTAGATTGCTATTGGTCAATTTAAATTTTCTATATCTTCTTGACTCAGTTTAAGAAGGTTGTATTTATGTAGAAAGTTGTCAGTTTCTTCCAGATTTGATATTTTGTTGAAGTATAGTTTTTCAAAGTAGTTTCTGATAATCCTCTGGATTTCTACATTGTTGGTGGCAATATCTCCTTTTTTATCTCTTATCTTCATAATTTGGATTGATTTTTTTGGTTAAGTTGGTTAGTGGTTTGTCTATCTTGTTAATTTTATCAAGAAACCAGCTTTTGGTTTTGTTGATTTTCCATTTTTTTTTTATTCTTTGTTGATTTCTGCTCTGATTTTAATAATTTCCTTTCTCCTACTGGATTTTGGGTTAGACTGTTCCTGTTTTTCAAGAGCTTTGAGGTGTGTCATTAGGTTATTTATTTAGTGATTTTCTGTTCTTCTCATGTGGGCACTCAGTGCTATGAATTTTCCTCTTAATACAGCCTTCAACATGTCCCAGAAGTTTTGATATGTTGTATCTCTATTTTTGTTTGCTTCTAGAAATTTCTTGATTTCACCCCTTACTCCTTTTATGACCCATTCTTCACTCAGTAGTGTGGTGTTCAGTCTCCACATGTTTGTGTAGTTTCTCTGGGTCTTCTTATAGTCGATTTCTAGTTTTATTCCATTATGGTCTGAAAAGACACAGGGAAGTCTCACCATTTCTTAAGTTGCTAGTGCTAAAACTTTGTGGCCTAGGATATAAGCTATTTTGTTTTTTTTAATTTTATTTTTTAATTGGTGCACTGTATTCATACATCATAGTAGGATACATACTTTTGTAGACATACATGCACACATTGCCCAGCCCCCACCCGATCCCCACCCCGTTCTCTCCCTATCCCCCCCTCCCATGCTTGGCTTAGTGATTGACATCTAGTATTATAGCAATTTATCAAAAATTAAAAATGATAATCTCACATAACAGTTTCATTTGTCTGATACCAAGCTTTTGATGTCTTAAAGATAACATTTCAATATTTCTTTTTGCTTTCTTTCTTACCAGAGAATCTATTTTTTCTATTTTTTAGGTGAAACTATCATATATTTATATATTTATTTTTCAGGAAAAAAAATCTATCCTAATATGGAATATGGACTCTAGGTACCCACAACGATCTTGAAAAAGAACAAAGCCAGAAGATATATATTCTCTGATTTCAAACCATATAAAGCTACAATAATTGAAACAGTGTAGTACTATTCTAAAGGCAGATATATAAACCATTGGAGTTAAATAAAAGCCTAGACCTAAATTCTTCCCTATATTGTCAAGTTATTTTTGACAAGGTTTCCACGAACATTTGGTGGTAGAAATAATAATCTTTTAACTAAATATTGTTGAAAAATAATAATTACATGGAAAAGAATAAAATTGGACCCTTACCTAATCCCATATACAAATATTAACTCAAAATAGATAAAAGACCTAAATATAAATCTTAAGACTATAAACTTTTAGGAGAAAATCTGGGTCATAAAACCTCACAACATTGAAATTGGCAGTGATTTTTTGGTTATGATTTCAATGGCACAGGCAACAGAAGAGTATACAAACTCCCTAAAAAATAAAAAACATATTGTATATCCAAAGACAATGTAAACACAGTTAACAGTTACTAATAGAATGGGATAAAATATTTCCAAATGCTATATCTGAAGGTATATTAATATTCCAACTAGAAATCCTAAAAATTAACAACAATAAAGGCAAACAATACCCTTTAGAGATAGGTAAAAGACTAACATAAATAATGAATCTCCACAGATAACCAATCTTAGTTGTCTGTTGGATAGAAAATCTTGTTTCTCTAGTTCTGATGTGTGTTACCTATTTCTTCTTTGTAGTTAATCTCTTTGAGTATTTTCTCTAGTGCTGGTTTTGAAGACATAAATTCCTTCAGTTTCTGTTTGTCATGGAAGCTTCTTATTTCTCCATCTAATTTGATAGAAAGTTTTGCTGGGTAGGAAATTTTTGGCTGGAAGTTGTTTTCTTTCAGAGTTTGGAATATGTTACTCCAAGCCCTTCTGGCTCTCATGACTTGGTTTGGGAAGTCTGGAGTGATTCTAATTGGTTTGCCTCTGAATGTCACTTGGCCCTTTGCTTTTGTTGCCTTTAAGATTCTCTGCTTGGCTTCCACATTGGTCATTTTGACAATTATGTGGCGTGGGGATCCTCTTCTCCGATCCTGTCTAAAGGGAGTTCTATAAGTTTCCTGGACCTACGTATCGACCTCTTGCTCTATGTCTGGAAAATTTTCTGCTATTACTTCCTTGAAGAGATTGTTGATCCCTTTGGTTTCACTTTCTTTTTCCTCCTCTATTCCAATTATTCTTAGGTTAGCTCTCTTAAAATGGGCCCATATTTCTTCAATGTCAGATTCCTGCTGTCGGATATTTTTTCCTAGATTAGAAACTATGCGTTCAGTTTTGGAATGATCATCTTCTAAGAGCGAGATTCTGTTCTCCATGTGGTCTAATCAGTTGTTTGTGCTTTGAATTGAGGCCTTTACTTCATTAATTGCATCCTTTATCTCTTTTTGGCTCTCTCTGAGTTCTTTTCGAAGCACCTCTATTATTTCTACAGTTATTTTCCTGATTTGATCTTCTAGAAATCTCTGATTTTCTGTTTTATCGGGTTCTGATGTTGTGGGATTGTGAGCATTCATTGCTCCAGTATTATTCCTCTTTCCCATGATTTCAGAAGTTTGTGCCTTCTCTGGGTTCTTCCCTTGGGTCACTATGACTTCACTTAAGGTGTTCTGGATCTCGAGTCAGTAGTATCTCAGACCCCACTACTCCTTTACTGGGTTGTATCACAGAGTCTTCGACCCAGAGAGTCGATAGAGGCTGCTTTAGACTGTGGGGGGTGCCAGGTTGCACGTTCTCCTATGGTGTGATATCACTGCCACCGCCCCTCTCCCACTGGGTCAAGTCCCAGTGAGTACAGTACTGGGATTTCTCCTCTGTGGCCAGCAATTTGACTCACTGTTCTTGAGTACGCAAATGTAGCTGTACTGAATTCGGTGAATTCGGTGCTGCTGCCGCCAGTGGCAACATGGCGCCGCTGCTACGCCCTCGGCTGTTGGGCTGGTGTTTTTTTTCTTGGTTTTGATTTCCACTCTGAATCCCTGCAGCGTGTGCTAAGCTCAGCCACTGGGAGCTTTAGGTGTCCTCTGCGCCGAGAAATCCCGCCTGGCTGTTCCGCAGTGGCTCCCCTCGGCTTGCTGTGGCCGTCCCGTGAATTCGCTGGTGCCGCCGGCAGTATGGCGCTGCTGCCGCGTCTGCCGCATCCTCGGGCGTGAGGATCTCCTCTGTGGCTCTGTTCTCAGTCCGCTTTCTCTCTGGAGCCTGGTGATTTTTTTTGTTTCTCTGGTGATGTTGTTTTCTGGCTTTGAAAGGCGCTGATTTTGTGGTAATGGAGATTTGTTGTTAGCGGGGCTCTTAAGCCCTGCTTTTCTCGGTCGCCATCTTCCCGGAAGTGGATATAAGCTATTTTGAAGAAAGTTCTATGAACAGTTGAGAAAAATATGAACTCTGGTATAGTTGGGTAGAATATTCTATATGTGTCTAGTAGGTCCATTTGGTTGGTGGTGTTCTTTATGTCTGAGACATCTGTACTAACCTTTTGTCTAGATGATTGGTGTAATAGTGTGAGAGGGGTGTTGAAGTCTCCTAGTATTATTTTATTGGGACTTATATGTTACTTAATGTCACAAAGAGTTTGTTTTATGAAAGTAGCTGCACCTATGTTTGGGGCATAAATGTTGACTATAGTTATTTCTTCTTGGTGGACTTTTCCTTTCATCAGTAGAAAATGATCTGCTTTTTCTCTTCTAATAAGCTTGGGCTTGAAGTCTAACGTGTCTGATATAGTTGCTACTTCTGCTTGTCTTTGAGTTCTGTTGGCATGGATTACCTTGCTCTAGCTTTTTAACTTTAGTTTGTTATTATCGTTACTTGTAAGGTATGTTTCTTGAAGGCAGCAGATAGATGGATTCTGATTTTTAATCCATTTTGCCACCTTATGTCTTTTTATTGGGGAGTTGAGGCTATTTATGTTCAGTGTAATTATTGAGAGATGACTTTTATTTCCTAACATTTTGAGTTTTAATTTCTGTTTGAGGTAGTGTTTGTTCTTCTTTGCTTAGTTGTTTGCTTGATGGACATTTTTATTTCTCTAGTTCTGGCATTACTCATTTCTTCTTTGTAGTTAATCTCTTTGAGTATTTTCTCTAGGGCTGGTTTGGAAGAAATAAATTCTTTCAGCTTCTGTTTGTCATGGAAGATTTTTATTTCCCCATCTAATTCAAGAAATAGTTTTGCTGGGTAGGAAATTTTTGGCTGCAAGTGATTTTCTTACAGAGTTTGGAATATATTATTCCAGGCCCTTCTGGCTTTCATGACTTAGTTTGGGAAGTTTAGAATGATTCCAATTGGTTTGCCTTTGAATGTCAATTGGTCTTTTTTTTGTTGTTTTTGCCTTTAAGATTTTCTCCTTGGCTTTTACATTTGGCAGTTTGACTATTATATGACATGGTGAATCTTTTCTCTGATCTTGTCTAAAGGGGGTTCTATAAGTTTACTGTATCTGTGTATTGACCTCTTGTTCTATGTTTGGAAAATTTTCTGATATTATTTTTTTGAATAGATTGTTGATCTCTTTGGTTTCACCTTTATTTCTTCTTCTATGCCTATTCTTCTTAGGCATATCTTTTAAGATGGGCCTATGTATCTTCAGTGTCCAATTCATACTATTGAATTGTTTTTTTTCTAAATTATATAAGTTTGTTTTTGTAGTGTTCATTTTCTAAAAGCGAGATTCCATTCTCCATGTAGTCTATTCTATTGTTTATAGTTTGAATTGGTGCCTTCACTTCAATTATTGCATTTTCTATTTCTTTCAGACTCTCTCACAATTCTTTTTGAAGTCCTGTATAATTTCTACAGTTACATTCCTGATTTGACATTCTGGAGATCTCTGCAATTCTGTGTTGTCAGGGTCTGTCATTGTGGTGTTGTGGGAGTTCATTGCTTCCTTGTTATTCCTCCTTCTCATGATTTCAGAAGTTTGTTGCTTTTGATACATTTCTCTCAGTGTCTAGGTATCAGCTGGTTTATCCAAGGGCAAGTTGTATTGTATTCAACAGTGAAGAATGAGTGAGGAGGGAAGTGAAGTCATAAATGCAAGAATAGGGTAAAGCCACAGATAGGATCAAATAGAATGAGAGCATGAGTTTGGTAAAGTAGTGTATAGTAGAGATGAGAGATAGTGAATATGTAGTATTATTTTTATAACCAATGTATTTAGTATAGTGATATGAAGTGGATTTAATATAAGACAAAGGAGAGAAAAGAGAGAAAAAAAGGATAGAGAGAAGAGAGTAGGTATGTAAAAGGTAAGAAGCTTGGGAGAGGGGTGGGAAGAGAGCAAATAAATAAGCATACACACAAGAAAAACAACAAGTAACAAAAAACAACAAAATAATGCAACCTTATAAATATTTGAATATTCAGCAGACTGGGCCTCTGCAGTCTTTCTCTGTGCAGACACCAAGTGCCACTGGCACCTTTCTTGCTGTGAGCCTGGTGCTCTGAGTCTTCCTCAGTCTGTGCAGATGCCGGTGTCAATGGGGCTGGATCTAGTGCTAAGTGTAGATCACCATCATGCTTTCCACAGATGTGGAGCATGGGTCTCTCTCTGCCTGCATAGGTGGAGGATGCCTCTGGGACCAAACCCAGTGTAAGAATCTCTGTTCTAGCCGGGCGTGGTGGCGCACGCTTGTCATCCCCGCGCTTGGGAGGCAGAGACAGGAGGATCGCGCAGGTTCGAAGCCAGCCGCGCGCGCTGGTTTAGGAGACCCTGTTTCCAAATAAAAATGTAAAAATAGGTCTGGGAGTGTAACCCGGAGGTAGAAGGGCTTCCAGGAACCCCAGTACCACCAAAAAAAAAAAAAAAAAAAAAAAAAAAGAATCTCTGTTCTCCACAACTAGGGCTGGTCTGCTCTGACTTTCCCCTGTTCACCACAATTGGGTGGTCTGTGGTGATCCCAGAGATCCTACTAGTTGAATCTGGTGTTAAGTGTAGGACTCCCTCAATGCTTTCCACTAATGCAGAGCCTGAGTCTATGTGAGCCTCTATTGTGTCCAGCAGCAGACTGCACCCTTACCCTCACCAGTTGAACTGCAAAATCTCAGATCCAGGGAGTTTATTGTGGGTGCATGAGTCCCTGGGGGTACCATGCTGGGCATTCTCCTGCGGGGACAGTGGGTTCACTTAAAGTGTTGTTGAGCACCACTCTGGATCTTAGGAGGGTATGGTGGGCTCAGCTGCCACTGCTGCAGGTTGTAGCCAGTGTTTGCGCAGGAAGAACTGATGGCTTACAATCCCAATGATCTGCAGCCACTTACTTTGTTTCAAGTTGTTGGTTGTTTTCCTATGATTCTCTGGAGTTGGGTTCAGTGAGGTAAGATGGTACTGCCATGGCATATACAGCCACAGTCACTGAATGTAGGTAGGGTTCTTTTCTGCTCTCTGATTGGTCTTGTAGGTTTTTTTCCCCTCCTGCTTTTTATTTAGTGTGTTCTTTTTAAAGTCATGATATTTTCTTGCTTTTTAAAGAATTCTGTCTTTAAGGCAGTGGAGATCAGGTGCCTGCTGGACTGGTATGTGCTGCTTCCCTTGGTCGTCATCTTCCTGGAAGTCCACCATTGTTCTTGATAATAGCTCCTAACCCATTTTATTCCATTGTTTCAGCTATGAAATACTTATAAAAACTTATAGTATATAATACTATAATAGTTATGTAACAGTATTATTATAGTGTAATATTTAATTAAAGTATAATGATATAACTGTAACAGTATATATAATCTAGATTATTACCTCCAACCTATTTTAATGTATGTATGTCAGTTTCATTGAAATATTTGTATAATTACAAACCTAAGATTTATTAAACTGCAGGTGACAGTTTAGTCTTTTAGCCAAAGAAGGATCTATAACTTAGAAGAAGATACACAGGGAAAACAAAAAGCAACTGAAAAACTGAAAAGGTCATTAAATTTGATATTTTAGAAAAGGATTCTAAATGCCTTAGAGGACCCAAGCAATCCTCTGGGTCATCAGATCCTATAGCCAAGACAGATATTTTGATCGGATAGTTTGGGAATCCAGGACTCAAGGCTGCCCTTCATAACCAAGCACTAGTAGATATGATCTTCATGTGATCCAGATCCTAGTATGATACAGTGTCCACTAGTCCAACGTTACTGTGGTCCAGCTCCTCCACAACTTCAAGACAGAGTTTACCTTTCTGCTTTGATCACTGGTTATTTTCCTGCATCAGTAGAATTCACAGGTTTTAAGTGACCTGCTTTGGTTGGAGCAGTTAGTTTATATCTTTCAAAAAAAATGGAATCTGTTAGAACAAATCCTGAAAATTCTTTTGGTAGTCCAGGTACTACTGATTCATTGTCACTCCCTGGAAGTGGAGTTGCTGTAGGCTCCAGTCCTCAGTCACATCATCTCATTGAAGTTTCCATACTGGGAGTGGATTGCTGGTGGTATTTTAGGAAATTAAAGCATCTTTTCTCTCCTCCCTTTCCAAAATTCTGTGTGAGGTTCCAATATGTACTGTCTTTGAGGGTTGTCCTTCCTTTTATCCTGCATTGGCTCTGGGGGCCACCTGTCCATCAGTGGATTTTCCTGTGACTCTTGTCCAAGAGCTGGCTTTATTCCTACTGGTAAGGCCGGAGCTCTCAAGACCTGAGTCTGTCTTCAGGAAAGCCTTCTGAGCCAGGTGTGTAATCCCAGTACTTAAAAGGCTAACGCAGGGGCTCACAGGTTCTAGATCAGCCTTAGCAATTTAGCAAGACCTTCAGCAACTTAGTGAAACCCTGGTTCAAAATAAAAATATTAAAAGGGCTAAGAATACAGCTCAGAGCTCTTGTGTTCAATCCTCAGTACCAAAGAGGAAGAGAGAAAGAAAGAGAGCAAGAATGAGAGCGAGAGAGAGACCCGAGACACACTAACCTCTAAACTGAGCAACAGTTTCTCTGCCATTCCATTCAAGTCATTTGAATTAATATTTTAGTTTGACATCTATTTTTTTAAATTTTTTATTGAACATAAATGGTATATATTTAACCTATACTTGGTGCCCCTCTGCCCCTGTTTTCCCTTCCCCCCTCTCACCAATGATTGTCCAGGGTAACCATGCCATATTCATAATTTTACACATATTTGGATGTAGACCCTCATTAATCAAGTTCAGTCTTCCTCCTCCCCTATCTTTCCATTCAAGCTTTGCTGGTATTTCCCCTCCATTACCTGGAGTACCACTGGTATCCTCTACGTTCCCTAGTTTGGGCATATTTGAGGGAACATATGTACCTTCTCCTTCTGTGCTTGGCTGATCTCACTTAACATAATGCTCTCCAGGACTTTCCATCTTCTTGCAAATGGTATTATTTTGTTCTTCTTTATGGCTGAGTAGAATTCCATTGTGTGTATTTCCCAGAGTTTTGCTATCCATTCATCTGTTGATGGAGACCTGGGTTGGTTCCATATTTTGGCTATTACAAATTGTGCTGCTATGAACATAGGTATGCATATGTTGCTATAGTTCTCTGGATTCAACCCTTTTGAAAAAAATACCCAGGAGTGGTAGAGCTGGATCGTATGGTGGATCTATTCCTAGCTTTCTTAGGAATCTCCACACAGATCTTCATAGTGGCTGAACTAGTTTGCACTCCCACCAACAGTGTAAAAGAATTACTCTTTCCCCACATCCTCACCAGCATTTGTTATTATTTGATTTCTTTATGCTTGCCACTCTGACTGGGGTTATATGGAATCTCAGTGTAGTTTTGATTTGCATCTCCCTGATGGCCAATGATGTAGAACATCTTTGCATGTATCTATTGGCCCTTTGTATCTCTTCTTTTGTGAAGTGTCTACTTAGTTCATTTGCCCATTTCTTGATTGGGTTGTTTGTTTTGCTAGTGCAGAGTCTTTTGAGCTCTTTGTATATTCTGGATATTAGCCCCCTATCAGAGTGGTGGCTGGTAAAGATCTTTTCCCATTCTGTAGACTTCCTCTTTAGGTTATTGATAGTTTCCTTTGATGAGAAGAAGTTTTTTAGTTTGATGCCATCCCACTTGTTAATTCTTGCTTTAATTTCCTGAGCTTTGGATGTTTTGTTGAGAAATTTACTGCCTGTGCCAATATGTTGTAGTGTTGAGCCTATGCTCTCCTCTACTAACTTCACAGTCTCAGGTCTAATTTCTGTCTTTAATCCATTTTGAGTTGATTCCTGTGCATGGTGAATATAGGGGTTTAGATTCATCTTTTTACAAATGGTTAGCCAGTTCTCCCAGCACCATTTGTTGAAAAGGCTGTCTTTTCTCCAGCGTATGAGTTTGGCCCCTTTGTCAAAGATTAATTGACTAAAGATGTATAGGTTTGTTTCTGTATCTTCTATTCTAATCCACTGGTCAGTATATCTGTTATTGTGCCAGTACCATGCTGTTTTTACTACTATTGCTCTATAGTATAATTTAAAGTCCAGGATTGTGATGCCTCCTGCATGTTTCTTATTGTTGAGAATTGCTTTGGCTATTCTAGGTCTTTTCTTTCTCCATATGAAGTTCATGATTGATTTTTCTAGGTCTCTGAAGAATGTCGCTGGTATTTTAATGGGAATTGCATTGAACCTGTAGATCAGTTTTGGCAGAATGGCCATTTTGATGATATTTATTCTGCCTATCCATGAGCACGGGAGATCTTTCCATTTTCCAAGGTCTTCTTCAATTTCTTTCTTTAATGTTTTATAGTTTTTGTTGTAGAGGTCTTTTACATCTTGGGTTAGGTTTATTCCTAGGTATTTTATTGGTTTTGAGGTTATAGTGAATTGAATTGTTTTCTTTGTTTCTTTCATTGTGGATTCATTGTTGGCGTAAAGAAAAGCCACTGATTTCTTTAGGTTGATTTTGTATCCTGAGACTTTGCTGAATTTGTCAATCAGCTCCAGAAGTCTTTCGGTTGAGTTCTTTGGGTCTTCCAGGTAAAGGATCATGTCATCTGCAAATAAGGATAATTTTAATTTCTCTCTTCCTATGTGAATTCCTTTGATTTCCTTCTCTTGTCTTATTGCTGTAGCAAGAGTCTCAAGGACTATATTGAAAAGGAGTGGTGATAGTAGAGGAAATTCTTGCAGTTTTTCCCCATTCAATATAATGTTGGCTTTGGTTTTACAGTATATTGCCTTAATGATGTTGAAGTACATTCCTTCTATCCCAATTTTCTACAGTGTTTTTTTTTTTTAACATAAATGGGTGTTGGATTTTGTTGAATGCTTTTTCAGCATCTATTGCTATGATGATGTAGTGTTTGTTCTTGGTTCTATTTATGTGGTGAATAACATGTATTGATTTGCGTATGTTGAACCAGCCTTGTTTTTCTGGGATGAAACCAACTTGGTCATGATGTATTATTCTCTTGATATAGTTTTGAATGCATATAGCTAGTATTTTGTTTAGAATTTTTGCATCTATGTTCATTAAGGATATTGGTTCGTAGTTTTCCTTTCTTGAGGTATCTTTATTTGGTTTGAGGATTAATGTGATACTGGTCTCATAGAAGGAATTTGTGAGAGTTCTATCTCTTTCAATTTCCCAGAACAAGTTAGGAAGTATGGTGCAGAAGCCTAGTGCCTGGTCCTAGGTTCCACCAGGGTACACTGGGCTGTGCTCTAGACTAGAACTGAGTCTCCAGCTGAGGGGCGGGCGGAAACTCCCATCAGTGGGCCAGGGGTGCTGCGTAGGCACACAGGGGTCTGGGGGTGCAGGCGCAGCACAGTGTCCAGCAATGGTCTCTGGCTCAGGCGGGGCGTACGGGCTGGGGGCCCGAAGAGATTTCATGGGCACACGGAGCTTTGGCCGCCCGGGAAGCAGGTTGGCCAGCCGGCAAGGTAAGTGCCCAGGCTCCAGCGGGGTGCGGGGACTAGGCGCCCAAGGTGAGCGCCGAGTTTAGGGGTGGGGGTGACACAGGCACAGGCAACTAGTGGGGGTCCTGGGGCACAGACAGGGTGCACGAGGACAGTGCTGGGTTCTGGGGCGTGGGACAGATGCCCAGGGCCAGTGCGGGACCTAGGGCACATGCAAAGACCCGCAGCTTCCTTGGACACACTCAGATACCTGGCTTCCTTGATCCAGGCATCTGCGTGGGACTCTCTGTGCCACTGTGGTCCAGTCTTTGGTGAGCGCACAGGATTCTGGTGTCGGAGCCGCTCGCTGCTTAAGATGAGGCTCTATGACTGTTCTCAATCTCGGGTTATTTTGCCACGGTGGTATCAGTCAGGACTAGGAAATGCAGTTTGGGCCGGCAGCCTGTGCTGGCGCCGGCGGGCAGCCCGGTTGTATCTGCAGCAGGTCTGATGCCCGATCTTAGTTGTTGTTGTTTTTTTTTTTTTTTTTTTTTTTTTTTTCAGTGGATCTTGAGTTCAGGGTTTCCGCCGAGGTCCCTGGATCTGTTTTGGTTCCTGGGATGTATTTATTTTGTTGATTAAGACACTGCCTTCTAAGTAGTTGAACTTTATTTGTTTCAGCTATTGAGAAGTGCTGTGTTCCTCAGTCGCCATTTTGAATCTTCCGCTAGTTTGACATCTATTGTTCAAGCAACTGTGCATTTGTTTCAGATTTTAACTTTATAGAATTATAATTCTTAGGGTAGTATTTTGTAAGTGGAGTTGATCTATAAATTAGAATCTTATGAATGAGTTATTTCCATTTTACTGTACTCTCTAGGTAATAGGTGATATTCGTTTTGATTTGATTAACCAGTGTACCATAATCTGAGCTATAATAGGCATTTTGCCTGAGCAACTTCACATCTTTAAAACTTTAAGGGTTGTTTTTCTCTGTTCAGAACTGTGCTTTTCATAGTAGTGTTGAGAAAATTGTGAAAGTTTTGTGATGTTTGCTGAAATGAATTTTCATTGGTGATACAGAATGCCTCTGTATTTCAGAGCTGCAGCTGAGATGGGAGTGTTAAGTGCCCATGCATCCAAAGAGAGGTCCTGAATCACTCATGTGGTCCTTGCTAAGGGCAGTTACAAAAGACAGTTCTGCCTTAGAAAGCCCATTACTCACCTATATTTCAGGTAAATGGGAAGACATGAGGGATAAAGGTATATTATTAGTAAGAATCTTTTTGAGGAGCAACAAAGAAGTGCCGTGTCCCCCAACCCCATCTTAGTCCAAGCGAGAGAGGGCTCAGTATGACTCCTGGAGAAAACATGTGGAAAGATGGGAAACATCTAGAGGGAGGACTTGGTTTCCCAGAGCTCAGAGCGCTGGGAGGTCTCAATAGGAATGATGGACACTTTTAGCTGTCGTGGAACAAAGGTGATCTTTGAAGATAGTTGGAGTTCTGTAGACTGAAGACGCTGCCTGCTGTAGTTTGGACCCTGAATGGCCCTCAAAGGCCTGTGTATTGAAGGCTTGGTTGGCACCTGTGGCTCTGTTGGGAGGCAGTGGGATCTTTACAGGGCGGGGACTAGAGGGAGGAAGTTGGGCCACTGGAGGTGTGCCATTGAAGGGATAGTGGGACCACAGCCTGCCTCTCTCTGTTTTTCTTTTTTGGCTCCCCTGAGATGAACAGCCTTCCTCTGCCATGTGATCCCAACACCGTGCTGCCACAGGCCAAATGACCGTGTAACCGTGAGCCACAATAACCCTTTTCTCCTTATAAATTGCTTATCTCAGGTATTTTTTCCCAGTGCGGACAACTGACTGATGCCCTGGCCCAAAGCTCGGCCTGTGCCAGTCAGAGTAAGAGTTCGTACCTAACTGGAATGGTGCAGTGGGAGGATCTCCACTTGGGGGCTTCCCTCTGAAAGAGAAGAAGAGGAAAGAGTGAGTGTGTAGGTGTCCACTCCACACAGAGCACTGGCTGGGATTTTCACCAGTCAAGGAGAACCCCACTTCCCCCACCTTACCTCTCTTTGTTTAGCTCTGTCCTGAGAAGAAAGTGAGGAAGTAAAACAAAAACAGATGCTGCTGTCTCCCTGCCCCTCCTCCACCGCCTCCTCGTCTTCATTGCAGGTTTCTAAGCTCTGATCACCAAGAATTTTAAATTAAATGAGATTAAAGTTTTGATTCAGATTTTATTAAACATTTTAATACCCCAAAATGAGATTGTTATTTATTTTTAATACTTTGAAGCCACTGAAAAGGCTACAGGATGTTTCAAATATCATCCAATTGGGAGATAGAGATGTTAAGGAAAGGAATATTTTAATATTTTTACCCCCACTTGCTCTGGAGCGTTAAATATACTCATTATGATAGTGATGAATATCTTTGGCATAGGTCCTTATCTTTTTTGGGGGTAATTTCTCCATGATAAATGCCCAGATGTAGAACAGTTGGTCAAAGGTTAATATCATTGTGGTTTTAGCTAAGCAAAATATACAACTGACAACCCATACGCTTATAAATGAGCAACAGAGAAAAAAAATCAGTTATACAGAATTTCATTGTACTATTGTCACCCTTATGGGAAGATGTTCCAAGTAAGAGTCATAACAATGGAAAGTAGAATAGGACTCAGAACTCCTAATTTACTCTTTGTTCTGGTGACTATGTAATTATATATTTATAAAAAGAACACAAAATTTGTATGGATTTTGTTTTGCAAAAACAAAACTATGATTATACAGTACATATTTCTATCTACTTTGTTGTATCTTCTCCTATCAGAACACAAAGATCTGCTCTATTCTGTGCTTAGGTTCGGATATGGTTTAAAGGCATCCCCCAGACATTCATGTGTTGGAAGTGTCGTCCCCTGAGTGGCCATGGTTTAGAGGTAGTTGAGGCTTTAAGAGCTGGGGAGATAACCTGGTCATTGTGGGTTTGACTTTTGGAAGGATGAGTGCAGTTCTTATGGAACCAAAGGTAGTTTATGTAAGAGTGAGCAGTTATTAAAACAAACAAAACAAACAAACCACAGTGAAAACCAGACTGGTCATGCCTCAGGCCCTGACTCCTGTCTTACCAGCAATTGCTCTAGTTCCCGCTATTGTGATGTCATCTGCTATGAGGCCTTTACCAGAGCTGTGCAGAACCTGGAGCCATGTTCTTTACCCTGCCTGAAGGGAGCTAACTAAGCCTCTTTGCTTTATTAAACACTGAACCTCAGGTATCTTGTTTTAGCCACAAAAGATAGACCAGTACAAGAAATACTTTTACCAAGGAGCAGTATCATTGCCAGAATTCTGGAAATGTGGGCAGAGTTTGGAAGAGTTTGGAAGAGAAAGTTAGAAAAAGCCAAGATTGCTTGGATCATTGGAGAGTATTATGGGTGATTCTGGTGAAGGCTATGAAGATAAGGATACTTGGTAATTAGTTTCAAATGGAAATAAGGATCATACTGGTAACTGGAGCAAGGCCTTCACTGTTAAACTGTTGCAGGGAACTTGGCTGCATCCATACTCCAGAGCTTATGAAAAGCCTCATTTGAAAGTTATTACCTATGATACTTGTTGGAAGGAGTTTCTAAGCATCAAGGTATTCAGGCTTCTGGTATGGTTATTATTGGCTCCCTTTAATAAAATTTATAGTGGGCCCAGGGCAAAACAAAGAACAGAGAGATTTGAAAAATTCATGGCTTGACCAGGGAAGGAGTGAGGAACAAGTGTGGAATGCTGTGGTTTGTGGCTAAGGGACCATTTCTTGAAAAGATTAGCCTGGTTAAAAGGGAGTAAGTAGGTAATTGTCAGAGCAAGGAGAAATTAGCCCAGAGTACCTTCCATAATTCCTTTAGGCTGCCTTTCCCATCACAGGCTCAGATGACTAAAAGTACAGGATTGAGGACCAGGCCTGGCTCTCCAGGGATATGCCTTGGGAGACCGACCCCGCACCCCCATTTCTGTCACAGTGTGCATAGAATGTTGGACTTGGAGTTTAAGATGTAATGCCTTTTCTTTTTCCTGTTGGTTTTGATTTTGCTCTGGGCGGATTATTTCTGTTTTCTTATTTCTCCCTTTTGGAGTAGAAGTGTTTATCTTATCCCCATCTTGCATCCTGAGAATGGATAGCTTTTTATTTATTTTTTTCATAGGGTCAAAACTGGAAAAAGATTATTTTGAGACTTTTTTTTTTTTTTTTACTTTTGAATGATGCCAGAATGAATTAAGACTTTGGGACTCTTGGGGATGGAAGGAATGTGTCTTGCGTTGTGAACATGCACTTTGGGGGCCAGGAGTGGTCTGAACATGGCTGTGTCCCTTAAAGGTTCATGTGTTGGAAGCTTGGTCCCAGAGTTAAGGGTGTTGAGCCTTTCAGATGTGTGACCTAGTGGGAAATAATAAAGTCATTGGGGGTACTGTCCATGGGAGGGATTAGTATAGTTCTTGTGGAACCTCTGTTAGTTTTCATGAGAATACATTGTTATTAAGAGAACAAGATTGGCTCCTCCCCTGCTGGGCCTTCTTGTCCTAGGTTTTGATTACTCTGGCTCTGTTGTGATGCCATCTGCCATGAGACTCTCAAGGAGCCAGCAGGAAGCTAGTGCCAGGCCCAGAAACCTCCAGAGCTGAGCTAAACAAATCTCCTTCCTATATAAAAATACACAGCTTCAAGAATTTTGTTATAGCAGCAGAAAAATGGACTGATAAGTCCTATTAATGGATCTCCTTATTTTTTTAAGTCAAAAATAATGTTAAGTATTCAATATTACAAAAAAAGCACATGAAAGCAGTCATATAAAGTACAATTGATTTATTCATTCGACATATTTGCTGAGTACCTAGTATTTGACAAGTACTGTGCTAAGTGTTGGCAGTACAAGTTCCCTAATACAAAGTGCCTTATCAACAGAATTGTAGAAAATGAAAAAAAGTGCTGCTTACAAAAAAACACGAAAAAGTATTAAATACTTATGTATGGGTACGTCTAATAAGAAATGGCAAAAAAGTCTAATCAGGCATGGTTGGCAACGAAAAAATCTTTACCAACATTAGAGGATAAAAAAAAGGCCTAAATAAGTGGAAGGATATGCTATCTTCATGGATTAGAAGACTTAATATTGTTTAGATTTCAATAATCACCAAATCACTCCAATTAAAATTACATGAAAAATTTTTTTCTAGCAATTTATAAGTTGACTTTAGTATTAGTACCTAAATGAAAGGGATCTGCAAAAGTTGCAGAAGGCAGAAATAACCCCTCAAAATATTTACATTTCAATTTCTGGAACCTGTGAATATGTTACATGGTCTGATGATACAGGGCCCCCCTCAAAAAAGCCCTTGTTTTATTCTATGCTGACACTCTACAGTCAACACAAAAAGACTTTTGTGATGATGTCTGAGCTTTTCTTCCTTTTTTTTTCCTTCACATACCAAGCAAGCAATCAGTTCTGCATTGGACACCAGCTGGGGTCTCTAATTAAAATCCATTGTGACACTATTTATCTGCAGGGAACATCAAATCCCGCATATAGTGGGCTGAGTCCTACAAGACCCTGAGGCCCCCCACTTTGATGCCAGTTGTAAGACCAAGGTTTTATCTGTGCTTCTAACTAACTGGCTACAAATTGGGGTTCCCGCGACCCTTAAGTTTAGCTTGCTCTAGAGAGGCTCACAGAACCAGGGCAACACTTATTTATGCATACGATTTATTATGAAAGCACCAAGGATGCTGAAGGATATCAGAAGAAGAGACAGACAGGGTACTGTGTGACAAGAGTTGCTTGGAGGTTCCCAGCCCTGCTTGGGTGCCTTCCCTCCAGGAATCTCCACGTGTTTGGCTCTCCAGTAGCCCTTCAAATCCTTTTCTTACTGGTTTTTATGAAAGTTTCATCAAGCATGCATGATTGATTAAATCATTGGCCATTGATGACCCAGTTAACCTCTCAGGCTCTCCCCCCTTCCCAGAGGTTCAGAGTGAGGCTGAACGCTCCAGCTCTCTAACCTTGCCTTGGCCTTTCTGGTGACCAGCCTCCATCCTGAAGCTACCCAGGAGCTCACAGCCACCAGTCCATTTACCGTGATACAAAAAAACCCCACTTATTCCCTTGAAAATTCCAAGGATTTTAGAAATTGTATGCCAGGAAACAGAGGGAAGACCTGTTACTTATTTCACAGTATCACACATGGTTAAAGGACTTCGCAGGTGTCTTTGAGGCGTTGACTCTATGATAGATTATTCTGGATTACCTGGATGGGCTGGGTCTGATTTTGCAAGCCCTCCCTTAGAAGCAGAGAACCTTCTTCTGCTGGAGGCAGAAGAGATGCACCAGGAAGTCAGAGAATTTGAAATATGAGAAGAGCCCCACTTACCATTGCTGGTGTGAAGATGGAGGAGACAAGACAACAAAGAGCCAGGTGACCTCAGAAACATCAGAGGTCCCTAGATGACAACCAGCAAGAAAAAGGAGGCCTCAGCTTTACAGCCACAAAGAACTAAATCCAGCCAACAGCCTGAATGAGCTTGAATGGAGATTGTCCTTTGAAAGGCTTCAAATTAAATTTCAGGCTAGCTGATATTTTGGTCTTAGCTTTATGAGACCCAGTGTGGTGAGACCATTTGAACCCATCCTGACCTCTGATGCACAGCACCGTTTGCCAATAGGTTCATTTTATCTCAGGCTGTTTGTTGGTAGTTACTTGTTAGAGCAGCAATAGAGAACTGATACAGTACTGGAGGCAAGCCGGGGAACAAAACCTGGGAGTTCATGGTCTTCATTTCTAAGAATCATCCTTCCTGGTAGCACATAGCTGTAGATGATAGAATGGCTTTTGAAGCCACAGTTGCATATTGTAACCTTTCCTTTCTCTTTCTACAATGGATTGGACTGGGGTACCAGGCCCTGGATCTCCAGATTTGCTTCTCTGGAAAACTTGAACCAAGTATTACAGAGATCGGATATGGTTGTCTCTTACTCAGGGACTTGCAATTCATCTCACCTTCTAAGTATATGTAATAACGATTCATGCCCTTGTGTAGTCTCCTATATTTCTGTCTGGTCTTTAACCACATGAATACAGCAGAAGGGCCGGTTTTATTGTAATGACCATGTGTTTGGAGATGATGACATTGTAAAGTTGATATGAGGAATAAACAAGCATGTGCTTTTGAAGTGCTACATGTCTAGAGCTTAATAGGGACACAAGTAAATGTGAAACACACATTTGGACATGGGTGTTTTTTATAATTTTAATTTATTGCTTTCCTCTGGCTAAATATAATGGTGTATATCATAGATGACCAGAAATTGGCCCTGGGGGGAGGGAGGGAGGGAGTGAGAGAGAATATATGAAAGCTTTCTATTGCTATGACAAATACCTGAGATAACTTCTGGAGAGGAAAGGTCTCTTTTGGCTCACAGTTTTGGAGGTTTCAGTCCATGACTAGTTGGCCCCTCAGTGGTGAAGTAGCACATCATGGTGGGAGCAGATGTTGGAACAAAACCTCTCCCCTTGTGGCCAGTATGAGATAGCAAGCAGGGCACCTGGGTTTCACAATCCCTTTCAAGCGCACTTCCTTTATAACCTAGAGAACTCCTACTCATCTTCACCTCTTACCCAATACTGCCACTCTGGGGACAGAGCCTCTGACACATGGGCATTTTGGGGACATTTAACACCCAAATTATAGCACAAGATTTGTAAGAAGATCAAATTAGAGAGAGCCTGGACTACATGAGCACAATGAGCCAGTTGAACTAGCCAGTTTGTAGCTGAATGAATCAGTCTCGGGTTAACTTCGAAGGTTGTACAAGAAGGTTCTTTCCTTCCTTGTGACCACTTGAGAGACCAGGGTACTTTCTTAGATGCTGTGCCAGTACCAAAGCTCAGCTCTTTTTTATTTTTATTTTTTGCGGATCTGGGGATGGAACCCAGAGGCATTTGACCTCCGAGCTATATCTCCTGCCCAATTTTTTTATTCTTTATTTTGAAACAGGGTCTCACTGCAAAGCTCAGCTCTTTAATCTCACTGTTCACCCTTTCTACCAGGTGGAGACACACCCATCTCATGTGATGCTAATGCCTGACCTGTCACTTTGCACTCACACGAACCAGGCTCCAATCCAAAATCTTGCTGTGTATTAACTCATTTCATCCTGAATGAAAGGCAATTAAAAAGGATACCAGTGGACACCAGATGAAGTCAGAGGTACAGCCAAAATCAATAGGACACGATTCATCTGCAGGGTCCCAGTGTTCTTCCCAAGATGAGTATCATTAATATTCTCATTTACAGATGAGGAAACTGAGTTACAAGAGGCTAAGTCACTGTACTCCAAACAATTAATTACCACCAGAACTTGGACTGGATGCAGGCAATTTAATTTGGAATTTGGCTTTTTAGCCACAATTTTATATTGGTTAACTACAGGAAGAGAAATGTCAGAGTGAAAACTATTTTGGTTTTGCAAATTATTACAGGCACACAGAAAAATCAAGGAATTTGGCTTTGTTGAACTTGATGTATGGTTTATTCCTCTTCTTATTTTTATTCTGTTTTTTTTTATAGTGGCCAGAGCCACTGTCTGTATCTATGCATTTCCCCCCCTCCATTTTATGGTTGTTTACTGCTTTTTAAAGCAAGAAGGTAGAGGGTATGGTGGAGCATTCCCCAGGCATCTCCACTGGGCCCCAAGTGGCATTTCTGGGAAGGTTTTCAGGCTCTAAGATGGTGCTCTCTTCTCAGGTTCCTGAGCTTAAACATCTCCTTCCCCCAATTTCTCCTCTTGGCTAAACAGCCATGATAAATCCCACAGTCTGCTTTCTCCGGCTCCTATTCTGATGATCTACATTACAGGTATTGTTTTGTGTCTTAATTTCTCTCAATCATTTCCTCTTCCCCTTACTTCCCTGTTTTATTTCCTGTTGGTCAGTTTCTGACATTTTAAAAATCAATATTTACATGACCCACATCTGTGTTTAATTTAGATAAAATGGCCCCTGTCATGTACACTTGAAGAAGTAGGCTATTTGTTACACACCATTTACCAAGGTTTTTCTTTTTCCAACAATTACTTGCTCTTGATGGGACATTTATTAAAAGTGGCTTTCCTTTAAAACATTAAAATCTGAACATTTTGCTGAATTTTCTTCAAACGCACACTTCATGGAGTTTTCTGGAATTTTCCACGTTCCTCTGTAGTTCAGTTCTACACAAGGGAGTTTCGGGGACCATAAGAGATGCTTTTTATTCTTACACATCGGCAAACAAGTATTTTCCTACAATGTTTGCTCACAGAATGGAACCTAGTCTCAAAATCTCTTAGCTTTGTTCTGGGATCCCTGATGACTTCAACTTTGATGGTGTGAGAAATTAATCAATTTCTGCCTCCAAGATTTCTGCTCATGCCACCACTCCAGGGGGCCTTCCAGTTGATACAGCGGTGGCATGCAGGAGGTGAAGGCACCTCCGTTGGGAGTAATATTAGAGGAACGATTGGCTTAAGGTTCCAGACTGGGGTGTTGGTATTGGTGTACCTGCTCATCTTTAGCAGAGGATACTCTCAGACTCTTTGCACATAAGTGGCTTCAGTTGGGGTCCCTACAGGCAGAATGTGAGACTGGGGCTTGGGGTTGGGGGACACTGACTGATAAGGTGGGTGCCCTTCAGGAGTAGCTTCCAGAGAGTGGGGGATGTGGAGTGGACAGGGGAGGAGCTGAGCAAGACAGCAATCTCCTTGGAACTTGGCTCTGACCCGTGGCTCCAAGCACACACCTGCCATAGGGTTGCCTCGGCTTGGGGTAAGCAGCTGGGCTCTGATTTTGTCCTTTAATTCGTATTTTTGTAACTGCTATTTAATGAATATTCTCTTTGCTTGGCTATATAAACTTTTAGCTGTCTCCCGCTGGATAACTCTTCAGCCAAGTACAATTCTCTAAAGGTTGCTCAGCTAAGACACAGATTGTGGCACTTGTAGCACCTGGGAAGGGTACACCAGCTGGCAAAGAGGGCCCAAATGGCCAGACACAGGTTCTACTACAATAGGTAGGAGTGCTGTGATTACTCAACAACACCAGATTTCTCTCTGCAGTGGGAAAGGATTTCTCTATGCTGTGTAGGTGGTGAGTGTATATACTATACCTGAGCCATGCAGCTCCAGGGTGGTGGCAAGGCCCAAACTGATTTGAGCTTCATGTATTGCCGTTCCTTTTGGAGCAAGAACATGTTTGGCTACCAAAACAGGAAACCAAATTAATGCTGGCTTAAACAAATAGGGTTTTGTTTTCCCCATATAGCCCAGTCTGAACGACACTGTCAGCAACACCTGTTCTTCATGTCTGCCCTGCCTCTGCCCTCTTTTGCATGTTGGTTTCAGGCTCAGCTTATCCCCTCATGGTCCTCTAAAGGATGCTGCACTTCAGTTCTCATTCATGTTTTAGGCAGGAAGAGGATGAGTTGGGGCCAACCAACTTTGACTTTTGTTTCATGGTGATAGGGGTGTCTCCTCTTAATAGGTTTTTGTCCAGTGAATTGTAGCAAATGAAATTCACGGACTAGTGAAAGGTATGGAAATATGGAAGTTTATTTGTAAGCCAAGGAAAGATAGAAAAGAAAAATGGCTCCCATGCATGGGGGGAGAGGTTCCTCCAAAGACAGTGACCATTGAAGGTCTTGGGAGGTGAGCCTTTATATCTTCTTGTAGCCCCCCCCCCCCATAGCTCTTTGGTGATTGGTCAGAATTTGATCTTGGAAACCCAATATCTTTTGCCCACTTTTAGTCCTTAATTTGAATCGCTATCTCGTGTGCTGATTGGCTCTAACCTCCTGGTGCCATGTGTCTGCTCATTTCCTCCATCCTTGCCTGCACAGGTTGTCCTCAGAACGCACCCCAGAGAAGAGGCTGAAGTTTTGTTTTCATTCCCATAGTCCTTGCCTGGGCATTGTTTCCCTTGTATCTCATTAATGTTCCCTGTTCTTGTTCCTTACACAGATGGTCTCTTTAACTCTTTCTGTTTCCAGGTCCTCTACCCTGCCTCAGCAGGACACAGCTACATCACATGGACACCCCTAGCCATGGGAAAGGCTGAGAAATCCAGCTCTTGGCCCTTGTAGCTTTAGCAATAGAGGCATGCATGGGACAGAGAGGCTGTTAATTGAAGTGGGGACAGTCTCTTGCAGTTCTGCTTCAAAGCCTTTACTTTTTTTTTTACTATTATTTCCTGAGGAGTTCTGTTTGGTGACTAAAGATGGCAGGGTACTAGATTCCTTAAGGGGAAACAAGATTAGTGAGATTCTATGGAGCTTGTCATCTAAGAAGGGGAGTAGACATCTATCTCCCCAATATTTCAGTCAACATCTAGTCAATGGGACAAAGGTTGTATATGAGAGAGGTGGCTTTGACAAGCTGTCACATCTAACAGGAGATACAGAGGATGTGTAATGACGGCCCTCACTTTTTGTTGAGCTTGATACACCAAGCTCTTCAAATGAATGAACTTTCTTAACTCCCACAGCCTGGCTTGTGCCTATGGCCATCACCCTCATTTCACAGAAGAGAAAACGGAGGCTTAGAATGGTTGGGATCTTCTAAGACCACATACCTAGCAAATGGTGGCATCTAGTTCTGAGCCCATTATCTGTCTGCAGTTTTCTGCTTCTCCAATTATTCAGTCAACAAATGCATAAGGAGAACCTGTGGGGTATCAGGCACTGTCTCAGTTGCAGAGGATTCAGGGACACAGGAAAGACATAATTCTTATCCTCACAAAGCTTTTGTTTTATTGTAAATAAGCCATTGCAATATTGCATAACAAGTAAATTTTAACATACAATAAAATAATTGCTTCTTAAAAATCTATCACTGTTTTATAGCTACCATATAGCGATAATGTAATTCTACATAATAATAATAGTTCAATTTTAGTAGTAATACCACTGCCATCACACCATAATTCCTCATGGAAGAATTGGAACCCAGAGCAAGCCGGGTTGTAGAAGCAGACAGCCTGCCTGGAGCCAGTGCAGGGATGGGGTTGGCGACTCCACTGCAGATGGGCCAACAGGGTGAACATCTGGCAGAGCCAAGTTTCCCTTCTAGTTTGGGAAACTAATAATGCTGGTTCAGACCAGGCCTTCATCAAGAGCAGATCAGTGGTAAGACATGGGGGCTTCAGAACAGTGCCAGGTCGGAGCTGAATTCCAAGGTCAGACAGAACCAGAATTATGCTGGCTCTTCATGTAGATGAATATTCTTAACACTCACTTCCCAACTTGTACCCACTACTATAATCGGGACTAAAATCAACTATTTTTTTTCTGTAAGTTTGGCATGTAGTTGAAGATATGTAGCAAGTGCCTGAGTTGGCCTCAAGCCACCCCTCTCTGTTTCTTTTCTAACCACAGGGGCATCAGCAGAGATAGGAGTTCACATGGCAGGCTCTGTTTTGCTAATGACCTGAGGTTGGATCTCAGTTGAGATTTCAGAGATCAAGGCCTTGGAGCCACACAGAGAAGGGTCAAAGTTTAGATAGGGGCTTTTATTAAATAGGCCTGGAACATTTTCTTGGATGGAGGAAAAGAAGCAAATTAATTATTATGCATTCAAGCTGTTGTGTCCAAAACACTTTGTTTAGTGATCAGGTTTTTTTTTTTTTTTTTTTTTTTTTTTTTTTTTGCGGTACTGGGGATGGAACCCAGGGGCATTCTACCTCTGAGCTTGAAATAGGGTCTCACTTAGTTGCAAAGGGCCTCACTAAGTAGCTGAGGCTGTCCGCGAACCACAACCCTTCTGTCTCAGCCTCCCAAGAATTGGGATTACAAACATGCACCACCCCTCCCAGCTTTAGTGATCAGTTTTACTTAGGGCATTAAGAAAGAACTGGATTTATTTAAATGATATGTTGATTTTTACCATCAAAATAAGAGCAAGAGGAAGAGGAAAGAAAAATAAAGATGGGCAGGTGATGAGGGGAGAGAAGGGAGACATTTCTGTAGGGGCCTAACTGAAGCCCCAATACATAGTCTAGGCAGATATGAAAGGGAGAGAGACCTTGGAGGGAACATATGTGAGAATGGACAGGGGACGTGCATCTGTCTCACAGCTCCTGTCTAGCGAAGGGGCTGCTCTGTAACAGCACTGAGATGGGAAAGGGCAACTAATCTCAGGGAGGAGAGGCAGTAATCCACAAGGGCTTCCTTAATTTCGAAGATGACTAAGGGATAGCTTCATATCCAGTAGCAGAGAGATAGATATTCCCTACTAAGAACAATTGAGAAAGCACTCCTTCAGGACAGAGATGGCCATCTTTTATGTTTGGACAGAGGTGAGTGAGGAAGCTTGAGAAACCCAGGTAAAATACTGAAGGCCTTGTGTCATGAATTGGAAAATGGTATTGTTATCAATGATGGGGCAAGAAGGAATTGCTGGTGTCCTGAGGGGACCTACCAGGGAAATTTATGGGATTAGATTCTTCCCAAGGGAAGGCACAGGGGCAAATAAAACACACTATGAGTGAGCCAGGCAAGATAAAAAGTAAATCAAGGTCAGTCCCAAGTTGGATATCGATCTGACGGGGTGATGCCTCCTGAGTGGGTTTAACAACCCAGGGAAGCGAAGAGACAAGATTTGTTGGAAAATTGTATGCTTTGGAAAACTGTTTACTCCTTGGTATCAGATACTCAGGAGAACCCCAAAAGACCAATTCTAGGGGAAGTTAGAAAGACAAATGTCTGGACCAGAAAAGCAAGCAGAAAGAGTGTAAGCTGCTTACCTCCCGTCCTCAGTGGGGAACGAGAAGGGTCAACTGAAGAGTCAGGCTGAGCCACTGAAACCTCAGCCCAGACTTCTGATGGGAAGAGATGGGGAGCCCTGAAGGCCCATCATGGCCAGGCAGAAGATGGATGGTCCAGAAGGAAATGTGAAAGGCCGACAGACAGGGGGTGTGGGAACATAAAATGAAGGTATGCTGTCACTAGGAACCTGGCCAGCTTCAGAGCCACCTCTAAACAGAGTCACGAGACACTGTAGACGACACCGGCAGAAATCTCTGTGGCCATGGGGTTGTAGAAAGGAATAGAGACCTCAGAGGAGGACAGGTGTTTTCCATTGCAAGGCCCATCATTGTTGTGTTTGGTAGAGCCTCGAAGGCGAGCAAGGGCTGGGGAAGCTTTCTAGCAAGGCATCCGGAGGCTTCAGACATGCTCTGAGTAGAGGCTGCAGGCACAGGAACCAGGAGGCAAGGTGACTACAAACGGAATATCACACAGCTCTATCTGGGTGATGAACTGGGCTTTCCCTGATTGGAACTGACTTAGAATTCAGGGTGAAAGCATGGGGGAAGCTAGCAGCCATTGACCAAGTCCTGGCCATTCTGGATTGATTGCCATGGAGGATGTGGTTTGGCTTCCCTCCCTGGGCTGGTTGCTGCAGATGTTGTAGGTCAGAATTCTAGAGTTGTTTACTATCTGGCCATTGTTGATTTGTGTACTCATTTCTCAAGAGAGAACCACCCAGAGAGCAGATGTTGTGGGTCTCTGTGTTTCCATAGCAGGACACCTGTGGCATGCAGTGTGAATGGCCCATCACAAATAAATGTAGAAGCGGTGTGCTTACCAGGAACCCATTCTCAGTGTATCCTCGGGATGCCAGGGCAGAAGCTGCAGAGGGCATGGAAAAGGTAAGGTTTTGAATATTCTAGAAGAGAAAACAAGTCGCCTCTGATAAGATCTGGTGTTTAGGAGCATCCCTGTGGCCCATCTTCAAGAAGACAGAAAGCTTAGCTGGATTCTTTCTTCTTAAAATAGAGTGCACTAGTTACTGATGTGTGATACTGCCCCTTCAACTGTAGGGTCACAAGTCAGGGATTCTGGACAATGGTATGGAAGGGGTGGCCTTCAAGCAAGGCTAAGACTGAGAGGATTTTTTTTTTCAGGCTAATTTTTCCTCTGGTGACACCGAGCCTGTGCTATAGTTTTATTAAAATAGTAAAGATTAGATTAGATGCCAACTTCTTGGAATGTCATTGCAGATAGGATAATTGATCTAGGGTAGAGGGTTTGCTTGTGTTTGCTAAATTTGGAGATTTGTGATTCATGCTGAGACACTCTTGTACTGGATTAGCCCTTGGGATTCCTTAAGGTAGAGGCACATAAAAGATTTTAGGTCTGTTTGCAGTGTTGTAGTCTGGAAGGAGCTACTTCCATTCTCGTAGATGACAACCTACTGAAGGTTGGATGGAACAGAAGCTGCCAATAGAAAGAGCCTTGACTGTGGACTTTTTATCATAAAGTATTATCATGTTGTCATTTGATCTTGTAACTTCTGATCTATATTGGGCACCTGGCTAGACATAAAATGAGGAAGTAAATCTAATAAGGAAAGAACTTTCTGTCTAGAACTGTAAGGATTTGGAGTAGTTATTTTTTTTTAATTTATTTTTATTGGTGCATTGTAATCATACATCACATTGGAATATAAGACTTGAGAGGATATACAAGCACACATCATCCAATTAGCCCTCATCCAGCCCCATCCCATTCCCTCCCCCTCCCTCCATCCCATGCTTCTTTGGTGATTAACTTTGATACATATGTTTATGTACCTCCTGCTTTTTAAAGAGGCTCCATCCTCCCCTATTCCATACCCTCTGATTGGTCACCTTAATTGCTTTACTATAGGGCCCTTTCTATAGCTCGACCACTTCCTGTTGCCCGTTTCCTCCTAGTTATTGCTGATTAGGGGAAGCATCTGGTTTTAATTTCCTGCGATATTTCTCTGTGCATGCCGCGTTGCAAATACCGATCCCACTCTTGACGGCCCCAGTTGTGGCCTGGCTACCCCGTGGACTGATCAGACCTCGCTGGCTCAAGCAGCAGCCTTGCCTCATGGGAGGCCCCGGTTCTGGCCTCGTTGGCCCCGACACTGGCCTAACCCCTCAGCTGGCTCCGATCCCGGCCTTGGAGGCCCCAGCATCAGCCTTGCCTTGCGGCAGGCTCTGATCCCAGCCTCGCTGGCCCCAGCACCAGCCTAACCCCTCGGCAGGCTCCGATCCCGGCCTAGGAGGCCTCAATAACGGCCTTGCCTCACGGCAGGCTCTGATCCCGGCCTCAGAGGCCCCAGCACTGGCCATGCCTCACGGCAGGCTCCGATCCCGGCCTCGTTGGCCCCGGCACCGGCCTAACCCCTTGGCAGGTGGAGTAGTTATTTTAATTTACCATCCTTACAGATTCCAAATCATTTTCAGGCAAAAAGTAAACAGTCCCCAAGTGATCCTAGAAGATTATACAAAGGAACAATGTTTGATATGAGGGGAGTATTTTTTGTGTAGGTGAGAGAAGAATGAGCTTCAGGTCTTCTTAAGCCCTGTTTTGAAAGAGATGAGCTGGGAGTCAGAAATTGGTGCAGAAATGGAAAACTTTTATATAGAGCACAATAAAAAATCTAGAAATATATTTTTATATATATAAATCAAACGTTAATGAATTAATTTGAATAGGTAATACAGGTGAATGGCACAACATTTAAAGTGTACAAAGTTATTTATAGTTAGCAGGGAAATTTCCAGCTACTTTATTCCTTAGTTTTCTACTCCCCTTCTCGTGGGCAACTCCTGCTCCAATTTTTTGTTTTGGTCTGTCCTTCTGTTCATCCTTCTATCCATAATGCCTTAAAAAACCACTGTGTGTGTGTGTGTGTGTGTGTGTGTGTGTGTGTGTGTGTGTGTGTATCTTTGCTTTGTGTGTGGATCTGGGATGGAATCCAGGGACATTCTACCGAATATACCCCAGCTATATATCCGAGCTATACCCCCGCCCTAATTTTTATTCTGTAGTTTGAAATAGGGTCTTACTAAGTTGCGGAGGGCCTCACTAAGTAGCTGAGGCTGTCCATGAACTGCGACCCTCTGGTCTCAGCCTCCCGAATGCTGGGATTACAAGCGTGCGCCACCACGCCCGGCTTCATAAATATATATATATATATATATATATATATATATATATGTATATATATAATCTTTATAATACAAATAATTGTATATTCTTTATAAATTTGTGTATTAAAAAATTTAACAGGATACCTTAGAGATCATTCCATGTGAGTTCCTGTAGTTTTCTTTATAATGGCTAAAACTTTATATTCTGTGTACATACTTTGATCTCTTTAATCACCTTGCAACTGATTTAGATAATTTCCATATTGTTTTGCCATTATGAGTAGTGCTGAAATAAATGTCCTTTGTATAAGTTCTTATTCACATACACCCTTATATCTACAGGGCAAATTCCTACAAGTTCATTCATTTATTTGTAATCTAATTTGAACTCATTGATTATGTAGAGTCCTGTATACCTAAATGATTATATCTACAGGGCAAATTCCTACAAGTTTATTATTTATTTATTTTACTTTTAATTTCAACTCATATTTCATGCTTAAGCTACTTTAGTCTTATAATATTATGAGGTACAAATAAATAAGTAAAATATGAAGAATCAAATCAGTAAAGTAAGTTCCTGATTTTATCTATAGGCGTTTCCCCTTACTAATGGTTTGCTTTCTGTGGCTCCAGTTTTACATAGTCATCTGTGGTCCAGAGACAGTAGTGGAAAATTCCAGAAATAAACTGTTCATAAGTTTTACACTGTGTGTTGTTCTGAGCAGCACAATGAAGTCTTGCATTGTCCTGCTGTGTCCTACCCAGGAAATGGAACCTCCCTTTGCCCAGTATGTCCATGCTGTATGTGCTACCCACCTGTTATTTACGTAGTAGCTATCTCAGTTATTAGATTGGCATGGTATTGCAGTGCTTATGTTCTTTACTTAACAATGGCCCCAAAGCACAAGAGTCATGATGCTGGCAATTTGATAGGCCAAAGAGAAGCTGTAAAGTGTACCCTTCAATTGAAAACATGAATGTTTATCACAGGTATAGATGTATAGGAAAAACCATAGACTATGTAGGGTTTTAGTATTACCTGGGGATCTAGGCATCTACTGGATGTCTCGGAACACATTTTCTCTAGCTGAGTGGGGGACTACAGTGGTAACCAGGTGCTGTGACAAATAAGGACACTTGTTAGAACTTTTGGTAAACTCCAGTAGGAAAATTAAAGGGCAGGCCCATGGAATTTGGAGTAACATTATGCCTTCTGCCATCAATAGTGTCTTTAAAATGACCCCTCTTTTTACCCCAGAAACAGATCTTGAGACAAGAAATCAGGAACAAGTAGTTTGGGAAGTAGAGAAAAGCAGGGAAGTTGGAAATGGCCTGGCACCGGGCTCTGTGCATTTCCTGGTTGTTTCATTGTTATTGTCATTTTATAAGAGAGGAAACTAAAGCTGGAGAGGCAAACTAACTTCTCCAGGGCCCAAGCTGGTAAGTGCTGGGGTTTGCTGTGATGGCTATTACTATACTGTGTAACCACTACACTTAATAATTTCTGCCCTCTCCCCCAAAGAAAAACAAAGAGAATATGCGAAACTGGGTGTAATGGCATACATCTATAATCCCAGTCCTTGGGAGGCTGACACAGGAGGATTGCAGGTTCTTGGCTGGCCTCACCAACTTAGTGAGCCTCTCAGCAACTTAGGGAAGCCCTATTTGCAGATAAAAATAAATAAATAAAAATAAAATAGATCTGGGGATGGAGCTCAGAGTTAGAATGTCTCTGGGTTCAATGACTAATACCACAAAACAAAATAAAACAAACAAAGAAAAACTTGAGGGAGAATATGCAAAGATAAAGTTAAATTAGGTACACAAATTTTTTTTCCAATATAATTCTTTGGAAGTTGATTCTTAATTTACTATCATTTTTTAAACAGATATATTTATTCTTGTTAGAGTAACTCTGGGATGCTCCTAACAGATGAATAGGAGCCCCTTGCCTCTGTAACCCCCCAGGAGAATGCATTTTGCTAAAGTCTGAGTAGCATCAAGAAACCCATACAAAGGTTGGGCAGATAAAACACTCATAATGGGAGGACCAGAGGCAAAAGGAAGTTGAAAGAAAGGAGGGAGAAATTAGGGCACTGAGGATTTTCATGTGTATTCTCCTGGAAAGCAAAGCACCGTGGATTTCTAGGCTGGAATATAACCACAAAAAGATGCCACATCATAGCCTTCTCCTCAGGAAGGAGGTTCACTGTAGGCAGGAAGCTTGGCCACTTCTGAAAACCGAACGAGGAACCCCTTAGAGACTGAAATACATCGTGCACTGACTCTATGACCTTTGGTTGTATGTGGAGAAAAGCTTAAATGTGGGTGGGTAAGTAAAATATCATCTAAGACCCATTTCAACCTTAATTCCAACTATGGTTCTTCTAACTGGATAGTTTCAAGAATTTGCTTAAGAGTTTCCTTATTTCCCCAGTTATACTTCAATTATTCCTTCCTCTGACACTTTCATCTTCAAATCCTTCCTCCCCATGAAGTTTTGAGAGTAGGGAGTGCTTCTTTTCTTTAAAAAAAATTCCCACTTGTTTCATGTTCTGGATTATACATATATTTTGCCTTTAGTAATTGAGGCATGACTGTTGAGAGTGATGTACATTTTCTATTACTTGCGGTGCTTTTCTGCTTATATAAAAGACCCATTTCTGAAAAGTGTCAAGAGGAAGGATTTAATTTGGCAAATATTTATTGAGCACTGGTTCTGTGGGGGCTGAGACAGAGGCTTCAAGGAAACCCAATCTAGTAAATGGGGTCAAACGCAGCACTAAATAATCATGCCACTTAGGGAGCCTGCAAAGGCAAGAGACAAACCAAAAGGCAAAGAAAAAACAGAATCTGATTGTTCAAAAAGATAAAGCATTGACTTTGTCATCTTCCAGTTTTTTTTTATACTTACACATCTTTTATGCTTGATAATTATTTTATATTTCTAATTTTGCTTTTTTTGTATGCTGGGGAAATGTCATACTATTTTCAGCATTTAGGACATTTAAAAATTCTTATATGGCAATGTTTATGTTACAGAGGTTCCTGTAATAGTCCTCATCTTGATTGCAAAGCACCATACAGTGTGCATGGGCCAGTTCTACACAAATTACTCATTTCAACATATTGTTTGAGCAAAGTGATACTGGTAGTAATCCTGTTTCACAGATAATAAAGCTGGGTCTCACTGAGATTAGATAGCTTGCTAGTAGCTAGTGAAGACTGTGCCACTTTTTAAGATTGGATTCTAAGGAAAGGATCAGCTGTGGTCTGAGGGAAGTGCTAAATGTATCTGAGAGCCACTTATACCAAGAGAGAGTGTTGGAGGCTTTGATGAAGGCTGCAAAACAAGGATGGTAGGAAGGCCCCTGTGGTTAGGGACCATCATGTTAGCAAAGATCAGGCAGAAGGTTATGGTGTATTCAAGCATAATATGTAGCCCAGTTGTCTTAGAGATAAAAACATGAAGAAGAATCAAAAGAGTTAACAAATGAGTGTTACGGCATTGTTACGGTTTGGCTATGAACTGTCCTGAAGACTCATATGTTGAAGGTTTGGGGAAGTAATTGGATCAGGAGGGTGTCAACCTCATCAATAAATCTACTGATGAGTTCATCGCTGAATGGGCTCAGGAGATGGAGCCTAAAGTAGGTCAAGTAGGCATGCTTTTAAAGGCCCTATCATGCTGGGCGTGGTGGCGCACGCTTGTAATCCCCGCGCTTGGGAGGCTGAGACAGGATGATCACGCAGGTTCAAAGCCAGCTTCAGCTACTTAGTGAGGCTCTCAGCGACTTAGTGAGACCCTATTTCCAAATGAAATATAAAATAGGTCTGGGAGTATAGCCTGGAGGTAGAAAGCCTCTGAATTCCACCTCCAGTACCACATACACACAAAAAAATTAAAGGCCCTATCATTTCCCCAGCCTCCTACTCTCTCTCGCTCTGCTTCCTGGCTGCTAGGAGCAGGGCAGCTTTCCTCTGCCGTTCACTCACAATATGATGTTCTGCTTCAACCTCACGCTCAAAGCAACAGGGCCCGCTGCCTGTGGACTGAAACCTCTGGAACTGTGAGCTAAGATCAATATTTTTCTTCTCTAAACTGATTTTATCAGGTGTTTTATCACAGCAAAGGAAAGATGATGAGCACACACATATTTTGAAGTTACCCTCTGACAGAGCCATCTCTGGCCAACTTGCTTCTTGCTTCTAATCAGTGGTGTGGGTGAAGAAGAACAGACAAAAGTTTGTGGGGGGAAGGTGATCCAGGGCTGTTTTTGTAGAGGAGGTGAAAATCTACCACGTAGATGTAGACTAGATTCTGTATTCTGTGCTTCTCCATTCTAGTTTTCTTTTAGAACCTGCCCCACCACCTTGCCCAGTAATTATCTTGTTGGTTCAACATTTTCTCTATGGTTTTAAAATTTATTTTGTCTGGTCCCCCACCCATGAATCTCCATTAGTGACTCTGAAGGCATTATAAGAAAATCATACCATAGTCACTTAGGGGAAAAAGAAGCCCCTGAATCCACTGAAAGTTTTTTTTTTTTTTTTTTTTTGTCATCTTACTGCATGGGGCAATAAGACAAGACCCCAAATCAAATCAACTCCCTTGGCCTCTATGGGTATGTCAAAATCAAGTACAATGATAATCCCTGTGTAGGCTTAGAGATGAGCCAGCTAAGGAAATATGCCTTTACCTTCTGCTCTTCCATCTGGTTGTTTAAAATTAAGTCATCTAGCTATATTCATCCATCTATCCATTCATGCAGCAATCTGATTGAATGGGAGGTCTTTGAGGAGCTACTGTATATCAGAAATACGTTTCTTCCAAGAGATGTGCAGTCTAATAATCTTGGTCATGGCTTCCTTTCAGATGCATTGTTGACAACCAGAAATAGAACCTGGGACCCCCCCCAGAGATAAGACTTGGATGACATTCCCTTAAGATTCAGCTTTTCCATCTACTTTCCGTGTTGACTAGTATATAAGACAGGGTAACTACTGCCCCCAACTTCCTTTCCTGGACTTACTGTCTCCATTCAAGTCTAGGGCTTGTCCTAAGCTCAGGCCACTTCCCTCAGTACCTGCCTTGCCCTGGTGTATAGTTCAAGAGCCAAGACTTTCCTCATCTGCTCTGTGCTCCTGTGGATATTCCCATCATGCTTTATTCTCAAGTTGTGATAACCACTTCTCTCTCCATAAGAACTCCAGTCGCTGTTAACGAAATTCAGCCTTCATAAAAAGGATAACCACTAAGTCAAAATGTAATAGAAGGATAGATTCGATCTCATTTCTCAAAACTGGCTGTTAGACCAAGGAAAATCTCTTTAAGTCATTGTAATAAATCATTAAGGAACGTGACGCTCAGCTTGGTCCTCATCTTCTTTGAATCAGAACTGATGAAGCCTTTGTGGTTTGGCTTCCATTCTTTTTTCAGAAACCTCAAACTTTTGAATTGTGTCAAAGTGTCTGTCTACAAGAGAAAAATTCCTTTCTGCTGGGTGACCTATCAGAATCAGACAGTAATTAACAGGGCCCAATGCTGTTGAAAAGAATTCATTGAAAAGGAGCCCGTGAGAGCTGGAAGCAGGTCCAGAGTTTTGCTTCTTTTAAAAAACCTCAGGTATAGCCGGGCGTGGTGGCGCACGCTTGTAATCCCCACGCTTGGGAGGCGGAGACAGGAGGATCACGCAGGTTCAAAGCCAGCCGAGCTGGCTTAAGAGACCCTGTTTCCAAATTAAAAAAATATAAAATATGTCTGGGAGTGTAGCCCGGAGGTAGAAGGGCTTCCAGGAACCCCAGTACCACAAAAAACAAAAAAACAAAAACCAAAAAACAAACCCCCAAAAAACCTCAGGTATAGATTGCTCCAGTCAGTGAGGCTAACAGATCGTTCCCAAGACTGGTTAGGGAAGATCTGAGACTCTGACAGCGATGCTCACTGTGAAATCTAACTCTTCTCCAAGGTCCTAGGGCCAAGTAACTCAGTCCTCCCTTGGCAAAGAAACTTCTAGGTGGTCTGGTGAAGCCAACATTACACAAACAGGAAAGTCACTATCTTAGACTTCTTTTGGTGCTGGGATTGAACCCAGGGGCATTTTACCTCTGAGCTACACCCTCACTACTATTTTTTTTTATTTTATTTTAAGTTTTGCGCTTGAAACAAGGTCTTGCTAAGTTGCCGAAGGCCTCACTAACTTACTGTGTCTGGCCTCAAACGTGCAATCCTCCTCTCTCAGCACCCAAGTACTGGGATTACAGCCGTGCACCACCATGCCATCTTAAACTTAAAATGACTTTTTGCTAATATTTTTGTGCCAAGAGAGAAAAGCAATGTTATTTTCTCACCTATCTGTCCCCTCTCAGAATGAGCTAGACCAAACAGATGTGAGAAGGACCTAAAGTTCTCCTGCCAGCACTTAAAGACTATTTTCCTTTACTGATCCTGCGTTTGCCCTCATTCCCATGCAGAACATCTTCCCGTGCACAAGAGCTTGATGACACCTTTGCAAATCTGCATCTGGCCATGTTACACCTTGCTAAACTCTCTGGAGGGATTCCACCTCCCTCAGACCAAAAGCTAAAATCTTTATACTGGCCTGCAGATCCCCACCTGGCTTTGACCCTGGTTTCTCTGCTACCTGCTTCCACCTTTTAGCTTTAAAAATCTATTCTCAACAAGTTAACCACAGTGTCCTTTGAAAAGAATGTTCTAGAACATGTCACTGCTCTGCTTTGTGGCTCCTGAATTCTATCAAAGTAAAAGCCAGAGTCCTTACCGGACAAACATCAGTAGGACCTTATTCTTTGGGCACTATTAGAACTCTTCCTCGTGCTCTGCTTTCTTTTTTCTTTTCTTTCTTTTTCTTTTGGTGGTACTGGGGAATGAACCCAGGGGCATTCTACCTCCAAGCTGCACCCCCAGCCCTACTTTTTATTCTTTATTTTGAAACAGGATCTCACTGAGTTGTGGAGGGCCTCACTAAGTAGCTGAGGCTGGCTGCGAACCTGTGATCTTCCTCTCTCAGCCTCCCAAGTACTGGGATTACAAGCATGCGCCACCACACTTGGCTTCTGCTTTATTTTTTCTATAGAACTTGTCAATTGACATGCTGAGTGTTCCCGTATTCAAATTCTTTTTTTTTTTTTTCTGTCTTCCCACACAAACTTGTAAGCTCCATGAGCTGAGAGATGTGTTACTTCAGATTCACGATTGTATCTCTCCTAGGTATAAGGATACCAGGGACCCTCTAGGTGTGCAGTAAACATTCAAGTCAATAAATATGTCAAAATATTGAGTTATATAGAGTCAGGTATATTAGGTAATTAGTTCTCTATTGGGAAAGGGCACAGTAAGATTCTCCACTTAATTATTATTATTTTTTCAGTTAATTCTATTTTATTTTTAAATGTGTAATTGTATGTTCTGAAATATTGAATAATTTTGTCTTTTTCTCCCAATACTTTCATATCTTACTTATATTTTGTCTTTATTTTGATTGGAAGTTGCAAGAGTGGGAAGTGGATACTGGTGATAGAGAATCCTTTTTCGGTTTCAGTTTTAAAGGGGGTGCCTCTCAGCCGGGCATGGTGGTGCATGCTTGTAATTCCAGTACTTGGGAGACTGAGACAGGAAGATTACAGGTTCATAGCCAGCCTCAGCTACTTGTGATGCCCTCTGCAACGTAGTGAGACCCTGTTTCAAATAAAAAAATAAAAAAATAGGGCTGGGATATAGCTTGGAGGTAGAAAGTCCCTGAGTTCAACCCCCAGTATAGCACAAAAAAAGGTGGGGGAAGGGTGCCTCTGGTGCAGAGTTTCAAGGTGGGGGAAGGGTGCCTCTGGTGCAGTTTCAGGGTGGGGGGAGGGTGCCTCTGGTGCAGATTTTTGAGCCTCAATGTTAGTGACCTCTGGGGGATGGATGATTCTTTGTTGTGGGAATATGTGGTGTGTTACAGGATATTCAGCAGCATCTCTGGCCTCTACTTACTAGATGCCAATGGTGTCCCACCAGTTGTGGAAACCAAAAATGTCTCCAGGTATTATTACCACCTGTCCATTGGAGACGACATTGCCCAGGAGGAGAAACACTGATGTGGTATTTCAGTGTTGATTTTAGGCCAGAGTTTCTTTTTTCTGAAGAGAGTATAAATTCCCTTAATTTATTTTATTTTAATTTATTTACTTTTTGGTGGTACTGGGGTTCCTGGAAACCCTTCTACCTCTGGGCTACACTCCCAGACCCATTTTTTGTATTTTTATTTGGAAACAGGGTCTCTTAAGCCAGTGAGGCTGGCTTCGAACCTGCGCCATCCTCCTGTCTCTGCCTCCTAAGCGCGGGGATTACAAGCGTGCGCCACCCCGCCCAGCTGTACCCTTATTTTTTTGTTGGAGGAAAAGAAGCTATGAAAGTTTCTGGAAAACATTTTGATAGAGAGTACTGAAGGTTTTCTTAAAAATGTTCCATCCCTTTCACCCAGTTATTTGTTCTCTAGTAATTTATCCTAAGAAAATAATCAAAAGTGGGGACAAAGATTTATGTGCAGGGATGTCTATTGCTGCATTATTTATGATTGTGAAAGAATTGAAAATGACCAAACTGTCTTATAATAAGAATTACTCAAGAAATTACAATACATCATAGGATGAGATATCTTTTCTTCATCACAAATTATGCTTCTGAGAAATATTAAGTGGCATAGAATAAGTCATTTGTCTATTATGAGTGTGTATATATACACACATATATATCTTAGGATCAATAGGTATATATTGTGTGTTTTGATCTCAATCTCTATGGTGAGCGCGTGCGCGCGCACGCGCACACACACACACACACAATGATACTAAGTTGGTAAAAAAGTAAACAAAAATACAAATGATGGCTCTGTTGGATTTAATTTTGTCTTTACTTGGCCTGAAGAGGTGAGGATTTGGGCCATCTGTAATGGGGACTATATGGCTTTCCTGGTGGATGAACTCATATAGAAGTGTGGCTCCACGGCATATATAGCCTTTAACAAGGTTAGGTTTATTTAAGCATCAATCCTTATCTATTTAAGTAAGCTTCTTCACGGGGAATGGGAACAAGCAATTAAGAATTATTGGTCTTGTTGTACCTACTGGTACCTTCCCCAAATCCAATTTATAGGAATTGAGGTATCTGTTAAAAATGACAAGATAAAATAATCCTATATGAGAAACACACACACACACACACACACACACACACATTTTCTTTTCCTGAACAATGTTTACAATAAGATAAAATAAAAACTTAATTGTAAATATTTTTGATAAGGTGTGTACTCTGGCATATAAAGACTTTTTCTAAGGGGTTTGTAATAATAGTGCTAGTATTCAGAAAGGAAATCTTGCTTTTTCTTCCTATTTAGTGACAAAGAAGGTACTTCAGGATGGACAGAAGTTAACAGTGTGGTACCTTTTTCAGTATAATTTTGCATTTAAAAAAATAACAGCTTTTGCTCATAATATATATATTTTCAAAACATTCTTATTCTTTAGAGCAGGAAGCTATTATTTTGTCCCCTCCCAGGTTATCCCTTATCTCAATCATGCTACATAGCCACACTTAGCTGTTGTTAGACATATACCAGATTGAGGTAACGGAAAGGGGCCATTCCTAGTTGCAACTCAAAGTTGAGGTGCACAGATTCTCCTGGTATCACAGTGCTCAGAAGCAGTCACTTCTGGTCTGGTCCAGTGGTCTCAAAGCACAGCTCGTACACCTCTGCATCACTTGGACAACTTGCTAAAGCACATCCCTGGGCTCCTTCCCCAGTCTTTCTGACTCAGTAGGTCTGGGTTGAACCACGGGTCCTGAATCAATAGATCAATCAGTGAATCAGTGTTTCTTCTTCACCCTCCCTTTGGTCTACTCATAGATCCCAAATTCCATGATATCTCCCTGGGTGGTAGGGTGGGCACCGTAAGAATCCAGGTTGGTGGTGGTAGCCTTGAGGGGAAATGGGGAATGATGTTGAACAAAAATAAGTGAGTGGTGGAAGCACCCAAAGGGGCACTGAGTAATTTTTTTCTTCTGAGAAGGAGGCAGTAGGCCAAGAAGACTGGGAATCTATGATAAATAAACCTAAGGGCAGAGGTTTGTAACTGGATGATTATTTGGCAGTGTAACCGGATAGTTACTTGGCAATGTTTGCTCATAGTTTTGGCCGTCACAACTTGGGAGTTACTACTGGCATTCAGTGAGCAGATGCTAGAGAAGCTCTTAAACAACATGCGCACAGTAGCTCCAAACGAGAATTATTTAGCCAGATATGCATAATGTGGAGAACCCTAGACCAAAAGTAGACCCACCCGAGATTCTAACGTAACAGCAAGAAATTAACCACATTCCAGAACAATGTCTAACATTCTTTAAAGAGTTCAAAAAGCCCATTATTCATCAAAGTAAAATTTACGGTGTCTGTCAATCAAAAAAATTATTGCACATGGGCAGTAGGAAAATATGATCCGTAACCAGGAGGAAAAACTGTCAAACTCATGATGTATAATTATAGTGTACCAATAAAAATGAAAATAAAGTAATACAAAAAAGAAAGAAATAGACTGAGAAAAGATAGGCAGGAATTAAGTCAAAGACATTAACACAGGCATACATCTCCAGTGCTACAGTAAGTAGACTCAACAAATTTGGTTTCATAGAGCTTACATTGCACACCAGTAGGAAGTATAGACATTCAACAAATAAATTTATACATGGTATATAGCTGAGAGTCAAGATAAATGCTGTTTATAGGAACACAATTTTAAAAGGTTGTTTAGGAGATAAAGTAAAAATCCTATTTAGGACAGAGATGATATTAAGCCAAGACGCAAAGGATAAGCAAGAGAGCCAGCTGAAAGGTTGTGAGGACAGCTTACTTTGCAGAAGGAATAGCACATAGGAAGCCCCTGCCATAGCCAGGACCTTGGGTGCTTCATGTTGTCTTGGTTCTGAGGACTGAACCCAGGCACATTCTACCTCCAAGCTATAACCCCAGCCCTTTTTATTTTGAAACAGGGTCTTGCTAAGTTGCTGAGGCTGACATTGAATCTGCCATCCCTGTGTCTCAGCCTCCCAAGTAATGGGATTACAGGAGTGTGCCACTATACGCAGTTAAGAGCTTAGGAGTTTCAACAAATTAAAAGACTGTTGGTCAGTGTTGGGGGTGTGTAGTGTGCAAGAGAGAGAGAAGAACCAGGAGATGGTAAAGACAGAAGATGTGGGATGAAGACATTAGGTGATGAGGAAGCTTAGTAACTCTGGAGTACAATTTGGATTTTCTTTTAGCACTAGGAAAAACCATGGGGGCAATGGAGACTTTGAAACTCACCAGGAAATGTTGAAAAATACTGTCAACTGCGTCCCAAGCACAGAAATTTCATTGAAATGGCACATGGCCACAGCTTTAGAAATGTAAAAATATCCCTAGGAGGCAATTCTTACAGGCAACTGCGGCTGGACCACATGCTGGAGGGTTTTAAGCAGGAGAGTGACATTACTTGACTTTGAAAGTTCTGTAACACTATACTAATTATAAATTTGGCTATCGTGTTTTCTTCCTTCTAGGAAGCAAACCCTACCTGACACACATGTGCCATAAATAACATCAGAAGGATATGATTTATATTACTAATAACAATGCTCACTATAGTTTCCAAAGCAACTTGCCATGTCTAGGATGTTGACACTCTCCATCTGGCTCAGACCCCCTCTCTCACTGTACACTGTGCCTCAGTAAGCTCCTCCATTCCCGCATACTAATCCACCTTCGACCTGAGGTCCCCACATGCTCTCTGGCTCAGACCTACTCACCTGCCCTCCCCAAGCCTGCTCTCAACCTTTGGTTTCCTACATCAGGACATGTTCCCAAGTTCAAGCACCTATTGGGGTCCAAATCGAGCCAGTCTGGAATAGAACACACCATGTGTGATCTTCTGCTTGTTCTACCCTCAGACCTGAGCGTGACATCCAGTTATCTGGACTCTCAGGTCCCCTGTGTGCTCAGCCCCCTTTACTCTTCCCAGAGATTCCTGTCTCTCGATGGTCCGTCAGCATTCTCACAGCCATAATCCCAAGACTTGAACACTAACTTAGAGGAAGGAAGTTTTATTTTCTTAAGGTTTTGGGTTTAGTTCACGTGAGGCTGGGGACCGCAGATCTCAAGGCAGTGGCGGCAGGAGGCAGAGAGAGGGAGAGCACATGGGCTGTGCTCTTCACATCATGGAGGCCAGAATCAAGAAAAAGAGCAGGAGGAGGAAAAACCATATATAATCCCAAAGGCTACACCCCAAGAGATCCACCCCTCCAGCCACACCCTACTGCCTGGGCCACCACCCTGGTAATTCCATTACAATGAGTTATAATGGATTTGTCCACTGCTGGGATTACAGTCCTCAAGACTCAAGTACATCAACTCTAAACATTGACAAATGAGCTCTTTAAGGGAACATTTCTATCTAATTTGAACACTTGAACTCTTCTCCATCAGCATCCTTACCAAGCTCTCACCTGAATCCTCCTCTTCTCCATCTTCAGCTTAGTTTGTCAGTCATTTATTTCTGACACCTGAGAACTCAGCGAAAGCTTTTGATCCATCATATAAATTCTCAAATGTTTTGGCTTGCCACCCTCTTTTCAGAAAACAAAACAAAACAATATAGTGCCTCCCTGGGTGCTCCCACTTCTCTTTATTTTTATTTAGCACCCCCAGTGACACCCCCATTGGTCCAGTGTCCCACCCCCAGGGACAGTGTCATGGGCTTTGAGAGTCTATAGAAGCAAGGCAGCCCTCTGGGTTTTCTATTCAATTCCTTGGACCTTCAGTGAAGTCTTTCTGGGATGGATAGCAGGGCTCTCTTGAGTCCTGACCCCACTAACTCTGAGGCCTGCTCATCTTTCTGCTCCCCACTTACTGCTCTTTTCTCTTTCGTCTGTGTAATGGCCTCATGGGGTTTTACACTGTGTTCTATATTGTGTTCAGCCAGACTCGAGATGCTGTGTAGGGCTCTGGAGTTCTTTCTCTGTGGAGCTTCCTCTGAGGGTACTCTCCGCTGAAAATTCTAGCTTTTGCGCTCTCACCAAACCCTGACATCTGCTTTATCAACTCTGCAGGATGGGGAGACTCTCTTTCAATTGCTTATCCCTGCGTGGCAGTTTGGAAATTGCCTCTGAGCAGAAAGATGGGGCAACTGTAGGTCATTCCTCATCGGTTTCCCTTTTCCCAGATAGTCCCAGGCTCCTTTTGTCCAATTTGTAAAAAACATGTTGCCCTGCATTTTCCTCCATTTCAAGTTGTTTATCGTAGGAGGGCAATTCTGGACCTTGCCACTCCCTCATCCCGAATGGCACATATAATTTTTTTTTTTTTTTTTTTTGCAGGTCTGGGGATGGAACCCAGGGCCATTTGACCTTCGAGCTACACCCCCTGCCCTATTTTTTTATTCTTTATTTTGAAACAGGGTCTCACTAAGTTGCAGAGGGCCTCTCTAAGTAGCAGAGGCTGTCCACAAACTGCAATCCTCCAGTCTCAGCCTCCCAAATGCTGGGATTACACGCCACCACGCCCAGCTGGCACATATAAATTTTAAATGAGCAACTGAAATCCAGGTGTGGTGGCTCATGCCCGTAAGCCCAGTACTTGGGAGTTTGAGACGAGAGTGTCACAAGTTCAAGGACAACCTGTGACAGCAATGTCGTGGGACTCTTAGCAACCTAGTGAGACCCTGTTTCAAAACAAAAAGTAAAAAAGGGCCAGGAGTGTAGCTCGGAGGTAGAACACGCCTGGATTCAATCCCCATTGAAACACACACACACACACACACACACACACACACACCCCAACCGAATAGGTAAATGAAAAAAAAAATGGTATAAAGAGAGGTCCACCATGAGGGATGAGAGAGACTGGAAAGATTTTTTACCTTGGCGTGTGATTACAGTCAGCAGACCCAGATGGGGAGTCCCGGGCAGGACTTGGATGCCTGATGTGCGATATCTTTAAAGGAAGGGTGTCTACTTCTCTGAGAGCAGTAGGGGGCCAGTACAGACATGGCTATGGCTGTGGGTGGTGGGTGAGGCTGGATTGGGCCTCAGGGACCTGTGTGCTGGTCTTAGCTTTGCTATAAACTACCTTTTTGCATGTATGCAAGCCAATTCCTCCACATGTGCCCCAGTACCCACCGTGTTAAGTACTAATGGCTTGCTTAAAAATAGGAGCAACAGACTCAAACGTCTGTGGACACCAGGTGACTTAGTCCACAAAGGTAGTTGGATGTGGACAAGGGTGAACTGGGAATGCTTGCTTCCCAAGGGAGGCAGTGCTAGGGAAGGGCTTGGGATCGGGACTTGCCAGATCTCTCAATTTTTTAAGAGAAGCCAGAAGTCTAGACTTTAGTGTTAAATCTTCTGACTTTTAAAAGTTGACAACAAATGCAATCTTTTTTTTTTTTTTTTTGGTGGTACTGGGGTTCCTGGAAGCCCTTCTTCCTCTGGGCTACACTCCCAGTCCTATTTTATATTTTTGAAACAGGGTCTCTTACGCCAGCACGGCTGGCTTCGAACCTGCGCGATCCTCCTGTCTCCGCCTCCCAAGTGCGGGGATCACAAGCGTGCGCCACCACGCCCGGCCAAATGCAATCTTGATCCTAACAAATTACATCTTTGGCAAAGTCTAGTTCCAGGCCACCAGTTGCGGCCAGTTACTGTTTCTCAAGATGCCTGCCTTAAAAAAAAAAAAAAGTATTCAGCTAAAAATGACTTTTAATTAGGTATTTTTGTTTGTTTTTAATGTTTCTTCCTTGACAATAAGGGAGCAGAAACTATGTTTACTTTATAAACTTCCTTGTCTCTGGTGCTTGTCATGTTTTAGGCCCTTGTAATACAATTCTGATGCTAAGTACCTCAAGTTAGCACAGAGCTCACAAGTTAAAGGCACAGTCTCCTACAAAATTGCCCTTACTTCAACATCAGCCACAATTCAGGGGTTCCCTGGCTACCTGTGTTTGTGGCCCATTGGGTATAAATTCTGGGGGTCCACTACTTTCTCATGTTTGATAATTTGCTAGAATGACTCACAGAACTCAGGAAAGTACTAAGCTTACTATTATACTTTTATTATAAAGGGTACAAATAAGGATTCTCCAAAAGTAGAGACGCATAGGACAAATCTGGGAGGCTCCCACTGTGGAGCTTGTTTGTCATCTCCCTCTTGAATCAGAGTGGGGCCCCTCGGGGCACGTTAATTTAGAACCACCAGCCAGGGAAGTTGAGCTGAGCGTTGGTGTCCAGAGGTTTTAGTGGCATTTCATTCCGTAGGTATGATCTAACTGAATCACTGGCCATGAGTTTGAACTCAGAATCCGGTCTCCTTGCCTTCCCTGGAGGCTGGGCTGATACCATGTGGCTCAAAGCTCCAAGTCTCCAGTCACATAGTTTTTCTGGCCGGGTTAGGAACCCAACAAATATCACCTAATAACATGAACTCGGGTGTAGTTCCAGAAGCTCACCATGGATAATACTTCTGTCACTTGAGAAATTGCGAGAGTTTAGAAGCTCCCTCTCAGAAACCTGGGAAAAAAGACCAGACATGTTCTTTATTATACAATAGCCCTCAGTAAATTAAAATGAATAATCAGGAATATAAATGTTGAATGAACAGGGTTCAGTGGAACACTTGAGGTCCTTTCTGGCTTCGATGTCTCAAGATGATGATAATGGCGGTGGTAGTGATGATAGCAACAATAGCATAGTATAGTCATCCTTGTCTTCTAATTCCTTGGTAGCCATAAGGACTGTTAAAAAAATGTGGTATGTTTTTTTCTCCTTATAGGCACATGGCAAGACTGTATTTTTCTCTGCCCTCTGTGAGAGTAGACATAGCTATATGGTATGCTTTGACCAACCAAATGAGTGAAACCAGTATCGGTGACTTCTGGGTGGAATCTTTAGAAGCCATAAAACTTTTGCCACATAATTTTCTTGTTGTATAATAGACATGTGTTGAGAAGCTAATGACCCAATTTAGACATGCAGCATGAATAAGAAATAAACTCTTGCTAAGTTAAACCACTGAGATTCAGAGATGTTTACTACTGAAGTGTAACTGAGCACATTTTGACTAGCCTAAACACTGTGCATGCATTATTAAGCTATTGTTATAATTTAATATTTCCTATAATCTATGAGGTAGCCAGGATTAGTAGACTCATTATTATAGATGAGGAAGCAGAAGCAAAGAGGATTTATGCAACTTTTCCAGTTTCGCATCGCTGGTAAATTGCAGGGCTAAGCCAAGGGTCCAAATCCAGCGGGTTATCTCCAGATCTGAGTGCTAAATCATACAAGTGGACAGGTGAGCCGATGTGGGCCCAGCACTTTGATGTGATGGTCATGATACTTAAAGAGCAGGACAATGTGGGGGTAATTTTTAAACCTCTGTGGCTGCATTTGGTTTTATTTAGTAGCTTTGTCCTTTCAGTGAGAGACTGAGAGGAGGAGAGAGTCCGGAAGCGTCTCTAGATGTGCTTTTGACATTTTGCATTTCATGCCCATGAATTTGTGGAGAATTTTAATTGTTGGTTGCTTTTTCAGAACAAACGCAGAAGTGATATTCAAAGGGATTTCTTCATGCTGCATGGACCATCTTCAAGGCTGCCCCGGCATTTGAGGAAGGCATCCAAGTGAGTAAGTAGCTACTGCACGCGGTTGGGCAGAATTGGAATGCCAACCAAGAGCCAAGCTTTAGTGACAAAGGATTAGCTATTTGGGTCTCTCCAGCCCTTGCAATCCTTTGAATACTTAATTGGATTTTCTTTCAGACATCTTTTGTTATCTCTTGCAATTTGAATGGAAAGCAAACTCATCAAATATATTCGTGGATTATAAACAGTCATGCTCTGGCTTCAGTCGAGGGACTTGGAGGAGAGCCAAGGAGGGACATCTTGAGGGGCATTAAGTGGGAGAGAAGGGACGAGCAGGCCATTCCAGTGGCTCAGCTGCCCCTAGGCCTTGGGGAGCCTCCTCCGTGGAGCCCTCCTGGCATCGAGGTCTGCCCTGTTCAGCCTGCACCAAACACGGACTGGCTGCTTATGATGGCGAGCTTCTTAGTCCTTCATTGTCTGCAAGGCAATTGTGTAGGCCCAGAGGGACACATGCCATGTTTGACATTTTGATGCAATCGCCTATGTAAAGCCCTGTGTATAGAAAATAGTAACTACTTATTAATTATGATTGAGCAGGAAGTGACAATTTTGGGGATGGAGGATTGCAGATCCTTTTCTACCAACTCTGTGGTGTCTTCTGAGAGATATTCTGCAGAAAAGCCTTGTCAGCTGTTGATGCTCCAATTGGGCCACTAGAAAAGTCTGTGGTTCAACACTGCTAAGTTTATCAGACCTACCGTGGTAGGAGAACAACCTCGCTAGACTTTTAGGAATAGCTCAGAGAGGGAAGGGAGGAGGATACTGGGGTTAGGAACTGGGCCAGATAATTTTAAGGGGAGAGTTAATTGGAATGGGGCAGAGTTTATGACATGATATGTTGTGTAATATAGAGGTAAGGGTCTTTACAGATGGATATTAATGATCCAGTTATTTTCCAAAGTAAATTGTTTCATCTTTTTGTAGTCTTGGCTCCTTGTTGCATGCGCATCCTGGATTGGGTAGCTAAGTTATTTCTCAACTGGTCTTAGTGGTATTTACCACTGAGTTAAAAAAAACAACACATGTTGTGTATAAGTACTTTTTCATGAAGTTGATAAGGAGAAAGAAAAAATGTTTGGATCCAGAACTGTTTAACACAAGAATAGCAAAGTGTGTTGGTTTCATTTCTCAGCATAGACAGAGAACCATGTAGGTCTTCTAGAACTCTGTATATATGACTCGGTCATTATCAAAAGATATTTTCTCTAAACTCCTTCGCACTTAGGATCTGCATAGTCTCTACTGACCATCACAGTCCAACATAAATTATTTGAAATTCTTTAAACCTATTGTAGTTGAGCTAAGGTAATAATAGAATTCTCTGGCTGAGAAGACTTAGTTTTCTGCTTTGCAAAACCACTAGATAAATTATATACATACATATATATATATATATATATGTATGTATGTATGTGTATTTATTTATTTATTTATTTATTTATTTATTTATTTATTTTATGGTCCTGGTGTTTGAACCTTAAGGTTATTTTAGCTTTGAGCTACACTTCCAGTCCTATTTTTTATTTTGAAACAGGGTCTCGCTAAGTTGCTGAGGGCCTTGCTAAACTGCTGAGGCAGGTCTGAAACCTGTGATCCTCTTGTCTCAGCCTCCCAAGTCCTGGGATTACATGCACATATTGCCATGATGCCTGGCTTAGAGTTTCTAAGCCTACATGAATTGGATTTCTTTCAGTGGGTGACCTGGACTACTTATTTATTTATTTTTCTGATCAGTCAGAAGTCGTTTGAAATTTGCATGGTGGTAGCCCTTTTCAAAAAGGTTGACCCTGCCTAGCTCTGCAAATAGTTTGTACTCAAAGGAGGGTATGTCTCCAGGGGATTGAGTGAATGCAATTGCTCCCCATTCTTGAGTGGTAAGTTCCAGGGCTCTTTATCTGCAGGAAGGGCAAAAAGATCACTTTCCTAGACAGTACAGTGAGTGTTGTGAATTATTTTACTTAACCAAACCCTTGGCCATTGCATCTGGCCAAATGATCCAGTTATTAGTTTTACAAAATAAACTGTTTCATAATTTATAAAGCCCAAAGATGGTGGTGAAGACAGAGTTGAAATCATTTGTTTAAATGCTAATAATTTTGTGCGCTGATGATTTATGGAATGCAGGCAGAGGCAAGTGAACAAGAAGGAAACACGTGTGTGCTCTCAGGAACATAAATTATATACTCAGCATCTGGAATTTAAATGACACGCTTCCCTCTTTGGGTGCAAATAACAGTTAATGGTGACAAGGGTGTAGCAATCCTAATGTAATTTCCCCTCTGGAAATAACGTCTTGAAAATCATGAAGCTATTTTCAGTTCAAAAGATGACTTTGAAAGAATTAAGTTAAAGGGCTGCCCAAAACAAAGCAAAACAGAACAAAACAAAGCAAAACTCCCAGAGGGGAATTAATTTATTTGTTTTCCTTTGAAAAAGCAATTTCTTGTTCCCTCTGAATTAATACTCGAGTTTTCTTAGGAATACCATTTTCTTTGTGTAGTATATAAAATAGTAACCATCAGTACTATGCCACCCACTGAGTAACTATAGTGTGATAGCTCTGGTATTATATGCTTTCATTGGACCACCACATTCAATCCTCCCCAAAATTGCATGAGGTAAGGATGTTTTTTTTTAACTATTCAATTATCTTTATTTTTTTAATCTCCAGAGTTTGTCATACAAGGGCCAGCCCTTTCTCTCAGACTCAGTTTTACAAATTATCAATTGGCTGATGAAGCCAATAGGGATACTTCTTGTCTAATTTGGTTTCTGGGGCAATTTCAGTCAGGATTCCTCAATCCTGGCTTTTGAGAGAGAAAGAGAAATTCAGCCCAGCTTTTCACACCTTCCTTTTCTCCAGCATCTACCAGGGCAGAATACTTATCTTCTGGCACAGAAACCTTCAGGGTCACCCACCATGCCTGCCTTGGGTACAATGGCCCTGTATAAGCCCAGTTGATGGCTGGTGGTCTGGTCTCTCAGGTAAAGGGGCCACCTGGAGGTGAGGCGCTCATCCCAGGACTTTAGGGAACCAGCAGTAGCCATTTGGTTTGGGGGTTTGATCCCCCAAAGCTACCCAGTCAGTGTTCTTTAGAGCAAGTCTGTGACCAGCCATCTCGGAAACCTTCACTGACCCCCATAAAGCATCTCTTATTCTCCCATTTGCAGATAGTGAATTTGAAGGCCAGAGAGCTTGTTATTGGCATCTAAAATTTTTTCCTCTCTCTATTTTTTGTAGTAGTAAGGATTGAACATTGAACCCAAGGATACCCTACCTCTGAGTTACATATCTCCAGCCTTTTTAAAAATTTTTTATTTTGGGAACAGGGAAGTGGCTGACAGCCTCGCTAAGTCGCTGAGGCGGGCTTTGAACCTGTGATCCTCCTGTCTCAACCTCCCACGCACTGGGATTACAGGCCTGTGCCACCATGCCCAACACATTTCATTTTTTTTTTTTCTTAAAGACTCACAAAACACTGAATGTTAGAAGCAAAATGAAACTTAGACCATCTAGTTCAGCCCCTTATTTTGCAGATGAGAAAACTGAGACTCAGAGAAGTAGAATCTTACTGTGGACTGTACCTTGTGCGGGACCTCGCAATCGTGCAGCCCAGGGCCATGGTGGTAATTTCTTCTCCGAGGCTCCTGACTGACTCAGGAATGGGCAGTGCGGTAGGAGTTGAGGTGGAGTCTCCAGCAGCCTGGGTACCTTCATCATTACTGTAAGCAAAGCCCCGGCCAGCCCACAGGGAACACATTGTACGTGTAGGAGATAGACTTTATTGTTCGAAGCCAGAGATTTTGACCTTGTCATCACAGCATAACCTGACAAATCCTGGCCCATGCAGCGGCGAGCAAAAGAGTGTGGTGTCATGGAATGTGGCTGTTGTAACTCACGGGAAATAACTAACATACAGAAGGCACTTGCTCTCGAGACAGTCATTTTTTTAGAATCCCATTTGCAGTTTTGCCAAGACAGGTAAAACAGAAGATGCAAAAATATTTTTTTTTCCTGAGAAAAAAAGTAAAAGATGAATATAATGACCACCTGGCTCAATCATAGGAGAAATGGAGTTACAGTTTATGTACATCTTGGTGCATGGGTTTTGAATTTTGCACTTAGAGTTGCTACAGATAAGGAGTTTCTAATTAGACCCAGGCAGATGCTCTGAGCTTTCAGCGGCCACAGTAAACCAACATGCGGTGAAGATATCTTGGCATCCCTTCTCATCCCTCCTATCAAAAGAGCCTTATTTCATTTCTACCTTCACCAAAGGGGGACTTAAGCGCTAAATATATGAACACCCGTGCACAAATATTAGGTTCATTCCTCCCAGTGCCTGTTTTTGTACAGAAGGATTAGTTCCATGCTAACTATTCTGAGCAAGTATTCTTGTTAAAAATGCGAGTCTTATTTTGGGGGCACCCTTTGTAGACTAGGCTTTTTGGTTGATAGACCTACAAATCGATCATCTAGCTTGTTCCACTCCAGTTCTTTATCTGCAAAATGGGAATAATAGCCTTTGCCGCAGTACATTATAGTTCTGTTGAAGTGTTTTGTAAACTGTAGATTCTGTATGCACGGTTATCTTTTGTTGACTCTCATAAAATATGGTGACTATTTGCTGACTAAAGCTAATTGACACACATTATTTATTAAAGGATTACAACAGTATGATTCTCACAGTAGTTAAAAGGCGGGAGGGAGGGGTATTTGCCGTCCTCCTCTGCTTCCCTTTGGTCCTCCTCCTTCGTTCTCCTTCATCTGCTCCCGGCTCCCTCCTAGGTGCTCAGCTGGCTGTGTGCCTCTTGCTGGGCCTGGGGAGAAGCTGTGGAAGGAGAGGGATGGAATTTGAAAGCAGGTCAGATTACTCTAAGTGGAAAAGAAAGAGACTGGGAGGGGTCGCCTGGGAGGGTGGGAGAAGCCAGCAGGTGCGTGTAGGGTGCAGGGAGACAGGGAAGCAGGAGAAAGGGGAGGCCCAGTGCCAAGAGGGCAGCTTTGGGGAGAGACGAATAAGAATTGTTTTTAGGAAGTTCTGCTTCGTTGTGTAGCTCAAAGCCCTAGTCTCCAGCTTCTCCAGAGACATTTCAAAATTCAGTTTGTCTAGTTCTAAAAAGAATATCCTGTTGGTATTTTCATTCTTTTCCCATTACATGTACTGTGTAGAATTGCTTTTGGGAGAACAGACCACCTTCCATTCAAGGACAGAGTGTGCATATTCATTTCTGTGATTTTTCCTAAATTTAAGCTTTTTCACATATCTTTTATGTCTTATTAATTTGAATCAATTCTACCAAGATTTCTCGCTAGCTATTTTATGTTTTTGTTGCCCTTGTCAAGGGTTTTTTTCATTCTATGATATTTACAAGGAGTTTGCTATTTTTCCATGAAACACCATCTGTTGTTTCACCTTACCTATTTTCATTGTTTGAAATTGGTTGACTCTCTTAAACTTTCCATGTAGAAAATTATATTATCTGTAGATAATGTAATGTTATTTTATTCTAATATTTTTTGGTATTGAGGAATGAACCCAGAAACCCTCTACCTCTGACCTACATCCCCAGTCCTTTACTTATTTATGTTTTAAATTTTGAAACAGAGTCTCACTAAGTATCTGAGGCTGGCCTCGAACCTGCAACTCTCCTGTCTCGGCTTCCCAAGTACTATGATTATAGGTGTGCGCCTCCATGCACAGCTTCTAATTTTTTTTTTTTTTTGGTGGTATTGGGGTTCCCGGAAGCCCTTCTACCTCCGGGCTACACTCCCAGACCTATTTTTACATTTTTATTTGGAAACAGGGTCTCCTAAGCCAGCGCGCGCGGCTGGCTTCGAACCTGCGCGATCCTCCTGTCTCTGCCTCCCAAGCGCGGGGATTACAAGTGTGCGCCACCACGCCCGGCTTTAATTTTTTTTTTTAAAGCAAGTTGACTTTATTCTCCTAGATAATTGCACTAGTTAGTACCTCCATAACAATGTTAAAATAATTATGATATCGTTATTGACTTTGTCGATACTATTTGTAGCAGTTCCCGGATGCTACTCTCTGGATTGAGATGGCTGTGTTTATCTCTATCTCTATTGATGAAGAAGCAGTTGTGTATTTGTGCTGAAATTAGCTCAGACAATTTCATCCCCTTTGCCCGAGGCCTTTCTGGTTTTAGTACTGAAAGTCATGCCCTTGGAAAAAACCCTCAGTCACAGACAAGCTGGGATAAAAATGGATGCGAGGCTCATCTGATCATTTTTCAGCTTCTCTGGGGGTGCTTTATGATTTTTCGGTTTGATTTATTGATATGATTAATTGCATTTGTATGTTTGATACTATTGAGTTAGTTTTTTTCCCTGGCCTTTGATTAATCATACTCTGTTCTCTGCTTGCTGGACCGTTTGCTAACATGTCTGTGTTGGGTATGTTTTGTCAGCACACAGACTTCAGTCTGGTTTTCTTTCCCCGTGTGTTATCCTTGTTGGGTTGGGTATCAGTGTAGTGGTGACTCCACAGAAAGCATTTGGAGTCTTCATTTCTTTTTCTATGTTCTGCAACAATTAAAATAGCATTGGCTTGGCTATTTCTGAAAGTTTTGGTAGGTTTTCCCTATGAAGCCATCTGGATGTGGTGTTTTTGCCATGGGTAGCTATTTGACAATTTTTTTCTAGGGTTTTTTTTTTCCCTTTTTTGAGAGTATTTAGTCTGCTTAAGTTGTCTGCCTCTATAGGGTTTAGTTTTGGTAATTTATGTCTTGCTGGACAATTCTCCATTCAAGTTTTCAAATCACTTTATTCATATTTTTAAATTATTTGAATAGAATTTATCAAAATCATCTCAATTCTTTTAATATATTCTATGTATTTTCATTTTTAATTATTTACATCTTTAATGTATATAAATACAATATATAATCTGTAATATATAAAATACATATATATATAATAAAATTATTTTTATGCTTTAATTTAGCTTATTATTTTTATTTTATTGGCTACCTTTTTCTTGAAATGTTTCTTTTTCTTAAAATGTTTCTCAAAGAACATTTTTTCCCGTTTGTCCATCTGTTTTTCTTTTATCTGTATGTTTCTTACATAAGTAGGTGTGTGTGTGTGTGTGTGTGTGTGTGTGTGTGTGTGTGTTTGTACGTGCGTGTTTGTGTTACTAGAGATTAAACTCAGGGGCATTCTACCACTGAGCTACACCCCCAGCCCTATTTTATTTTTATTTTGAAGCGAAGTCTTGCTAGGTCGACGAGAGTCTCACCACATGCTGAGGGTGTCCTGGAACCTGCAGTTCTCTTGTCTCAGCATCCCAGGTCCTAGAATTACAAGTGTGCACCATGTCTGGCCTCCTGCATTGTTTCTGTTTTACAATTTACTGAACACTTGTTTTATTTATTCATTATTTCCTTCTTCTTTGCTTAGACTTACTTTCTCCCCTTTTCAGAACTCTTTGGGAATGCGTCTGTCATTGGTTTTCCTCATCTTATTCCTGGGCAAGCGCTTAAGAGTATGAACTTTTCCTGGACACGTGCTAGCTGCAGCCCACCGACGGTGGCACACGTGTTTTCAGGTCCTCCGCCATTCATCCCGAGTTTAATTGCACTGTGACGAGAGACCGTTTCGCACGTCACGTCTCCTTCAGGCCGCTTGGCCCTTTCACTTCTGTGATTCTGCAGAATCCGGAGAATTCCCGCCGGCCAGCTCACAAACTCCTTCCTCCTCCAAAGATGGGATTGTTCATTTCCCCCCGGCAGGCTGGACCATTCACTCTGCGCTTTAGGAATCTTCCAGAACTCTGTGTAATTTTCTCTGCATTTGGCAGCCCTCCTCATGGCTTTACCGACGTCCCCAGCGCCGTCGTACGCGGGCTTGTGGTCTGGCCCTCCTCCGGTCGGCTGGTCGGACTGACCAGAGCAAAAAGGGTCGGACACTGCTTTCCTCCTCCATCTTCTAGCTGGCATGTTGTCATTCTAGATTGTTCTGTACAGATTTCTGGGGGGTCTTCGATTCTCGACCAATGCTGGGTGGGACGAAAGCATTGAACGTGCATTCCCCTGTTCCCCAGCCCCTCCGCCCCAGCTAGCACCCGCTCCTCTCCTCACGTTTGTCCTTAGCTCCTCCCGTCTCACTGGACCAGCCTGCGCGTCTGTCGGCATAATTATGGGTTCCCTCCCCAACTGTGTTTTGGTTCTGGGATTGAACCCACGGGCATCCTACCTCTAAGCTCCACCCCCAGCCCTTTTTCATTTTTGCTTTGAAACAGTCTTGCTGGGTTGCTGACAGTCTCACTAAGTAGCTGAGGCTGGCCTCGAACCTGTGAATCTCCTGTCTCAGCCTCCCAGGTACTGGGGCTACAGGTGTGCACCTCCAGGCCTAGACTTTTCCATTTCACTTCATATATACTTTGACACCGGGCTGCCTCTGAAAATCATAGCTGCCCTTGCAAAAAAAAGACTCGTCGCCATGGCAGAAGTTGCCGTTCCGTTCTTTTTAGGTTCAGTGCTGGTGACCTGTACCTGTTCCAAACCAGGGTCTTCAGGTACTGACCTCAAGGCCTGGCCGATGATGGGAATTTGAAATTGATGACGGAAAGGTTTTTCAGGCTTGGGTGTTTTAGCTCCTTTTGAGATCCGGTGATGTGGCTATTTCCCAACAGAGCGATCCTTCTGTTAGTGATCCTTCTGTTTGCACACAAACCAAGGAATGTGCATATTTCTTAAGTTCACATGCTTTGAGCTGTGGCCCTAGTAAGCCGCATGCCGTCAGCTGCACCCAACAGAGTCTGGATCTGAATGCCCCCAAGGGCTTACATGCTGAAGGCTTGGTCCCCAGCGCTTAGTGCTCTTGGGAGGTGGCAGAACCTTTAAGAGATGGTGCCTGGTGGAGGAAGTCAGGTTATTAGGGGCGCGCTGTTGAAGGGGATATGGGGACACCAGATCCCTGTAGCTCTGGCTCCTGGCCACCACGCCTCCTGCACCAGTCACGGCCACCCATCGTGATGCACCGTGCCACTTCAGGTCCAAAGCACAGGGCCAAGCAATGGGGGCTGAAAGCTCTTTCTGTGAGTTCATTGTCTCAGGCATTTTGTCACAGTAGCAGAAAGCTGACAAAGGGATTCCTTCTCCTATTGAAGTTTCCACTGCCAGTTCTGGGCATCCACCTGCCCACTGAAGAGCATCGATGGAGGAACCCTCCTGGATCACAGATGACTTATTGGTGCAGGCATAAATCATTGTTGTGTAGGTAACAGCTAGGTTTTAAGCCAAACATGAGAAGGAGGGAAGGGGAGGGAATGGGGTAGGAAATTGTGTGCCAGTATGCCTCTACCTTCTTGTAGCCCAATAGGATGTATGACTGCAATGCACCAATCAAAAATAAATAAGAGAAATTACATCAGTGGGGAGCTAGGAATGGGGTGAGCACGGGAGCCAGAATGAGTCAAAGGGAGGGTGTCTGGAGGGGCTCCCGTCCTCCACGGCTGCCCTCGCCTGCGTCTCAGCAGTCATGGATCCCACGAGTGTTGCCTTGGAAGCTCCTCCTCATTCTCTCCCCGCCTCCTTACTTCTTCCACCTCTCCCCAGCCCAATCCAAATCCATCATCGCATCCCGGGTACTCACACTGTCCCTCGGGCTCATCCTCCCGCCTACGGTCCTGTCACCCCGTCCCAGCTCCCATTCTGTGTCCGAGTTCTTTCTAGACCAAAGACCAGAGAAAGCAAGGGATGCTGTGGTCAGCCACCGCAGTTAGGGGCAACCAACGCCCCCGTCTCCCGGCCTTGATTATTAACCTCCTGGGAATGAATCTCAACTGCAGGAGGTCAGAGAGGGACAGCCCCCAGTGAAGTATGTCTCCATCATCGAGGCAGAATGAAGGCTAGAAATAGCCTGAGTTACAGAGAAATAAGTGGTAATCCTAACACACCTGAGGTGCAGACTGCTGCCCTGGTTGACTTTATACCTCTCCTCACTAGATAGCGGGGTCCTGGACTCCTGGCCCGGGGCACAGTAGGTGCTCAGCACACACTGGTAGAATTTTTGATGTGCATTTAATATCCCACTGCTCCAGCTCTCCTGATCTGGGTGGTGAGAAAATCCTTGAGAAACTTGTTCTCTTGTTTTTTTTTTTTTTTTTTTTTTTTTTAATTTTTAGGTACTGGGAATTGAATCCAGTGGTATTCTACCTTCAAGCTCCACCCTAAGTCTTTTTAAAACTTTTTTATTTTGATGTCTTGCTGAGGGTTTCAGTACCTTGCCCATGCTGGCCTCAAACCTGTGATCCTCCTGTCTCAACCTCCCAAGTACTGGGATTACAGGCCGGTGCCACCACAGTCCTCTCTGCTCTTTTCTCTGAGAGAGGCCTGGACTAACATTGATACAGGCAGCTCAGGAAAGGAGCAGAGGAGATGGAAGTAAAGGGAAGTGAGAGGAGAGAGACTGCTCGGGTGCACGGGGCTCTCTGAGTGTGAGAATTGTGGGTTGTGGCCGAGCACCTCAGGCAGGAGCGCACGCTGGACTGGCTTTGGGGCTGGCGAGGAACACCTGGGATGAAGCCAAGCAAGACCCAGATTGTTTATTCTTCCTCACTGTATGGGGAGGAAATTATCCTTGGCTGAGCACACACAGTGGACCTCAGTGGGCAGTCCTGCCTAATGCTAATTAGATAGGGCGGGCCAGCCGAGGTGGCCTTGCCAGCTCCAGCAAGCTGCCCGTTGGCACTGGCCACCACTTCGACCCCAGTGCTCCTTGGTGCCCCACACTGCGGCTCCCTCTAGGAAGCGGGCAGAAAGGTGGGAGCACTCGTAGGACTCTGGTTCATTCCCAACTCTCACAGAGGAAGATTCTTTGCTCATAACCCAGAGACGGATGAAGAAAGCTGTCGTGCTTTCCCCATCAGATTGTTTACTTTTTGGGAGGTCTCTATAAGCTGGCCAATTTGTTTAAAATCTGCCACTTTCCCAACCTTTTATTTTCTTTTTTTAAAATACTTTTATTGAACTTGGTCTGGTGGGGCACACCTGTAATCCCAGTACCTGAGAGGCCGAGACAGGAGGATCGCAGGTTCAAAGCCAGCCTCAGCAACTTAGTAACACCTGTTTCCAAGTGAGAAATAAAATAGGGCTGGGGGTGTAGCTCAGAGGTAGAATGTTTCAGATTTCAAGCCCCAGCACCAAAACAAAACACAAAACAAAACAGAACGCTCACAAAAGCCTTTTATTGGTGCATTGCTTGTCCATCATGCTGAAGTCGAGAGTAGAGGAACTCGCGTGCAGACGCTTCCTGCGCTTCTTCCCTCGCCCTCCTGGTACATGGCTTTATAAACACACACGGCATCATTTCAGCTCTTACGCTCTACGTTTCTATCCTTCCCCCGCTCTTCATCACTCCACTGGAGTCCCTGCTCCTCTGTCTGATATCACCCTTGTTTCCCAATGTACGTAGACAAAAATTTGTTTTTTGAGACTGGGTAATCTCGCTTCACGTAATATCCTCAAGTTCTATCCATTTCCCTACAAATGACATAATTTTGTTCTTTTTAATGGTTGAGTACAATTCCATTGTGTGTTTACACCGCACTTTTATGATCCATTTGTCTGTTGATGGACACCTAGGTTGGCTCTGTAATTTGGCTGTTGTGAATTGTGCAGCTGTAAACACGGACATGCGTGAATTGCTATAATATCCTGAATTTCAATAGGCCTTTTGTCTGCCGTGTAGACGCTCGCCACCTCTGTAGACTGCGTCTTCCAGCTCTCAGGTTCCAGGCTGTGAAGACCGCCCAGACGCTTGCCTTTCACTGAAGGAATCACCTCACACTGAACTCTTTCCTCCTGACATGTGGTTTGCCAAGCAGGCCACCCAGTCACCGCACGAGCACGCAGGTGTGTGGCAGCAGAGTCCCGCAGGCACCTTGACACCTGCCACGCGCAGGAAGAAGTCCTTGCCATCTCCCAAGGCTGCAGTCTGGGCCAGCATATCTGACCTGGCCCCCATGCAGAGGACCCTGGTATGGCCCAGCCCTCCTTTAGCAGCTAGCTGTCAGGGATGGTGGCCAATGGCTCCCGGCCGCTTCCTTCTCAGAACTGCCCTCAGTGGAGTAGGAGGTGATGCCTCGCCTGCCCTGAACCCATGATGATGGATGTGGAGGGGCCAAGCGTGGCCCCTTGGGTGGGGACCAGCACCAGGGCGCACCCTGCTCCACGGTCCCTGGGTCTGCTGAACCACAGCCATACGGGCTCCTCCCCGGCCTCCACCTTGCTTCCTGCGTGCTCTTTTTCCCAGAAGCACCCTCTCAGGAAACCATGGGGCCCGAAATTTCTGCCTTGGGCCCTGTCTTTAGGGAACTTTACCCCCAAGACCCCATTCATGTCATGGTTGCTTTCCACCAGAAGAAGAAAAACAGTGACAACTCAAAGGTTAATGTGGAGGAGACTTTAATCTTTAACCAAAAGGGAGCTAAGGGGTGATGAAGGACTAGGAAAAACTCTCTCCTTCCCTCCCTCCCTCCCTCCCTCCCTCTCTCCCTCCCTTCCTGTGTGATGCCGAGGATTGAATCCAGAGGTATTCTACCTCTGAGCTCTAACCCCCACCTTTTTAAAAATTTGAAACAGGCTCTCACTATGTTGCCGAGAGTCATACTAAGCTGCTGAGGCTGGCCTTGAGTCTGTGATCTTCCTATCTCAGCCTCCCAAGTACTAGGATGATGGGCTTGTACCACTATGCTTGGCTTCCTTTCATTTCAATTCAGTTCATCAGCCATTTTGGAACAACCAATCTCCATGGTTGGACATTCTGATTATTTTCGAGCTTTGGCCATTACACATCATGTCTCAGTGAACATTCTCAAACACAGATCTTTATTATGTCTCAACTCTTTTCTTGCTTTTTCTTTCTTTCCTTCCTTCGGAGAAGCGCTGACTAGGTCTCGCTTTGCTGCCTGTCTCATGTGAAGTGAGCCCCTCTACAGTTCTGCTCTAAGGATCACTTTTAGAAAAGCTTGCCACTTTTGGAAGATGACGGTTTCTAGCTTTGGGGTTTCTTGGAGTACTTACAAGCTTGAATGTTTTTCTTACATTTATTACAGATTTTACTCACTTTTCTTGTCACTTATCTGTCCATGCACTCACGATTCTGAGGGACCGTATTTCTTTTTCTCTATTCTCAGTAGTCATTGCTCTTCTTAATAAACTCTTACAATGTACTGGGCATGGATTGAAGTGCTTTACATATACCATTTTTTGTAATTGTATAATCATAAATATTATAAAATAGGATCGCCGTTATGTGGTTTTACTGTGTTTTATGTAACTGTCATCTGGTCACTGCTGGTTCATAGGCTCCGTTATGTAAATGAGAAAGGGCACCTGCTGCCTCAGGTAGGAAACAATGGTTCTGCTCTGGCGTGGAGCCGAAAGTGAGCTGGGCTTTGACTCCCACTCGCTCCCCCAGCCGCGCTCTTGAGTCGTGAGCAAACTGATCTGTGCAGGATGTTCTCGATTCTCATAGTAACCCCTCGTCGTAGATGAGAACATCAGAGCTCAGGCAGCTGCTAATGTGACTTGTCCAAGGTCACTTACAAGCAAGCGGGCCTGGTTTGAACATGAGCCCTGGTGATTCCAAAGCCACAGCGAGGCTGTGGTGCAGCTCAGTGGTAGAGGACTTGGGCGGCACGCACAAAGCCCGGGGTTCAACTCTAACACTGCCCCAACAACAACAGACTGGCCCGAAGCCAGGACTCACCGTGGAGCTGTGCTGCTTTATAATTATGCCTACTAATCCCTGGTCTGGTGGCAGGATTTTTTCTTACTTTACCTTTTAAAGGTACAGAAGATTTAAATGTTTATGCTAGCAAATTAAACAGTTGATCTTTTCCTTCATTGTATGTTTGAATGTATGTACGTATGTATGTATCTAAGTATGTATGTATGTGTGTGTGTGTGTATATATATATACATATATATATGTATGTGTGTGTATATATATATACACATATATATATGTATGTGTGTGTGTGTATATATATATATATATATATATATATATATATATATTGTATGTATTTAGTTGTGGTACTGAGGATTAAAATCAAGGGCATTCTATCTTCGAGCTATACCCTCAGCCCTATTTTATTCTTTATTTTGAAACAGGGTCTCACTAAGTTGTGGAGGGTCTTACAAGTTGCTGAGGCTAGCCGTGAACCTGCAATCCTTCTGTCTCAGCCTCCCAAGTACTGGGATTATAAGTGTGCACCACCATATCAGCTTTTCCTTCATTTAAAAAAAAAGTTTTTGTTTTTATGCTTAGGAAGTACTGATTGATTTCATGATGGATTGAAAGCCTTTCCTTTGACTCACTACCCCGAATTAGGAGCCAATTTAGCTAAAAATATCCAGTGTGATATTTCAGAGTCATTGCCCCCTGGCTGGTGTTTATACAGGTTCTTTTTGCGAGTTGAGCAGGTGGCCCCAGTCCTCCTTAGAAGCCATGTTTACTGAGTTCGCTTGCAGGTGTACTTGGATTCTTGCATAACACGTCACACTAGTAGAAAAGCAGGCTCCCTTAGTTACGACATCTGAATTCAGAATCAGCAGGATGATTTTGGCACTGGAGACTGAACCCGGGGGCTTTCTACCTCTGAGTTATACCCCAGCCCTTGCTATTTTTCATTTTGAGGCAGAGTCTTGCCATGTTCCTGTGAGTCTTGCTAAGCCGTCGAGGTTAGGCCTCCAACCTGCGATGGTCCCATCTCAGCCTCCCAAGTACTGGTATGTATAGGTGTGCTCCATCATGCGCAGCAGAATAAGCACTATTTAAAACAAGAAAAAGTCCGCAGGTTGGAGGCCTAACCTCGACGGCTTAGCAAGACTCACAGGAACATGGCAAGACCCTGCAAAGAGAAGGGACATATGTTTTCTCTAATATGTCCAAGCTAGGGAGTAGTGCTAATACCAGAGGGACTCCAGAGGATGGAGAGGAAATCTCAGCGAAGCTTGAACAGAAGGATAGGAGAGGAAGAAAGCTGAGGTTGTTCAATGGAGGAGCTACGTACGAATATGTGTAATGCATAAATACAACACGATTAACCTGGGCACTCTCTATTGGGGGGGGGGAGGGGGAAGGGCATGAAGCACAATGTAAATGTACACCACTCTCAATATGTTCCACTTATAAAAAAATAAAAATTAAATTTAAAAAGTGTGCATTTATGTTCACACAAGTTTTTTACTCCATTACGATGTATAAATAAAATGCACCAATAAAAAATTAAAACAAAACAAAACAAGAAAAAGGAGCTGCATGGAGAGGAGGGGCCGGCTCTGTGTCCCTGGAGTCTGGCCTGATTTGACGGCCTCTTTCGCTGCGTGCAGTCAAATCCCTATGATGACATGAGGAGTGAACCATTCTCTCTTTCACCTCTGCCCCAAGCACACAGATTTCCCTAGAGATGGCTCCAACTTTGAAAAGACTTTTACTAAATAATTTAAGCCCAAGAAAGAGAATGCATAAAGCACAAGACAACACAGCATAGCAACTTTGGGAACAAGGACCCAGATGTTCTAATGACTCGCTACCTTGCATATACTCTACCTTCTGCCTGGAATGTCCTCCCTCCTTTCTTTGTTCAGTTTATTCCTGTTTGTATCAGTTATGCATTGCCATGTAACAAATCACCCCAAAACATAGTGGCTTGAAAGAAGAAACACTTGTTATCTCATAGTTTTGATGGAGAGGAGTCTGGGAGCATTTGGGCCGAGAAGTCCTGGCTCAGGTTCTAGCCTGTGGTTGCAGCCAGGTTGTCAGCTGACTGCAGTCACCTTGAAGCTTGGCTGGTGTCGGAGAATTGCTCCCAAGCTCGCTCACATAGATGCTGGAAGGGCTCCATTCTGTTCCTTGTTGGTCGTTGGCTAGAGGACTATGTTCTTTACTACATAGGCTTTTCCATGGGGCTGTCTGAATGTCCTCAAGGCTTGGTATCTGGCCTCCCCAGAGCCAGTTATCCTAGAGAAAAGTCGAGTGAGAGACCAGGATGGGAAGCTGTGATACTCTGCCACACAGGGCAACTCTCATACCAAGTAGGAGGAGACTATATAAGGATGGGAATACAAGCAGGTGGGGCCAAAGTAGGGGTCCGCTGGACACTAGTTGTTCTTTAAATTCAGCCCAAGACCTCCTTGTCAGGGAGAATTTGCTGGTACCCTCCATCTGACTGGAGATCACTTCTCTCTTCCCCTGTGGTCCCAGAGCATCCTCTCTCCTTAGGATGAAGCACATGGGCCATCACTGTTGAATGACTTCCCTGGCTGATGCTTTAGTTAGTCACCACAAATAACTTTGCCTTCCAGAGATGGCTCTTGCCTCTTTTCACAGGTACAATAGTATAACCAGAGATTAATGTACAACTGTAATGCTCTGTTCATTTAGCAGGGATTACACAAAAAGTGAATATAAACCAATATTTATGCAACATTTATACACCAATATTCATGTCAGGGGCTAAATGAGTCATCTCAGTCAATATTCATGAGAGCTCTAGGAAGCTGGAACTGCTCTATTTTTATTTTTACTAATGAGAAAACCAAGACAGAGAGCTGCCAATGTATGTATCCATGACTACATCACCAGTAAGTGGCTGCGCCAGGGGTTGAACCCAGGAGGCTTAATTCTGTACTGTGCTTGAAGCAATATGTTGTACACTCCTGTAGACATTAGCCCATCCTACTCTACATCAGACTTTGAGAAAATTTGGGGGGCAGGTTGGTTTTCCTTCAAACACAGTCTTTATAAAATTCAGACTAGAGATGGAGATGGAGCAGAATTCAGGAAATGAGATGAAGTTCTTGTTTGACTAAATCTCCCTGTGGAACTTGTCTTGATCAATTGCACCTATTTAAAGGATTTAATTTGATGTTTTCTTAAAATTGTAATAGAGTCCCAGCCTTGCTTGTGCATCTAGGAAATATGAAACTCTATAAGGGTCCCACGCCCTTGGTTCCCATTGATTTTCTCCTCCTTCACAGAGTGCCGTCCTCCTCCCTACCTCGACCACAGCACTGTGTTGCTGGCGGATCGCACTGTCTCTTTTTCACAGAGAGAAGTCAAAGATAAAATCAAGTGGATGTTTCTAGCCACAGAGAGAAAAAACCACCACTGCTGTCTACTACAGGAACAATGTTAAATACACATCGAATAAAAGTGAAGGCTGAGATGGCGCCTCCCTGCCTGGATCCCCGCTGGCCGCACTCAGCTGTATCGTCAGGGCTGTTGGGAGCTGGGCCCCTTATGGGCGCCATTCAGTCAGGGCATTTAGTGAGCGTTCACAGCTGTAGGTGCAGCCCTCAGAGAAGCTGCTTGCCCGCACCTGATCCACATCTCTGCACCTTAGGCCGCTGCGCTCTTATTCATGTTACTGCTTCTTGTCTGGACCATTCCTCTTCACCCCCACCCACCCATCTTAGCATCTCCATTCCTTTTTTTTTGGGGGGGTGGGACTGGGGTTCCTGGAAGCCCTTCTACCTCCGGGCTACACTCCCAGACCTATTTTTTTTTTACATTTTTATTTGGAAACAGGGTCTCCTAAGCCAGCACGTGCGGCTGGCTTGGAACCTGCACGATCCTCCTGTCTCCGCCTCCCAAGCCCGGGGATTACAAGCGTGCCCACCACGCCCGGTTAGGATCTCCATTTCTTAGCTGTCTGTGCAGAGCACCTAGCAGCCGCTATCTATCATCTGTGGGAAGGCTTTTAAACAGTGATATCACACTCTGTCTACTAAATGGAGATTATTGCAAGTCTCTATTGGCTTCTTGCCATCTCCACTGCCACCCCCAGTTTCAAGCCACCATTACATCCATCCTGGGAAACAGGGGGGCCTCCAACCAGCCTCCCCACCGAGGCTCTTCCCAGTGCAAAGAGCCATGTCTCCAGATGGAGCCCAATTATATTGCTTCAAGCCCTTCTAAATCCCAGTGTTTTCACAGGGCGCACCAGGCGCATCCCTCCACCTCTTGCCATTGTTATTCCACCTACGAAGGCTGTGGAACAAATTACTCCAAAGAGTGGAGGTTCAGAACAATGGCAGCCGTTTTGTTGTTGTTGGAATGTATGCAGGGCTCAAGTTACTCACTCCTCCTTTTGACTGTCCACTCAGCAACCAGGTACAGTCCTAACATGACCGTGGTGGTTCCTGCCCTCATGTTCACACTCCACGTGATACAGAACAGGGAGCTTCTGTTATCCCAACCACTGGGGAAAAAAAGTAAGGCTTAACTCCAATTGGACACACTTGGGTCATCTGCCCATCAGTATCCATGCATTAAGGTCAAAGGAATGTCACTGGCGGATTGGCTTAGTCCAACGAGGGCTGGGCCTTGGAGCTTGGGGTAGGCTCAGTCCCACCCAAACTGCGGGGCTTTTGGGGGTGGCAGGAAATGAAAATGGAGGGGGTATTCACAGGTGCTTTATTTCAAACTTTTAGAGTACCCTGTGAGCCTTTGGGCAGTATTTAAAAACGTTTACTGGGATATCCCACTCATGACCTCAATATTTTTTTCTCTCTCTGTCTCTTTATTTTTATCCCCCCCCCCCACTTTCTCTCTCTCAGTGGAACTGGGGATTGAACCCAGGGGCATTCTACTTCTGAGCTCCACCCTAGCCCTATTCTTTATTTTGATACAGGGTCTCACTGAATTGCAGAGGGCCTAAGTAGCTGAGGCTGGCTGCAAACTGTGATCCTCCTGTCTCAGCCTTCCAGAACTTGTCATCCCAAATACTGGGATTACAAGTGTGTGCCACCACACCCAGCTTCTCTCTCTGCTTTGGTCCAGGGCACTGAAGCCAGAGGCATTCTCCGAGCTGTACCCCCATTCCCTTTTTATTTCTAAATTTTAAAACAGGGCCTCGCTAAGTTGCTGAGGCTGGCCTGGAACGTGTAATCCTCCTGTCTCAGCCTCCCAGGTACTGGGATTGCAGGTGTGCACCACCACTATTGACCCTCTGTCCTCTATCCTAGAAGACTATAAGCTTCTTGAGGGCAAGAGCCATGGATGTTTGATCCACCACTGTTAGACACCCATATCTGACTTTACCCCTGACACATCGCAGATATTCCAGTAAATTTTCATAAGCCTGGATTCCAATCAAAGGGAACAGATTTTGGGTAGCCTAGGATTTCTGATCTCCCTGTCTCAAAGAGGAACAGGCCCCCTTTACCTGCAGAGGCAGCAGCTCCCTCCCCACCTGCTGTGTTTTCTCTCTCCTTTACCCAGTGTTTCCTAGTGGCCCGCGGGCATTGCTTCTTGCGCCTCCATCTTCAGTTTGTGTGAGGACTGCAGCCTGGCCCCCTCTTCTGGCAGTGCCTGCTTGTTCTGCCTCGGGACCATTGCCTCTGGAACAGCTGTTTCCAGCTACGCACTGCATCTTAATTGCATTTGAAGAGCAGAGCGGTTCTGTACTTTCCTTTGGTGGATTTGAGGTGGAGGATTGTTGGCTTATTTATAATTCATCCCCTGCTCACTTCTGATGAAAAAAATGCCTCAAAGCGGCAGAGGAACAGCGAGACTGTTGTAGAGGCGGCATGGTTCTGGTCGTGGATTTGAATCTGGGGTCTCTAATGTGCCAGTATGGGGAATGACCTAGGAAGATTTGGAAAAGCTCTGATTATTAATATATTTCAAAAAGAAAATAATTGGTATATCTCAAAATAGTTGTGTCAAAATGGAGGCAGGCATGGATAAAGAAAGGACTTGGTTTCGGCCTAACAACAGGCAGCTATTCCAGTGTAAATCAACCTAGCTCAAAGTACTTAACAAGTCAATAGAGGAGAGCTAGGGCTTCCTCTTTCTAAAGACAGATCTACATGATCTAGGGGGGATGGGGCAGGGTTTGGCCTTGCCCTCCATGAAAGGAGACACCTCACCCCACCTTGCTAGGGGAGGTACCTTACAGAGTCACGCGAACAAGATGGAGGTCATGGGTATAAAAGGCCAAGTCCACGTGTAAGCCCTTTGGTGTACTCATTCGAGTCATCCCCTCATGCCATCTTGGCATGGGGCTGTATTTCTATTTTCTGTATTTCTATCTTTCTAATAAACTTCTTTAAATCTTCAGCAGCTGCCCAAGCGATGAATACTTATTCTTAGCTTAGGACAAGAATCCACGGTTTTTCTGTTTGTCTGTCTGTGTGTGTGGTGGTGTGGGGGGGATGACTTCACTCACACACCACGCACCTTTTCCCCCCCAACCTATCCCCTGCAACATCTAACTTGCTCTGTGATGTCCAGCAAATTGCTGGATGTTTGTAGGCCTTACTTTTCCTCATCTTTCAATTGGAGGACTTGAGTAGATCAAAACGGAAGGCAAGGAATGGATAGTTATTTGGAAGTGGGGCCCCAGGTCCCCTATCCATATTCTCTGGTACTATGACTATGCGTGTGCCAGAAACCTTGCTTGATATGCAAAATCACAAGACAGTATGCTATAGAAGTGGCATGTGGAGACCGGGTAGGAGAGCTTGCTTATGAAATGAAGCCTTCTTAGCTATTCTGCATCAGCAGTGTGTTTGTACGAACTGACAGGACGCTTCAGGAACCCACCTCAGCGCTGGTGTTGATAGAAGGGTTAGCATGTCAGGCCTGGAACCCTCGACTGTCATCTGACTATTATTTTCCCCTCTGCTTTTGTTTTTGATAATGATGGCACACCCCAGATAGATAAAGACATTTTAATAATGCTCCTTAGCAAAGATGTGTTCTGGCACCTGCATCATTGCTGATAGCCGAGAGCATCCATACCATTCCCAGAGATCATGCAGAGAGAAAGCCGACTTAGCTTCTAAAGCAAAGTTATGACTATAATTTTCCTCAATTGCAGTCTAGTCTCATTTGATTTGTGCTCAAGGGTACTTCAATTGGATTGATTTCCACCGGTTGGAATATCTCGCTACAGCTGGAAGCCTGAAATGGAACTCACTCCATTGATTCTATTAGAAACCAAATGTGTTTGGTACCTAGAGTGGCTGAGGAATCCGTGTCTGGATTCGAGGAGAGTCGGGGAATAGGGTGGGTGGACATCAACCCGAAGGTGTGTGGTACATTGCCCTGGAGACGGAATATCTCCGGGTGTAGTCACGGCTTTCCACCTTAAATGGTAAACATCTCTGGTATCACGTGTGTGATTTTCTGATTTCTTTTGACTGGGAAGCGATGACCGTGATAAGAGCGAAAGGTGGACATCAGCGTTTATCTGTAAGAAAGAAGCCCTATAATTAGGTGTGTGAGTCAGCATTCTGCTTTAGCTCCGTTTTTATCCCCAAAGCAGCATCCTCACAAACACAAATTTCCTCCTACAAATTTCTGTGTGATCTTTCTTGCCAAATCTGTTTTATTTTTATCTATGATTAAATCGAAAGGAATCTCCTGTACTGTTCCTAAGCCCCTTCCATCTCTGACAAGCAGAGAAGGTTATATATCAAATCAAGATAGTTCCTTAACACCAGGCTGCTGGCATTGTTCAGTGGGACAGTGGCTGACCAGTGGCTCTAAACCAGTGTCTGCCAGATGTTTTCTTTCTCTTCTTATCTTAGAATAGAGAAAACAGATGCCAAAATGGATCTGTATTTATGACTCTTTTGTCACTTGTCAGGATTATTTTCTTGTTCATCTAAAGTTGTACAAATTCATCTGGAACATTAAATCCTTAAATGTAGTTTTAGTCCCTTAAATCCACAGTAAAAGATTTACAAAAGAGAAAAAAGAAAAAGAACTATGGAACATAATAGAAAATGATTGATGAAAACATGGAGCCATGCGGGATATATATAAAGAAAAGATTTCCAAAGAGGATCTATCACGGCAGGCCTGTAAAGTGTATACTGTATCAGAGAAGTTCTAGACTGGAAAATCAAGATGCCTATTTTTTTTTTAATTTTAAAAAATATTCTATCCAGGATATAAAACCACAAGCATTTTTCTTAATACTGCTAGCTGATGAGAAAACTAACAAACAATAAGAAAATTTTAAACTCATGGCTTGAAGCAATGGGGATATAGAGAATGGGAGAGAAAGTAATTATTCAGCCAAAATCCTGCATGCTAATAATCTAGCTTTTGAAAATGGGTGGAGAAGAGTATTAGGAGAGATGGCAGAGGTGTATATTGGTCAGTATAGGCTTGGTTATACTGTGATGACAAAGACCCAATATCTTTTCAAACAATAGATTGTTGTTGGGCGTGGTGGAACATGCTTGTAATCCCAGCATTTGGAGGCTGAGACTGGAGGATCATGGTTCGCGGCCAGCCTCAGCTACTTAGTGAGACTGTGCAACTCAATGAGACCCTGTTTCAAAATAAGGAATAAAAACTAGGGCTGGGGGTATAGCTCAGAGGTAGAATGCTCCTGGGTTCCATCTCCAGTACCGCAAAAAAAAAAAAAAAAAAAGATTGTTATTGGCGCATTATAATTATACATCATAATGAGTTTCGGAGTGCTGGGAACATGGTGCACACAGCACTGGGTGTGTTCCTCTCTGGGCCCCACCTCACTCCCTCCCCTTCCCTGTGTTTTTGAGATTGGCACTGCTCGTTTTGTATATATACATAGCATGATTTGAACTGCTGCCTTCATCAAGTCTCCTTCGCCCCGCTCTCCTCTAAAGCCCCTCCATCACTCTAAGGGAATCCCTCCTTTACCTGCAGTCCTTTTTGTTACACAATTTCGCTCCAGCTTCCACGTGTGGGAGAAAGCATACAACCATTTCCTTTCAGAGACTGGCTTGTCTCACTTAGCATAATATTCTCTAGTTCCATCCATTTTCCTGCAAATGATGTAATTTTGTTCTTCGTTGACACTGAGCAAAATTCTATTGTGTGTATGTACCACAGTTTTGTAATCCGTTCATCTGTTGATGGACACCTAGGCTGGTTCCATAATTTGGCTGTTGTGAATTGTGCTGTTAGAAGTGTGGATATGCGTGTATCGTTATAACATTCTGACTTCAGTTCCTTTGGAAAGATATGCAGGAGTGGTATATCTGGGTCATATGATGGTTCCATTCCCAGTCTTCTAAGGAATTTCCACACTGACCCCTATAGCGGCTATACTGATTTGCAGTCCCACTAATAGTGTATAAGGGCTCCTATTTCCCCACATCCTCTCCAGCATTCTTGATGATTGCCCTTCTAACTGAAGCCAGAAAGAATATCAGTGTAGTTTTTATTTCTATTTCACTGATTGCTAATTATCTTGCTAACATACAATGACTAAGATTTTCTTCTTGTTTCTACTTATATGACCAGTGTGGGTTGGCCATGGCACTGTGCCATGTCAGCCTTGCTTGGGACTCAGGCTCATGAAATACCTTCTATCTGGAACACTGCCAGTTGTTGAGGAAGAGGAAAAAGAGAACCTGGCGGACTACTTGCTGGCTCTAAAGCTTCTGTCCGGAATGGACACCTGCAACTTCTTGCATTTGGCCACAGAAAATCATATGACCTTGCCAAACACAGTAAGATACTTGGTCCACCTGCAGGGAGATCCCATGTAAGGGGACAAAGATATTGTCCATGAGCAGCTACAAAAATGGTCTCCCAGAATTCTTGCACAGGGAGAATCATTGAGTGCAGCTGCTGCACCTGAAACCTGGCTCTGTGTTTGTGGCCAGACTGTATTTACGTATGGTCTGCTTCCCACCAATCACTGTGTGGACTGGATATACCAACACGGACCCTTCTTGGAGCCGCAGAACACCTCTGTCATCCAGCTTTGGCTCAAGGACAGCTCCAAAGTATCACCAAACTTCCTTCCACAGCACCGTGATCCCAGAAGCTCCCATCCAATCTCCACCCCTCTCCTTCACCCGGAGCCACATCTACGTCAGGATCTAACAGCCCTCGCAGTCTCCTCCAGCTTCTTTGCTCTTTCCTACCACAAAGACATCTTGCCTAATGAAGTCCACGTATCTTTTCTCCATTCTCGACAAAGTTCACCAAAGGACATTCTACAGGAAGCAGGAACTTACAAAGAAGAAGGAACAAACACGAATGGCTTCTGAGTTTCAGAGGTTGTTTGAATTACTTGTATTTATAAATAAAAGTGGTTGGTAGAAATAGTAAGTTTACGGGGCTGGAATAGATCAAGTGTACCATCAGGATATGTCTAGACAAAGATATAGGTATCTAGGCTATGTGCCGGATCGGGTGGTCAGAGTTTCTGTCTTGCTCAAAGCCTTTCTAAGGAAGACAACTTCACTCATGGCCTCATGGTGGAGAAGCAGCTCTAAGCAGCCATGTTTTATATCACACATTCCACCTCCAGCTACAGTGTTTGGACCAGAGATCTGGACTCATGGGCAGTCAGTAATAAGTGGCTGATGGCCAGTGCAGAGATGTGTGGAAAGCCTTAAGTACAGGCAATAGTGATTGAGGGGGAATTGGCTAAATTCTGTTTGGGGTTTGAACTGGAACTTGTCTTGGGTGATGTTCCCTGAGACACCACATAAAGACTTGGTTGTAAATAGATTATTCAAAAAGCAATCCCAGGGAGTATAAGAAGGCAGTAGGGAAAGTGAGACACAGGGGAGAGACAAGTCGGGATCATGGGTGGGTACCACTGTGGGCAACAGGAGTGCAAGCCTACCACGAACCCTTTGAGACCTTGTGTGGCGCTTGTCCCCTGGAGGATGCAGAGAATTCATCCACTGAGCTCTGTTCCCTATCAGTTGAGGATCTCTACTTCTAGAGCATTAACTCCTCTATTCTTCTGGGTTGCACCTGCACCTGGGTTGAGCCTGCAGGTGGGCAGGTCAAAGGGTGCCTGAGAAGCTCCACATGCCCAAGAGGGTCTCCCTCTGCGGTGGGTGGACACAGGCGCTCGGGTGGGTGTCTACCTTGGAAACAAGGGAGAGGCAGCCTTTCCTCAGGGGCCTCAGCAGAGGCAACAGCGGCACCACAGCTCCAGTGTGTGTCCACACACCTGGGCTGCTGCCAGGTCCTTCTTATCTCCAGGACCTGGTCAGTGTAGGCCTCTCTGGTGTCAAGGATGGCTGAATATCCAGGACCCAAACATTCCAGGACCAAATAATTCACAGATTCTTTAAAAATATCTAACTAAGATGCAAAATTGGTATCTAAAGCTGGGCGTGGTGGCGCACGCTTATAATCCCCGAGCTTGGGAGGCTGAGACAGGAGGATCGCACAGGTTCGAAGCCAGTCTCAGCTACTTAGTGAGGCTCTCAGCAACTTAGTGAGACCCTGTTTCCAAATAAAAACATAAAATAGGTCTGGGAGTATAGCCCGGAGGTAGGAAGCCTCTGGGTTCCACTCCCAGTACCACCAAAAAAAAAAAAAAAAAAAAAAAAAAAAAAAAAATTAGTATCTAAACAGGAATATTTGCATTAGAGTCAAGGAGCATTATTCAGCTTCCTATTCTATAAATTTTACCTACTTTAAGGGGCAGTTGTTCAGCAAAGGTCTTTTTACAAAGTGATATTTGTTTGGTAGAGGTAAGGTTGCTCAGGGCCCCCTAACAAGATTGTCCTAAAGATAATCAGCGATAATATTTCAAACACTTAGTCTGCTATCCTTTCTTTTCCTGGTCACTCTTATAATGAAAATACCCCAAACTTCCTGAATCTAAACTCCATAAAAATGTCCCGATGCTGTGCTGTTTCTGCACTGCCTTCTCAGGTGTCCAATGTGGGGAGTAGCATGCTGTGTACTTCCGTGCTGGGATACTGGCCTTTTCCCGGAGGACCCTGGAGAATGCTTCCTGTTGCAACCTGAATTCTCAGCGAAGCAGATGATAACATAAAATCAGGGGTGTAAAAAGTTTATAGGGGAATCATATCCATGAAAGGAAAACAATACGAAGCAGGATTGGGCAGTGAGCTTCATTAGACCATGAGGCAGAGCTGATGAAGGGGAGCTAGCCAAATGGGGGCGGGACTCCAGAGTGAAGATTCTCCACTAGGGGCATCCCGTGTTGGATAAAATGGCCAGGCCCTGCACCACTGTCTTGCTCGGTCATTGGCTGGCCGCTACCCAGAGGAGAATACAAGCTTGGTTTGAATGTAGAAGCAGATGCTGAAGGCCTCAGCTAGGAGAGACTATCAACTATCCATTTTCTTTGAAACGAGGCAGGGAGCCCTTTTTTGGAGAGTCTGAATCTTGTCTATCACATGAATTTAACCAAAGGAAAGACTGTTTAGTGGTAGAAGTCATTGTGTTACGGTTGACTCTAACATAGCCACTAGTCGCAGATCTGTAGTAGACTGAGGACAGAGACGTTTTTCATGTTGTCAATGTTTATTCAGGGCCTCCTCTTGCTGGATGTGTTCATAAGGCAAGCGTCTTCTGACACTTTGAGCAAAAGAAAAGAAAACTGAGATCACTTTTATGGCTTCCGTCTCCATTTCCGATTGTCTCTTGTTTGGTTGTCTTGCTTGGCAGAACATTTACATCTTACTTATCTTTCAAGGCTCACTTGAGGATGTCACGGTGACAAAAATCTCTGAAATCGGGACTCTCTTAGAAAATCAGAAACTTGTTTGAAAGCCAGTGCTTCCAAATAGTGATCAGCCCTGTGGATTTTCTGTAGGTGGAAGAACTGGTTTTGTGTTTGTTTTAGTGAGCTCTTGCCAGCACCTTCACCTACTTTGTGTCCCCAGACACAATGACTGTTTAACCTTCATTGATTCCACAGCTCGCTGGGGTGAGGTATGGCCTCAGTGTTCCCACTGAGCCCGAGTATGTTTTCCTGGGTCAAGTCTCCACGTTTCGGAGAGCAAATTCCCCACTCTTCTATGACATGTAATCTATCTTTCCCCTTTGTGTAACAACGGAAGATCTGGAGAGGAGTTCTTGACAAGTTTTGGTTTGTTAGAAAAAAATTATTCCTCTCCATCTGTCTTCTGTGGTATATAATTATTTCCCAAAGATGGCTTGTACACTCTTTCTGCATGCTTTTGTATCATTTGGCCATTTTCCCTACAAAAAGTAATGTCTAATTCCCTTCCCTTTGACTCTGTATAGACTTGTGCCGACTTCCATGAATAGATAACAATAAAAGTGATGCTTTGTGGCTTCTGAGTTGTCATGCGACAGATCAAAGCTGGGGATTCACTTTCGAGCTGGCCAGTCCAAAAGAGAAGCAAGGTGCTTAGGGAGGAAGAAACGCGTCTTTTATTGTTTGGCGGTTACAGGCTGAACACAGGAGGCCTCTGCCTCCACGACTCAGTGGTGGCCGGCTGAGTACAAGAGAGCTCCATCCACAAGAGACTTCTGTGTGGGGGACAGTCTCCATCCAGGTACATATGAAATCAGAACAAAGGTGGTCAAGTCCCAGAGTTATATGGCGCGCCTACAAGGATACTTAGTCGTTTTTCATACAACGGTGGCCTTTGCCTGAGTAGGCGGGAAGCCTAAGGGACGCCATGTTTTGATGGTCCCACATGCGGCTAGGCTGCTAAGGTTATGCAGCTTCATGGTTCCCTTGGAACACTGACCCTTGACCCCAGCCGGGCCCGGCAGAGCTCCCAGCACACTGTTCTGCTTGGTGAGGTCTCTTGGAAGGGTGCCTGGGCATCGTCAGGCTGCTTGGTCTGAACACACGTGGAGCAGAGGTGAGCCTTCCTCACAGTCTTGCCCAGATTGCAGATTGGGGAACCAAGTCAGTGATCATTGCTCTTTTAGAAGGGCTGGCTAGCCAGCACTGGTAACCAGAACACCTGCGCTCTGAAGTCTCTCCAAAGATAATTCATCTTTGCCTTTTTAGTAACTGGTAGGCTGGGTAATTCCATGATATTTACATCCTGCAGAGATCACAGGTAAAGACAGCTCAGCAAATTAATTTCTAAATAATTGCGACTCTGGCTCTCTAGACACACTGCTGCTGTGTAGTGGCAGCTGGGGCTGGGGCCCTCTTCTCCTCCTCCACCGGAGTCTGTAGTGTTCTTCTGGTTGTTGTTACTGATGGATGATTCTTTGTGCCAAGTTTTGGGAGATTTACACAATTATGAGGAAAACAGTGTAATCTTGGTGCTTCTCTTCTAAGGATCTCTAAAAGTGAGTACTCGTAGTGTGGAAACTTCCTTCGATTTCTGTGACACTCTTACTTCCCAGAACACTTTTCTCTCCCGCCTCTACTTACCCTAGAAAATTCCAGAATGTTCTATAGAACCATGTTCCCCAGCACATCAATAGGTTTTCTGCAGAGAGGCAAATTAGTTTGAGAAACTCTAAGTACTTTATTACTCCCTTGGAGATTGATGATGCTCATTAGCACCCAAGAGTCTTGCAGCAAAGAAACTGGCTCCAATTATTTATTCATTCAAACAGTATTTTTCGAGCACCAATTCGGATTCAGGCTTGGTGCAGGTTCTGGGTGTACAGCAGTGGAAAAATGTACCTGGTTCCGCCCGGAACATCTGGTATAGGGAAGACAGCTAATTTGTAATTATAAATTGTAGAGACTGCTGTGAAGGAAAAGAACCGTGGGCCACAAGACAGAATATGGGGGACCTCTTTTAGTGTTAGTGACAGGAGAAAGTGATAAATAAGCTGAGAATAATGGAGGAGTTGGTTCTGGCCAGTTGAAACTCATTCTAAGCAGAAAAACCCAGCATGTTAAGACCACAGGCAAGAACGATGTTGGCGAGGTTGGTCCTAGAAGCAATGAGAAAAGGCCAGTAAGAGTGAAAGTGAGCAGGAGAGGAATTCAGCCATTCCTCTAAGTGTTGGAGGCAGGTGCCTGGAAGAATGTCTGCCGGAAGAGGAGGCCAGGAGCCCATTGGCCATGCATTTTAATAAAGGGGCAGAAAGCTTTCATGTACACAGAAATGAAATCCTGATTCAGTAGGTGTAGCAGGGTGCCTGAGTCTGCAGCCTGGTAAACTCCAAGGCAATGCCAATTTTGCCAGTGCCAGAACTGCACTTTGAGAGGGCAGGTGCATAAAACCGATGACTTGGGTGTGGAAAACATCTCCCTCACGTCTTCCTCCCTCAGCTCCTGGGCACCCGGTTCCTACTTCATGTTATCTGGGACATAAATCTATAAGGTAATGGAATCTTTTCAGGCTCAAATATTCTCTTCTTTATCTCGGTCTTACTCTCTTCTAAGGACAATTGGTGATCAAGTTTCCAAAATTTCTTTTGTAAAGATTTAGCCTATTTTACAGTGTGGTAACTAAACTCCACTCTTCATAGCCCAGATAGTGGAGTAGTGGTGGTAAGAAAACTCCAGAAGAAGCCTTCCTGAAAGTTTTCCTGGGACACTAGTTTGTTCACATGGATGGACAGCATCAGCAGGATGTGTTTATCGTGGAGCGATAGTGGGGATCTATAAACATTCCTAAACTGAAGGTGGAATGGGGCATAGTCCATCTCTGTCACGCCCCATTGCTACACTAGTGGAATGCCTGTTTTCTTCCTCCATCTGCTAAATGTGTTTTTGCTTCTGTTTCAAATGCACCTCCTACAGGAAGCATGTCCAGACAAGGCAGGAGGGGGTAGGAGCTTAGGCTCTAACGTGCCCATAGCGAGGCCCGTTGACCTGTGCTTTGATTTGCTCTTAGTCGTGTATGGTCCTGGACTCTTGAGAGGGAGGCAGAGCTCTCCTTTGCTGGACACGGCAGGGTGTGTAACAAGTCTTCTGTGCCTGAGAACTTGGCACACAGCAGCTGAGTGATGAGATCACAGAGCAAGTCCATGTGAGCCCAGAGTAGAGTTCTTTTCACTCTGAGGTGTTGTGAAAGAGCTTATTGCTGCTTGCGTATATATATATATATATATATATATATATACACACACAAACTCCATTCACACTCCTGGACACTTGTGAGCTAGTGACTAAGTTCCTGAGGTGCTTTCCAAAGTGAGGTGTGGGTTCCAATGGGCAGCGCAGTGAGATCCCTTGGGAAGGTTGGTTGATGATTTTGTTTTAGGGGTTATGTATTTATTTTAATGAATATTAGGAAATATTAACATTATGAAATCTGTGATTGGACATAGTCTATTTCTTGAAGTAAAATCAGGTTGAAAAAAATCATCACAATAACGATTGGGGGTGTAGCCCACTGGTAGAACATGTCCCTATTACACCTAGCCTATACGGGGTCCTGGGTTTGATTCCCAGAACTGCACAATAAATAAATAAAAGTGCAATAAATTGAAAGAACCATAATAAGTAAATAACGGTATAGGCTATGAAGACACAAAAATCATGAAAGTGGCATTCAAATTACAGAATCCTAAGGGATTCAACAATAATTGAAAGTTTATTCTTCCTTGGAGGATGGAGAGTACTTATTTATTTAGCACACATTTATCCAAAGAAATATGATATAACTTTGGTGCTTGAGAAGCTGACAGGGAAAGCAGATCCACAAACACTAGGCTGAGTGTGGAGGTGCGTGTCTGTAATCCTAGTACTTGGGAGGCTGAGACAGGAGTTATCTCAGGTTCACGGCCAGCCTCAGCACCTTAGTGAGGCTCTCAGCAACTTAGTGAGACCCTGTTTCCAAATAAGAAATAAAGTGGGGTTGGTGGTATAGCTCAGAGGTAGAATGCCTTTGGGTTCAATCTCCAGCCACCCCCCAAAAGAAAGAAAAGAAAAAAAAATCATTAGATAAAAACACCAGCTAATACTTATTATGAGCCAGTTATCTGTAAGTTCTATGTATGCAGATGATCTCCTTTCATTTGCTTAAGAATCTTCAAAAGTGTGTTTGACTTTAATGTCCATTCTATGGGGATGGAAGCTGAGTGAAAGGAGATCGGGTGGTTTACTTTGTTCACCTGGTTGGAAGGAGTAGAGGCAGTGAAGCTATAGAGCTGTGCTCCTGCCCTGGAGCAGACACAGAACCCAGAAAGAAGAGTCGGCCGAATGCTGACCCGGGAGAGCCGAGGAAGGGAGCGCAGATCCCACCCAACAGGCACAGCAGATATGGGGGAAGAAGGTGGGACAGTGCGGGTTGCATTTGAAGGGTGGTAAAGGGTACGGCATGTAGTTGGAGTTTAAGTAAAAGATCAGTGGGGCTTTCAGGCGTGTTGTGAAGAGAGAGGTGGGAGAGGAGAGAGGATCTGGGTTGGCCAGTGTGTGAGTCAGCTTTACATCAGTGAGGCCAAAATACCAGAAAGAACTGCAAAGAAGGGGGAAGACTTCATGTGGGCTTATGTCTTTGGGAAGTCTGTCCATGGTTGGCTGACTCCACGGCAGAGACACCATGGGGGTGGAGCATGGGGGAAGAAAACCCCTCAGCTCACGATCACGACTTCAGGAAAGAGAGGGAGAGGGAGAGGAGGAGGAGGAGGAGGAGGAGAGAGAAAGAGACAAAGAAAGAGTGAGAGACAGAGGGAGAGACAGAGAGAGAAAACATAAGACGATGATGAGCTCCTCTCCACTCACGATTCCCTCCAACCAGGTTCCTCCCTCCTGTAGTCCATTCAGCCATCCACGAATGAATCCACTAATGAGATCAGAGCCCTCAGAATCTAATTACTTCCCCAAGGCCCCACCTCTGAATGCATGAGACTTTGGGGAGCATTCCAGATTCAAACTATACAAATGTCTTAGTTTTCCAGAAGCAGATCAAGCTGAAGCGTTGTGTTCCAGGTGAAGTCTTCGTGAGAACCTAGCGAGGACTAGAAAAGCAGCAAAACAGGATGGGAAGGAAGCCAGGTGACTGTGAGGCCAGAGTCCTGTGGCGGGAGCTTCAGGACACCGATGCAGGGAGGCTCTGGAGGGCACATTTTACTTTAGAGCCGTTCCCAGTCTGGCCAACCACAGCCATGAGTTATGAATGAAAGGCCAAGATGAAGGAACAGAAGTTCCCAGGCTTTGAAGTCGAGGACATAAACATGAATCAGCTCTAAGGGACCTGGGGGGGACGCAGATGTTATCTGTTCTACGGGGAAGTCAGTAGGACAGGGCATCTTTCTGGAAAGGCCGTGTTGAGCACACAGGGCTTGCCATGCCTTCATCCGATGGCATAGCTAACCCAACCACCACTTGTGTATCTTTTTAAAGTAGAAAACCCATACTTTTCCTAATGGTGACCTTTAATTGTTCCTTTCTCTCAAAACAGTATTCTCTACTTTGTATTTAAGAAGTTGAAAACTTTTATGAATTCATCTTAATTCCCAGATAGAGTTGACAGACCAAAAAAAAAAAAAAAAACTATTATCATGTCACTTATAAAAATCTTAATGAAAAACGTGGAGAACGGATGATTATAGAGGTGGTTCCGCAATGCATGCTTAAGGTTGTCTTATTGTTTCATCTAGTTAATGTTTTTCCTCCAATTTATTATTTTTTCTAGAAGATAAATTTGGTGCATATTATCAGCCAGAAGCCCTTTTCTTCGCTTGTCAAGAACTAGAATAATAAAGATACAAGGAGCTCTGGGGTGGGGGATCAGCATTTGGCTGCCACCCCGGCCATCTCTCACTTATTCTTGCTGTAGGTGATACTTTCTGTATCTTGTATTTAAATGGTGGGACAGCACAACGCGGGGCCGAGCTATGTGGTACAGTCTCTGAAAACTGAGGTCGAGGTCTTTCTCCCTCTTACTGTACGAGTATTAGCTGTGCGTTTGAAAATTTTCATAATAAGATGCTGTAGCAAAAGTCACTTCTGTGCATTTGAAGGAAGTTGGTGTCAGCTAGAAGAATAAGGAATGGCAACTTTTAAAATCTGATGCAGTTCTATTGCATGCGGGAGGTCCGGGCTTGGAGATCAAGAGAGGATTATGTGATCCACAAAAAGTGTAATTTATACATGACATCTGAAACTTGATCATTCTGAAGCCATTGGTAAGACAAAATAGACTGGGGGCCCCTAGATTAGAAGCTTAAATTTAAAAGAGTTTGAATCAATTCTTTCTTAAATCTGGTAGGGTTGTTGAAGAAAAGTGGAGTTTAAAAAAAATTTTTTTAAATCAAGTTTAACATGTCTTAGCAATTCAAAATTTCAGCTTAGGATATTTCCAAACTAAATCCAGGCCCTTTGTCAAGGCCAATTAGAAATATGTAGAAATATGATAGAAGTTATATGTGATTTTAAATGTTCCAGTAGCTATGTTAACTTAGCGAGGCCCTTCACAACTCAGTGAGACCCTGTTTCAAAAATAAAAAGACTAGCCAGGCGTGGTGGTGCACACTTGTAATTCCAGCATTTGGAAGCTTAAGAGAGGAGGATCATGGTTCATGGCCATGAACTTAGCGAGGCCCTCTGCAACTCAGTGAGACCCGGTTTCAAAGTAAAGAATACAAAATTGGGCTGGGGGTGTAGCCCGGAGGTAGAATGCCCCTGGGTTCCATCCCTAGTACCACACACACGCGTGCGGGTACACACACACACACACACACACACACACACACACACGCACACACACAACTAAGTAGGGAAATTTTAACAAAATTTAATTTAAATGAGTTATTTTTACATTTTTACATCTGAAGTCTTTGAAATCCAGTGTATATTTTGCAGTTACATGTCATCCTAATTGGTAGTGGCCACTATATTGAATGGTGTAGGTCTAGGCAAAATTAAAAAGCATAGCTCAGTTGCATTATATGTCAATTATTATATGTCAATTTATTATATGTCAGTTTATATATCAATGTATACAGATTCAAATATGTGAATTTTACTTTTCCTTCCAAGAAGGAAGAAAGCTACTTAAATACCAGGGACTATTTTGTCTGGGTTCAGCTTCAATTGAGAAGTTCCATCCTGGACTGTGTGTACTGTCACAGAGACAGATCTCTTTCTGACTTGGCCTGAGTTCGCCCAGGCCTTGCTGTGTGGGGTGTGCTTTTGCTATTTAAATGTGTGCACTATTGCATACAGCGTGGCCTCTAGCACAAGCCAGCTACTCGATCTGCACTTAGGTGAGGAAGGAGTTGTAGGTCTCATGGCTGAAGAGGATCAGGTTAGACGGGCTTGTGAGGGGACCAGCATGCTGGTTTCTCATATGTAGTAAGTCAGAATGTTGGCAACAAATCCTAGCCATCGGGATTCAAGAGAGAAAAATCTCTGTACTTTATGGGCGATTGGATGGGTTTTCAAGGGCAATTTGAACGTTGTGATTTTCACTTTGTGGATGGAATAATTACGGCCAGAGCTGTTATTCCACTGTGGTGAAATCGGCTCCTTGCACAGTCATTTATTGACCACAGATGGTCCCCTTCTTGTCCTCTCTTCCCCACTCCTGCTGGGAAGGGACACTCGGGTCCCATCTGCTACTAGAGGGCTTGTTCTTGGCTGACAAATGAACTCACACTTGGGCCTGCCCTGCCTGCTCAGTTATTCTTGTCTCGAGGTCTTTCCTCAGTACTCAGCCTTCCTCCAAACCGAGTTTTTCCATCTTGTTTCCTTAAAACCTTGCTGCTGGTGGCAGTCCAGAGACCCTATTGGTGCTGAATTCATCCTCTCATTGCTAATGCCTGGATCGTCTAAGGTAGGATTTGGTTGGGAGCTCATGCCTGGATAGACAGAACTGCTTCCAAGAAAGGACTTTGAAAGCAAGAATAAAGCTCAACGGCCTTTCATATAGTTTCAGAATTACCCCTGGAATGAGACGATAGGGATCTTAAACTGGGGCTTACTATTAAATGCGGGTTGGTGCTTGTGTGCAGTCAAATTAAGGTCTCGCAACCCAACTTTGTAATTAGAGCAACTCCTTTTCCAGATTTTGCCTTATGCTTTCCTTGAACTTTCTGCCAAATTTTCCTTAAAATGTGGCATCGAAAACAGGAGTTGCCTGAAAGAAGGTTCTTTACTTTCAATGCTATTTGTCACTCTGTGAGAATGATCCACTATATAATATACACAGAGCACTATGATGATAACTTGTGATGTATTTAACAGTTAAGGAATCTGTGATATTTTAATAGAGTTTAATAAATCAATAAACTTAGCTTTTATTTTAGTGTTTAGTTTATAATTTCAACTATAAAGTGATATTCTTATGGCTTTGTCTGCTTAGGTAAAAGTAGGTATGTATCAAGGCTGATAGAGATTTCAGTTATTATGTGTTGAAAATCGACATTTAACATTATATTTCAATAATGCAGGAAATTAAAATGCTGTCTTTTTCTTTCTAAAAATTAAAAATTAATCATTATGTTTTTATGTAGATCAAATCACCTTTTAATATAAGTTTGACACTTTCATTATCTTTCTCCAAATGTGCTGCTTGTGATAGCTCATTTGGCACGGTAGTGGTGTTATATTAGGTTAGTAATTAAATACAGTCCTGAGAATGTTTCCCACTGGATTCTAAATTTTTCTGGGTCAGTTCTAGGTCTCTGTATTCTTGTCACTTAACACACAGTAGGCTTACAGTGTATATGTTGAACCAAAACATAACTTTGGGTCCGTTAGGCCTGAGAGTTATAATCTGCAGAATAAAAAGGCTTGCTGATATGATTGTTTAAATATGGGCGAAGAAAAGACCCAGTGTCCAGAGAACACCCACTATGTGCCAGGTATTCTTATAGTTGTCACATTAAGGTATCTATAAAAGTAGCTTAGGCTCTGTGGAGTTATTTATACCCATTACGCATGCTTAGCCCTTTAAGAGCAGGAGACAGACCAAATCCTGTGGCATCTAGGCCAGTTACAATGAGAAACCACAAGCAGTTGAAGGATTTCTCGTTGCTTGGTGGCGGCTCCTTCATCTCAAGATCTTTCAAGTACAGGGGATGACTTTGCATTATTCTGAGGGTTCACTTTAATGGGATTATCCTGAGAATGGTTTCTTGATGAATGTCCAAATCTCCTTAGTTTATTTCAGAGTCTCAGCAAAAAGACCTCTGTCCCAGAGGCTCAAGTCAGGTCAGGACCTTCTTTCTAACCACACTCCAGGGTACAGTCGTGCGGAGCAGAGCTCTGTCTTATTTAGACCACCATCGGATCCAGCCAGGTGACCTCAGGCAGGTTATCTAATCTCTGTTGCAATGAGAATTTTCATAGCCAACTCATAGGCTGAAAATGAAATGAGCGTACTAGTCTACAAACTGCTAACAGACCACATCAGTTTATCAGTCGCCACAATAATGCCATGTAACGAACCACCACCACAAACCCCAGGAGCATGTCACAGTCAGTGCTTGTTGCTCCTGAGTTTGCCAGGGCTGGCTAGATGGTTTTACTGACCTGGGCTGGGCTAGCCCACACAGCTGTGGCTTATCTAGCTGTCCGCTTGTCGTGAGCAAGCTATGCCATTAACATAGACCAAACATATTTATGCCTTTCCGCAATTTCAGAATGTATTGAATAACAATAAATTTACAAGCTCTATCACTTTCATTGGTTGCAATTCACCAAGTACTTGTGGGTCACCTGGTAGTCATAGTTCTTTTATTTCACTCCAGTCTTCATTTCTAATATCTACAGTACTCAAATCACACATCGCACTTGTGCGATAGGTATATATGCAGTATATACGTGTAACCTTATGTTCTGAAAGGCTAAGAAGGGGTTAAGGGAGCCACAAAAGTTCAGGAGGCTTTGCTGAGAGCAAAAGCAGAGAGCAGATGCAAAGGCAGGAGTAACTGCAGATGATCAGATAAGATTATGAACCAGCCCGAGAACTTGTCCAGGACTTGGAGGCATCAGAACACGGAAACTTATTCTAGGCCAAGATCCAGATGGCAGGCAGTTTTGAATTGGGCCACATTAAGCCGGAGGTCGAACTGAGATGACACTAGGGTCGAAAAGCTGGAGGCTCATCGCCTGTAGACTCATGTTGCATTTTCTGATTGTCTGCCGATGGTTTGGTGTGTGTTGCCAACACCATTCTGGAGGGGCCTCCTTCTATGAGTCTCAGGTGAGCGGTTGCTTCATTCAGTGGCCTGGTGTTTGATAAGCTCATGGGCCTGGTTTTTCTTCATATAAAGTTGATTCACACTTAACATCCATGTGCTTCTGATTTAATTTGATAAGTTACTTCTTATAACTTATGGACAATGGGTAATTTATATATTTATTCTTACAATATACTTTTATTGTTGTGTTATAGTCTCGCATCATGATGCAAATCGTGTTGATAGTGACATACATGCACACAGCACTTGGTGGGCTTTTCCCGCTCCCTCTCCGTACCCTCTTCCCCATACAGGGTGGTATTCTCATACATGTACATAAAGCCGATGGTAGTAATTCCTTCATTGATCCTCACTCTTTCCCCTTCCCTTCCCCTAGACCACCTTCCTGCTCCACTGAAGTTTCGTGTCCATCATTTGCAGTCCCTCTGATATCCCAGTAACCCCCTAGCTTCCGCATATAAGAGAAAACGTCTGGCCTTCCACGTTCTGTGATGGCTAATCTCCTGTAACATGATATTTTCCAGGTCATTCCACTTTCTACAAATAACATAATTTTGTTCTTCTTTATTGCTGAGTAGAATCCCATTGTGTAGATATCCTATGATTTTGTAACCCATCATCTGACAACAGGTGATTTAGAACAGTCGTCGGGCTATTGGCTATTCAGCATTCGAACTCCTGAGCTCCTGGGTCTTGGTGAGAGGCAGACCTAATCTCCTTCTCAGAATATGAAAAGAAGCTGAAATACTTGCTTTCCCAGTTCCTTGTGCCTAAAAGAATGAGCCACATGGCCTGGACCTGGCTATTCTGATATACTTGCCTGGAAGTCTGGACATGGCTTGCAGGGAATTGTGGATGACCCACACTGGCTGTGTGGCAGAGTTGAAGGTGGTATGTGGTTTTGGGGTGGAGGTGGCAGGGGTGCTGTGGTGGCTTCCTGTGATCGGTTCAGTGAGCAGCCTACGTTTGTTAACTCCTTGCATCAGGCCTTTTGTGGAGTGATTCTACAGTTCTTCTCACTAAGGAGGAAGAGTCTGGCCCTTCACTCCTTAAGCCTGTGCTTTGCTTTGGCCAGTGAAGTCATGGATCCACCTATGAAGGCCAGGACTCAGGGGTATTGGGTATCTTTTTGATTCCTTTGTCATCGCTGTGAGAACAGAACTAGCCTAGGTTCTGGGGATGAGAGACTTATGGAGCAAAAGTGAGGTGTCACAGTTGCCACAGGGGAGGCCGGTAGGAAAGCCACCAGCTGGCCCACGCAGAGCCTTGTGATGGCCCCAGCAAGAGTGTGGCGCTACTTGGAGCCTCCAGGGGAGCCCAGGCACGAGAGAACAAGCACTTCTTATTGCATGCCACGCTTACGCCGTGTCCCTGGTTGTTGCTTCAACAACATTATTGCAGACGTGGCTAAGTGATACCTGGTGCTAGAGTAGTCGCGTGGTGGGATTTTCAGTAATTTTGGCTGCCTCACATTTCTGTTTCTGTTCATTTTTAGAACCCAGTCCTCCTAAACTCATGAAAGTTATAAAAGTTACTTGGTATCTTTCAGTAAATTCCCTTGAGCTTCCACCAGCCGGAGCCAATTTCTTTTTCCCACACTTAAGGACTCTTTCCAGCTCAGTGCAAGAACAGGGCTAGCCCCCGTTGTCCTCTTATTTATGCCTATGCATGAACTGCTGCTTCTCTTCCTGAACTTGTTTCATTTCTGAATTAAACACCATCTGACCACTGTCTCCTCCAAGAAGCCTTTCCCAGCTACCTGGGAAGTGCCAGTTTCTCTTCACAGTCTCTTCTTGGCATGATGGCGCCTTCCCAGCCTCCCTTCTCACCGTCTTCCTCCATGGGAAGGACTACCCCAGGCCTGGTTGCTGCAGCACACACCAAACCATCATCAGACCTTCACTCGTAGCCACAGCGGAACAACCGCCATTGTCCTCACACCAGTGACTCAGCTGTTGTGTTTTCAGAGCCCTTGGTGTTTACCCATCGTTAGCCTTGCCCATGGGAGAGCGTGAATGTGCAGTAGACAGAGATGGTGTTGATTTAACTGCTCTTTTAGCACCAGGTAACCATTCGCTTGGGAGGTGGATAGATCAGCCGTCCAACAATGATGAGTAATTCAGATACTGGGCAAAGATAAGCAATTGGTAGCCAGTCAGGTTCCCGACTACAGAGGTTGCCGGAACGGAGCCCTGTCTTAGGTTTTTCTCATTAGAATTGGTTTAAATATAGAATGTCCCCTGGAGAAGCTCATATATTGGCAATGCAGAAATGTTCACAGGTGAAATAATCGAAGTAGCTCTCTAATCTTATAAATGGATAAAACCACTGAAAGGTTAACAGTGGGAATGGATTTACCGGGTGGTGACTTAGGTGCGTGGGGCATGGCTGGGGAGGCGGTCACTAGGTGTTGGGCCTTGTGGCCTCTGTCTGTCTCTGGTCCCTTCCTGTCTCACTCTTGCCCTCTGCTTCCTGCTGCCTTGAGTTGAGCTCAGCTTTCCTCCACTGTGCGGTCCCACCATGCTGTCCGCCTTGGAGCTGGCTGACTGTGGATGGTACCACTGAAAACATGAGCCAGAGTTTTCTTCTCTGTGTTGTTCGTGTCCGGCATTTTGGCCACAGTGATGGAAAAGTGGACTAAAACAATCTAAGATGTTTTGGGGGAGCCTTGGCGTGACTTAGTAGAGACCGTTGAGCTAAAGGGCTGAGGGTGCACCCTGGCTCTGGCCTGGGCAAATGGCTTTTCCTCCCCACACTCCAGTTTTCTGATCTCTAAAATGGAGATTCAAACCAAAACCCTCTTCATTCATTGGTCAAAGTAATTGTGACAATTGAAAGAAACAGTACTCATGAACCTTTTATAAACTGTAAAGAACTGTATTATCAAGGGTATAATGACAGGTGCTGACTGCAATGGGCTCCGGTGACCCCAGGATGCACTCTTTGTGGATGCCAAGAGAGGATCAGAAGTCAATATATATGTCCAGAATCCAAGTCAATGTCCAGGTAGTTTGGGGATAAGTCTGGTAAATATTTACTTGATCTTTGTCCCTGTCTCCTGGCACACAGCTTCTAAATACATTGGAATTTCTTAGGCAGTAGAACATCTTTTGTTCTAATGAAGTCACTCTTGTTAGAGCCCTAGATGACATCAGGATCTGAGTATGTGGTTAGAGGGTTGAACATTCCAGCCCTACTCCCTGACCTTTGGGTAAGGGAGACGGACTGGAGATTGAGTTAATTATCAGTGCTCTGTGATTTAATCAATCACGCCCATATAATGGAACCATCATAATAAAGAGCTTCCAGGTTGGAGAACACATCGAGGTGCTAGGAGATGGGTGAGCCAAGGGGGCCTGGGAGCTTTTTGCCTTCCACCCATGCATTTTTCCATTTGACTCTTCTTGAGTTTTATCTTTTCTAATAGTCGGGAATCAGTAAGTGAAGTGATTTATTGAGTTCTGTGAGCCACTCTAGCAAACTACTGAACCCGAGAAGGAGAATCATGGAGACCCCACCCAGTAGCCAGTTGTTCAGAAGTCTAGGAGGCCTGGCACTTGAGGTTGTCTAAAGCAGGGCACACTTGTAGCACCAAAGGAACCTTGCTAACTCCAGGTACTTAGTGTTAGAATTGAGTCGTAAAACACCCAGTTGGTGTCTAAAGTTGGATAGTTGGTTAGTATGAGAACAAATAAAAACAAACAACATGTATTTGGTGTCAGAAACACTGTGAGTAAAAAGAGTTTAGACTATTAAATTCTCTGTCCTGGTCATGAGCCAGTACACCTGGACCTGGCCATGCAAGGCTGTCGGGTAAGGACATCGGGGCTATGCTGGCTGGCCTGGTGCTCTGACTCTTTAACAAGAGACCAGCACTAGATAATGAGTCCTCTAAGTGTAGAATGTCTGTGGGTACCGGAGAGGGCTTACGTCAGATGGCTATGAGTAACAGGAATGAAAGGTGGTAGTCTAAGTCATCATCAAAGGACTCATTGTTATCTTGACAAAGAGAGTGGAGGGCAGGTGTGGTAGCGCAGAGGTTCAGGCTCCTGGAGATTCACTCTTCGTTCCCTTTTTCCATAAGAGCTCAAGATAGTTGCTACAACACCAGGCATCGTGTCTGTACCTCATCATTGTCTGTACGGCAGGAGAATGTGAAAGAGTATCACCTGCTGAGTCCTTACCCTTTATAGGACACCTCAGAAAACACCCTCTAAAGACTCTGCTCACATCTCTTTGGTCAGGAGAGGCCAGCAATGTTCCTTTTTGGCTGGGCATATTGTTACCCCAAAATAAATCTGGGGAGCTGAGCTTGGTGGTCCAAGTACTTGTGAAGCTGAGAAAGGAGGATGGCAGTTTTGAGGCCAGCCTCAGCAACTTAGCAAGACCCTGTCTCAAATTAAAAAATAAAATAGTGCTGGGGTATTAGTCAGAGGTAGAATGCCCCTGGCTTCAATCCCCAGTACCACAAAATAAAAATAAAAAAAATAAATATCAGGGTTCTAATTTAAGAATGAATAAGGGAGGGGATATTGGATAGGTGGTCAGTTTATTGTCTGTACAGGATTCTTGCTGCTCAGACACCTCGGTATCATGATGCAAAATCCTCAGAGGGGAAATGAACTTTCAGAAAATGTGTAGCATTATTGGCTAAACATCTGAACATAGAGACAGATATTCCTGGTTTCCAATTTGTCTCCATCCCTTACGAGCTGAGGTATTGATTCGACTTCACCAAGCCCAAGTGCTCTGGTCTGTAAGGGGAGGTAATAACAGCAGCACTTTCCTGGGGCTCCTGTGAGGAGATCGTGGTTGTACAGAGCTACTTAGCACAGTGCTTGGCACGCAGAAAACACCGGGAAAGGTTTCTCTAGAAGCCTGGGGTGAGCCCCAGTCTCATTTGTTCTGCGACAGTGAGACAAAGATGTGCGTGCCTGTCCCGTCACTCTGAGCTACGTTGTGATGTGAGAGTACAGGGCACCCATAAAAGTGTATTTTAAAAAGCAAAAAAGAATAATATTGTATTAAAATAGATAAATGAAATCAAGGGTAATAGAATTAAATAATTTATCATCTAACATTGGGCACCAGAATTCCTAGGAGGAAGGAGCTTCTTTGTCTTGGACATGGTGATAATAAGCCAGGTGGGAAGAGGGCAAATTCCTAGAGTTGGGGAATATCAGAAATGAGAAAGGGGGCCATGGAGAGAGGGGAAGAGAGAGAGAGAGAGAGAGAGAGAGAGAGAGAGAGAGAGAGAGAGAGAGAGACAGACAGGCAGGCAGGCAGGCAGACAGGCAGGCAGGCAGACAGAAATTGAGAGAGAGGGAGGAGTGTGTGTCATTCAGGTATAGCCTGCTGGCCAAAGACATCTGGCCTACCTACCACTTGTTTTTATGGGGACCATGATCTAAGGATGTTTTTACATTTTCACTGTTTGGAAAAACCCTAAATTGTAATAATATTTTGTGACGTGTGAAAGTTACACCAGACTCACATCTCAGTGTCCATAAATAAAGTGCCCCTGCAGCATAGCTGCGCCTGCTGTTTACAGACCATCCATGACTTTTTCTGCGCTGCGCTGGCAACATCGAGTAGATGGCTGCGGAGCTAAGCGGTGACCGTCTGGTCCTTTCCAGACGATGTCTGCTGACCTGGGATGAAGAGAAGCGTGGCCAGGCCGGGAGCAGGGGCCAGGCTGCTGGTGGGGTCTCTGGAGGAGCTGATGGCCAGGCCTAGGGTGTGCTGTGGGTGGGACTGTTGCCTCCCCAGCTTCCGGTGCTGAAGGTCCAGTGCCTCAGAAGGTGACGTCTTGCAGTGGGGCCTTTAGAGATAATGAAACCAGGTCACAAGAGCGGGCCCTTCGCCAATATGACTGGCGTCTTCATAAGTAAGAGAAGATTAGAACAGACAGAGGGGCGTGATACGAAGACACAGGGAGAAGACGGCCATCCTCTGAGAGAGAGGCCCAGGAGAAGCCATCAGTACTTGCTCTTGCTGAGAGTTCCAGCCTCCAGGACTGTGAGGAGACACGTCCTGTCGTTTCAGCCACTCAGCCCGTGGTACTGAACACGGCAGCCCTCAGGCTAATATGGGGTTCCTGAAACATACTCCTCTTCCTCCCAGACCTTCAGTTATATCTATAAGCCACTACAGTGTCTTGGGTGCATTTTTAACTTATAGCCACCAAAGAGAAGGCAGAGTTTCATATATGGTTCCATGTGGTCAAGAACAGTGAGACAGTTTGTTAAAAGGGGAAGACAGACATGACTTTGCATCTAAATGCTCCGCACAGAAGATCCCATGAGGGCTTCCTCGGTGTGCATGGGGTCTAAGCATGGTTTATCTAGATTCCCAGGCTTCTTATCATGGCCTGTTTATAACAGCAAGAGCAAGCACTCTCCCGCGTGGGTGGAGCAGAGGACTGCAGCTGCGGAGAGACGATGGCCAGTCGGGGAGACACCTGCCGGTGTCCCTGCCACAAACAGCGGAGCCTCCGATCACCTGAAACCCCTCAGCTGGTGTTTCTAACTTCCACGTGTTTTTAAATCTTTTACTTCTGCTGAATTGATCAGTCTGGGCACTTTCTAAAATACAGAAATGAGGAAGAGGAGGAAGAAGAGGAGGAGGAGGAGAAGGAGATTTTGAAAGTCATTTGTTGCAAGAACTACCGCTTTAAGTCCAAGTCGATAGGGACTCACGCTCACAGGCACGCCCCTTCCTCTCCCATGGTTCAGTCTTTCATGCTCAGGCGCCATGTCTGGCTCAGAATTGAGGACAGGCAGCCTGTCTGTGTGGGAAGTTTTGTTTCAGGAACAGCCTGCTGTCAGAGGCCAGTGGAACATTTTCCCCTACTCTCTCAGAGCCCTGTGATGGGGACAGAGGCCTGTGTGGGTCATTTCTCACATAGCCACACCACCGTCAGCCATAGACTGAGGCTCTATCCCCAGATGTGTTTCCCTACAGCTCATCTGCTGCTTCATGACTAGTCCCTTTGCCAGCCAGCTGTGACTCAGGAGCAGGGGTGTGCTCTGCCTGGCGCCCAGAGGATATGTTAGAGGAGGTGTGCAGCCCCAGTCACTTCAGGGTTAACATATTAAACGACTACCATGACCTGTCATTAATGGCCAGCAGGAAAGGTTGGGGCAACATCTGGCCGGCCATGGGAGTAAATCTGCTTTTCATTTCAGGCGAAACCCATTGCATGGCCAGGGTCTCCCCTCAGGCTCATTCCCCATCTGCTGGAAGTGCAGTTGGCAAAGACCTCCAGCCGTCCTCTGTCTTCAGAACTGGCTCCGTTGAAGAGAGCCACCTTGCCCATGGGCATCCCCCTTCCCAGGGGCAGCACCTGTCTGTGATGGAGCCCCACCAGGGGATCTAAGAGCCCAACCCTTCATCCTTCTTGACACTCCTAAGGACCATCTGAGATCAGGACTTTCTGCCCAAGTCCATCCATTCAGACTTCCTGTGCTCCGGTCTCTTCCTCAGTCCATTCTGCTTTTCCTCCCACAGTTTCCCAAATTGTGAATTAGTGAATGTCCCCATGTCTCCATGTCCCCTAGAGAAGATAACCAGTGGAAAAACCATTCTGCAGCTCACCATGCCAGCCAGAGGAACCCGTAGCACCTACCGGGTTCCGGTGTCCTCTGAAAACAGGCCTGGTCCATCGGTCTTGGCATATTGACAGAGGATGCTGGTTTCCTTGTCCTGCATAGTGGAGTCAGAGAGCCTTAGGAGGAGAAGGAGCAGGAGAAGGAAGGAGAAAGAGAAGAAGAGAAAGGAAAAGGAGAGAGGGAGGGGGAGAAAAAGAGAAGGAGAGAGAGAGAGAGAGAAAGGGAGGGAGGGAGAGCAAGCAAGCAGTGATTGAGGGGTTCTGGATGTAAGCATTTGATTTTACTCTCTGCTCTAACAAAGGCAGGCACACCAGATATTTGAAATAAGATACTCACAAAGGACAACACTTCAGTGTTTTGGCCCTTCAGCAACTCTGGGCAGTGGAGCAAGAGGGGTAGAATGAATTCTTTGTCTCCAAGAATTTGTAAACCTTTTTTTAAATTTTTATTGATAGTTTTTTTTTATTGGTGCACTGTATTCATACATCATAGTGGGATTAAAAAAAAAAACTTTTGTAGACATACATGCACATATCGCCCAGTTAGCCCCTACCCGATCCCCACCCCGTTCCCTCCCCATCCCTCCTTCCCATGCTTGGCTTAGTGGTTGACATCTAGTATTATAGCAACTTATCCAAAATTAACAATGATAATCTCACATAAAAGTTTCATTTGTCTGATACCAAGCTTTTGATGACTTAAAGATAACATTTCAATATTTCTTTTTGTTTTCTGTCTTACCAAACAATATTTCTTTTTTTTAGGTGAAACTATCATACATTTATTTATTTATTTTTCAGAAAAAAATCTGTCCTAATATGGAATATGGACTCTAGATACCCAAAACAATCTCAAAGAAGAACAAAGCTAGAAGATGTATATTTTCTGATTTCAAACCATATAAAGCTACAATAATTGAAACAGTGTAGTACTGTTCTAAAGGCAGATATATAAACCATTGGAGTTAAATAAAAACCTAGAGATACATTCTTCCATATATTGTCAAGTTATTTTTGACAAGGTTTCCATAAACATTTGGTGGAGGAAATACTAATCTTTTAACTAAATATTGTTGAAAAATAATAATTACACAAAAAAGAATAAAATTGGATGCTTACCTAACACCATATACAGATATTAACCCAATATAGATAAAAGACCTAAATATAAATCTTAAGACTATAAACTTTTAGAAGAAAATCTGGGTCATAAAACCTAACAACATTGAAATTGGCAGTGATTTCTTGGATATGATTTCAATGGCACAGGCAACAGAAGGGTAAACAAATTCCCTAAAAATAAAAAAAAATATTGTGTATCCAAAGACAATGTAAACAGAGTTAAAAGTTACTGATATAATGGAATAAAATATTTCCAAATGCTATATCTGAAGGTATATTAATATTCCAACTAGAAATCCTAAAAATTAGCAACAATAAAACCAAACAATACAATTTAGAGATAGGTAAAAGACTAACATAAATAATGAATCTCCACAGATAACCAATCTTAGTTGTCTGTTGGATGGAGAATCTTGTTTCTCTGGTTGGTGTGTGTTACCTATTTCTTCTTTGTAGTTAATCTCTTTGAGTATTTTCTCTAGTGCTGGTTTTGAAGACATAAATTCCTTCAGTTTCTGTTTGTCATGGAAGCTTCTTATTTCCCCATCTGATTTGAAGAAAGTTTTGCTGGGTAGGAAATTTTTGGCTGGAAGTTGTTTTCTTTCAGAGTTTGGAATATGTTACTCCAAGCCCTTCTGGCTCTCATGACTTGGTTTGGGAAGTCTGGAGTGATTCTAATTGTTTTGCCTCTGAATGTCAGTTGGCCCTTTGTTTTTGTTGCCTTTAAGATTCTCTGCTTGGCTTCCACATTGGTCATTTTGACAAATGTGGCGTGAGGATCGTCTTCTCCGATCCTGTCTAAAGGGAGTTCTATAAGTTTCCTGTACCTGTGTATCGAGCTCTTGCTCTATGTTTGGAAAATTTTCTGTATTACTTCCTTGAAGAGATTGTTGATACCTTTGGTTTCACCTTCTTTTCCCTCCTCTATTCCAATTATTCTTAGGTTAGCTCTCTTAAAATGGGCCCATATTTCTTCAATGTCAGATTCCTGCTGTCAGATATTTTTTTCTAAATTAGAAACTATGCATTCATTTTTGGAGTGTTCATCTTCTAAGAGCGAGATTCGATTCTCCATGTGGTCTAATCAGTTGTTTGTACTTTGAATTGAGGCCTTTACTTCATTAATTGCATCCTTTATCTCTTTTTGGCTCTCTCTGAATTCTTTTCGAAACACCTCTGTTATTTCTACAGTTATTTTCCTGATTTGATCTTCTAGAAATCTCTGAATTTCTGTTTTATCGGGTTCTGATGTTGTGGGGTTGTGGGCATTCATTGCTCCATTGTTATTCCTCTTTCCCATGATTGTGGAAGTTTGTGCCTTCTCTGGGTTCTTCCCTGGGTCACTACGACTTCACTTAAGGTGCTCTGGATCTCGAGTCTGTGCTATCTCAGTCCCCACTATTCCTTTACTGGCTTGTATCGCAGTGTCTCAGACCCAGGGAATCAATCGAGGCTGCTTTAGACCATGGGGGGTGCCAGGTTGGGCGTTCTTCTATGGTGTGATATCTCTGCCACCGCCACTCCCCCACTGGGTCAAGTCCCTGGGAGTGCAGTACTGGGATTTCTCCTCTAGGGGCTGCAGTTTGACTCACGTTTGTTGAGTGCACTGATGGAGCTGTAATGGACTCAGTGAATTCGCTGCTGCTGCCGCCGGTGGCACTGTGGTGCTGCTGCCACGCCCTCAGCTGTGAGGCTGGCGTATTTCTTCTCTGGTTTTGAGCTCCGCTCTGAGTCCCTGTAGGGTGTGCTGAGCCCAGCCCCTGGGAGCTTTAGATGCTCCCTGCGCTGTAAACCTTTTATTTAGAGTACGTGTACAAGTAGGCCACCCTTAATAAAAGGCAGTATACCCAAATTCACCAAGTGGAAAACATGAGGGCCGTGGATTCAAGGTCTGGTTCGAATGGCCCTTGGAATTCATCCATTCATTTGTGTACTCATTAATTAATTCAGTCATATTTTATCAAGTATTATTGAAGACCTGTTAGGTACCAGGAATACGCTAGGTTCTGGGAATCCTGAAGAACTCACATTCTAGTGGGGAGGTGGGACCAGGGAAAGAAACAGCAAAACAAATAGTGAGAGCAAAAGTCAGAAAGTTTGATGTTTGTTGGTGAAGCTGTGAAGAAAAGCATCATTGTCATATATACTGTTAGTAAGAGTAGAAAGTAGTTTAGGAAATTTTGGCAATATTAATCAAATTTGCAAATGTACATACCTTTCTAACTAGCAATTCCACTTTTGGGAGTTTATCTTAAGGAAATAATGGTGCAAAATAGTATAGGCACAATATTATCTATTGTAACATTATCTCCAATATTACATAAAGAATAACCCCAGTGTACCCCAATTATGGAACAACTTTGCCATGTAGAACCACAGAACTATCTAAAAGAATGAAGCTTGACAGAGAAACATCTGTTATGTATGCAGGAATATACCAGAGTAAAAGCATTTATATAAGAAAGAGGAGAGAAAAGATTATAAGTTTGTATAAAATATAGAGTATCTTAGGTGGGATACTTAGAAAATTAACAATAGTGCCTCTGGGTAACGTTACTAGGTGGTTGTAGGTTAGGCATATAACTTTATTTTTGTATTGATTATCATGCAAACACATTACTTTTTCAAAAAAGTTAAAAGATTAAGTTTTACAAAGAAAGAGTAGCTGTATGTGGTGGTGTATGCCTGAAATCCCAGTACTTGGGAGGCTGAGACGGGAGGATCACAATTTTGAGGCCAGCTTCAGCAACTTAAATAGTAAAAAGGTCTGGGGATATAGCTTAAAGGTAGAATACCCTGGGTTCAATCCCCAGTTTCAGGAAAAAAAAGGAAGAAAGAAGAAAAGAAAGGAAAGAAGGAATGAAGAGAGTTGACATGCAAATGAGCAAAGTTGTAATGAAGGTATATCTAAACCATTACTGAGGTGTAAAGTGTGTGAATTACAAGACACACGATGGGGGGACTGGGATTTAGATTTGATATGCTTTAATCTTTGGAATATAATGGCCTACATCAGAGGGTGCCTGAATTCCTTTCAAACTTCAAAATTTGAGCTGGGCATGGTTTGTAATCCTAGTAGTGGGGAGGCTCAGGCAGGAGGATCAAAGTTCTGTGGCCAGCCTCAGCAACTCAGTGAGGCCTCTGCAACTTAGTGAGATCCTGTTTCAAAATAAAGAATAAAATAGGTCTGGCGGTGTAGTTTGGAGGTAGAATGCTCCTAGTTTCCATCCCTAGTAAACACACACACACACACACACACACACACACACACACACACACACACACACTTCAGAATTCTGTGAATCGGTTATTTGAAGAAATTGCAGGAGATCTGAGAGCAGGGGTTGTATGTGCCTCTGTGTAATGGAGTGGGAGCACTCCCCATCACAGCGGAACGATCTGGGTGTGTCCTTATCAAGCCTGGCAGTTTGCTTTTCCATGAAGGTGTGAGCAGTTGAATCTCTCTAGCTGCTCAGGCTCTGCCCTGCTTCTTTCTTTCAATCAAACTCAAAGGAGTAAATTTAGTACCAGGAGTGGGAGGCTCCTGAATAATTAAAGTTTTTCTCTGCCTTGTCTTGAGCTGAACGCTTCTAGGAACACACCAGCTATTTTGTTAAGCTCCCATCATGGGAAAGGTGTAACTTTGTGACTTTGGCAATTGTTGAAGAGGTTTGATGTGAAAAAAAAAAAAACAAAACAAAAAACAATGAACTGAAGATTTATTTCTTTGGTTTTTAATTAGCCAGGGAAGGAATGTTACGAGCCAAGGAGTGGCACTGGAAAAAACAAGCAGAGGCCAGAGACAGAAATAACTGGCGGAAGAGATGCTGGCCTGCAGCAGGCAGGGCGCCTCGCTGAGTGGCCAGCCCAAACTCCTTTTCAAGGCTGGGCCTCCCTCAGCAGTTGTTCCCAAACGAAACATGGGAAGCTCCCCTCCTGGTTGATGCCAGGAAGGGGGCAGCCTCTGTCCACCCAGTGGGCACATACTGCCTAACCCTATCTGCAGCCGGAGATCTGGGTACCAGTCCACTCTCCATTTCTGGCACAGGATTTTGGTGACTTCTATGGGGTCAGATTTGCTAGGTGTTTTATTCCCAGTCTGTAAGGCTGTCTATGCACAACTTACCATGAATATTTCCCCATTTCTCCCAAGCTTTTCAAGAGAGGGTTGGAACTTGGAAAGTTAGCCTTGGATACTTCCTGGGTAAGGAATCAAGGGTGTCTGCTGGGCTCTTAGAGGTCCCTTCCTGCAGAGACCGAAAGCCCAGTTGTACCTCCCACCCCTGTCCGCCTGCCCCGAGTTGTTGTTTTTTTTTTTTTGTTTGTTTTTTGTTTTTAAGGTACTGGAGATGGAACCCAGGGGCATTCATTCTACCTCTGAGCTATGCCCCAGCCCTATTTTTTATTCTTTATTTTGAAACAGGGTCTCACTGAGTTGCAGAGGGCCTCACTAAGTAGTAACTGAGGCTGTCCTCGAACCATGATCCTCCCGTCTCAGCCTCCCAGATGCTGGGATTACAAGCGTGCGCCACCATCCTTGGCTTTGCCCCGAGCTTTCTACAAGTAGCACTGACTCTTTTTCTTGCAAGAGTGGCTCTCTCACACCCTTTAGCTATCCACACCACATACACCATATTGCGATAAGAGGTACATAACACAAAATTTACCATTACAATTAGTTTTAAGCGTGTGGTCCAGCGGTGTGGCACATTTCACATCGCTCTGTAACCGTCACCACCATCCATCTTTAGAACATTCTCATCTTCCTATTAAACCATTAAACGCTAAACCCCCCAGTCCTCCCTCCCCTGCCTCTGCCGACCACTGTTCTACTTCCTGTCTCTCTGACTACCCTGGCTGCCTCACATGAGTGGAGGCACGTGGTCGGTGTCCTGTTAACTTGCTTGGCATGATGTCAGGGTTCAAGCGTGTTGTGTAACCCCCCCCTCGGGTTTTGCTCTGTTCCCACAGTCTTATCTTCATTGGCTCTGATGTTCCCTCCTCTTACTCATGCCCCACTCTCCCTGGCTCCCATTTTTCGGTGTGCTCCCTATGACCCTCATTCTGCAATGAAAAAAAAAAAAAAAAATGATGATCATCTTCCACGTGATCCTCAGAATAGAGCCCAGATCTTCTTCTTTAAAGGAGGCGCTTTCTCAAGAATTGATTTTGAAGTCACCTTGTCAGGAGTCATGGTCAGATGATGAGGGAGGAGGAGGAGGAGACCCGAGACCAGAAGCAGCGTATTAAAAGGTCACCTCCTGACGGCTGAAGCCAGACACCTCAGAGCTTGGTCCCTGCGGCCTGCGTTTTACTTTCCCTCTTCCCGCAGGCTACAGGGCTCCTTGGGGTGGGGGACACAGTTCCTTTCCACCTGTATGGAATTGCCCATGGTTTCCCACACAGGAGACAACAGCCCCGGAGTAATGGGGTGACAGGGAGTCCACAAACACCACTGTCTTCTCTGAGGTCTTTGTGTGCCAACAGCATGAGGAGACAGCAGAAACCAGGCGCACGCCCAGGCTGCATCTCTGCAGGGAAAGAGGTGCACAACTCTATTAAAAATTGCTTCCTTAATCTCTTAATTTTCTTCCTGTCAGTGATGTGAGGCTGATATACCTGGGAGCCCATTGGTGGAAGCTAGTGGAATTTCCCCAGCCCCTCCAGGATGTTAATCAGGTATGTGCCCATCACCAGGTGAGCGGCCCTGTCTGCCAATCACCAGGTGAGAGGCCCTGTGTGCTGGGGAACGGCTGCTGCGCCCGCCTGTGTGGGATAAGAGCGACCCAGTTTTAATGGGAGAGTTCAGAGTCTGTGATTGTTCTATTATTGTACTTAATATGATTGCCTATTATTTCTAAGAAAAGGGAATTGCTGGCAGCCTCTTTGTGGGATTCCTCTGGAAGGACTGTCAACAGCTTAAATTTAGCCATTCATTTCGCCAGCTACTTGTCAGGTCATATGTGATGGGTTAAATTGGACACTTACAAACAAATACCGTCTTTCCTGTTGATTCGTCAACATGATCTCTTAGTCAGGTAGAGTTTGGTCTTTTTTTTCTTTTTTTCTTTTTTGGTGATACTGGAGATGGAACTCTTCTACCTTCGGGCTACACTCCCAGAACTATTTTATATTTTATTTAGAAACAGGGTCTATTAAGCCAGCGTGGCTGGCTTCGAACCTGCGCGATCCTCCTGTCTCAGCCTCCCAAGCGCGGGGATTACAAGCGTGCGCCACCACGCCCAGCAAGTTTTTTTTAAATGTACAGTTCAGTCTTAGCTACGGAGTGATGAATATTATGATTATATTTGAAATAGCTGAGTTGGGTGGCAGTGTTTATAATGGCTACCATGGTTAGGGGTTTAGTCTTGGTGGTTGGTGGATGGGAGTTTGTTTTTTGTTCTAAAATGCCATCAAAGATTCAGTCTGAAAAAGGGCAGGCTTCGGGTGATCCGGCACAGTTAGGAAGTCAAGGGGGAAGCAGTAATTTTGGTCTTGATGTGGGTGGAAGAAATAAATAGGTAGAAAGGAGATGTAAGACAGGTGAAGGAAATAAAATTGCAATTCAGAAGTTCTTCATACTTTTCTAGGCCCGGTGCTCCCAAATTCATGGGAAGTCTGTAATTCTTAAAGTTAACAACTACTATTTACTCTCTTATGGTAATTACCTTATTAACTCCCTGATACATAGTTTAAGCGAGAGAGGCCCGATCTCTTGAGAGGCCTAACTTAGAAGACTCTCCAGTGTTATTTGTTGATCAGATATGGACACATCAGCTTAAGGCCCATGAGAAGGATCAGACCACAGATCATCTTGTGATCAGTGCACCAATGTCGCCTTCACTCCCTTTCATATCTACCCTTCCCCAAGTTTCCTATACAAGAGGAACTGTGAATCTCCTCAATGCATCCCTCTCTTGAGGTGGCCCACATTCTCCTTCGAATGTTCCTTGATTTCTTAAATAAGCCTCCATCTAAGCCTCTGTCTGGTGCATGCTGAAATTATTTTCTGCCACCTAAGCCAAAGACCCCTCCTGGTCCTAAATTGAATTATTTTTTGTTGTTGTTTGTTTTGGTAGTGGGGATTAAACCCAAGGATATTCAACTATCAGACAGGAAGGGGCTGGAGAGAAGGTAAACCCTTCCTGGGCATGCCAGCAGGATCTACTTTCTTCAACTAGAACCTACCTCCCAGTAGTCTGTCTGGCTATCAATGGATGAACTCACTGATGAGGTGACAGCCCTCATGTTCCAGTCACTCCTCCAGAGCCCCAGCTCTGAGATTTTGGGGGACACCCCAGATCCAAACCATAACATGTATCTAAACATTTAGACTAGTGCCTGGTCCACAGGAGTTATGTTTGTTTTTATTATGGTCAAGGAACTGATTTTTGGAGAGATTAGTTTGCTCAAAGTCATCTTATTAGTAAATTGTAGATAGTATTTGCATTATTTTCCTTTTCTTTCTGGCAATTATAAAAATGAAAACACACAGAAAAAATCAGTTGCCCTGGGAAATGCTGGTAGTGAACTCTTAAGCACTATCCAGGGAAGAAGGGACTGTTGGCTAATGGACTTGGGCTCTGTGGGCGAGTCCATTCTTAGGCAAAGAGAGAAATTGAGTTTCAGAAGTTTGAATATTTTGGTTAAGAGCCACCTGGGGTTTTGAATACAACCTTGGCACCAGATTGTTTCTCTAAAAACAAACAGTAATTACTCATTTAAAGGTAAATGAAGTGATCCATTAAAGGTCAACTTTTCTTGTGCAGCAGAGCTACCCACTTAACATTTAGCTAGGTTTTTGTTTGTTACTACTTTAGCAAGAAACATTAAACTACTTCCTGGCTTACGTTTGGGTCAGAGAATCTAAGATTATTAGTCAGGGAGATCACTTCTGCCCCATCATGAGTAAAGAAGCTTATTTCCCACCCAGGATTCTTGGAGGTGGTCTGGTCTTTCCTTAGGTTGTTACCATGCCCTCTTGCTTTGAAAGCAGAAAGCCAGCAACTTTATAATCCAGGGTCAAAGAGATGAAGCTTCCTGTAGGGTTCTTTGTTTTGAGGGTCTGAATCCTTCAGTCACTCCTCAGATATTGAAAAGAAGGGGAATGAAGAAAGACTTTGTATACTTTTGTGTTGAAAAGGAGGGTGATGGATAGTGGGAATGTAGGTTTGAATGCTTTGGGGAGAAGAGAAAATAAATGACGGTTCTGGTTGGCAAGTGATGGCTCCTGTACCCATTTCTGCCCTGTTTCCCCTGGATGGAGAGAGGGAAAGAATGGCTGTCTGCAGGAGCTGGATGTAGAGGAGGGGCACTAGAGCTGGGCTTGGTGTGGAGAGAGAGGAGCCAGCATCCCTCAGGACAGTGGCTGCCATGTGGGGACCTGTACCTCGTCGAAGCTGGCAGTACTGCCAGGCGGTCCACAGCATCTCTTGGTCTTGGTGTGCCGGAATCCCACGGTGAAAGGCAGGTACAATAGGGACAATGGTTGGCAGGTAATCTGTGTGGGAAGTCAGGCTGAGTCTTTCTGTCTAAGATTTGCAACCTGCAAGGTTTTTGTTCTATATAGTTCATGGAGAGGAGGTTTCCCAGGAGGGATGGTAAAGGGCATCACTTCCAATATGGTAGCTGGGGACCAAGATGGGGAAGGCAGTAAAGGCTTTAGCTCTTCTAATTTAACGTGAAGACATAAGATAGATCAGAACATATTTGTACTTGAGTGGCGTGAAGCTCCCCAAACCAGATACAGTCATAACTCCTAGGGGTTGTTTAGAGAGAACATTGGCAATGTCCCTGGTTTTCAAATGGAAACCAATCAAGTGTGCATTCTTCGGATTGACCCTCGTGTTTCTGAAACGCCCCCAGGAGTGCAATGGCCAAGGCAGAGGGTATGAAATTTTAAGTGTGAATCGCTTTTATATTCCAATAGAAACGATCAAACTTTGTTCTTATTGCAAAAGAGGAAAAAAAGTCATGTAGATATTTAATGGCATGGAAAAATGTTCTCAACACAGTGCCAAATGAAAAAAAAAGAAAAAGAAAAAAGTAAGTTCATTACCAGGATGTTTGGTGCGATCTTCTTTTGCAACATTAAATGAATGTATCTCTGCAGAGAAAGAGCCTGGAAAGATGTATTCCAACACACACACACACACACACACATACACACACACACACACCATGCTTATTCTTTGTTTGATGTAATAATGGGTGCTTTTTATTTCTCCATTCTGCTTATCTGCACTGTTTGAATATTTTTATGACAAACATGTACTGCTTTTATAATAAGGAAAAAAGCGCATCATAGGTTTGTATTTTTAAAAAACCGAAAGCAAATCCAAACAACTCAAAAGCCTGCTGCCTTCGCGTGCAGGGTGGTGGGGGTGGCGAAGCTCTTTCATCTCACGGGGTATAGATGTCACGGACAGAGGATAATGACTCAGAGCCAGTGCAAATACTGCTGGTGGAACAAGTTTCAAACAGGAAAGTGCTTGTGGGTGACCTCTGGGGTCACCTGCCCAGCTTGCTGCAGAATCCACCCCAGAGTAGGAAGATCCAGAGGGTGAGGGTAGGTCGTGGGGCTGGGGCGGGCCTGCAGGGCGGGTGTGTCCTGGTTTAAACAAAGCAGCTTTGATGTGCTTCCCAGGGTGCTGGCACGGGAATGCAAGGTCCTGCCCTCTCTTGCAGCCATCAGGGGGTTATAAAATCCATCTCCCAAGAGAATAGACATTGGTGTCACATCAACAAAGATTTGCAGGTAATTTTTCCCTCCCCATACTGAAGTGTGATTAAGCACATGCCTGGGGGAGGCTTTCCCCTTCTTTTTCCTACACTGTAAATAGAGATATTTTGTTTTTCTTTGTGATGTCTGTAATGACCTTTATAGATAGATACTGATGCTCCGAGCGTGCAGCGTGCTTTTCTTGTGCTTTTTCTCACATATCAGGAGAGAGAAGCGAGCAGGATATGCTGGTCCCCAGTCGGAGCTGCTGAAGGCCCGTGAAGGCGTTGGGTTCTGGAGGTGGGCTTGCCTTCCTGCTGAGCTCTACCCACTGAGGCCCCCAGTCCAGGTTGGACTGTATAGGAAGGAGGGGGCCCATTATTTTGGACAGTGAGCTAAAGGATTGCCTTGGGAGGAGATGGAGGTTCAATTTAAAGTCAACTCTCTATGAAAGCCTTTTCATTAAGAGATGTAATAAGATACCGAGGGCTTGAGCTATAAACAGGCACTCATTTGCTTGAATCCGTGCATTGCCACAGATTGGCTGTGTCATCTTAGAAAATTTAATTTCTGAGACTTAACTCTTGACACCTGTAAAACTGAGATTACCTTCCTGAGTCCTGAGGTTGTACAAAAAGATGTTCCAAGGAGGGTCATGTCTGTGTTTCAGCTGAGGCAGGTGCCAGCCACTCAGGTATTTCAACTGTGAGGGTGAAGTATTCCCCTAGGCAGGGCCTGTAAGGGGGTGCAACCCTTACCTGAGTGTAGGTGGTCCTCCTGGCCCTGGGGTTCTGCATCTGTGGATCCAAGCAACCAGGGATCAAAATCAAAACTAAAACACATACACACATACACAAAAAAAAAAAAAAAGAAAAGAAAAGAAGGAAAAATGCAACAGCCAGGGAATGTGGTACATAATAACCCCTGAACTTGGAAGAATGAGGCAGGAGGATAAAAAATTCAAGACCAGCCTCAGCAATTTAGTGAGACTCTTAGTAAACTCGTGAGACTCTATTTCCAAATTTTTAACAATTTGAAAAAAGTGCTGGGGGTACAGCTCAGAGGTAGAATGCCCCTGGGTTCACTCTCCAGTAAAACACACACACACACACACACACACACACACACACACACTCCCCTGTACTGATTATATATACTATTTCTTGTCACTAATCTCTATATAATATTGTGTAACAACTATTTCCATATCATTTATATTGTATTAGGTATTATAAATAATCTAGAGATGATGTAGGGGGATGTACTTTATATATGTGAATACTAAGCCTTTTATGTAAGACTGGAGCATCCACGTGGGAGGGGGGATGTGCTTTAGGATATATGTGAATACTAAGCCATTTTATGTAAGACTGGGGTATCCATAAAGTTTGGTGTTGGGGGGGTCCCAAAACTAATCCTGTGGATACTGAGGGGTGACTGTACCACCCAAGGGAGTATGTAGAAAGATGTGTGCGTGTAGCAGCATCTCAGAGAAACCAATGATCCCGCCCCATGATGCGAGGTCCCAAGTAGCTGGGATGGAGCAGACACCCAGGCCTTGTCCTGTCACTGAGCGTCAGGGAAGGTATTCACTGCTCCTGAGCTCCTCTTCCTCACTCTCCACCCCAGTCCTGGAGGAACAGGAGGCAGTCTGGGGAGCCCCAGGAGGTCCCAGAGGCTAGACTGGAAAGACAGGGGAAGCCAGGCACAGCCTCAGCTTACCTGCGGCGAGGGAGCAGGTGGGGCTTCAGTTAGAGGTGACCACTGGAGTTGTTGTTGTTGTTACTATTATTATTCCATATTCAACATGAAATGGGTCAGAGTCTACTTTTTATGTGACTGAAAGTGATCAGAGGTATCTTTTTGCTCTCTCTATTTCTTACTGGGGGTTGAACCCAGAGATATTCTACTGCCAAGTAGAATTCACACTGCCGAGCTACACACCCAATCCTTCTTTAAATTTAATTTTTTGTTTTGAAACAGGGTCTTGTTAGGTTGCTGAGGTTGGCCTCAAACCTGTGGTCCTGTCTCAGCCTCCCAAGTACTGAGGTGACAGGTGTACTACCATGCCCAGCAAGAGGACTTTTTATGGTATGAAAATGGCCATACTTAGCAAGAGGTTCATGTAGGTCTCCCCCAGGAGACAGGTAACAGCTATCTAGAGTAGTTTAAAGGTATAGCATTGAGGGAAGAGATAGAGCTATTTTCTAATTGCCCATTGTGTTAATGTTTTCTAGAGGAACAGAATGAGTAGGATGTGTGTGTGTGTGTGTGTTTCCATATCAATGTATGTTATCTTATATCTATCTATCTATCTATCTATCTATCTATCTATCTATTCATTCTACCTTTTATCTGCATATATGGACTGATTTTTAGGTAATCGGCTTCCATGATTTTAGAGGCAGGCAAATCCCACTCTTCAGGGTAGACCAGTTGCCTGGAGACCCAGGGCAGAGTAGATGCTGCAATTCAAGTCCTGTGGCAATCCACAGGCAGAATTCCTTCTTGCTCTGAGGTTGCCTATCTTTTGTTCTATTCAGGCTTTCAACTGATTGGATGAGGTTCACCCTCATTCTGAGGGTGATCTGCTTTACTCAGAGTCTGCTGATTTAAGTGTTAATCTCATCCAGAAACACCCTCCTGGAAACATCTGGTATAATGTTGGACTAACTATCTCGACACAATGCTCATCTAAGTGGACACATGAGATGAAACATCACAGCCACTGTGAGCCCTGCACATCTGTGGACTCTATTTCCTTGATCTGTATAGTCATAGATGTAAAAGCCCATAGAATATATTTCTAGAGTGAGATGTTTATGTGAAATTATAAGGTGTTAAGCTATATTGCTAGATTATCTTTCAGGAACTTTTTTTAAGAGAGGAATTTTTAATTTTACCATACCTGCTGTATGGGTGCACAATTGTACCATGCCCCCACCTGAATAATCCACAGATATTATCTTTATGAGCTTGGGTGTTACCTCAAAATACGAAAAAGGGTTTGCTAATGTGATGGTCAAAAAAATAGGATCTCTGTCGTCAGAATTTAATGTACAGTTTTGACTGTTGTGAAATTTAACATTTGTTAGAGTGTTTATTGACTGTTTGCACTTCTTCCTTGTCGCTTAACCTCTTTGTGGTTTGCTAGCTTTTCCGTTAGCCTCTTTCAGATCAGTGAAATTTAAATATGTGTTACAACCTTCACCAGACTTCAAAAGAAGAGGCAGAATTCCAGGCAGCAGTAGTCCTTCTGTGAAAGGATGCCCTGAGCCCTATGTTTGTAGAGTTGGAGCCTGTGAACACCCCTCAGCCCTCGCACTATACCCTTTTCAGGTTTAACAAAGCAACAGCAAGCAGAAGAAACAAATAATCGAAGGACAGTAAACTCCAGAGAAAAACAAAAACCATGACAGAAATACCTCCATTGCCCACAGCCCTTCAGAAAAGAAATACGAGCTGCCTAGAGGACAGGCCCATCTTCTTGTGGCCCTGGGAGCAGAGAGGGGCAGGTGGCCATTCTGTAGACATGGCAGAACCCCAGAGACGATTGTGCCAACCCATCAGGGGTGAATTATTTGTATCACCCTAAGGCATCGAGAAACATTCCAGCATTGTCAGTAGCATTTTCAGGGCCTGGTGCAACATTTTTAGAGAAAGCTCTTAAATTATTTTGCCACCAAATCAAGCACAATTCAATCTCTCAGTAGAGGATAAAAATACTTTTCTTTTGTGGTGCTGGGGATGGAACCCAGAGGCTTTCTACCTTCAGGCTATACTCCCAGATCTATTTTGTATTTTTTATTTGGAAACAGGGTCTCACCAAGTTGCTGAGAGCCTCACTAAGTATCTGAGGCTGGCTTTGAACCTGAGCAATCCTCCTGTCTTAGCCTCCTAAGTACTGGGATTACAAGCGTATGACACCATGCCTGGCTGAGGATAAAAATCATTTTGACTATAGAGGTTTTCCGAAAAGACTTGGAGTTTATAGAATGAAAGGTTTGTCTTTTCCCAACATTTCTTATCCCCATAATATATCTGGGGCTTGTGTGTGGAAGGTTTAGGGGACATTAGCTGCCTCTCTGTCTTTGGGACAGTCAGTATCGTGTGTGTGTGTGTGTGTGTGTGTGTGTGTGTGTGTGTGTGTGTTTCTGTTTGTAAGAACTATAATACAACATGGTTATTATTTTACATTTCTTCCCCTAGAAAGTTATCTAGAGCCTCCCTGAATTTTAAAGGGTCAAAAATCACTCAAAATCCTTCCAACCCAATAGAGGGGACAACATTAGAAGTTACTGGTCTCGTGGCCAACTAAAAATTCTCCAGTAAGCTAAGAGTGCAAGAAAAAAAACTAACCAGAATCCTTGAAGTGTTGAACCTTAGTTATTTTAGAAGCTTTGTGGAGTCTGATCTATGGGCTCCAATTCCAGAAAATAATCAGCAGCAAATGTGGGCACTGCAGGAGGACTGGGGCAGGTTGGAGGACGGCCATGGATCATTAACTAGGAAGGATTTTTTGGAAAACAGAACCAGCACCTTGTTCCAGTTTCAGTTTTCCTAGTTGACTCTTGGTTGGGTGCTTGGAAGAGATAAAATAGAAATCTGGACCTCCTGGAGCTAGGGGCAGGAGAGTAACAGCACACAATGGAGGAGGAGCTGCGATATTTTGTGGTCTGCTCTCGGCAGCCATGACTGCTCAGTTGTTCCTAGTCACACCAATGATAGGGTCAGATGTTTGGTGAGTGTCTTAGTCAGCTTAGGCTACCTTGACAAAATACAGTAGACTGTGGTATTATTACCTCCTCATAGTTCTGAAAACTGGATGTTTGAACTCCCAGGGCCAGCAGGAGGGCTCTTTTCCTGGCTTGAAGAGAGATGCCTTCTTGCTACTTCTGAGAGAGAGAGAGAGGGAGAGGGAGAGGGAGAGGGAGAGGGAGAGGGAGAGGGAGAGGGAGAGGGAGAGGGAGAGGGAGAGGGAGGAAGAAGAAGAAGAAGAAGGAGAAGGAGAAGGAGAAGGAGAAGAAGAAGAAGAAGAAGAAGAAGAAGAAGAAGAAGAAGAAGAAGAAGAAAGGAGAGGAGAGATAGACAAATTATATACTCTTGGGAAACTCATAATAAAAAAGTTTGCAAATGCATTGATTGCATAATCATGATCTCCAAACAAGACAATACCCTGTGGCTCCAGATGAAGTGATGATAACATCACTCCTCTAATACCTAAAAATTTAAAACTTAGCTGGGTATGGTGGTGCATGCTTGTAACTCCAGCACTTGGGAGGCTAAGACAGGAGGATTGTGTAGATTTGAAGCCAGCCTTAGCTATTTAGTGAGGCTCTCAGCAACATAGTGAGACCCTGTTTCCAAATAAAATATAAAAAATAGGTCTGGGAGTGTAGCCTGGGGTAGAAAGCCCCTGGGTTCCATCCCTAGTACCACACATAAAAAATGAATAAAGCTTGCATTTGAAAATATACTTTATGTATTTTTTAAATGCATATGCTATATCTATAAAGTTTTGAAAAAATAAGGGCACTATTTATTTTATGAGAGACTTATATTTCAGTCCTCATCTAAATCAAGCTACCTTCCAACGGCCCTATTTCCAAATACCATCTGTTTCAGCCAATAGTCTCATTGTTGTAATCCATATACGTGACCACCACAATTTAGAGTAAGGAAGGTTTATTTGCTCACAGTTCTGGAGATTTCAGGGATTCAGTTCATGTTAGGTTAGGTTACATCTACGGAGCTCAGGACATGTTAGTGGGAAGCAGAGAAAACACAAGAGGAGGGACCCTGCTCTTACATCATGGAGGTTGAAAGTAAGAGAGTAGAGAAAGGAGTTTAAGGATGCATGCACAGTCTCTAAGGCCACGCTCCACCTGCCTAGGTTACCACGCAATAAATCCATTACGATGAAATTAAGGGGACACTCTATATCTAAACCATGACACCAATACATTGATGGTAGGGGGGTGAAGTTCAGCGCATGAACTTTGGGCAGATATGAGTGAGTCCATTGAGGTGAACTCGGTCCTGATACAGTTCCCCTTCACTCTTCCGCCTATGCCCCCATATTTCCCTCTACTTCTCTGCTCATCTGTGTGTGTGCCAGGTCCTGGTGCACACACACTCTCTGGTACCTTGCCAGCCATGGTAAGGCTCTGGGGCTATTACAGGACTTCTCACCTTTCCTCATTATAAAGTGGTGCTGGCTGCGTCTTTGAAACTTGTTAGTATCTCTTTAGCTTTCCTCATGCTCAGTCATAGGTCAGCAACTGAAGCCATGCTTTCATACTTTGGTGAGTAAGAAATAGACTTGAAAAAAACTAGACCAAGAGTGGGTAAAGTTTCTTTGTAAATGACCAGCCAGTAACTATTTAAGGTATCATGAAGTCCCAGGTCTCTATCATAACTGTTCAATTCTGCCATTGCACTAGGAAAGCCGCCGCCAACCATATATAACTGAATGAGTTTGGCTATTTTCCAATAAAACTATCATTTACAAACAACAGGAAAGAGCCAATTGGCCCATGACCACGGGCTCCTGAATTACCCCCCTGAGCTCTGTTTCTCGTTCCCTCTGTGTTCCAGCATTGATCCGCCAGTTATCCTTTTGTGTACCTGCATTTATGTTTTCCCAAAAACCAGTTTCGGTGTCTTCAGAACTTGTACTCATTCTCTAAAACTTTGACATTGGTTGGTTTGGGTAGACCTCTGTCTGAGGCCTTGCTCCTGATGAATGAATGGGTTCTAGACCTGTGAGCTGCCCCTTCTCTGTGGGTGGGAAAAGCCAACCAGAATGAATGAGATGGTAACTGAATGCTTCCCCCCTGCGCTGGGGTTACTCCAGGAATTCAGATGCCTATTACAGTGTACTTCATCCCTTAGGGGAATCGGGAATCCATAGATCTATGGCCACCAGTCTAGTCCTGGTTGCCAGGCACCTGTATCTATGGTAATTCACAGTCATCTTGGTGGAGAGCTTGATTTTGTGTACATCTCTGGGTAGGGAGAAGATGGCACATGCTGACAGCTGAAGTGTGACTTGCCCACTGAACAAGGATCCACCGTGGCGCGTCCTGGTTCCCCGTCCCTCCGTGGCAGCTTTACTCTTGGGTGCTGAATGATGAGTGGCTCTGCCAGATCTTATTTCTCTTGGGATGAATTTTAATCCCAGAGCCTCTCCCATTGCTGCCTCTTGGGTGCAAGGCACTGAGGTCCCTGTGCCTGGGTCATGCCCCCTGATGTCACCCTCGCCCCCACCTTGTGAATCACAGCAGCAGGCAGTGTTGTCTTCCATGACAGACCAGATTGCATCACTCCCTGCTCAAAATCCTCCTGTGGAATAAAAGCCAAAGTGCTTACAAAAGCCGGGTGTGGTGGTGCACACCTGTAATCCCAGTACTTTGGAGGCTGAGACGGGACGATTGCAGGTTTGAGGTCATTCTCAGCAACTTAGGAAGACCCTGTTTCAAAATAAAAAATAAAACAGGGCTGAGGGGATATGGGACTATAACTTAGAGGTAAAATACTCCTGGGTTCCATCCCTGGTACCAAAACAACAACAACAACAACAACAACAACAACAACAACAACAACAACAACACATTTGCAACAAACAAGGTCCCTACTGCTCCTATCCTCCCTCACCCACTGCAGTCCCCAGTGCACGCCAGCTGTGCTCCTTCTGCTGTGATTCAGTGCTCTGTCGAGCTCCACCCTCTGCACGACTTCTCAGCTCCATTCAGGCCTCTGTGCAAATGTTCCATTTTCAGTGAAGCTTTTCCAGCTTTAGCAAAAGCGGTGCACCCCACCCTCATCCCGGCACTCTCGAACACCCTGGCTCTCGCCTATTCTCTCCAGAGCACTTATACTGACAAGCTCTGCATTTACTTAATTGTTTATTTACCTGTATGTTCTCTCTGTTCCACTAGAATCTTAGGAGGCCAGAGGGAGGCCACCTGATTCATTGTTTTATCCCTAGTGCCTAGAACTGTATTTGATACATAACGAATCTGTCTATTCATATTTATATTTATATATCTGAACATTTTAATGAGTGAACAGGCAGTTGAATGAGTAAATGAAGAGGATTTTGGGGTTTTCTTTATGTCCCCAAAGCCTTTCCTTTGTTAAAGGATCTTTCATTAAAAATTATCTATATGGCCAGATGCAGTGGCACACACCTGCAGTCTCAGCACTTGGGAGACTGAGACCGGAGGATCGCAGGTTTAAGAACAACCTCAGCAACTTAGTGAGACCCTGTTTCAAAATAAAAGTAAAAACTAAAATAGGGTTGGGGGTGTAGCTCAGAGGGAGAATGCCCCTGGGTTCAGTCCTCAATAGCGTGCGTACACGCGCGCACGCGCGCACACACACACACACACACACAATCATGTGTGATTGTGCCCATTTTAGGGATAGATTTCAAGTAATTAATGCCATATAAAGATATTAGAATCATTGCTGAGAGAGGCAGAATAAATAAAGTTCTGCTCAATAGGAATGAGTGCTATTTCTGGATTGTGAACACTTCCAACGCCAGATTACAAGGTTCGTTTGCATTTTGTGTACCTCCACAGGATATCATACCTCACCTTATTCCTTTGCCTAGAGAAATACCAAAAATGCTCCTTCAATATTAATAGAGTGATGAGTACGTTGGACTTTCCCCAAGTGTATTTCTTGGAGCATTGGATCCAGGGAGTTATTCTATGAAAGAAGAAAACCCTTATTGTGTCAGTCGGGGAAAGCTTCACATCACGATAGCTGATAGTTATACAGGTTAACGTCAACGGGTTATTACCGCACCTTACATTTGGCAAACTTACCTCTTTAAACCCGTTCACTCCTCTGACTCCTAAGACATAATAAGCATCTTAAAGGCTCTGAGAAGGCCTATAGGAATATGAGACCCTTTAAATTTCCATTCACCCAGCATTTCCCAAACTTATTTGCTTATTTTTCCATTACCCTGGGGACACTCATTAACACCTCATGGGTCTATTGTTCTATAAAACACAAATTGGAAAATGCTGCTGTAGATAAGGGACTTAAATAGAAGAACAGGATTATGGCAAAACAGATTATTGTAAAAAACTAAATAAGCTTTGACCTTTAGGGTCTTTTAAATTAAGATAGCTATCTGCTGGACTCCAGGTGATAAGTGTTGATACCATCTTCTTAGGCCCCAGTCGCATAAGCTCCTTTTAATTGTTCAAGAAAATAAAATTGCATGTCTAAGGATCAATACCTACCTAAGGAAAACTTTCTCTTGCCCCTGTGACAGATCCCATGGTTTTACTAATGGAAACCCTGTCCATTTAAAACGCGTGGGCTCAGGTGGTCAGCAAGGGCTTCAGAAGGCTTGCGGGTTGGATAAAAAACCTTCTTAAGGTAAAATGGAAACTACAGAATTTGAGAGTACTGAGGTTGAACATACACTTGTGTAAATGTGTGAGTGTGTAGGGCTGTGTGTGCATGTATGTTTGAGCATGTGTGAGTGTGTGTGTCAGAGCTAATTCTTATTCATTGTGCCACTGCATGGGCTCTGAAAGGACTCCTCGTCCAGTACGACAGCCCGTGGACACCTGCAGTGGGCACGGGGGCGTCCGTGGAGGGTGGAGTGAGGTCTCACTCCTCCTCTACCTTCTTCAAAGACACGAAAGCCCATTTTTCAGAATTAAATGTTGGAAGCCAGGCATGGTGGCGCCCACTTGTAATCCCAGCATCTGGGAGGCTGAAACAAGAGGGTCATGGTTTGCAGACAGCCTCAGCTACTTAGTGAGGCCCTTTGCAACTCAGTGAGACCCTGTTTCAAAAAAGAATAAAAAATAGGGCTGGGGGTGTAGCTTGGAGGTAGAATGTCCCTGGGTTCCATCCCCAGAACTGCAAAAAAAAAAAAAAATAATTAAATAAAATAAAAAGAATTAAATGTTGGAGGTGGACCAGGGAATAGAAGTAGGATTCAAAGAAAAAGATGTGCCCCAAGAATGCAACGAATTTCACTGTTCTACTAGAAAGGCAGTCTTTGGTCTGGCCACACCTGAATTTCTGTGCGAAGTTGTTCTTCCCAAACGAAGCTTCCTTACTGAATCTTTTACTCCGAGGTTTAATGATTCTTGCCATGACAACCTGTCACGATGGTTCTGGCAGTGGTAATACGCTGCTCGAGTTTCCTTGAGAGAGCCCCCGCTCTGACCGGGACTTGGAATATTCAATCAAGAGCAGCAAAGGAAGGGATGTGAAGATGAGAACAAACGACGGATCTAACTTCATTTGCCTCTTCTGGAAAGTCGGCAGAGTGGGGAAACGATTCTGTGCTTTGTTTCCTCAAACAATCCTGTCTTTAGAAAGAAAAGGAAGTGACTTCCAGATCGCGAGGGCAAGTCTGAGCAGAAACACCGAGTCTGAATGCAGAGGAGCCGGCTCGTGGTTGTACGTGACAGCGCAGCTCCCTGGAGCCTTGTGCTGCGTGGGCCTTGGGAGACGAGGGGTGCGGGATGGCGGGGGAAGAGTAGATGTCGTTCTTCAGGACACACGTTTCTGTCTCTGAGAGACCTGTTGCTAAAAGGAGTTGAGGATGGGAGTGAGGCAAAGGACATCACATAGGAAATGCTCTTGCAGAATCTACCATGCGGCACCATCCTGAATGCTCCGCGTCACGATGGTACAGGGCAGGTTAATTATCACTCTCAGTGAACAGGGAAAGAAACTGAAGCTTGGCTAACTGGTGAACTTGGGTAAACGTGGATGACTGCCGTGATCACACAGCTGGGAGGTGGTGGACCCAGGACTGGGACCCAGGTGGGGAGACTCTAGTCTACACTAATGCTTGACTGTGGACAGTGGGGTGTGTCTCATCTATACCCTCATACAGATGTCTGACAATACAGATGTAGGGCTGGGGCCAGCTTTGGAAACCACACCACCTCCTGTTTTCTGAGTTCAACCTCTGAGTTTTCTCACCTGTAAGATGTGGACATTAGTTGTTCTTATCTCAGAGGGCCATCGTGATTATTTAATGAAATAACATGTCTAAAATGCTCAGTGGCTGGTGTTGTAGCTCAGTGGTGGGGTGTGTGTCTAGCCTGTGTGAGGCCCTGGATTCTATCTCCAGCACTGGAAAAACAACAACAACAACAAAAAAGTTTAATTTTAGCTGGGTATGGTGGTGCATGCCTGTAATCCCAGTACTTGGGAGACTGAGTCAGAAGGATCACAGGTTTGAGGCCAGCCTCAGCAACTCAGCAAGATTCTCAGCAGCTGAACGAGACCCTCTTTCAAAAAAAAAAAAAAATATATATATATATATATAATGCTGGGGGTGTGGCTCAGAGGCAGAGTATACCTGGGTTCAATCCCTAGTACCATAAAATAAATAAGAAAAAAAGAAGGAAAGAAAGAACGAAAAGAAAGAAAGAAAGAAACAATACTGGCCTTTACTTTGAGATTGTGTCCTTCCTGCATTTTGAACAGTGGGGCGTGTTTCATGTATATATCCTCATACAGATGTTCGACAACTGAACAGACCCCAGGGTAAGTCCAGCTGTGCATGACTTCTGACTGTGGTTTTCGGCAGGGTCTTGGGGAAACAGCTGTCTGGGCTCAGCCTCTGGCTCTGCTTCTGCCAGAGAAGCTGTTCACAGACCTCTGCCTACAGATGACGCTCCTTAAGCCTCGGGTCACTGGTGAAGCCAGTCAGGGGCTCTGCAGGAGAGGACCTCAGAGGCCGGGGCCAGGCCATGGGCGGTTGCCGGAGGGCAGAAGGGCGTGGGGTGAGGGTTGGCGGGATGGTCTACACCCTGCCAGGAACCTAGGAACGCCAGCCTGGACCCTACTACAGATGAGCTCTGGGGAATGCAGGATGGAGACTGCTCACAAGACTTCCATGTCCAGCAGGGCAGGCGTCAAAAGGCCTGGGGTGCAGAGGTGCGGGATACAGTAGGAACATGTAAGGTGTAGTGAAGAGGCTTTTACATTGTGGTGCACCCAGGAAGTTAAAAAATGCAGAATCCCAAGCCCCTCCTCTGGGACTCTGATTCGGATGATCTGAGGAAAAGACACAGGGCTCTCCGAACTTTCCAGAAGAATCTGGTGGCCATGCCAGGAGGAAGCTGGTGAAGTGGTCCCTGGCTGTGCATGCCAAGAGCCCGGGCCCCAAATCCCAGAGCCCAGGCTGTGTGACCTTGGGTGCGTTGTTTATTCTTTCAGAGCATGGGGTCCCCATCTACAGTAGCTCCTTTAGGCTTAGGAGGTGGGATGGGATGCACTGTGTCCCTCATCTATTTGGTGACACAGTCTTTGAAGAGGTAATTACATTAAGATGAGGTCTTCGGGGCTGGGTCCTGTCTGAATGACTAGTGTCCTTACAAGAGGCCATGTGTGACGCGTGGAGGGGAGGCTGCCAGACCACCCAGGGAGAAGGCAGTGATCTGCAGGCTGAGTAGCGGTCCTCAGGAAGCCAAGCCCACAGACGCCTGGGCTCCCACTTCTGCTTCCAGACCCGTGAGAAAACCATTTTCTGTTGCTTAAGCCTGGGGCGCTTTGTATGGCAGCCCTAGCCGACCAGTGCCAGAGGGCGCATATATCAAATGCAAATGGAAGCAGTGGTTTGACTTGTACCAAGCAGCTGAGGACGACATCCAGGGTCCCCAACTAGCTGTGTCTAGAGCCGGGAGGGGACCATGGGCTTCGGGTCTGGCCCGGGGCTGCTCTCCTGGGGGAACCGTTTTCCAGCGGTGTCTTGCAGGCTGGAAGGTCTATACAGGAAGCGTGGGCAGTGCCCGGGTGTCAGCAAGCCATCCTCGGGGCCACGGGGAGGATAATACTTCTCTCTGAACAAGGTGTTAGCATCAGGCGAAAACCTGCCTGGCCATGGTGGGAATGTGGAAAGCCAGCACCTAGTGGAGACGAGGGTGGGGGTAACTCTAACCAAAGGAAACCTGCTAACATGGAGTCTGGAGGCTGAGCTTTTAAAAGGCGTGCTGAGATTTTCAGGAAATTTTAACAAGAAATCAGGAGAAACCATAGCCAGGAGGGATTGGGATGCACTTGCCCGTGTGGGAGCCCCATGGAGGGGTGTGTGATGAGTGTTTCACAAGCTTGCACCTTGCCCAGCCAGCCAGGAGCGCCTTCCGCAGGCCCCGCGGTGCCCGCCTGTGTCCGGGGCTGAGCGCCCCCTCTGCAGTGTGCCTGCTGTCACCTCTCTCGTGGAACCCGTGGGCTCCTTGGGAATAGGGTTTGCAGTATTTATCTCTGGCTCTCAGGTGGGTGCTGTAGAAGCCCCAGCTCTCATGTGTTTTCTCTGAACCAGACAGCGTTCCATACACCTTAAAATTAGGAATAGCAGAGAGACTCCAGATAATGAGGGGAAACCTCAGCAAAGCTGAAAGGGCAGGGCAGGAGACGAAGAAGGCTGAGGTTGATGAATGGAGGAGCTGCATTCGAATATGTGTGAAAGCATGAATGTAGCATGGTCAACCTGGACACATTGTTGAAAGGGGGAAAGAGGAAGCAGGGGGGCACAAGCACTTTCTGAATGTATGCCATTTTCAATATGATCCACATAAAAATAAAAATTAAAAAGTACACAAAAAAAAAACAGATTCATTAAATCCTTCAACTGCCTCTTGAAATACATGTGACCCCACCTGGGGCATGGGGAGGGAAGGCCCTTGTCTAACTTCCCATCCCAGGAGGAAGGAGGACTCCGACGTGTGGATTCTGGCTCCAGCAGTCAGCCAGGGGGCATGCCGTCACCATCCTGGGCTAGTGGCCACCTCTGGGAGCCCTTGCCTTCCACAGTGAGGGCTTCTAACCACTTACGTGCTCTGGTGTTCTGAAATTCCAGGGGTGTCAAGGAACTCTTTTCCAGAATAATACTGCGTGTGTGTGTGTGTGTGTGTGTGTGTGTGTGTGTGTGTGTATGTGTTTGTGTGTTACTGCGGATTGAACCTAGAGGCATTCTACTTCTGAGCTGCACCCCAGCCCAATTTTATTTTTTTACTTTGAAACAAGGTCTCGCTAAGTTAATGGAGGCCCTTGTTAAGTTGCTGAGGCTGGCCTCGAACCTGTGATAATCCCGACTCAGCCTCCCAAGTACTGAGATTCCAGGCATGCGCCACCACATCTGGTTCCCAAGTGATATTTTTAAATGCATATATTTAACCAATAATAATGAAATACAGCATTCAAACAAATTATAATGAAGCACAGTTGTAATGAAATATAGTTAGAAAATATTTAAAGTATCTTGACTTCTTAAGTTTTGAGACTGTGATGTACCAGCTTCATTATTAATACTTCAGCTATCAAAAGCCAGCAGTGGGTCTGGTCATTACTGTAATTCCTATTTATTTATTTATTTATTTATTTATTTTTGTGGTACTAAGTATGGAACCCAGGGGCATTCTACCCCTGAGCTACACTCCCACCTCTATTTTTTTATTCTTTACTTTGAAACAGGGTCTTACTGAGTTGCAAAGGGCCTCACTAAGTAGCTGAGGTTGTCCACGAACTGTGATCCTCCTGTCTCAGCCTCCCAAATGCTGGGATTACAAACATGTACCACCATGCGCAGTTCCTATAACTTTTAAATAGTCAACAGTTCAACAGTGACACAAAGATACCAGAAATTGGATACCTACTGGAAATAGGTAACAACTCTTAAAATGTCAGGAAGAGATCTAAAGTTTCTCTTGGTGACCATGTCCCAGGTGCTACTCCTACTGCTGTGGCTTGTCCACATTCATAATAGAAGGAAATGATAAAGTTCAGTTAGGAGTTATCAAGACTGATGATGGGTATCTTTTTCACCCAAGTCTGTAGACCCTCTGAGTTTACGTGTTGCATGGGCTCAGTTAAGGACCTCTGTCCAGAAACTCTCTTCCCTTTCTCCACAAAGCCTGGTGCATGGGCTGGCAGCAAAGGCATCACCGGAGTGCTTGCTGAGCCTCAAAATCCCAGCCCCACCTCGGACCTGTGGATTGGAATCAACATTTCAATAAGGCCCTTGGGTGACTTGGTTGCTCATAAATATTTGAGAAGTGTGTGCTTGCTTAGGTTGGATCGGCAGAGAGCTGTGCACCTGAAAGCCTGCGTGTGGTTTATTTATTTCTACCCTTCTCTCTGCCTTTTATAAGCAAATTCCAGGGGAGGGTGATTGGTGGGGTGATTGGTGATGTTGGCACAGTAGCCACCATGGTTGTGTCTGGCCTTTCGAGCTTGTTGGGGGCCACTTGCCCTCCGGGGAAGGGTGTTCTTTGTCTTCATCTTTGACTCCTGCAGGACTGACTGGCAGGTCTGCTCCTTGCATAGGGGAGGCGGCAGTTGTTCCTGCTCCACAAGGGGCCAGGAGTAAACCAATACCCTTAATATGGAAGATTATTTTGGGTCTCAGACCTGTGTCCAGTGCTCCAATCCAGCTCTCCCAGAGGTAAAAGCAAAAGAGCATTTTCATTTTCTTCTCTGCTCTATTTCCTAATTAGTCCTGGACATTTTGAGGAAGTATCTGATTAATTGGCCCTTCAAATCCGAACAACACTGGCTGCTAGAAAACTTAAAGCCAAGTGTACACATCGCTAAGAATGCATTTTTGTGATAGCCTTGTTCCCGAATCACTTCTGTGGCTTTGCTCCTCCTCGGAATTTACATTCTGTTTCTGTTATGCTATCTTGTTCTGTTTCTCTTTATCCTTAGAAGTCTCCTTAAAACATTTTTCCTTTGAATGAGGCAGGGGAACATATTCATAAATAAACTAATAGAAATCCAAGTCCTAGTAGACAGAGACTTAGCCCATGCGGGGCCACTGCCTTGCCCAACTGCAGGGGGCGCCATTCTTATTGTTTATCTAAACAGGGCTCTTTTGAGTAGACAAGAGACTATAAGACGAATAGTAGAATTATGCAATTGGTGGCTGTGCTCCAGGGCTTTTGACAAATTTAGTCCCTGTATACTAGTTGGCGATGTGTTAATGAAAAAGAAGTTTCTGGTAACCAGGGGCATTTGGGGTAGGCTGTTCATTTGTAAAAATGTTCTTAAAACATTCTAAAAATGTTCTACGCTCTTGGGACACATGGATGAATGGAGTTGGCTTCCTTCTTCACTTAGCTGGGAGTATATTCAGTGCTTTGAAAGCCAGAAGTTGAAGAACCACGCAGAGATAGGATTATGCCATTTTCCTGTTCAAGGGGTCCAAAGACTTCTCTTTGCACTTAGAATCATAACTGGACTCTTTGTTTCGACTGCAAACACCATGAGATCTAGTTTCCCCGCCTCTTTTACCAGCTTCACATGATACCACGCTGACACTCCTTCCTCTTCAGTCACTTTGTCTTGGTTATTGTCACTCTGCTGCCAGGGAGGCAACAGTACCCGGCACACAGTAGGGCTCACGGAGTAACATCTTGAAGAAATGACTGGGGCAATGAAAACAGACTGATAGACGTGGCTAAAGTCTTGGAAAAGATCCCGAATGGCGAAAAATGAATGGGAAAGGACATTTGTATCATTTTATAAAGGAAAGGGAAGTATACCTATAACCGCAGGACTTGGGAGACTGAGACAGAAGGATCTCAAGTGTGAAGCCAACTTCAGCAGCTTAGCAACCATCAGCAACTTAGCGAGACCCTGCTTCCAAAGAAAAAATAAAATTGGGCTGGGAGTGTACCTCAGAGGTAGTATGCTCCTGGGTTCAGTCCCCACTAGCAAAAATAGGTAGATGATAGGTAGGTAGGTAAGTATGTGGATGGATAGATAGATAGAAAGATAGATAGCCAGCCAGACAGACAGACAGATAGATAGGAGGGAGAGGATGGGGTCCACTGCTCACATCCTGAGCATGGGGGGTCGGTTGTATGCAACATGGGTCAACTGTGGGATTCTCTGGGAGATAAGCATCTCTCCTATTTTTCAGAAGTGCCAGACAATAGCAAATGGGTTAAAACTGCAGCATCATGAGAAAAGGTGGTCATCAAAAATTTTCTACAGCTTAAGAACACTGAGATGTGGACTAGGAAGACAGTATATCCTGGTGCATGGGCCAGAATTTATTACTATTATTATTTATTATTATGTTGGACTTATTATTAACTAGCTCTGAGACTTTGGACAAATTAGCTAAATTCTCTGTGTGTCATTTATTTATTTTTTTTAATGATCATAATGGTACCCACCTCATTGACAGGAGGACTATGTAATTTATTCTTCAAATGCAGGCGCTTTTAAGAGTAAAGGGGGAAGCAATGGGTACGTTATTAATTTTGCAGGGATAACACGTGTAAATTGGGACTATATGCAGCGCATAAAGTGTGGTCTTTCTACCAATAAGGTGTTATATAGATTAAAGAAATTAATACATATCACTCACTTAGAGGCATGACTGAAGTGTGAAGGTGAAGGCTATCTGTTCCTGTTAGGAAGTGACAGACTCTCTGGAGGCTTCAGGAAAAGATGGGCAGTGGAATAGATGGGGAGGAGTTTGTATCTCAGAGTGCATCAGGATTTTAATTGCTTGATTTCTCCTGCTCCTTCTTCCTTTTAAATCTTTTTTAAATAAATCAATGTATAACACCCTTAGCAAAGTACACACACGCACACACACACACACACACACACACACACACAGTGTAGAGTTTACTGAATTATCACAAAGTAAACACACCCACAAACTACCCAGTAGTCCCAATTCAGATCCAGTGGTGGTACACCTCTAATCCCAGGACTTGGAAGATTGAGACAGGAGGTTCGAAGCCAGCCTCAGCAACTTAGGGCAGTGTGTGTGTGTGTGTGTGTGTGTGTGTGTGTGTGTTGGATGTACTCCTTTGTGTCTGGCTTCTTTCACTCAGCCCTTGGTTAATGAGGTTCATTCTGTTGTCAAATAGACTAAGAAGCGGTCGGGCCTCATTGCTGTGTAATATTCCATTGTTTAAATATATCATGAGGTATTTATTGATGCTACATAGGTGAACATTTGGGTGGTTTCTAGTTTCTGGCTATTTTAAAGATGTTGCTGTGACTGTTCTTATCTTTTGGGCATACGAGTCTGCATTCTGTTAGGTTTATCTTAGACCTGGAAGTGGACTTGTTGGCTCATACGGGAGGCATGCGTTCAGCTTTGGTAGATCTGGTGAACGGTTTCCAGGGTGGTCGGATGAATTCACGCTTCCACCAGGTTGGGTGGGAATTCGATTGCTTCTCATTCTCACCCTCGCGGACATTGTTGATCCTTTTATTTCTGTCATTCTGGAGGCCGTCTCTTTATGGGATCGTCAGAAGAGCCAGTGATTCTGTGTAATGATAACACCACCACATACCATTGTCTCCCAGGTGCCCACAGTCAGGCACCCTGCCAGGCGCTTCACAGATTCTACATTTAATCTGTGCACCAACTCTCTGAGTGAGGTGATATGGTCCTTGTTTTACAGAAGAGAACCAGAGGGACTCAATAACTTACCTGAGTCCACAGACCTAGAGGCCAGCCAGGCCTGTGGCCCAGTTCAGTTTGATCCTCGGAGGCAATCTCTCTTTGGCATCACCATGGTGCAGCCCTTGCAGGATTCAAGATGAAGGAGAGAAGATGGTGCAGCGCAGGGGGGCTGAGCCCGAGCTGCCCTGGGGCTGCTGTGGAACGCGTTCCTGGGAGAGGCTGAGGGTGGGAGGACTCGCCACCCAGTACAGTGTGTCCTTCACTCTCCAAGCCATTGAGACCTGCTCTTTGTTCCCGAGGAGTCAGGCATTTCAAAGGTACTGAGCCAGAAAGCTTGTGTGAACACCCTGACCCAGCAAGATGGAAATGTAGATAGAATGGCTCCTCCTCCTCCTCCCACTCCGGAAAGAGCATCAACTTTGAAGACGCCCCCTTGAGTCACTCAACACCCACCGGAGTGGGGAGGGCGGAGGGCCTCCACTTCCCCAGGATGACATTACTCTCATGGCTGTGTTACCAAAAAGTGGATGGCTGTCATGGCCACCCAGAGCCACAGGAGGCAGCTGGGAGGAAGTTGTGGGAAGGAGGACCCCATCTGGGAGAAGCCCCATGGCCCCTGGGGTCTTCTGAGGCTCCCCGCTTGCCTTCCTCTCTTCTCTGGAGCAAACCCGGGTCTCCGTCCAGCAGCCGCACGCTTTCCACTATGATGGCCAGTGGGATGTTCCGGAGCACATCCTGTCCTTTCTTGTATGATGGGGCCCCGCCGAGCCGCCTGCAGGCATACCTCCGAGCTCATGCTCCACTCCCACAGTCCACCCAGAATCTTTGAAAAACGAGATGTGTCTCTGACGTAGGTATTGATAGCCTTTTCATTGTAAAATAATCCTAAGTACCCAACCAACAAAACAACAAACGACTCAAGGCAACTTAATGAATTATTTAATGGAAATCGCTCTTGTAACTACAGCAGAGGACATTGCTGACCACCCTAGAGACCCTCGTGTGCCTGAACCCATCACCACCCTTTATTGTCCTCAGAGTGCCCGCTCTTCCTGTCTTACAGAAGCCTGTCCTTGAGGTATTTTATATAGCTTTATCACCCAAGCACGTATTCCTAGGTACTATAGAGTTTTCTTTTGGAAGGTGGTCAGGTGTTTATTTAGACCACCATACAGAAAAATGACCTACAGAAGCCATGTGTGTGTGTGTGTGTGTGTGTCCACGCGTGCACACGCGTGCACGTGCGAGTCCCTCCTCAGCATTCTCCCACACACGGTCCCTCTTCTCTTTCTACTTTCCTTGTTTCTGCCCGCCCTGGAGCTCCTCACCTCCCACAGCCACCTGCCTCACTTTCTGGTTTCGTTCTGACTCTATTGTTCTTCTAGGGAGCAGCCCTTGGGAACCCTCATGGATTCCATCCCTAGCTCATTCCTCATCCCTCCCCATCTTTGCACCTGCTTCTGTGAACCCATTTCCTCTGACTCCTAGACAACTCCACTTCTCCCGTAAGAAGGGTCCAGTGATACTTCTCCTGTGAGCACCTGACTAACCATCTCCCTGGGCTTTGCCTTATGGCGTGTCCTCAAAGCCCATCTTAGTTGCTTTGATCGTACATCATCCGACTATATGACCACGTCTTGCTCTGAGGTTTATCTTCCTGGATGCAGGACATGAGGTATCTGGCATCTAGCAGGCAATAAATAAATCTCTCTCTCCATAAAACAAGGATTGTAAAGGCCTATGCAGAGTCTTTGTAATAAAGATGTTGTGTGGAATATGTGCTTGCAAAAATAATAAACTGGGAGTGGGCAGAAGCAAGCATAATTTTAGTCCTAATTGTCATGTAACAAACCCACAGGATATATAAAAATTATAGTCAGAAGATATGGGACAAGAGGACACTGGTTATGTTCCAAAGAAGATCAGATATGGCCCTAATGAATGTACATTTTAAGCTAGGAGAAAAATTTCCTTTCTCCCTTTTCTTTAAATTAATAGACATTTTATAGTTTAGGGAGATTCTTAAAAAATATGCTAGCCACTTTAAAAAAAAGTGATATGCATAGTGGTTAGCAAATATTAAACAGCAAAAAAATGCATAAAATGAAAAGAAAAAGCTTTTCTTTTCTTTCCCCACCTCTTTCTTATGTTACCTGTCCAATTTTGTGGCATCTTTTAAAGAAGATTCCTCAGTATGTTTTAGGATGTAGGTCATCATAAATCACTTCAAATATTTACTTATAGTAGAGAGCAGTAGTTCACAGTAGACTTGGGTATCAGTCAGATCTGGGTTCTAATTTATCATTTATTACCTGGTTGACCTGACAGAGGAAAAAAATTTTTTTTTCCAAAATCTTGAGCTAAACTTTGGTTTAATCACTTTGGATTTAAAAAAAAATTTTTTTTTTTTGGGTACTGGGGAATGGTATGGAGGCATTCTACCTCTGAACTATGCCCCTAGCCCTTTTTAAATCTTGAAGTAGGACTTACTAAGTTTCTAGAGATAGCCTTGGACTTGTGATACCCCTGTCTCAGTATTTCAAGTATTGGGATTACAGGCACGAGCCTCCATACAGGCTATCACTTGGGATTCTTAAATTTTGGCTTAACCACTTTGGATTTTTAATTTTTCTAATTTTTATTATTTTGGTACTGAGAAATCAACCCAGGGGAATTTTACCTCTGAATTACACTCCCAGCCCTTTTTAAATATTTCATTCTGAAACAGGGACTCACTAAATTGCTGAGGGCCTCAGTAAGTTGCCGAGTCTGGCCTTGAACCTGTGATCCTTTTGTCTCAGTCTCCCAATTACTGGGATCACAGTACCACTATGTGAGATTACCACTTCGGATTCTAATAGTTTAATTTTTCTTCCTCATGCCCGTATCCTAATATTTTGTTGTTAAATTTCTTGGATTATTTTACTAAAAATCAGAAAATCTGAATCTTGTCTTATTTAGCACAAAGTCAGTAGCAGATCAATGCCTTCTCGTGTGACCTTGAGTGGTCCCCAAGTTTTCAAGATGTGATCTTGGACAGATTGTCCTCCCATGCTCCTGGGGTCTGAGCTCCGTCATCTAAAAACAAGTGGATTCTGCTCTATGGGGTCTTTTGGCTCGCAAATCTCCTGTTTCTGCAGCTCAGCGATGCCACAGAGTTCATGAAGCCACTACCACTCTCAGCCAGTTTCCACCTGATCGGAACACACACCCACCCAGGCCTTGAGATCCTTCTCGGAAACGCCAGTAGTGAAGTCTTCCGTGCCTCAGAGGGCAGTTGTGGAATGGATGACTAAATACCAGGACCTCTTTGAACTTTTGCATTGTGGGGGAGGATGGTATGAAGACAAACCTTATGATTATTTTTAGAAAGTGCCTGGAAGGAGATCAGACAACACAGTCAGCAGAAGGCCCACAGCAGTCTACTTAAACAGAGGCTTCCTCCCTCAGCCTGCCGGTTGATTTGAAATCTTAGGGGCACACAGGGGAAGAATCTTCTGCAGCTCAGGGTGACAGAAGAATAGAAATGAGCGGTCCTTCCAGAATATTTATGGGTCTCTCTCTGTTCCCCCGTGCGTTCGGGAAGGCATGTTGCAAAAAGACATGTTTAAATCAATACTTGGGAGATATTTTTTGCAGGACTTACAGTGATTTAGGTTTTTTAAATATATGTAACACCGTATTTCTAGCATGCTGGGAGATAGAGAATCCACTTGGTTCTGTTATCAGGGATGGTAAATCACAGGACTGTAATAGAGATGTGAAATGGGCATTAAGCAAAAAAACAAGCAGGCGGAGATGAGCACTTCTGACGTGTCGTAATCTATTTCAGTTTTAAAATGTAATTGGTTTTTCCTGTTGAGCTGAGATATAGTTTTCTAGCTACAATTAATATAAGCTCTTCAGAATGGGTGGAGAGTATATGTGCGTGTGTGTTGGGGGAGGGAGTTGGAGGTGTGTTCTGGGATGGGAAGGACTGGAGAAAAGGAAAGTACCTCTTAGTAAGTTGTAGGCAATGTGAAATCCTAAATAGAGTTGGCTCGTCATAGGCTGCATCTGACTCATGCAAAGGACTGTAGCAGGCACTTCTCAAAAGCAGAAATTCAGATAGCCAATAAGGTCATGAAAAAGTGCTCAACATCATAGGCCATCATGTAAGCCACAGAGGGATACCACTACATGGCCATCAGAATGGCTAAAATTAAAACAACCCAAACCAGGTGCGGTGGTGCAGGCTCATAATCCTAGTACCTGGGAGTCTGGGACAAGAGGATTGCAGGTTCATTGCCAGCCTCAGCACCTTAGTGAGACCCTGTTTCAAAAGAAAAAGTCAAACAGGGCTGGGAGTATATCTCAGAGGTAGAGTGCCCCTGGGTTCAATCTTCGATCCCAGTACCAACAAAACAAAACAAAACAAAACAAAACCCAAACCGACATGCTGATGAGCAATCGACATTCTCCTGCATTGCTGGAAGGTGTGCATGTTGGTAAAAAATGACTCTGTTCCAATATTCTTGGAATGTTGTTTTGAAGTATACTGAGGAGAGCCCGTGCCAATTCTATGTTCAGCCCTCCCACTCATATCCATTAGTAGACACACAATCCAAGACTGGTCATTCACCATTATTCACCATAGCCCAGACAGGGAATAACTCCAATGTCCATCAACAGTAAATACATCGTGGGCCACTTACACACTACACTGCAACAAGAAAGAACAACGTAGTCCAATACACAATAATTTTTATAAATATCACATATACAATGTGGAGAAAATTAAGTAAAATTCAGAAGAGCATCTATTGCATAGGTGCATCATAGGAAGTTCAAACAAGCAACATTTATCTACGGAGACAGAGATAAGAAGAGTAGTTACTTTTGGAAATGGTGCTGATTAGGAGGGGCATGAGAGAACCTTCTAGAGTGCAAGCCGTGATCTGTATTTTAACTTAACTGGTAACCACACACGTGTAAACATATATTAACATTTACTGAACCTTACACTTTGGATTTGTGCTTACTACTGTTTTAATCAGAAAGGAAAAAAATTCAAACCCCATTTAGACTCTACTGGTGTGCACTTGGGAAAAAGAGGTTCACCTTTGTCTTCCTCTTATACTCTGAATTCCTTGAAAGTGGTGTCTGTTTGATGGAGCCCACAATGTCTAGGGACACTACATTTCTACTGAATAACATTTCTCATGTCCCATGAGGCCTTTAGAGAATGGTAGAGCTTCTCAATTAGCTCTTTCTCTTATTAAAAATAATAAAATTGAGCAAAGGGTTAAGACCAACCTTTTCTGGAGATAGTGTTTTGTATTAGAAGAACATGGGCTTTAGAATCAAATAAGTTAGGAGTGAACTCCTGGTCCCTCTACCTCCAGCTTTGTCTAAAATAGGTTAATAATATTTATATTGCAGGGTTGTGATGTGGGTTAATTTAATTTAGGAAAGCAGATAGCATAATGTGCCTTGCACATAGTAGGTGCTGAATTACTGTTAGTCCCACACTCTGGTTTACTCTATTATCGGGTTCACTTTGCTTGACAACTTTGCAAAATTTCCAAGGAATTGATTTTTTTTCTTTCTTCATAGCCCACCTCCCACTTAGATGGGGGCTTCTGCTCTGAAATTGTGCTCATTATCTTGCCTGTTTAACATAGAAAGAATTCTCAACTGTCCTCTGAGATTTATTCAAATTCTTAGCGGAGGAAGAAGAAGCCCTTTAAGGTTATGATGAGAATATGGAAGTCTGAAAGTAGAATTCTATCTTTCTGTATCTCCATGCATTTTCTTCCATAATCTTTATATCTGTTCACTTTAAAAGTTATCTCAAATCCTTTTTTATACTCTTTGGGGGGCAGTCTATTAACTGAAATCAGATGCACAGAACATGCTTCAAATCTATCTATCAAGATTAAAAGACTTAAATCTATACTTACGCCAACTGAGCTTCACACTCCTTTCCCCATGATTTCCTTATATCTCCCCAAAGGTCAATAGTAAGTTGTTAAAAGGAAATCAGGTCGAAGGAATAGACTCCTACTTTTAATTTGAGGGGGAGAGGAAACGTTAAACATATGTAATTAGGAGATCCATTGTCCTGGGTATGGATGCTTTCATAATTTGGATGAAGGTTAAAGAGGTTAGGTGGGGAGACTGAAGAAAACGAGCATCTCGTGTTAATGGCTCTCGTGGGCAACTCGTTTTGCTCCAGTGAACGGCTGTCAGGATAGAGGAAGACATGGCATCTGCTGACAGTTGTTGGCCGATTGTGTTGGTCAGCTGTTCATCGCTGTGTCCTCATGCCCGAGAATAACAACTTAAGGAGGGAGAAGGTTTATGTTGGCTCCTGTTTACAGGAGTCAGCTGCCATTTGACTGGGCTCCATTGTGGAGGCTGAACATCATGCCGTGGTGAGCATGGTGGAGCGGAGATGCTCATCTCGTGGCGGCTGAGAAGGAGAGAGGAAGAGAGAGAGAAAGAGATGGGAAGGGCCAGGGACAAGAGGTACGCTCCTGCTCATGCCCCAGTGACCTACTAGGACCTGTCTCCTACAGGTTCTACCACCTCCCAGTAATGACATTAGCTACAAATCCCACAGTGGAGGAATCCATTGATGAGATTAGTTAGTTGGGTTAGTTAGTCCTCGGGATCCCATCACTTTCCCAAAGCCCCACCTCAGAACTTTCTTGGGGACCAGGCTTCAACACATGACAAGCCTTTGTGGGACGCCCCATGTCCAAGCATAACAGTAATGTAGTTTTCTTCCCAGTTTGCACAGTTATAACTTCTGTTAATGTATTTTCTTGCCAACAATCGCATAGATGGCATTTGCCAAATTCTTCTGTGTAGAAAGCAGACCGAGCCTTGTGAGCTATGGAAGCGGCATCCTACGGACAAGGGAATTTGGCCATCCCAGCAGGCTCTGTCTCCTTGGAAATTTACATCACATACATGCAGTAAATCGCCTTTGTAGCCAAGCCAGAATTTCTCTAAATGATTTTAACCTGGAATCTGATTTTATTTTAAGAGAAACGGTCCATGGAATCTGGTGTGAAAAATGCTGGCACATGCATGCTGTTAGTGACGGAAACCTAAGACCGAAAGTGTCTGTTCCCATATTTATGACTATAATGTTTGATTTTTTTCCAGAGATTTTCTAGAACATATACAATTAAAATTATGAACCAGTGTAATTTAGACTCAACGATATTATCTCTGCAACTTAAAGTCTATCATCAATTCCACATAAGACCTATTATTTTACTCTTTCTATTTATTTTGATTAAACCCAATATCCAAAATTCAATTATGTAAATAAGGTGAGGTGGTGTTTGCAGTCTCAGATCCATTGGAAGAACCCGCTTAATAGCATGGTTTGTCATGCTGATTTAATGTGCTGAAATCCATTTCACTGTGCATGTATCTTTCCCAGAATACACTTCTCTTTGCCCTGATTCCGCATATTGACAATTGTATTGGGGACTTCTTGACATAGGAGAAGGATCATGGCTTCAGAGGCAGGACGCTATCAGTTTGAATTCAAGCTTTAAGCCAGGCCAACTTACTTTCCTTAGGCTCCCTCTTTAAAGTCTGTACGCTAAAATTTACTTTGCACAGCTTTAAGAATTCAATGAAAATTTCTATGTATCGCTTGCTATCATATTTTGAAATCATCCTCAGTGGCACATAATTATTTAATAATTGTTGACTTACTCTTTTCTACTTGGAATTGCCTTCATTTTTTTTTTTTTTTTTTGGTACTGGGAATTGAATACAATTCAAGAGGGGGTTCTTACCTCTCAGCTACACTAGCAGTCCTTTTCATTTGGAAACAGGGTCTGCCTAAATTGCTGAGGCTGTCCTCAAACTTGTGATCCTCCTGTCTCAGTCTCCCAAGTACTAGAATTACAGGCATGTACCACCATGCCCAACTTTGATGACCTCTTAAATACCTCTCTTCTGGTCCAATTGTCTAGTACCTAATACAAATAGGAGTTTGCTTTCTCTGTTAACAGCCATTACTGGGTCTATAGTGACATGATATATAACTGATAAAAATACTTTAAATTTATTTCCTGTTCTTAATATTTTAGTAATTCTGTGGCCAAAACTTGCCAAAGTCGCCTTGGTGTTGAAGTTGTCGGTGGATATCGACTGTCATGCTCTCTCATCTACTGCAGATTTCCTTAGAGTTTTCATCTGCAGCTATTGTTTTCTCCATCTCATATACTGAAGATGAACCTGATGACGATTTGTTTAGTGGTTTGATGAAAACTTGAAAATCGGAGCGAAGTGAAGGAATGTAGATTTCACATTTCAGATTATAACCTACCATCCAGAGGAACAATATCACTGCTCATGGGGGCAGGGAAGAAGTCCAGACTGTAGCCATGGTGTGGTTAGCAAACAGATGAGCTTGAAATAAGTTTTCAATAGTGAATCAGAATATAACTGGACTCTGACTCCTCTTTAAATTGGGGAAGACTGAAATGCATGCATGTTTGACTCAATAGTTTTATTTTTTTTATTTTTTTCTTGCGGGTCTGGGGATGGAACCCAGGGGCATTTGACCTACAAGCTACACCCCTGTAATATTTTTTATTCTTTATTTTGGAACAGGATCTCACTAAGTTGTAGAGGGCCTCACTAAGTAGCTGAGGCTGTCTGTGAACCGTGATCCTCCTGTCTCAGCCTCACAAATGCTGGGATTATAAGCGTGTACCACCACGCCTGGCTGAGTCAGTAGTTTTAAAGACTAGGAAAGCAAGTAGAGTGTGTGTGTGTGAGGGGGGGAGGGGCTTAGGGAAAGTGTGTGCATATTTGAATACATGTGTTTTTGTACATTCAGTAAAGAAGACAAATGATTGAGGGTAAAATGTGAATTTACTGGTTTGGTTTAAAAGATTACTGTACCACAAGTTAAGGCTTTCAAGTTCTTCTTATTTTCTTTCTATAATTGGACTTTCAGAAGGTAAAAAATGCCATATTTAAAAAATCAGAATATCAGCCAGGCGTGGTGGTGTATGCTTGTAATCCCCGTGCTTGGGAGGCAGAGACAGGAGGATCGTGCAGGTTCGAAGCCAGCCACGCTGGCTTAAGAGACCCTGTTTCCAAATAAAAATATAAAATAGCTCTGGGAGTATAGCCCGGAGGTAGAAGGGCTTCCAGGAACCCCAGTACCACCAAAAAAAAAAAAAAATCAGAATATCTATGGTAGAAATATGTGAATATATGACATTTTCTTGCAGAAATATCCAAAGTTGATGTTTCAGATCTGGTTTGAGAGATTTTTTTTTATTCTTTGGGACCAGGACCTAATGTTCCATTATTTATTCTAAAGATCAAAGCTACTGTGATATTTTGAAATTATCTTCTTGTATAACCAAGAAACTCCCAACCCAGAACATCTGGTATTTGCAGTATTCATCTAAGAAAAATGATCAGGAGAAAGAAATTTCCTAGTGTTCTCTTTGTACTTATGTTTCCTTGAAAGCTTAAGAAAGAATAGCATATACTGCATGCATCATCAGAACTGATACAGGAAAGCTACCAAGCCAGCTTTAATGGGTCACTGTTGAACGGATCATCAGAGGGCTTCTTTTAACACAGGAGAACGTCTTAGTAGTCGAGAACACTGCGCGATGGATACCTGGGACAGTTAAAGCTTTTCCATCTGGATAGGATTTGCATCTGCTGGTGTCAGGTAGCTGGGCTGGGGAAAGGTGCCAGCATCTAATTGAAGACTGAGTTTATTTGAACCTTGGCCCCAGTGCTTGAGGGACTGATCTACTTTGAGCTCTTTGAGTTTACCTAGTCTCAGGATGTATCCCTTTGGGGCCCCGACTGTAATTCATAGCTGTTGACCTAGGTCTTATTCCACAGTGGGCCCTGAACTCACAGTTTTCTGACTTTGGATGGACTCAATGCACACACCACTTAAACAGCCCCAAACTTGACTTCTCACATTTTCTGCCTTTCTTCTTGAACTAGCAAATGCCCTGCAAAAGACAAGCAAAACCCAATGTTGGGATCACTAAACTGGGCCGCCCTTCCTTCTGTAATTTTGTCCCCTTGATTAATTAATTCTCTCAGTGCCTCCAAATAGATTTTTTTGTTTGTGTTTGTACTTGTGCATGCATATGTGTGTGTATATGTTGAGGGGACACATATGGTTGTGTATTGAAGTAAAATTTATGTATAGTGAAGTGAATAGATCAAATAGATCATAAGTGTTTAAGGGTTTTTTTTTTTAATAATTTAACCTAGAACACACCAGTATATATTTCCATTATTCTGGAAAGTTCCCTCAGGTCTTCTTTCAATTTATCTCCACCCCACATAGAAAACTGTTGTCTCAAGTTCTCTGAGCATAGGTTAGTTTTGCCTGCTGTTGACCTTTGTATAATGGAATCATACAGTAGAAACTTTTTCACTGTAATTAATATATTTGAAACTTACCCATATTGGTACGATATAGCAATTCATCCTTTCCACTGATGCCTATTTCATTACCTGAGAATATAATTTGTTACTGTATTTTTCTATTGACAGACATTAAACTTGTTGACTTATGAATAAACTTGTTATTGATACTATTATATAATTTTTTCTTAATCACCTGATTTAATTTGTCTTGGTTAAGTTCTTAGGAGTGGAATTGCTGAGTAGTGTGGATTTCTTGATGTTTCTATAATAAATATCAACTAGTTTTTCAAAGTGGTTGTGATACATATATTTTTAGTGTTGCTCACAAACTAGGTCAATATTCTAGGACAATGGGAATGGTACTGAAAGTCAAAGAAACTCATAGTGATAGTATATATATGTGTCAACTTGAGTGGACCAAAGGGTGCCCAGAAAGTTGGTAAAGCACTCTTTCTGGGCATGTCTGTGAGAGTATTTCTGGAAGGGATTAGCATATGGATTAGTAAAATGAGTAAAGAAAATTGTCCTTTCTGGTGTGGTGTGGGTGGGTGTCATCCAATCTTTTGAGGGCCTAAATAGGAAAAAAAAAAAAGTCCAGAGGGCATTATGCTAAGTGAAATAAACCACTTAGGGAAAGACAAATACTGTATAGTATCACTTACATGGGAAACTTGAAAAAAAAAAAGTCAAACTCATAGAACCAGAGAGTAGATGGGCAATTCCCATGGGATGTGAGTGGAGTAAATGGGGAGATCATAGTCAAAAGGTACAAACTTTCACGATATAGATTGATTATGTTCTGAGGGTCTAATACACAGCATAATGAATATAGTTAATAAGACTACTATTATGTACCTATGTGGGGTGATGAATTAACCTATTTGATTATAGTAATCCTTCTACAATGTGTATATCTTTTTTTTTTTGTAGTATTGGGGCTTGAACCCAGAGGCATTCTGCCTCCAAGCTACACCCCCAGCCCTATATTTTATTCTTTATTTTGAAACAGCATCTCACTAAGTAGCTAAGGCTGGTTGAAAACCTGTGATCCTCCTGTCTCAGCCTCCCAAGTACTAAGATTACAAGCGTGCGCCACCATGTCTGGCTTACAATGTACATATCTATCAGATCATCATATTGTTCACTTTAATTATATTCACTCTTGTCAATTCTACTTAAAACTGAAAATTAATTAAAAATTTAAAGTATCTGGTAGAATTGCTAAAACTTCAAGAAACTGTGTTATGGTTGGATATAGGATGTTCCTTGAAGAGCTTATGTATTACTGTTTAGAGTCGATGAGACCGAGTTACTAGGGTTGTAATCTCATCAATGGATAAACCCATTGTGATGGATTGAATGGGTAGTAACATAGGCAGGTGGGGTGTGGCCTTAGGGATGTCCTTTTGTCTTTGAATCTCCATGCTTTCTTGCTCTCTCTTGGGCCCAGCCTCCATGATATGAGAGCAGAGCCCTCTCTCTCGCCTCCTCTTTGAGTCCTGCTGCCATGTCCCAATATCCACAGATCCTGGCTTGACATGGATTGAACTGTGAGCAAATAAATCTTTCTTACTCTAAGTTGCATGTTCTGTTGTTTTGGATTATAGCAGTGAGCATGTCAACAGAGATGACACGAAAGTTGAAATTTCTAAAATGAATGAGCATTTTCAAAAAAGGTTAACCCTGTAATTTAACTTTCATGGAACCATTTTCTGGTGAAAGAGTTTGGAATAGTTTTAAAATCACCATATTTCTGTTTATTTTGTCTATTCTTAAGGGCATTGAAAGGCTTTCTAAAGTATCAGCCACAATGAATCTGTAATCGCGGTTTAAATTGTATAAGGGAATTGAATTAATCAGATGTAATCAATGACTAAATGCTCAAGAAAAATAGGCTTTCAAAGTCCCCTTTATTAGCTGTATGAGCCTAATGAATTGATCATTAAACAAAATACTAGTGAGTGTTTCCACACACAAAAGCCTACAGATAAAGGGAGAGACTCTTATGGTTTTAATTCCTGGAGTTATTAAACTTTGTTTCACCAAGAAAGATAAAGTGGTAGAGCCAATAATTAGACATCTACTTCTAAGAAGTGGGTCTTAGGAGCTAATTAGTCAGTGAGAAATTTTTTTCTTATTCTAATACAACAACCTGGGGAAGAATGAACACTCATGGAGCTTTGAGAATTTTGAATTGCTGGGATGACCTTGTGGCTGGCTAAGCAACTTGGCTATGATATAAACAGGCTCACTTAAGTTTGTTGCCAAGGCCATCGTCTCCAACTCCAACATTTTGGTTCAATTTGCAAGCAAGGGTGGAGGTGACCAATTTCAGTTCTTTCTCCCTTGTTCCCTTTATCCAGTGAACAGAACACTCATTTCCTTCCAGAGAAGATCAGAGTCCAAAAGACATTGAACACATCCCACGCTGGAGAGTTAAGGATAATCAGGAAGGCTGTATACTTTACCTTTAAGTTCCAGGCCACTGCACCTCACACACCCAGCCCACCAGGAAATATAGGAAATGGAATGAAATACAGAGGTAAAATGCAAACATATGCCAGGAATCAGCCAGCATTAAAAGCAATTCAAGAGAATACTTACACAACCTTTGGGGGAATTCTGATTCATTCCTTCAGCCATGGTGATGGTTGAGCCTTGCTCCTTAGCAAACATGATTAGAGTGTGATTGTAACTAAGAAAAAGTTTCAACCTAGTGGTTTGTATTTAATTTTTTATGAAGTTGAACATACTTTGCAGAAGGGGAGGTCAGTGTGCAGCTGTATAGTGGCCCTTTTTTTCCCTATTGTGTAGTGCCCCTCAAGCTTAAAAATATAGCAGGATGGTCTTTTTAAAATTAATGTATTTCTACTTCTAGGCTTCTCTACATGCTTCTCATTGTCCTTTTCCTTTCTTGCCTCCTGTCCAAATCAATACAATCTTTGCTTTGGAGGAAGAAGGATATGGCATATAACAAAGACATCACTGTGAGCTTCAACTTTCAAGTTTTGAGAGTTCATGGATGGAACTATAGTCTGAAAGCCAAGTTGATTTTGATTTGCAAGAACTAAGCCCTTGAGATAAAAAGGACTTTTATTCTGAGTCTCCAAGAAAGCACAGTTTGAAATAAGTTTAGTCTGAGCTTGGAGAACTTAGATCTGAGAATGAACACTGGAATTTTCAAGAATACAGGGTGCAGAATCAGACAGCCTTTTTCTTATTAAAAGAAGTCCAAATTCGGCAGATTATTAATTGTTTGATAAATGTCTGTCTTTCTAGACAACCAGTCACAGCAATAACAACTGTCATGTATTAGATGCCTTCTCTGTGCCGAGCCCCCTTTCCAGGCCTTCTAAAGAGTCGTGAAGAGGAGAGTGAGATTATTTGGGAGCCAGTGTTGCTCCAGGGTGCTGAAACCCATGTCACTGTGAGGTGTTACTCTGCGGCGGGGTGGGTAGTGATCTCTACCTAATGCTGCCTATCTCAGGGTACCACACATCAGCCCTGGGTTTCTTCTCCCTGCTCATACTTCCTGGCTCATAGCTCCTTTATTAAAGGTTCTTGGATCAATTGTTGGATAGTGTCTCCTGCCAGGGCCCTGAAGGCCTTAAGGTCAGATAGAATCTGGACCCAACCAGACCTCTCATGGTCTTTACAAAGGGAGGGGGGATTGTTTTGTAGGAGAATTTATTGACTTATTTATTTAATTAATCAAAATTGTATTGAACCGGGCAGTTTTTGAAAGATTGTTTTCTGGGGTAGTCATCATGGTTGGCAATATTATGATCTTCCAAATCTCATGGACCAGAAATGTACATGAGAGCTACATATACATTTAAAAACCAACCAACCAACCAACCAAACAAACAAACAAACAAACAAACAAAACACAAACGTCTTAGTGAATATTGTATGTGTTTTGTAGAGACAAGACAAAATTGTCAGCAAAACAGACCATGTGGGACCCCAAAAGCATGAAGTTTGGGGAATTCCTTTGTTATCTGGAGCTGTGGGAGCAAATTGAATTCAAGCATACAAACAGAAGACCACTGTATACAATGCAGATTGTACATCGGCCATAGCTCCATGCTGGAAGAGTTGCCTTCTCCAAAAGTGTCCATCTAATTGTGTCAGCCCTGCTCCTTAAATATTGCACCACTTCTGGAGCTATTTAGATAAAGAAAACTCCTTAAAACAGCCCACAAGGTTTTGGCCCTCTGACCTGACTCTCCAGTCTCCGTTTACATCATGTCCTCTCTGTATTGGTCCCACGTCTTTTTGGAGCCCTTTGAACCATCCTGTCCTTGGCGGCCTCAGAGCCTTTGCATATTCTACTTCCTCGGCCCAGAAGCTTCTCCATTCCCTTCTGCTCCTGTAACTTTCTACTTTCCCTCAGATCTTAGCTCAGGTGTCACTTTCTTGGGAGTCTTCCCTGAGCACTCTGTCTGTGTTGAATTCCCTGCCAGATCCCTCTGGCACAGCGTATCTCTCTTTCACTGAGCTACATGGAATTGTACCTTTACTTTTGTGATTATTTGATAAATGTCTGTCTTTCTCAACAACCACAATCATAATAAGAATGACAACTAATACATATGAGATGCTTCCTCTGTACTGAACCCTCTTTCTAGGGCTTTAGATACATCTGAGCTCATTTGATCCTCACAGTGTCTGGGTGAGATTCAAACCATTACTACGTTCCTCTAACTGAAGCACAGGAAGTGAACGACCTTGGCCAGGGTTAAGTAGCCCAGGAGAAGGGGGATCGCCTCTGTTTTGCTTGCCCTTGAGCACTGCTGGGGACTAAATTGTGCCCTTTCCCAAATTAATATATTAAATCCCTAATTCTCAATGTGACTGTATTTGGAGAGAGATCATTTAGGAGGTTAATTAAAATTAAATGAGGTCTTAAGGGCAGGCTCCTAATCCAGGAGGATTGGTAGCTTTGTAAGAAAAGCGAGAGAAATCCCTATAGCAAGAAGGCAGCAGTTGGCAAGTCTGAAGGAGGCCGGCCACCAGAGCCCCACTACGCTGCTCTGGGATTCAGGTTTCAGCCTCCACAGTGAGAAAATAAACGTGTGTGTGTGTGTGTGTGTGTGTGTGTGTGTGTGTGTGTGTGTGTGTGTGTGTGTTTTAAGTCACCCAGTGTCATGGTATTTTGCTACGGCAGCCCAAGTGGACTAAGACAAACACCAACTATCAGAGTGCCTACAACATAGTAAACACTCAAATGCTACTTGAATAAAAGATATTTGACTTGAACCTCAGACAGTGGGAGACAGTGGGAAGAAAAAGACAAGAATTGAGGAGGGAAGCTGTGATGAAATCAAGAAAAGACACACTGGCCCTCAAGCAGGATGTAGGTGTCAAGGTGTTGGGCTGGGCCCAACTGCATGCTGGCAGATGTTAGAAAAAGGGGTCACTAGTTGTGATTGGCAGGGTCACTGGGAAGTGAACCCCAGATAGGTGCCCACGGCCCTACTGTCATGGAAGAGGGCACCTGGGAAAAGCAAGTTCAAAATCACAGATGGTACTCACTCTTTCCAGTTTATTTTAATCTTTTTTTTAATAGGTAATACTTCACCAAAAGATATATCCATAATCTTCCAGCCCAAGGACATATCTCATAAAGAAAGAGCTACAGAAAGCCTTTATGTTCATCTCAGCCAAGTAAAAAGGGGTCAGCAGTGAAGAGAATGCAGTGGTGATGGGTTTTGCTGGGTAACTGGAAGCTCTCGCTAAATAATGAATCCCTGACATGCAGCCTTTCTCTGGGATCGCCCAGGCACAGTTTAAAGTCTTGGTCTTTAGTTCAGCTCTGAATTTCTCATAGTGACACATGTTGTCAGCATAAAAGGTTTGGGAGACAAAGCCTAGTAACAAGTGTCTTTCCATCGGTGTCAAGGGAAGACACTTGTCTAGGAATCCTGGGCTCAGTTTTTGTCCTTGATTTTAACCTATCCTGTGATCTAGATCAAGGTTTTTGCATCTCTGGATGCTGGTGTCCACTTTTTTAAAATGAAGAGGTGGGACTGACTGCTCCACTGTTATGTTTCTGAGATTTTTTTTTTGTACTGGGGATGGAACCTAGGGGCTTTCTACCTCTGGGGTACATTCCCAGACCTATTTTATATTTTATTTGGAAACAGGGTCTCACTAAGTTGCTGAGAGCCTCACTTAAGTAGCCGAGGCTGGCTTCGAACCTGCACGATCCTCCTGTCTCAGCCTACCAAGTGCTGGGATTACAAGTGTGCACCACCACGCCTGGCTTCTGAGATTCTTGATATGGCAAAATGTGCTGTCTGTGGCTTCTCCTATCAGCAAAGAGGGAAGGAAGAAGAAGGGAAGGATTATTTTTTGAGGGTTTGCAGGCTTAAAGACACTGGAAAAGATCTTAATGTTCCACAGCTCTCTAGATACGGTGACAGTAGTCAGCATCATGGTTTAATATGTAAAGTATGAGGTACATTTCAGCTCTTTGGAAAATTCAGAAATTCTTCTGGGAGACTTTGCTATCACTTCTAGTTGCTGTTTTTGTATGGGAAATTATGCACAGTAGTGGGAGCAGTCTCTTTCCATGTGACTATTTGTTCTTCAGTGCCTGATACCAGGAGGGAGAAATGATCATAAGTCCTAGCTCTGTGATCATTTACAGCCAGCAGCACTTTATTGATTTATTTATTTACTTATTTTTAATATATTTTTATTGGTCCACTGTAGTCAAACATCTCAATGGAATACAAGATTTTGTGAGGATATACAAGCACACATCACCCAATTAGCCTTTATCCAATCCCCATCCCATTCCCTCCCCCTCCCTCAATCCCATGCTTGATTTAGTGATTGACTTTGATACATTTGCTTAAGTACATCATGTGCTTCAAAGAGATTCCATCTTACCCCTTCCCATCCCCTCTGATAGGTCACCATAGGGCCTCTTCTTCAATTAGATTTTCTCCTATTACCCATTTCTTCCTAGCTTTTGCATATTGGGAAAATCATCTGATTTTTTTTTTATTTTCTGTGATATTTCCCTGTGGATGCCTCACTGCAGGCTCTCATCCCACTTTAGAAGGCCCTGGCACCAACCTCACCTCATGGCAGGCTCCAATCCTGGCCTCGCTGGCCCCAGCACCGGCCTTGCTGCATGGCAGGCTCTGATTCAGGCCTCAGAGCCTGCCGTGAGGCAAGGCCGGTGTTGGGGACTTGGATGAATGGGATTGGAGCCTGTCGTGTGGCAAGACCAGTACCAGAGCCTGTGAGGCCAGGAAGGGAGACTGCCATAAGGCAAGGCCAGTGCAGGAGCCAGCAAGGTTGGGATCAGAGCCTGCTCTGTGGCGAGGCTGGTACTGGGGCCAATGAGGCCAGTATTGGAGCCTGCAGTATGGCAAGGCTGGTGCTGGGGCCCCTGCACCGGCCTCACCACATGGCAGGCTTCGATTCCAGCCTCGCTGGCCTCAGCACCAGCCTCACTGCATGACAGTCTCCTATCCTGGCCTCGGCAGTCTCAGAACTGGCTTTGCCCTACGGCAGGCTCCTATCTTGGCCTCGCTGGCCTCAGCACTGGCCTCACCGCATGGCAGGTGCTGATCCCAGCCTCAGTGGCCCCAGCACTGGCCTTGCCTTATGGCAGGCTCCAATCCCAGCCTTGCAGGCCCTGGCACCGACCTCGCCACAAGGCAGGATCTGATCCTGGCCTCGCAGGCCCCGGCATAGGCCTCACCTCACGGCGGGCTCCGATCCTGGTCTCGTTGGCCCCAGCACCAGCCTTGCCATATGGCAGGCTCTGATCCTGGCCCCGGAGGCCCAGGCACCAGCCTTACCTCATAGCAGGCTCTGATGCTGGCCTCGCTAGCCCCGGCCCCGGCCTCACTGCTCAGCAGGCTCTGATCCTGGCCTCGCTGGCCCCATCACCGATCTCGCCTCATGGCAGGCTCTGATCCTGGCCTCTAAGGCCCCAGCACTGGCCTCACTGCACTGTAGGCTCCGATCCTGGCTTTGCTGACCCCGGCACCAGCCTCGCCTCATGGCAGGTTCTGATCCTGGCCTCAGAGGATCCAGCACTGGCCTTGCCTTACAGCAGGCTCCTATCTCAGCCTCGCTGGTCCCAGCACCAGCCTCACCGCATGGCAGACTCTGATCCCGGTCTCGCTGGTCCTGGTACCGGCCTCACCTCACAGCAGGCTCCTATCCCAGCCTCATTAGCCCTAGCACCAGCTTTGCTGCATCAGCCAGCAGCACTTTAAAAGGAGCATTTCTCAAAGTGGAGACAAAGCCACATTATGAAACAATGAAGATCACCTAGTGTCCTGCTAGAATTTTTCTCTTAAAGAGCTCTCATATCTTATAGAATTCTGTCGTAGGTCTTCCCCTACTCCTCCCAAGAAGAAGAGATGAGAGACATCCTTTTCCCACTTTATGGATGGGATAACTATAGCATCAGGAGCTGTGTCATTGTCCAAGATAATATAATAGTGAGTTGCAGGATTGGACCTCTCAGCCTAGTCCTTTTTCTTGTCATTGACATAATACTTTGTTGATTCTTTTGGCTCAAGATTTCCCCCTTTTTAATAGCTCTCTGTATGGAGAGAGTTGCTTCCTGAGTTATGTGGAGTTTTCTTGATGTGTCACGGTCAGCCAATGAAACTCAGCAAGATGAAACCTCTGAAGGGATGCGGCTTGTTAACTGTGTCTGCATTCAGCCAGCAACAATGCTAATAGCTAAGGTTTGTCAAACACTTACTACCTGCCAGGTTCTGTTCTTCTTACTTGTGGTGTGGACTGAAACCTCTGGAAACTCCAGAACTGTGAGCCAATTAATCTTCTTTCTTCTAAGTTGGGGTCGTCAGGTATGTTGAGTCACAATAGTGAGAATACCAGCCGCAACCATGAGTCATGATGTTATGAATATGCTAGTTTCTCAGGGCTCCCACAATAAATGACCACAAACTTGTTGGCTTAAGACAAAAGAAAATTATCCTCTTGTCATTTTGGGGCCCAGCATTAAATTGTTGGGAAAGACTGTGCTTCCTCTAGGGCTCTTCCAGCTTCCAGTGGCTCTTGGCATCTCTTGGCTTGTGCCAGCATCATTCCAGTCTATATCTTTGCTCTCCTATGGCCTTCCTCCTTGGGTGTTTCTGTGTGAATTCCTCTCTTATAAGAACTCACCATAATAATTAGAGTCTGTCCTGATCCAGGATGAGCTTATTTGGAAGTCCTTACCTAAATGACTCCTGCAAAGACCATTATTCCAAATAGGCCCACATTCTGTTGTTCCGAGTGGATGTACCTTTTGAAAGCTACTTTTACATCATCACAGGGATTAGTTTATAATGCTAGGCAAGTCCTATGTGATGCTACACCTGCCATTAACTCTTTCACATGTTATTTATGTAGATGAATGAGAGGCCCAGTCACCCACCAGCTTCAGCAAGCCAAAGTAGCCGCAGCGCCCTAAGCTACCCTGATTCCTCCAGAAGGGTATCCTGTCAGTAAATAAAAGTCTGTGTACTTTTACAAAGCTAATGTGTCTTTCCAAGTGCTCACACTTTTGGAGATAAACCTCAGAAAGGGGAAAATCAGGCTCAATATGTGTGAAAGAAGTGTTTCAGCCAGGCGTGGTGGTGCACACTTGTTATCCCAGCATTCGGGAGGCCGAGACCAGAGGATCGCAGTTTGCGGACAGCCTCACTTACTTAGTGAGGCCCTCCGCAACTTAGTGAGACCCTGTTTTAAAATAAAGAATAAAAAATAGGGCAGGGGATGTAGCTTGGAGGTCAAATGCCCCTGGGTACCATCCCCAGACCCACAAGAAAAAAAAAAAGAAGTGTTTCCTCTTCAGAGGAAAGCCAGTGTGTACAGAACACATAGCATCTCAGTGAAGAATCATGGCTGCCAACCTGCCTATCCTCAGGACTGGCTCCATTTCCCATGTAGTTTCCTGAAAAAAAATTTTTTCTGATTGCCCGGAAAGAATCAATAGTGACTGGGTAAATGACAACAGCCTGGGCTTCCTCCACAGAGCAGGGGTGGGAGGGCTGCTGGCTGAAGTGTCCACCCAGGCTGATGAACACTCCCCAAGGGTGTGTCCCCCTTTCCCTTGACCAAGTCCCCCAGGCTGAAGTCACCTGGGGCTGCTGCTGCACCTGCTCATACTGACCAGCTGAGTATTTGGTTTTCCAGAAAATGGCACAGATATCTGTTTGTCCTGTGTTTGTCTTTTATGTGTCACCAGCAACTGCTTAGCGTGGGGTGCCATGTTTGCCCTGGGCGTAGGGTGATCCCACTTCCCACGATCACCAAGGGAGGGGGGAGAGTAAACAAGCAGAGACCCCAAGGGGAAGTGCTCTCACAGCCTTGCGGGGCGCCATGGCAACCCACAGAGGCAGCAACCAATTCATTGCATTTTGTCTTATTGCAAAATATAGCAAACATTTCTAGCAGAAAGTAGAGCTATGAGAAAAAGAAACTGTGTCCATAATTTTGGGTACAGAAATGGCAGCTCTTAACATTTGCCCTGTATCTCCATGTGTGGGCATCTCTCCTATGTGTGAGCTTGGGCCTATGCCTACACCTTTATCTATAATTGGATGCATATTCTACTTTTATTACTCTATGTTAATAACAAGATCATCCCATACACATGCCCGTACATTTTATTTTATAATCTACTTTATTTTACTTGGGGTTTGGAAATATATTTCCATGTTCTGTGTAGTCTTCATTATTTTGCTTTCTCTATGATATGCTCTCTTTCTCCCCCACCTACACACACACACACACACACACACACACACACACACACACACACTCTGTTTCTCTCTCAATCTCTCTCTCTCTCTCTCTTTCTCATATTTGGAATCAAACCCAGGGTTATTCTACCTCCAAGTTACCCCACAGCCCTTTAACATACTTACTTATTTATTTTTATAATTTTATCAGTGCATTAATTATAGTCAGTCTCACATCATAATGCAGTTCAGTGATAGTGACATACAACACTTGGTAGTCTTTCCCTCACTCCTTCCTCACTCCCCCCTTCCCCACACAGGACATTTTAAAAAAAGTATTTGAAACAGGATCTTGCCAAATTGCTGAGGCCAGTCTCAAGCTTATGATCCTCCTGTCTCAGCCTCTAAAGTACTGGGATTCGAAGTGTGTACCATTAGACCTAGCATCTGTATATTATTCTGTTGCATGGGGAAAAAAAGCTATCTAATGAATATTTTTACTACTATATAATTTTAGATAAATATGTGTATGACACTATAATTTTTTCCTTAGGGGGAAAATAAATTTGAAGCCTTGGACAGAGCTAAAGTGGTGTATATGTAGGGAGACTATCTGTCTCAAAAAAGTAAGGAAATTCACCTGGGTTGGGGAGGAGAAGGAGGGAAGAGGAAAATGTGACATTGGAATGGGGGCTTCAAGGAGGGACAGATTGTGGCAGTCAGGTGGGTGGAGGGGAGAGGTGGGAAGTCAGTGTGTGTGTGTGTGTGTGTGTGTGTGTGTGTGTGTGTGTGTGTGTGAGTGAGTGTGAGTGTCATCCTCCAGGACCTGCTGGCAGCACTCCAGGCTGCAGTGCTGGTACGCTGGACAGGACACTGGTATCAGATCGGGTGCGGAGCAAAGACAAGATCACTGTGTTGCTGTGCCTGGACACTGACTAACACGGACACTGTCCAAAGCCCAGAAATGCCCAAATGTCTGGCTAATAGAAATGACTGCTGCTTCTCCAGTAATTACGGCTTTAGCCTTGAGTAGTTTCCCTCCTTCTAGATAGATAGGCTTACTAACATACCCAGTCATGTGAGGCCCCTGCTTCCTGATAGCATCAGTGGGGACCAAAGCCCTGCACCCCCAAATCACTCGCCAAGTACAGAACCTGGAAGTCCATCTTCCTTCCTCCCTCCCTCCCTCCCTCCATCCCTGCATCCCTTCCTCCCTTCCTTCTTTCTTCTTCCTTCCCTCTTCTTTTCCTTCCTTCTTTCCTTCCTTCCTTCCTTCCTTCCTTCCTTCCTTCCTTCCTTCCTTCCTTTTGTCCTCCCTCCCTCCTTTCTTTTCTTTTTTCTTGGTACTGGAGATAGAACTCAGGGGTATTCTACCCCTGAGCCACACCCCATCCCCTTTTCCTCTTTATTTTGAATCAAGATCTTCCTAAGTTGTTGAGGGTCTCAGTCAGTTGCTGAGGCTGTCCTCGAACCTGCAATCCCCCTGTCTCAGCCTCCCAAGTACTGGGATTAAAGGCATACACCACTATGCCTGGCCTGGAAGTCCTTTCTGACACCCTCTCACTATCATGCCTCAAGGTCTTCCAGTGTGTATTCTACTGCACTGAAATGGAGGCCTTCAACAACTTAGCAAGAACCTGTTTCAAAATAAAAATAAAATAAGGCTGGGTGTGGAACTCAGAGGTAGAACATGCCTGGTTTCAATCCTCAATCTCCCCAGCCCCCCCTCCCCCGAAAAGTAATAAGTGATAAAGCCAACGAGATTCGGCATGTTCTGGGGCTCTCCAGCTGGGGGCTCTGATCGGGGTGTTTTGGGGCTCTCCGGCTGGGGGCTCTGAGATCGAATGCATGCATCGATGGCCCCACTTACCAGCAGTCTGTGTCCTCCTCCTTTGCCCTGGGACTTGTGGGCCCCTCCCAGTGGCTCTGCCATGGGCCTTGCTCAGACCTGTGGGCCAGTAGCAAACTTGATGTCTCTGGAGGCTGGAAGGCACAGGTGTGTGTGCCTTTTCTTGTGAACCTCTGCAAATAGAGACAGAGATCAGCTGGGGGGGGGGGGGACCCAGGTGGGGCACCAGGGTCACAGACATTCAAGGCAGCCTAGTGCAGATCAGCAGAACTTCCCAGCCAAGCCACGCTTTTGTGAGCAGAAGTAAATACCGTTGTATCTCATTAAAGTTTTGTGATAGTTTTACAGCATTATGGTAGCAATAGACAACAGGTTCAGTTGGCTGCCTGTGCATATATTTCTTTTGATAACCTATTTGGGGGGGAATTATTGGGTCATACACTGAGCTTTAAAACTTTATAGGTTTGTTTCATTCCAATGTTAGGGTTGATTTTTGCTTCTGGTTAAACTGTTGTGATTTCTTCTCTTGGTGTTGCTAATTATTTATAAGTTGTGTCTCTTATCTCCATCCTATTTACCAATTCCCTTTTCATCCTTTTAATCTTTAATTGCATTTTTCATTTTCTTTAACTGTTTTTTCAACCCACACCAGTTTTGTCTAAGGCCAAAATTAAATCTCTTTTCCTGTCATATCTTCTTTTAACTCACATTTTATAAATTTTACATTTGCTTAAATTGTATTAAAAGTGTAATGTTTTTCTTTTAGCTGTAATTACTCTTTTAAATAAATGCTACTTCTATGCATTGTCAAGGAAATCCTTCTCCAGTAATAGAAAATTGCAAAACTTTATAATACCTTGTGTGCAAGCGTGTGTGTGTGTGTGTGTGTGTGTGTGTGTGTGTGTGTAGATATATAGTCCTGACATTTCAAATAAATGGGCTTTGGATTTTATTATTTCCTTCTACCTTGGCCATGATACATCCTTTTGGTATCAAAGTTGAAAGGTGGATGAACACATATGGCTCCCAAACATGTTTCTGTTGTGTTTTGGACACTTACCTGAAAAAGCTCTTACTTTCTTCTTTTCCAATTATGACGAAGAAAAGTATTTTTGAGTAATCGGGAGCAATGTGTCATTCTTACATCAGAAGCTGCAGGAGTAAAACAGCTATACTTATTTCTTCTGGTTTTCGTCCTTGGGCTGCCTAAAACCCCAAGATGCAGTGCTTCATTTTCCATCTACTCCTGGGCCAATAGAATCACCACCTGCAGTGGACGCAGAGTTGTGTAGCACAAGTGGAGCCAACAGCTATCTGTGGCCATTGAGCACTTGAAATGCATCTGGTTTGAACTGAGATGTTCTGTAAGTGTAAAATGCACCTGGGATGTCAGGACATCGCACGCAGAAAGCAGGTAAAATATCTCATTTTGTAGTTAAAAAATATTCCTCTCACGTTAAATGATATTTGGAATAATTAGACTATTATAACTAATTTTACCAAGTTCGCTTTTTTTTTTTTAAAGTAGATGTTTAAAATTTAAAATCATTTATCTGGTGTGGATTGTGTTTCCATTAGGTGAAGTAGATACAGACAGATACACGAGGGGATGTGGCAAACACCTGTGGCGAATGTATAAAGTTATTTCCTGGCCAGTACTAGCCCTCCATCTCTGGCATAAGGATATAGAGAGGAGGATTGTAGCATCCTCAGCCCTGCCTCAAGTCTGTCTTCATTATTTTGTTTCAAAGGTCAAAGCAAGCGAAGAGTACCAGTAGTCTTTTATCTACGCCCTCTGTACTACTTAGCTTTCTACCATGTAATATTCTACCAGAAAACTGGGTGGCATATGGAAGTGAGTGTTTCTTTCTCACACTTTAGAAGGCATGGGGCTGTGATCTAGGTTAGATCCAGATGGGCACCTTAGCGGGGGCTTCCTCATTCCACGTGTTTCTCATCCTCTAGCAGGCTCACCTGGGCATGTTCTCATGACAAGCACGAGAGAAAGTCCAACCGCCCACATACTTTTCAAACATCTGCTCATATCACATCTGTTTACATCTCCTTGGCCAAGTTAAGTCACAGGGTCAGCCTTGAATCAGAATATAAAGATTATATGAATCAGGTTTCCGTCACTGTAATGCTATAGCCTGAGACAATCAGCTTATAACAAAGAAGTGTTTATTTGGACTTCCCATTTTGAAGATCCCAGCCCGTGATCAGTTGGCCCCATTGCTGGTCAGCCTGTGGCCAGGCATCAAGGCAGGAGCATGTGGCAGGAGAGACAAACCACTCATCTCATGGCTGAGAAGTAAAAGAGAGGGGAAGGTAGGGGGCCGGAGTCCCATGATCTCATTCAAGAGCAGGACCCCCAGTGACTTAGAAGACTCCTTTTAGGCCAACCTCTTAACGCTGCCACAGCCTGCCAATAGTGTGTCTTTGGTTCAAGCCTATGACACATGGGCCTTTGGGGGATATAAGATCCAAAGTACAGCACAGTTGGGATGTGCTATGGCATTGCAAGGCGAGAAACAGGCCCGGGAAGGATGAGAAACAGATGCTCAACTTTCCCTTAAGATTAGGGGAACTTCTGATATTCCTGTGTCTATGTCTGATGATATTTCCATTTTACCTCAGTGGAAGGGAGGCACTGTCAAGATTTGAAAATCCCTCCCCGTGTCTATTCAGAAGTCCATTTTTACATTCCCTTTCAACTGCTTTTGGAACAAGCCACGTCATCCCACAGTTCCCAGAAAGTATTCCGTTCTCATTTTAGACAAATGTTGCTGGAAATTTTCTTGTGATTTTTTTTTTTTTTGAAGCTACTAAGGTGGTTTTTGTATTAGTATTCTGTCATTATTGTTGTTTAATTTTATTACTGTTATTCATTGCATATGCCACTGAGGGAACAAATAAACCTGACATTATTCAAGTCGTATCTATTTGCCCACACAGGGATGAGCTGGTACACTTGGAAGAAGGCTAATAGTTTCTTGGTGGAGCAACCAGCTGGCTGGAAGGAAATGTTCAGGCCAAATGTTTGCTTTTAGCCAGTCTGTTTGACCATATTGAGAAAGGGCTACCACTAAAACATTTGCTGCCAATTATGGAGGATGATATGAACCATGGAGAACTTTTCTGTGGAGCTGGACAGAAGGAAGTAGCATCTCAGATTCGCGGCTCACTAGCCGCGTGACCTTGAGCAAAAGTGCCTTTGCTTCTGAACTCCCCTTTTTTTGTTTTGTAAAGCGAGGCCAATGAATTCCCACCCAGAAGGGTGGCTGAAAGGATGGTGTGAAGTTGTGTGACATTTAACAGAAGGCACGCTCCGTAAGTCGTGGCTGCGTTCTTGTCTGCGTGGGTCTGTTTGGTGATTCCCTTCTTGCTCCAACCCCATCTCTAGTTGATCATGATCGTCACTTAGCACAACTGAAATATTCTAGTTCCATCTTTTACCTATTTGCTTGCACATTAGCATATATTCTCTTCTTTCATTTTGTTTTTTATTTCATTCAACAAGCATGTTTTGGCTTCACAGGTTGTATTCTCCTAGAAAAGATACTGAGACGGAGTTTGATGAGGAAAGTATTTAACAAGGACCAGCACCTGTGAAGGTGAGAGGTTAGAAGCAGGAAGAGGCAACGTGGTGGCCCAGCTATCATACAGGACAAACTGGTGGGAAGGTTCTGGAACGCTGCTGTCTGTTGGAATTGTCCTATGGCAGCATCTGTACAAAATGGTCACATAGTACACCTCTGCCTCACTCATTCACCAGATGAGGGACTGTCCTGGAAAGGACGTGACCTCAGGCCACCTATGGAGGATGGGACAGTTGCAGGCCATCTGGCCCTTCCTTGAAGTGGATCTTCATGTTCAGTGTTGGGGCTGCTCTCGGACTCTACTGAATCCCAGGGGTGTGTGCCGAGCAGGGAAGATGGATTCCCTCATCCCGTGGAGCTTCCGTCCTAGGCTAGTTTTGAGAATTCCAGTAATCTTCTTTAGATAGTTGTCCTCACCATGAAACTGGGAGAATAGAGTAATGTCCTCAGTTATTATTAGGACAGACGGAAAGCAACAGATGCTTCCGTTTTTCAGGAACTGAGAATCCTTTTTCATTCATTTTCTGCTAATTTCAGCAGTTGCACAGTATTTACTTTTTTTCTGTGCCAGGCACAGTGTTAGGTTCCAGGGTACACAGGTGACCGGTACAGAGTATCATAGGGGAGACAGACACGTGAAGGTAACCACCACCTAAACCAAGAAGCAACTAGGCTGAGACGCAGGGACGGCTAAGAACGCTCAGAGACAGGGACACGTCCCCTGGCCGCGGCATCCTGGGAAGCTGCTTGTGGGGTAAGATTCCTGGGCTGAAACTAGAAGGCACATAAATCAAATTTCTGCCTTTGAGTAGTTTTTTTTTTTTATTTCATTGAAGAAAAGAGCAAATCAGAAGTCTTAAGCATTTGGAGGAGTAATCACGCCCAGAGAAGGAAGGAGATTTGATGGAACCAGTGGATTTTTATGAGCCTTAAATGGAGTTTCTCCAGAAAAACAATTTCCTTCATTCTTAAGCCTTGAAAGCTTAAAAGGGTTTCCTGTGGGGCCCGAAAGCTTCAGGTTGGATGGTGCTGGCTCTTTGTAAATGGCTCCACTCTATGTGCGAAGCTGTGATCATACCTGTAAGAGGCCATCTATGAAGAGAGAAATCTGTGCGCTCCTAAATGTTATGTGATGTACAGTCACTCAGCTTAACTCGAGTTCTGTTGAATTGCTTCTCCTTACCAACAGCATCGTGGGCATTCTGAAACGGGCTGAAAGAAGGCTCCCGGGTGTCACTGTGTCAGCCGCCCGCTCCCCCAGCAGCCGCCGCTCTCGACCTGTGTGCCTCTCAATTCCCTGCACCCTTGTCAGACAAACATTTGGATTTTGGAAATGGGACAACTTAATAGAAGTGTATTAGAGAGTGGCCAGGTATCCTCCTTACCACTTTTAGAAATGGTTATTGAGATCCAGATGTATTCGTCAACACAAAAGTTGGAGAACTTTAAAGTTTCGTTTGCAAATTGGGTGAGTCTCAGACCACCGTGGCAATGTATCTGAAATGTCTATGCTGGTTAGTGGGATTTCTGTAAAGCTGGCTCCAACGCAGGGGAACATCAGGTGTGTGGAGAGGAGTTATGACTTCAGCATGTCAGGGCTCATCTTAATTAAATTTATACTGAGAATCTGCCTGGAATGAGCTGTGGCCACGTGTAACCCAGAAGTCTGCTGAGTTTACCCTGCCTGTGGGCTCATACCCTTGCCCCTGAGGGTCTAGAAACTCCAGTGTTCACCTCACCATTTCTGTGGTGTCCTCTGGCTTTGCGTGTCTCCTGTCATCTCTGACTCAGATTTCTGTCTTTTGCTGAGTCCTTAATCTCTGCAGATACTCTTACGCCATATCACCCTGGCGTCGGCCGGCATCAGGGTTCATGGCCCTTTCTCCATCTCTGCCCAGACCTCCCATCTCTTCACTGTGTGGTTGCTTTCTCTGGAGATGTGACAGAGGACAGCCAAGACCAATAGCTGTGGATTTCTCCATCTTTAATGAAACCCTTAGTCCTTGCTGCTGCTGGAGTTCCACACACACATTGTTGGGCAAGGCACTCTGCTTTTTCTTTTTCATCTGCATTTCCCACCCAAGATTACCATTCCTTTTTAAAATAGGATTTTTCCATTTGGTTTTATTTTTGTTTGTTTGTTTGTTTCCTTCTAAAAGAGTAGGACTCAATCTGAGCCTGCACAATTGAAATGACTAAAGTAATTTAGAACCCTCCCTAGATCCACCTTGAAAGCTTCTGATTTAATCAATTGGGTGTGAGACTCAAATATACATATATATTAAATATATTTAATATATATATGTTAGATGACCTCATAAGTTTCTAAATATGCATGTCAAAGCTGAGCCATGCTAAAGCTTACCATGTCTTCCAAGATTCACCTAATCTTACAGAAGCTCTACTACTAGTTAATAAAAGAATTAAACAACAAAATAAAGCCAGTGTTATGTCTCTCTGGCCTCTCTGGGTACTGCCAATGTCCTCTCCTATTTACATGCGTGGAGAAGCTGAGGCTCAGGGAGGCCAGGCACCTGCTCAGGCTTCGGCAGCCAGGGAACGGGAGTCAGGATTTCAGTCTAGGATGGCAAGACCCCAAGTATCAGGTTTGTTTTCTTTCTTTCTTTCTTTCTTTCTTTCTTTCTTTCTTTCTTTCTTTCTTTCTTTCTTTCTTTCTTTCTTTCTTTCGCAATACTTGGAATGGAACCCAGGGGTATTCTACCTCCAAGCTCCACCCCCAGCTCTGTTTTTTATTCTTTACTTTTGGAACAAGGTCTCACTGAATTGTGGAGGGCCTCACTTAAGTAGCTGAGGCTGGCCCTAAACAGCAATCCTCCTGTCTCAGCCTCCCAAGTCCTGGGATTACACCATGCCTCGCTCCCAGGTTTTCTTTTTAACTTCTGCCACTGCCCCTCCTTGCACAGAGGTAGCATGGACAGCTCCCTGCTTTCCGTGACCCCCTCTTTGGTACCAGTCCTCGTTCCACCCATCCCTGGTTCTCCAGCTCCAGTGGACTCTGCCATTTTCTCTCAGGCTTATGTTGTTCTTACGAATCCCTACTTTCTACCAGTGCTCTTGCTCAGCATCACCCTGCTCCCTATGTCTTAGTCCAAAGGCTCTGCCTTAGACCAAGCCCCCACCCCATTTCTCACTGATTCCCAGAACAATTGCTAAAATGTACTAAACGTGTATTACATGCAGGCATGCTGAAATACACAGAGGTTATGTGTTTGGCCAAGTGTACTCAGTCGTAAGAACAGAGCCCCACTCAAGCCCATGCATGCTATTTCCCCCCGGACCTGGAGGAAATGCATTCTGCAGGTCTGGGTGGGGCTGAGAGGCCCAGTTCTAATCAGCTTCCAAGTGGCGCCTCAGCCATTCCACAGCTGGACTCAGTACTGAGCACCTAGCGCTATTGCCTGTCTGCGACTAAGTGCAACCTGGCTATATTACTCCTGAGATCTCTGATTTTTTTTCTTCCTGAGTAGAAGGGTCTGGGGATACTCTGGTCCAAGGATCCCAGGAGTCCTACAAGGTTAAGGATTCCACTTAACATTAATTAAACAAATGAATGAAAAAGCAACCATTACTCAGATTTTTAAAATAGTGTTCCCTGGGGAAGGGCGGAAATGATGGGCCACGACAAGGTGACTTAGTGTGCAGAGGCAGGACCGGGACTCTGGTGTCCAGTGATGACAGTGGATGCTTTAGATTCTGCCCTTGGTCCCTTCTCTCATCAATTTAGTCAGGAATCCACTCTGGCCAACCCCAAGCTTCTATGAAATGCAAACTGAGAGGGGAACTTTGAAAGCAGCTCTTGACAGTTGCATATCTTTCTGCAGAAGCTATTTCACTGAAGGAAGTTTCATCCATATGATTTTTTTTTTTAAAGCTGCCACTCTTTATTTTGATGTTCAAGTTTGCCAGAGCTCTGTGACTACAGCAAGGGTGATTAGTGTTTGGGGAAAGCCACTTATCATGGAAGCCGGCCAGTGCCCAGGAGAAGGGCAGGGACACCCGTACTAGGCAGGGCACGGACCACTCGCCAGCACATAGAAAGCTCTCATTATAGCGACAGGCAGCCCTCCCATAGCCTCATGAAAGCAGCTAGCAGTAGAGCACATTGCCCCCTATGCAGAATACTTGATTACAGGGCAAAGTTATGGGTTCCAGTTGACAAAATAATCCAATCAATATTGCTTACTCCAAACTCTAATTTACTTGTCTTACAACTCATTAAATTTGAAATATTATTGATTTCCAAGTAGATGGCTTTGAGGATAAGTAAGTACATTTTATCTCGAGGACATTGGTTTGGGTTTGATCCCCAGACCTGCAGGCAAGAAAGCTCAAATCTCTTCATTAGGCAGTGTTTGCAGAATAATCACATCAGACATACTCCGCTGATGCAAATAATTTGCCAGGACCCCATGTTTCCCAATAACTCATGCCAAATGGGCTCTTTTCCTGTTTCTGAAGAGGGTTTCTTCATGACAAGAGACAGTGAATTATATGACTTGAGGAGATACTTGTTAAAAGCATGTATTCCTCTGAGGTGTAATTTCTTTGTATTCTGCAATTCAAAAGATGCTACAAACTTTCATATTGTCCTGCACTAAAAACACTCCGCGTAGCTTTCAGAAAACTATTCTTTTTCCCTCAGTAATTGACCAGAGTTCTCTCTCTTTTCCCTCTTCTTCTCCCTCTTCTTCTATGTCTTCTTCTCCTTCTCCTTCTCTTCTCTTCTCTTCTCTTCTCTTCTCTTCTCTTCTCTTCTCTTCTCTTCTCCTCTCCTCTTCTTTCTCCTCCTCCTCCTCTTCCTCTTCTTCTTCTTCCTCCTCCTCCTCCTCCTCTTCCTCCTCCCTCCTTCTCTCCCTCCCCCTCCCTCTCTCTCTCTGCCTCTCCCTCTTCTTCTCCCTCTCTCCCTCTCTCTCTCTCTGCCTCTGCCTCTGCCTCTCCCTCTCCCTCTCTGGTGGGAATTGTACCCAGGGCCTTGGGCATGCTAGGCACATACTCTACCACTGAGCTAAGCTGCACCCCCAGCCCTCAGATTCTATTCTTACTATAGAAAGACAGTCCTCCAGAGAGAATTCTCTGACAGGCTTCTGAATTTGCTAGAATCCAACAGGTCAATAACAACTGTTAAACATTTTGCCCTATCTACCTGCAGTGTTTGAATTGGTGCCAGGATGGGGATGGTCAAATAAATTACACTTGAGCCAATTTTTCTGAGATGGCACATTTTAAATTTAATTTTTTTGAGTAGGGGCCTATTGGCATGATTTAAAATTGCAAAAAGCTACCCAGTTAAAAAAAAAAAAAAGGTAAATCTCTGCTTCCCAACTCCCTCTCTTACCTGCCTCGTATCCTTTCCTGCAACAGGAAAACACTGTTCTTTTAGGCTAGAGTTGCTTTATGTAGATTTCAGAGAGAGTAAATATTGATTCTTATTTTTCCCATTTTTAGATAAGATAACATATTTTGCACAGTTATGAGCCTATTATTTATTTGTTTTCTTCAGTTTTTTTAACTTACTGGAATATTCGAGATAATTTGCCCTATCAACACATAGAAAATAGCCTCACTTAAAAACTCAATGACTTTCTATCATGTGTGTATATTACAATGTATTCAATCAGTCCTCTATTGATGGGATTTTGAAAACTTTCAAATATTGCTATTACAAACACCACTACAGTGAATAATCAGGCACACAGCTATACAAGTGGAACATGACTTTCTATGTAAGTCGTTTTGCAACTGTGCGAGTCTGTATGTAGGACAAATGCCCCGCATTGGAGAAGTGGGTCAAAGGGCACGTGTTAACTATTGCCACTTTGCTGTGTCTGGTATGTTTTGCCCATTAACCCTCCCTTCAGTAGTATATGGGAAACTGATGCTGGCAGTTATAATTTGCCTTGGCAAGTGCTTAAATACATTTCTAGGTTAGCAACAGAAGAGACTTAATTCAAGGCACAAGGAGATTATTGGGATGGACAGAAAAACAGGTGCACAGACATTGAAAGGATAAAGGAAGTGGAAAACAGCCAAAGACTTGCTGTGGAAACAGTCTCCCGATGATTTGTGCCTGGGAGACTTGGCATAATACCTGTGACAACTGGACATCTTTGTGTTGCCCAAGATACCTGGCCTCTGACCTTGCCTTCCTCCACAGCATGCAGTCTAATCTCCCCTGAGAAGCAAAATAGAAGCTCATTGGGTTCCCACTGGGGTATTAGGGTGAACGAAAGAGGATGGAAGCCCTGTCAGCCCCTCTTTGCCTCTTAACCAAAAGCTACTGAGACGCTGAGCAGCCAAAACAATGCCCACTATGAAGACCAAGCAACCTCTTCATCTCCCTTTTAAGTGAGGAACATCTAAAAGTATTTTGGATTTTATGCAAATTTTAGGACCTGCATTCAAAGACTCTTCTGTCTTTAGACTGAATTGGACCTAGAATCTGCCCCTGCACCCAGGAGGGGATTAATGCATCAGTTTAGGACTCAGTCAGCAAGTCCACCTCACCACCTCCTGCATGCTAAGTAAGAATGCTCTTGGCCAAGGATTGAGTCAGGAATTCCTCCATCTCATCCTGCTCAGACTTTTCTGATCAGTGGCTTAGCCTTGGGCGAGCCATTCTTCTTAAGCCTGTTTTCTCAACCAGGAAGCAGGGATGATAATATTGACCTACTTTCCTGGGTTGTTGCAGGGACTCATTAATTGATAGTTGTAAAGAACTCTGAAATACTTCAGAACCTTCCCCTACCTCTGTCCCCAAGCCCAAATTCTGTGCAGTAATCCCACGGTTTGCCATCTGATTTGGGTTGGGATGTGGAAGCGGGCAGATGAGGGGCTGGGGTACAAACATGACTCATTTGGCATATGGAGAGACAGTGGACACGGGCCAACGAGGAGGAAGGTGTCAGCAGTGAGCAACTGTCGTTAAGGTTTTCGGGGACCTACCGCCATGGGTTCAGCAACCAGGGATCACAAAAGCACAGATGCCCAAGTCCTAATTGCTTTCCCTGCTTGTCATCCTCATACATAAATAAATTAGCAGCCCGTCCTTGACACTGATGGTTTGAATGGCTCACCCTGAGCAGCTGTTACAGGGTGCCTCTGATATTAATCACACATTCCCTTCAATGCCATTGACCTTAGGGGGAAATGCCTTGCTTTCTTTCCAGCAACAGAGGAACAGGAAGCCATGGGGAGGGGAGGAGGGAGGGAGGGAGGGAGGGAGGGGGGGGAGAGAGAGAGAGAGAGAGAGAGAGAGAGAGAGAGAGAGAGAGAGAGAGAGAGAGAGAGAGAGAGAGAGAGAGAGAGAGAGAGAGAGAGGAGAAAGAACGAGTGCATGCTGGGGAGAGAGAAGCTTTGATTCCTATCCTGATTATAATCACAATAATAACATTTTTATATTGTATTACGGTTTGGATGCACTTCTACATTTTTAATATCCACTGGGCTTGGGCAGTGTTGTGAGGCAGGCAAAAAAAAAAAAAAAAAAAAAAAAAAAATCTCTACTTGTGATAGAAAAACTCAACTTCAGAGAGGTTACCAGGCCTAAGATTCTGTAGCTAAGAGATGGATTCTTTTGCCTGGAATAGCTAGCACTTTCTGAATTCTATCATTTTCTTGCTTTAAATGATAAGTATCTCCAGTTGTCCCCTTTGATACCAAAGTGTGTTGACCCAGAAATGTTAAAATATGCACACATGCCTTGATGAGAGGCCCCCTGTCTGCCACATACTGTTCTAAGTGCAGTGCGGGCAGAATATCATCCGATCCCCGCTCAGCTCTGCTAGGTAGGTTTCTTTGTTCTGCTTTGGAGATGAAACAAACTGAGGTCCAGAGAGGTTAGTAAGTTGCCCGAGGACACAGAGACCTTCCGAGCATTCAGCCTCAGTTCTCAACACCAGCCTTAAGTACCAGCAGCTAAGACCCCAGCTCTACCACCAGAGGGCGGAGGATGGCTTGTCGGTGGTTGAGTGGGATACAAGGAAGGCTTTCCTGGCCTCTAACATCCAGACTTGTCCTGCCTCAGTTTACCTTACTGGCTGAGAGCTTATTCTTATGACTTCATGAGAAGAGCTGTAAACTAGCTGTAAACATCCCTGGGAATTGCCAGGGCTGGTGGGGGGCAGCAGTGGGAAGCTTCAGAGGTGTATGGTGAGCATGCATGGTCTAGGCTTCCACACTCCTGCTGGTCCTGCTGACTGGGAGGAGTCCCCTCCCACTGCTCCTCCCCGAGAGGCGGGCCACCTGGGACCTGGTCTTGCAGCCTGGCTGTGCCAGCATGGATGGGGTGCATTTTACCATCTGCCACAGAGGCCGTGTGCACATGTCTTATGCCTTTGCTTTGTGTCCTAGGGCTTCCCTGAGACTGGGGATGCCTCGAGGAGCTCAGCAGGCCCCTGCAGACTCTGGGAGATGAGGGAGCCTGTGGAGAGCACTCCTTCATCCCTCCTGGGAGAGCCCACTTCTGGGAGGTGACCTGTAGGCTTCTCTGAAAGGCCTGTGATAATGGGCGTTCTGTTCACAACGGCCGCCTCATGCTGAACCCTTTGTCTTTTCCTCTTTCCCTTTATCACCCTCCTCTGTGCCCTGGGATCCCCTTCACAAAAAACTACCTGCACCCAAATTTTTTTCTGAGGTTATGCTTTTGTGGGAAACTTGAACTGAGAAAGAGCCTTTAGAATGTCATGCATATATTAAGGCTTCTAAACTAGGGGGCAGAATTGTGTGGTAATGAAGACCTAGATTAAAATTTTAGTTTCTATGAGTTTATTATTCATAGCACTTCCTTGAATTTATTATTTATAGAAGAACTGAAATCCTATCTTTCTCAAGAGGCAAACTTGTGTGTGTATTAAATGTGTGATTGTCTGATATTCAGTAAGTGCCCAATACTTTATCTATTGTTGGTCCAAGCCCTGTTTACTATGGTGGTTTTTAACACAGGTTTTGGAGTGAGAGGGATTTGGCCACACCCAAACTCATTCACTTAAATTTGTGTGGTCTTCGCTTCTGTTTTCTAAGCTATACAAAGGTGTGTATTTCCTAACTGGCTTTGGTTTCCTAATCATACAAAAAGGCAAATAAGACTGGATACATCATAGGTTAAAAGAGTTGATTACTGTGTAAGTAGATAATACATAATCTGGCATATAATAATAGGTGTATAATAATAGGTTGTTGGTGAAATACAGCAGTTAACTGAAATAACAACTTGTCTTCGGTTGGATTTAAGCCTTTCTCCTTTGTGTGATTCCTATATTTCTTTCCCTCCGTATGAAGTTATCGTGCATGTCCCTGTCCCTCCACCAGGACCACAAGCCTGATAAGGGACTCATTTTAGGTCACTGGTCCCTCAAGCAGAGGCAATACCCCATGACACTCAGGCCAGGGAATTTGAAAGTCACATTAGAGAGTCTAAGGACTTGTGGGTGTATCGAGTCCAGGGCTTTTGGTTGGGCTCAGTCAATGGAAGGTCCAGGGAAGAGGAAGAGGTTGATGTATTTATACTTTCTGCTCCTTCCCTGGGGATGTGGCTCGGCAGGGACGGGGAGGGTCCTGGGGCCTTGGCTTCTCTTGGCCAGCCTTCTCCCATGGGTTCTTCCTGGGTCACAATAACCGTGGCTTCTTCCTGCTCTTGCAATTTCAGGGTGGTAACAGGTTCTCGTGTTGTTAGTCCTGGACTGTGACTGCCCATTCTGTTGCTCATAACCCTGCCTACCCTCTGTGAATTTTTCTTTCACCAGAATCTCCAAAGTTCTTTAGTACAGAAGAGTTTCTTGAGAGTGTGCTGCCAGACCACACCATTGTTCTTTCCTTTAGATTTCTCAGTTCTCACCTTGACTATTTTAGGAAGAAAGACTAGTTTTCCAAAAGCAAGTTGTGAACTGTTCCAGGCAATGGCTTCACCCACATTCCTCATTATTGTTTTAGACTAGACTCCCTTGGGGTTGTGCTCATCAGGGTGAGATGTAATTATTGGTCCTGTATTTTAGCTTTGTTTTACTTTAGTGTTCGGCAGTACCGATGACCCTAGGTTTCCCTTCAGAGTTTTAAGACATCAAAGATCCTATAGGACATTGACATCTACTCATCCTCTGTATGAGAACATTCTCCCTAGTATGTTAATTATGGGACATCAACCATCACAACGGGTACAGGGGGTGTGAGGCCCTGTGTTTAGAAGAGCCCTGTGGCTTGGTTTAATGCTCTATGTCACTATTTTGAAATGAATCACTTTTTTCTTTTTCTTTTTTTTTGTGGTACTGGGGATGGAACCCATGGGCCTTCTACCTCCAGGCTACACTCCCAGACCTATTTTATATTTTATTTGGAAACAGCGTCTCTTAAGCCAGCTGAGGCTTCTTTGAACCTGTGCGATCCTCCTGTCTCAGCCTCCCAAGTGCAAGGATTACAAATGTGCGCCACCATGCCCGGCTGAAGTGAATCACTTTTGAACAAGGACCCACATTTTATTTTTTCACTGGGCCCTGCAAATTGTGTAGCTGTTCCTATGTATGTGTTATACAGATGACGCTGAAGAAGAAGAAGAAGAAGATGATGGTGATGACGATGATGATGATGAAGAAAATAATGATTTGGGTATCAGGGACTGAACCTAGGAGCATTCTACTTCCAAGTTACACTCCTAGTCCTTTAAATTTTCTTTTTAAATTTTGAAACAGGGTCTTGCTAAGTTGCTGTGGGCCTTATGAAGTTGTTGCGGCTGGCCCCAAGCCTTTAATTCTCCGGTCTCAGCCTCTCAAGTACTGGGATTACAGATGTGAATAACTGTGCTTGGCTATTGCACAGATTATTTAGGCAGCACATGGTCATGGTAATGAAAGACACAGAATCACACAAGGCAGGAAATTATTTCCTTCTCATTCGTCTTTCAATCCTTCTGGTTATTTCCAAGAAAAGGTTTTATTTTGCTGTCAATATGTCTTTAACAGCTCTCTTGACACTTGCTAATTGTCCCCCTTTTAATGCAGTGGGTGGGACTCAGGTTCTGGCCCATTGGGGGCACATAATTAACATCATCGTTTTTATGGTTACCTTCTATTTATAGCAAGTACTTCTCCATTTGTGGAACCAATACAAAGTTTCCTTTAAAGTGAACTTAAAAACACAAGCCAATTAAAAAGAAGATGTCAATGAGTGTAGAGATAGCATTCGGATATAATAACACCTTTTAAGACCCTGTGAGGACAAACTGGAGTTTGGGTAGCTCTCGGTTGGGATCACAACAATCCTTCTCTCTACCCTTAGCTCCCAGGATGCCCACATCGAGCCCAGTCTGCCCTTGAAGAGTCCCACAAAAGATCCTTCCGGAAATCAATATGAGAAGTGGGCAGGAAGATTTAAGTTACCTCCACTTAAAGCGTTGAAGGACTCACTGACTGAATTACTTACAACTTTACTACAACTTACTGGAGCAGAGTTGGAGGGTCTGCCGTAAGACCACTCATGCATTTATCTGCAGCCATCGCCCACACTGTGCCTGAGCCTTGAGAAGAAGAGGAGAGGTGGCTGCAGTAAGAAGGTGCACGTGAGCCAGGGAGCCTAAGCAGGAGGATCACAGGTTCAAGGCCAGCCTCAACTAGTGCAGCCCTCAGCAACTCAATACGAAGTAAAATAGAACTGGGAGTACAGCTCAGAGTTAGAACACCCAGGGTTCAATCCTCAGTACAGAAAAAATGGGCATAATATAGTTCTCCACAGACCTACAACTGGAGCTTCTGAAGCCTCTTAGGCTTGGGGTTCCATCATACACCCCGCAAGGCCTTGAGCCCGAGGGCTAAAGATGGTCAACTTCCCAACAGCCAGTTGCTGAGGCTGTTTGGGTGCCTGTCCCCAGCTGCTGCTGCACATTCAGTCTGCACCTTCTCATCCTTGCGTATGGCACCGAAGGTGACAGAAGCTTTCCCTCCTGGCTGCATTCTTCATCCTCTTCCAGCCGCCATTGCTTTCACTGGCTGACATGTAGAAGAGGAAGCTCCTTGGGCTGAGCCGCGATGCTGGGCTGAGAGGTTGGTGGTGCGCAGTTCTAGGGGAGGAAGACGTGTGAGTAGACGGAAATGCATCGCTTCTAACAATGCACACGCGTCCCCACCGGTGCTAAACATTGCCGAATTCATTTCACAACAGCAAACTCCCGGATGCACCATCCCGGGGTCTGAGCGGTGTGCAGTGATTTCATTGGACAGGAGATGGGGTTGGACGTAGCTTCCTGGCCCAACTTTGTGGTGCGTTTGGGAGCCATGAATATGGTCCCATTCCATCCAATTTTTAGAATTTCTGGGTAAGGCAGATCAATTATAAGACCATCTTCTGCCATATCTTCACATTCAGTGTGGACAGCCCAATACAGGGAACCCAAGGGCAGGGCAGCTGTTAACAATAGCCCCGTTGATGATGATGATAGTGCCTGGTCTGTTGCAGGCGTGATATGGGCCCCTCACTTAAATCAGCCCCAGCTGGACATGGTGGTGCATGCCTGTAATCCCAGTACTCGGGAGGCTGAGACCGGAGGATCTCAGGTTTGAGAGCAGCTTCGGCAACTTAATGAGGCTCTCAGCAACCTAGCAAGACCCATTTAAAAAAAAATCAGCCCAAGCTCTGCAAACAATTTAAAGGCAAGGGTCAATCTCATTTTTTAAAAAAATTGCATGCTTACTCTAATATCTACTGCCCTTTCCTTGTCTTGCATTCTTTATTGTGGGGAACTGCATTTCTCAGGCCCCTGGCCAGCAGTCTTCCAGGTGGCTCTAGTCAATATGGGAACCAGTGGGAAATTGGAGGGGTAGTACAGTGGGAACCCCGAGCTCCCCCCAACCCCTGCTTCCTTAGGCAGCATCTCTTGCTCAGCTGCACCTCCCCCTACTCTGTAGAATGCTTCCAGCTCCTCATGGGAAGGAAGGAATACACCCCATACTCCAGCAGCAGGGTTGCAGCTTCCTGCTCTTGCTAATCTCTGTGCTTCACTGGGAGCCTCCTCACCTCATACAACTCCTGGGTAAACAACTCTCTGGGTAGTTGTTTCCCCACTCCAGCAATGGAGATTGGAGCAGGCTTCCCGCTGGGCCTGCCTGCTATGCTAGGGCAGAGGTTAGCAGACTCTTTCTATACAGGACCAGATAGTAAACATTGAGGATTTGGGCCAGGAGGCAAAATCGAGGTATTTATTATATAAGAATGTATATAGCAAAAAGAGAACAAATTTTCACAAGTTGCTTTAGCCCATGAGTCATAGGTGTAGGTCCAATGTGGTCAGCAAGAAAGGACGACAGGAAAGCAATTCAGAAGCTATGGCAACAGTATGGGTGGAAGTGGCTGGTCCAGACCAGGGGCAGCCGGACTGGAGTCATAATCTGAACCTTAAAGAGAGAGCACCTGTCCTGAAAGGCAAACCTGGTCACTCCATGGAGAAAGCCATCCCAATGTCCCAGAGCATCCTCAGCCCAGCGGGCAAGCTCCATGAGTCACCTGTGCCAACCCTTTGAATCGGGGCACTGATGTGAAGCAACAAGGACCAGAGAAAGAAGAGAGGGGATTGGTGCCCTCCTGTCTCTGTGGGGCAGCCGGGGAGGTGGAGGAAGGACCAATCTGGAGAGACTCAGTCGATGGGAGTTATTGTCTGAGTACGAGATGCCTTTTCTCCATTCCAAGCTCTCCCAGGCCAGCTAAGGGATTTCCAGCCTGCACAATTAAATTAAAAGGCCAGTGAACGCGTGCTCTCCGGTAGCCCTCACTCTGGCCAGAGAGAGGGTCATTATTATTTTAAATTACCATTCACAGCAGAAGTTCTTAACCTAAGGCACCTGGAGAGAATTCAAGACTCTATAGACTTAAATAGAAAAAAATATATGTATTATTTATTTATTCTCACTAACATCTAAGTGAAACTTAGCACTCTCTTCAGTGATAAATGTAGGGTAGCCACCAACAGCATAATTAACGGTTCGGGCGGCCATTACAGATATTTTCATATCACAAGCTTTTGCTGTAGATAACTTGAAATATTCATTGCTTTCATGGCTCTAACTTATTGCTTCCACCATATTATTTAATGTTTAATAAGGATACACAAGTATTACTCTATCACCGATTTGTTTTCAAAATATTTGAGTAAACATATTTTAACACCACCGGTTTCTTTGGTAATCCTGAGTATTAATTGTATGCTCTTAAAAAGCATTGTTCAGAGAAGGGGTTTATAGGCTTCACCCATCTCCCAAAGTCTAAACAGGAGCTCCTTCCTACCCGTGGGGAGTGCTAGTGGGTGGTGTGTGTCCTGGCTTGGGGGAGGGCCCAGAGCACAGTTCTCTTTCTTAAGCATCTCCAGCTTGAGAGGAGCCAGCTATGCTCCAGCCTCTCCAGCACAGAAGCACTTAGCTAATTGTGCTGAACTCAGGGCCAGACCTCAGGGAGAGAGAAGCAGCCTGTCTGGGCCCCTCTGGCAATCAATTATTCCCCTGAGCAGAAAGATTGATAGCTTCTGAACATCTCGGTCCAGCCAATAATACCACAGATGCTGTTTTAATTCCAAAGCACATAGTCACCCCAGCCTTTCTTTTTAACCTCTTTGCCTAAAATGGGAGCTTGGGAAGTCGTTTCCAGAGATGGGCAGATGTGCCAGCGGGGACACTTTTATTGCCTGTGCATCTTGCTCCTGTTGATTTCCACGCTCTTTCACTATCTGGCCACTGATCTGGGCTTTCCCCCTCCCGCTGGTTGTTTTTCTGAAGTATCTTTTTAATATCAGACATTCTTCCTTCCTGCATGTTCTGAAATTGCCTTCTCTCCTCCCAGAGCCCCCTTGAAGTTTTCTTGTCCTTCTCCAGACCTCTCTAATCTCCTACGGGGCTTGAGGAGACAGAGGCCCCTGGGTCTGAGTGATGGGCTGGGAGAGTCGAAGTGGAGCAGTTGCTTCTTGTTTCCCCCCCTGCTATTTATTCAGGGACCCTTACAACTCCTTCAAGGCCCCAGAAGACCTTTTTTTTTTTTTTTTTCCCATCAAGTTTCCCCATGCTGTTGATGAAAGCGTATCCCTGAGAACACAACCAATTCCAAGCTCAGCCTGAAAGCTAGGGAGTTTAAATAACAGTTTCTGGCAGGTTACTCTGTGATTGAAAGTGTGGAAGTTTCTTTTCCATTGAGGTTGCAGAGAATTCAGCTGTCTTCCTTTGGTGGCTTGCTAATTTACGCCAATTCCTGCTCTTCTCATCCCTTTTAGAGGGCTTCCGTCCCCACCAGGTGTCAAAGAGAATATTGTCATAAGAAATTACTGTGGACAATTATACAGCAATAAATTGGATAAGGTAGAAGAAATACATACATTCCTAGATACATACAACCTACTAATATTGACCCATGAAGAAATGGAAAATATGAACAAGCCAATGACAAACAAGATTTATTCAGGAAAGAAAAGTCTCCAACCAATGAAAAGCTCAGGATTTAATGGCTACTCTACTGAATTCTACCAGACACTTGAAGAACAAATACTAGATCTTAAACTCTTCAAAAATTAAAGTAAAGGGAATACTTCAAACTAATGTTGCCCTGAAACAAAAACACTACAAGAAAATAAAATGGGAGGCCAATATCCCTGGTGAACATAGATGCAGAAATCCTCAACTAAATACTAGAAAACCAAATTTAACAGCTCCTTAAAAGGATCATTCACCATGATTGCATATCAATAAATGTGATACACTGCAGTAATAAAGTAAAGATAAAACCATAGGACCCTCTCGATAGATGCAGAAGAGCATTGACAGAATTCATCACCACATTTTGATTAAAACTCTCAGTCAATTGGGCATTGAAGAGCTGCATTTTCATTCAATAAAGGCCATGTAGCTAACATCATTCTCAACAAAGAAAAGTCAGAATCTTCTTTATGGTCAGGAACAAGATAAGGATATCCATTCTTGATGCTTCTTTTTAACATAATATTGAAAGTCCTAGCCATAGCAGTTAGATAAGAAAAAGAAATAAAAGGCATCCTTATAGGAAAAAAGTGAAACTATCTCTATTTGTTAACAATATGATCTCATATGTAGAAAATCCTAAAAACTCCACCAAAAACACTTAGAACTGATAAATTCAGTGAAGTTGAAGGATACAAAAGTTAACATATAAAATTCAGTGACATTCTTACATACTAAAGATGAACTATCTGAAAAGTACAGATTTTTTTTTGTCAAATTCTTAAGTATAAACTTAACCAAAGAAATAAAAGACCTGTATGTTGAAAACTGTAAAACTCTAATGAATGAAACGTGAAGAGAATACAAATTAATGGGAAGATATTCCCTTTTAATAAGTTGGAAGAATTAACATTATGAAAACACCAATACTACCCCCAAAGCAATCTACAGATTTAATCTTATTTCTATGAAAATTCCAATGTAGCTCCCCCCCACAGAAATGTAAAGAATAAGCCTTAAATTCATATGGAGCCACAGGAAACTCCAAATAGCTAGAATGATCTAGAGCAAAAAGAACAAAGCTAGAGGCCTCATATTCCCTGATTTCAAAACATATTTAAAGTAAATATAATCAAAATACCCAAGCATTAGCATAAAACAAACATATTGGCCATGGAACAATTGATTTTTTTTTTTTTTTTGGGTACTGAGGATTGAACTCAGAAGCATTCTACCTCCAAGCTACACCCCCCGCCCTATTTTTTTAATCTTTCTTTTTGAAATAGGGTCTCACTAGGTTGATGTGTCTCACTGCTTGCTGAAGCTGTCCTCAAGCCTGCGGTCCTCCTGTTTCAGCCTCTTCCCAAGTGTTGAGATTACAAATGTGCACCACCACTCCTGGCATGGTCAACTGATTGTTAACAATGGTGCCCAAAACACACAAAGGGCAAAGGACAATCTTTTCATTAAATAGTGTTGGGAAAACTCAAGATGCATAAGAAAATTCAGAAGTGTACGAATGAAATTAGACCCTTATTTCATACCAGATTTTTTTTTTTTTTTTTTGGTGGTACTGGGGTTCCTGGAAGCCCTTCTACCTCCGGGCTACACTCCCAAACCTATTTTATATTTCTTGAAACAGGGTCTCTTACGCCAGCGTGGCTGGCTTCGAACCCGCGCGATCCTCCTGTCTCTGCCTCCCAAGCGTGGGGATTACAAGCGTGTGCGCCACCACGCCCGGCTTTATACCAGATTTTAAAAAAAACCCTCACACTATATGAAAAACAACTATCACAGACTCAAAGTATAAGCACTTTGCATAGTGGATAGTGGGAAAGCTTTCTAACGTTGTTCTACAAATTGATGTTTGGGATATAACCCCGGAAGCAGAGGAAACACAAGAGAAATAGACAAAACAGGATGGCCTCAAACCAAAATCTTCTGCACAATAAAGAAGAAAACTCAGCTCCCCCCATTACTATGGTGGAATGCCTGAAAAGAACAGCTTTGAAGAAGAAAGGTTTATTTCCACTCAAGATCTCAGGCCATGGTTCAAGAGAAGTTTGGCATAAATTTTGCTCACAAGAAGTCTTTTGTTTTGGTGTGTGGTGCCAGAGGTTGAACTCAAGGGCATTCTTCCTCTGAGTTTCACCCTCATATTATATCTTGTCTGGAAACAGGGTCTCACTAGGTTGCCAAGAGTCTTGCTATGTTGTTGAGGCTGCCCTCAAACCTGCTATCCTCCTGTCTCAGCCTCTCGAGTACTGGGGTTACAGGTATGCCTGTCCATGCCTGGCTCCGGAAGTATTTTTAAATATAAAAAAGATTGGGATTTAATATGAAACGATGAGAATTAGAGGAGGAGAAAGCAGGTGCATTGAGGATCGGAAAGATTAACTGAAGAAGAGATGATCAGGAAGGCTAGACATTAATGTATGTGAAGTGATGCTGTGAAGGACCAGTGTGAGGGAAGATGCTGTGAAGGATGCAGTGTGAGGGAAGAGGCAGGACGGAGACCTGTTATGTACAAACACTGCGTGCACTATTGCATTTCAGTTTCTCATAACAGTCCTGCTTATTTGATTCTTATAACAATCCTGCTGGAAAGACACTGACTTTGCTTTTAATACAAGAGGCCCAGAGATGTCACATGACTCCATTAAGCTCACACAGCATGCGTGACTCATTGGTTTCAGGACTCATTTATGTTTTTCTCTGCCATGCTGGCCCGGGGGGAAACCAATCACAATAACACCGGGATGGATCCGTGGGAACTACCAAAGAAGAACACAAAGATTTTTGTTTGATATATAAAATGGTGCTAGAAAGAATCATTTATGTCCCATTTATGCCTAATTGCCACATAGCACGATAATTATTATGATTAAGTGTCTGACAGATGAGTTGGCTGTACATTTTATTTGGCCCAAAGAGCGTAGCACATATGGGCTTCATCTCCGTCATTTCTTGCCCACGCAGCATGATCATTTGTTGGTAACTTCAACAAATTACAAGCAACGTTGGTCAGCGGTTTCAGGCCACCACCTGTAGTCCAGACATCAAACAACGTAGGGTCACATGGAGCCTTTGCATTAATGCCCACAGAACAAGAATCCATGAATTTCCTAAATATCCTTCCCTGCCACGTGTAGGTGTGATTAAGGAAACAAATACAGCTTTAAAGAAAGTGACTACAGCCCCTGCTTTGGTGACTGAGTTTGCTGAGATTGGTTTTAGATTTTGTAGTTAGGATGCTTGGTTAGGCCCACGGTGAGCAAGCACATCATCTGGGTGGTTCCTGGGAGAGAAGCGAGGCTGCCTAACTTTGCAAAGGTTGGGGGCAGAGAGTTGCTGCCACCCTGATGAATCAGGGAGTGGCGGGTTAGGATTTAGAAAACCTGGTTTTACATAAGGGGCTTTAGATACATGCGGAGAGAGACCAGTAGAATAGCGGGAGGGTTTATGGGGGACAGTGGTGGGGAAAAGAACAGGGAGCCACAAGGAAGGAAAGAGCTCAGATAATCGTATGTCAGTATGTGAAGATATTACTACCGATGTCATTGACATGCATGGGGAGGCCGGAAGGGGTCGCAGGGTGGGGTGCAGAAGGAAATACACCCAAAGCTGGGTGCATATATACCACACCAAACCTCATTTTGGTTTATAATTATAATGCATTAACAAGAGTATATTAAAAAAAAAAAAACACCTGGCTTTGCCATTATTTGTTGCAAAACTTTAACTCATGTTTCATTTTTTTTCTCATCCCCCAAATGCAGATGATAATATTTACTTGGTTGGCATGTCTTAGGTTCCAAAAGAAAACTCTGACAGAAATTTAGAGCGCAGGTCCCCTCATTTGGAGGTGGTCTGAGGTGTCTTCCTTACACGGTGAATTGATGAACCGGTCGCAGCTGGTGGGCAGTGCCACCAGGGCTCTCTGGTAGTTATCCACTGCTCTGTAGCAAATTGCTCCCAGATGAAGTGGCTTCATACAACAGCAAAACTCACATTTTCTGTATATCTGGAATTTGGGAGTGGTTTGTCTGCATGAGCGATCTAGGAACCTCTCCTAAGGGTTTATATATTCAAGATGGCAGCCAGGATGTCCATCTTCTGAAGACCTCAGGGCGGGAGATCTACTTGCAAAGTGGCTCAGCCACACGGCTGGCGAGTTGGTACCGGCTGTTGGCAGAGACCTCAGTTCCTTGCTGTGAAGGCTTCTCTGCCAGTGCTCTAGGGATCTTGTTACCTCATGACTGGCTTTGCCCCGCAGAGTTGACCCCAAAGAGAAATAGCCTGTTTATAACCCAGCCCTACGGGTCCCATAACAACACTCTTGCCATATTCTGGCCATTTGAAGAGAGATACTTGGTATGGTGCACATCTGAGGGGAGGAGAAGAATCAGGCGCTATCTTTTGAAAGAAGGAAATTTAAAGAATTTAATTAACTTGCTAAGTTAATTAATTAACTTGCTAAGCTGCTGAGGCTGGCCTCTTACCTTCAGTCCTCCTATCTCTTCCTTCCAAATCCTGGGATCACAGCTATGAGCCATTTCACCTGGCTAGATTTGAACATTTCTTACTTTTTTTTTTAACTAATTAAATTTTCAACTGATTTTTCTTCTTTTGTGCTTTTATTGGTACATTACAGTTTCACGTCATAACACACATCACGTTGACATTGACATAATGCACAGGCTCTTGGAGAACTGAACATCTTAGAGCTGCTGTACACTCTGAAACTCATGGAACCACTTCAGGGAATTTCCCTTCCCCTTGGGAGTGGAAGAAGCTGGGCTATCTACCAAATTCCCATTGGTTTCGGTGGAAGATTCTGAGCGGTACCCTGCACACTTGAATGAGTGAAACTATGAGAAGGAGATGGACAGGAGACACCACCTGAGGATGCGGGATGCTGGAGGGCTCTACTGACCACTGAGCCATCCTGGCCTGATTCCTGCCCACCAGCAAAGCCCCTGGAGCCCAGGCCACTGCAGGCCACTGCGGGATCCAATCACAGTTGATGCAGAGAAGCTGAGTCCCTTCCTCACAACTTCTGCTTACTGTGACCAGAAACCCCTGCCTTTTCTCGCCTTCATATTCTTCAGCAGAAAACACAGCCAAGGATTTTGCTCTATTTCCTAAACCCCCTCCTGGCTTGAACTAACTAATGACTTCCAAATGCCACATAAATGGGAGGTACTTATGGACACATCCACTCGTGTCCACAAAGACAAATAGTTTCCCTCTCTGCTGTGCTATTTCTGGTGCTCACCTTCATTTATGATGCCATGTTTATGTAATTACACTGCTGTGGTGGTGGATCACGATTTCAAAATACAGTCATAATCACCATCGAAGGAACTGGGAGAGAAGATGAGAGACAAGACCCGGTGATGGAAAGGTCCTTGTGAGCGAGCTGTCGCCGGCTCCAACACTCAGACCATGGATGCTCGGCCTCTGGACATGTGTGCACGTGTGTGTGTGTGTGTGTGTGTGTGTGTGTGTGTGGCATGTGTGTGCGTATGCATATGGATGTGCATTTATGCTTTTCTTCTCTTGCAAATCTGGGCCCCGGACTAGGGTGTGGATGCCACGTGGAGGGACTTATTACTTAGAGATCACTCTCCTCGCACGATTGGGATTTTCTGTTTAATTTTTTGTTGACTCAATGCATCCTGCCAGCGGACCTTGGCTGCAGAATATGTTTTTTAGGACCCGTGTAGCACCCTTTCCCCTCCTCAGCAGTAAGGACACCTTATGTGCTACCCTTTCCCAGTAGCAGTTTTAAAAGCTGTTGTTCTACGCTTGAAAATAATCTTTTGCGTCCAGAACCCACCTGGCCCCCATTACTCCTGTCCATATCCTTCTACCATGCTTTATCCGTTTGCAGCATTCTTCCACCCCCATCTTTGACTGAGAGGCCTTGACAGTCCAGTAGCATCCTATTTTCTCTGCTGGGAACCTTGCCAGCTCAAAGCCCAAGGGTCTGGGTCGCTTTGTTTTGGGGATGCTGTACCTCCTGCTTGCTATTTTCTTGCAAACCTATTGAAATAGTCCTTCCACAGTGCCTGGAAAGCCAACTTCTTTTCTTTTTCATTTCTGGTTTGGGGTGTGATGAAGGTACCATCGACTTTGCCAGATCTTAATACCTTGAGGCAGTTGTGCATCCAATTTGAAGGCAGCCTTTTTTCTTCCAGAAAGTTCCCCCGGGGCCATTGCTCATAAAATCCTACTTTAAATAACATCTTTGGACATATTGATGAAAATATTCCTTTGGTGTATTGCTATTTGCCAGGTCAGGGAAGATGACTTCAGGGGAAAGGGAGGGTGTATTTTGAATTATAATCCAAAATATTCATTCATTACTTTGGGCTGAAAGCTCTATCAACTCTTAGGAACTCACAGATTTTTTTTAATCTACTTTTTGTTTTGTTTTGTGTTGGTACTAGAGGTTGAACTGAGGGGCATTCTACCTCTGACTTAGATCCCCAGCCTGATTATTGTTTGTTATTACTTATTTTATTTTTATGACTTCTATTATTATTTTTTTAAACAGGATCTAGTGAGAGCAATCTCACTAAGTTGCTAAGGCTGGCTTCAAACCTGTGATCCTTCTGTCTCAGCCTCCCAAATACTGAGATTACAGGGAGCGTGGCCACATGCCCAGTTATCATTTACCTTCTACTCTCTTATCCTGTCTGTGCCTGGCTGTGGTGCTCTTGTGTGAGTTGTGGGCAGGAGGGAGAATATGCACGGAAAGGGGATTGTTAGGGGAATGTGCACAAAGTCCAGTCTCTTTGTTTCTTCATTAAAGCGTCGTACATACTAGTCTCTGAGCATCTCAACAGATAGGATTGCCACTCTGAGAGCTTCTTTGGGGTTGACAAGGAAGGGCACTTGGAAATGTCATCTTCAGCCATCTTCTATCCTGTCAGCTTTAAAAACTCATTTCTCTGACTTTATAGTTTTCAAAATATTTTTAAGGATCACTGGAGAGAGACTTTTAAGATCAGTCGAGGACCAGGCGTGGTGGCGCACGCTTGTAATCCCCACGCTTGGGAGGCGGAGACAGGAGGATCGCACAGGTTTGAAGCCAGCCGTGCTGGCTTAAGAGACCCTGGTTCCAAATTAAAAAAATAAGTATAAAATAGGTCTGAGAGTGTAGCCTGGAGGGTTTCCAGGAACCCCGGTACCACCAAGAAAAAAAAAAATCACTTGAGGAAGGTGATATGTTTGTGTTGTCTCTGAGATTCATAGCTGATTTCAAAGCTTGAACATAGATTAATTTCAAGAAATATTTTCAATTTATTGAGTCAGCAAAAATAATAAGCAATTGCTTCTTTTAAAATAAATCTTGAAACATTAAAATGGATTCCTTTTCTTGGGCATGGTGGGGCACGCTTGTAACCCCAGTGCTTCGGAGGCTGAGACAGGAGAACAGGGAGGAGACAGGCCTCATGGGTTCGAGGCCAGCTTCAGCAATGTAGCAAGACTCAGCAACCTAGAGACCCCGTTACAAAATTAAAAAATAGTAATGGGGCTGGGGGATAGCTCGGAGGTCGACAGTTCCTGAGCTCAGTCTTGTATGCCTATTCTTTTTACTGACCTAGGCCAAAGGGATCTTCTTTCATTAGGAATTCGTTCCCCTTACTCTGCCCTCCTCCTCCTGTACCGGCTCACTTGTGAATCTCACCCTGTTTAAGTGCTGGCTCAGGCTCTCCTGTTCTTCTACCACCGAACGATTTCCCTTGTCTGTGGAAAGTCCACATATCCTAATAAATTAATGGCTCAGGACTGCTGCGGTAGAGGTGTGGGGTGGAATCCGGGGAAGTGTAGCAAATTATTTTTATTTCCTCCTCCCTGTTAAGCAGTGGCTGTTATTCCGTTATCTATGTTTTGAATCTAGCTGTTTGATCCTCGAAGTCTAGAGTGGCTTCCGCCCACAGTTTTATGGCGTTAGCGGTGCCAGTGGCAGCTATAAATTCCTCCAGTTGAGCCACATCCTGAAAATATATTTGACTATATTTTCCCCCTGTACACCTAGAAATTGTGGCCTGCAGTGATATTGCTTCCACATACATTTCTCTTTCCCCTCCTGACAAGCCCACCATTTCTGTGTAGACGGCAAATTCATCGCCTCTTCTCCCGCACCATGCTGACCCAGTTGTTTCTTCTCAGCTAATGAAGCGTTACAGCCGGCTTTTTACCAGGAAGTCTGCAAGAGCCAGCCTTTTTTTTTTTTTTAAATCTGGTGAGACTTCTAGAAGCAACTCAAAAGAAGAGTGTTATGATCAGAAATCTTGACGTTCTCAGATAGTGTTTCCATCTGGGCCCAAGGAGACCAGCTCAGTGTCTTTGTGCCTCTTTGTGACAATGTGGCTGATGTATTCTTTACACAACTCGGCCTTGTCAGGGTCAGGCAAGGGCTCCAAATGATGGTGCGTTTCTATCTGCTCCCTAACCAAACGCTTCTGTCTGTCTGGATTGAAGCCAGGAGAGGCAGAGACGAGAAGAGACAGAAGGGAGACTAGAAGGGGTAGGCAAAGGGGATGGGTTATATGTGCTCACACCTGGAGCAGGAACAGGTGGAGGTTACGGTGATGTGATCCATTTTCCTGCAGCTGCATCAGACTCTTCCTGCTGCTCACTTGCTTTATCCTAACTTTGGCTTCCTCAGGACTGCTCACGGTCTTCCTGTGATGCATCATTTCAGCATGTTCTTATCCATGTCCTGTTTTCAATATCCATGAAAGAGAGGCTTATGGGCAGAAATTGTCTTTTTTTTTTTTTTTTTGCGATACTGGGGACTGAACCTGTAATGTTGAAATTGGGTTGGGGGGGTGGTGGCGAAGGAGGTGAACGCCAGTCAGCTTATTAAAGACCCCTTTATTCAAATACTGGCACCTTCAGGCAATATCTGCTGACCGTGGGGGAAGGGATCAATGAGCCATGTGGTCCGCAGAGTCAAGGCGCAGAGAGGAAGTATGTATATATTTATAGCGGGAGCCTGAGGGTGGGCCTAGGAGTGTGGGAATGCCGATTCTCTCACAATATACAGATATCTCCTGGCATCTGGAGTGTGTCTCGCAATGTCTGGAGTCTTGTGATATCTACACTCTGGCTTTTGGGGTTCCGCCCCCTGTCCTTGCTGTGGAGTCCCATGGGGGAGGGGAGGGAGCCAACCTATCAGAACCCTTGGGTATTCTACCTCCAAGATACACCCCCATCCCTATTTTTTATTCTTTATTTTGAAACAGGGTCTCACTGAGTTGCAAAGGGCCTCACTGACTACTGAGGCTGCCTGTGAACTGCGATCCTCCTGTCTCAGCCTCCCAAACACTGGGATTACAAGTGTGTGCCGCCATGATTTGTCTTTTCACCTGTAACCACCTCAGAGGTCATGGGCCATGTGAGTTCAGCTTTTTTCCTTTCTTCCTGGGTTTGCACCCCTGCATGTGGCCAAAATGACCAGGTTACACAGTAAAAAATGTCCTGGGAATAAACTCATGTTCTGCAGAGCCTGTAGGCAGGCTTGTATTGGGGAATAGTAAATGACTGCCAATTCTACCTTGGGGTCTCTTACACAGCAGACACGCAGTATTCATGCTTGTAATTAGTTGTGTACCCTACATGCACAGAAGGCAAAAGAGCTCACAGACAAAGGGATCCTGCACTAGGCTGTTGTAGGATGCTGGTTGTCAATACTTTTGGCTCAAAGGAAAAGCCTTCTGTGTTAAAATCCACAGCAGGAAGCCACTGTAACTACAAACAAAAACCTTCTCAAGAGCGGATTTAACTTGAGGAAACATATATAAACAACCATTTACGCCCTCAGAAAACAAACAAAAGATCAAAGTTGGACTAATGGAACAAAGATTCTTTTTCCTACTTTTTCTTCTGCTGGAGAGAAGTCACCCCGGGACTGGAGATTTCAATATTCTAGTGTTTCTCATCTATGAATGCAAATACACAGGATCCAAAGTCAGCTGGAATTTCACCTTTAGTCTTCAACAGCTATTCTGCAGGAAGCTTTAGCGCCAAGGTTTCTGCTACTTCTTAGGTGAGGGGTGGAGGGGTGGCCGCTAGTGTCCTGTTGACTTTTTCTGACACTTGGGTCCAGCCATCTGGGATCTCATCACACACACACTCGAGTATGAATCTTCCAGGAGTGTTTTTTCCTCTTTCAAATCATTGCTTCTCAACTCTCCCTCCCAGGTTCCTCCAGATGGTCCCAGGTCCTCTATTTCTCTTTCTTGTTTTTCTTTAGCAAAGCAATTAGACTGTCTGTCTCTCTGCCTCTCTCTCTGTTTCTCTCTCTGTTTCTCTGTCTGTCTCAGTCTTTCTCTCTCTCTGTCTCTGTCTCTCTCTCTCTGTGTCTCTCTCTCTAGATTTCTTCTCCCCAGTTTGCACTCCTAAATCTTTCAAAAACAACTAAACAAAACGGAGGGACTTGCAACAATAGTCTCTATGCCAAGCAGCACGATAAACAAATAAGGTCTATCAAACTTTATAAAACCCTGAAAATGTGTGAGATTAAAAATACCATACTCTTTTGTCCATCAGAAAATGGGAGTACCAAGTTAAGAGAGGAGGTTGCAGTCAGCAGCTTGAATGCCAGTGTGAAAGCTGGATTGATTCCAGTAGATTTCAGGGCCACCATGGGCGTTACATACCTGAATGTCACAGGGGTTGTTTTTTTTTTTTCTTTCTTTCTTTCAACTGTCGACACATCCTTGCTAGACCAAGTGAATCTGCATTGGTTAGATCTGGTTTTGGTTGACTGGCCACTAATAGAGAGTGTTTAATCATGAACCACTATCAAATGTTAGAAAAAGGTAGAATGGAATTTTGGTACTTTGCATGGAACTGTTCTGTAACTTGGCTTTGGTAGTTGCAAATATTCATGCACATGATAAAAAAAAGGCACATCGGTAAATATACACATACAGGTGAAATATGATTTAGTGTGGTGTATTAAATCAATGTCAGTTTCCTGGTTCTGATAGTATTCTATAGGTATATGTTGCCATTGGGGAAACTAAGTTAAGAATTTACAGAGTATTTTATTTCTTCCTTATTTCTTACAACATTTAATGTCTCTACAATCATCTTAAAAATAATTTAAAAAGAAAGTAACCTCTGTGCTGCACAGAGGACCTCAGCCAGTGGCTAGTGTCAGTCCAGCTGTCTCCTACTTCCCAGAGGAGCCCAACTAGGTCCACTTGCCTCTAGACCTGTGCATGCTGTCTCCAGGTGATGCTCCCACCTGTTAACCTCTACTTTATCTTTATCCCTCCTAAGGCAGGAGGCCACTTGTCCATCACTAAAAGCTTCCCAAAAGCATGAGGTATTGTTGTTCTTCCTCCTCCTCCTCCTCCTCCTCCTTCTCCTCCTCCTCTTCCTCTTCCTCTTCCTCCTCCTCCTCTTCCTCCTCCTCCTCCTCCTCCTCTTCTTCCTCCTCCTGTTCCTCCTCCTCCTCCTCTTCTTCCTCCTCCTCCTCTTCCTCCTCCTCCTCCTCCTCTTTGTTTTTCTTTTTTGGCACTGGGGATGGAGCTACACCCCCAGCCCTTTTTTTTTATTCTTCATTTTGAAACAGGATCTCACTAAGTTGCAGAGGGCCTCACTTAAGTATCTGAGGTTGGCTGTGAACCTCAATCCTCTTGTCTCAGCCTCCCAAGTACTGGGTAATCTGAAGCGTGCACGTGATTTGTCTTTCTGAAGTCATGCAAGAGTTTAGCCCCTAAAGCCATGTTAATGGTATAAATAGAGTAAAAATAGCCCATTGATTATGTTGAGAGGAGTGTGACTAGAATGACATTGTGATTCAGACAAAACTCCCATGATGCGCTCCTGGTGCCTTATGAGAGAAGGGAGTGAGATATTCAGACATACATGTCTCTTACCTGGGCTCTTACCATGTGTTCCTGTGTTGCCCCAAGACTCTGCCAGCAGGAATACTGTCACTAGACCTTGCACCTTTAGCACTGTGAACCAAAATAAACATCTTTGTGTGTGTGTGTGTGTGTGTGTGTGTGTGTGTGTGTGTGTGGTACTGGGGATGGAACCCTTCTACCTCTGGGATATAATCCCAGACATACATATATATATTTTATTTGGAAACAGGGTATCTTAAGCCAGAGAGGTTGGCTTCGAACCTGTGTGATCCTCCTGTCTCTGCCTCCCAAGCATGGGGATTACAAGTGTGCACCACCACACCCGGCTAAACATCTTTTTTTAAAAATATAGTATCCTGCTCAAAGACTTGTTATAGTATTTAGAAATGGACAAATATTTCTGCTTCCTACTAAAGACTCTCCAATAGATGGTTTTATTCTTCTATAATTCTCTTTTACTGTAATTATTTTATCACAATTGTATTACATGACCAAATGACCATGCCTGATGACAAAGGATGAAAAAAAATGGAATGCAATGACAAATACATTAACAGTTGAATTCCTAATTTATAACTAATAGATCCTTTCTCCCTACTTAAAGTTGCCAATGTAAACAGACACAAAGAATAGTGAGGAAAATAATTACTGTATAAAATGGATTGATCATGTTCAGAGCAATTAATGAACACCTTTACAGTGGAAAATAAAAAATAATATCTTTGTTTACTTTCCAAAACAGAATGAAGACTTCTGAGGTCAGGGCTAAGCACTGTTACTCTGAGTTACTATGGAGAGACAAAACTTGGCCATTGTTGTGTAGAAAAGTTCAAGAATTTCTTTTTCCACTTGTTGCTCAGAATAGAAGTTAATCATAAAAATAGCTACTTGAGAATAGTGCAACCATACGAACGAAGACCCTTTGGTCTTTCTAATATCTTAGAGGATTCTCTAGGTAGTGAGCTGGATTTTTTTTTATTATGCAAAGCGACAAACCATTTCTTTTGCCATGGTCTTTCCTTTTTGATTTTTGCAAGAACGCTAAGTTTGGAAGTGTGCTTATTCAAAATGTAGTGGAGTTCACTGAGAGGGCCAATCTGCCCTCTCACATGGCTACTCAGAAATCCAACCAAGGCTGGAGAAGAGGAAATAGTGAAGAAAGAATGAAGCCCACGATTGGACTCACACTATATATTACATTTGAGGTAACAGTTGAGTGTCATTTCCATATAGCAAAGATGCTGCCTCTAACTCGCACCCTGGGGAAATTCTAGCAACAAGAAAGATCTCTGGAAAGATGAGACCATGTGCCCTGAGCTACTTGCAAATTATCCACCCAACTTTCTGGAGTTGTTTTCAGTATCATGATGGTGATGATAATTTTGAACTGGGGGTTGAACCCAGGAGTGTTCTACCTCTGAGCTATACCCCTAGCCATTTTTAAAGTTTTTAATTTGGTCTCATTCAGTTGCTGAGTCTCTTCTTGAACCTGTGATCTTCCTGTTCTCAGCCTCCCAAGTACCAGGATTACAGGCGTGTATTACAGGATTCAGTATTAAAGTAATCACAGTCCCTGGCATAGAGAATACATATGCTATTTGTCAACGCTTGTCATCATTGTTACCGTGAACGTTGTTTTGACTATCCAAGTTTGGTAGTGGTGGAAGCATTACTGTACAGCCAGTTGGCTCTCTGTTTGTTGTGATTCTAAGATGCCAGAGTCGGAATGAGATGTCACAGTGGTGAACAGTTATCATTATTGTCTGACTTTTTCAGTGGTATGTGGAGGAACATGCATAGCCTTCATGTTTTCTAAACTGAAAGTAGATAAAACACAACTCTGCTTCCTTTAGGGGTCCCCACCCAAGAAGTTCTTGCTTAGAGTATTAAGGGAATCTCGGTTTCTGGCTATACCAGTCACGCACACTGGCCTAGATTCCTGTCCTTGGTATGTTTTGCGATAGTAAAGTGGCTGATGGTCTATTCCTGCCCTTCAGCAACTCTGAAATGTCTTCCTCACACAGCTGATATAATAGCTGTCTGACTTACAGCAATGGGCCTTGTTTTGCTCAATGTTGAACTCTCTGTCGACATTTCCGACTCTCAAATCTGCAGTGGGTAATGCTGAGTTTGGCCCAGTAGCCAGAGAAATTGCTCTCAACAATTTATACCCAGCCAGAGCAGATGCTACAATTTCATTATTTTGGACCACTATCAGCTCTACCCAGAACCCAACGCCGTTACTATCCCCTGCCAGGTTTGTCTCTATCTCACAGTGTCAAATTGGAGTGGCAGACACAGCTTTATTGATATTGCCTTCTGGAAATTTTGCACTCACCAATATGTTTGATTCTTGGAAACACGATTTAGTTTATTCCAACAAAATCCCATAACATCAAATGTGAGCAGAGGGCTTAAGTTTAGGTTTCCTATTGCTCATTTCTGGTCCACTTGGCCATTGCTAAATGGATCATTCTAAAGAATTAACCATGGACATCCAGATATTTTGACAAACCCAATTGGGTTGTCATACCCACCACACTCTCTGGATGGTCTTATCCAACACCTTTACACTAGTAACCACCCCTAAACTATCAATTCATCCAGTTACATATCAAGCTCAGATTTCAAGCTGAACCCAAACCAGAACACACAGCTGAACTGGCAATGAAAAGAGAGACACAAATGTGCAAAAATCATGAAGATGACCCACCTCTCATCATCAGAGGAATGCACATCTAAATGAGGTGTGATTTTAAACCATTTGTTGGATTGGTAAAAGTGAATTTTAAGCCAGTTAAAACTGTGATTTTAAACCTCATGTTGGACTGGTAAAATTTGTTAGATTGAATGGAAGGATGAAGATAATAACTCTCCGTTCTCACTCTGTTCCCTGAACAGATTTCTAAGCTTTGTTTTTTATTGAGGTAGGTAATTATTTCTATTGCATAGGGTCCAGCCTTTAGAAACCATCAGTGAAGGCAACCCGGGGCCAGCATCCAGCAGCGTGTTCTACAGTGGAGCGTCTGGGTGTATACTTGGCAGACCTTGCAAAAGTGGGCAAGGCAATCCTCTGACACCTCACTCCTTAGCTGCTTTTGGAGGTTTGAACCATGGGCTTATGCTCTGGCTTAACAGAAGGTGTTAGAGGAAGTGGAAATAACATCTAACACCTTTCTGTAGAAAAGGTCCAGTGGGTCAGCATTGGGCTCAGGGGCAGACAAGAGACAGCGAAGACACAGCCCTTGATTCCCAGGACCTCAGAGCTGGGGTGACTAACAGACCAAATAAATCACTAGCAAACCATGGAAGGCGAAGCTTTCTGTTATTTGTTTCATTCAGAACTGGGGATTAAACTCGGGTATTCTACCTTCAAGCTACACCACTAGCCCTATTTTTATTTTTTTTTAATTTTGAAACGGGGCTCACTAAATTGCTTAAGGTGTCACTGAGTGGCCGCGGCTGGCCATGAAGCTATAATCCTTCTGTCTCAACCTCCCAAGTACAAAGGTATTTATCATTGCACCGGGCTTGCTATACCTTAACTTCTAATATGGAAATATCAAGAAACAGAGACACAGATTTGGAATTGAGTGGGAAAATCAAAGGAATCTTCCCAATAAGGGTGGTACTTGTGTGGGATCTTAAGTACAGTTTGTGTAAATTTTCCAGAACAGCAACAAGGCAGGGCAGGATGAGCTCCTGCAGCAGCCTGAACAGAGGGATGGGAAGAGTAGAACATGTCTGGAAAACAGCAAGAGGAGAAGTTTCATTGAGGTGGAGGCCCTGGCAGAGAACAAATGAAAAGCCAGGGCTTCCAGCTGAGCCTCGATTCCGAAAGCCTCCAAAACCAGCAAGAGAAATCTGGAATCTCGGTAGAAGGCTGCAAGCCATCATTTCATCTCCGGGAACATTTATTGACCATCTTCTGCGTGTCCTCAAGACTTTGAAGAAACAGGGATGATAGGATATGGCCCTGCCCTGAAGGAGTTGGCAGGTCACAGCAGATGGTAGATGATGTTAAAGCAGAGTCTTAGAAAGATTAGTTTGGCAGGAAATAGATAAAATATATAGAAGCCGGGCGCACACCTGTAATCCCAGTCCTTGGGAGTCTGAAATGGGAGGATCACAGGTTCGAGGGCAACCTCAGCAACTTAGTGAGACTCTCAAAAACCTAATGAGATCCTGTTTAAAAATAGATAGGTAGATAGATAAGATAAATGGCCTGAATTCAGTTCCTAGTGTACACACACACACACACACACACACACACACACACACACACACACTAAGCAGTCAGAGCCTGAGGCAGAATCTAACCTGAAGAGAAATGTGTTTCTCAGCTTTTTTACCCTAAATTTAGGGTCTGGGGTATTTATCACCCAATGCTTCCAGCTTTGGAGCATCATCTGAATTTTTCAAACAAGACTATAGTGAAGGTTGCTAAATTTTAGCAAGCACCTTTTCTTTTTACTATAAGTATGTCCTGTGCAACATATGTTGTTTATTTGAAATTCAGTTTTCTTGGGCATACTGTATTTTGTCTGGCAGCCCTAGGACAAGTCCTATCCAGCATCGTGTTAGAGTTTCCACGGCGCACTTCCTGTGGTGCAGTCAGCACAGGTTGGTTGCACATGCTGTCTATTCAACAGGAAGTATGTCCAGCTCAGGTGTGTTGGAGTGCATACACATCCCCAGGACTAGATCGAGACTGTCCGTTCCGTAACAGTTACCTGTCACACAAGAAAGTATCTCCTTCCTGCAAATATCCTTATGAAAATGGCTCTTATATAATAAAACTTTTACTGAGTTCTAATACGTTCTAAATAGAATTCTTAGCAATAGGATTTTTTTTTCTTTTCTTATAGTACTGAGGATTAAACCCAGAGCCATTCTACCTATGAGCTACACCCCCAGAGCTTTTAATTTTTTTTGAAACATAGTCTTCCTAGGTTGCTGAAAGCCTCACTATGTTGTTGAGGCTGGCCTTGAAACTGTGATCCCCCTGTCTCAGCCTCCCAAGTTCTGGGATTATAGGCATGCACCACGATGCTTGGCTGCAATAAGATTTTTTTGGTTTTTACTCAAATGTAAAGATCTAAGTCTGTGAAAAATAATCCCTGCCACATTTTCTTATTCCAATCATGTACTTACAAGTCACTTATCTTCTACAATCAATGTACTTCATTGTGTAATGTTTTAATTTCCAGAGTAAAGAGGAGAAAGGAACTGAGTTTTTCAGTTGTATTATTTTGACACCAAATATTCCAGCTTGTTTGTTGTATCCAGTCTCCAGTATCCAGCTCAACCTACTGAGCTCCCCAGCTCCTTGCCAACCATAAAGTAAAGTAAACTAAGCTAATCAAAGTGTCCAGAAAATTGAGGAACAGGTGAAAAATAGAGGATAGTTGTGAGGGCCTTTGATATCACTTTCAATCTCTGTGAGTTGAGTATTTCTTTCCTGCTTCTTTTGCTGCAAGAAAGATTTGACTTAAACTCTTTTGTTAAAGATTCTTGGAAACTTGAATGTATTTCCCTAGCCCTGTGGCTGGTGTGATAAAATCCCACAGTCGCAGAACTGCTAAGAGGGTCATTTGGAGGTATTGGGTTTAGAAGTCCTGGGTTTGGGAGAATTTTAGAAATACACAATAATGGCCCAATGGTATGGTTTAGCTCAGGAAGGTACAAATCATAACAAGAGAATGCATGGAGGATATACAGCCTGAACAGGCAACCCTTGGTGGCCAGCAACAGAAATTTCCTGAAGAAAGCTTGAGTGAAAGGTAGTTTATTTCAGGACTTTGATGATGGTGTTTGTAGGAATTATAACTATGGGAACCAGGAAGCTCTGAATACTTATCTCCATCTCCATCTCCATCTCCATCTCCATCTCCATTTATCATCTTCATCTCCATCTCTATCTTCATCTCCATCTCCATCTATCATCTCCATCTCCATCTCCATCTTCTCTGTCTCCATCTCCATCTCCATCTCCATATCCATCTCCTTATATCATCTTCTGCTCCCTCCACAGTATTCCTACACCCATTCCAAAAAGTAGTGGGCACCTTAGTTTGTTTACATGACTTTCCAATTTCTGCACTTGTGGCTGAATAATTGCAGTACTGGTGTCTAAACTCAGCTCACCATGAGGGAGGCTCTGGAGTGCCTACCTGGAGGCAGGGGAGCATCAGTGGTACATGGGTATGGGCCCATGGCTTCCAGTCTCCTTATTGGGGCTCTGGGCGTGGATTAGGGCAAAGATTTGGACTAGCAGCTAAATTAGGTGACATGATAATTTTGATCTTTTTCTTTGCAAGTTTTCTCTAAATGCTCCTAAGTAGAATAAGTGGTTGCTTTTGGGCCTGATTTTTAATCATAGTTTATATTTTTCATCAAGTTCTATATTCACTGAACAAATCCTTTAGGATGGTTGGTCTTCAATTAAGGGTTTTGTGGTTTAAATTTTCTCTGGACAATATTGGAATGGAAAAACTGCTCCAAAGATCATTTTGAAATACCGTCATTCTTGTCTTAGACTTTTAAGACTCCTTGCGGTCTGTGAACATTCCACATTCAAAGGCAAGCAAAGGAGCACTTGGTGTAGACCAGTTTTAAGTGGAAGAAGAAGAAATCTCTTTACGTTAAACTTGCTAATCAAAGGCTTGAGACTTAACAAAGGATGTTTCTCTGAATAATTGGCTATAGCAATTGAATTTTCTAGAGTTCTTTTTTTTTTTTTGTTATTCTCTCAAGTTTGTGGTGCATTGTTTGAGAATGGAAGTAGACCAGAGGAAGTGGAGATGCCTTTCACAAGCTCCCCATTAAGCTTTTAATTTACACTGGTAATCTATACCAGCTGATGTCTCACATCATTATCTGTAAGATAGGTTAGAGGGAGAAATGGCATTCTATTTTTTGCACCCTCTTCTCCTTGAGATCCTGCATCTTCATTTAAAAGCAATCAGGTGGGCAGGTGAAAGGATTGGAAAAAAGATGGCTTTTAATAGCATTTGAGATCAAGGCTCCGACTTCCTCTTTAAATGCCGGCCCACGCTTCTTTGATGTCTGATGTGGTATTTTCAGTTCTACCTTGTGTGTTTTAAGAATTTTGCACTTTCCGGATTAAAAGTACCTTCAAGAAGGACAGCAGGTTACCTGGAGGTGGCATACAGGGGAGAGAGAAGGCTCTTGGAATCCACCTGGTTCATCCCATCTGTCAGTTACAATACAGCTGGCCTCCATCAGCAGCATGAGTGTCAGCCTACAGGAGTACAGCATAAAGTGGTCACTGTACGGAGCATGTAGAGCAAGAGTGCTGTGTACACACACACACACACACACACACACACACACACACACGCACACACATATGCTGAGTGGTTGTGTGTTTGAATCTATCATTCCTCCTCCTCTTTCCAAGGGGCCTTAGGTTGGGAGATGGTAGACCCTGGAGTCAGGTGGATACACCTAGAAGTCTCTCTACAGACATTAAGCTGGAAGTGGAAGAGGCAGAATCTTAGCACCAAGGTCAGAGTGGCATAAATGCAGACCCATGTGAGTGGAGAACATACAGTGAGGTAGCGGAGGATGGTGCCTGGAGAGAGATGGGGGAGGACCCAGGGAGCTGGCGTTTAAGTGTCGTGCGAGAACACTCTGGGCCAGGGCTGCTCAGCTACGGCGACCTCACTATGCTAGCCCGTGACTCCTGGCAGCCATCAGGATGGTGGGGTGTTCCCTGCAGTGTTAGCTGAGGAGTTGGCAGAGTCCTCTCTGTAGGTGTTGTGGGACCTTCTTCAAGACCGTCCCACCAGGGTTGGTTAGCAAGAAAAACTTCCTAAGATTCTGAGGCCATGGTGGCTATGGTAACTCCTGTGCTGTGGTGACTGTGCAGGCCCATGCCTCGGGAAGATGAGCTGTGGCTTCGGAAGCCATGCTGGTGACAGTGTAGACACCTGTGGTCAAAGGTGAGCCTCTCTCTCTGCTTTGCTCCTCATATCTCAGCCCAGCAGAGGATGCATCCGCCACACAGCTGTGTATCCCTGCCTTAATATCACAGCCACCTTTTGTGTGTATGTGGTACTGGGGATGGAACCCAGGGGCATTGTACCTCCGAGCTACACCCCCCAGCCCTATTATTTTTATTCTTTATTTTTAGAAACGGTTTCACTGAGTTGCAAAGGACCTCACTAAGAAGCTGAGGCTGTCTGTGAACCTTGATCCTCCTGTCTCAGCCTCCCAAATGCTGGGACTACAAGCGTGCGCCATCATGCCTGGCATGGTCATTTTTTTTTTTTTTGAGGTAGTGGGGGCTGAGCTCACGGTCATTCTACCTCTGAGCCCCACCTGCATCCCTTTTTTCATTTTTATTTTGAGATAGGGTCTTACTAAGTTGCTGAGGGCCTCAATAAGTTGCTGAAGCTGGCCTTGAACCTGTGATCCTCCTGTCTTAGCTTTCCAATTGCTGAGATTACAGGCATGCATCACCATGCCCAGTTATCACAGCCACAATTTAAGAAGACAGAAACAGTATAATTTTGTTTGAGTCTTGAGCAGGGCTTCATGTGCTGTGGATCTATGTTAAAATACCTGGCTTCTCACTGCGTGAATGAGATGACTGGTGACCGGCTTATATACTCATCAACTCAGTGACGGGGGCCAAAAATTGATTCTATGAGTTTGACCCCACCCAAAAGAGGATACAGGAGCATTAGGGCAGGCCAAGTCAGAGACATCACGGGAAAGCAAAGGATCAGACAGCAGGAGCAGGACACGTACACCAAGTCCAGAGGACCTGAGGAGGAACCAGGCGAGGAAGCAGAGAGGACCGGTCAGTGCCCAAGTCAGTAAGAGACAAGGCAGTGGGTGAGTGGGTGGTGGAGGAGAGGAAGGAGGCTGTGCTATCAATTGCTACAATAGCCAGGAGTGTAGTTCATTAATTCAGCACACTGTTCAAACATTCATTAAGTGTTTGTTTAACAAATATTTAAGCATTGAATATGTTCCAGGTTCTAAATTTTATGATGTAATACTCACAGGACCCAGACACCAAGATGGTGAGATAAGCATTATGACTTGAAAGAGGGTTATGAGAACATCAAGGAGGGCTCCTAAAGGAGTCCTGGGCCAGGCATGGTTGTATGTGCCTATAGTCCCAGGACTTGGGAGGCTGGGACAAGAGGTTTGAGGCCAGTGTCAGCAACTTAGTGAGATCTTAAAAAAAATGGAGGGTACTGGAGGAATACCTGAAAGGTAGAATACCCCTGGTTTAATCTCTAGTACCAAGAAAACTCATCTTGGAAAAAAAGGAGAACCTTTCTATACATAAAAAGCCAAGCTGAAGCATGAGATTGGATGAGAGCTGGGTAGGAGATGCTTGTTTCAGACAAAGGGAAGTCACATGAAAATTTCCTGTGGAAATGGAGACCATGATACTTTGGGGAAGCTGCATAATGTTCAAACTGGTTGGAGAATAGAGTGCTAGCCTAGTGTGGTGAGGAATGAGGAGTCGGATAGCAGGGCCACACTGTGAGGGCCTCCGAAGTCTTGCTCAGGACTTTGGACTTGGTCCCAGGAGCCATGGAGAGCCACCGTGAGAGTTTTAAGGAAGAGAAATGCAGTCTGAGCTGTGTTGGGAACTGACTTAGAAGGTAGGGATGGAGCTGGAGAGAAGGAGACAGACTGGAGAGAGATTCAGATAGAGTGACAGGGCTGGGTTATTGGCCAAAGAATTAAAGGAGAAGGAGGGAGCAGAGAGAACACGTGTCTAGCCTTACAGATTGGACAATACAGGAGACTGGTTCTCTCTTTACCCACGGGGGGCATTTAGTCAATTATCCATTTGGGGTAGTAAGGGACTTGCGGTTTGGAGGAAGAGCAGTGAGTTTAGTTTGGGTGTGTCTGGTTGGAGGCAGCAGGAGAAACCTCCACTGCTGCACTAAGTTGATGTCTATCTGGAAGGGTGGGTCAGGCTGCTCACAGGACCAAGCACAGCTTATTATTCACCCCTTCCCCACTGTAGATGAGAATCCACACTGGGAAAATAGGGAATTTGGGTTGAAAAATGCCAGAAGAATAAACTTCTAGTTATAACATATATATATATATATATATATATATATATATATATATGAATCAGATTTTGCACCTGAATGCAGAGACAAACAAAAATCCAAATATCTCAAATAATAAAAAGAATTCATGGAATTCCACTTGCACCGAAGGTTCTTGTTTTATGAATTCCTTGACATGTTTCTGAAACAAAGCAATTGCTTTGTTACTGTGTGCTGGGAGAGCTTCCCGCAGGGCATGCCCAGAAAGTGGTGCACATGGCAAAAGATATGCCATCTCCCTGGGCTCTGATTCTCTCCTTGGGTCAGTATTTCACTCTTGTCAGGATATCGCCCAGTGCCTGCCTATCTTAAACCCCAGAAGACAGCCGTCTGTTGAGCTATGGAATGTTTTCAGCCAGAAGTCATGCATGGTTATTCTAGCCAGGGCATGCTGTTGCTTGTAGAGTTTCTCATAGGAGGGGGAGGCCCAGCGTATGTTCTGAATTAGAGGCCCTCATCTGCCTATGGCACATTGCAGCATGGGCTGGTGAAAATTCACTCCTGGGTGATGCTTCAACTGTTTGGAATGCTAATTTTTTAGATTCATTCTCCATTCCCATTCAGTCTTTGAATGCAGAAGGGTGTGTGTGTGTGTGTGTGTGTGTGTGTGTGTGTGTGTATGTGTGTGTGTGTTTTGCATTATTTCACACCAAAAGCATCATGCACTTTCTTTTTTCTTTTGGTGCACTGTAATCATGAATCATGATGAAGTGCATGGTGACGGAGGCATACAGGCACAGAACATTCAATGAGCCTCCCCCTGGCTTTTACCCCACTCTCTCCCCCACCCCGTGCATGATACTGAGATTGATATTGATAAATTTCTGTGTGTGTATCGTGTCCGTTGAAGTTTTTCCTTCACCCAGTCTCCCGCCCCCCTCCTGCCTCCTTTCCTAGGCCCCTCCACCACTCTACTGGGGTTTCTCCTTCCTCCTGTGTCTGGAGTCCCTCCTGTGTCCCAGTTTCTCCCTAGCTTCTACATATGAGAGAAAGTATTCAAACTTTCATTTTGTGTGACTTACTAATCTCACTTAGCATCATATTCATTTCCATCAATTTCTCTGCAAATGACATAATTTTGTTCTTTTTATCAGGAATGTTTTCTTTGTCTAGAAACAAAAAACATTTGTAGAGATGATACGGTTTGGATAAATGGCCCCCAAAGCCCATGTGTTAAATGTCCCCAAAGGCCCATGTGTTGTCTGTGGCACTCTCTGCAGGAACCTTTAAGAGGTGAGGCCTAGTAAGAGTAAGTAAGGCTACTGGAAGAATGTCCTTGAAGGGGATATTGGGAGCCCTTTACTCCCTGGCCACCTGTGGTAGGAAGCTTCCTCTGCCATGCACATAGTGCGCTCCCCCACAATAGGGCCATATGACCATAGACTGAAAGCTTCAAAGCTGTGAACCCAAACAAACCTTTTCTTTTTAAAGTTATCTTGGGTGTTTTGTTATAGTAACAAAAAGCTGACTAACACAGGAGAATACACTTTACATTTTATGAAGGATGTTTTTTATTCTTTAAAGGGTAGATTGTAGCATGTTTGTCATTTTAAACTTTTGAAGAGGGAACTGTTTTGAATTTAACCTAGTATTAGTGAAGTCTGCTAGGAAGTAATTCTGCTTAACAGCTTCCAGTTGGATAAAAGCTCTAGCTTCAAGGGAAAAGAGTTCAAAGTAAATGGGGGGAGGGTATCTTAGGGGAGAAATGCTTTGCAGAGGCAGAGTAGTTAGGTGGGTTTGTGCCACAGGTGCTGAGAAATTATCATCCTTCCCTCTTGCTCTGCATAAAGCAGGGCTCTGTTCCTGAGCTGGGAGGCATGGAGCACTGTGGCAGTGAGCTGGTTAGAGAACCTAGCATGCTCACGCGGTGGGTAAGTCCATAGACAGCAAGAATTTCCTTTTTGAGAATAATTGAAGTTTGCTGTAGTAGAAAAGCATTTAACTTTTGATGGGGCTAACAATCCTGGAAGGTTTTAAGTACAAGAGATTGAGACAAAGCTGTCCGCAATCCTAGAGACGGAATAGAGCTGGAATAAGTAGTTATCGACCGAAATCCTTCAAAGGCACTTCATCACCTTTTGGATAAAGCCCAACTTTCTGAAGACGAAACATTAAGCTTTTATGATTTGGCCCCAGTTACAAAGCTAGCATTATTATTATTATTATTATTATTATTATTACTATTAATGTTATTCTTAGTCTTATTCTTATTCCATCCTGTCCATCTCTAATACTTTGTATGGTGCCATTCTTCTCAATGTTGATATATATATATATATATATCAACATATATATATATCAACATATATATATATATAAACAAAGGAAGCTCTTTTATGGTAACTATGAAAACATGGCTAATTTCTAATTTTTTATTGGGCCATTGTATTTATATGTGATAGTGAAATTCATAATGATACGTTTATGCGTGTGTGTGTGTGTGTGTGTGTGTGTGTGTGTATAGCATATAACACCATTTGTTCTGTTTCCTTTCCAAAAACTCCCCTGTCCCTCCACACCTCCCTCTCCTAGTTTCCTTCCACTACCTGACTGGCCTCTCTCCTAAATTTCTCTCTAGCTTTCACTTATGAAAGAAATCAGGCGGACCTTGGTTTTCTGAGTCTGCAGATCTCACTTAGCATGATGTTCTGACGTTCTATCCATTTTTCTGCAAGTGACATCACTTTTTTCTTGTTTGTGGTTGAATTAAACTATGGTATATATCTACTGCAGTTTCTTTATCCATTCATCTGTGGATGGAGACCAGCATTTACACTGAGCTTTTAAAATAAAGCATACAATTTTTAAAGAAAAATGTCATTAAGTAAAAGACATTATTCTCTGCATTTCAGTTCTGACATAAAACCAAATTTGATTCCTTCTGAAAATGTGATGCATACCTTTATGAAAGAAGTACAAGTTAGTTATAAATGACCTTGCTGTTGTTTCAAGGCCACATGGTCATTTGGTGATAAGACATACCTTTGTTTCCTTATCTATAAAATAGACATTATAATTTGCTGTAATGCAGGTATGGCTGTTGGAAGAATACAAGGAAATCATGCTTATGAAGGATTAGCCACAGTATTTGGCACGTAGTTGATGCTAAGTAAATGGTGGCCACTGAGTTTATCTAAGGTATTGGATTGACCCCTTACTATAAGTGATGTTTCTAGACAGCGATGATGTTCCTGTAAATGATGTTTCATGAGCTCACAATGCTCCAACTTTTTTCTCTACTGCTCCATACTTCACTTATATGATGATATTCATGCCCACACGTGTGTGTTTATGCATGTGTCTTCTTTGTACAGTATGGACTGGACCTTACAGAGGTCAAGTTTCCATAAGCTTTCTCCTTGTGATACACATTTTCATTAAAATTCTGTTGACCTTCCGGCACAGCTCAAAGCATCACTTTTGTATTATTGACACCTCCAAGCATATCTGCTCAAAACTATGCTTAGAAGGCTGAAGAATTTGGGGGTGTGTATATAATGCTATATAGTTCTAAATAATAAAAGGTAGCTTTTTATGCTTTTATTGGTGCATTATAGTCTCACATCACAACGTAAATCATGTTGACAATGGTATACATGCACGTTGTACTTGGTGCCCCCTTCCCATTACCCTCCCTCCCAAGTACCCAGATGGACAATGGTATAATAATCTGTATACACATAGTTTATGGCAGTATTTCCATTAATAAACTTCAGTCTCTTTCTTCCCCTGCCATTCATCTATGGCTCCACTGAGGTTTCTCCTCCTTTATCTGCAGACCCTTTGGTATCCCAAATCTCCCTACATTGTGCACATTATAGAAAACATATGACCCTTCACTTTCTGTGCTTGGCTGATCTCACTTAACATAATGTTCTTCAGGTCTTTCCATCTTCTTGCAAATGATGTAATTTTGTTCTTCTTTATTGCTGAATAGAATTATATTGTGTGTATTTCCCATGATTTTGTAATCCACTCATCTATTGATGGACACCTTGGTTGGTTCCATAATTTGGCTATTGTGAATTGTGCTGTGTGAACTTATATTACTGTATGCTTATATTACTTATATAAGTATGCTTATATTACTGTAGTTCTCTGGTTTCAGCCCCTTTGGAAAGATACTCAGTAGTGGTATAGCCAGATCATATGGTGGATCCATTTCCAGTTTTCTAAGAAATCTCCACACTGATCTCCATAGTGGCTAGACTAATTTGCACTCCCACCAACAATGTAGAAGAGTTTCTATTTCCACACATCCTCATCAATATTTATTGTTATTTGACTTCCTTATGATTGCTATTCTGATTGGAGCTAGATGGAATCTCAGTGTAGTTTTGATTTGCATCTCCCTTATTGCCAATGATGTTGGACAATTTTTCATGCGTCTATTGGCCATTTGTATCTCTTCTTTTGTGAAATGTCTATTCAATTCAGTTGCCCACTTATTGATTGAGTTATTTGTTTTTCTAATGTAAGGTCTTTTAAGTTCTTTGTATATTCTGGATATTAGCCCTCTATCAGAGGGATAGCCAGGCATGATCTTATCCCATTTTGTAGGCTTACTTTAAAATTTTTTTTGGTGGTACTGGGGTTCCTGGAAACCCTTCTACCTCCGGGCTACACTCCCAGACCTATTTTTTTTTATACTTTTTTATTTGGAAACAGGGTCTCTTAAGCCAGCGCAGCTGGTTCAAACCTGTTCGATCCTCCTGTCTCCGCATTCCAAGTGCGGGGATTACAAGCGTGCGCCACCACAACCGGCTTGTAGGCTTACTTTTTTGACACTTGATAATTTTCTTTGATGAGCAGAAACTTTTAGTTTGATGCCATCAATTTTTAATTATTATTTTAATTTCTTTAGCTTTAGAAGTCTTGTTGAAGATGTTACTACTGTGCCTATATGTTGGAATGTTGAATCTACTCCTCTAATAGCTTTACATTCTTTGATCTAACTTCCAGGTTTTCAATCCATCTAGAGTTGATTCCTGTTTAGGGTGAAAGATAAGGATTTAGTTACGTTTTTTTTTAAACAAATGATACCCAATTTTCCCAGAACCATTTGTTGAAAAGGATTCTTTTAAGGCTTTGGCCTTAAACTGTTTCTGTTTTTTTAGGTCCTTGAGATGTGTCATTAGGTTATTTGGCAACTTTCTGTTCTTCTTATGTGGGTACTCAGTACTCTAAATTTTCCTTTTAGCACCACCTTCAAAGTGACCCATAGATTTTGGTATGTCATGTCTCTATTTTCATTTAATTTCAGAATTTTTTATTTCTTCTTTTATTCCTGTTCTAATCCACTCCTCATTCAAGATACTCCTCATTGTATCAGTCAGTCTTTATATATTTATGTAATTTCTTTTGGTTTTTCTATTGTTGATTTCTTTTATTCTGTTATGATCTGAAAAAATGCAGGGAGTTAAATTACATCTTTTGAATGTAAAGCCGGTGCTTGATTTGTGGCCCAGGATGTGGTCTGTTTTAGAGAAGGTTCCATGGGCAGATGAGAAGAACGTGTACTCAGCTATTGCTGGTTGAAATATTCTGTATACATCTATTAGGTCCATTTGGTTTATTGTTGTCTTTAGGTCTGAAGAATCTTTGCTAATCTTTGCCTTGAAGATCAATCTAGTGGCACGAGTCATATGTGGAAGTGTCAACTGTATTTGGGAAAACCAAATATTTGGGTCTATTTGAGATCTGATGTCCTAAAGAATTTGTTTTACTAATGTGTGTACACCCATATTTGGGGTATAAATGTTTACTGTCATTATATCTTCATGTTAGATTGTTCCTTTCATTAATAAGAATTGCCCTGCTTTGTCTCTTCTTATGTGTTTTTGCTTAAGGTCTGTTTTATTAGATATCCGCCTTGATACCCCTACATGTTTATGGTCTATTTTTTCGCATGTTTGCATGGTATATATTTTTTTTATCCTTTTGCCTTTAGCCTATGGATATATTTGGTAGTAAGGTGAGCTTCTTTCAAGAAGCAAATAGTTGGATTATGTTTTTTAATCTACATTGCCAGTCTATGTCTTTTCATTGGGGAGGCAAGCCCTTTGACATTCAGTGTTATTTTTGAAATAAGATTTTTGTTTCCTATCATTTTGTGTTTTATATTTTGTTTGATGTAGTATTACTTCTCTTTTGCTTAGTTGCCCACCTGATAAAATTCACCTTTTCTCTATTTCCGAAATTTGCTTCTTTTTTCTTCTTTATGATTTATTTAAAAAGTATTTTCTCTAATGCTGGCTTGGTAGTAATAAATGCTTTAAGTTTCTGCTTATTTTGGAACATTTTTATTTCTCTGTCAATTTTGAATGATATCTTTGCTAGATATGGCAGTTTTGGTTGAAATTTTTTTTCTTCTAGGATCTGCAGTACTTTATACCATTAACTTCTGGTGTTCATGACTTAGGTTGTAAAGTCTGGAGTGATCTTAATTGTTTTTCTCCTGAATATCACCCATTCTTTGTCCTCAATGCTTTTAAGATTCTCTTTTTGGACTCTGTGTTAGTCATTTTGATTATTACATGGATGGGGAGGTCCTTCTTTGATCTTGTCTTGATGGTGTTCTGTATTTCTCTGGTACATGGATGTGCAACATTTTTTCATATTTAGAAAATTCTCTGAAATTATTTCTCTGAAGAGATTATGGATACCCTTGGTCTGTGCCCCTATCCTTTCTTCAGTGCTTTTTATCAGTAAGATAGGATGTTTCATATTGTTCTATAATGTTGGATGTTTAGGTTTTGTTGTTGTAATGTCTTCTGTATACAATTGGCTGTACTTTTGGTTTTGAATGAATTGTCTTCTAAGAGAGATGTTCTGTTTTCCATTTCATCTAGCCTGCCAGAGTTGGTTTCTATTGCTGTCTTCAGTTCATTTATTGACTTCTTCATTCATTCATGGCCTCTTTCTGGTTCTCTCTTAAAGTCTCAGTTTTCTCTTTCATTTTCTGTACATTTATTGTGAGGCCTTTCATCTGTCAAGATCAGAATTCTCCTTCTTTCATTTCTTGTAGATCAATATTGTTGATCTCCTTTGTTGTTGAGTTGTGAGAATTTATTGCTTTCTCACTATTTTTAGTTCTTATATTTTCAGAGTTCTTGGGTTTGTGTTTCTCTTGTCCTGGCATCTTATTTCTCACTGTGTGTGAGTCATTGTTGATAGGTACTGCTCCACATTGCTACTAGAAGAGATAGGTTGAGTTGCCACTCACACTTTGATACTAACCTTGAAGACTGTGTCTACTATCACCCACTATTGCTCTGCCTGTAGATCAGCAATACTGGGTTGTGGTTACTCTGGGATTCCTTCTGCCCCCTGCTATGGTGACATTGATGGGTTTTAGGTGTTAAGGTCAGGTATTCTGTCTGTTACTACCTTATAGAGAGTCAACTCGGAGGTTTGAGCAAAACAGTTTGTGACTTGTGCATTTTTGTGTGGGCTGTTGGGTGTTTTCTTCTATCATCTGTAGTTAGTTTATCCTAGTGTCTGGCAGTCCTTTCCAATAGTTTGCCTATCTGGTCCAATATTACCTATAGGGATTTACAGATGTCAGCAGGTATATACAACGGGAAAGTGTGTTATATTCAGTGGTGAAGGTTGAGTGAGGGGGAGGAGCTGGAGAGATGGGTGCAGGAATAGGGTAAAGTAGAGGGTATGATCAAGTTAAATAAGAGTTTAAGGGTAGTAAGGTAATATGTCATAGAGATGAGAGATAGTAAATAAATAGAAGAATTCTAGTATTCAATCCAGAGTACTTAGGTATAATATAAAATGATTGAATATAAGACAAAGAAAAAAGAAAGTTTTGGGGAAGAGAGTAGATAGGAAAGAGGAAGGCAGCTTGTAAAAGGAATAGGAAAAAAAGCAAATAAACATACAGAAAATAACAAAACAACCAACCAATCAACCACCACCAACAACAACAAATAAAAAAAATTTAAAAAATCCTGCAAATATACAAGCATAGAGCAGACTTGGCCTTTTGAGTCCTCCTGGGTCTACATGTACATTTTCAGCTGTGTAATGTCTACTTGCTATTGTTGGTTCTAGAGCATGTTCCAAGTGCTCTCATTTGCTCAGTAACCTATAGTAGTGATGTCAGTTTGCAGCCCCACTTTGGCGTCTCCTGCAGTTGATTAAGACCCTGAGCTGGTGTTTCTCTGTCTTGTGTCTCCAAGCTCTCCATGGGGCCTCTTTCTATGTCTGTTTATGAAGGTGGCAGGTGTCACTGGAAATTAACCTCATGTAAGTGTGGGGCTCTGTACTTTCTTTCCCCAGGCCCTGGGCCTGTGCCTCTCTCTTCACACTGGTGACAGGTGTCGAGTGTAAACTCAGGGCAATCTTTAGAGAACCTGTGCAGGCACTGCACTCTGGGTTATGGGCCTCTTCCACACCTTTGCTGTGTTTGGTAGCAGCTTCTGACCCTCAGGGGTGGACTGCCAAGTCTCAGACCTGACCCTCAGGAGTGGATCACCAAGTCTCAGACCCCACGAGTCGATTGCTGACTGTAGGAGTCCCTTGTAGCCACTCTGGGCCATTTCCTGCCACTCTGGGTCTCTGCAGGGCGAGGTGTGCTGCTGCAGGTGCGGGTTCTGGCTGAGCATTCAGACTATCAGATCACCGTTGTACCTGAAGCAAATGCTGAGCACTTAAGAGGCTGAAGGTCTGCAGCTGCTTACTTCACATCAAATCTTCTTTGGTGGGAATCTCTTGGAACGACAGCACCAGCAGTTCTGGCCTAAGCGGATTGCCACGATGGTGCGGCCCACCGGCGGTGGCAATGTTAACCAGGTCAGGAACGTGTACAGGCATTTTGCTATCCTCTGTTCTGTCTTCTGGATTTTATTCCACCATTTTTTAATCTTTTTGGTTTTTGTCTGTTTGATGTTTGTTTTCTTGTCAAGGAGCTGCCTTTATGGTAACTGAATTTTTTTTGTTACAGTGACTGAGATGTGCTGTGTCCCATGTCGCCATCACTCCTCAATCAATATTCCTAAAGGGTAGTTTAAAGCCCTAATTATAGCCATCTGGGTTAACTTCCCATTGCAAATTAAAATATCCATCTTGACACAAGTTTAATTTTTTCTAAACACCTGTTCTAAAAGGAAGTGTGCTTTTTACATAATTGGAATTACAACACCTTGACAATATTTCACTTTCTGGAAAGTCAGTCATGTTCCAGAATAAATGTTCTTACATGTCATGGGGAAAATCAATCCCTAAAAAAAAACAACAACAACAAAAAAAAAAACCCCAAAAAACAACTAATATATACAAAACTCTGCCACAGATTTTCTTTCCTTTCTCTTTATCCTTGTTATTTTTAAAGACAGCAATGTGCCCCTTTGGTTTTCTTTTCACATTTTGCAAAAATAATTGTAGAAGCAAAAGTGTGATCAGTTACCAACTATTGAATTCTGAAAAACAACAAAATTTCCATCTTAAATTGTCCACAGAAAATTCAGCAATTGCCTATTACAACTGTGTGGATTAGGCAGTTTATTTGTGCAATCCATTTTCCTCTGTGCCAGCTACCTATTTTATAAATAATTCTCTTGGTGAGATTATATGATATACCAGTATCACACTAATTTTTCTACCAATCCAAACAAGCACTTAATGACATAGGTATCTTTGAAGGCAGACTTCGGCACAGAATAAAATAAGAGAATTCTGTTTTTCAATGGCTATACCATTTTTTAGACAACATTTATTTCAACTCGGTAGCAAAAGAAATACCAGCGCTTCCTTAAAATAAGACAATTTGCGAGGCCTGTCACAGAACTGAAAAGATTTCTCTTCCTTCTTGGTTTCCTTTTAACTACCTCCATAAAACAAAGGAATTGCCAGAAACCTTTGGACGCTTCCTCTGTCTCCATGAAAAGAAATGCTTAATTGAAGTTAGCGACCTTCTTTTCTTTGCCATTCAAAGATCACTTCCTCCCCCTGCAAGGGATGTCAGAGGAAAGATTTCTGCCTTCTAGGAGCTCTAGAGAATTATAATCACCTGTCTTCGAGTGTTATATACTTTTCTTAGAGCATATTAAAAAGCCCTAGGATGCAAAACATATAGTGCTCATGGTTAATACCTTTCAAAAATAGGTTCTTTGAAGATGTTATGGGTAAGTTCAGTGTGAACAGCAGGGGAGGCTGGATTTAAATACATTTCCAAGCAGTTCTAAGATTCTATGATATTCTCACTTGCAGAATTTTCCCGTGAGTGTCACTTCTATGGATGGACTGCCAACCACTTTCCAATGTTTCTTTCTGTGTCCTCCTCTACCTAAGCAATTTCTCTCCAATTTCTCCCTCCCTCTCAAAGGTAGAAGGGTCTGGAGGGGAGAGGGAGCTTGGCATTTGGGGGGGAGAAACAGTTTGCTATGATCTGAATTTCAGGCTGCTGATTGGGGGGTTGCTGTGATGAGAGGCAGGAAATCATGGAGGCTTGTGGCAACCTTGCAACAGAGTTTGAAAAGAATCCCACAGGCAAGGAGGGGCTGTTGATCATTTCCAGATGGGTGATATGGTAAGACTTCTGGCTTTCGATACATCTCTATTAATTCTGGGTATTAGGCTTATAGGTGTGAATTTTATCATTCTTCGTGCTTTTCTGTATTTTCAAGTGATGTAGGCAAATAGAGATCTTCCTGGCCGTGTAGCAGAGGAGGGATGAGGCATGCATCTCTCCATTGGAAATTTGTAACAGTAATACATACAGGAAACAACTATGTGCTAACTGTGACACCCACGCAGGCGGACTGAGGCATGTGCAGGAGGTAAATTTGGAATTGGAAACAGGTGTTGTTAAGTTTTCTGAAAGGGCAGCCAGGTGAGTGAAAGTCTGTACAGGAAGATAGGGAGAAGATAGTTTTGTCTGCTTGGGACAGTGTGAAGTGCCTGCGGGGCATCTAGATGAATCTGGATCTCTGAGTCTGGGACTTGGGAGGAAGTTCTGGACTGCAGGTCCAGATCTGCAGAAGACACAGGGGAGGTGAGCTCGCCCATAGAGTGTACGAAGAGTAAAAACGCAGCCAGGGTGGAGGACGGAGCCTGGAGGGATGGCTGCAGGCAGTGGCGTGTCAGAGGGAGGAGACAAGTGAGGGAGAGCTCCATTCTTGAAGGACAGAAGTCGTCAGTCCGTTTTTGAAGGACAGAAGTCGTCAGCTGGCCCAAAGGGGTCAAACAAGGTCATTCTCAAGAATCTCCTTGGATTGAATTTAGCAACCAAGAGATTTGGGGAAGAGCAGTGGAATGGCAAGAGAAGCAGCCAGATTGCAAACATTTCAGGGATTGAATAATAATAATAGCTACATTTTTTGAACTTACTATGTGCCTAGTGCTGTGCTCAGCTCCCAATATTGCCATATTTTATATTGATAGCAATCCCATAAATAGAATTCATATTTATTTCATTTTGCTTGAGAAAAGTGAGCTGCAGAGAGGTTAAATACTATGCTTGTGGTCACATAGAACCAGGTAGGGGAAGAAGGGTTCTATTTTTATGGTGCTGGGGACTGAACCCAGGGGTATTCTACTTCTGAGCTACACCCCCAGCCCTATTTTATTTTATTTTTTGGAAACAAGGCCTCACTAAGTAGCTGAGCCTCAAACCCTGATCTTCCTGTCTCAGCTTTCCAGCTAGGAGGGTCTGACTCAGGTCTGATTTCATCTAAAATTCCACCTTTCTGGAGTGGAGAGAGGGACTGTGAGGCTGGGCTGATTTGAAAAGTGAGAACATTGTATGGGAGAAAATGGAAGAGTCAGGAGGGCCAGGCCAGGTGCAAGAGGGCTTTGTCTGAGCCGGGTGGGTGGTGCATGCCTGTGCTACCTCGGAGGCGGAGAGGAGGATCACAGATTCAAGGAAAGCCTCAGCAACTTAGGGAGACTCTCCACAACCTGGCCTGATCCTGTTTCAAAACAAAAAGGGTAAGAGTTGGGGGTGTAGCTCGACTTCTGGGTTCAATTTCCAGCACCAGAAAATTTAAAATAAAAGAGAGGTTTTGTCTGTTTTCAAGGTGAAATATCCTAAAAGAAATGTAAATACTGATAGGGAAGAACAAGGAGAGAAAGTGAAGTCAGAGATCTGAAGAGAGGAAGATTGTTTTTTTGAGCAGAGAGCGCACAGGATGGGGTGGGGTCGAAGGTCGATAGCATTCCCCTCTGATTATCATCCTGTGATCACATCAGTGACTTGGAAGCAGGTGGGTGGCGGGTCTCTTACTTCTTGGCTTCCATTTCTGCCAGGAAGGAGGAGGTAAGGGGCTTTTCTGAGTGGAGTGCAGTGATAAGGTAGACGCTTTGATGAGTATAAAGGGTTGCATTTGCCTGTGTAGAGAGCAGGACAGAGTGTGGACCAGAGAACTGTGAAGAGGCTCCAAGCAGCACTGATGTCCCAGCGGAGACTGGAGTGAAATACATTAGTATTTGAAATTGGTCTTAGGCAGAGGGGAGAAAAGGCACAGTGTATGCTCCTCACTCAGGAAGAATTTATTGTATTGCACAAAATTAGGTCGATAGATAAACATTGAATTTGTATTGACTTGAATTTCCCCGATATTAATTTACTTTAAAAATCAAATTTATTACAGCAGCATATTATTAGTTCTTTTCTAATAAAGGGAGGAAAAAGAAAACTGCGTGTGCGATTTTGTGACTGTTTAAGATTTCAGACAAATAAAAGCTCTCCCTAAAAAACATGTTCCATGTTTAATTTTTACTGGTTTTTTTTTTTTTTTTTTTTTTGGTGGTGGTACTGGGGTTCCTGGAAGCCCTGCTACCTCTGGGCTACACTTCCAGACCTATTTTTACATTTTTATTTGGAAACAGGGTCTCTTAAGCCAGTGCGCGCAGCTGGCTTCGAACCTGCGCGATCCTCCTGTCTCTGCCTCCCAAGCGCGGGGATTACAAGCGTGCGCCACCACGCCCGGCTACTGTTTTTTTAATTTTGTAAAACTCTCATACTTGAAGGAAGGAGACAAAAGTAGAGAAAAGAAGAAAGAAAAGGAAGGAAGGAAGAAAGAAAAGGAAGAAAAAGAGAAAGGAAGAAAAAAAGGAGAAGCCAGAAAGACTGGGAGGAGATGGGAGCAGGGAGGGTTAAGGACAGAGGGCCCCGGAGGTGGCTTTCAAGTCCTGGCACGCCAGTATTTTTAAGAATTCCAATGCTCTGGGGCCCATGGGCATTGCCTTATCTGAATTTTCATTTTGTGTAAATCCTCCCGGGTCCTGGCCTGTTCACACAGTGACTTTGTAGTTCACAGCAGTGATTGACAGCTTCGCAAACGGGGCTTGATGTCTGATAGTCGACTACATCTCTCCTGCTAAGTGTTGGATCCAGACTTCTTCAGAACTTTGCAAACCCCAGCATGGCGGCTCCTCTCACGGCCTCAATCTTTGTCTGACTCTGTTTTCCCTTCCCCTCCCCTCCTCCCCATTGACTTGCAGGATGGCATTGTGGGCATTATTTTGTTGACAGGAAGGGTTGGGGCCCAGTTGAAAATCCAGGTGCTGGAGCAGCATTGATTTAAATGACCCGCACTTGAAGATCAGGGCCACCTGGTGCGAGGGCGCTTCATATCTTGACCTCTGGGATCTGCTGCTCTCCAGGGAGGACAGTTGCTCTGGTGGCCACAGAGCTATTACTTTCAGAACTTTTCAATCTGACAACCTATTGGGCCATGTCACCCGTGGCTCTCATTTGATCTTGAATCATGCATTTTTAGAATTTTAACCAAGTCACAGAAGCTGCACAATGGGTCAGTGGGTAGACCACACCCAAACCATGCTCCCCAGAGCAGAGCGTGGGCAAAGGTGAAATCGAGTGGCACAGGCAAAGTGACCCCAGGGACATTTGGCCATGACAAATTTCCACCACCATTGTCCTCGGTGAATTGTTGGGAATCGTGTAAACCAGGAGTTACAATCCTGGAACATGGTGCCAGGTTTCAGGATGTGGACCTTTTTCCTCTTTGACAGCAGCAAACATAGCACCCTTTTATCTTCTTCGGTCATTCGGTATTTTGTGAGTGCCCCAGGTTCCCAGCACCGTGGTCTGTGGTGAAGGGTCCCACCCCTCTCTTGCTTCCTCTCCTCCTGTGAGTATTTGGGGAGGGAATAAAGCTCCTGCTTATTGGGCACCCTCCACAGATTTTGCTTTGTCATCTCCTGGCTCCCAAAGAATGCCTCCAGGCGAGAAGTAGTGTGCCCACTTTATAGTCTGGAAACAAGGTTTATACATAGGAAACGACTATTGCAGACCTGGGACTTGAATTCTTGTCTGTTCACAGAGCTCCTACTCTTTCCGCTGGGGTAAACTGCTAGATTTCTGAAAACCCTTCTACCTCTGGGTTACACTCCCAGACACCTATTTTTTAAATATTTTATTTGGAAACAGGGTCTCTTAAGCCAGTGAGGCTGGCTTCAAACTAGCCCAATCCTCCTGTCTCCGCCTCCTAAGCCCGGGGATTACAAGGGTGTGCCACCACGCCCGGCGAGACTTAAGTTTTTCAGAGCAGCGTTTCCTCATTTAATTGCATGGTGGCACGGGGAAACAGCGATTGACTGCTTTATACAAATGAGGGTCAACCCAAGGGCCATTTTCTTAGCAGTGAGGCTGCATATGAGATTGCAGGCTGAGTAAAATAAAATATTTAGTTGGCTGAGGTTCATAGTGGAAATGCTAACTGCGACTGTGTGTAGACATGTGAATATAACGTTGCTAAGCTGGACACTTGGTATGGGAGGGAGGGAGGGAAATGGAGAGGTGTGGGGTCACCAGGTACTGTGTGAACGCATGCCATTGTCTGTATGATCTACGTTATGATGTGAGACTATAATGCACCAATAAAAAATGAAAAAAAATTAGTTGGGAGTGTAAATCAGAAGGCCTCATTCGTTCACATGATAGTGCTAACAAGAGCCCTTGAGTGTGGCCGGAGGCCCAGGGGTTGTGCATCTCCATTTTATCCTCGCTCTCCCACTGGGCACAGGTATAATTCACCGGTGTTGAGGGATGTCAGCAGGAGGAAGAAGAGGAATTTGTGGTGTGCAGTGCCCCTGGGGCGCTTTGCCTGGGTCACCCTGTTCTATCATCACAGACGTTCTGCAATGGGGGTTTTCATGATTTGGACATGGCTCATTCCCCGAGGTCCCTGTGTCAAGAGGTTGGTTCCCAGTTTGGTAATGGTGGAGAGATGATGGACCTTTAAGAGGTGGGGCCTCCTGGTAGGTTCTCGGCAAGCACCCGTAAGGGAGCATGGGACCACAGCCTCTCTGGATTTTGTTTTGTGATGTGATTTCTTGTTCCTGCACGTGTTCCCACCATGATGTCCTCCACCATGTCATGCACCAAAGGAGGCCCTCAGTAGGGCTGGTACCATGCTGTTTAGACTTTCATGTGAGCTAAGTAAACTTTTCTTTCTTTGGTAGTACTGGGGAATCAAACCCAGGGACATTGTACCTCTGAGCTATGCTCCCAGCCCTATATATATATATATATATATATATATATATATATATATATATACACACACACATATTTATTTATTTATTTATTTATTTATTTATTTATCTTAAACAGGGTCCTGCTAAGTTGCTGAGTCCAATCCTCGCACCCGCCATCCTCCTTTCTCAGCCTCCCAAATACTGGAGATATAAGCATGTGCCACTGCACCCAGCTTAAGTAAACCTTCTAAAGACTAAAGTGAGCCTGCCTCAGATCTTCATTATAGCAGCAGAAAATAGACTTATACTACAGAGGGAGGAAGAAATCGAGGAGAGGGATATAAAAACTTGTTCAAGTAAGGAAGAAAAAAAATCAAGGATTTCACCCAGGTGAGCCTGGCTCTAAAGTCCTTGCTTTTACCACACTTAAACAACACTGAAGAAGAGACTTTGGGGTCAAGAGAGGAGGCAGTAGATGAGGGGTTAGAGGTCACCTCAGCTAGAAGCAGACCTCTTACTCAATATCCTGGACTTTGGCTGTTTCCTCTTTAGTTTCAAAGGGATCCTTATTTAGAATTGCAAAAGCAGACAATGGCTGCCTGCACTGCAACCTCTGTGCATTTCCTCATTGGATACCTCCAGGCTCCATAGTCCTTTCCCCAGAAACTCCATCATCTGGCCATGCTGCAGGGTGGAAGGAACACCACTTTTGGAGTCAGGAGGCTTATTTGGGGTGTGGGATCTACTGAGGACCTGTGCATTTCTGGGCAAGACTCTGAACTGAGGAGCTGTACATCCTTGGGGAAGACACTAAAAATTTTTTGGGCAAAGTCCCGAAGCTCTCATTTCCTTTGCATGTTAAGTGGAAACAAAAATACCTCCATTATTCATTCACACGTTGAGTCACTCATTCACCCACTCAGCCCCATCACGAGGCACTCTTCTAAATGTGGGGTTTATGGGGGTGACCAAGACAGGCCCGGTGCCCATTCTTAAAGAGCTTATATTCTAGTGGGGAGACTGGCCATAAACAAAAAGCCAGTGCGTGAATGACATAGTTTTGGATTGTTTCATGTTCCATGGGGGGGGGGGCATAGGGTTGGATGGGGAAAGAGCACATTCTAGATTGCTTAGGCAGAGAAAGCTTCCTGAGGCGGTGACATAGAAGTGTGCCCCAGAGAAAGAGGGGAGCAAAGAACGAGAGGTGGACACAGGCTTGGTGTGTTTGGGAAACAGAAGAGAGATCTTGGATGGCAGAGGAGGGACCCAGTGACATAGTATACGTAACAACACTGCAAGGCATACATCATTATGCAAAGTTTATTATTTATATTTCTCCTACTTCTACTGCCTTTACTTTCTCCCTCCCTCCCTCTCTCCCTTTCTTTCCTCCTTTTCTCTTTGTTCTCACCAGTATATTTTCTATACCAGCACTTCTTAAACTCCAGTTTATATAAAAAATAACTTTTTTTAAATTTCCAATCATATGTGAACTGATACTTCTGTACAATTTCCCATGCTGTCAAATATCAATGGTAATTTGGGAGATTTCTTTTTTTTTAATTTATTTTTATTGGTGCATTGTAATCATATATCACATTGGAATATAAGACTTGAGAGGATATACAAGCACACATCATCCAATTAGCCCTCATCCCGTCCCCATCCCATTCCCTCCCCCTCCCTTGATCCCATGCTTGTTTGGTGATTAACTTTGATACATATGTTTATGTACCTCCTGCTTTTTAAGGAGGCTCCATCCTCCCCTATTCCATACCCTCTGATTGGTCACCTTAATTGCTTCACTATAGGGCCCTTTCTATAGCTCGACCACTTCCTGTTGCCCCTTTCCTCCTAGTTATTGCTGATTGGGGGAAGCATCTGGTTTTAATTTTCTGCAATATTTCTCTGTGCATGCCATGTTGCAAATACCGATCCCACTCTTGACGGCCCCAGTTGTGGCCTGGCTACCTGGTGGACTGATCCAGACCTTGCTGGCTCAAGCAGTGGCCTTGCCTCATGGGAGGCCCCGGTTCTGGCCTCGTTGGCCCCGACGCCGGCCTAACTCCTCAGCTGGCTCTGATCCCGGCCTCGGAGGCCCCAGCACCGGCCTTCCTCACGGCAGGCTCCAATGTTAGCCAATGGCCCTGGCATTGGCCTAACCCCTCAACAGGCTCCGATCCAGGCCTCAGAGGCCTCAATAGTGGCCTTGCCTCACGGAAGGCTCCGATGCCGGCCAATGGCCCCGGCACCGGCCTAACCCCTCAGCAGGCTCTGATCCCGGCCTCAGAGGCCCCAGCACCGGTCTTGCCTCACGGCAGGCTCCGATCCCGGCCTCTCTGGCCCCAGCACCGGCCTAACCCCTCAGCAGGCTCCGGTCCCGGCCTCAGAGGCCTCAATAGCGGCCTTGCCTCACGGAAGGCTCCGATGCCGGCTAGTGGCCCCGGCACCGGCCGAACCCCTCAGCAGGCTCTGATCCTGGCCTTGGAGGCCCCAGCACCGGCCTTGCCTTGTAGCAGGCTCCGATCCCGGCCTTGCTGGCAATTTGGGAGATTTCTAAATGCTGATTTTGATTTCTGTGCCTCTGCCTTGGTTAGTATTAGATAGTTCATGGATAGTTCGTATAGTTCATGGAGAATAGTATTCTGCTACATAATAGGGTTTTTCTGGTTCAAATTTGCATCCACAGACCTTGTTATTGGGGACTGCCAATAAGCTCCAATAATCTAATATTTTGGTTTTTGTGGTACTCGTGATTGAGTCCAAGTCCATTATACTTATGAACTATACTTGCAGCAGTCCTGTTTTATTTTTACTTTGAAAGAGGGTCTCACTAAGTTGCTGAGTCTGGCTGCAAACCTGTGATCCTCCTGTCTCAGCCTTCCAAGTCCTGGGATTGTAGCCATCATGCCCAGCCAACCCAATACCTTGGTTAGCTTAGAAGCAGAGAGGAGGAAGGGGCATGCACTGGGCCACTTATTTGGCTCTGCAGAGAAGGGATGATTCTAGAAAGAACCAAGCTTGAGAGTTGAGTGGGTGTTTGCTGCATAGACAAGGAAGGGAGCCAAGGAAGGGCATCTGAGATCTATGACTTTCTGTATCCATTTTATCTTGCTATTTGTCAGTGTAGCGTATGAATAGGAATTATTTTATTTAAATAAGGCGTGTGGTTCAAAGTCCACCTCAGGCAACCAAGTAAGCAAATAAGATTGTGGGCCCCTGTGTGCTGTTATCTGATATCCACAGATTCTCCCCACTCTCCAAGACAGGGCCTAGAGGCTGGCATAAAGAATCACTTTTAGTTTTTCTCAATGCTGTTGTATAATGAAACAGCCCAATTAGCCTAGAGCTAGGGCAGCCCTGTGGGAGACGTCACGCAGAGCCCGGGAGGACAGAAACGACAGGCGGGCATTTCCCACTAGGTTCGATTCCTCTTGGTAAGTTTGCAAAGCCAGGGGAAGTGTCCAACAAGGACAGGATACTTGCCAAGGTGAATCCCGAACTGGCTTCAAAAGGCTTGAGCAGTAATGGCTGACTTAAGTGGGGAACAGACAAGGTTATTAAGACGATCGCAGTGGGCCTTGGGGTTTTTCCAACTGCCAGGGCTGGCTCTCCTGCACTGGGAGACTGAGGGAGAGGGAAAGGCCTGCGCCCTGTCTGGGATGCAGGATAGAGCGGGCATGCCAGGTGCCCCAGGGAGATAATGTTTGTCAAGGTGACACCGGGATTTCTCTGATACTCAAACAGTGCACAGAATTTTCAGCCACTGGGGAGGTATCAGTCCCACTTCAAAAACAAAGACGGAGACTTCTGGCTCTCAGCACAGGGAACAGTTGTCTTCTCGTTTTGTCTTAATTTTCAACAACTGAAAATCGAGCAGAAATTGGAAGCTTGGCTGTAGAGTGTTCTTTAGGCGAGGAAGTAAAATTGCTCCGGGCTCTGTTCGGAAGAGCTACTTTGGGCTTGGCAGACATAAACCCATTTTCCTTTTTTGGGGTATTTTTCTTGCCCTGTGATTTAAAAGAAAGAAAAAAAAAAAAAAGAAATTCTTGAGTTGAATAGAGCCCAGAAGGCAATGAAAGGAACTCTATCTTATCATTCCATTTCAGGCTCCATGGGTATAAGTGTTTTCCAGCAATGTGAACTCTGTTTCCAAAAGAAGAATACCATGTTCATGGCAGGTTGAATTGGATGATAAACGCTTTGGGCTTTAAAGTCATATATACCTAGAGTTGAATTCTGACCCTGCCCCTTCCTGGTTGGGGCTCGTCATTTCCTCTCTCCAGATCTCTGCCCCGCATGAATAAACAAGGGAATGCCAGTGCTTCGGAAGGGTCCTTGTGAAGTGTTAAGTGAGATACACCAAGGCCGTCTTGGCTGGGAGCCCAGTACACAATACAGGATGCTTTCAGTTTATCTCTGATGCTCTGGTCACACTCTCCATTACTATGCTCTCGGCCGCTGGTTGCTAGTTCTGTCCTATGTCGACATCATTGTTGCCTCCACAGTATTGGTGGACCCTGCTCTTTCTCATCAGTCAGATGGACAGCATTTGGTGGGTTTTTATTGTTGGTGGTGTTTTTTATTTTGAAATTTGTTACGGCAATGAACTTATACTGTTATGATAGCTGCTATGGTGAACATAACAAATGGAACATACCTAATAAAACAAAAGTATCAGTGTGGGGAATGTAGCTTGGAGGCTGAACACTTGCATAACGTGTGTGAGGCCCTGGGTTTGCCCCTCGGCACTGCAAAATAATTAATTAAGGGAATTCATGTTTATTAAGGCCCACAAAGGGCTTTATCTATTTCATTGCATTTTCCCATCATAGTTCTGCGTAGTAGGTATATTATTATCATTCTACAGATGAGAAAAGAGAGCGAGAGAGGTGCACACACCCGTAGTACCAGCTACCTAGGAGGCTGAGGCAGGAGGATTCTTTGAGTACAAAAGTTTGAGGTTAGCCTGGGCAATCTAGGGAGCCTGTCTCTTTAAATAAAAAATGAGGGAAAAGGTCTTGAGAGGTTGAGTGACTTGCCTAAGCTGGCAGAGCACTTAAGTAGACTTACTCCTAGCTCCTTGCGTCCCCAAGACAGCCCTTGCCTTACTGCACCCTAACACCTCTTTGCCTTTGATGAGTTCCTGAACTGGTCAGGTAGGGGAGACACAGGTGTGCACAGCAGGTGCATCTCCTCTCCCCTCCCCTCTTTTTCTCTTACTCCCTTTGTATATGGGTTAAAATTCGCAGGTTCCAGATATTGGCACCTGCCTGTCTTTGGGGACGATGACATAGCTCAAGAAAGCAGGTGTGAACTCCTGAGTTCAGATTTCAGCTCTGCTCGTTACTGGCATCGTGAGTTTGTGACCCAGACAAGTTACATAGGCCAGGTCTCCCTTTCGCCATCTGTTAAGTGGGATAACAAAAGCGATGTCAATATTCACATGGTGTTATTTTTGTGAGGATTAAGCAAGGTAATGAATGGAAAGTGCTTATCTCAGGACACAGTAAACATCTCATAAATGATGATTATAGTTTCTACTATTGCTATTAGGTATAGAGGTTATATAGCTGTTGGTTTTGCCTGCTGGAATTAATTTTCTTTTGCTGATAATAGCAATTGTGTTTTTTTGGGGATCGGGGGAGGTGGGGAAGGTTCCTCTTCTTTACCCTCTACCTATATGCTGTAGGTGGGGCTGAATTCACTCCTAGCCCTGCTAATTGGCTGTGGGACCCAGGATAAGTCTATCAATACAATTTCCTTGACCTGGCCCTGAAGATTGGTTCAACGATGGCTGTGTGAACCAAGTTGGCATAAACGATGTGGGTGTGAATCCCCAACTTTTCCAGAAGCTACCAGGAAGGGAATATTCTCATGGGGTCAGTGAAAGTAGAATGTGTAAAACATAACTACAAGCAGGTCCGCTTCCCCCCTTTAAAGTCTGGCCATACTATAGAGCTGATCCAGAGAATGGGAAACTCAATTAAGGGAAAGAGACCCCTGAGGTCTGAGGTTAAACTTCAAATCCAGCTGGTCCTGAGACGAGCACTTTTGTGGTCCTTCCACTTTTGTGTACCCATGAAGTCCCCTTCTTACCTAAGCCAGTCTAAAAGAGGTTTTCTGTCGTTTTTATCTGAAAGATTTCTAGTCATGGGAGGCAGGGAACCTTTCTCTTTGGAAGGGGACAGGGATTTATTGGCATCTCTCAGCCTCGGGAGATTCGCAAGAACCCAGAGCCCTGGCCCTGTGTCCATGGCCCCAGAATACTGTGGAGTTACAGTAAAGCCCCTAATGCTGCCCTCCCTGCCTCTGCGATGATGATGATGGTGATACAGCGATGCTTGTTGAATGTCTCCTATGCACCATCCGTGAGGATGGAAAATCCTTTCTAATAGTCTCAACAGTCTTGCAAGGGAAACATCATCTTACAGATGCAGAAATGGAGGTTCAGAGAGGGAAAGCAAGATGTCCAAGGTCAAGTAGCAAATGCCAGTCACAATAACGGCCAAGCATGTTTTATTTATTTGGATTCAGAGCGTTTTCCTTTTCTACTTGGCTGCAGGACCCCCCCCCCCCCCAGAGGCAACCAGGGTTTCTACAGCCAGGAATGAACTGGCTCTGTTTGCAGTAGCCTTGGCCACTTGGCCTTCCCCAAGGTTGGGTTCTCCTTCCTCTGGTCTGCGTTTTGCCCTTCAAAGATGCTGCGGATGCTTGATTCTAAAAATCTCTCTTTCCTGTGGCTGGGTCCATCTGGGTCCATTCTGTCTTTCCACAGTTTCCTGTTTTGTTTAAACCTCCTCACAGGCAGGATTTGTGTCTAGGGGATTTCCTTCAGTGTTCAAATTAGGCTTTCTATGCTCCTGGGAATCTTTTACACACTGGATTTATCACTCTTTTATAAGTATGTGTCTAAACTGAGACATGAGGTACAACCAAATCAAATAGACAATAGCTACTGCCTTTTGAGACCTTGTATTCCAAAGTAGATGATAACAGCAATGGATCCATGAATAACCAACATAAAGCAAATATACACACACACACACACAGAAAGATGAAATACTGTGTTGTCATAATAAACAAAGGTGGAACACCAGATATATCTGTGTCTGAGTTTCACACCCACCAGTTTTGAACTCTGAGCAAATTATTTAATCATTTACCTCACAGTTTTTTCAACTATAAATCGGAGATAATAATGATTCTTCATAGGGTCACTGTGAGGCTTGTAGCTATTATGTGGGAGGACCACAACTGCTGGGTAGCAATTATAAATGTTAGATATTTAGCTCAAAGCCTGGCTCATAATGAGAACTCAACAATATTAACTATTTTTCTAGTGAAAAAATGTGTGAAAGAAAGTAAAATATTCATAATGTACATGCAAGTTAATATACACAAATTATGGACTCAGACTTGTAAATGAGTAATGGAGAGCAAATATATGTATTTTGTTTCTGTTAATGTTTGGCCCTAGAAACTATCCAGTTACCGAGACAGGATGCTTGTCATGAGAATGACTGCATCTTTTAGACTTTTGGACCTAAGTCAGGGCCCAGGAGCCAGGATATAGAAACTGGAGGAAGTCTTTGAAGTCAGGATAGAGAAACTGGTTATTGGTCTGAGTGGGACCTATTCACCAAGTCTCAAGGGGCACCCGCAGGATACCCAGGTCACTCTCAGAATAGAAAGACCCATTGCTGGGCCAGGATTGAGCTCCAAGTGTCCTCTATCTCAGCAGAGAGATCCAGGGAAGACGTAGCATCAAGTGTTAAAGCGAATTCCACACAAATCTCACAGCCACTCATTCATCAACTCCTCTCATCCTCCCTCAGTCTTCATGCAGTGTTGATACAGCCCTGACTTTCTGAGAGCTGCCACCAGACTCGTGTGCCCTGGAAACCCCGCCTCTATTGGCCTGACCTCACCTTCTCTTGTTGAGTGGTAGTTTAGAGTTGTCAGTTTCTATCCCAGGATAATGGAATAGGGATGCGTAGTTACTTGTTAACCTTATGAACTGAGTTCTAGGAAGCTCAGGCAACGTGGGACAACTATATGCATGAAATGAGAGATAATGCCCCACAGAGAGAGAAACGGAGAGGAGAGAAGCCTCCATTTCCAGCTAGTCTCAAGTCCATATGCTCACGTGTCATTTTTGAGTCATAATGAATATTTTTGAGTCATAATGAATGCCATTTCCCTCTTCTTTAATGTTAGTTTGTGATGTATCTTGTTATTTATTAATAAAAGTACCCAACTTATCAGATATCCTCTTGTTGTAAATTGGAATATTTAGTAGAGAGAATCTCTTCCATGATTCGGAGAGACACAGATGGGAAATAAGTTTTATTACTTACAGATCCTACAGGGTACATACCACTGTTGGAGGCCACAGAGGTCAGGGAACACAGGAAGGGAAAGGAAGAGAGGGACCATAGATTATTGTCTTTATTGGATCCTAGGCAATATCCAAACAGGTTTACCATGGGTAATTTTAATTTATCAGGCAAGAGGGATGGGTGGTAGAGCACTTCCTTGGTGAAAAAAGGTATGGGGTTTAAGTCCCAGCATCACCCCAAAATTTTATACTTGATGGGACAAATTTATTAGTTAATTTAAAACTATTAAAATATAGGAAATCTGAATTGGGAGAAATAGTGACCATCCACATTGTTGGTGAGTCTGTAGACTGAAGCAGCCATTCAGGAAAGTAGTCTGACATCCTTAGTCAAATGAAGTACATGGTTACTCCATGCCTCAGTAGTCTGCTCGTAGGTATATTGCCCCAAAAATTATCATAGAATTTAGAAGGGAATGTGTGGGGCTGTGGTCACTCAAGCACTGTTTATGGTGGTGTGAAGTTGGAAGTGATAACTACCACAATGAGAATGCACAGGTCAAATGTGGTTCACACACAAATATCATGCCACAGGTAGAAGATATAGACTCTGAGCACATGCAGCAACATAAATGGGTATTTAAAAGTTAGTGTTTGGTAGAAATGGGAAGAAACAGAATGAAATCTGTAACATAATCCATATATATATATATATATATATGTATATATATATATATATAATAAAAAGACATTCAGAGCAAGTAGGACATATTATATATTATGAAAACATTAAAATGATTGCTGATGGGGAGGGGAACAGGAAAAACAGTGGTGATGCTATCCCCATTAGGATGAATAGATGGAAAAAATAATTGAAAATAGCAAGTGTAAGTGAGGATGTAGAGAAGTAAAATACCCTTGTGCATTGTGGATGGGAACATATAATATGGCAGCTTCTATGGAAGACAGTGTGACATCCCTCAAAAACAGACACCAAAGAACAGAATTACGGAATGGTCCAGCAATACTGCTCCTAGGTATGTGCCTCAAGGAACTGAAAGCAAGGGCCTCAAAAGCTACTGGTACACCCAAATTCATAGCAGCATTATTCACAAGAGGCAAAATGTGAAGGTGATCCAAGCATCCCCAAATGGACAACCAAAATGTGGTATATACATACACACAAACATGTATATAACATGGCAATCCTAGCACATGCTACAGTAGAGATGAATCCCGAGGACATTGTGCTACATGAAATAAGCCAGCCATAAAGGCAGAGATACTGCATGACTCCATTCATAGGAGCTACTTAGAGCAGTCAGATTCACACAGACAGAAAGCAGAGGGAGGTTTCTAGAGGCTGGGGATGGGAGGGGAGGGGGCATTGTAATTGGTGTAGTTTCAGTTTTGCAAGAGGAAAGGAGTTCTGGAGATGGTTTTACAACAACGCGGATGTACTGAACACTACCAGTAGGTACCTAACAATGACTGAAATGGTAAAATAAATCTCAGGCTATTTATATTTTGCCACAGTTAATTTTAAAATGGAATAAACACATCATCAAATGAGAGAAGGGAAGTGTTTAAACTGATAATAAGGTCCCACTGGAAAAGGAATGTGATTAGCTCAACTCTTTCTAGAAGAGAAGTTTCAAGAATGTGGGGCAATTCTTGTGGCCCTTGATTTCCCTAGAAACCTACATCTCTGGGAGAAGAGGCAAGACTTGAAGATGCCTGGGCTGGATCCTTCTTGAGCTTCTTCCAACCCTGGTAGCCACAAGATGAGCCTGGTCGATCCAGATGGACTTGGAGGCTTCATGTTCCCGTCCTTTTCTCTCACCCAGTCTTCCTCAGCTTTGTATTGGCAGGACTTATTCTGGTTACAAGGTTCTATTTCTCCTCTCTTTGTTCAGTTCTCTTTAATTTAAATCTTGCCATCTCTTTCTCCAGACTGCTTGGGATTCACACTTTCTGCCAATGTACTTCCAGGTCCCTTCCTTTTGGTGTGACTTGCAGAATTAGACCTGGCACAGTTGTACTCACTTTGTGTAGAGAAGTCTGGCATGGCCATGTCCCTCAGATGACCCTAGTCGTGTCCTAGGTGACCTCCACATGCTACACAAATGAGGGATAGCGCTCGCATGGAGTCTGAAATAGTCATGCAAACCTGAACATGTCTATTGGGCTCGAGTAGAGAGGACAGTACCGGATGTGACTAGCTTGGGTGCACAGTTGATCTCTGAGATTGTTTATGATTCCCAGGCAGGTTGGACAGTTATCTTGGCTGATCCCAATTCAGAGTTATAGTTATATAGGACTTATGTTTTTCCCCTTATGATTTTACAGAAGGAGATGAATCAAAATCCCCTTAAGCCATGGTCTGATTTGATGATCCAGTTTCACTGATAGAAGTACTAAGCAACCATATAAACCCATTATGTTTTTTCCCCCGAATTGTCCAACTGAACTGCTTAAAGGATTGTAAAACAGACATGTTAAACACGTGGAGACCATTCTTCCTTTTCTATTGGTATTTATTTAGAAGTTACTACTTTTTGAATGGTTAAATTTTATAGTCTTTGATATTATTAGATTATTGTTCTGATCTTGGCCAATAAAGCCCTGTTGGATAAGATTCTGTCCCACTGCCAAAATTCCATAATCCTTGGTTAACAAGTTGGAAATTCAGTAGGACACACACACACACACACACACACACACACACACACACACACATTGGGGGGAGATTGAGATTTCAGGGCTGAGTGTTATTGTAGGACACACACACACACACACACAACATACACACATGGGGGCATGGGGGAGGGAGATTGAGATTTCAGGGCTGAGTGTTATTGTATTGCACACCTGTAATCTCAGTACTTGGAAGGACTGAGCCAGGAGGATCACAGGTTTGAGATCAGTCTCAGAAGCTTAGCGAGACCCTGTTTCCAAGTAAAAATAATGAAAATTGCTGAGGGTGTAGCTCAAAGATAGAATGGCCTTGGGTTCAATCCCTAGTGTATCTCTCCTCTCTCTCTCTCTCTCTGAAACACTTAGCCATGATCAGGAAAATATATAATGGAGTGATGATGACGTGTGACAAACATCTTCTCAGGCCCTGAAGTAAATGCTGGTGTGTGTGTGTGTGTGTGTGTGTGTGTGTGTGTGTGCACGCGCGTGTGTGTGTGTGGCGAGTGGTGGATGGAGAGGCTCTGGAAGCAGCAGCTGCAGTGCTGGGTCATGGGCCACAGGGTGTCCTGTCCTCAGTCTCTCTGTGTCACCACTGCTGGCGGGGGGCCAGAGGTGGCCACAGCAGCAGAACCAGTGTGGAAGATGGGGCTCTGGGCAGTAGGCATGAGCCCTGGGGTGACCGTGTCGGCTCCCCTGGTCCTGGGATGGACCCCTTTCTGTGCAGATCAGCTCTACCATTCCCCTGACCATGCTGACATCCAGCATCTCTGTGTCATACAGAGTTCCCGTCACCCTCTTGCTGAGACGCAGGGCTCTTACTCAGTTCTTCCCTTCCAAATACAGTCATTCATTCATTGCCCCGGTTCTTTCCTGTGGAGGAGGTGAGTATTGGGCACCTCTGCGAGGCCATCTTGGATATTGGACAGTGATTGGTTTTCTTTTACCACAGCAGTGCTGCCTAAAACAAAACAAAACACCCTAGGCCTGACTCAGTAGCCAAGAGCAGCAGTCAGATTCTGCTTCATACAACTGTGCCTTGGTTGGGGCTCAATTGGAGCTTGACGTGAAGCTGTAGGTCTTTTGTTCTTCTCAGATGATGGTACTTGTTCCTTCTACAGCGATGGTTGGAGAGAGAACAGAAGTGGAAACACGTGACATATCTTCAGATACAGGCTTCGAACTGCTCCACACCACCCGTGCGCCTCACATGGGCTGAAGGAAGTCATATGGTTGATTCCAACATTAGAGCCTGGGAACAAAGTCATAAGGCCAAAAGTATATGATAAGGAATTGGAAATAATAATAATGATTATGATGATAAAAATACAATAGGCTTATTTGTAAAAGCTTCCCCTAGGAAAGCCAGGTTGAAATGACAGAGCACAGAAAATTTGGGGGTGTGTGAAAAGCCATGAGAAATGAGAAGTAATCAAAGCTCAGTCTGCCCTGGGATTTCCCACTGGATTGACTCGTACCCCCCAGTTATGAAAATACTCCTACTGTTTCATTTCAGTTGCTCTTGGCTTGCTGATCTCTTTCAAAGCACCAAGAGTAAAGGATGCTGGGTCAAGAAGCAGTTGCTCTAATGGGAGCAGTTGCTCTAATGGGAGGTGGTAACAACGCTCTTGGTGAAAGCTATAGAGGAACACTTAGGTCATCATTTCAATTTCAGAAACTGTTGCTTTCACCTGCTGAGGAAACTATCCTCCAAAGGGGACACGCTAGAAGGAAATGAAAATTGTCCCCAGTGCTAGTGGAGGCTGAAAAGTTACGCTCCTTGACAGAATAATAATGAGGTTTTTGAAGGGCTTCCATTTTCTGAGAATGCCGATGTAGAACAATTATTTAAATGCAATGTTTTGACCAGTGCATTTGGAGGCAGCACCTCTTACCTTGTCGTTCAGCAGATTCCTTTCTAGGACGTAAAAGAAGTCTTGGGGAAGGATTACAAGCCATCCATAAAGCCAGCTCTGAAACCCTGACATACATTATATAATTGTACCACTACATAATCAAATATAGGACACACATTATAAAACCCCTATTGGGAGCAGAGGCTCTCATCCGGACTTTTTTCTATGTCAGTATTGAAAATACGTTTTATATTTCTGCTCTGCTTTTTTTTTTTTCCCAACAGAATGACACATTTTATTTCTTTGCTTAAGCATCTACTAAGTGTTTGCCATGTAGTGGCTTCAGCCCTCCCTGCGACTGGAGTGACCAGTGTTCTTGTTTTGCCCAGGACTAAAGGGTGTCCAGGGTATAGATCTTTAAGTTTTAAGACTGGAATAGTCCTTGGTATATGGGATGAGTTGGTCACCCTAGTTCTGAGTACTAGTGAACGGAACAGTTCGTCTGCATCCTCATGAAGCTAAACTTCTAACCCATAAGAATATCTCCTAAAATGATGTGGAGAAACAAAAATAAAATGCTGGCCAGGTAACAATTTCTGTTTTCAGTCTCACCATGAGGAAGTTTGTGATACATAAGTGTAATTATCTAGAATTTGCTTTTCATTTTAAAGGGTGTGTTTCACTTAGTTTTCTGATCTCTCTGGAGGAAAAAAAAATTGATTTCCTCTTTCCTTTATGTGCCTCTGTATTCTGTACAGATTTCTGTCATGGTATCAGTAAGTCTTTTCTTTAAAACAACAACAACAACAACAACACCACCACCAACAACAACAAATCTGTCTTAATTAGTCTGGGAGATCATTGAGGGCAAGGTATCTGATAAAGTGCCGGTAGGTTGCATGAGTCATTCATTTTTGTTAACCAGATGAATGGATTTCCTTTAAAAAGAAAAACATAAAATTTAAAAAATAAGAAAAGGCTTTTTGAACCAAAACCTACCATTCAACTAGAATTCACAAAATGTTCTGCAAATTCCAGTAATAAGTCAATAGGATAAAGAAAAGCCTCCGTGCTTGAGCGAGCAAAATCTGTTTCCAGGATATGCAAATTGCTTCTTGACAGTGAGAGATGCAGAGATGCTGAGGTTGGTGCCTAGCACAAAAGAGAAGGCGCCTGGTACCTCTCACCCTGGGCTTATTTCAATAGCCTGTTTGCTCTATATCAGGGTCAACAGGAAGAAGATGCGAATTTCCAATTTTAAAGGAGCTAAAACCAGGCAAAACCAAGCGGGGCAGAGAAGGGAACTGGGACCTTTTCCCAGCTTCCTGTTTCCTGTGCCTTCAGCATCCAATTAAGTTCTAGTTTGAAGCCAAAAGGAGAGTTAAGCCCATTAAATAAAAGTTGTGGCTGGGCATGGTGGTGCACGCTTGTAATCCCTGCACTTGGGACGCTGAGACAGGAGGATTGCACAGGTTCGAAGCCAGCCTCAGCTGACTTAAGAGGCCCTGTTTCCAAATAAAATATGAAATAGGTCTAGGAGTGTAGCCTGGAGGTAGAAGGCCCCTGGGTTCCATCCCCTGTACCACAATAAACAAACAAACAAACAAACAAACAAACAAACAAACGTGTTTGTTTGTTTCCTAGGCTGCATCCCGGTGCCAGGGCCAAAATTCTCCTGTGTCTCTGCTCAGCTGGGGTCGATTTCTGTGCTTTCTAGGTACGCATAGGGCTCAGGGTCCCCAGGAGGAACTCAGAGTTTCATTTAGGGAATTCATTTACCAGGCGCTTTGAAAATTTACATCTCTCTGTCTGGACCCATGGTATCTATAGATAGGTGCTGCGAATCACATTAACAGTTGGTGAAAAGGAACAGGTGAGATTCATTTTATTAACATTCTTTAGTTAACCCAATATATTAAAACTATTATTATTTCAGCACATAAAAATAACTACTGAGCATTTATTTATTTATTTATGGTGGTACGGGGGTTCCTGGAAACCCTTCTGCCTCCGGGCTACACTCTCAGACCTATTATATATATATATATATATATATATATATATATATATATATATTTTTTTTTTTTTTTTATTTTTTATTTATTTATTTTTTTTAAACAGGGTCTCCTAAGCCAGCGAGTCTGGGTATGAACCTGCGCGATCCTCCTGTCTCCACTTCCCAAGCGTGGGGATTACAAGCGTGCGCCACCACGCCCGGCTACTACTGAACTTTTAATATATATTTTTTTGTTATTGTTGTTTGAAGTCTTTGAAACCTAGTATGTATCTCAATTCCAAACAGCCACAAATTCCAACTCGCCACATCACCAATTCTCAGTAGCCACACACAGCGAGAGGGAGCCAGTTAGACTGTGCAGGTCGAGATTGTAATCCCAGTGCACTCCTCCTAACTCAGTGCTTCCGAGGTCTGGCTTTGGGGTGACTTCTGTAGGCCTTTCTTGAGGCCAAAGACCTCTTCACTTGCCATTTTCTCCCAGGAAACATCTCAAAGTCTCAATCTCATTTTCCCTTCCCTCTAAGGTGCTACCACTTAACCTTATTCATTGGTTTCTGTCCCCCTTGAAACCAATTTGGACAAGACTAAGTCCTTATGTTTTTTCTTTCTTTGTTTGTTTCTTTCTTGGGGCCACAGGTGCCTTACATGTTGGACTTTCCTATTCATATCTTGTAAATATAGATGGTCAAAATAACAAATACAGGGAAGATACAATATTGATAGGTAGCTTCAAAATCCTTCAAGTCTTTGCTTATTCAATGCTGGAAGCTTCCCTGCTTCCACCCCCCCTTCCTCTGCCTTCAGCTTTTGTTTTGAAGGATGGGGCTCACCAGGACACCTCACTTCTGTGGATTTTACTATTAGCAACAGCCAAAAGGTGGTTCCCTGTTGATGACCCACCTTCCAGGCACCCAACCGTGCACCTTTGTGTCCTGCGTTATGATCATCGCCTGTCTCACTCACGCAGACCGTCTGGATGTTAATCAGCGACCTGTAGGCGACCCTCCTGGGTCTGAGTTAGGTGCCTCAAGGTGGACGTGAGCCCGAGGTAGACTGGCAGTGTCATCGGGGCTGTTATGCGGCAAATCTGCTTCTAATTCTCCCTGACATATGTCTGAGCACTCAGATAAATGAAGGGAGAGGGCAGTGTGCATACCCAATTATTATGAAAAATGCTATTCTTATTGTGGGCAATTAAGATGTATTCAGCCCATTTCATGTAAAAAAAATATGCAGATCAGATTCATGGTACGTTAATCACAGAGTTCAGTACTGAAACTTTTCTTTCTTCCTTTTTTTGTTCAAAAGGAAGATTAAGATTCAAAATTCAGTGGAAGATAGATTCAGGCCAGGAACCAAATTGAAATTTTCACTACCGTCCACCACGGCAGACTTTCTCATTACCCCATGTCTAAAATACCGAGGAGCCTTTTTCCACATGAGTCTGTTAGATCCTACCCAGCACCCCTCTTCCTCGATAACACAGCTCCAATTCTTTTCCAGTACGCACTTGGCTGGTCCAGTGGGTTGTGTTCCCTCCATGTTTAGTTAAGCATGGCCACGTGACCCCTCTCTGGCCAGCAATGTGAAAGGGGAAGGTCTACTGGGAACTATTTTCTTCCCTGTTAAAATGGAAGAATGCCTGGAACCTTCCTCGTGTGGGCCAGATTCCAAGTTTTAAGTCCGCACGTGTTGCCTCAGGATGATCTCTCCAAGAAGCCAACCTCCAGAGAAATACTTGAGTTTAGAAAATTTCTCTGGGGAGTGATCTTGGAAAACAGCAGTAAGAAAGTAGGGGCGTGATGGGGAAAGGAAAGGAGTAAATGGCCTGTGTTCAGTGGAGTCCTTGCTCTGGGCAGCTGAGTCCCAGTCTTGCAAGAGACAGAGCTGTCCCACCAGAGGGCTAGGAGACCTGAGTAGTAACCTGCCAAGGCCACGAGGCATCGTTAGAGCACTGTTTCCAGGCTGTTTTGTCCTCCATCATTCCAGCCAGCCTGGCACATGGAAGAACATTCCTGTGGCTAGAAAGCTTCAGCAGGCAGAGAGCTGCAGGTGCTGCCCTTCAGATATCTTGCAATTAAGGTGCATTGGAAGGGTGTGTTCTGAAGAACATGGGTGGGCCTTGGCAGTTTCTAAGTTGTGCAATTAACCAACTCTGGAAACATCTTCTTCCAGAGTTCTTTTCACATGACTAGACAAACACTTCTTATCTGAGCTATTTCAGGAAGATTCTCTCTCCCTTAGGACCAAGACGACTATTTGTACCGGGACAGCAGTATGTCTTGTCTATAGCCCACAGTCCTTCTAATGACTGAGGGATCTGTTTTAATGGGTCATTGCCAATGCTGTGCCATTTAAAAAAGATTTCACATACATTGGTGTATAGAGGAAGCACCTAACTAAAATATTATGTTTCTGGCTTCTCTAATTTATCCACTGATTAATGACTGACCTAGAAATCTTTTTAGAACAGCATTTTTATCATATATACTTTCTTTCTTGAGAGTTCATAGTTTTTGTTGTGGTACTGGGGATGGAATCCAGGGGCATTCTACCTCTGAGCTGCACCCTCGCTCTTTCTTCTTTCTTTCTTTCTTTCTTTCTTTCTTTCTTTCTTTCTTTCTTTCTTTCTTTCTTTCTTTCTTTCTTTCTTTTCTTGGTACTGGCGGTAGAACCCAGGGACATTCTACCTGTGAGCTATACCCCCAGCCCTATTTTTTATTCTTTTTTTTTTTTTAAAGGGTCTCACTGAGTTACAAAGGACCTCACTAAGTAGCTGAGGCTGTCTGAAAACTGTGATCCTCCTGTCCCAGCCTCCCGAGTACTGGGATTACAAATGTGCACCATCATGCCCGACTGAGAGTCCATAGTTTAAAAATGAAATTTATCAACCTGGCTTTCAAGGTCTTCCCCACACTAGCTCAACTTACCTGTCTAATTTTCTTACCAACTACTCTCATGCATAAACCTTTAATAGGAATAATACCACCTACCATGTAAAACAAGTAGCTCAGTGTCTGGCACAGAGCCAATACTCAATAAATGGTAAGTGGTATTATTACTATAATAATATAATTTACAGAAGGATCCCCAAGGGTAGGCAGAATCATCAAAGCCGTTTTATAGATGAGAAAACAGGTTTTGTGTAGTCACACATAGATAGGAAATGGATGCTAGGCCTTCTCAAATAAAGACAACAGATTATAATTTATTCTCATGTAGACCTTATGTTTCTAGAGGGCATATTTATATATTTTAAAATTTTTCCAATGCCTCATACAATTTTTGCACACAGTAGATTTCTGAAGAAGCATTTTCTGGCTAACTGCTCTCCAGGGAGATGCAGTGGCACCAGGACTTTTCCTTCTGAATCTCTCTCTACCCATGTCTAAATGGCACCACTTTATAAAAGGGAGGAAATTATCCCAAGATTGATAAGGGAATAATATAAATCAGAGCTAACTGATTTAAATATTTATTGAGGGCATGTGGCACATAAAAGGATTTTCATACATTGCTGGTAGAAATATGAGGTGTTTCTGCCTTTTCAGAAAGCAATTTGGCAGTTCCTATTAAGATGAAAAAAATATATATTCTCTTGGACCCAGCAACTAAAAATTGTAGGAATTTGTCCTATAGAAATAAAAGCACCAATACATAAAACATATGCTTAAATGTTTTTTTTCTGCAACATTGTGGTGGCAAAATACTGGAAAATATATGAATGCCCATCAGTTCTGGAGTGGCTGAATAAATTATGGTATATAAAGCCACCATGGAATCTGATGCATATATTTGAAAGGACAAATTAGAGATGTTTATGATTACTTTAAGAAATTAACATAAGGCAACAGTGAGAATGAAATGCCGGATGCAAAAAAGAATGTTTAGTATAATCTTGTTTTTGTACAATAAATAACAGAAAAAAAGTGCCGTGCATCTGGGTGTGTGTGTGTGTATGTGTGTGAACTGCATGAATAAGGAGAAAAGTATGAAATCCAAAATATGTTGTTAGAGCTAGGAGTGGAATTTATTGGCAAAATATGTGCTTATAGCAAATGTGAGGCCCTGGGTTTAATCCCTAACATCTCAAAAATAAAAATAAAACAGCAAAATATTGTTAGCATGGATTATCTGGGGACGAGGGTAGGGCTGGCTTGGAATGCTGCCCGGGGGAGAAGGGGAAGGATGCTATTTAGAGAAAGGGGAAATGATACTGCATTCAGGAAAAAAAAAAAAATCACATTTGTGCATCTAGGCAAAATGAAGTGCGTGTGTGTGTGTGTGTGTGTGTGTGTGTGTGTGTGTGTGTATGCAGGAATATTTAAAATTACAAGCAATAAAATAAAGTCTTCAAACTCATCCTGACACTGTACCATTGACATATAAGTAAGGGAGAACATGTTCCGCTCTTAAGACTGGCGATGGGAGGTGTACTTTCCTACAGAATGTTCCTGTCGTCCCTGGTCTTGGTCTTGTGGTCACATCCATCTTCTTGCTTACCTTTGCACAATACCCTTAGCACTCTTAACAAGGATCGCCACAGGCTGGACCACAGCAACTGGCTGGATGAACCTGTATTCTTCCTCATCTCCCAGAGGATGTTGCCTACCCTTGGGCCATCAGATATTTAGTAATTCTTAACCTGAAAATGTATTCTCTCTCCTTCTGGATTTCGTGTCTCTGCCTTGGTCAGCCAAGATCACTTTCGGTTATTTTCACACACGTTCCTATTTCTGAGTTTTTGATACTCACATTGAGATTTCTGCTTGGGGAATGGTAAAGGTAACATTCCTATTCTTAGGAACTCTCCAAAAGGAAAAAGGAAAGTGAATAATACAGGCACAACCTCCATTTCAGCAAAACAAAAGTCAATGATTCCAAACTACAAACAGGTCAAACGGATACCCAAAGCAGCAGGACCCAAGCAAAGGGGGCACAGAAGCAGAGAGAAATGCCATCAATAGAGAGCTCAGAACTAGCCAGAAATAAGAAAAGTGAAGAAAAGTGAAGACATAGCTTAGGTGAGAAAATCTAAATGTGCTGGTTGCTCGAAAAAAGGAGCTAAAGTTAAAAGGTGAATTGTGGAAGCCGGCCATGGTGGCGCAAGCTTGTAATCCCAGCACTTGAGAGGCGAAGACAGGAGGATCCAGGTTTGCAGCCAGCCTCAGCTACTTAGTAAGGCCCTTTGCAACTTAGTGAGACCCTGTTTCAAAATAAAGGATAAAAAAATCAGGCTGAGGGTGGAGCTCAGAGGTAGGATGCCCCTGGATTCCATTCCCAGCATCACCAAAAAAAAAAAAAAAAAAAAAAAAAAGATGAATTACATTGGGTAAGCCACATTTCTTGGAAGCAAGCAACCCTTTTTGTGGCAGATGAGCAGGGGAAAATTCTTTCTATTACATAATACTCAACAACAGTTGTATGTCTTCGCAACAGTTGTATGTCTTCATTAGCTGGGGAGAAGAAAAAACAGATGGTGAATTCTCTCTCTCTCTCTCTCTCTCTCTCTTTCTCTCTCTCTCTCTCTCTCTCTCTCTCACACACACACACACACACATAGCCAAACAATAATCAAATGCACCTGGAACATGAAATCTACACAACACAAACTTCCTAAATATAGCTGTTACAAAAAAACACACACCACCTTCAGTAGTGAGCAATTGAAACCTGTCCAGGATTGACAGAAGGAATAAACTGGAAAAACTGTTGGAAAATTAATAGAAAAGAGTTGATTGAGAAACATATCATCTGTTCAGAAGAGTTGCTATTAAAAAGATAAAAGTCGTAATGAAAATTTTCCACCATAAATTAAATACATGTAACGATTCTATCACCTTTATGGAACAAGAACACAAAGCAGAAATTCAAGAGTTCAAAGAAAAGATAATATCTTATTTTGTTTGGGCTACTATAGCAGAATATCATAGACCAGATAGCTTAATGAGGATTTTATTTCTCACAGTTCTGGAAGCTAGAAAATCCAAGGGTAAGGCTCTGGCAGGTCTGGTATCTGGTGAGGGACCTCGTTTCTTGTTTGTAGGAGGTCATTTTTCATTGTATTCTCACATGAAGAGAAAGAGAGAGAGAGAGAGAGAGAGAGAGAGAGAGAGAGAGAAAGAGAGAGAGATCTCCTGTCTCTTCTTATAAGGATGCTAATCCCATTCATAAGAGCTCCACCCTGATGATCTAGTTATCACCCAAAGGGCCCCCCTTCAAACCATGGTGAACTTCAGGGAGACACAAATGCCCAATTTTCCCCCAGAAGACAGTGAGAATATAGAATGGGGGCAAATATGGATTTTTTGTGTGTATGTGCTTGTGGTACTAGGGGTAGAACCCAGGGGCTTTTCTACCTCCCGGCTATACTCCCAGACCTATTTTATACTTTATTTGGAAACAGGGTCTCACTAAGTTGCTGAGAACCTCACTAAGTAGCTGAGGCTGGCTTCAAACCTGTGCGATCCTCCTGTCTCAGCCTCCCAAGTGTGGTGATTACAAGCGTGCGCCACTACACCCGACTCAAATGGGCAAATATGACCTCAGCAAAGTACATGGAAGAAGATACTAAATAGTAAAACACCACATAAATAAACACTGCACTGGTATCTCTACAATCCAATAAAGTAATTGACAGAGTTGGATAGTGAAAATGAGTGAATCATAAAGAAGCCGTAGGAAATGTTAAATTCCTCATGGTTTAAAGTAAGAAATTAGCAGGCATTGTATAACCGACGACTGTAACAATAACCACTAGGACAAAAATATGTCTGCCACCAGAGATTAGAAGAAACACAGGACATAAAGCAAGAGGCGACACGTTGAGGGAAGTTTCTAGAGTAGAGAGAGAAAGCGTACCACAAAGCGGTATGACAAACATTCCTGTCATATCAGTACTTAGAAACGAGCAAAAGTCTGCCACGGGAAGAAAGAGCCTTTCGTAGAGGAATCACGAAGACATGTCCAAAATAAGTTTCCTGGACTTCAACGATAAAGAAACACTTACTGGAATGCAGCCACATCCATTCATTTACGTATCGTCCAGGGCTGCTCGGAGACCTTAGGGCCTGCCGAGCCTTGCTGATCCCTGCACTAGACTGTAAGCTCTGCGAGGAGGAGCTGGAGCCGGCTGCAGTTCTCCCCGTATCCTGAGCACTTTCTCAGGACATGCAGGAAGCGCTCTGAAATCTCTGGCCACGTGAATAAGGACTCCGCGTCTCACTCTTTGAATTGAGCACATTCTTTTCATTTGCCTCCTGAATCCTCCTCTTCATTCCCCCAAATAGATCCGCGGTAATAGAGGCACAGGAAGGTTCAATAACTGTGTGGTCAAAGATAGCAAGGAGGTACAAAGAATTAACATATTGCTCGCGATCTCGTGCAGAACTTCAGTCCTTGTATTTCTTTTCTTTCATTTTTTCCCCCCCTGAGCTTTGGATGCTGCTAAGAACGCCTTACATTTGGGCAATGATCTCTAGATAACAACTTACTTGCTCACTTGTCCCTTTTCTGTCTGACACCCATTAAAATTTGTTCTGTTCTCTTATTAAAAAGAAAGTTTTAAGGGAAGAAGGGCTATATTTAGCCTGTGTCTAAAGGACACTGAAGAGCTGCTTGTTGAATCACTGCCATTTCTTCTGCTTGGTGCTGTTTCGTCCTTTACCCTCTCCCCGCCTTTTGGTTCCTGCTGGGCTGACTTAACACGATGCTGAGCCCAGGGGAAAGTGGACATCAGGACACCTGAGTTTTCTGACAGAGAGTAGAGTGGTGGTTGGGAATGTGGGCTCTACAGTTGCAAAGCTCGGTTCTAAAGCCCTGGTTTTCTGTAACCAGTTGTGTGGCCTCGGATGTGCTGTTCACCTCTTCTAATCTTCGGCTATCACATTTGTGGAATGCATCTCCTAATAGTACCCACTTGATAGCATTATGGGAAAATTAAATGTTTCAGTATAAAATACAACATTTAGAGTGCTCGGCACATAATCAGCATTTATGAGCCAGCTGTGGTGCACACCTGTAATTCCAGGACCTGGGAAGCTGAGACAGGAGGATCATTGATTCCTAGGCAGCCTCCGCAATTTAGTGACCCTGTTTCAAAATAAAATAGGACTGGAGGTGTAGCCTGGAGGTAGAATGCCTCTGGGTTCAATCCCTAGTAACACACAGAAAAAAAAAAAAAAAAAAAAAGGAAGGGAGGAAGGAAGGAAGGGAAAGAAAGAAAAAAAAGAAAGGGGAAAGGAAAAGAAGAATAGCATTTATTTTTTTTTTATTTTTTATTTTTGGTGGTACTGGGGTTCCTGGAAGCCCTTCTACCTCCGGGCTACACTCCCAGACCTATTTTTACATTTTTATTTGGAAACAGGGTCTCCTAAGCCAGCGCGCGCGGCTGGCTTCGAACCTGCACAATCCTCCTGTCTCTGCCTCCCAAGCGCGGGGATTACAAGCGTGCACCACCACACCCGGCGAAGAATAGCATTTATGAGTGTCAGCCAATGTTATTACTGCTGTCCTGAGCCTTAGCTGTTTGCTGTTTGTTAGTGAACAATTAGCCAGGATTGGCCTGTGGTTTGGTATGGTATCTGCAGCAAAGCTTAGAATTCCAGCAGGAGGGCTTGGGATGCCATGGTTCTTGGCCTCCTCAAATGTAATGTTTTATTTCCCTTGATCTCAGCAGGGTAGAGCCTCCTGCCCCAGGGGCCACAATGGCTTCCCAGGATGCTGATTCTGCCTGCCTGGGTCAGGTCTAGCTTTTCCTCACAATTCCACTTGCAGTTGATTATCCAGTGAAGAGGGTGAGGATGATTCCCTACAGCTTCAGGAAGAAGGAGTTTCTGGCCTTTTGTTATTTTTGGAAAACTTGTTGGTATGCCTTGTTGCTGGTTAAACAGATAAGACTTCTGCTTCCTAGGAGATTTCCGTGCATTTGGGGCCTCCCAGGAGATGATGACTAATGCTGCTTTAAATACAGAATGACTCAAGGAATTACTTTCATCTGACTGTCACCAATAGGATTCCCCTTATTCTATAATTGAATAAAGAGATTCAAGTTGTAACATGGATCATCTGACCTTCAGTTCATTAGATCCCAACTATCATTGTCTATCTACAACCATACTCAGAGATCTTTCTTTCTCTCTTTCTTTCTTTCTTTCTTTCTTTCTTTCTTTCTTTCTTTCTTTCTTTCCCTTGAGATATTCTTATGACATTAAAAAGAGTAGTTAAGAATGATATAATCTATACCCTAAAATTAAGACTGTGACATGGATTGCATATAAGCTATTTAACATCATAACAATGCACCTTAACGACGTCTGTTTCAATCATCAGTCTCACCCTATCATTCAACACCCGACACACACAAAACTTAGAGGAAGGAAGTTTTATTTGCTTATAGGTCTGGAGACTTCAGTCCATAGATCGAGAGCATTCACACTGCTGCTGAGCAGGAGCCGGGGCTGTGGGTCCCTAGGGTGACGATGGGCAGCACCGAGAGCCAGGGGAGAGGCAGGGACCTGTATACCCCAGCCACATCTGCAGGCAGCCACCTCCGCTCCGATCCGAGCATGGCTGCCTCCACCGCTGGAGGTCCAAGGGACATTTTACTTTCAAATCATAACAGTTATGTGATAACTCCTGATACAGACTTGAAGTCTCTTCTCTCTAAGGAGGTATGATGACTTTTGACCCTGAGCCCAAGCAAGTCAGCTTTATTCTGGTTTGGTCTGGTTTCTTCTTTGCACTGTTCATGTTCTTACTGCCTCCTCGAAGAGCCCTGCGCCTGCTCTGCCCACTGGTGCTGCTTTTTGTCCCGGAATCCTGTTTTTGTTTTTTTTTTTTTGGACTGGGGATTAAACACATGAGCATTCTGCCTCTGAGCTCTACCCCCCCATCCATAATTTTTACATTCTCAGCTAGGTTGCTGAGAGTCTTAAGTAAATTACTGAGTCTAGTCTTAAACCTGCGATCCTCCTGTCTCAGCCTTCCAAGTACTGGGATTACAGGTGTGTACTACCACTCTGCCGATGATCTACTCTTTACTGCAAATTTTTAGACTCCATGATATACACACCTGTAGCCTTCTCAGCACAGTGCTTCTATAATGTGTCCATGGACGTTTAGGTCCAGCAAATGCTGACTATTTACTACCTCACTATATATATATATATATATATATATATATATATATATATATATATATATATGTATGTATATATAATGTTATATATTATATACATTATACATATATATGTATAAGTGGTTTGTGTCTGTCTCATTAGGGTTGGGCATTTTTCTTCTCACAAAATGGAAGATTTTTCTTTTATATTTTCCCTAATAAGTTATTTTAATGGTAGTCGTGAATATGCTAATGGAGTAATGATACTGAAGTTAACGACAGCTAGGCATGGTGGCGCATGCCTGCAGTCCCAGTAATGGGAAGCTGAGCGAGTAAGATGACAGGTTTGACGCCAGCCCCAGCAGTTTATTGAGGCTGTCACCAACTTAGAGAGACCCTGTTTTCAAGTAAAAAATAAGATAGGGCTGGGGGTGTAGCTTACAGTGACCTTACTTCCTACCATATAGTCCTCACAATAAACCACATAGGGAGGTTCTTATGTTGTTTAATTATAATTCTATTTTTAAATTATAATTATTTTAAAACTATACTTATTCAGTTATACTTTATGTAATTAAGTATGATAATATCATTTAATAGCTAATGTTATTATACTTCTTTTATAGACAAGGAGATTGAGGTTGAGAGAATTTAAGTAACTTTGCCCAAGACCCCACCACTAATATGTTTTGGAGCTGGAATTGAAACTCAAACTCAACAGTCCACAGAGTCTCCCAATTTTAACTTATGAGATAATGAAAAATGCACATTTACAAATATAATTTTAAATTAGGAGGTCAGACGAACAAATGTAAAGGATGGGCCATGGTCTGATCAGGCAACTGGCAACTGCTTGGAAGTAGGTACAGAATGGAGGAAATCCCGAGGATTCACTTAGTCTGTGCCCTGAGCCCTTCTGCCACCACAGTTGTTCACGAGTTCCTTAGTGACTATGTGGAGTTCTTACAGACTTTATTTTCTTCTTTTTGTTTTGGTGCTGGGGATTGAACGCAGGGGCATTCTACCTCTGAGATACAACCCCTGCTCTAGTCCTGTGGTCTTTCTTATTTTGAAACAGTGTCTTGCTAAGTTGCTGGCAGCCTCGTTCAGTGGCTGAGGCTCACTTCAAACTGGGATCCTCCTGTGTCGGCCTCCTCAGCACTGGGATTCTAGGCTTGCACTATCACGCCCTTTTCTTCAAAAATGTAATATTCATGGATTCATGGTCTTCAAATACCGTTTTGTTTTATATTCTATTTTTTTTTTACAATGGAAACCAAAAACCTAAACTTTAATTTTCATTTAACTAAATAAAAGGTTTTTTTTTTTTTTTTTAAGGCTATTCAGACAATAGTAATAGTTACGACCCTCCTATACTTTCTTCTACTCTGAATCTTGCAGTAGGAGTTCGCAGCACTTTGGACTTCTGGGCATCTGTGTGGGACTCCGATACACGAGTAGTAAAAAAATAATAATTTTGAAAGTGAGCATTTCCTGGCTTCCATGTTGTCAAGCTTTGGATGGTAGTTTACTTCTTACAAGCCAACTTCCATACCACTTGTATTATATGCATCATTTGGTGGACGTGGTGGAGGCCCGCCATATGGCGGCTTGATTGACACAGTCGGCTCCGTCTCTCTTGTCCTAACCCTTCTGAGCTGGTGTGCAGGAAGGAATTACTTGCAACCTGTCTCTGATAAGATCACGCTCCCCCTTTAATTTTCTATGGCTCATCTGTGCCTTGGAAGCAGCTATGTGGTTTAGATTATGGGCACAATTTTGTATGTCCTAAGTTTCTAGGTAGGAATGCAAGAAGGGCTTTATTTTCCTTCATTTATTGTCAAAATCAAGTTATCTTCAGACCCATCCCTTCCTTTTCAAGATGCCCCTGTGGTGGAGAAGCTTCTGGGAAGGTAGTTACGGCAGAGGTTCCGGCCTCCCCCAGCTAAGGCATTGACTTCTTCCTTGGAATCATTACAATCTTTCAGTTCTGTTTTCCCCCCAGTGTTTGCTCATCATCTGGTAATCTGTGCAGTTATATAGGCTGATGCCGGCATCAGCAGGGCTCCGTGAGGATCCCGTGGGTGGCAGATGGTAGGAGCACGTGTGCTAGGGAGCGACCGCATCATCAAATTGGAAGCCGTTGAGCATGCTGGGGGTTGGACTCATTTTTTTAATATTTTTATTTGGCGCATTGTAATTACACGTCATAGTGGGGTATGGAGACACGCACGCACACAGCTCCTGGAACACTTCCCCCCAGTCCATGTCTCTGAGGCTGGCATTGGTACTTTTGTAACAGATGTCGCATTATTTCAAATGTTACACTCCTTAGTTCTTTGTCCCCCACGCCGCTGCCCTTAAAGTCCCTCTATCACTCCTTCGGAATCGATGCTTTTTTATTTGACGTGACCCTTATTTCTGAAATCCTATCTGGCTTCTACGTCTAAGAGAAAACATATAACTATTCCTTTTGTGCGACTGGTTCATCTCTCACATAACATAATATTCTCAAGTTTCATCCATGTTTCTGCATTTGCAGGGCTTGTTCTTATAGAAACCCACTGCAGAAAGAGCCCAGGAGTCCCAGGGGAGCCACCTCAGTCCCTTTTGAGAGCAGCTGCCCCAGGACAGTTGCCTAAGGACCTCCCAGCAGGCCCCAAGTCTTAAAGGTCAGGGCGCCTCTCAGCCCTGGCAGACTGGGGGTTGAGCTCTCAACACTCAAACCCTTGAGAGCTAAGTGAATGGATGCGCAGACCCTGGCAGGCGTCTACCCTAGTATCCGGGCAGCTTCCTGGCCGCTCTGCAGAGGAGAAGTTCTGGGTTGAGCCAGTCAGAGCAGGAAACATCGCATGGGCAGCATCATGGGTGCCTTCCCTGGATGATCCAGTGCCGCGCCTCTGCTCTCTGCAATCGCGTCTCCGACATCTGACTTCCCAGTGCGAGGTGCAGCGGCAGCGGGGAGAAGATCACAGAAGGCCTAAGTGAAGAGGTGAGAACCCAGCTCAGTTTTGAATGATGAGAATGTCTACTGGATGGAGAAGTTGGGTATATTCTGATAGGAGAAAATAGAAAAATAGAAAAAACACAAAATAGAAAAATCCCAAAGCAACAACTAAAAATAAATAAATAAATAAAGACAATTAAACAAAAAACAAAGACACATTAAAATTGTGGCATCCAGGAACTGCTGGTGGCCTGGGTAGACTGGGATGGAGGATTTGAGACAGACAGAATGAAACGGGCTGCAGAAATAGAAAGTGACTAAACCTCCAGTGGTCTTGACACACAGAGAATTTTCTACTGTGGGGATTAGACAAGAGAGTGATATTATGGGCTCTCCCCTCCCCCCTTAAGAAGACTATCTTATATATTAGTGAAATGCGTCCTGCATCCTGAACAATAAAGCTAAAAATACTAAGGTGGGTCTTATGTTTAACAAATATGGAATGGGTCTGGTAATATTTACTTATTAAACAAAGAGGTGCTGTTTGAACATTATTGATTACCGAATCCTCTAGTTTCTAGGATCCTGTTCAGCGCTGGGCTTGTAAATATTTCAAGGAAAGACCAGGAGGTCTGAGAGGGAACTGGGGTAGGGTCTGGAGACTGTTTTTGGAAGTGTGGAACTCAGTTCTGATCAGCATTCTCACAGAATTAAGACCTAACCATGCAATTTAGAGGAAAAAAAGATTTATTTTCTTAAGGTTTTGAGCTCAGATTGTGTGAAGCCAGGGACCACAGATATCAGGGAGGCAGAGAGAAAAAGAACACATGGGCTGTGCTCCTCATAGGAGGCCAGAAGAGGAGAGGAGAGGAGAGGAGAGGAGAGGAGAGAGAGAGAGAAGAGAGAAGAGAGAAGAGAGAAGAGAGAAGAGAGAAGAGAGAAGAGAGAAGAGAGAAGAGAGAAGAGAGAAGAGAGAGAGTGTGTGTGCAGGGGAAGGAGAAACCATTTATTTAACCCCCTAGGAACCGCCTCCAGCCACATCCTAAGGGCCTGGGTCACCATCCAGATAAATCCATAGTAATTGATTACAACCTCCATGACTCAATTACATCAGCTCCAAACATTAATAAATGAGAGTTTTAAGGGACATTTTAAATCTAACTATAACAAACACTGAAACCAGGGTCTTGTTACAGCATGGCGTCTGTCCTCACCTGATTGTTAAGTCAGTAAGCATAGTGTATCAGTTAGTTCTGTCTCCCGGTGTAGGAAGTGTTATTCATTGACACAAAGATGGTGAGAGCCTGATCCCAGAGCTCCAGAAAAAGAAAACGCTGGACTAAATTAAATCAGCTGATACATTATGTTACAGCTGAAGCCAAGAACTATAAGGAGCAGCGCACCAGCTAGGACAGCGTGTCGCAGGGGACGGAACATCTCATTTCGATTGACCTTTAGGATGAAGAGGATTTATTGCTTTATGTACCTGAGCATGCAGAAGCAAGAAAGGTCCCCCGCTGACTAGTCCAGCAGCTTGGTACAAGTATCAGGAACCAGTTTCTTTCTATCTCCCACCCTGGTTCTCTAATGTTGTTCTCCTAAGTCTAGAGCCGTGTGTGTGTGTGTGTGTGTGTGTGTGTGTGTGTGTGTGTGTGAGACTGGGGATTGAGCCCAGGGGTGTTCCAACTCTAAACTACACTCCCAGCTCTATTTTATTTTTTAATTTTGAAACAAGGTCTTGCTAGGTTGCTGAGGGCCTCACTAAATTGCTGTGGCTGGTCTTGAACCTGCAATCCTCCTGACTCAGCCTCCCAGGTACTGGGATTTATAAGTGTGCACTACCATGCCCAGCCCTTCATGTCTTTAAGATGGCTCTGATAAGCAGCAGATTGTGGGGTTCCTGTTAAATGCTGGTGAGATACAGAGAGTTTATATTCCAGCAGTCTGAGAAAGAGTACTGAGCTCTACTCTCATTGGGCTGTTTAGGTCACACACGTCTTTGAGCCCATGTTTGATTAATACCATAAGCAAGGGACCAGTAGTAGAGTGGGCAGATGCTTGGACTTATTCTGAAAAATATGTAGGACTCATGGACAGGGATGGCTATCCAACTAAAACCTGGATGATATCAAGGAGGAAGAAGGGAAATGTGTGTGGCATTTGGCAGGCAATCATTTGTTGTCTGACATAGGCATCAGTCCTTGTCATAAACTTCTAAACATTTTTGTTTGTTTACTTTTGTACTGGAGATTGATCCCAGGGGTGTTCTCTCTCAGAGACACATCTCTAGCCCTTTTTATTTTCATTTTATTGTATGTATGTATGTATGTATGTATGTATGTACTTATTAATTTTGTGGTACTAGCGATTGAACCCAGGGACATTCTACCTCCAGGGACATTTTACCTCCAAGCTATACCCTCAGCCCTATTTTATTTTTTATTCTGAAACAGGGTCTCACTAAGTTGCTAAGTCTGGCCTCAAACCTGGATCTTCCTGTATCAGCCTCCCAAGTACCAGGGTTACAGATGTGTGCCATCACACTGGGTTTGTTTTATTTTTAAAACAAAGTCTCACTAAGTTGCTGAGGTTGGCCTTGAACCTGTGATCCTCCTGTCTCAGCCTCCCAGGCACAGAGATTACAGGCATATAACTTCTAAACTTTTGAATACCACATACCAAGAGGGTTCTAGCTCCCAGCACTAGGGATACTGATTGAGTAGGTCTTCATCTTAACATATCTCCCCTACTGATTCTAGTAGTGGTCACTTTTGAGAACCACAAGAGTACATGACATTCTTTCTTTCATCCCTTCTTTCTTTCTCTCCTCTCTCTTTCTTGCTCTGTTTGATGCTGAGGCTAGAACCCAGGGGCATTCTACCTCTGAGCTAGTATTTTATTTTATTTTTATTAGGAAAAGGGTCGCACTAATTTTCTGAGATTGGCTTCAAACCTGCTCTCCTCCTTTCTCAGCCTCCCAAGTACTGGGAGATTGCAGGTGTGTGCCACCATGCCTGGGTGAGTACATGATTGTAGAAAAAGAAAAGAATGCTTCTGATTTCTTTCCCCAGATAACAAAAGTACAGGCTCATAATCTCAAATTTAGAAAATACAGAAAAGATAAGGCAATTTGAAGGGACATTTTTGCTTGCATAGTTAAGTGCCTGGTTTCCCGAGAATGATAGAGCAGTGTTTGCTAAGTGCAAGTACTGAGCAGGCGCTTTGAAAAATCTATTGTGGTCTTTTGTGATGAATGCTTTACATTTCATTAGAATTCCTCTACATCGTCAGAGCAATTTCAGGATACTTGCCAGCAGTTAATGGTCCCGCTGTACTGTTAACACACGGGGACAGAGGAGCTTTGTCATGTCATCACCAAGCCTGGCTTTACAGAGAAAGTCATTAATCAAGGAAAGCGGGGATGCTTTGCAAATACCCTGGCCTGGAGCAGACGACCACCTCGGTCAGTGAAACGTGTACCTGGAAGAACCAGGTGTCTCACCATCCCGAGACAGCTGGTCTGTAGCCAGAGGGACTCCCTCACCCGGGAGCGTGCAGAGGTGCAGGCTTGAAGCCTCGGTGTTTGTGAGCTTTGTGGAAGGGGGACTTGTTTTCTTACACTTGAGTGTCCAGCGGCACACCCAAACCTCTGAGCTGGTATTCTTAACATTTGACACTCTCGGGGAAGACCACCATTGGCCCTTCCAAGTGCCACATTCGGACCCTGTTAGTTAATAAAGCAAAGACTTTGTAGATGTGACATGTTTTTAGAACAGAGATTATGGTAACATGAAAATGTTTTAAATTTGTGTGTGTGTGTGTGTGTGTGTGTGTGTGTGTGTGTGTGTGTGTATTATACTGGAGGTTTAACCCAAGGGCACTATACACATGAGCTATACCCCCTGTCTGATTTTTATTTTTTTTTGTGTGTGAAATGGGGTCTCACTAGTTGCCAAAACTGGCCTTGAGCCTGTGATCCTCCTGTCTTAGCCTTCCAAGTACTGTGATTGCATTTGTGTGCCACTAGGCCTGGCTAAAGTGCTCCGAATTCTATAACCTTCAAAACTTTGTGAGAACGATTCCTGGACATTTTACAGCACCTGTAAATGATACTCATATGGAAAGCTTTTTAAATTATTTTTAGTTATTTTACTTGTGCCATAGATTCTTTAGAGAATCTTAGGAAGTCTGAGTCTTCTTCCTAACAAAATATATACAGATATGCTATGGGTTGGCTCTTAAATGTCCCCTGAAAGCCCATGTGTTGAAGGCTTAGTCACCAGCATCTAGTAGCATTGAGGGGTGGTGGGAATTTTAGTAGGTGGGGCCCAGTGGCAAGAAGTTAAGTCCTTGGGGGTGTCCCATTGAAGGGGATATCAGGACTCCAGCCCCTTCCTGCTTCCCTACCACCAATGAGGTGAACAGTCTTCCTCCTCCATGTTGCCATGATGTACTGTGCAACGGGGACAAGTGGCCATGGGCTGAAACCTCCGAAACTGTGAGCCAGTTTCAGAGCTTGGTAGATTGTTCTAATTTTCATTTTCTTTGCATTGAGTGGATGCATTTCTTTGCATTGAGCCAGGATGAACCTTTCCTCTTTCTAAAGAAGTTGACTTTCTCAGGGTTTTGTTACAGCACTGGAAAGCTAACTAATACAACATACAATAATTTTCTTGAAAGTTTTGACCTATCTCTCACCAAATGAATGGAGCTCAGGTTAAAAAATATAGTTGCGCCGGGCGTGGTGGCGCATGCTTGTAATCCCCGCGCTTGGGAGGCGAAGACAGGAGAATTGCGCAGGTTTGAAGCCAGCCGCGCTGGCGTAAGAGACCCTGTTTCAAAAATATAAAATAGGTCTGGGAGTGTAGCCCGGAGGTAGAAGGGCTTCCAGGAACCCCAGTACCACCAAAAAAAGAAAAAAAAAAGAAAAATATAGTTGCTGGAATGGATGATCTAGACAATGGGATCTTTAGTGCAGTGACCTTAGTTTATGCCTGCCTTGTTGTTTGTGTGGATGTCAACAAACTGATTTACTACTTCGTCCCTCAGTTTCATTATATACAAAAATCAGGATGAAAACCTACTGCCTAAAGCTCTTGTGAACAGTAAATGAGACGATGCTGTGCCCTGACACAGGCATGTAGTGTTAGAGGTTGACACCAGGTTTAGGGAGCAGCTGGATCTTGGCCAAGCCCCCAGTGATTCTGTACTGACTCTCTGGTTTAGATGAAGATGCCCAGAGTGTTGTCCACGACATCATCTAACCTCATCTGCAGCGAAGTTTAGTTTGCGTGCCCCACAGCAGGGATCTGTGGAAGGGTTGCAAGCAGGGGCTTGGTAGATTGTTCTAATTTTCATTTTCTTTGCATTGAGTGGGAAGATGATTACATAATGGAAACAGAGCATCCTCTTGAGGGAAGAGAGAGCCAGCCCAGGATGATACTTAGGGTGCACACCAGAGAACATGAGCAAGGACATTGAAAAGAGAACTAGGTCACTAGCTGATGTGGGAGGTGGAGGAGACGGAGAAGTTGGGGATAATTCCAAAGTTGCTATCTTGGGTGGCTATGTGGTTTAGTGGTGCCATTTATCCCAGTAGTGCCAGAGCTTCAGTTGTTTCTATTCAGAGGTAGATGTAATAATTGCAATAGCTTTGTTTCAAATGCTAAATTTAGGGATCTATGAACATTGCCCGAGAGATAACCTGGCAGGAAGCTGAGTAAAATGAGGAATCTTGGGTAGCTTTATGTGAGGGAGATATCAGCATAGAGGTGGTATGAAATCTCTGAGAACTGGAAATAATGGGAGAATAAGAACTTGAAGAGAGGCTAGAAACACATCAGCATTTATTGAGTAAGACAAGAGAATCAATAAAGGAAACTAAAGTGTGCCAGAGGGGAGGAGAAAATTATGATTTGGGTCACAGACTCCAAAACATGAAAAGAAGGAGGGGGAAATTCAGTAAAGTCATGTAATACCAAGTGATCATGTGGGATTAGGATTCCCAGTCCACGATGTTTGCCAGGAAAGTTTTACTAAGATGCTGGAGAGAAGCCTCACAATGGTAAGTTGGGGAAGGAAAAGAGTTTAAGAAATGAAAACCTCAAATGTACCTTGACTTTTGGAGCCTCTGAATACAGAAAGCAAGGTGCAAGGTGTTCCAGGAAGCATTCTTGCAATCATAATCTAAAGACCTGATTACATAAATTAGAGAAAAGAAGGTTTATTTTCTTACAGTTTGGGGTTTAGTCCATGTGAGGCCGGGGACTGCGGATCTCAGGGCATGGCGGCAGGAGGAGGAGAGAGGGAGAGAGCACATGGGCTGCGCTCTTCACATCATGGAGGCCAGAGCACAAGGGGAACGGAACCATATATATAATCTCCAAGACTGCACCCCCAAAGACCTACCTCCAGTCACACCCTACTGGCCTATTATGTACCACTCAGGTATATCCATTACAAAAGACTTATCCACTGCTAGAATTATAACTCTCAAGACTTAATTATATCAACTCCAAACACCAATTTTTGAGCTCCTCAAGGGGCTATTCTATATCTAACCATACCTAGTAATATGCAGAAAAGAATATGTGGAGGGGGCTGTCTCAGTTAGCTTGGGCTGCTATAACAGAACACTACAGCCTGGGTGGCTTATGCAATGAAAAGCCATTACTCACAGTTATGGAGTAGGAAGTCCAAGATCATGGTGCCAGCCATCAGGTCTCTGGTGAGGGATTCTTCATGGCTAGCAGATAGATGCTTCCTGACTGTTCTCTCATGACCTCTCTACAATGTGGAGGGAGTGGGGGAGACTTTATAGTATCCCCTCTTATAATGAAACGAATCCCATTGGTTCAGGGGCCCATCTTTACAACGTCATTTGACCTAGGTTACTTTCTTATAGTCTGTATCTCCAAACACATTCACAGTGGTGTTTAAGACTTTGGCCTATGAATTTTGGAAGGGGACTTAGTTCAGTCAATAGCAGGGCATTGAAGGATGAGGGAAATTAGTGGTAGGTAAAATCTGGAATGAATTTTTCCTAGTGATTTGGCCTATAAGTAGTGAGGCTGGCTGTCCTCATCTGACCTTGAAGGATTTCTACTATCAACATCATCTCTCAAGGACCCACTATAGGTTAGCTGTACTGATTGATCTATAGTCTCCATTTAACAGAAACATATGAATGCTGTCCACCTGGAGTTGTGCACTCATTAGCTGTTCTGTGCACTTGGCCAATGCTGACGGCGAGTGGATGGGCCATGTTCCATATCAGGCTCACCAGAGCCAAAGACCTTCCGGACTTTCACTTAAACTCCTGGCTTGCACACCTAATTTCTTCCAGACACGCACTAAGAAACGTGTAGCTCTAGATGCTACTGGTAAGTCTTTTGTGACCATTGAGAAGCTGATGCTAAAAAAAGAGGGAGAGAAAGTGGGCTCACCTACACCATGAGCCCAGGCCCCTGGCCTCCTCTCTACACTTTTTTTCAGACACTGAGCTAATAAATTCCTTTTATTGCTTAGACCAGTCAGAATTGGCTTCTTATATATAACTGAAAGCATTTTAGCAAATACTGCCTTCCATCTCTTTGGACACAATTTTAGAAATAAAAATTAAAATATCCATTTATTATTTTTTTACTCTGTAGTTCACAGGGGCATTTCACATCCATTATCTCATTTGATCCTGACAAATAGCACACCATTTTACAGATGAAGGTCATTAGTGGACAATTTGGAACTGGAATCCGCAGCTCTGATTCTTATTCACCAACATCACCATTAAACCCCTTTTAAATATAATCAGCTAAGTATTGAATCAGTAGTTCCATAGCTAGTTCAGTTCCCATATTATATTTATATTTTTAATGTGTTGTTCTCACAGAGGCCTTCTATGGAAGCTAGTGACCAACTGTGAATCATCACCTTAGTATTAAATACATCAAATATTAATGAGGTTATGAAAACTCACAAAGCTACTTAAAATGCATGTATCCACCCAAGCTAAGATGGGTTATCTCTTAGAATTTTAAATGGACTTCTGTCGTGCGCAGTGACGACTCTTACACGATCTTCCTCAAGCAGTTTTATTACCCCAGGTTCTTGTACAGTTACCATTCCTCTTTAATGCTCTCTCAACGCCCTCTCAGGTAAAAACAACATCAGTCTTCTATCCTCTCCCTCATCACTCCACCAACCCTCCTTCTGGCACTCTATGTCTCTGCTGCAGCACACACCGGTCACAATGGTGGCTTTGTGAACATGTCCGTCCCAGCTCGGAGCCCGGAGCAGTCCGCCAAGGAACCGCTCTTCCTGTCCACCAACCCTCTTAGCTCCTTCTCCTTCCTCCCGCTAGGGCATGCGCGCTTTTTAACCTTCTCCTGGGCGGGCAGGTGGTAGCACGAGGCGTTGCGTCACTAATTATCCGTAAGGCGCCTGATAGGGCTCACTGCGCAGGCTCAGGGCACCGCCAGCCTCGTGAGCCTCGTGACTTGGCTGCAAGCCCAGGCGCCATCTTGAGTCCACGCTGGCAACAAGCCTGGGTGCCACCTCGGTCCTGCCGAGTGGGCCCCAACATATCTCCCTTTTTGTTTTATTAAAATAAGGCTCGGGATCGTGCCTGTCTTAGGTTGCCGACCCTCAAGGACCATTCTTACCCGTCATTGGGAGAACAATAGCATGATTGTTTCCCTGTCTTAGGTTGAAAGGTCCCGGGGACGATCTTACCCGTCACTGACTACCGATCCAGCATACTGAGCCATACATGGGGAGATGAGCCAGCTTCAAGGGCTGCCAGAGCTTGCACCAATATGCGCTGTTGTTGCAGTGTGCGTTGTTGAGTTCGCCTGATATATCCAACCATGAAACATCATGCTACCACCAGCAAGAATGCCCAGAACGCCATGCCACCCCAGTCTTTTAAAAAACCCAATGTTCCGTGTATTAAGTCCATTCATTGTTGTACTGTGGCGACTTCCACGCGGGTAGAATTAATTGCAGCGATGGATGCTCATAGCTCAATCATGGTGTGTTCAAATTCACGGCTCCAAGTTCCTAGAAGCGTCTTGCTTAATTGACGAAACAAATTGCCTGCATGGGAGAAATTCTGATACTGCACATACGTTATACATATAGTCCAGATAATTGAGCTTGCTGAGCCATGCCAGCAGCCACATGTGAGGATAGAGCATTCATAGTGGCTGCAATAACTGCCACGGCCACAGAGGCCACAATTACAGCAATAAGAGCAGAAATTCCAAAGTCTCCAAGGGTGCATAGAAGCATAGCAGAAAGTCAGAAAACAGGTATCAATAAAACAACCTAAACTATCATTAACCAAGGTAAAGGAAGAGGGAAAGTAGAAATAATTCCCCAAAGATCTTAAAGAAAACAACTCATCTCTACAGTACCAAGCAGCAGTTTACAACTCTTACGTTAGGAACTAATCTTCTGACCTATCCTTTACACATTAGGCGCCTTTTCCAACTAACCTCAGGTGTCTTCCATCTATGGTGGCGGATTAGGAGAGGGAGTCGAATCAGGACCAGCCCGATTCTCTAACTTGCTTACACTAAAAAATATCCTCCTTAATGGAGCCCCCTTTGATCGGGGAAAATATCCTCCTTAATGGAGCCCCCTTTGATCGGGGAAATAACTTGCTTACACTAAAAAATATCCTCCTTAATGGAGCCCCCTTTGATCGGGGAAAATACAGCGCTGTCCCTCGCTTTTCCGCGAGCCTCGCTTATCCGCGAGCCTTATTTACTAAATATCCTCCTTAATGGAGCCCCCTTTGATCGGGGAAAATACAGCGCTGTCCCTCGCTTTTCCGCGAGCCTTACTTATCCGCGAGCCTTATTTACTAAATATCCTCCTTAATGGAGCCCCCTTTGATCGGGGAAAATACAGCGCTGTCCCTCGCTTTTCCGCGAGCCTCGCTTATCCGCGAGCCTTATTTACTAAATATCCTCCTTAATGGAGCCCCCTTTGATCGGGGAAAATACAGCGCTGTCCCTCGCTTTTCCGCGAGCCTCGCTTATCCGCGAGCCTTATTTACTAAATATCCTCCTTAATGGAGCCCCCTTTGATCGGGGAAAATATCCTCCTTAATGGAGCCCCCTTTGATTGGGGAAAACACTAAAAAATATCCTCCTTAATGGAGCCTCCTCCTCCCTTTTCGGAGTCAAAGGAGTACTTACCAGCCGGCTGCCCGGGACTGCCGAGGTTCTGATCAAAGCGAAGTTCCCCGTACGGGCCACCATTTGTCGGGCGCAGTGACGACTCTTACACGATCTTCCTCAAGCAGTTTTATTACCCCAGGTTCTTGTACAGTTACCATTCCTCTTTAATGCTCTCTCAACGCCCTCTCAGGTAAAAACAACATCAGTCTTCTATCCTCTCCCTCATCACTCCACCAACCCTCCTTCTGGCACTCTATGTCTCTGCTGCAGCACACACCGGTCACAATGGTGGCTTTGTGAACATGTCCGTCCCAGCTCGGAGCCCGGAGCAGTCCGCCAAGGAACCGCTCTTCCTGTCCACCAACCCTCTTCTCCTTCTCCTTCCTCCCGCTAGGGCATGCGCGCTTTTTAACCTTCTCCTGGGCGGGCAGGTGGTAGCACGAGGCGTTGCGTCACTAATTATCCGTAAGGCGCCTGATAGGGCTCACTGCGCAGGCTCAGGGCACCGCCAGCCTCGTGAGCCTCGTGACTTGGCTGCAAGCCCAGGCGCCATCTTGAGTCCATGCTGGCAACAAGCCTGGGTGCCACCTCGGTCCTGCCGAGTGGGCCCCAACAGACTTCCAGGCTTTATCTTTTATTATTTTAAGATGATGATTATTTTCCTTATTCTTTAGAATTTTTTTGTTTTTGTTTTTGTTTTTTTGGTGGTACTGGGGTTCCTGGAAACCCTTCTACCTCCGGGCTTCACTCCCAGGCCTATTTTACATTTTTATTTGGAAACAGGGTCTCTTCAGCCAGCGCGGCTGACTTCGAACCCGTGCGATCCTCCTGTCTCCGCCTCCCAAGCGTGGGGATTACAAGCGTGCGCCACTACGCCCGGCGTATTCTTTAGAATTTTTAAGAGTGGGAGAGGCACAAGAAAGGTTCAGTAGGGAAAGTAAGACTTTATTTACAAAGAGGAGACAGTATACCTAAACCTTAATAGTAAAAAAAGAACGTTAAAAAGTTAAAAACAATTGTAGAAGAGAACTAACAAAAGCCCAGTTTGTGGAAATTTGGAAAACTTTATAGTGACTGAGGAAGTCTTTACTACCTAGCTAACTTGGACACTAGTAACATGTTAATCTTATTATTGCTAATATATTTTTAAGAATATGGCTGCTATTTAGATAACACAAAGGTATTTCATACTCTCTATGATTTCAGCAAAATATCTAGTAATATACTCTAATAGCTTTAGAATGAAGATAATAAAAATGAAGTTTGTAAAACCAGCGGATACAATAGATTGACAAATAGTTTAAAAACATACCCACCAGGTATGGGGCTGTACACCTGTGAACTCAGTACAGAGGAGACCAATGCAGGAGGATCACAGGTTCGAGGATAGCCTCAGCAATTTAGCGAGGTTCTCAGCAACCCAGCAAGACTCCGGAAACAAAAAATAAGGGCTGGGGATGTAGGCCTGATGTCGAATGCCCCTGGGTTCAATCACTAGTACAGTCAGCCGCCCCCCCAAAAAAATCCCAAGAAACAAAAACAAAGAAACCATCCCCCCCAAAAAAAAGAAACGATTGTGTATCTGTGCAAAAGTGTGGGTCAGTTGTCAAGAAAAGAGTGAGATTTTGCACCTACATTGTTGACATATTGTCCACCCAATTGCGTGCACGGCTTCACGTGTTTTTTGGTTGATTGATTTTGTGGGTGTTTTCCCTTTCACCCCATTTCCAGTGCCTCCCCAACACTCACTGTGGTGCATTCAGTAAGTGAACTTCCAAGCCCTCCTGAATATATTTATCTTGACATTGCTGCAGCTTAAAAAATGTATGGTGTTGTGTGTGTCTTTTAAAATTTACATAGCATAACTGAGATCTAAATCAAATTCTCTTTCTTTTTTTTCTTTCTCTCGGTGTTGTGGCTTCAAGAGGTATCGAGGAGTACTTGCTAAATCTGGTTTACGGCTCCTGACTGTTACATAGTCTTCATAGCATTTCATTACAAGCACTTGTCTCCTTCTTCTGAGCCATTCTTCCAGAGATGATCTTGCTTTCACAAACAATGCTGTGATAAACATTCTTGTACACATTTCCTTATGGAACTGTACCACAGCTTTTCTGGGGTATACATGCAAAACTGAATAATGCAGAATGAGTCATTACATTGAGTTGGTGTGTATCTCCACCAGTGTTGATGAGGGATGCCTTTGTCTTACAACTGCTACACATTTGATGTCATACAGCTTTCTTCGACTGTCAATGTTGCTAGTACAACATTTTATCTCTTTTGTCCAATTAACAGTAAGAGCATATTCTCTTTGCATTTCTCCAAGCCATTAGTGTGTCTCAGTTTCTGCAGTTCCTAATCATACCTGTAGCCTATTTTTCTTTAGTTGATTTTCAGAAATTTACTATTTCTTGATTCTCATCCTCTGAGCATGAGGTTGACTTAGGTATCTTCCTTCTCTTGGCCCACCATCTGCTGGTCAGTTCTGTGTCTTTTGTTAAAGAGCATTCTCTGATTTTGATGTGGTCAAATCCATCTCTATCCCCCTTTAAAATTTATATATATACATATATATATATATATATATATATATTTTTTTTTTTTTTGGTGGTACTGGGGGTAGAACCCAGAGGCTTTCTACCTCCGGGCTATACTCCCAGACCTTTTTTTTAAAAAAATATTTTATTTGGAAACAGGGTCTCACTAAGTTGCTGAGAGCCTCACTAAGTAACTGAGGCTGCCTTCAAACCTGTGCGATCCTCCTGTCTCAGCCTCTCAAGCGCGGGGATTACAAACATGCGCCACCATGACCGGCTTCAAAATCCATATTTTTAAAATCTGATTTAAGAAAAATCACTGGTGTTTGCAATTTACCTTCAATTGCATCCTGCAAATAAGATGGGTTGATGGATGGAGATGGAGAGGTGGTAGATGATGTGAGGAAAGAGATCTAGAAAAATACCAGTGGCAGAATCCAGGTAGAGGGTATATGAGTTCTTGCCGCAAAGTTCTTTCAACGTGGCTGCTCTAATAATTTGCTCTTCTCCTGAGCTTTCTATGTAATTGATCATATAATTTGCAGATAATGACTCCTTATTTTCTTCTCTCCCAGTCTTTCGGCACCTGCACACTAGGCTGAACAATGATGATGATAGCAGGTGTGGTGGATGCTCTGAATTAGATTGTTAAGCATCTTCTCCAGCCTCATTGTAATGTGCTCAATTGGAGACAGTGCACGCAATGAATCAGATGTTTTACAAGTGTAGATAGTAGACGCAATGTCATGGTCCCAGAGCCAGCACAGCTGCAGAGACTTCCTGGGTCAACAGGCAACTTTTAGATATTTCTTACCTCTCACTTTAAATAAAATTCTTTAATTTAATATTGATACACATACAAATAAGTCTAAATTCTATTATATAAGTTACAGTGCATAATAGCTAGTTTAGCACCCATGTTTTATTCATAACCCAACATAAGGCTTAGAAATACTATCCACACTGTTGAGACTTAGCACCTTTCATACCTCATTCTGCCACATCCTCAGTACTATAATCCAGAACAAGTGGCCACACAATTTAGAGGAAGGTTTATTTGCTTGCAGTTTTTGGAGATTTGAGGATTCAGTCTATTGCAGGCCAGGCCTGTGGACTTAGGGTGTGGTGGTTGGCAGCAGATAGAGGGGGAGAGAGCAAGGCTGTGCTCTCACATCAGGGAGGCCTGAGGCCAAGGAGTGAGCAAGCAGAGAGACTCAAAGATAAAGGAAAGCACCGTCCCTAAGGCCACAACGCAGGGCCCTCCTTCTCCATCCACACGCCACCTGCCCAGGTAAATCTAGATTTACCACCCAGTAAATCTAGTACAGTGGACTTTTCCACTGATGCGATCACAACCCTCATGACTTAACTACATCAACTCTGAGCATTAATACATGAGCTCTTCAGGGGACGTTCTAGATCTAAGCATAACGCCCTCTCAGAGGCAACTGTCCTGGCAGAAGGGTCGATTCCATGGAGGGCCCAGGGGTGTTCCCAGTTGTAGAGAGAGGGGAATGCAACTCAGGGTTGGTGGGGGTCCTTGTCTTACTTGGTGGAAAGAATTTCAGCATGTGCCAGTCAGACACATAGAGATTTATTTAGGGAAGCAAGAAATATACATTAAAGGGAGAACATGGTCCATTTCCAAAGTGAGAGAGATTCCTTTGTGGGGGTTCATGGCTTCTCTATTATAGGAGACTTTTGTGACAGATGGGCCGGAGGAAGAATGTGAGAATGACATGGGTCAGGTAGTCACAAGATGATTTAGGGAGTTTGGTCATCCACAGGGTCTCCATGGGGGTCTTTCCTTCTCAAAAGCATCTTCTCAGTAAGCATCTCTTTTCATTTCAGCGATTGAAGGACAACGAACAGTGCTCAAGGACGTTACTCTTGTTTTAAGTCATTAAAGGTGAGATGGCAAACAGTGCCCACAAAGATTACTCTTTTGAGTGACTTCTGTCCTCTGACCAACACATAGACACCTCTCCTGCTAAGTTATTCCTAGGCTGGATAACTAACAGTTCAAGGTATTCTGTGAATTCTTGGTATGGTATCTGGCTATTTTTATGTGGTTTCTGTTATTTGATAAATAAGTACCTCTTTGAGGACAGTCAACATTGATCCGGATATTATTAAAGATGTGTAAACTTTTCAGAAACTTGCGACTAACAGGCCTGAGTACATTAACTCTTATTCAGGAGTAAAAGTATTGGGAAATTTTGCCACAAGTTTACATATTAGTTATATTTTCCTTGTTCTCCTTTTCTGTCTCTTTTCTACATGTTTCTTCTATCCTACCTCAGTAAGTACTATCTTGAATTTTGTTTACAAAAGCCCTTGCTGTTGGTGGTGCTGCTGCTCCTCTTCCTCCTCTTATTCTTCTTCTTTTTCTTGATATTATTTTTATTTGTGGCCCTGAGGATCAAATCCAGGGCCTTGCAGGTGCTAGACAAATTATTCTGCCACTAATCTATGTCCCCTTACTCCCTTGCTTATTTTTGGATGCCATTATTACATAAAGATAACTTGTTTCTTCATTTGTGGGCTTATATAAATGGTACTCTGTCTGTGTTGTTGCTTGCTTTGAGGAACATATAAAGGCATTGTCCTACATTTAGTTTTTAGTTCTTGCCTTTCTCTCTTAATATTATGCTTCTAAGACGCATTCCTATAGTTATTTATATCTATAGTTCATTCAGTTTTTAATGCTATACAATATTCATGGTATAAATATTTCATAATTTATTTGTCCATCCTTTTTTTTACATTATTATCTATCCCTGTATTTGCTATCATTATGTTATGAGCATACTTGTCACTAGATCCTGATATACCTAAGTAAGAGTTTCTCCAGGGTTTGCTCAAGAAAGAAGTAGCTATATCTCAGGATATATGAATTCTAAGATTAATATGAGAGGACCATAATGTTCACTGCAGTTGCTCTAACCATTTACCATCTGTCAGCAGTGAGTAAGTTTTTACTGAATTTCATCCTCTGGGACACAGTGTTATAGATAACACACAATGTTAATTTTCACCAATATAGTATATTAAAATGACATCTTGTTATGATCTTAATTCATTTTTCTTCATTGGTACTGCAGCAGAACATCTTGTATTTATTTTTATTTGTAATTTTTGTCTATATGGAATATTAGATCATATCTTTAGCCCCCTAAAATTTTTTGTTTAATTTTTCTACTTGACTTGAAGAATTCTTTATATATTCTGGACCTTAATCCTTTGTTTGTTGTATGTTAAAATACTTTGTCCTATTTTGAGTTTGTCTTTCTGTACTTTTAGTGTTTTTGATGAACAGATATTAACTTTTATGTAAAATTCTTCAATGCTTTTTCTTATGTTCAGTGACTTCTGTGATTTGTTTATAAAATTCTTATTATTGGGCCATAAAGACATTCGCTGAATAAAATGAACTGATTTTTTAAAAATTCTTTTCTAGTTTTAGTAACCAAGTTATTCTGCCTTCTTGGAATGGGCTGAAAATATCATTTCATCTTTTAGTCTCTCAGAGAGTTTATATATTTTGGAATAACACTTTAAAAATTTGAGAGACCGTGCCTGAAAAAAGTTCTTGCCAGTGAAAAGGTTTAAATGACTAGTGCGACTTCCTTTATGATTCCTACACTGCCTAGGTTCTAGTTCCCCTTGAATTAATATTATTACACTTTTCTAGGAAGTACTCCATGTTACCTGCTGTCAGGTTCATCAATGTAAAAATTTTCCAAAATGTTTTCTTCTTTTTTACATCCCTGTGGAATCTGTGTGCCCTTCATTTTATTTCTAATACTGTGAATTTCTGCCTCTTTTCGTCTCCCTCTGGCCACTTTCTCAATATCACTAGGTCCATCTCAATAGGCTTTTCAAAGCGCTAACTTTTGGCTTTTTGATCTAGTTTTTTGATCGGCTCTTCTTTTATCTCCTTTTTGCTTTCTGGCTTGGTTTTATCTTTTAAATTCTTTTTTGTTTTTGTTGGTTGTTGTGGTGGTATTGGGGATTGAACCCAGAAGCATTCTACCTCTGGACTATTCCCCCCAGCTCCTTTTATGTTTTATTTTGAAAGAGGGTTTCACTAAGGATCATGCTAAGAGTCTCCCTAAGTTTCTCAGGCTGGCTTGGAAGTGCCATAAGGAAGGAAAGCAATCTTTTCTATGGAAGTTACCAAATCACGTGGATACTGGCTGGCATCCATTTAGTAACTTTTATGCCTGTGTCTGTATGTCCCATTCACAGATAACCTGGTTTCATATTTCTTCCTTTGTAAAAATCTGCCCAGTGAAAACTAGCCAATCAACTCCAACCAACGGGAGATGATGTAGTGGTCTTCGCATTAGGAAATAAAAGGCCAAGAGGACTGCCTGCCCAGTGTACTTGCCTCTTATCTGCAGAAGTAAATTATCTTGCTGAGTGACTTTTGGTTTTGTGAGTTTTTATTTGCCACGTCCTTAAAATCTGTTTCTATCACTGAGATCCTCCTATCTCAGCCTCCCTAGTGCTGGGACCATAGGCATGTGCCACCATGCCAGGCTTCTTACAAATGATAGCAAATTAATGTCTAGTTCTTTTCCTACAATACAAATATATAGAACTACAAATTTCCTTCCAAGTATCAAATTTGTCTCCATCCACAATTCTTGATAGTGTTTTAATTATAATTCATATCAAAATATTTTTGGCTATTTTGAGTTTTCATTATGATTTTTAATCCTCGCTTTAAGTTTTGATTCATTTACTTTTGTTCTTTTTCATCTACCTCTTTCTTTGCATTTATTCTGGTGTTTTATTTCTAAGTTCTGTCACTGATGATAAACTCAATAAATTTCAGTCTCTATTTCTAGTATAAACATTCAAGTCTATATATTTCCTCCTAAGTCCCATTTTTTTTTTCAGTTTTTCCACAAATTTAGTCCAGTAGTTCCTCACATTCTGATTTCTCACTGTATGAATTCTTGCCATGTGTTTGAAAAGAACAAAAAATTTGCTAAAAATTTTTTTTGGGGTAGATCTAGAAACCTTCATATTTCATCATTTTCCAAATGCAGTGTATATCAGTTTAGGCTCTTGCAGTTCCAGAGGAGAAGAACTCAATCCCTATGTATTTAATAAAAAAGGAAATTTGGAGAGTTGGAGATTCACAGAATTTAAAAGGCCAAGAGTACACAACACAACACACACACACACACACACACACCCAATACCACACATATGGAAGAGGGGAGAGAGAGAGAGAGAGAGAGAGAGAGAGAGAGAGAGAGAGAGAAGAGAGAGAGAGAGAGAGAGAAAGAGAACGTGTAGCTTTTGGACTGGTTTAACCAAGATGAACAAAGTCTAGGCTCTGTTAGGTTTCTATGTTTGACTGTGAATTCTTTGTAACCTTGGACTTCTGATAGGAAGATTGTCATAGTAGTTTCATTCTAGACAGAAAAGAGCCAATTTTCTACTGCAGGATGACAAACATGAAGTTGAAAACCACAACATAAGAACACCAGACAGAAAGAAACACAGGTTCCTGATTGTACCACGAGGCGACCAGATCCTTTGCTTCTAGATTCATAAATTAAAAAAAAAAGGGCTCCTTTTAGAAGAGGTACTATATGTATAGGTTTCTGTTTCTTGTTAGTATTTCTACTGAAAGTAGTTGTGAAGCACGTCACGCAGAGACTGGCCCAAGCCAGATGCTCAACGGATCATGGCCGTTACCATCTCTGTACCCCCCAGGAGGCAGTGTTGACTCGCAGCGGAGGCCAGGCTTATCAAACCATACTACATACATACTAAAGCTATTGTCCTTTTAGGACTGGTAGGAGTTCAAGTTCCCTTTACTGAAATCAAGTTGCTGCATAGGAAAAGAGAACAGGGACTTGAAAAGGTAATTGGTTCATGTGGTTGAGAATGTGTTCCCTGAAGAAGAGGGAGTGATTGAGCAGGTATGAGTGGGGCTCAGGAGAGTCAGTGGGTAGTTCTGTCTGGCTAGCCTCAAGGGCATTTCAGATGTGGTCTGTGAGGCCCAGAGAAGACAGTCTCAATAAAATTCAGGGCCGCCACCACTCACATAGTTCCCTGCCCCTTGTCTAATCAATCACTGCAGTTCATGTGAATGAGAGATTTTACATTGCTCACCCAGCAGTAATTGAGTGCTTCACTGTCTTTTTTTGTGTAAAAAATGGCTATGTTCATCCCATCAAGTGGAATAAGATAATTATGTGCACAGTTGTTTCATAATAGTTATCCCATCAATAAAACATGATTTCACGTCATTCAAGGGGAACTAAAGTGCTAACATTTAGTTCAAAATAAAAAGGAGGGATTTATAAAGGAAAGCCCTCTAAGCCATTTCAATATTAAGAGGAGTACTTCTAAATTTACCTTTTTAGAAGTTATAGTGGGGACAAATATATAATAGCTTAGTTAGAGGAGCAGAAGAAATATTGAATCAGAAACCTCTTCCTTTTCCTGCTCACACTGTGATAGATTGTTTGTGAGGATAATTGTAACTTTTTATTCTTTTCCAGCATCCTTGCTGTTCACAAGATGATGGCCTATCATTTCCAGAAAGTGTGCAGACTAGAGACTGCCTGAGGCAGTTTTAAAGTGGATCCCCCAAATTCTTTGACATGGTTTCCATTGAGAAACTGGGCCAATGTTTTCCCTCCTTGACTGGGTTTCGACAAAATTATAAATAAATAAACAAACAAACAAATAGAATAGTCCTCCCTTTATTCCTAGTTCTACTTTTTCGTGGTATCAAGCACAGAACAGAAATACTCTAATGACCTAAACATAAATTTGGGAAGGAAAGACAGTGTTAGAAAGATCTATGTTAGCTACAGAGTGAAAAACATTCTTTTGTGTGTGGTACTGGGAGTAGAACCCAGAGGCTTTCTACCTCCGGGCTATACTCCCAGCCCTATTTTATATTTTATTTTGAAACAGCGTCTTACTAAGTTGCTGAGAGCCTTACTAAGCAGCTGAGGCTGGCTTCGAACCTGTGTGATCCTCCTGTCTCTGCCTCCCAAGCGCGGGGATTACAAGCGTGCGCCACCATGCCCGGCTTGAAAAGCATTCTTGAATCTACCAAGCATAGAACTTGTATTTTTAAATCTTTGTCTGATTTAATCCTTCAGTCTGTTTTTCAATTGGTTCTCATTCCAAAGTCAAAGAGACAGATGTTGTCTTGATTTCTGCTCAGATCTCAACACTAATTACTTGTTATCATTCAATAAACAAGATAAGTAAGACCTCTATCACTGACTCTTAATCAATGATGCAAGAGAAACTGGAAACATGGACCTTTTTTCCTCTTTGAAATGCTTTTATTTCCCCCTATCAGGGTAGAATTTGGGACAACAATTTTCATCCTTGCTTTTTTAAATAAAATTTCCTAAAATTCTTGAATTCCTCATTTGTAAGAGGCTACCACCTAACAAATGATATATATTTGATAATCGGGCAAACTCTCTCTTTTCCAAAATCATATAAAGTAGAAAGAATTTTAGGCACTCATCTTTGGCTATCTGTGGCATTATGTTCTGTCTTTATATATAAAGTTAATTTCAACAGACATCTAATTACAAACCAGTATTTAATTAGACAGTGGGATAGGACCTTTAGTGAGCCGGGCGTGGTGGTGCATGCTTGCAATCCCAGTATTCAGGATGCTGAGACAGGAGGATCGTGATTCTCAGCCAGCCTCCACTACTTAGTGAGGCCCTTTGCAACTCAGTGAGACCTTGTTTCAAAATAAAGAATAAAAATAGAGGGTGTAGCTTGGAGGTAGAATGCCCCTGGGTTCCATTCCCAGTACCACACACAAAAAAAGAAAGAAAACAATACTGACTCAAGTATTAATTTAGTTAACTGGTTTTTAACATGATAAAAAGGAAAATTTATAGTTATATTTCAAACTCTATTTTAACAGAAGCTTTTCACGTACCATGATTGTGTGGTTTACCAATTTCTGTGGTGTAATTTGTGGCCAAGCTGTCAGCCATGGGGTTGTCCACTAGATGTCAGCACATCCCCACGGGGAAGTACCTGGCAGAGTTTCCATCTGGTGACAAAAAAAAAAAAGTCAATCCAGGTGAGAGGTCACGAGCCTGCCTTCCTCCCAGTGGCATGAGGGAGCCACTCTCAGGCCAACTTTCTGATCTTTTTCACGTGCGGCAGAATGAGATTGCTTTTGTCATTGTCTGATTGACGTCTGTAAACTCTGATTTCAGTAATCTCTGTCTCCTGCTTCCCTCTCATGAAACAAGGCAGGCTCCAACTGCATTCAAAGAAGGTAATTAGTGACACAGAAAGGAACTGAATGCCAAGAACAGAGGACACAAGAATAAATGTCTGTCATCTCTCAATCAATGTGGTTCATTTTAACACTCACCAGAGTGAACAGTAGCGTGCCCAGCGACTGGTCATGCTGCTTAGCATGTCCGTAGCTGTAACCCCCAACAGAAGCTCAGAGCATGTTTATGATGTATAATATGTAACCTGGAAGTGGTGGCGCACGCTTGTAATCCCAGTACTTGGGAGGCTGAGACAGGAGGATCACGGTTCATGGACAGCCTCAGCTACTTAGTCAGGTTCTCTGCAACTCAGACCCTGTTTCAAATTAAAGAATAAAAAATAGGGGTGTAGCTTGGAGGTAGAATGCCCCTGGGTTCCATCCCCAGTTCCACACACAAAAAAAGAATATGCAATATGTTAGAATAATGGAATCATATGCTCTTGACTTCATGTGAGCAAATATTTATTTATTTTTGTGATGCTGGGAATTGAACTCAGCCTTGTGCACCCTAGGCAAGCACTGCAGCCCTTGGTACAGTTTCAGAGTCATTCATGTGTTTGATAAGTATGATTTTAGAAGTCTTTGTGTAGTACCAATTAATACTGGCAGTGTTTGAATCATACCTAGTGGAGTTAAAACTACATTTATCAAAATATGCTTTGAAAAACACTTGTCTTGTTGAATAGGAAAAGATGATTCTAAAAGGATTTTGAACTGGGTGTGATGGTCCATGCTTGTAATCCCAGCATTTGGGAGGCTGAGACAGGAGGATCGCGGTTCGTGGCCAGCTTCAGCTACTACTTAGTGAGGCCCTTTGCAACTCCAACTCAGTGAGACTCTATTTCAAAATAAAGAATAAAAAATAGGACTGGGAGTGTAGCTTGGAGGTAGAATGCCCCTGGGTTCCATCCCCAGTACTGGAAAAAAAAAAAAAAAAAAAGGAAAGGATTTCATAGAATCTCCTAGGAAAACCAAAATTAAGCATGTTTTACTAATGCAGAAGTTTAACGTTCTTGGGGTACAAATATCCAGGACAGGTTATGGTATGCAGGATATCCCCTCCTTTTTGGACCATAGAATAATTATTTCACAAAGTTCTAGGCATGGTGGCACAATGCCTGTAATCCTAGTACATGGGAGGCTGAAACAGGAAGATTGCAGGTTTGAGGACAGCCTCAGCAAGAGAGAAACCTAGCAAGACCCTCTATTCAGGCAAACAACCCTTCCCCCCAATATAGATATGAATAATTATTTCACAATATATGTGCCTTAAAAATTCATTTAAAAATATGATAGATTTCTGGGTTATAATGAGATACTTATATCTTATTACTCTTCCATTCTTTTTATTTTCTTCAACATTTTCCTGAACAATTGTTATATATCAGGCCCCATAAGGGAGTATGTAATATTTTAGAAACCATACAATAAAAAAAGGATATTACTAGAGATTCATCATTCTAGTAATGCGTTAGGCATCTTGATGTCTCCGTACATTTTACATTCATAAGGTTTCAGAGTCTGCAAACCATCTGAAATAGGCAGAGGCATTGCTAGGGGAGCCTTGCTGCTCTGGAGAGTGAGCTGGTTCCCTGTGAAGTCAAAGCAATCCTTTCAACTGGGCTTGACATCTTTTAGTAAGGGATGGACAAGAAAGATGTCTAAGTCCACAGGAATCTACTGGGAGAATCTGGAGCTCTTTGCAGGGTGCAGTCAAGTACTCGAAACAGAATCCAGTGATCCCCAGAACCTGCCTCAAAACCCAGATAAGGACCGACATTAGAAGCAAAACTCAGTATAAAAATACACTCAGAGAACGTGCAAAAGTAACGCAGCGGCAGTGCAAAGCGAGACCATGCGCGAGGGGAATTCTGGGTCTGACAGACCTCTCGGTTGGCAGTAGCGAGAGGCTTTGAACAGTGTCCTGTGAGACCTGAGCGAGGCAGGCAAACCCTGGCTGCCAAATGGGGTTTTGAAATGCCAAAGGCTGGGCCCCATCTCCCCCGGGAGAGGTTGGCAGGGTGGGCACCATCTGCTATCACCCTCAATTCATCCCCAGCCGCATCCCTGGGATCGGGAATGTCTTCCTTCCTGAACACACTTGCTCCTCTCTTGTAAGAGATTCCTAGGGTTTCCTCACAAACCTGTGGCAGGAGAGGGCTGTAGGAGGAAGTGTGGAGAAGGAGTTAAGGCACAGTAGTTCACAGAGAGAACATTATACGATGCTGAAGGTAGGCGAAGGGGCCATATCAGGTGGACGGATGGAGATGTGTCCTGAATCTTCAGCCAGAGCCCATTTTGTGGCTTTAATAACCACTCATATGTGGATTTCATTTTACCAGCTTGCAATACCAAATAAAATCACTTAAATTTTTTTTTTCTAGCTGGGCATATTGGTGCATGACTTAATCTCAATATTTGGGAGGTTGAGACAGGAGCAACACAGGTGTAAGACCAGTCTCCACACCTAGCAAGTCTCTCAGCAACCTCATGAGACCCTGTTTCAAAACAAAAAATCAAAAGGGTTAGGGGTGTAGCTCGGAGGTGGAATGCCTCTGAGTTCACTCTCCGGGACCACAAAGACATTTTTTGAATATTATGACATTCTTGCAGAAGACTAAACAGATTGTAATGTAAATCTTGATGGATTTTTTGCAAACTGAATGGACTCTTTTAACCAACCCTAAGCAAAAGCCAAGCTATGATCAGGGCCCTAGAAGTCCTTCTTGGACCCTATCTACTCATTAGTCCAAGAGAAGAGAACCTTCTGTCCAGCCTCTGACACGTGGCTGAGTTTTGCTGGTTGTTGAACATGTGAATGGAATCTTACCCTACCCTACCTTCGTATATGGCTGCCTTCACTGAGCTTCTCAGGATCTCATCTGTGAGGGTTGTCCATACTTGGGGTGTGGCTGTCGGTCTCTCATGCCTCTCGGTGCAGAGAATTTCATCATGATTTTATCACTGATTCATCCATTCCACGGAGGAAGGGCATTGTGTAGTTTTCAGTTGGGGGTGGTTAGAATGGTGCTGCTATGATCTTTTTTTTTTTTTTTGCGTGAATTTTGGAAAATGTAAGGATGGGTTACATTTAAATATATATATTCCAGTGTATGTATTGGTATAGAGCTGTCAGGATTAAGAAAAGTCTATCCTTCATTCTCTTTGATTGTATTTCCAAGGTGAATTCAAGGGTACCAAGAGTTCGACCCCACCACCTTGCAAAAGAAAGCCAGGGCGTCTAGTACATCTGCACCTAGCCCTGTTCTTGGTTGCTCTATCTAATGCTGTCTGCTTCTGTGTGTCACACACGCACATCTGGCCATGGAAGGCACGAACATTACATCCTAGAGTTGCTACCTTACAGGATTTCCTCAGTGACGTTGGCTCATGGCACTGGGTCCTGCCATGTGTATGCTTAGGCAGGTCTTCCCCACATTGGGCCAATGAGGCAGGCCAGTTAGATTAGGTGAAGGATGGGCTCCAGATCTTCATGTGCAGTCTTGATAACCAGCTATTCTAGCCTACACCAAAAGCTGAGCCTTGATTTGGAGCCTGAGTCTCCTCAGAATTCCTGTTGATTTTTCCAGCTAACTGGCTTCTGCTAGGGCCAGTGCGGTTCATTACATGTCGAGGCTCTGAACATGGTACCCCAAATTTGTCTCTTGGCACACTCAGTACTTTAAAAAAATTGAGAAGACACAGGAAGGTCACTCTCTGACCTGCCTTTATCCCTTGAAGCAGGTCATGAAAGAATTATTTGACCTACTTCTTCTGAAAGTTGGTTGTAGGATTCTCATTCCAGAGGGCCTGACCCTATACCTGGAGGCCAAAAAAAAAAAAAAAAAAAAATCTAAGCAAACAGGCCTTGCTGAGGTCAAATCCTTTCATCCTCCAATTACACATCAGGACCATTGTCTAATAAAAATACATTTTCCCCTGGGTCTTATAGTCTTCATTTCTGAAGACTCTATGTCACATAAGAATTTGCTAATTAAATTTGCTATAGCAAGTTTATTTATTTATTATTTATTTATGCCTGGCAAAGTAGCATATGAGTCTCAGGATGCTGGAGGTGCCTAGATAGAGGTGGCTAGGTATTTTGGCCCAGCAGAGGGAGAAGCAGTCTCATCTGCATTTGAAAGTGATTTTCAGAGTGACTCCAAGCCAATACAACAAAAGGTTAAGCTGTCTTAAATTCTGGCAGTAGGTCCATGGGTGTTCATTAGATTAGATTATTTTCTGAACTTCCACTTAGATTTGAAAGGTTTCATCATTTCCAATTAAATTTTCAAGTTAAAAAAAAGTGAAGTTGGAAACGCTAACTCAAATGCTAAGTTGCAAATGTTAAGTTGAAAAAGCAAGAGGCAAAACCACATATGTGGAGTGATCTCAGCCCTGTGCCCGGAGATGAGCGGGGAGGGGGGAGACAGGAGAACATCACACCCAGAGGCTCCACGTCCCTGCCAATGGGCGGGCGCTGTGGGTGGCGTGCGTGTTGGAGACATCACATGTGTCCTTCCTGTGCCTCCATATTGTCCTCATTATTGAAGGGACAAAGAAAATCCCATGGTGGCTTGAAAACCATGGAGACATTGAGAGTCAATGCATGCAGAATGAAGCTTTGTCTGTTGCCTGTCGCCCTACCCCTAATGTGCTGTCATCTGCTTAAAAAGGCGGAATTCAGTTGCCAGGTAACTCTTTCCTCAAGAGCGCTCCCCCCCACAGGCGGGGAGGAGGGAGCCAGGGATAGAGGTTCCAGTTACCAGAGGTAAGAAGCAGGTGCTGATGAGAAATTACATAAACAAATACTGTCACAAAACTATCAGGCCTCCCACCTGCTCTCCTAAGAGCATACACTATCTTATCTCCCTTCTACTCTCCTAAGGGCTGACTTATCTTTCCCTAAAGTCATTAGTTTTTCCAAAAGTGCTATTTCTCCCCTTTTCCTTCCTCCTTATAAGCTGGCACATAAGCCCTAAATTCTAACTACTTCCCTGAACCGCATCTTCTGCGAGCTCCTGATTACCTGTGTGAATAAACTTTGTCATTTCTCCTGTTATTTGTCAGTTTAATTTGCAGGCCCCAGTTGCAGAACAAAAGTAGGAGCAGGACAAGTTTTTCTTTCCTGATGTTATCCATCTCATTTCTTACTCATTATTTAAAGTGCATATGTCAACCAGACATGGTGGCCCATGCCTGTAACTCCAGAACTTGGAAGGCCGAGATAGAGGGATTGCAGGTTTGAGGTCAGCCTCAGCAACTTAGCAAGACCTACAGCAACCTAGTGAGGCCTTATTTCAAAAGAGCTGGGGGTGTAGCTGGGAGGTAGAGTGCCCCTGGGTTCAACTCTCAGTGCCACGAAAAAAAAGAGAGAGAGAGAAAGAAAGTATAGTGTATAAATGAGGAGTAGGAGGAAGAATCGAATATGGTAAAAAGACAGACAGACAGACAGACAGACAGACAGACACACACACACACACACACACACACACACACACACACACACACACAGATAGGTACTGGTTCCCCCAGTTGCTTAGCCCTGTGGGAAGTGACGGTTTGATTTCTGTGTCCCCTTCCATTCTACTCAAAGGAAGGGGACCAGCTCCTGCCATCTCCGACTGCGGTTCTAACAATTTACTTGCATAAAAACTGGGTTTTATCTCTGGGAGTTCCAGGCTGCTGTTGCTGTGTTTAGAAGAGGTTTAAAGAGGCTCAGCAGGTCCTAGTAGGGAATTCCATCAAACAGTTCTTAGCCTCTGGCAGGGGCTGGCTAAGCCTGATTAAAGGAGGCCTGGGCTTCTCATTCCGAGTTGTTATTTGTTATCAGGTGTGCTTTCTCTGACATTACAAATTTCAGGTTACAAGCAGGACCAGCAGGGACATGGAGGCCTTTCGTTGCTCACGTCCTTCCCTGGCTCCCTTGTGGGCCCGCTCTCCGGGGTCCTCTCTACCAATCTGTCTGTGTCTTTTTTGCCTCATTTCTGTAGGTCGCTACAGTAAATAAATGAACTCATGGTTCATGATGTTCAAATGCCTACCCAAGACACACTTGCCTGGTGCCGGGTGTGACAGGTGATAGGACAGAAGGTAGAAGTACTCATCTGTAACCCCAGAGACTGGGGAGGCTGTGGCAGGAGGATTGCAAGTTCAAGGCTAGCCTTGGGCATCTTAGTGCGACCCTGTCTCAAAATAAAAATAAAATGGGCAGGGGATATAGTTCAGTGGTGAAATGTCCCTGGATTTAATCCCAAGTGCTACAGGGAAAAGGAAGGAGGGAAGGAAAGAAGGAAGGAAAGAAAGAAGGAAGGAGGGAAGAAAGGGAGGAAGGAGGAAGGAAGGATGGAATAGGAAAACTAGTAAGAATATCAAGAATAAGTTTTTAATCTGAGCACCTCTTAGCCTTCAAATGATAGTGTTAGTCCAACAGCTGACTTCTGGTTTTCTTTCTCAGGGACGGTGGTATGTATGTATGTATGTATGTATGTATGTATGTATGGTATCAGGGATTGAACCCAGAGACTTTCTACTTCTGTTCTGTTTTAGTTTTTGTTGTGAAACAGGGTCTTGCTAGGTTGCTGAGAGTCCCGCTACCATGCTGACACTGATTTTGAACCTACAGCCCTTCTGTCTCAGCTTCCCAAGTATTAGAATTACAGGTGTATGCCACCATGCCTGGTTCTGTTCCATTTATTTTTTAGGGGGTGGTATTTCTCAAAAATTCATCCTGTGGATCGCCTGAATAAAAAACTCCCCTGAAAGTTGGTACAAGCTCTCCACCCCATATGTGAATAAATAAATAAATGGGAGTGAAAAATAAGTAAGCATAAGGAAATAAAATAGAAAACCAATCCTCCAAATTTAAAAAAGAAATAGAGCAATTGCATTTAATTGGTTGGTGAATAGCCTGAGGGTTGGCAGACAACAGTCTGTAGGACCAAACAGTCCTGCTGCCCATTTTTGTAAATAAAGTTGTCTTGGAGCACAGTTCCCTTCTTGGTTTCCTCATTATCCACGGCTGCTTCTGTGCTAGAGTTTCTGACTTTCGTGCTTGCCACAGAGACTGATGGCAGGCAATGCCTGAAATATTTGCCATCTGGACTTTGATAGAAAAAAATCGCCAACTATTAACATAACTACCCATGAACATAAATGTTTCACATGACTTAGATCTTCTAGATTGTACATCTTTAATGGGATAAATTTTATGGGCAAAAAGAACCATAGATAAACTTTACACTTAATTTCGTTGAATTGCTACTATTACTCATATTGGCGCAGTCATTTTGAAAGTGTTTTGTGTATATAGGATGGGAAATCAGACAAGTCATTATGCTAATGTTGGTAGGAACCAGGATTATCAGTGTAAAAGAAAAGAGCAGCTGTGGGGCTATGGCCAGACCCATCCGGAATGTGAAATGGGCCACTAAGAAGTTCATCTGACTTCCTGAATAAGTCAGTAGCACTTAGAAAGAGGACCGGGTGCGAGTGATAGGATTACACGCTACTGAAACTAAGGTGTGGACAGGGGTCATTCAAGGGCTGGCCCTGAAGTAGATGGAGGGGCTGTCTCCTCAAGGCTTTGTCTTGGGGGCTCAGAGGCACAAAGAACCTTTATAAGGAGAGAAAGGTGAGCAAGGTAAAAAGCAACATCCTGTGTGGGGTCCCGACCATCCCGAGCATCCGGAGCATGGGGCTCCTTTTCTTATCTCGGCGGATCTAGACCTCTTGCACTAATTAGTTCCCATAGTTCTTTTTAGGCAGATGCTACTTCTCTGTAAGTTGGACTAACATGCTTTGTGTCAGTTATGCTCTGAACTAAGATGAAGGGGAGCATTCCAGAGCTCACCAGATGTTCTGGGTTCTGTGAATCTAAAGGAAGATTACTTAGCACAGGTTTCTCTTTAGATTTTAGAATGTAAAAGGGAGGTGATGGAAAATTAAAAGTTAGGGGGGGGACAGGGTAAAAGGAGGGAGGGGAGCAAAGGTAACTGCCAGGGATGGCTTCCTCACAGAGCTGTCCCGTTATCTTAATAGACATCAATCAAGTTTGATGTGCCATCTTATCTGTGGCCTTATTTGAATTAAACAAATAAACTATAAAAGTTACCATTAAAATAACCAGGGAAATTTGAATATGGACTGTGTATTAGATCATGTTAAGGCAATGTTGTTAGTTTTGTTAGATGTGATATTGGTAATGAGGTTATGTAAAAACACATCTTTATGTGTTAGGGATGCATATGGAAATAGCAGCAAAATGGCCCGATGTCAGAGGTTTTCCTTAAAATTTACAACAAAGGGGCGACCCCCCCCCCCCACTCGGAAGGTCCCGGAGGTCCGGGCCGCATGGCCCCGACCTGGGAGAGTCGGCAGGCAAGAGTGGGGCTCCCTTAGGCGACCCCCCCACCCGGAAGGCCCCGGAGGTCCGGGAACGGGCCGGGCACCCTTAGGAAACCCCCCTCCCACCCGGAAAGAAAAAAAAATTTCATCGTTACCCGAGTACCTGATCCCACATCCTTCCCAAACCACACATACTCTCTTCTCTTATTAAAAAAAAAAAGGGAAAAGAAAAAAAAATATTCGAGAGAGGTTAAGGTGTCCATGGCGGCAGCTAGAATATTGGAGATGCAGACAAAACATATCCATCTGAACTGGAACTTTTGGAAAAATTCCCCACAAAGGAAGACTGCTGCTTCTCTACATCGTTAAGAATCCTGGACATCACCTGTAAGGAGAGAGTCTAGCAGAGACCTAGGAGGAAGGCAGTGGCTGCAGCAGTGGCTGAGATGGCGGTGGAGACTTGTCTTTGGGAGAGGCAGACATCTGATCCAACCCACCCTGATCCTCTGAAGAAATTACCCCAAAGGTCGAATGCTACCGTTGCGCATGCTTAGGAACACTGGACATTATGTGGTATGGGAAAAGAGCTTGGGAAGATTTGAAATGGTGGAGGCAGTCGCACTGGCAGTGGCAAGTACTCAGGGGAGGCAGAGATCTGACGTAATACACCTGGAACTTTTGAAGAAATTACCTCAGAGGCAGAATAATACCACCACGCACCCTTGGGAACGTGGGACAACCTGATGGGTGAAGAGGGTACTTGGATTGGAGCCTGCTGAGGGGTGAGGCCAGTGCCGGGGCCAGCGAGGCCGGGATCGGAGCCTGCTGTGAGGCAAGGCTGCTACTGAGGCCTCCGAGGCCAGGATTGGAGCCTGCTGAGGGATTAGGCCGGTCACACGGTCAGCGAGGCTGGGATCGGAGCCTGCTGTGAGGCAAGGGCGGTGCTGGGGCCTCTGAGGCCGGGATTGGAGCCTGCCGAGGGGTTAGGCTGGTGCCGGGGTCAGCGAGACTGGGATCGTAGCCAGCCGTGAGGCAGGGCTGGTGTTGGGGCCTCTGAGGTTGGGATTGGAGCCAGCTGATGCGTTAGGCCAGTGCCGGAGCCAGCAAGGCCGGGATCGGAGCCTGCCACAAGGCAAGGCTGGTGCCGAGGCCTCCGAGGCCGGGATCAGAGCCTGCCGAGGGGTTAGGCCTCCAAGGCCTGGATAGGAGCCTGCTGTGAGGCAAGGCCAGTGCCGGGGCCAGTGAGGATGGGATCAAAGCCTGCCTTGAGGTATGGCTGGTGCTGGGGCCTCTGAGGCCAGGATCAGAGCCTGTCGAGGGGTGAGGTCAGTGCCGGGGCCGATGAGGCCAGGATCGGAGCCTGCCATGAGGCAAGGCTGCTACTGAGGCCTCCGAGGCAGGGATCAGCGCCAGCCAAGGGGTTAGGCTGGTGCCAGGGCCAGCAAGGTCAGGATTGAAGCCTGCCGTGAGGCAAGACCGGTGCTGGGACCTATGAGGCTGGGATTGGACTCTGCCGAGGGGTAAGGCCAGTGTTGGGGCCAGCGAGGCCAGGATCGGAGCCTGTCGTGAGGCCAGGCCGGTGCTGGGGCCTCTGAGGCTGGAAGAGGAACCAGCCGAGGGGTTAGTTCGGTGCAGGGGCCAGCGAGGCCAGGATCAGGGCCTCCCATGAGGCAAGGCCGGTGCTGGAGCCAGTGAGGTCGGGATCAGAGTCCTCTGGGTGGCCAGGCCACTACTGGGGCCGTCAAGAGTGGGATCGGAACTTGCAATGCGGCATACACAGAGAAATAGCACAGAAAATAAAATCCAGATGCTTCCCCTAATTAGCAAGAACTAGGAGGAAAGGGGTAAAAGGAGGAGATCGAGTAGTAGAAAGGGCCCTATTGAGAAGCAATTAAGGTGACCAATCAGAGGGGAGGGGATGGGGGAGGATGGAATCTCTTTAAAACTCATGAGGTGCATAAACAATTATATCAAAGATAATCACCAATTAAGCATGGGATCGAGGGAGGGGGAGGGAATGGGATGGGGATTGGATGAGGGCTTATTGGATGATGTGTGCTTGTATATCCTCTCAAGTCTTGTGACTATTCCAATGTGATGTATGATTGCAAAAAATAATAATAAATAATTGCCACAAAATAAAAAATAAAAAGATATTATGTTTATAAAAAATTTACAACAAAGGAAGACAGAGCTAAAGTGAGGCAAAATACTGATAATTAAAAATAAAAAAACCTGGCAGATGGGCCTATAAAGGCTCATTATCCTATTTTCTCTCTTATCGTAAGCTGTCATTGTAAGAAGTTAGAAAACCAGTGCCATTCCAAACATTCATGCTCTTGGGCATGAACTCCAGAAAAGTTCTCACTCAGGATGTGACATTGTGCAGCCTGGTTCATAGCACCAGGAGGTGGAGTTGGATACAACCTGCTTGTCCATCTCTGGGGGAATGGATAAGGAAAACATATTGGAAATGTAGTATTTGCATGTACTAAGCCACAGAAAGAAGCAAGGAGTCTGTGGATGCACCCACTAACAATCTGGTTAGAGTTTAAAAATAATTGAGTGCTGAGAGAAGAAGTCAGAAACAAAAATCAATACTACACTTTAATTAATATATAGCCTTGTTAATAATACACGTTAAACACATCATATTTTACTTAAATATATAAATTATATATAAGTTGACACCAATTCACAATGACTCGTTTTCAAGTCTTGTGTGCATGTATGTCATGGTCACGCTGACCTACGTTCTGATGTGAGACTATAATGCACCAATAAAAGTATAAAAAAACCCTCAGATTCTAGAATATGTATTCAGCACATTAGAGTAGTTGCAGACACTGAGGAAGTGAGATTAGGAATGAGAATGGAAGAGTTTCACTGAATAAAACAAGGATGTGGCCTCTTAAAGACAGCCAGTTCTAGGTTATCAGAATAGGCTGAGAAAAGCAGACCATGAGCTCCCAGAAGGGCCTGCAGAATTCTCCCCGGTGTCAGTTTAGTTTGTGTATCAATGTGAGTTAGTTAACTCTGGCTCTATTACCTCTGAGAAAGAGGAGCTATATAAATGCTAATTATTTCTGGGCCAACTTAATCTCTTCTTTACCACTTAGGGAATTTCCTTTTCAACCCATCTTCAAAGAAGGAAAAACATCTACTGTTATTCTTACCAACATTAATTATAAAAAGAGTGAAGCATAACACACACACACACACACACACACACACACACACACACACGCACGCACACACACACACACACACACACACACACACAAAAGAAAGAAATTAAAAAAGGTAATCTCTAAGATTGGTGAGGGTAGAGGAGTGGCCAGCCTTTAGCAGTGTTGGTGGGACAACCGTAACCAGGGATGGCTGGGATCCCGTCTTCCTAATTCCCCCTTATAGCAATTTATCCTACAAAAACACTGTGAAGGCATAGATACAAGAATGGCCATTTTAGCACAGATTATCACTGAAAAAAGGAAGGAAGTGACCCAAATATCCTTCAGTATGGAAATAACAGAACATATTATGGTGTATCAGGAACCGTTCAAAAGAATGAGAATCTATAATTACTAAAATAGAAACAGCTTTCTAAAATGAAATGTTTCCAAGAAATATTGCTAAGGGAAAAAAAACACATATGGCAGAACAGTATGTATAATATGACACCAATTTTGCTTTTTAAAGAAGAAAATGAAAATAAAATACTTCAGCATGTGTGGAAAAACAGAGTTGGGTGTATATGCTCTGAATTGTTAACAGTGATTACAAGGGCATGAGATTGGGGACTTCCGTATTTATATATGATGCATACATCGAATAGTTGTGTATCAACCACCTCTGTAGAATATAATTAGAAATAAAGATTTGGTTAGTCTCCTAGCATATTAAGGAGATGGAAGTTTAAGACGATTACATATTATAGTCTTAAGGAAATGTGCTAGGAGAACATGTCTAATTAGATGTTTTATGGTCAACAGAGCCTACTAATAGAAAGTAACCATCTTATTACAGGGGCAAAATATTTTCCCTGTAACTAAGCAAAAACTGCACCAATGTCAAACTTCAGATTGTAACAAAAGTCACTACCATGTCGCAAATTGTATACAGCTTCACGTTAGGCAACACCAGTTCAGACCATACAAGAAAAAGAATTATGGGAAGTATGTTTCCAAGAATAAGTTGGGGAAAAAACCCTGATAGAACACACTGGGCAGTATTGCACTCCTGAGTGTTAGGCTGCCTCTGGAGAAGACAGAGCCTCTTATGAAGCACTCTTATGTTTTATGTTTCCACAGGTCAGCATTGTAGAAAACCTTGCACCCCATTAGACTCACAAATAAGCCCTTTGCAACCCGAACTGGAAAGTATAATCAATTCATGATTGCATACACAAAGGGGAAATAACTTTTATAAAGTACTAATTGTATGTCAGGCACGATGCTAGGATCTTTCTATGTATCCTGCCATTTAATCTAATAGCCATCTTAAGCAGCATTATTGACACACCTGATTTGAAAAACAGGGAACACAGACCCAGAGGGATGACACATTTTTCTCCCAATCATATAGTTAGTAATAATAAAAGTAATGGCTGACTTTTAACTGAATGCTTGCTAAGGGCCCAACACTGTGATTTAAAAGCGTTATTGTCAATTCTTATTACCACAATATTAGAGTCAGAGACTATGATTATTCCTGCTTTACCATGGGGGAAATTGAAGCAGGGAAGACTTCAATACCTTGCCCAAGGTCATGCAACTCTCTGGCAGGGCCACCTGTGGCAAAGACAGCTGTGCTCACCAAACATTCTGCTGGTCTCTGTTCTCTCCCAGAGTTCCTTGCTGTTAGTGGTGACCACGTGATTCTGTAGACAAGAGGCTTTAAGTAGAAGTACCGTGTGTCACCGCCGGGCTGCTGAATGGTAGAAGACTATGAGAACACTCCTGTATTCCCTTTTCTCTTACCACAGCCTGAGGCTATTCCATATGACGGAAACTCCATCAGCCTGGGTCCTTGAATGGCTGTGTGGAGCAGAGCCTCCTGTCCTGATGACAGCATGGCTATATGACAGCAATATACCATGAAAGGTCCCACCTGACATGACTCTTGGACTCACAAAGGTCAGATATAGCAACTGATGATGATACCTCTTGGAAAATGTTGAAGAAACAATCATAAAATTTCACCCAATAAGCAGGGCTGTGTTTCCTAGGAATGGCTAAGAGGGAGGGCAAACAAGCAACAATCTAGAGCCGGGCTCAGTCAGCTGTGGACTGCCACTGGTGTCTGCAGACCCAGCTTCTGAACTTTGTTTGGAACATTGCCAGTCTCCATTCCTTTACAGAACAACTCTGTTTTATTCATGGATACTTTTAACAGAGACCACACGACTCACAAAACCTCAGCTATTGACTATTTGGCCCTTTACAGAAAAACTTTGCTGATCCGCTGCCAACCGAGAGGTATTGAAAAGTGAGCAGGAGACAGAGGGCTTCAAGGCACCCTGGAAGACCTTGGGGATCTCCCCAAGGGGCCTGCTCATGTCCCCAAAATGCCCTTCTTACTCACACTTTTAGGTTAAATTAAGGCCATAAAGGGGCCCATAAAAATGCAAATAGATTATCTGCTAACTCATTACCCCAATTAACACCTGGCTGCTAATTCCTTTTCCTGGTCCTGGCTGGCTCTAGTAGTCTCCTGGGAGAGCAGAGACAGGGAGGAGGAGAGGAGCGAGGATGGTCCAGGAGCTAGGCTGGGGGCTCCTGTGACTACGCCAACAGATGGGGAATCAGCATCCTTTGCTTCAGAATTTGGGCTGAGGAGAACTCAGAATCACTCCTTGGCACATGGATCCAACCAATGCCGTTTCATTTTCTTAGATTTTAGGGTGAAGGGGAGGTAGCATCTCTCTGATTTGAGGGGACACAAAGGCACATGACCTCTTGAATAACTGAATGGCAGCTCTTGTAAGGTTCTTTTGCCTGGAATCCTTGGCCCTGTTTTCTGATCAGCTAAAATGTATGCATCTGTCGAAGCTACTAGCCTTGAGTTAGTTGGCTGGCTGCTCTCTGAGCCTCATGAATTATTCCCATCAGCAATGCTTCCCAGGCAATTGGGGTCCCTACCCTAGGTCTCATGCTTTTGAGGTCTTCTCTCCCTGCTTATAGATAGCATTCTTCTGACGCCCTGCTTCTAGATCATTCTCTTAGTAGCCAGAACGCTCTTATTCCCAGCCCATGTGACACTGGGCTGCTTCTAAATGCCCACAGAAGCAGGAGGCAGGTTTTATAGCCCCACAAAAATGCTAGGGATGGATCTGGCTATAACAGCTCTTGCCCTATGATAATGCTTTGCTTCTGTGACTGAATGGGGGGGCGGGGGGTGACATTCTTCCAGTTACTAGCTGGGTAGATTGCCAGGCACCTTGCTATTTGCTGGAGTTTCAAGCAGCACCTTCATACAGGGCTGTGTGACAGCTCTCGGGTCTTCCCATCTGGAGAAATATTTTTGTAAAGGCTGAAAGTTCACCCGGATTCTCTCCCTCTGTGTACCATCTGTAGAACTGAGCTGGCTGAAGGCTGCCTGGCTGGAAATGAACGAGGAGCCCTTCCTGGTGGACTTGCCTTCCGCTGTCTGACCTACTTATAAGCCATAGTGAATCAGATAAACTTGCAAAACCATCTTGAGACTATCAGCCTCAAGACTTGAACTGAGAATGCTCCGCAGTGCCTGGGGGAGAGGGGTGCGCGGCGAACCTGGGCTGAGCCTTGCCCCCGCCAGCGTGGCGTTTCCTTCCCACTGGAGCAGAATCTCTGCTCTGACCTGTGTTTGGGTTTGAATCTGAACATTCCCAAAGGCCACGTGTTGAAGGCTCAGTCCCCAGCGTGGACTGTTCAGAGGTGGGAACTTGGGGGTGCCAGGATCATGAGGGCTCGGACCTCACTAATGAATGTACCCACGCATTCTTACTTTGGTGGTATTATTGGAATGGGGTGGAAACTGCTGGCAGTAGAGCTAGTTGGAATAAAAGGGTCACTGGGGACATGCCTTGAAAGGGTGTCTCTTGTCTATTGTCCCTAGCCCTTCCTCTCTGTCTCTGTCTGTCTGTCTCTCTCTCTGCTTCCTATTTGCCATCTTTCCCCTACCACCATGACACTCTCCCTCATCGCAGGCTGAAACTTCTATGGCCTGGAACCTCTGAAACCATAAGCCAAAATAAACCTTTCCTCCTCTAACTTGTTTTCTTCAGGAATTTTATCATAGCAACGAAAAGCTGACTAATACAGGGCCGACTAGCCAGGGCTTTGACACTTCCCATGTTTTCAACACCTATTTAAAGGTGGATTTATTGTATACCCATTATGATGGTAAATATCCAAGAATATGGTGAACGACGTGAAATTAAACATGATGGGAACACTTGCACCAGCAAAGTGAACACACCCTAGAGGTCAGGGCTTCCATCTCTCCCACCCCTCCAGCAGGCTGGGCAGCCAGCACTCGCCACTTTGCCCTGCAGAAGCCTCACTCTGCACACGCTGCAGGAATCAGACCGTTTCTCTTCCCTCAATCTCTGGATGTTTGTTTTTAAAGTCATAAAGTGTTTGTGTTTCTTGTCATAAAATTCAGAAGAACAGCATGTAGGAAACAAAAGAACATTCTCTAAATTCCAATTCAACATCTCCTCTCCTACAGAAGTAACTCTGGGGTGTAGCCTTCCAGAATTTGTTTCAACAGTTATGAAAACACATAAAAACAAATGTGTATTTTTTTAGATAAATGGAATGAAATTACACTTATTTTTATACCTTGTTTTTACCCCTAAAATATATCATGATTTTTTTTTTTCGTGAGTTAGATCTACTTCATCCATTTAGATGACTGCAAAGTATTCTATAATGTTGTGGTTTTTTAAATGGCTATTTAGGTAATTTCCAGTTATTTTCTTTTGTCTATTCTGTTTCTACAAATGATGCATCAACAAACATCCTGTGCATGTAAGTGTGAGTGTGTGTGTGTGTGTGTGTGTGTGTGTGTGTGTATTTGTGCACAAGTAGGCATATTTCTTTAGGATGAATTCCCAGGACCGAAATTGCTGAGTCCTTAAGTACTATATCTGTAGGCAGGGCTAAATTATCCTGCACAAAACTGTATGAGTACCCTCTGCCCCTTACTTCCCGCGAGCAGAGAAATGCTTGTTTTTCCCAATTCTCACCAACCATACATGTTACTGTACCAGTATTGGGAATGGCCTAGGAAGATTTGAGAAAGCTCTGATTATTAATAAATATATTTCAGAAATTGTGTGAGGGGCAGATCTGTGAAAGGATCTGTGGTTTCTGCCAAGAAGCAGACAACTATTACAATGTAAATTAACCTAGCTAAAGGTAATTAACAAGTCTATAGGGGAGGGGAACTAGGACTTCCTCATCCTCATTCTAAAGACAGGTTTACATAATTGGATAATCTAGCTAGGATGGGAGGAGGGGGTCGACCTTCATGAAATGAGAAAAATGGGCATAAACTCAGTGTCATGGGAAAAGTACAGGGAGGAGCTTTACAGGGACTTTTTACTATGTCAGGATTACATGAAACAAGATGGAGGTGTCATGTGTATAAAACGTCTGTTCCGCGCTTTGTATTTTGGTGATTTCGTTTGAAGCAGCTCCTCATGTTATGAGACTGTAACTACCTTCTGTATTTCTGTCTTTTTAATAAACTCCTTTAAATCTTTAGCAAGAGTCCGGGCTATTGCATATCTACCCTTAGCTCAGGACAAGGACCTGCGGTTTTGTGATTTTGGGGGGGGGAATTATTCCCAGGGGTCTAACAAAGGTTCCTGGGGACAGTTCCCCTAGACGGTAACCCTCACCCCCAAGCGGTAACATTCATCTTTCACAACAACATCTTCTCTCAAAACCGTAACAGTTACTAGTACTTTTAAGTCTTAAAATTTTGTTAAAAGTTGCATTTCATTGTTGTTTTTCTTTGTACCTTTTGTATTCACTTGTGAGTCCAAGTGTCTTGTTTCCCATTTGTGAATTAGTAATCCATCTTCTTTGCTCACTTTTCTATTGAATTATTTGCTTTAAAATCGATTTATAGCAGTGCTTTAAATAAAATGTATCTTAGCCATTAGTGTGTAATATGCATTGCAAACATTACCTTCAAGTCCGTCATTTGTCTTTGTTCTGTGTTTATATAGAAGTTCTATGAAATTAAACTATCCATGGCATGTTTTGTGTTATATTTATAAGTGCTGCTCATACCCTAAAATATAAAAGCATCATCTTATGTTTTTCTAATACTTAAAAAATTATTTTATATTTAGGTTTGTTTGTTGTTATTTTATTTTAATTTTTGTGGTACTGGAAATTGAACCCAGGGGCATTCTACCTCTAAGCTATAACCCCCAGCCCTATTTTATTTTATTTTTTATTTTGAAACAAGTTCTCACTAGGCTGCTAAAAGTCTCACTAAGTTGCTTAGGCTGTCCTCAAACCTGTGATCCTCCTGTCTCAGCCTCCCCAGTACTGGAATTACAGGTGTGCACCACCACACCCTGCCTGTTCTTTTTTAACTATCTAGGGCTTATTGTTGTGTATGATATAAGGAGGCAACATACGTATGTAGAACAGCACTTCTTGCAATACTGTCTGTAGCAGTGTAATTAGAAAATATAGCCTAAATGTTCATTATGAGGGGATTAAATATATTATGATAAATCTGGACCATAGACATATAACTCATAATAATAAATAGGTCTATGTTTACTGCCATGGAAGGATGTTTTTGTGAATGGAGATATATGGTGTGTCCTGCCACGCTTTGGCTCAGACCAAGCAGGCTGTGCACTGCTGACCTCAAGGGTGTGCTGTGTGGGGTGTCCTTGGAGTGAAGCAACGCGGTAGCCCTGATCACTGCCCTGCCCCTCCTGGACACAGCGATACACACCTTGCTGATGGCCCTTGAGCTCCCTGAGCTCCTTTCTTCTTTTGGAATATTCCTAGGGTTCCTCTTCCTTCCCTCCCTTCCTTCTTCCCTTCCCCTTCCTTCCTCCCTCCCATCCTTCCTTCCTTCCTTCCTTCCTTCCTTCCTTCCTTCCTTCCTTCCTTCCTTTTGGTATTGGGGATTGAAACCAGGGACATTCTATCTCTGAGCTAATATCCCCACCCCTTTTTATCTTTCACTTTGAAACAAGAGCTCGCTAAATTGCTGAGGGTGTTGATAAATTGCTGAAGCTGGCCTCTAACCTGTGACCCTCTTGTATCAGGCATTCAGGTACAGAAATGACAGGCATGTGCCACCGTGCATGGCCTGGGGTTTCTTTTTCTTGGTAGGCTTCCATGTGGGTTTTCAAGAAAGTTCTGGGATAGCTCCATTCCAGGGTACCACAGGAGACGTGTGAACCTCTTAATAAGTTCCAGCCTTGCAAATCTCTCCCACCATCATCTCTCTTCTCTATTTGTCTTTCTGGGATCCCACACCCATGTCCAGCTTTCTCGCCAGGGCTGGCAAAACCTACACTATTCTCTATCTATTCCTCTTCACCCCAAACTCTAGGGATCATATGTCAGATTCTCCAGAAACAGTCTCATTCTAATTATGAGAGCAGCTCCGGGTGGATGTGTGAGTTCCTATAGCTTCACAACTATCCATCTGGGAACTAAGATGCTGGTAAAAGGGAGGGAACCAGCTAAGGAGAGGGAATTGGGGTCAGGGGAAGAGAGACTGCATTAAAACAGAAAATCATTCATTGCTTATTGTGCAGATTGAATTAGCGGTCCCATTACTAAAGAGCAGGTAAACGCCACCTTTGCTGTGCTTTCCTGGTGGACGAGGTCAGTTCCCTGTCAGGTTTTTTTTTTTTTTTTTTTTTTTTTTAACCACCTGAGATTCCTATGGTTCGTGAAAATAGTTGCTTGTTTCTCTCCTTACTGTGTGAAAATGACATTCTAATTTTACTGGGGTGACAGTGAACTCAAGTAAAAGGATTGTCTTTAAGCTTTCTTGACTGCTACGTGTGTCTGTGTGACTAAGTTCTGGCCAAGGAAGTACAGTGCTACATCAAATGTCTTGGGATCTGATGAAAAGCAAGGGTCAGCTGAGACTTATACCTCCTTCCCTCTTCTCCCCTTTCTTTTCTGCTTCCAGCTTTGTGTATCTAAGAACTGGTTTCAGTGGCCATCTGTAGAATGTAAAGCAAGTTCTAGAGTAGTGCAGGAGAGAGAAAAGAACTCTGGTCCTTAACATCATTCTTTCTTTGTTTTTTCCTTGTGGTATTGGGGATTGAACTCAGGGGTATTCTACCTCTGAGCTATACCCCCAGATCCATTTTATTTTTATTCAGAACAGAGTCTTGCTAGGTTGATAAAGTTTCCTGACCTGCTGAGCCTGTCCTCAAACTTGCAATCCTCCTATCTCAGCTTCCCAAATACTGGGATTACAAGTGTGCGCCACCAAGCTGAGCTAGTGTAACATTTCTGATGACCTCCTCCAGGCCTTTCTTGTTTGAGAAAAAAAGAATCATCTGTCTCGTTTAAGCCACTCCTAATCCTAACTGATTATGTAGTATAATGTTGACTGAGAATGGAGAATATATCTATCAATTTATGCTCTTGCTCTAAATATGTTAAAATAGAATATCTATAAGAACAAGGACTCAGAATTAATAGAGCCACAAGGTAATGTGAAGGGGAAACACTTGCTGAGTGGTGAAGGGTTAGGGTTAGTCTACATGGGAAGGCAGCAGGCCATGAGGTACGTAACCACAGGGCTGGCCAGAAACTAGTTTTTGTTTCTGATTCTAGCTGTGAGCAACTCATACTGGTGTCTATCCTGGTCAGCATGCTCGCAGCCATAATCTAAAGACCTGACCATGTAACTTAGAGGAAAGAAGATTTATTTTTTTACAGTTCCGGTTCATTCCTTGTGAGGCCAGAGACCGTGGGTCTCAGAGCATGGCGGCAGGAGGCGGAGAGAGGGAGAGTGCACTCCTCACATCATGGAGGCCTGAGCAAGAGAGAGAAGAGGGAGAGGAGGAACCTTGTGTAACCTCCAAGGTCGCACTCCTAGGGGTCCACCTCCAGCCACACCCTACTGGCCTAGGTCTCCACCCAGAAAAATCCATTACAATGATTTATCTACCGCTGGGATTGCAGCCCTCAAGAATCAACTCTATCAACTTGAAACACCAGTTTATGAGCTCTTCATGGGGCCTTTCTGTGTCTAACCATTACTCGTTCCTGGGGAATACCATTTGCCGTCTCTGCATCTGTGTTCTCATCTGCAAAATGGAACTGATATCGTAAAAACAAAAAAAATATTGAAAAGGCAATTATGATCATTTTAAGTTAGGTAAAACTGGAATGAAATGTAGTCCTCTTTTAGGAACACTTTTAGGAATACTACGGGGTCTTCAAAAGCTATACGGGTATCACAGGACTGAGGTTTGAGGCTAATCTCCTCTACTCAGGAGAGGGATTTAAGTTCAGCGCATGTTTTGTACACCAGTTGTTTCAGCCCCAAATCAGGCATAATTAGCTTCGCTCCTACAAATCTAGTAAATGAAAACATTCTTTCTTTTGCTTTCCAGAAAGTAACTGGAAGAACAACTAAAAATGTGTATACTCATTAACTTCACAAGAATGCAATCCCATGTTTTTATGCACTTAACTTTCTGGCCCCGTTCATCTCAGATGGCAGGGTTTATTCTACTAACACCTACCTGTGACTGTCTCCCAGGGTTGCTGCAAGGGTCACACCAGCCTTTAACATGGGGCAATGCTTTGAAAGTTGCAAAGGCGTATGGGAATGTCAGCAGTTTTCATCAAGAAGAAGAAAACCGACTGACAGTGACTGGAATAACGGTAATCATTGTAGACCATAAAAGTCAGCAATGAAGAGATGATAGAGGCAGACAAGAGCTCTATGCTAACGAGACGGTAATTACATCTCCTCTGCAGGCCTTATCTCCTGAGTATGGTTTTTGGGAAAATTGTGATGGAGTCGTTGTCAGATGATCACAAATAAAGAAATGGAAGTGGCAGCGAGACAGTCAAGACAGTCAAGGACTGCACCCTATTACCCAAGTTGCGCTCCTTTGCCAGCTGAACACATTATGGCGTGATTGTTATTGTCACCGACTCCGATGTGTTATTAAGTACAAAGGATCATTGTGATGCTTGCTACTGTGGCAATTATGTAAAAAAATGGACTCCCTTAACGTGCTTTGCAAACATTAAGTAATTTTCAGGTGGAAGCGGCCTCGGGGAAGGTCAGCTGGGTGGGCAGCTGTGCCTGACTCTTACATTCTGTGTGAAATCCTGCCTCAGACATGCACTGGACTTTCCTAATTAATTTCCTGCCTGAGATCAGGCCCGAGGACCTCGTCTTTGTTCGGTGACTCCTTGGCTTGCCTTCGTTCATTTGCAAGCCCTCGTTGGGATGGACACTGTCTTCTAGGTGCTTAGTAGAGCGGCGAGTGATCGAGCTGCGCACGATGCTGCAGAAGATGCTGTCTGCCTCCCGCCCCGTCTCCTGGAGTTGTAGCCCAGGATTCCCCCTTGCATTTAAGGAGTTCCCTGTGGGGATTCTCCTTAAACGATGACTCAGAGGATTCAGTGTATAGATGCCCCTACTTCTGCATTCCACAGTTGGGAGAACTCTGAGCCATGTGTTTTAAGTAATTTCCCAGAATTCCCCCTTTGCATTAAAATTCAGTTATCAGTGATGTGATAAAAACAAAACAAAACAAAACAAAAAAACCTTATTGCCTTCTTTTCCCTGTTTCATGGCCTTACTGGTGTTACCTGGGATTCCTTCCTTAACCCTTAACCTCTTACATTTACTTTTCTTTTAGGGTCCACTTCTGGGGTGGAGGATGCTTAAGGCGTAACCCCTATCAGCCCTTATGGAAAAAGGGTTTCAAACTCAATTGCTGAGAGGGGCCAGGCCAGTGTGGGAAATGAGAGAAGTAAATTCACTTTCCTACCCTGTGAGCTTCAGTAATGACCAGTACACTTGGTATTCAGGGAGCTCTGTAAAGACTTTAGCTTACTTGCTGTGATTTCTTACTGAAATGTAGTTCTTGCTTCCCAGGGGGGCTGAGGAGTAATGATTGACTGAATGAACGGTTGACATTCAGCAACACATCCCCTCACTCATCTGCCACACATCAGCCCATCTGTTAACCACCCATGGCACCATCCACCTTGACTCCCCCCATCCCCCCCCCCATCCACCCATCCACCTACTCCCCGGAGTTCACCTCTCACTAGCCACCCCGGACATTCACATTCGCAATGTTTCCGCTGATCATGTTAATCAAAGTGGGGAAAACCAAGAATTTACAAAAGGTCAGGAAGCTGACCTCCAGACACTATCTGCAGCTGCTCCTTGCCGGTGAGCCCTTTGATCTACTAGAGTTTCTTGAATGCCTCGGGCTGTTTCACATCAAGATGCTTTTGCTTTACTTAGCAAGACTCTGCTTAAAAAAAAAAAAAAAAATTGAAAGGCTGGAGGGTGTAACTTGGAGGGAGTATTCCCTGGGTTAAATCCCCAGTATTAAAAAAAAAAAAAAAGACTTTGCTTTGAGTATTTTGTGCTTGTATATCTTCCCCTACTGTCTTCCTCCACTTCTTCTTCTCCTCCTCCTCCTCCTCCTCCTCCTCCTCCTCCTCCTCCTCCTCCTCCTCCTCCTCCTCCTCTCTTCTTCTTCTTCTTCTTCTTCTTCTTCTTCTTCTTCTTCTTCTTCTTTCTTCTAACTGGAATTGAACCCAGGGACATTGTACCTCTGAGCTATACCCCCAGCCCTCTGTATTTTTTCAGTTTAGAAAAAGGATCTTGCTAATTTGTTGAGGCTGCCCTCTGTAAATTGCCAAGGTTGGACTCAAACCTGTCATCCTCCTATCTCAGACTCCCAAATACTGAGATTATAGGAGTGTGCTGCAACCCTGGGCTGGCCACTTCTTTAATATGCAAATAATGTGTTTATTCTTCAAATCATTCTTGAAAGTTAACCCCTATGGTGGGTGCTATGGTCTGCCACAGATGGTCTCAGTCAGGGCCATGTGATTCATTTATCAAAATATTGGGATTGTTGACTGCGGATGCTCATAGCAACCATTCTAAGAGGGCTTGAACTGGCTGATGTATAGAAACAAAGGCCTATCCCTCTGCCACAATTTGGGGTCTCTCCTCAAGCCCATCCTTCAAGTCTTCAGTCCTAGAGCTCTCATGCTATTGGCTGAAGTCTCAGGTGCAGCTACAACACAGTTCCTGTTTCCTTCTGCCCAGTTCCACTTGTCTTACTCCCTATCCAGTCCCCCCAGGACACCTCCTGCCCTCGAATCTCAGAGACTCAGAGTTTGTTTCTAAGGAAACCTGACTTCAGACAGCACCTTGGCATCACGTTCTTCTCAGGTTCTGTACCAAACACAGAATGAAAGACAGACTCAATCACTTCACAGCCTTCTCTACCCCACTAAGTCTCTTGGTTCATATGTTGTTATCTGTAGATTAGAAAGAAAGGACCACTATTAATCTTATGGGACTGTGGGATTTAACATAGGACCTTTTTGTTATATGGAGATGTTAGGGGAGCTTCAGAGAAATAGCCACACGTATGTTTGCTGAAATACAGGCACAGGTAGATAGTGGGAGCCTGCAGGATAGGCTCCTGGGTGTAGCTGGTTCCATGTAGGATTCCAGAGGAGGTACTCAGGGAAGGAGGTGTAAAAATTGCTGCCTCTAGCCAGGCGTGGTGGCACAGCCTCCCAAGAACTGAGATTACACGTGTGTGCCACTGTATCGGTTCTTACTCAATTCTTATCACCGATGTCTGATATGTTCACAAATATCAATGAGCAGAGTTATTGGAGGAACTAAAGAACTTTGTTCCTTAGGAGCAGAATATATGAATTATCAGGTGGTATCGGAGATATAAAGAAATAGGAAGTGGATTTGCTGAAGATATTCATTTCTCAGAAGAGTAAGGAGAGAAGAATGTAAAATAGAAAGTAGCCTTGGGTTTTAGACCCTGCTCAGTAATGCTCTAGCCATGTCTTCTAGAACAAGAAACTAAAGGTTCTCTGAGCCTCCTGTTGCTCAGCTATGGCATCCATGTAAGAACACTGGCTTGGCCAAACTCAGAAAGAGTTTGCAGCAAGCTCTCAAGGGATGTCCTGGAAACCGCAAAGCACAGCCCAGAAGCAAGGGGGCAACTTTGCAGTCAGAAATAATTTTCAGAATTCACCTGGAATACCGGAAGTCACCTGGTCAAGCCCATTTACTGTCCTGTCTGCGCTCTCTTAGGGGGTCTTACACCTTTGTAGAGTTATCAGGAGCTATGACTGTCCCCTCCTGTGAGTGGTGGTGCCCCAGAGGTCAGAATACAAGGAGGGGCAATGGAAAATAGCCCTTTCCTTCTGAAAGTCCTTCAAGTCTTCAGCTGTCCCTGGAAACGGGCTTCAGCATTTTTTTTTTTTTTCATAGAACAGCATCTGAGTTGTCAGCAAGCTTTAGGTAGCTTATTGATTTAACATTTCTTCAGAGGTGCTAAGAAAGATGTGCTCTGCTGACAGCAATGGAGAGCTGAGCTTGGGAAGAGGCATCGGGCGGCTTGCTCCCAGTGCTCCTGGCTCAGGGCATTGCAACGACCACTGTTCTCCAGAAAGATTGTTTCAAATTGAGTTTATGTTCCATTTGCAGCATCTTTTTCTTCCCTTTGCTTCCTTTGCTTAACAATCAATGGAGATTGCAGTGTCTTTGTGCAGTATCTAGCACACCATTGCTGAATGGAGTCATTTCATGGTGAAATAACCTCTGGAAGAGAAATCCACTTTGGTAAAATGCTGAAGTTTCCCATGTCAAAGCAATCAGGCTCCAGGAGTGATTTGCAAAAAAAAACCTATTTATGTATTGTTTCAGAGCACTGAGACAAAATTGAAACTAGGGAGTTGGCTGGTCCCTGAGCAAGTCTCTTTAAAGGCAGGGTGGGGTTCTTAGAGAATAGAGGGAACTCCCCTTAGAATGAATTCCTTTAGGGTGGGAGTGCTCCCTCCCTGTTAATTCCTTTGGGGTGGGAGTACTCTCCTGCTCAGTTCTGTCTCCCTTTCTTTCCCTTCCCCTTTGTACACCCAAGGGAGAGTGATCTACTAATCTGATTGAGCTGTGTATTATTTGTGGATGGGCTACCATGCCTTTGAGCTCAGCAGGAGCAGGGAATTTTCTTTTTTTTTCCTTTTACCACTTAATTTCTTTTATTGAATGTGGACTCTCTTCCTCGTGCAGTACTTGCACCACCATTCTCTATCCCCTGGAGAGGAGGGGTGAAATTCAGGACCCTCTGCTGCCAAAATGACTCTGATCTCCCATTTTCTCTTTGTCTTAGTTGACATTTTCACTGATATAATCTAAGAAAACTGACCATGCAACTTAGTGGAAGGAAGATTAATTTGCTTACAGTTTTTTTTTTTTTTTTTGAGATCCTGGGTTTTTGGAGATCAGGGTCCAAAGGTAGACATGGAGGTGGGAGGCAGAGAGGAGAGAGCGGGTCTCTGCTCTCACATCACAGAGACCAAAAACAGAGAGAACAAGCAAGCATGAGGATTCGAAGACACAAACAGGATCCCTAAGGCCACATCTACAGAGACCCTCCTTAGGCACACCCACCAGCCCTGGTTACCACCCAGGCCATCATAAATCCACCATAATAGACTTAACTATGGACAAGATCTCAACCCTCATGACTCAAGTACATCATCAGCTCTGAACAGCTATATCTAACTAACCATGACACTCTTTCCTGTGTTGTTCCCATCGTGAAATGCTAGGGTGACCATCCTGTCCTGGTTTTCCTGGGGCTCCCTGGGCTTTAGCACTGAAACTCCAGCATCTGAGGAACCCCTCTGTCCCAGGAAAAAGGACAGATTTGGTCACTCAGATTCTCTTTCAGCCTTCAAACTAAGCCATAGATTTCAACTTAACTTTTTTTTTTAAGGTAAAATACAAGCTTTTATTTTTTCTTATACTTGATTGACCTCATAGTTAACATTATTTGTCCAAAGTAATAATGTTATTAAATCCAATTTACTTTTTACTGTGAGCATTGTGTTGGGGATTATGGAGGCTGCTTCAGTTACTAAGTAATTGCTTCTTATAATTTCCTCTTAGGGGCTAGGGAGGTAACTTAGTGGTAGAGTGCTTGCCTAGCATGCATGAAGCCCTGGGTTCACTCTCTAAGGCTGCAAAAATGATAAACAAATGAATGAATGAATGAATGAATCAATCAATCAATATATAAAAAATTAAAAATTAAAGCTAAGTGTGGTGGCACATGACTGTAATCCCTGTAGTTCAGAGGCTGAGACAGGAGGATCGCTAGGTTCTAGGCCAGCCTCAGCAACTTAGCAAGTCCCTCAGCAACTTAGTGAGAACCTTTTTCAAAATAAAAAATAAAATAGGGTTGGAAGTAGAGCTGAGAAGCCCCTGGGCTCAATTCCCAGTATCACCTAAATAAATAAATACAATACAAAAAATTTAAAAATAAATTTTCAATTTGGTCCCTCTTCTTGGTACCCACTCCTTTACTTTGTAACTTCCTAGAAAGAAGGGTGGAAGCCAGGATTGCTCTCCGCCAAGTGATTCTCTAAGATGACCGTGTGCCTCGCAGACCCTGGGGTAGGGGCCCTGGGGGACGGGGAGATGAGGGAGTTGGTTGGAACCAAAGAAGAGGAGAAGGAAAAGAAAAGGCATTTAAGTAAATGGGGAAAACCTCCAAAGGGCTCGCTCTGGTCCCAAAGGATGTTTATTGAGTTTATTGAGGCCAACAAGGCCGTGCCAGGCCCTGGGGACAGTGAGGTGAGGGAGACCCAAGCCTACCCCGGAGCTCAGCATCTTGGCTTTACCCATACCCCTTTGCGGTAGGAGCCCTGCTGTGATGGACACTGGGGACCCGTCCACTGGGAAAGTCACACTAGCCGCCTTCTTCACCGGGGGCCAGGTCAGGAGAGGCCTGCGCAGCAGAGTTCTGGAGAAGTGGAAATGTCCCTGTTCCTGGCTCTGGGGTGGTCACCCTTTGTCTGTCGTCTAGCACTCATGGGCATCGGCTAATCTTTTTACCAGCCAGGTTGCAGCGAGGTCCCAGGTCCCTGCTAAGCTATTAAAGCCCCATCACACCACATTTGAGTTGATCAGCTCACCTTTTGGCCAGAGGGGCTGATTCTCTGATCCTTTAAGAGGTGTGAATTGTTTCACAGGTGAATTCTGGCGTGTTGTTTAATCCTAGTCTCTTTCAGGGTCACTGAGGTATCAGATGAACAGCTTTCTTCCTTGATAACCAGGGTGAGCTTGGGTATCATGACAAAAATCCAAAAATTATATTCTTTGAAAAGAATTCACAACTCTGGCAAACACTGGGCCCTATTCTTTGGAAAACAAAACCATCTAGAGTTGAATAGAAAACATGTCTTTGAATAAAGACTGTTGTTCTTCATGCAGTCGCAGGTCCCTGAAACACCCCACCCACTACTGTCTCCATACAGTAGCAGGCAGGCCGTTTCTTCTTCCTCAGGCTGCCTTCTCGTTTATAAAATCTCCACGAGCCTGGAGGTATTTGCCTTCAGGTGCAATCTTTTGTCATAGTGACTATTTTCTTCTTCCTTTTCTGCCCTCGTCCATCTCTTCCACATCACCTAGCTGCCTGCCTCACCTAGAAAGTGCACAAACCAAACATTTCAGCACAGTCTTCCAAATGAGCAGATTCCAAAGTGTCTTCTCTGACCATCCGTACCAGCTTCCTCTGGGAGCGAATGTCAAAAGCAAATGCTCAGGCTTCACCTACATCCCAGTACTCTGTGTTTTCACAACCTGCCAGGTGATTCCGAAGTGCAGAAGTTGTAGGGCCTCTGGTCAAGCTCGGGTGGCACCCATCTGCAGAAAACGAGCTCCTGGAATCTACTTCCCCAGCTCTTGTCTGAGGATAACAAAAATCCTTCTTTGTTTTTCCTCCACAAGCATACTGTGGAGAAAAAAGGAATGTCTGTTTGTTGTCCAGAAATGCCCACTCTGCAAGGTGTCCGGGGGCCTCTTAGTTTAAGCCTGCTTCACTTTCGGTTTGGGAAAATGTGTATTGTGGGCCACAGCCCTTCTTTCTTTGTCCCTGACAGAAAGAGGAGAGGGCCTAGAAACCCTCCGGGTGGTCTGTTTTTGATGAGATACCATTTGTACTGTTCCTTCCTCGCACCTTGGACATAAATCTTGTTTCCCAAACAGATGGTAAGTCTCTCGCAGAGACAGGAGCCTAAGGCTCAGCACAGCCTGGCTGGTGGGTCCGAATGGAATGATTTCATTCACCTCCTTAGCCCAAGGGCACTGCAGTGGCTGGAATACCCATCTCTCGATGCAGCCAAGGATGCTCTTGTGCGTAAGAATGCCACAGTAGCTCCAGGTAATGCCATCTAGGGTGCAGGGACCTTTTATCAAATGGCCCCGAGAATCCTCTGTATTGTACACAGGGTCCTGCTGAGGATTTTGCAGGCATTTTTTTGAGAACAAAACCTGGGGCTTGTTTTCTCCCAAGCACTGTGCCCAGATACTGAGCCAGGTAAGAGGGGACCCTGGCTTCTAGGGTAGCTGAAGAGAGGCCGTGGGTGACTTACATACAGGTGATAGGTGATGACCACTTGGACATGTGGTCATTTGGTAGCAGGACTTTGCAGACATAGTCTCTACAATCCCTAAGTGCTCTAAAGGTGTTCTTTAAATCAATATTAAAATATGAGGCTTTCATTTTAACAAAATTGTGTAGGTATGTTATGCATCGTTTACCCACCAAGTATGGTCATAGCATTTAAGCAAATATACTGTGTTTTGACTCATGATTGCACTGGTGCTAAAATGTACACCAAGATTGCTTGTTTTTTTGTGTGGTGCTGGGGATGGAACCCAAGAGCATTCTACCTCTGAGCTACACCCCAGCCCTAGTTTTTATTCTTTATTTTGAAACTGGGTTACATTGAGTTGCAAAGGGCCTCACTAAGTAGCTGAGGCTGTCCGTGAACCCAGATCCTCCTGTCTCACCCTCCCGAATGCTGGGATTGCAAGTGTGTGCCACCACGCCCAGCTCACCAAGATCGTTTTTGTTGTTGTTGGTGTTTTTATTGTTGGTGGCGGTTTTTTGTTTGTTTGGTCCTGGCTTGCAGGTTGATGTGATGGGATTGGACCATTGAGCTAGGATAATGGTATCAATTTCTCCAGACTCCCTGATGCTTATACCTAGGAAACTGAGCACAGAAAGAGTAAGAGCTATGTCAGGCGGTTACAAGAGGCCACCTTATTCATTTATTCACTTATTCACCCATTCGTTCATGCAATGGGTCCATTGCTCAATCTGTTATTCCGTATGCCCCTATTAAGCTCTTGCTGTGTGCCAAAGAGTGTGTGTGTGTGCGCGTGAGTGTGTGTATGTGTGTTTGTGTGGTTGTACTGAGTTCCTTTTCTGTAATGTTCCAATAATGGCTTTGGTATTCCTGAAACCAATTTCATTAGTTAGGTTTGTTGTATTCATAATATAGGGGGGGCATAAAAATGGTTGCAAATGATTGCTAATTTGCGAATCAATATTTCAAGCTAAGGCTCTTGCCATTTTTAAAGGGAAGAGTGTTGCAGCGATATTGGAATTAAAAATGGATGTTTCTGTCTTTCTCCTCTCTCATGTAAGCGGGCAGGCTTTCACCTGTACAGTCAGCGTCCGAAGTCTTGATGTCGGTTGGCCCAGTTTTTTCCTAGCTTTAGGGAAGCATTCATGAGATTTGGAAAATGCTGCCATTTCTTTATGACTCTTGCTTTGACTTGCATCAGAAAGTTGGTGAGAAACTTCTCTTTCCTGCCTCTTTGGGCTGGCTTTCCCTTCTCTGCCCCTTGGTTTTGTCACAGGAAGCTCTGGGAGGGAGGGAGGAGCAGGTGCCTGGTGGGATGCTTGCATTTCAAACATCTCCTGCCGACTTCATCCATCAAACAGGTTTCTGTGTTAGTGTCTGGCCCCAGGGGAATGCCCACAGAGGCTGGTGAGATAGAAAACTGTATATACAGACACACAGCAATGACCTTAGCCTTGGAAGTGTTGCAGGATTGGGTGGTAACATGTTTGTTTCTATAAAGTTTCCTGCTTCCTCAGAATACTTCCCTGCTGCAGTATCCCTTTCCGTCTTTTGGGTGGTGGAGGGATGGGAGACAGTGGTCTCATTTTTGCTGAGGGAACAGCAGCTTTCAATTCTATTTCTTTAGTTACTCGAGACCTCCACGGGGAGGGAGGCAGGCGGAATGGCGAATGTGCTGCTCATGACTATATCTAGGAAATTATATTCTGGATCAAACCACAAGCCCTCGGGTGATCTAGCCAGCCTTCGAAGCCTGCCTCCCCTTTGCGTAGGCCGCAGGGCACAGCCATATGGGAGCTGGAATACCCCACGATGCTTGGTTGGTACCTTTGGGCCTTTGCATACCTACCTGCTTTCTGGACCAGTTCACCTGGGGGAATATCTGCTCATCCTTCAAGGCTCAATTCAAGCATCACCCTTGACAACAGGTCCAACAAGAAACACAACAGAGCTCCGTCTCCCACCGCATACCACCTGTAAGCAGAACTGACTGTGTTTTCTTAAGTTCTGTTCATACCTATGCTGTGACAGTTGTATCACTTTGCAGTTGTTGTTCTTACAAATAATGGAATACTCTCAGTATTTGAAAGCCAAGACTCAGAAGCAAGATGGCATGGAGTCCGGGTCAGGGATGTTGCTTTATAGGTGTTTCATCTTGGGAACATATCTTACTCCTTGCCCTTTAGTTTCCCCATCTATAAAATGAGGGAACTAAGGCTACTACTTGTCCTAGGGGTGAGAACTGACCCTGTGAGTGGTACTGGAATTTCTTGCTAGTGCCAGATCCTAGAAATTATGATGGATCTGAACACAGTGGGTTGAGTCCTCCCTATTTCTGAGGCCTCCAGTGTATTAGTGTTGGCAGATACAGCCAAGCCCAGAGACCGAGTTTCAACCCTTTCATCACTATGGCAACGTGCCAGCTGGGTCATTCCTGGTCCACAGGGCAGACCACGTACCATTGCTCTCAGCTAAGGTGCTGGAAGTTGGATGCCAGAAGTACTGCTTACTATAGACCCAACATGGGTCATGTTTTAATATCCCCTCCTCTTTATGATAATACCATTTTCAGTGATAATCACATGGTATTTGGTAATCATGATTGAATTCATTTATCTTTAAATAAATGAATGTTAATAGAAAGAATATATTTCAGTTTTCAAAATATAATTAAAATTCTGTAAAATCTGTCAGGTATTAGCTGAACCTTTCACTTCCCAAACAAAAATATTATGACCTTCAGACCATACTTTCTTTTTTTTTTTTTTAAGGCTCTGACTTAGAAGCTTTTATTTCTCTTTAAATAAGATATTTGGGGAGGGGAGAAGGAAATCAAGCTTAAAACATATTAACACTTAGTTTGGCAGTATAGCAACCAAAACCTAAAAAGCATAAGCTAAGTGTCCAAATATAAAAGATGTTAAAGAATAAACTGTAATATCATTTTAAAACATTTTTCTCAGAAGTAAAAACTCCAGGCACTGAGGATCTAGCTCAGTGGTAGAGTACTTGCCTAGCACGCACGAGGCCCTAGTTCACTCCCTGCCTAGTATTGAAAAAAAAAAAAAAAGAAAAAAGAATTTACAACAAGCTGGATGCAATGGTGTATACCTGTAATTCTAATACTTGAGAGATGGAGACAGGAGGATCACAGGTTCAAGGCCAGCTTCAGCAACTTAGTGAGACCCTGTTTCAAAATTAAAAAAATATTATATGTATATATATATATATATATATACATATACATATGTGTATATACACACACACACACAGACACACACAGACACACACACAGACACACACACAGACACACACACACACACACACACACACACACACACACACACACACACACATATATATCCGGGGGTATAGCTCAGAGATAGAATGCCAATCCCAAGTACCACAAAAAAAAAAAAAAATTAAAAACTCCAAGTTTTTTTTTTAATTTAAACATCAAGTGGTTATCTAGTAACAGAACTGATGACTTAAGTTCTGTTTCTTCACTCTTGCTCTTGTGCCACCACTGTTGATTTAAAATGCCGAGAACATATACAAGACCACGTGGTACCTCAGAGACTGCAGAGGTGAACTGCGTCCAGCTGAGCTGCAGCAGTATGAACTACTGTGAGCGTATCCTTCATGGGAAGGCAAACCAGGCTGGGTGTGTGGGGGCCAGCTGTCAGCTCTACAGTGAACCAACTTCTGTACTAGTCAGTTTGCATCACTATAACAAAATGCCTGATGTAGGCTATTTGTCAAGTGATGTGAAGTGTATTTGGGCTCATGGTTGTGGAAGTTCAAATCTCAAGATCGGGTGACCTTAGGCGTTTGATCCTGTGGAGAGGATGGCGCCTCAGGGTGGGAGTGAGTATCAGTATAAGTGCTGATATTTAGATTCAGGAAGGAAGAAGAGAGGGAAGGAAGGATGGAAAAAGGGGTGGAGGGGATGGAGAGGGAGAGAGGGAGAGAGGGAGAGAGAGAGAGAGAGAGAGAGAGAGAGAGAGAGAGAGAGAGAGAGAGAATATGAGACTAGAGTCCCCCAATCCCTTTCAAGGACACGCCCCAGTGACCCAGAAGCCTCCCACCAAGCCCCACCTCTTAAATGTTAAGTATCACCTATCACCAATCCCAGTATCACCTCTCTGGGGACCAAGTTCTTACCACACACTTTGGGGAATATCCAGAGTCGAAACTATCACAACTTCTGTGTAGACAATAACATTTATTAAAAGGAATGAAAATGTTCTAATTGGAAGCTTACATGTGTGTAATTAAAACTGTAACCATAGAAATTGTTAAACCAACAGAAGGTTTTTGGTAAAGAGATGTATTTTATCACTGACATTGCTTAAATTGCTGTTCATGGTAAAAAAAAAAAAATTAAAAAGGCATACTGGCTCCTGGCTGGGTCCTCCACTGCTCTTAATCTGCCGATAGATAGACACTGTACTGGCTGGCTGGCACCGCAGGGCAGGCTCCTCCCTCCCACTGCCCTCGACCTGGCCTACCACAGGTGGTATTGAGCCCAAGGGTAAAAAGATGAAGAGTCCAGAGCATGAAAGGAGAGGAAACAGTATGTCCTGGTTTTAGAGAAATCTAAGTGCTAGAAAACACATCCAAGAACTTGATGGAAAAGTTGGTAGACACACTGAAGGAGATCTGGCTGCAGCACACAGAAAAGGTGTTCTCTGGAATATGAAACGTGATCCCTGTTATCTCAAAGTTTTATAGATGAGCTGAAGAGGATGGTGGCTATTGAGACCTCAATGGGAAAAAGTCATGCATAGGAACAATTTTTTTTTTTTTTTTTGGTGGTACTGGGCGTGGAACCCAGAGGCTTTCTACCTCCGGGCTACACTCCCAGACCCATTTTATATTTTATTTGGAAACAGAGTCTCACTAAGTTGCTGAGAGCCTCACTAAGTAGCTGAGGCTGGCTTTGAACCTGCGCGATCCTCCTGTCTCAGCCTCCCAAGCGCAGGGATTACAAGCATGCACCATCATGCCCGGCAGGAACTATTTTATAACAGAGAAAAAGTTGCAAAGAGAAGTTATGGAGAAAGAAATGACACAAATTGGTATAGAGACCCATGAGGCCTAAAACTTAAGCAATAGTAGTTCCAGAATGAAAAAGGAACGGACGGAGAAGAGCTTATTTATACATAAATAGTAAAAAAGAAATGTATCCGAGTTGTTGAAGAGAAGTGAATCCAAAGAAAACTCTTTGTCTGAAGAGTTTAGGAAAAAAAAAATGTTCTGGGCACTAGCTAGTCTTGAAGAGAAAAGTTGTGTAATTCAGCATATCCTGGTAAAATTGCGGAAATTAAAGGATAAAGAGAAAAGCCTACAAACTTCAAGATAGAGAAATAAAAGTTGCACAGAGACAAAGATTCAGATTGTCATTTGAACTTTATTTTGGCAACACTACAAATTTACAGGCAGTGTAATAATGTCTCTATATACTTCCAAGAAAAAAAAAAATAGTCTGTGCCTGGAGAATCTTATGTGCAGCCAAGATATTATTCACCTGCCAGGGTGAAAAAAACTGCAGTGTATGGATTTGTAGTAAATCAGAGACAGTGTAGCTACTATGTGAAGCACATAACTGAAAGGGTTTCCAGATGAGCAGACCCCAGAGTGCTAAGCTCGGGACAATGCTGGCATCAGCAGAGATAGGTAACGTTAGAGCTAAGCGAAGCCAGGCAGAGTGGCACACACCTGCAATCTCAGTACACAGGAGCCTAAGACAGCAAGATGAGAGGTTGAACACCAGCCTCAGAAACTTAGCATGACCCTCAGCAACCTAGCAATACCTTGTTTCCATATAAAAAAATTTAAAAGAAGGATTGGGGGTATAGCTCAAAGGTAGAATGCCCCTGAGTTCAATAATCACTACCAATAAGTAAGTAAATAGATAAATAAATACATAAATAGATAGATAGGTAAATACATAAATTTAAGAGCTAAGCAAAGATTCCGAAGTGGAAGAAGAAGCCTTATTTATGCGTGGGTAGTATTCCATGAGTAAATGTGTCAAACTAAGCAAAACCAGTAAATCTTAGGAAGCATAAGGAGCAAGAAGAGGGAGAGGGCTGGCCTCTCGGTCTGTTGCCTGCAGCAGACTCTCACTGTCAGAAAGACAGACCTGCACCATATTTGCTGCTCTGATGTTGCTGTCTTGAAATGACTAATCATTTTGAACTGGTCGCTTTGCACCGTCATCTTGTAACGGGGCCTGGAGATTACTAGCTGGTCTTGAAGAGAAATCTTCAATAGATTACATTTCAATCCTGAAATACAAACTTAAACATAGAAGACTCTGAACTGAAAAGAGTGGTCATTTTCTCTTGATTGGAAATGGTGGCTCGAGAACTTGGTTTCATTGAAAACTAGAGAAGAGAATCTGGGTGTTCGGGTGCCAGTTGTATGAAGTGTATAGTTGATGACAGACGGGCTGCGGGAGAGGCAATCCCACTTTCCTCCTGGGGTATCTCATGGGATTTCCTACAGAGAAGGTGTGGAGTCAAGGGGGATGAACCTGCTTTCTGCCCTTTCCCCCTACACAGTGCACAGCGCCTGCAAAAGTGACCACATTTGCAGAATGGCAGTCTTTCCAGGTAATGGAAAGCATTCTAAAAACAGACAGCCAATAGTCTCTGATATTTTCATTTTTATGAAAACATTCCCCAAACTGCCAGGCTCTGTGCTACAAGTTGCCAGGAGACACAGGATAAATAAAGAAATAAATAGGGATAATGTTCACAACTTAGTAAGAGCTAGTTACAGTTGGGGACTGGTGGTACACACCTGTAATCCTAATACTTGGGAAGTGAGACAGGAGGATCCTAGGTTTGAGGCCAGCTGCAGCAACTTAGTGAGACCTTCAGCAATGTAGCAAGACCCTGTTTCAAAATAAAATAAATAATAGAGCTGAACATGTAGCTTGGAGGTATGCCATGAGTTCAGTCAATAGTACCAAAAACAAAACAAAATGAGAGTGCTAGTCACCTCTTAAATTTTCCTTTCCTGTTTTTCTCTTGTATTTCTCCCCTTCTAGATTTGCCCTTCTCTACATATTTCTTTTCTAACGTAGAGGATCTTTTATTTCATTGTACCTACCAAGATGAGTTCCCATGGGTTCTGTTCTCTGGATTCCATGTTCTCTTCTGATTTTGTTGTGGTCTTTCCTTACCCAATGCCCTAAGTGTAGGGGTGGACATATATCCGGGTGAAGCAACTCCTGCATCCTCTGGCCTCAGTGACTGTTTAGGGGAAGGATGGCCACATGCTTTGCCATCCACATGAGGATAGTATTTATCATTGCTATAATTCCAAACACCTGACCACTACAACTTAAAGATTTATTTGCTCACAGTTGTGGAGATTTCAGGGGTTCAGTCCATGTTAAGCCAGGTTACAGATGCAAAGCTTAGGGCATGGTGGCAGAGGAGAGAGAGAAAAAAAGGGTGAGCTCTGCTCTCACATCAAAGAGGCCAGGAACAGAGAAACAAGCAAGGAGATTCAAGGATACAGGCACAGTCCCCAGGGCCACATCCCCAGTGGCTCGCCTCCTTTAGCCACAACCATTTGCCTAAGTTACCACCCAATAAACTCATTATGGATTTATTCACTGATGAGATGACAACTCTCGTGATCTAATTATTTCAACTCTTAACATCAATACGTGAGCTCTTGCAGGGGACATTTATAGCTAAAGCATAGCAGATGTTTTGGGGGAGTGGAAAGTACACTAGTCATTCTCAGGCTGGGTCAGTAGCTTAGATGGACTCTTAAGCAGAGGTGGATGTGTGGTCATCCTAGCTCAGTGGAGCAACCTGACCCAGCCAACATGGGCAGAATGGGCCTCTAGGAATTTGGGGAAAAGGACAAGCTCTTTCTTTCTAGGGACTCCTAGAAAGCATGAACTCTCCTTTTGGCTGCTGCCATGCGTGGGTGACAGGCTGGGAGTTGCAATAGTCACTATAGCAACTGTCCCCTGAGGATTACTCAGGAGCAAAAACACGGAGGCAGACGGAGGTGGAGATCCCAGGGGATCAGAGCTCCCGTGGCGGTGCCGTGGGTCCTTGGTCCCTGTACTCCCGCTCCTGGGAAGGATGAATCTGTACGCATGCCTTCACCTCTACACAGAAGCCTTTCGTATCTGCCTCCTGGCCCTGATCTCTGAGCGGAGGAGTGAGGAGACACTGTGATTGTCCTGTGGAATGTCTCCTCTGGGAAGTCCTACCATTACTTTAAAGTAGATCACAAAGTGGATCCTAAACCAGCGGTGTCTCCAGTGTTATGGTTTAGTTGTTGGGTCATTTGCTGGGTCTTCATTTTGTTTTATTTGTTCAGGTTTGGAAACTTGGCATCTGTGTTTTCTTAGTTGGAGAAATGTCTTTCTTTCCCATGATTTCTCCTGACTGGAACCTGTCAAGCTTCCATGTTGGGTTGTGTCAATGGCCTCTGCACTAGCCTCTGGCTTTTTAGACCTTCCACTCTCTCTAATGCAAGAGTGTTTTGTTGTTTTGTTTTGAATCATTTGCATGTGTGTTTGTGAGTGTTCACACATGTGCATGAGCACCCTGCATTCTCTTGGCATGACTCAAGGCTACTCCAGATAATGATTTTAAATGTGCAAAGTAAAATACCTAGGGTTACAAAGTAAACCAGCTATATTGTTCATTCTTGTGTGTGTGTGTGTGTGTGTGTGTGTGTGTGTGTTACTAGGGATTGAACCCAGGGGCATTCTACCTCCAAGCTATACCCCTAGTCCTAATTTTTATTCTTTTTATCTTAAAACAGGACCTCACTAAGTTGTAGAGGGCCTCACTAAGTAGCTGAGGCTGGCCATAAACCCAGATCCTTCTGTCTTATCCTCCCAAGTACTGCGATTACAAGTATGTGCCACCGTGCCCAGCTTCAGCTATACTATTCAATAACTAGTTATTGAAGGAGGAAGTAAAACCTCCTTCCAAAAATTCCTGCATGTGTGTTTCCCAAACAAAATGTTATACAACAAGATTCAGGAGTAGGTTTTCTAACAACCAATGTTTTACAGCAGTGATGAGCAGTGTTTTGATATTCCTGTGACTGTTACGTGAAATGGAAATATCTAAAGCTTTAATGTTGACAAACACACAAATATTATTGATACCATTGCAGCCTGTTACCTACTTTCAAAGTAGAAGAAAAGGCCATGTTCCAAGTGAGATTAATATAAACAAACCTATTAAATTTCCCCCACTCAAGTACATGGGCCCTGGGTTAAAAGTGCGTCTTCATCAATCTTGACATCACTTCCAGGCCAATTTCTCCTCAATGAATTTTTTACCATGTTCTTTCTTCAGCCTACTCTGACTATCCACTGCTTGTTAGAACAAAACCAAATCTCTGAGCCTGGCCATGGAGTCTGCACCCCACCCTCTATGCCTTCCTGCCCCCACCGTTCACCTGAGATTCTGTTCTCTAGGGGGCTGAGTTCCTTGTTTTCTTGAGGACACAGCAAGTACATATCTGTATGTGATATTTGCTAGTGAAAGGAACATAATTTTCCTAAGCAAAAGAGGATTCAAACATGAACGGATTCAGGTGCACAAATAATGCTTCCTGGCATCTTTCTAAATCTCCCCATCCTTTTTTTTTTTCTTCTATAGTGACTGTAGTTTCCGGCAGATTTTTTCTTATCTTGTCAAGATAGCACTGGAAGTCAAAAGTTTCTAACATTTTGGGGCATATTGAACCCAAGAGGGTGTGTGTGTGGGGGGGGAGGAGACAAGAGGGGGGGAAGAAGAAGGGGGAGAGAGAAGGGAAGGGAAAGGGAGAGGGGGAGGGATAGGAGAACCCTATTCTAAGTGGAGCCATGAAAGCCCTTGGAATTCCTAGTTGGCATAAAATGTGGATTCTACTTCTCTTCTTTCTTTGAATTATCTTCAGTGAACACAGGTCTCAGTGTTCAGACTGATGAAGCCGCAGCAGTGTGCTCAGTCCCAGGACTGGGGAAGAGACGGGCCTAATTGAATCTCATGAAGAGAACAGGAAAGGGGCGAATCCTAAAGAAAAGTCAGTGGAAAAGTAGCCATCCACTACTTCCTTTAAGATAAAATACGCTCCTCATTTCCCCTAGACACATCTTTTCTCTTATTCACAGCAGAGTAGAGCAGTAATCGATATTGAGTGCCTAGCATGTATCATCCAGGCACCAGGCTTAACATGTATAGCCAGGTTGCAAATATGCTAGTAAAATTCAATGTCTTTCTCCGTAATTGAATTAAACTTCGTCTTTCTTGGTGAGGAAAGAGTTTTTTTTTTTTTTAAATTACAATGACTCAGATTCTTCTGCTGAAACCTTCGTTCCCTTCTGGGCCCGTCGTCAACGCTATCAGGTCTTACATTTGGTTAATTCAAGGTTGAAACTCCCTGTCGAGGCCGAGCTCCCTTCTTGGAGGCTCTCCCTTGCCTCTCTTCCTCTTTTGGATGGTACCTGAAGGCGAAGGAAAATACACCTGGCGCCATAGCTGCAAGGGAAGGGTGTGCTCCACTGATGGTCCTCCCCACCCTCAGCTGAGCTCGTGCTCAGGAGCGTGCTCCCTGGGGTGTGCTCCGTGGATAAGGCCATGGACGGCCCACATCAGGCCTGTGCACCTGACACCCAGAATCTCCCCACACATGGCCTCCTCTGCCTTCTCCTGGGTCTTCCACTGGGACCCGGGTGTCATGGACCTCTTGGGGGACCATGAGTGCTATCTCACACGTTCTGACTATTTAAATGCCACCCGCCTCTATTTTTGCTTTACTTTCTGATAAGGGGCATACTCTAAGGGTTTTCTTCCTGGAACAATTGGAAGTACATTGGGAAGCTCCCTTGGCCTTCACCATGTCCTGAATTCAGGACACTGGCTTTCCTATCAGCTCACACACATCTCCCCGTCCACTTTCCCGGTGGGATAGGAGGACTACATCTAATCTTTAATCTTATCCCCTAAGTCATCTCCAGGCTTTGAAGGGCATGCAAGAGAAACAGAAGAAGGAAATAAAGCCACAGGGAAGCACCATTCGCTATTTCCTCCTTCAAAAACAGGGAAAGGACATCAAGGCTTCCAGAAGGACTCTTGGGTTTCTCCAGCTTTCGTGGAATCCTTGGGGATGGAACATGCACATCACTCACTGCTTGTAGAATATAGAATCTTTATCAGAATTGGAAGCCACTGAGGAGTGACGTCGATCAACTGATGTAGCTCAGGATTCATTGCAACCAGAGCACTAGCCGGATTTTCCGGGTTCAAGAGAGCCAGGTGGCAGGAGAGAGCACACCTCTTCTTCTGCCTTCTTGAGCCTTGTGTGTTTGCCTATTGCAGACCTTCGGCTTATACACCCCAAGATACAATTTTAAATTAAAGAACCGAGAAGTGTACTGGGTTAATTTATCATGACTGGTTTTCTACCTGGAGCAGAGCAGACTTTCTGAGCTCCCCATTCAAGCTTGCATGAGAACTGTCACCGAACCTTGGCCAGATATTTCCAGGGCTGTGGTTCATTGGCAGACTGAGATGCAGGGCTGTTGAGAGGCCCTGGGGGAGGGGAGGGAAGGGCTCCTGGCTGCTCAGAGGCACACGTGCCAGTTTGCTTCCTGAGCTAATCGGGCCGCCCTGTTCTCCCTGGGCTGTTTTATCTACTGATTCCATTGTACGTTGCTGAAGGATTTTGAGCTGAAAATACTATGTGGTTAATTATAGAGCTAATGAGCTCCGGGGAGCTCGCTTTCAGATCCCAACACTGTAGGCAATGAGAGGGAAGGGCACCATGGAACATCTTTTGCGCTTGGGGTGTAAGTTAATAGAGCAAAAGCTAGGTTTTTGGAAGGCAATGTATTCCTTAGAGGGACATCGAGAGTTCCTGGTGCCCTTGCATCTAGGTATCTCAGCGAGGCCTTTCTCCTCTTTCTAGAGAGAACCACTGTGAAGAGTATACATCCCTGCCTGGGTTTCTTCCTTCCACAGCATCACAACTGTGCCTGAAGTTGAGAAAAAGGTGATATTCTATAAGCATCACTTCATCCAGGCCTTCCATAGAGTCCATACCTGTGCTTTTAGGATATTCCCTTACCCTGAATTTTTGGTGGCTATTCAGGGACCAGCCAGTCCAGTGTTTTCTGAACATCTCCTATCTTAAGCACTGTGCTGGCTTAAGCACATACCTGGGGTGCAAAGAAGATGATTAAAGTAGCATTGCCTCATCTGTACAGAGAGGGACAACACACAGATACAAAATCACAGTTAAAATGCAAGACCAGCAGGCGTGGTGGTGCATGCTTGTAATCCCCACGCTTGGGAGGCAGAGACAGGAGGATCGCGCAGGTTTGAAGCCAGCCGTGCATGCTGGCTTAGGAGACCCTGTTTCCAAATAAAAATGTAAAAATAGGTCTGGGACTGTAGCCCGGAGGTAGGAGGGCTTCCAGGAACCCCAGTACCACCAAAAAAATTAATAAATAAAAAAACTGCAAGACCAGCCAGGCGTGGTGGTACACGCTTGTGATCCCCGCGCTTGGGAGGCAGTTCGAAGCCAGCCTTGCTGGCTTAAGAGACCCTGTTTCCAAATAAAAACATAAAAAATAGGTGTCTGGGATGCCAGTACTACCAAAAAAAAAAAAAAAAAATGCAAGACCATACATACTAATTTGGTCTAGACAATCCTGAATTTTGCCCATCATAGATTAACTATTAAAGTAGTTTTGAAGATATCACTACGCATCTCTCTATTGTGTACATTATAATACACCAAAAAGAAAAAGAAGTAGCATTCCTTTTCATGTGCAAAAGCGCCCTGGTAATAAACTACTTGATTATTGTGGCCGATTGTGGCAGTGTACCATGTATATCCCCTCAGGCGTGCCAGCTCAGTGGACTCTACCTATTGCCAACCTCCAGCACCATATTCCTTTCCTCTCGCTCTGGGAACCTGCTCTGCTAACAGGCCAGGGGGTTGGAGATAACGCCTCCCGCAGCAGCATCCCTCTAGCAGTGACGGATGACAGAGGTGTATCAGTGCCCACCTCCCTCGCCCTCTGCTGGAGAGTTGAAGCGTGTGCGTCCTGTACTGGCTCCTGTTTTTCAGAGGATGAAGCTCCAGAGATGACTGGCTTGATGACACATCTTTTATTGGCTGTCTTGCCCCTCTTCCTCTCCCTTACACCCCTATCATGGTTTTCTATAACTCTCAAATAATGCTTGTGCATTTGGGCTCTTGTCTGAGTCTTTCATTTGGTCAGTAACCTAAGCTAAAACAGCTCCCTTGCCTACAGAAGACGCGTGGAGTGGGTGCTTTGAAGTACAACCTTAACCTGGCAGGGTGGTGCTGAGACAGGAGGGTCTCAAGTTTGAGGCCAGCCTCAGCAATGTAGCACAAGTCTCAGCAACCTAGTGAGACCCTGTTTCAAAACAAAAAATAAAAAGGGATGGGGTATAGCTTGGAGGTAGAAAGCCCTTGGGTTCAATTCCCAGTGCCACAAAAAGAAAAGAAAGAAAGAAAGAAAGGAAGGAAGAAAGGAGGGGAGAGAGAGAAAGAAAGGAAGAAAAAAGGAAAGAAGGAAAGATAAAAAGAAAGGAAGACCCGGGCGTGGTGGCGCACGCTTGTAATCCCCGCGCTTGGGAGGCGGAGACAGGAGGATCATGCAGGTTCGAAGCCAGCCTCGCTGGCGTAAGAGACCCTGTTTCAAAAATATAAAATAGGTCTGGGAGTGTAGCCCGGAGGTAGAAGGGCTTCCAGGAACCCCAGTACCACCAAAAAAAAAAAAAAAAAAAAAAAAAAAAAGAAAAGAAAGGAAGAAAGAGGAGTACACTTTTTCTGGTTGTAGTGAGACTTGCATGTGAGCTTAACATTGGGCTGTGACTTAGGGGAGAACACGGCTGGAGATGGTGGCCAGGTGTTCAAGGGTACAGATGATGCCTAGGGTCAGCGCAGGCCATGATGGAATCAGAGAGCTCTGGCAGGTGCTTGAGCAGGGGCGTGAAATGCGGCGGGTACTATTTTGGGAGCCATGGCTGGCAGTGAGCAGGCGGACAGGACGGGGGAAAAGAGCCGAGCCTAAGAAGCCAGTGGGGACACAGCTGATGAGGTCTCCGTAGGAGAAGATGAAGGCTGAGGCCGAAGTGGAGGAAGAAAATAGATCGGGGTGGGCGTTCCCGAGTCACTGTGTGTATGGGGTGACTGGTGCCAGGTCCCGGGTGACTGCTCTCGTCAGTCTGCATGCACCTGCACTCCAAAGCTGGGATGGCAGGCTGACTCCTGGAGGAGAAGCCAATTTTCTCCCCTGTGAAACGGGGCGTCTCGTTCCCTCTGCTGTCCCTTCCAAAGGCTGCGTTGAGTGCTTGCTAAGTGACAGCTCCTGTCTAGAGTGCTCTTTTTCTCCAGTTAAACAAAACAGTGGTTAAGAAGCCAGGCACGCGGGGGTGGGGGGGGGCGGACTGAGCAGGGTTCACACCCGAGCGCTGCTGGCTGGCTGGTCGTGTGGCGTTGAGCACGCTGAATGATGCTCGCTCGGGCCTCAGTTCCCTGATCTTTTTAACATGGGCATGGTTCATTGTTTTTTCCAGTGTGTGGTGGCTTAAGGATTTAATGAGATAATAGGTATAAAGGTCTTCACAGTGTGTGGCCCCCCTTGTAAGTGCTTAGGAACTGCTATCGGTTGTTATTACCAAGGTCACCAGGTTTCAGAGCAGCTGTAAGGAAAGGATGCTCTTAAAGTTAAAAATAACCAGTCTGTCTCTATGTGTGGCTAGATAGAGCTGGCCAGATCTCTCTCTCTATCCCATCCCTCTCCCTATCTCTATTACAATCTCCATCCGAGGCCCAGAAACAGGCTCCAGTGTTCAGGTTTTTGCCAAAAGCTCAGCATCAGGTCTGCAGATGAAAATAAAAAAAGTCATCTCAGCTCCAGACAATTTATTTAAAGAAAAAAAAAGCACTCGATAGCGACAACACTGGGAAGCTTCTCTCCTTATTCTTTGCAGTTGAAATCAGATCCCATTTCGTGGATGGTTTTGGGAGTCAATAAACAGGTCTATTTTTTGCTCTTCAAAAAGTTCCTAAACACAATACATTTCGAACAAAAGTCGCCACCCACCAACCTCCCTTTCACACTTCTTATCATAAAAAACGGTTCCCAGGATACAGAGATCCGGAGCCGACTGCAGAGGCCCAGTGGGAAGGAGGGCTCTGCGCACCTGGCTGGCCTGAGCTCAGTAGGCTCAGGTGTCTGACAGGAGTGAGGACAAAGGGCCGTGGATCTGACCCCTTTCACTCTCTTCTGACGTCAGTACTGGTATGGAGTCTGCAAATGGCAGATTCAAAATGCAGAATTGCAGAGTGGCTTCTTAGTTTAAATAGGCCTCCGAATTGACTAGGCTGCCTCAAGGGGCACTTTTCTGGAACTTTCTGGGTGCTCCTAACTGTGTCTTTCTCGTCATTCAGAGGCCCTGCTCCTGCTGATGTGGGCTTTGTGGGAAGAGACTGATCTATGGCTTTCCCCGGCTTCTCCGAGATGGCCACTGAGACATCTCCATTTGACTTCCTGGGACGGAAGTCTGCCACAAGACCAAGCTCCGTGATTTCTGATACTTAACAGAAATCTGCAGAGGTGGAAATGACTCTCCTAAATCTGCCCTGAGTCAAAATGGAGAAACCCGGAACCTGTCTGCTCTCGGGCGTAGTTCCTGGCTGAGCTGAGCAAGGACAGATTTCAGTAATCCACAGATCCTGTTTTTTGGTGGGTTGTATTGGGGCTTGAACTCAGTGATTGATAGACTACCTCTGAACTACTCCCCCAGCCCTTCTTATTTTATTTTATTTTGAAACAGCAGCTTGCTAAATGCTGAGGCTGGTCTCAAACCTGTGATCCTGATTTTCCTGTCTCAGCTGGGATCACAGGCGTTACCATGTTCATGGCGTCACGGTTAGCACTCCGGACTGAGTCCAGTAGCTCCTGTTTCTTCCAAACAACGTCCCAAGCACTCAGAACAAAGCCCTAAAGAGTAGGCAGAGGCCTGGGGGAGGGATGCATGGGGAGGGGGGGAGTGTGCAAAGGAGATACACACGCATCTTTTAATTAAGACCAAAAGGCTAAGATGCAGGAGAGAAAAGAGAAGTCATTCTGTTTCAGAATGGCACCAGCGTTGGATAATTATACACTGGAACCATCTGAGGATTAGGTTTCCCTCTTTAGAAAATCACTAGGAACCTACTGAACTGGGAGGGGCACTTTTTATTTTTAATATGGTTTATTGGTGCGCTGTCGTCTCACATCATAATGTCGTCCCCAGTGATAGTGACACACATCCACACGGCACTTGGTGGGCTTCCCTGGCCCCCTCCCCTCACCGCCCCTTCCCTGTACGTGACATTGAGATTGACCATGGTATTCTCACATGTGTAGGGCCGTCAATGGAAGTGTCTCCTCCATTAATTCTCCCCTTCCGCCCGTCCTCCTCTCGACCTCCATCATCCCTCCTTGGGCGTTTCTTCTCTATTATCTAAAGCCCTTCCTGTATCCTGATTACTCCTGAGCTTCCACATATTAGAGAAAACATATGACCCTTCACCCCCTGTGACTGGCCAATCTCACTTAATGTTCTCCAGGTCCATCATTTTTCTGAAAATGACATAACTGTGTTCTCTATTGCTGAGCACACTTCCATTATATCTGGGCGTGGTGGTACATGCTTGTAATCTCAGTACTTGGAAGGCTGAGACAGGAAGATATTGGGTTTGCAAGGCCAGCCTCAGCTACTTAGTAAAGCACCCTGCTACTCAGTGAGACCCTGTTTCGAACAAAGAATAAGAGAAATAGGACTGGAGGTGTAGTTTGGAGGTAGAATATCCCTGGGTTCAATCCCCAGTACCACACACAAAAAAAATTCCATTGTGTACAGAGCCCATGATTTTGTGATCCACTTGTCTGTTGCTGGACATCTAGGTTGATTCCATGATTGGCTCTTGTGAACTGTGCTGCTTTAAACATGGTTGTGCATGTATAAAATTCTGATTTCAGTTCCTTTGGAAAGATACCCAGGAGGGCTATAGCAGAGTGGTATGGCGGATCCATTCCCACTTTTCTGAGAAATCTCTACACTGATTGGGCAGGCATACTTTATGCCTGTGGAGTAGGAGTCACTCACGGTGACATCTGCTCTGGGACATGGAGATCCAGGTGACACGATAGTTCTGGCTCCCTTGTGTCTTCGCTGGGCTGGTGTACCTGCCTCAGTTGCTGTGGGTGTTGGTGGCTCACAGGTGCCCCCTACCCCAGAGAAGGTCTCTCCTTGGCTAATGTTTATGCCCAGAGGTGCTGGAGGATTGCCCCTCCTGGTCCATCCTACGTCCACCAGGCTACCTGTAGTCGATGCCTGACCTAGCAAGGGTACAAGAGCCCAGTGCTCTTGCTCTGCACAACTCTAGAGCTCAATGTGGGGTCCCCTAAACCCACCTCTTACCTGCCTTTTCCATCTATCCTGAAGGTTCTACCCAAGAGTACCTGTTACTCTTTGGATTTAAAATGCCCCCCAAAGGCCATGTGTCATAAGCATGACTTTGATGCAGCAAGAAGGTTCAGAGGTGGGCATGGCTGGAGGAAGAATGGCACTGGAGATGTGATCTTAAGGATTACATCGGTCTGCAGTTCCTCTGTCATTTACCCTGCCACAGCTGCCACCACGGTTCATGCCTAAGAGCCAGCACTGTAGACTGAAATCTCTAAGACTGTGAGCCACAATAAACCTTTCCTCCTTTAAGCCGCTTTTGTCAAGTGATTTGGTCACAGTGATGGAAGACTGACTAAACAGCAGCGCCTCTTACTAAATCCTATGCTTACGAACCACTGCTTTGAGCCGGGCTTGGTGGTGCATGCTTGTAATCCCAGCATTTGGGAGGCTGAGACAGGAGGATCCGGGTTTGCGGACAGCCTCGGCTACTTAGTGAGGCCCACCGCAACTCACTGCAACTCAGTGAGACCCTGTTTCAAATGAAAGAATAATAAAAAAATAGGGATGGGGGTGTAGCTCGGAGGTGGAATGTCCATGGGTTCTTGGTTCTGCGTAAGGTTCTGTCAAGACTTTCAGGGTGAGAACTGGCTTCCGTCAAAGGCACCATTAGAGGGCTGCCTGCCACCCCCTCCCACCATGCCCCAAACTTCCTGCAGATACACAGGGGCTCCTTATGCAAGATGGCTCTCTGAGTTAGCTGAGCCTAATCCTCTTAAGTTAAAAAAATAAAACTAAACTGCCTATGGTCTTGATTTTTGTTGGATTTTTTTATAACAATGCTTCGTGCGGTTCTTAGAAGTTTTTTACTAATTAGAAAGTGACTTTCCTCTCCCCAACCTCCAACACACTTACACAATTATCTGACTACTCTAGAAAATTACAATTTTGATTTTCATTCCATGTGTTTCCATTCTTTTTTACCCAAATTATGACTTTGAAATGCTTGAGCTTCCTGAGAGCTAATTAGCTGTAAGTATATTAAAATGCCCTCTCCCCCCCCCCCACAAAAATTCTATCCATATACGTATTCCACAAAGTGAAAGATTTTGATTTAATTTTTCAGGGCTTTCATTCTGAGTGGATTAATTAATGCCAGTGGGAGGGAGCTTGAGCCCCAGCATGGACGGTTGTAGAAGAAATATGTAAAAATTCAAGGGGCAGTGGCTTCCTCTGGCATATTTTGCCCCCGTAATCAAAGAGAAATGTCTTATATTGGGTTCTACAGCGGCACACCATGAGATGAGACTACACACACCAAGAACTGATGGAGAAAGTTCAAGGAAAAAGTAGGGAGTAAGGGTAGAAGGTCAGGGAAGGAGAAGAGGCCAAATTTGTCAACAGCAATAGGGGCTGTACCAGGGAGGGCAGCTTTTGTCTGGGCACAGAGCTGAGCTCTGTGTAAATGGCTCCTCAGAGTTGTTGCTTTTGGAGGGATGCCCACCCATGTGCTGGTAAACACCTAGTGGAGGTTTGACTCTGGGTCTTGACGGCCAGAGAAACACCCAAAGTGAACGGGAAGAACTGATCTCACTTGAGTGGCCAGGTAAGTAGAGACCCCTTCTCCATCCATCCCTCCACCCAAGAACCCAGAAGAGGAGGAGCTCAGGCAGGAAGGCAGTCTCTGTGAACTCAGCCACAAGTCTAGTGGGTGGGGGCGGTGGAGCGCTTTGAGGTGAACCCAAGACTAAAATCTAAAACCGTTTTAGTAATGAAACTTGAGGACATAGTTTGGAATTTCCCCCAAGATGTAGTTAAGAGAAATTGTGGGATTTGATAAAGTAGGGATAAAAGCAGAGTTGGGAAAAAGTAGGACTCTTATGTCTCTATTCTGATGATAAAAGGTTCTGGGTAAATCAGTTTCTTCCATTGAATGGAATCCAAGAAAGGCAGAATTCCTCTGCTGAGGTCTGTACCCCACCACACTGGGTGCTCAAGGAGAGGAAATGCCTGGCCACCTCTTCCTGCCTGCACAGCCCTGCTGAAGGGTAGGTGCAGAGGTACCCTGCTGAGCTCTTTCCTGAAGACTCTCAGAGCCTGGAGCCAAACACGGTGAAGAAGAGTGTTCCAGGTCATACTCTCAGAGCGAGTTTGGCTCAAAGGTGAGGATTTGAAAGTATATGCATAACAACTGAATAAAGGTGGGCGGGTGCCTTTCAAATGAAGTGCCAATGGTTTGGTATAAGCCATAAAAGTTCAAGTGGGTGAACTCAAGTGGTTATTTAAATCACCTCTCTTTGCTACTGGCATAATTCCTGCTTACATTCAACCTCCATAGGAGTGCACATTTATACAAATACTTTCAGGTAAATATGCTGTTAGTGTGATGGATTCCACGAATCTTTTCCAGTTCTGATGGCATTAGTATGAATAAAAGTTCCTGGGTGAGAACTCAGACGACAGTTGTGCTGATGATGTATGAGGCGGGTTCGGGCCCCCCTCACATTTCCACGCTTGCGTTTGCCCTGAAGGGCTTAGTGCACGCTAAGAACTTGCATATGTCAGTGAAATGAGGAGCCCTGACTCACAGGTTGCCGCTTGGAAGCGGATCTGATAAAGAAAGCGGGCTCCATTTTTCCATAGTCAATTCCAGCTGACAATCCTTGCCCTAAGCACTTCTTTCTATACCCCCTTTCACCATGTCAGCTACAATGCAGTGCTTCTCCTGCTACAGGAGCTGTCAGAAGCATTTCCCCAGCTGGCTCATCTATGATTTTCTAAAGTGATGGGTAATAATATTCACATTGATTTTGCAAATCAGAGTTTGCAATAACCAATTCTTTCTCACACATACCATAACAGCTGCAGTCAAAGCAGACTACCTCAAGTTTGCAATGTAGGAAAGCAAAAGGTGATATTTTAAAACCCTAATTGTATTGAGTTGTATTGAGTATTGGGGTTGAATGCAAGGTTAGCAAAATTCTTCTATCTTTCCCTTGGCTGGCATTGTTAAGTAGGGTGTTGTTAGAAGAGGATTATCATTGAGTAACTTCTATCCTCTGCAGCTTGTGACCTTGAGAAAACTATTTAACCTCTTTGCATCTTATTCAGATCCTATTTAATGAGGACAATGATTGTGTCTTCTTAGATTAAGAGCCCTTTTATATATTTATATTTAGGTATAGGTCTAGGCCTTGACAAAGGCACAGATATAGATATAATCTTAGATCTATGCCTAGCACATAGAAAACTCTTAATAGATATGATTATTGCTCTTACTGTTGCTATTATTATCAGATCGCAAGATAGTAGGAGGCAGTACGGCATAGAAGAAGAAGCACGCATAGGTATTAAAGGAAGAGATGTCTCACATGGTGGCTTTGAGCCTCAGTTAGCCTATAACCAAAAGAGCCAGGGTATAGGAAATTCAATAGAAAAAGTGGAGAACCAAATACGATGATGTTTATAAAGTGCCTGGCACCTATATATTAGCTTCTTTTATTTTCAGAGCGCTTTAAGTGACACTGAGTTTTACATCTGAACGTCTATTTCACCCTTGTCTGCCCTCATTTTGAGGAGCTAAAATATATGATTTCTCTGGAATCAACCCCATCTAGCTCTTCCACAGAAGGCCTGATCTATCAATAGCACTCACATAAGGGAGCTGAGGTGATTCTTTGCTTCGTAGGGTCAGCTGAGCCTTGCTAATTTATTTAGTGGCCATTATGTGCCCAGGTAAACTTGGAGGATTGATTCAGGTTTCCTGAGAGGGAATCTTGTCCCGAAACGGGGTGGTCTAGGCCAGGACCTGTCAACTCCCTGATCTTAGGGACTCCCCTGGCCTCGGGGGACACCTGGCACACAGCTCTGCCGTCATATCACATTCTCTGCCAGAGGAGCCCTGGGTGTTGTGGGGAGAGGGCCACCATCCCAGCAGCCTCCATCCTGGCCTCAAGCTGAGATCACTCAGAGAATTTTAAGAGTCTCCAGGCCCAGGCTGCACTGCGGCACAATAAAGATGACTTTATAGAAGCTACCCATGAGGTTTTGATACCCAGTTAGGACTGAAAAGAACGATCACAGGCAAATTCTCCCAGGCAACTGCAGGGGGGGCTTTTATAAATCACTGACCTTTAATGAATCTTCTTAGTCGCATCTATTTAGCATGAGATAACTAGTTTTTTTTTTTTTGGCTTTGTGTGCTATAAACCTATTTTTAGAATTCTAATAATTTTATCGAGGTATTCATTTACATAGGATAAATGCACCTATTTAAGCATATAGTTCCATAAATTCTGACAGATATACACCCTCATGTATTGCTTTGTCCTGACATGACCAAGACATATTTCCATCATGCCAGAAAGTTCCCTTGTGCCCTTTGAAGTGGCCCCCCACTCACCCCCAGCCTGACCTCCACCTCAGGAAGCCAACCGTGATCTGTTCTCTGTCCTCACAGGCTAGTTCTCTTTATAGTAAGATGTCACAGAAATGGGTCAGACCTTGTGCATTCTTTTGTGTCTGGCTTGGGTCGCTCCACATAGCGTTTTTGAGATTTATCTGTATTACTATATAAATCAGCGGTTCATTCTTTTCATTGCTAACTAGTGATGCATTTGGCCATTTGTTTTTACATTAGCCTTCAGATGGACATTTAACATTCTAATTTTAGCATCACTTTTTATTGTAATTCTCTCCCTACTTTTCCTCTTATAGCTATTTTATAGCAAAAAGAGGAAGGGTGATATCTCACCAGCACCCAAACTTACCTACAAACTTCTGGGTTGGGTTCAGGCAATATACGTAGCAGTCTTTGGGCAAATGTTCAAATAGTTCTTCCTGATAACAAGTGGAGCCGCCCAGGGACATCATCTATTTCCCTGAGTCCTCAGATCTGCCAGCTCTTGTAAAGCCATAAGCCCTGCTTGCTGAGGTCGTTTGACTGACTCCAGATTGCTGTGTAGTTCCTTATAGTCAAGTTCAGTTACTCACTAAGGGTTTAAGTGACTTATGTCTTAATATCTCTTTGGTTTTTTGCACTTCACTTTTTTACTTAATGATATCACAAGGAAAGAATGGACAAATTCAGCTTAGTAGCTGATTTACAAAACCCTTAAAATAGCTCCAACATGCCAATTATGGTGGAGGGGTAGTTTTGCCAAGCAAGCTTGTTATACTCACACACACATATTATGTGTGCATATATGGTAAATATATATATGTATATATTGGAATGTATATGTACATATATATATATATATATATATATATATATATACATATATACACATACATGCATACATATTTAGAGAATAGTAAATCCTCTCTCTCATGGGTTCCACATCTCTGAATCCAACAAATCCACAGATCAGAAACATTCAGAAAAAATTACGTCTATACTGAACATTATAGATTTTTCTTATTATTATTCTCTAAACAATATTGGATAGTAACTCCATAACATTTACATTGTAGTGGATATTATAAGTAATCTAGAGGCAATTTAAAGTTTATAGGAGAATGTATATAGAATATATGTGAATAGTACAGAATTCTATATGAGACTTAAACATTTATTTATAGAATCTGTTTATCAACTGATGTATATTCTAATTCATCCCCAAGAATAACATGGGTGAAAAAGATTCAAAAAGATATAATAAAGACTTCAGGAGCCAAAAAAAAAAAAAAAGGAAACAACAAAACAAACAAAAAAATCAAGCAAATATATATAGTATCTGTACCGCCCAAGTCTCAGATGGCAAAGCTCAAGTTATACAGAAGTTGGAATGATCAAAGACTTTAAAGCAGTTATTATAACAATGAATTAAAGGAGAAGACTCTTGACTTAAAGGCTAAAATATCTCAACTCAAAAGAAGAAGCTACAAAATAAAAACAAATATAAATTTAAAGAATTAAAATACTATATCTGAGATGAGATATTTGCTCAACCAGTGATATAAGAGATAAAGATGAGTCCGTGAGTGATAAGGAGTTATGAGGGGTGTGTAGCTTAGCGGCAGGACCCTTGCCTAGCATGCACGATGCCCTGGTTTTGATCCCTATCATTACCACAACAATAACAAACAACAATATAGGACTTACCAATTCAGACAACAGAAAGATAAAATATTTAGAAAACTAAACTGAGCCTTATGGGTCTGTGGGGAAACATCAAATGGTTTGTATTGTTTCTGTTATTACACTCCCAGGAAGTTCAAAGAATGAGACTTATGCAGAAAAAGTCCTTGAAATATTGTCTGAAAACTTCTGAATTTGAGGAAAGACACAGATTTGTATTACCAAGAAAGTCAGTTAACTCAAAACAGGAAAAAAAAAAAAATCTAAAAGGAAAACACTCACAGCTATTTGAATGACTATGGATTTCTCATCAGAAACTATGGAAAACAGAAGACAATGGAACCAAGTATTTAGATAATGAAAGTGAAAAAACACTGTCAGCCAGGACATATTTATCCAGTGCATTGGCCACTTTTATAGGACAGTGTCACTTCTTATGTAGTGCCACTTCACCGCCACCTCTGCCTTTAGAGGAAGTGTCCTTTTAAAAATTTCTTTCCATCAAAGAACAGACCGACTCTTCTGACAGCTCGGTGGCCCTTGCTTGCATTAGGGCCCTGAGCTGAATTCAGCGTAATTTTTCTGTTGTATTCCTTCATCTAATAAATATTCACTGAGACTTTGCAAGTGCCTGCACTTTATGAGGCAGTAGAAATATAAAGATGAGCATAATTTAGGAGAGACGGACAGTTACGTCTTCGAAAGTGTCCATGGGATTGGGTTGCTTTCTTTGTGCCGAGTGAGCACTGCCTAGATCAGCACTATCCTTCACCCCCACCCAATGACCCGAAGACACTTGAGAAGTGGGTGCTTAATGTCACGTTCCAGGAGACCTCGCGATTGTGACACAGCACAAGTTGACCTACAAAGCATCCTTGACCTTGGAAAGGGTTGGTCACAAGGACAGATTCAAGAGAATAAATGCCCCAGCTCAGCTCTTCTCTCCTCCTTTCCATACCCTTACAGAGTTAGAGGGCAAAGGAGACTTTTTTTTTTTTTTTTTGCGGGTCTGGGGATGGAATCCGGGGGCATTTGACCTCTGAGCTATACCTTCTACCCTATTTTTTATTCTTTATTTTGAAACCAGGTCTCACTGAGTTGCAGAGGGCCTCATTTAGTAGCTGAGGCTGTCCACAAACCGCGATCCTCTGGTCTCAGCCTCCCAAATGCTGGGGTTATAGGTGTGCACCACCACGCCCGGCCAAAGGAGACTTTTAATGCAGCCCGTAGAGATTAGTCATATGGGGCAGAGAATAGGGAAGTAGAGTTGGGGGATGGATCTGCAGGGGAAATAGAAATAAACTCAGAGTGAAAAGTCAGTTAACCAGTAAAAGGAGAAGGCTTTAGACAAATGATTCATCATGCAGGAGGGAGGCAGCATGTTGTCTGCGTCGACAGAGAGAGGCCAGTGTGGCCCGGGAGGCAGAGAACAAAGAGAGCACTATTCAGTAAGGAGAGTAGGGAGGTAGAAAGGCTCCATCCTGTGCCACATCATAGGCCTTGCAAACTCCTTTTCTCTACAACTTGAAAGATTTTCAGCAAATATAGTGGGTGACCTATTTTTATTTGTATTTTGAAAAAGACCATTCTGGCTGCTGGGCCAATAATAGATGGGCAGGGAGGGGAGGGACTCTGAAGAGGCCCCCCAGGAAGCGATTGTCTCTTACATCTTAAAATACTGAGTTACTGCTGTGGAGCCAAGTGGCGACCTTTCTCACCTACCTATAGCTTGAAGATCTGATGAGCGCCAGGGGAGGAGTGGTTAGGCAAAAGTTAGGACGGGCTAATAGGAATTGTTTCAAATGGCAGGGCCGTGATGAGACCAGCTTCTGTGGCCTGAAGGAGGGAGACAGTCTTTTCCAGCTGGAGATCTGTGTCAGCAGACAGTTCCAGCAAGAGTCACCAAGTGATTAAGGAAGACTGCTGGGGTTCACAGCGACGCACCTGTCCACAGGGGCCGCAGAGCGATGACTCAGGGCCTCACATGTTCTGTGGCTTTCCTTCCTCCCTGTGCTTGTGTGAAGGATGATTTTCATTTGCTCGTTCTATGCGGCTCCCCAGGAATCTGCAGAGCAGAGGGAAGATTCCAGGAGCCTCCAGTTAAAAAATTCAAGACACATTCCTTCATCTCGCCTACATCCCCAGCTGCCGACATCACTGCTGTTACTGGATTCTCTCCTTGCTCCTTGATGGGGTAGTCATGGGGGAAATCTGCAGGGCCCCTTGAGACCTCCTCCATAGCTCTGCTTAGCAGTCACTCCTGAGCTTCCTGGTAATTGGCTGTTGACAGGGAGGGAGAGCAGAAGCTAGGACCTGACTCTACCAATTCCTCCTTCCCTTGCCTGCCTCCTTTTACACTTATCTCTGCCTTTCCTGGGTTCTTCCACCCCCACCTCCTGCTCTATATGCCTCCAAAGTAATAACCCATTTCTCTTCAATTTCCTGCCTGCAATAATCATTTCTGTCAGGCCCAAGAGACGATCCAGTTAATGAAATTCCTGTCAATAAAAAGGACGTTTGTTAAATGGAAATTATACTTAAAGACGACAGAAAGCATCACTGAAGGCTAAGGGTACAGGAGAATAAAGGAGTTATTTTGAGGGATGCTTTGGGAGGATTTGGGTTGCGCACCCACATGCGTGGTGTGCAGAGACTCCTTGCTTTATGACGCAGATGCAAGAGGTGATAGAATTTGGGGCTAAGAGCCTGGAATCTGCAGTCAAGTTGAGTCCTGCTCATGCGCTCTTGGGAAGGTGGCCTAACTCCTTGGTCTCTGTTTCCTCATCCACAAAATGGGCATACTTATAAAAAATCCAACTTAATGAAGTTGTCATATTACTTGAATGGGTTTATATCATATGCTCAAAGACTAGGGCTGGCATACAGCGAGCACGTTATAAAAGTCCACTGTCATTATTGGCCTGAAATAAGGTCAGAACAAAAACAATTAAAATAATTTTGCAAATTATGAGATAAAAAAGGTTTCTTTCAGAATGAAAAATAAAATGAGAATTCATTTGGTTTTTTGGGGGGATATACATCCGAAAGAAAAATTAGGGTGAAACAGAAGTCACAAATTAGAAGTGAATACTATAATTATCCTACTTAACAGTTGAAAGGCTTGAAATAAAATAAAGATGATGATGATGGCATTTCAATTGAACAGAACATACAGCCCCTTCAGCCCAAGTTATTGAATATTTTTCTCTTTCTGGTCACCTCCTGAAACGCTCTCTGGAATTGTAAAATGTATGTCTTGTTGAAACTGCAGCATTATTTCCGTCCCTGGGTAGAAATGCTGCCTTTCAGAGATGATTTAGTTATTCAGAAGTAGCTGGAATACAGCAGAGGTGATAGGAATCTTTCAGACTGCAATCTGAGTCTTGCTTGTAGATTTCCTGGGCCCACCACAGATGCCTGCTACACCGTCCTGTTACATAGAGATTCAGCCCCCAATGGGTGGTGAATGATTGGCAACCAAGTGAACTCAGCAGAAACACATACACGTGTGTGCCCACATGCACGCACATGCGCATACCCACACATACACACTCATGCATACATGATTATATAGTTGTCATGTTAAATTTTGTTTTATCCTCAGTACAGTTAGCTAGGTCATAATTGATCCCAATCGTATTTTTCTTACCTACAGGTAAGAAATTTGTGGAAGTAGTCCTTCATACAAGTCATTAGTATTTGAGCCAGAATTCAAACCCAAAACATTTCCAGTGTTTTTGCGTTCTGTAAGGATAAAATTAAATGGAAGGAAGGTGATTTTTTTGTTTTTTATTTTTTGTTACTGAGGATTGAACCCAGAGGCATTTTACTTTTGAGCTACCCCCCTACCTCTTTTTATTTTATTTTTTTAATTTTAAAACTAAGTTGCTGAGAATGGTCTCAAACCTGAGTTCCTCCTGTCTTACCCCCTGCCCCCAGTACTTGGATTGTAAGTGTGTGCCACCACACCCAGGGAGAGTGACTTTTAAATGAAACATTGCTAATATTTCCAGAAAACACAAAACATATCTCTTTGGCAAAAGACAGAGATGTATAGACTCTGTTTTCTGACATAAAATCATTATTGTGATGGGACATTAGTCAGCTACTGCTGCATAACAAAGCACCTTGGAACTCCACGACTTTAGTGAAATGAATGTGTATTCTTACTCAGGCTTAGTTTAGCTGGTGTCCAGCAGATCTAAGCAGGTCAGGAATGACCTCTCTGCTCTTTGCTGTGGGTTTAAGGTCAGCCGGGGGAGTTTCCTTCGACTCTAGTGGCCAGGATGGGGATACTGTGCAAAATTCCCACCTTCTTCCTTCAAGTAGGAGCTGGCCAGAGCATGCTTCTGTCAGGGCGACGGCAGAACTGAGAGAAGAAGAAGCCCTACCGGGCTCGGGTCACGCCAGAAGTCAAGAGGCCAGGAAACTTACTCAGCCAGTGGAGGGAGGGGCAGCTGCAGATCAATGGTGTGTCATTTAGCGTGGGATTAAAGAAGGAGAATACCATGAGTGACATCCAGTAAGGTCCTCAGTGTGGGGACTGAGCCTTACACCACCCTGAAGTTGCCGAGGAGCCCAGGCAAATCTGTTGCCTCCATCAGGTGTGGGGCTTGAAGTAATCAGGGCTGGGATTTGGGAAGGAAAGCTGGTCATTACATGGGGGAAGGGGAAAGGTCCAACTGGGATGGATGCACATCTGTCTCTAACTGTCCCTCAGTAAGAAGATATGGGTGACTGGCGGGGGAAGAGGGTGTCTTTGCTGACACCAGTTCAGGAGCTGGTGAAGGTGAAGGAGGATTCCCAGCAGGAGCTGGGAAGGGGATGGGGACAGCAGGCCAGCGTGGATGTGCATGAGATGCGACAGTGCCAGGCCCCACCTGCCTTCCGAGCATCAGAGTGACCGCTGCTTTACTTCTCTACTCCCAAACTCATACAGACTCTCCTGTGGCAAACCTAATCCAGGGTCAGACAGAGCAGAACATTTGGGAAGTATAGTTTCAGCTTAGCTAAACTTACAAAACAAAGCTGCCACAGGTAAAAAGCATAAGGATTCCAGAAGGAAGAAAGGATGTGGGGTGTTACTGCAAACATCCACACAGGATAACCAGAGTGGAACCAAGCTGATGCCCAAGAGGTGGGCACGCCCACTACGCACACTCGCTTAACCACGTGGAAGGTTTCCAATGCCCCTCGTGACTTTATGAACCGAGCTTCCTCCCTCTAAAGAAAGTAATAAATGTGGGTTAGGGTGAGGCCGATAGATAGAAGAGGGTAAGTTCCATGGCATAAATATAAGCTCTGGGCCCACAGGTAGAAAATCAGAGTGATCTTCAATAATTCATATTGTGCCTGAGATCTGTGTCAGGAGAAAGAAGGGCTGCCTTTTGGGGAGTAGCCACAGAAGCCACTGGAGAAGGGGAGGTAGGAGAATGCTAAATGATTGAGAAGAAAAGAGAATTGGATTAAAGGTCTGGAGACCTGGGGACTATTTCTGATAGACCGCTGCTAGTTGTATAGCCCTAAGTGAGTTATCACGCTTCACTCTTATCATATGCGAGTGGGATTGTTGGACCAAATAAATCTCTGGCTGCAGAAAGTAGCCAAAGATGTGTAGTGTGAGTCACCTAAGACCCTGACTTCCGTCACCTCACATGCCACCACATATCTCTGTCTCATGTTGGCTGGATGTTTAGACTTTAGGGGAAATATGGAATCTGACTTTAAGGTCAGATAGTATAAATTAGATATTTGAGCAACGTACTCTCCTGCTAGAAAGGCTGCTGTGACTTTATTTGGTACAACTTATTTGTGTCTCAATGTCAGCATCCTCTTCTCAAGACATAGGAATGTAAATCTGTGAACTCTTTTCTGGTCCTTTGGAGAAAATTGACAAGAAGAAATTCAGTTCTTTCTTTCACGCAGTGGGAGGTACAGATAATACCCCCGGGCAAGAAAAAAGGAGTTGTGTGGTGTGAGGGGTGAAAAGGGGACAAAGTGGCACCTTAGTGGGGAAACCTTTACAAAACTGTGAGTCATCAACAGAACTTGGTATCTGAATTGGAATGGAGAGTCGTATACAAATGACAAATGTGTATCTCTCTAGCTGGAACTCTTTTTAATTAGAATGCAAACATAGCCCTTCTCCGAATTAGGGATTAAGAGCTGTAGAATCCATGACTACCTAATTAACTCCTGCCCTGAAGAGCCACCCTAGTATACAAATAAAATGAACAATGATTTGGGGCCTTGTATAATGAGTAGGTTTCCAGTGAGCCCTGTGAGTTGCTCTGAGTTACCCAGGCAATGAGCAGCCTGGAATCAGGACCCTCTGCCTCCCACAGGGGAAGGGGCTACATCTGAGACCAGCCTCACATAGAGCTAAGGCTGTTCATCACCTCAAGGGTCATTTTCCCCAGGATCAAAGCAGCTGGCTCTCTCAGAAAGTTCTTATAAACAGCTGGCACTCCTAATCCAGACGGTGCTACAGCTTCATCCACGTTCTTCCCACCATAACAAAAGAAAAATGCAGAGTAAAATAGGAGGCAGTGCCGCCTCTGCAGGAACGAAGCCCACATTGTGTCTGGCAGATGCCCTGGCTGTGTTCATCTAGATTCTCCAGAAAGCCTACACCAAGACCCGACTACAAATGCAAGAAATTTCCTGGGGATAATGCCTGTGAAAGATGTGTGGAGAGGGATCAAGGGAAGTAGGGAATAGATTTCAGATCCTATTGCAAACCTGACACCTGTGTCAACAGAGGAGGGAGGGAGGAAGGAAGGAAGGAAGGAAGGAAGGTAGATTTGAAAGGAAGAATGTCAGCCTCTGGTATGGGTCTGAGAGAGTTTTGGCCACTCCACTTGGCAGGGCCAGCATAGGAATGCTCATAGAGGATTTCTGCACTGGGGAAAAATAGCCCAGCACTGGGGATGGCCCATACCATGTTCAGAGGACAGTGTAGATCCCAGAGGCTCTGGAGGAGGAGGAGGCTGCCAGCTGGCCAGCTGTGCTCCCTGTGGTGGCGGAGGACCTCTCATGATGTGAAGTCTGACTTCTTGGCTGCTTCAGTGACCCCGGTATGCCTTTCAATGGGTTGATGAAAGAGGGAAGTGCGATAGGCGTTTCTGTATTACTAATCCCGTCCTTGCAAGTTTTCCCTTTCCTTAACAAAATCTATCCCTTAGCCTTCATGATGTGACTTTGTAAAATTATGTGACTTTGAAATTTGGTGCATAAATGGAGCAAAAGTGGGAGACCTACCTACTTATCTATTCCTCATTTCCCTTCACAATTCTGTGGCTGGGTAGGAGAAGTATTGCACTGGCATGGCTATGCCTACCGCGACAGAGGTCAGCTGGGCCTCTTGGGCTTTAAAAATAGTCGAACAGGCCGGGCATGGTGGCGCACGCTTGTACTCCCCGCACTTGGGAGGCGGAGACAGGAGGATCGCGCAGGTTTTTGAAGACAGCCTTGCTGGCTTAAGAGACCCTGTTTCCAACGATAAAAAATAGTATAAAAGTAGGTCTGGGAGTGTAGCTCGGAGGTAGAAGGGCTTCCAGGAACCCCACTACTACAAAAAAAAAAAAAAAAAAAAAGCCGAACAGCTTGTGGAAGTTGCTCTTCAATAGAGGTAGATTGAATTGAATAACAGGATTGTGATTCCAGCAGACACGAAGATGATCATCTTCGGTGAAATCACTTCTATGCAAGTGCAATTTGCACAGAACCTATAAAAACAACCAAGTGGGTGGGTTGCTGTTGTGTTTAGCAGGGCAGTGCTGCTCATGTTCTCCAAGAATGGAGTAGAGAAGACTCAAAAGTGTCATGGTGGTCGTTATTGCAAAACAACCTTTAAAAGCAATTTCAGTAGAAAAGAGCGAGAATGCTACAAGTCCCACTTCTATAAACTGTAAGCAGGCCATACAACAGCAAGCGCACCCTTTCCATCTTTTCCCTAGACTAGTGCTAGAATTCTGCACTGGATATATTTACCAACCATCATGTCCTACCCTGTTGTGTCCCATCCTTCTAACTTTCTTCTGTTCTTCAGGAGCTAGATGTCTGTGAGCTATATATCCTGGAATTTTATGTTTTAAGCTCTCTGGACCTTATTTATAGCCTGTTAGATGCACTAAGATGAAGGGGAACTGGAAGCAAAAGTCATTTTCTTCTTCCTCTAGTAGTGGCAGCAGGTGAGCATAAGGGGCTTTGCATATAGGAAGGGTCTTTTGTTCTGAGTTTTCCTGATTTTCTTGTGACTCAGGACTGCAGAGGAGCTGGGAAGTTAGTAGTAGATTCCAACTTATTCTGGGTACAGCAGCAGTTCTCTGGCTTGGGAGACTACAATTGTATCAGTGAAGTAGAATCTAATGCCTGCTTCCTACCTTTAACGTCTCCAGTCCTTTCAACAGTTTTGTGATTACCAAATTAACTGTACTAATTTTCTTTACAATACCTTGTTCTAGTCTGTTTTCTGTTTAAAAGAGAATACTTGAAACTGAGTAATTTGTAGGGAAAAGAAGTTTATTTGGACTCATGGTTTGGAGGCAGGAAAGTCCCAGAGCATGGTGCTCATGAGGACTTGTCAGAAAGGACAGAAAGCAGAGGGGCAGGCGGGCATGTGTGCAAGACAGAGCATGGGCTAGCCTCACTCGGTAACAACCCACTCGTGCAATGACTGATCCTCTTCTACAAGAGTGAGCACTGAATACTGTAAGAAAGATACCAATTCCTCTTAACGACCTAATCACCTCTAAAAGGTCCCACTTCCCAAAGCTGCCAAGTAGAATTCCAACATGAGTTTTGGCAGGGGCCAACCACATCCCAACTATACCTCAACTGAATAGCGTTTTCCCAAATGATAGAAACCTATTTGAGATACCTTCTTTTGACAGTTCTCTTTCCTTATGCTGGCCGTACCTAGACACTTCATGAAACACTAAATCATAAGCACCATCTGGAAATTCCATGGGTCTTAGGGCATTCCTTTCTTAGATCAAGCCTGACTCTTTGTTTAATGATTCTTTCATATGGTTCTATCACTCTTTCCACTCAATTGATGTGAACCGTCTTCTCCGTGACAGTTATTCAGCTATTTAAAATAACCTTTTATCTTCCTCTGTCTTCTAGTCACCTGCCCAGTATTCTCTTGCTCAGGCAAAATGATCTTAGTTTCTCTGAGAGTTTCTTAGCACCCTGTAGCCTTGTCGTCCAGTCATTCTTTTTTTTGTGTGTGTGGTACTGGGGTTCCTGGAAGCCCTTCTACCTCCGGGGTACACTCCCATGAGCTGCACTCTCAGACCTATTTTTTAATACTTTTTTATGTGGAAACAGGGTCTCTTAAGCCAGCGCGGCTGGTTTCGAACCTGCGCGATCCCCCTGTCTCCGCCTCCCAAGTGCGGGGATTACAAGAGTGCGCCACCACGCCCGGCCCAGTCATTCATTTGACTCTGATTTCTTTAGTTAAAATATTTTCTACAAACTTTAATCAATTCTTAATGTTCTAAGATAGAAACTAAGTCAGGAGTAAAATATCTTACAAACAAATTTAATTAAAAAGAGATATCTGGGAAAAATAACTGCAGTGATGACGGCAGTGAGAAGGCACTGTATATAATATTTGCTTATATATAACAGACAAAGGCCTCTTACAAATTGACAATAAAGAAAGCTTAGAAAATCCCCAATACATGCATAAATTATTAACAAAAAATACAGTCCAAATGGCTGGCAAATATAAAATAATATACTCAAATTCACATAGTACTCAGAGAAATAAAAATAAACACAGTGATAGTCTTTTAGACCCATTAGACTGAGAAAATTACTAAAATAGTGATAACAGCAATTTGTGGTAGGAACATGGTTAGAATCTTTCATCTATGCTTTTATGATTCAAAAATGAAGTATTAACACATTTTCTGAACATGAAGCCTGGAAATATCTATTTAAATAAAAATTATATGCTCCTCTGACCCTGAGATTTCATCCCTGGGAATCTATCCTTGAAAAGATGACACCAGTATGTAAAAATATATTACAAGAAGGTGTACTATAATGATATTTGCAAGGAGAAAAAAATGCAACACAAAATAGACCAAACATGGGGAAACTGATGGATAAATTATGGTGACCCACACCACTCATGAGTATTAGGCATTCGCTTTTTAAGAAACAAGGTTAAAGCCAGTCTGGAACTCTTTGAGGGTGTTTATACGGGATGGTTGAGTGAGACGAGTTGCAAAAGGATATATGTAACAGGTTTTCATTTCACAAGCTGAAAATGATGATAAAAACCAACAATGCGTGTGTGTGTGTGTGTGTGTCTGTGTGCGCGCGCGCGCGTGCGCGTGCGCAGAGAGAGAGAGAGAGGCAGAGACAAAACAAGCCAAAGACACACAGGGAGATCTATTAACACACATTACAGACATATGTGATAATGTAGGAATACTTGGCTATAGAAAAAGAAATACCCATCCTAGATTCTTGACGCGACCTGAAGGGAGGTGCACAGGGTGGGAAGGAGGAGGAGAACAAGAGGAGAGAAATGTTTAGTAAAGAAAAAGCAAAAACAAGAGCTCTTGATAAAACATATATCAATAAAAGACAATTTTATAAAATCCTAAAGTTGGCAAGACCACCCCCTTCTTCCCTGGGGAGATGCTGGGACGATTAAGGGGGCAGCAATAGCCTCTGGTGCAACTGGGGGAGGGCGAACAAAAATGCAGAGGTGATAGAAGTGTCCAGTGGGCACTGAGTATTTATGTTTCTGAAAAAGAAGCAGTAAGCCAGTCAGTTTAGGAATCTGTAAAAGTAAGTGGAGAAAAGGAAGATGCAATACTGTTAATCTGAAAGTCAGATTTTTTTCCCAACTTTACTGAGTCAATGCAATCCAAATGAAAATTTTAGCAATTTATGTTTTGGCTATGAACTGATTTTCATATATGGGAAAGCCAAAGATCCTGAATAACTCTCACGATACTGAAAAAAGAAGAACAAAGTTGACCAACTGGCACTACCCGAAGTGAAGGCTTACTATAAAGATATACTAAGCAAGGCAGTATTTCTAAAACCATGAGCCAAGGGATTTTCATTCCATGTAAATTACCCAGTCTTTGGCATTCTGTTAGGATAGCACCAAACAGATCCAGACACTATCCAGTTTAAAAATAGGCAAAAAGATCTGGACGTATCTGTCACCAAACAGCATATACAGGTGCACAGAAGGGTATGGGAAGATGATCAACATACTGTCATTAAAGAATCGCCAATTCAGACAACAAAGAGATACCACTGCACATCTGTCAGGCAGCAAAAATCCAAAATGTTGACGACCACACATGTTGGGGAGGATGTGGGGCAACAGAAACTCACATTCATTCTTGGTGGGAACACAAAATGGTATAGTCGCTATGGAGACAGCGTGATGGTTTCTTTCTTTTTTTTTTTTTTTTTTTTTTTTTTGGTGGTACCGGGGTTCCTGGAAGCCCTTCTACCTCCGGGATACACTCCCATGGGCTACACTCCCAGACCTATTTTTTACTTTTTTTTATGTGGAAACAGGGTCTCTTAAACCAGCAAGGCTGGCTCCGAACCAGCGCGATCTTCCTGTCTCCGCCTCCCAAGCGCGGGGATTACAAGCGTGCGCCACCACACCCGGCTCTTACAAGCCTAAATGTAGTTGTACCATGTGATTCAGCAATTTCACTTGGTATTCACCCCAACGAATTGAAAACTAATATTCACACAAAATCCTGAACACCAATGTTGACAGCAAATTTATTAATAACTTGCCAGGTGTGGTGGCGCACACTTGCAATCCCAGTACTTGGGAGGCTGAAACAGGAGGAATCCATGTTCACAGTTAGCCTCAGCTACTTAGTGAGGCCCTCTGCAACTTAGTAAGACCCTGTCCTGTTTTAAAATAAAAAAATAAAAAAGGGCTGTAGATGTAACTTGGGGATATTATGCTTATAGGTTTAATTCCCAGTACTGCAAAAATTAATAATTGCTAAAATTGAAAGTAACTGAGATATTTCTCAACAGATTAATGTATAAGCAATCTGGTAAAGCACCACAGTGGAATATTATTGAGCAATGCAGAAGAACACAATTATGAAGCCATAAGAAGGCAGGAAAGGACCTTAAACATATACTGCTAAGTGAAAGAAGCCAGTTTGAAAAGGCTAAAACTTACATGATCCAAGCCGCATGGTATTCCAGAAAATCAGAACTACAGAGACAGATTTGGGGTTGCTAGAGGCCTGAGGGAAGGGGGACGGAAGGATAGGAGAAGCACAGAGGAACTTTAGGGCAATGAAACCATTTTGTATGAGATGATCTATACACATCTCTGCGTTAGTTAAATCCTACAGAACTAAACAATGCCAGGCGCGAATCCCAAAATAAATTGTGGGCTTTAGTGAGTAACTGTTTTTGATATGGGTGCATGAATCGTAGCACACATATCACACTAAAGCAAGATGTCAATGATGGGGGGACTGGGTGAGGGAAGGGGAAGCAGAAGCTTAGAAAACCTATCTGCCCAGCTTTTTTGCCAACTTATTTTTTTAAAATAAAGTATGTAGTGACCACATTCGTTTCCCCCATATACAAGTATGCGTGTGTGTGATTACTTCTTAGTTGGTTTAATAATATATTACGAAGGGAAAAATACTTCCATAAACCAACAAGGTAGTACTACTACAGAGGGCAAACTCCAGCCGAGTGAGTTGAGTTTCCTCCAGTAGTTAATGGTGGAGGAGCCTGTGTGTATCCGCTCTGAGTCTGAAGTTCACCTGTCCTCTTCTCTCCAGTGCTCCCCCATGTCATAATTCCTGTAGCACCCCGATGCTCATAAAATAAAATCTCTTGCCTCACTTTATCCTGTGATGTTTCGTGAGTTTAATCCCCGACAGAACGGAATGCTACTGACAATGCCCTATGGTGGCCTGACCTGCTCAGCCTGATGCACATGTCTGACCACTTAATCCTCACAACAATCCTCTCAGGGTTTTTGTGCAGCCCTATTTTACAGGGGAAAAAAACTGAGGCCCAGAGAGCTTGCTCAGGGTAATGTAACCAGTGAAATTCAGAGTGGGGACCCCGGAAGCTTGGCTGCATGGGCCGATGCCGTGTCTCAGACCCGGGGCTCTCCACCTTTACCAACACCTTCACCGGTGAAGAGTACGGACATCTGCTCCTACCTTGGGGATGATCCGACGGGCTTCTGCCAGGCATAACATCTAAGATTTTGACAGACACTCCAGGATGCACATGCATGACTTGAGAAGCACTGTTTGAGAAACTCTGAACCTTAATAAAGGACAAAACACTAGGCAGAAGAGAAAGAACAAAGGTGAAGAGAATCGTGGTTGTATTGTCAATCCCAGCAGCATTAGTACCAGAGAACAGAAACGGGATTTATAGACATGGGTGAAACTTGGCTTTTGACTTCTACAGAGATGAAATCTTCCCCAGGACTGACTGGCATGATACCGGTATGGAGGTGGCATTAATGCTATAGACACATGAATTTAGAGCACTGAGACACACCCTTCCCACACCCATGGGAGGATAGGGGACGGGGAGCAGCAGGGCCCAGCGATCAGGAGGTCGCTATCACAGGAGGCTGCCTGAGGATTCATCTGACTCCATCTGGTCTTATGTGCTCTTTATGGCAGTCTCTGCTTGGCATGAATTTATTAACCTCTTAGTAGGAACTTAGACCTTCTTAAAACCTTTAGAGCAGTGGGGCTTATAAACATCTGGATGCCCGTCCTCAGCAACTTAGGGAGATGCTCTACAATGTAAGGAAACCCCGTTTCAAAATAAAGAATAAAACGGACTGGGAGTATAGCTTAGAAGTAAAATGCCCCTGGGTTTAATTCTGAGTACCAAAAATGAAATAAAATAAAACAAAACAAAAATGAGATGTCCAGGCTTTAACCCACATCCACTCAACCAGAATCTCTGGGGACCCATGGGTCAGAATATTGTTAAACCATCCAGGTGATACCATTATGTGTCCAAATCGTTAGTTGCATGGTATCCTTGCTGAAGACAGCTCTGGCTACTACTTTTAAAGGCATTTAGGATTCTGTTACATAAGGTTGAACACAAGAAATAATGTCAAGTATAAAATCCTATCTGTCTTAAAAGGAGAAAGAACCTATTTAAACAATAGGTTGAAACCTTTCCTGCTCACTAAAAAGGATTGTGGATAGAGTAGGGTATACTGATTAGTTGATAAAAGAAAAAAATAGATTCTCAAGGTATGGGGGTTTCAGTGTGCATATTTATTTTCTATTTCTATTTTTATTTTTGTTAACAGTTTTGCTGCTAATGGTCACGCAAGGTTAAGAACTACCATGTTGAATGGAAGATGTTCCTTTTGGGAGTCCTGCTGGGCTCGGTGCTGTGCTGCTGAAGGAGTGAGTGGCTGTCTTAGTGGGTTTTGAGTACACAGAACCAAAGCTTATCTGAGATTATTAAATCCTTGAGATTGCGGACCCAGTAAAAGTACTGCCCCCTACTGGTTAAGGGAGAACCCACTGAATTCAAAGTCTTAACACTACTTTCTTTTTCCTTTGACCACTTTAAAGTTGCCAATCCATTGTCTTTGACCTTCAGATTTAATGATGAAAAATCAACATAGTCAATCTCCTCTTCCCCCCATTGTCTAATTCATCTCGTCTCTGGTTGCCTGTAAGATTGTCTCTCTTTGGTTTTCAGCAGTGTGACTATAAAGTGGTTAGGTGAAGTTTTCTTTCTTTTGACCTCCTTAAGGTTCTCTGAGTTTTTTTTTTTTTTTTTTTTTTGTATGCGGTTTGATGTCTTGTCTCAGTTTTGGAAAATTCTCAGCCTTTAGTTCTTCAAATACTTATTTGGTTCCCTTTACTCTCTTTGTCTTCTAAGACTCTAGCTTCCTGTACATTAGATCATTAGATAATTTTTCAAAATTTTATACTTTTAATTCTAAAATATTTTATCTTCATGTGCTGAATTCAGTCCAGTCATTTTTCTTGATCTGTTAGGTTGGACATAATGGTCTCTTATGATTTTCTACATTCTAACTAGGGGGAGGAGTTTTTTTTTCTGAAGACTATTACAAGCTCCATTTTACAGACCTTGAGTCCTAATTAAAGAGACCTCCGATTCAAGCAGTAAGATCTGTAAGCCATTTATCACACCACATGCTCTGGCCACATCTGTATTTATTTTATTTTATTTCTTTCCATGTTAGTGGCACTGATGGGGGGGGCTCCACCAATGAGAATCAGCTCTTTTTTTATTTTTTATTTCAAAACAGAGGTCTTACTAAGCTACTGTATGATGGTCTTCAACGTGCCATCTTCCTATCCCAGACTCTCTCCCCAACTACTGGGATGATGAGTGTGTGTCACCATGATTAGCTTTTATTTCTTTGAAAAATGATTTCACATCAATTTTATATTCCAGTTTGAGGCTTTCTAAGAATGGAAAGTGTTGCTGAAACAGTTTTATTAGAGACAAGAGAGTACCTCTTCCCTTGTGGATAGAGCAGGGTACACCGATGTCCCAGGGCTCCAGGCGCTCTCCAGGTCCTCACGGGCTAATGGCGGCCGGCAGTTTCACATCAGCAAGGATCTGTGAGCAGCCCTTCAAGGAGCAAATGCTGGCCAGTGTCTGCCTGAGGGTCATGCTGAGGCCAAACTCACAGATTCTGTAAGCTGAGCAGAAAGACTGAACTATGACTATCATTCCACTGAACCCATTTCCTCCAGACATTTTTTCTTTCCCTACCCCAGATTTCTATATTCTCTTTCCTCTTGGATAGTTCTGGGAATTGAACCCAGGGCCTTGTGCTTGCAACGCAAACACTCTACCACTGAGCTGTATCCCCAGCCCCATCTTGATTCTCGTAGGCCATAGCATGGTTGGTATTTCATCTTAGAAAGCCTTTAGAAGGTTATTTTATTTTATTTTTTGGTACTAAAATTTCCTTGACCCACACCCCCAGTCCTATTTTATTTTAAAACAGGGCCTCGCTAAGTTGCTGAGGCTGGCCTTAAACTTGCGATCCTCCTGCCTCAGTACTGGGATTACAGGTATGTGCCAATATGCCCTGATGGAAGGTTTGCAGAAGGGGGTGAGAGTATATAATTTTTCTTTTGAAAAGGCTGCTCTGGCTCTCTATGGAGAGTGGATTGCAGGGGAGGGGTGTGGACAGAGGGAGTCCATGGGGGGCTGCTGCCACAGTACAAGCAAGGGGCTACTGTGGCTGGGACTAGGGTGTAACAGCTACATGAGAGGCCAATGAAATTGAGAAGTAGTCTGAGGGTAAAACTTAAGGATTTATTGTTGGTCTGTAGATTTGGAGTTGGAAGGATAAAAAGAGGAAGGAATTAAAGAGAATTTCTAGATGAGGGCCACTAACAAAGAGAACTTGGGTTGAAATGGAGTGTGTGTGTGAGTGTGTGTGTGTGTGCGTGCGTGTGCATGCGTGCATGCAGGGGAACACACACACATGGAAGAGTGGGGGTAGAGAAAGGAAATGCAGAGCTCTCTTTAGCCATCTAGAGGTTCTGACCCCTTTTAGGCATCCAAATTGTCAAAAGAAGTAGCTCTCAAGTCTCTCCACGGAGGTCGCACAAGCCTGCCACTCAGAGAGAGGTTGGAGTGAAAACAGTAATTCAGGACTCTTAGGCTTGGTCATTGGTTTTGGTGAGATTTTAAAGAGCTTAGAGAGAAAACCGCCAGTGTCCCGGGCTGATCCCCAAAAGAACCGTTCAGTATTTAGAAGTCAAGCAAAAAAGGAGGAATTAGCAAAAAAGATTGAGGAGGAGCCAGTGAAAGTGGAAGGAACCCAGGAGAGTAAAATGTCATTCCTGAAAACCAAGAGAAGGGAATAGCTCAAGAAAGTGTTCAACTGTACTGAGCTGGGACAGTGACCAGGACGAGCGTGGAAAGAGGGCCTGTTGTACTTGGCAAAAGGAGGCCCAGTGAACAGTACCATCATTCCTAAACTCACAATGGGTTGAGGGGGGAAAAATGACAAAACTGAACCAGGGTGTGTGTGTGTGAAAAATAGAGCCCCTAGAGACAACTCTTTGAAAGTTTTATCACTGGATCATAGATTGTTGGTATAAACTGGACATTCTCCGGTTTACTTGGTGTGGAGAGGCTCACCTGAACCAACCTGAATGAGGTTGATCATTGAGAACCTAGGGCATTCCCACAGAGTATCAGAAGAAAATAAAGAGCCAAAGAACTACAAGAAGAAAGAAAGAAAGAATGAATGAATGAAAGAAAGAAAGAAAGAAAGAAAGAAAGAAAGAAAGAATCCTCGTGATGGGAAATGGATGGGGCGGTAGCTGGAGGAGGATCTGGGATGAGTGAGGCATTTGTCTGGAGGGTGGGAGATGCCCGGAGCACGTTATTTGCTGATGGGACCTGTCCACTAGAGGGGGGAATTGATGATGCAGAGGCGTGACAAATGAGGGACAGAAGCAAAGAGAGTTCATTCTTGAATGAGGTGGGAAGGCAGATACGTGCGGCGATATAAAGATAGAAAAGTTTATGCCCAAGTCTTTCTACTTTCCTAGGGGTCTTTATAGGTAAGGACATAAACTGAGAGGGTGTGAAGGGAAGTTGCTGTTTTTTTATTATCTCTGTATAAAGGCAGGCAGAAAGTGGAGAGCCATGGCACAGGCATTTTGCTTTATCTCAAGACTTGGTACAGGGAGTGAATTTTTCCCCCCCCGTACTTGGGATTGAACCCAGGGGCATTCTACCCTTGAGCTACACCCCCAGCCCTATATTTTTTATTCTTTATTTGAAACAAACAAGGTCTCACTAAGTTTGCAGAGGACCTTACTAAGTGGCTGAGGTTGGCCACGAACCTGCAATCCTCTTGTCTCAGCCTGCCAAGTACTAGGATTACAAGTGGGCACCACCACACCCAGCTCACAGGCAGTGATTTATAAGAAGGAGTAGGTGGAGTGGGGCTGATCATGAGTGAGGGGAATGCGTTGCCTCTAGACCTGCTGAGAAGCCTGTCCAACTGATCATTCATGCAAAGAAAGGCACCGTGCAACTTTTCATGACCCCGGAGGACAGGGAGACTCTAGAATGACTGAGGGTGATGTTCCTGCCGGCTTAGCAGGATGAGAGATAACGGGCACTGTCAGGATGGTCTGTTTTCTCAAATGATAGCTAAGAGTTATTGCAACCAGCCACCAACCAGAAGGTGGGAGGGTTTCTGGTTCCCTAGCAGGGGTCTGGAAATGCTGACAGCTATTTATCTAGTTTAGGCAAGCTACCAAGGGTCTACCAAGTGTCTGGGTAGAAGCTCTTGTGCCAGCTAGAGCTGCCTCGAGGATGGTTGGAAATGTCAGGCTATCTGAGCAGGAGGAGCTGGTTGGAATTCTAGAGATCGATGTGGTCTAACAAGATAGAGTAATACAGCCAAGACTAGAGAAGAGATGTTAAGGGTACAGAGTTGTTTCAGGGGGGCAAAAGGGGAAGGATTTTATTTTTAGAAGGCAGGGGGAGGAAAAAAGGTCTGAGAAAAGAGACAATGGAGACCCAGAGAAAGTGAAGTTAGAAAAAGCTAGTTTGGAGGTGAGAACGAGCCACCAGGGTGTCTGGGGCAGCCTCCCTCCTGGCCTCGCCTACCATACGAGGCTGCATCAGCTAAGCCTGACCCATTTGGCTTGCGTTCAGAAGTCAAGTTTAGCAATTTTGCACCATATGGACTTAAAACTTAAGTCCGTGAAGAATCAGCCAAATTCAAAAATATTCCTCAGATTTGCCATAAATCTTGAAGCTGGGGATTTACCCAGAAGCCCCACTGTGATACTAAAGCTAAATTATACATTGAGTCCTTAGCCTGGAATACTATGATTTTTCTGTCTCAGACAGGTGTTCATTAAAGGTCACTTGGCAACCCCTGAACACAGACTTTCACACCTTAATGGCTGACAGCTTGAACTAATTTCCCTCCACCATGGCTCCTGACTGCACTCCAGGCTCAGAGTTGGGGAGACGAGGAGAAAAATCATTCCGTTCCTATGGTGCTTGGTAGTTCTGTTTTTTTTTTTTTGGAAGTTTTTTTATTATAAAAGTGATAGATGGTTATTAAAAATGTGAAGAAAATATAGAAAGAATGAAAGCTTTATAAAGGAATTCCCTGCCCAGTCTACCCACCAAACTTCTATGTTATGAATGTTTCAACATTTTCCTTATAGAAAATCTTGTTTGCTATACAGTGATATTTTTTCTGACTTAGTTAAGATTATTCTAGATACATAATTATATAGTCTGGTTCTTTTTATTTAACACATTGTAAGTAACTTCCAGATGAGTATCTTTCTTAAAAATTTCTGACTTGAAAGATTTTAAAACCAGAAAACTTGTAATAGCACACTAAACCCTCATTTATTCCTCGCCCAGAATCACCAATTGTTATTTTTTCACATTTGCATGATCTCTGTCTATATTATGACAGCAATACTATTTTTAAATTATTTATGACTGAGTAGAAAGCTAAGTCTTTTTTATTCCTAAATATTTTGGTATGCATCTCCTAAGAACAAGGGTGCTTTCATATGATCACAACACTTTGATCAAATTTAGTATGCTTAGCATTTATAAAAGAGAAGAATCTAATAAAAGTTCTCATTCAACTGTGCCAATTGCCAATTGTTCTTTAAGAAAGTCTCTTACAGCGATATTTCTCTAAACCAGATTTTACCAAGACAGTACGTTGAGGTCAGTTGGCATGTTTTGTTGGCCTCCTTTCATCTTAAGGGGCACTGGGCTTGTCCTTTGACTTGTATGAATTAACTTTTTTGCAGAGTTCAGGGCTGTCATTTAGAAAAATGATCCTCAACTGCTATTTGTTCGATTATTTCCACTTGAATTAGTTAGTGTAGCTATGCATTAGAGTCATATATATAATTTATATATTATGTTAAATATGCTCTGTAGCTATGCTCTCTCTCTATATAATCTTTCATATATATGTATACACACACATATATGAAACTCAAGCTGGCGAAGAATATATGGATATATATATATGCATATATTCTTCTTAAGTTTATGCATTATTTCTCCCTCCCCTGTCTGTCTGTCTGTCTGTCCCTCTTTCTCATAATTTACCTAAATATTTAGGCACAAACTTTTCAATTGCTTCCAGTTATGTTCTGTTGTAAATAAAGTTATGATAACATTTTGCTTAAAGCATTTTAGGAAATGTTTCTTTAAGAAAGATTCTGAAGCTTGAAATTATAGGACCAAAATATAGAGAGCCCTTGACACTGTGCTAAATTACTTTCCAAAGTGATTGTGCTGGGTACAGTGGTGCTTGGAGATACCTGCCTGAGGTTCTTGTTTGAAACAAGTTCTGCGCAATATGTATTCCATATTGTTGAGGTTTCTTTCCTTCATGGCATCCTGCTGACTTTATTTTCCAGGCTGCAGACTTCCAGGACTATTTTCTTAATCTTCTCAAGTCCCCTCATGGAGGTGGTTTCCTGGAAATTGGCTAGTCATTATAATACAGAGGATTTATGAATTATCCAAAAACATGTCATTGAAACAAGGAAGAAAGGAACGAGGTTTATGTACCTTCTCTAATTCAGGGTCTGTCCTGCAGAATGGTTGGGTGTTAGAACAGAATTTCATGGTAATTCTAGGGTCAGTTTTTTTTCCAGCCAGGCATAGCAGCACATGCTTGTGATCCTAGTATTGGGAGGCTGAAAAAGGAGGATTGCAGGTTCACAACCAGCCTCAGCAACTTAGTAAGGCTCTCAGAAACTTAGTGAGACCCTGTTTCAAAAATAAAAAATAAAATAGGGCTGGGGATGTAGCTCTGACGTAGAATGCCCCTGGGTTCAATCCATAGTACTACACACCACAGACACATACACATAAAACAAAACAAAAACACAAGTTTTCCCATCTGGAAGTTACCTGTTGATAGTCAACATAACTTCCTGAGTTGAAATGAGGCACCATCTTGATTCTACAGAAGAGGGACTGAGTGAGGCTCCTGACTTGTGCAAAGGTCTGCTTACAAAGCGTGTTCTCTTCTGGCTAAAGCAGAAACTTCTTGAATGCAGAGAGGTAGGGGAGCTAATTGGTAGAGAATTAGAGACATCTTTCTTTGTTTTAGCAAAATCCCAGGGCAAAACCTACCATTACTTTTGTTTAATTTTGGAGGAAAAAGAAAGTACATGGAGGGAAAAGAGGAGTGCAATATAAAACCAGGGCTGTTTCTCACTTGCTTAGGGGGTCTATTTCTTTCTTGGATGATGTTGCAGGGAGTTGGGAAGGTGAATCCCAGGTGATTCGTTAATAGCCGTAACAAACTAGAAATTCCACCATTTTCTTTGCGAGAACATATTTTTCTAACCATATGCGATTAATATATTCATGCTTTGCAAAATTATCAGCTGGATTTTTTCCCCCAAAAGCCAGGATCTCTCCCCACTTTGTAAGCATTTAAAATATTCTTTTTTTTTTTTTTTTTGGTGGTACTGGGGTTCCTGGAAGCCCTTCTACCTCCGGGCTACACTCCCAGACCTATTTTCACATTTCTTGGAAACAGGGTCTCCTAAGCCAGCGCTCGCGGCTGGCTTCAAACCTGTGCAATCCTCCTGTCTCTGCCTCCCAAGTGCGGGGATGACAAGTGTGCGCCACCACGCCCGGCTACAATATTCCTAACTTATGTGAACTATACAATTAATTGTACCACTCTGTTGCTGTACAGTTGGTGGTTGAAAAGGAAGATAATTGAAGACCAATTTCCCTTCTTTTCCTTCCGAGTGCAGCAAAACTCAGTAGTTCTTTCCAAGCGATGAGCTCTCACAGAGCCAGACATTATGCATATAGCAAGACTGTTGAACAGACTGCATCTGACAGCCAGGGTGGCAGGGGACACCCAGCGTGACAAGCTCACGGAGTGTGCAGGAAGAGCGGCATTTCCATAGGAGAGATTTTCATCACTGTGCGTGGACTTCCCTCGGCTGTGAATGTAGGTCCCGCTTAGGAACACTATGTTATGGGAGGATAGAGGGTTGAGAAGCCCCAGCAGACAGACATACGTGTTGGAAGTCGAGGACAAGGAATGTCATACTGCATTTCTCTAAGAGCACAGATCACCAGGCTGTAGAAGAGAGCAGTTGGAGGATTTTGCATTTGTGATGCAAAGATGTTTGCAGACTTCGTTTCAAGGATGCCTGTTTTTCCTCCTGGACTTTGATTGGCAATGATCGTGACAGATTCCATTATTGGTCAGCGAAATTTTCCTTCTTCTCCTGCCTGTTCCATAAGAAATATATACTTCCCTGTCCCAGTGGTGTTGAGCTGGACTACGTGACTTGATTTGGCCAAGGAAGGTAAAGGTTTCAATGTGCAACTTCCAAACCCAGCCTTCTAAGTTCCCCCTTTCCATGTCATACTCTGCCATCACCATATAACCCCTTCTGAGGTGGCCCCACGATTCTGGAATAAGGAGAGATTTACAGAGAAAACTTGGATCTAACTTGCATCTTGAGGCCAAAGCCCAGCCTGCTACAGTCTGAATCAGCCAAACTCCAGGCATATGAGTGAGAGATAAGTGCTGGGATTCTGTGGTTTGAGTAGCGTGGCAGCGGATCAGGAGTGTGCTGATTGAAGCTTGTCTGTCTTTCCCTGGACTCATCAGTCTTTGGGTATCGACAGAGTCACAGCATAAATCGTATCTTATATTTTGTTGATTCTTGCACCCATGTTTTCCCAAAGGCTGAGCTCCCTGCCCCAGATATTTCTGAAAGCCTGCAGGGTATGACTTTGTAATCACAAACTGGATCAAAGCAGCTGCACTTTGTGTCTTCCAGATACCGGTGGCCTCCTGCCCAACAGGAATTGGCGCTGCCATCCGTACATGTGAGCCTTAGGGCAGGGCCGTGCCCATGTGGAATTGCTGAAAGCAGTCTCTTCCCCATCCATGTGATAGTTTGTGACTAGGGTCCTGAAGCAGTACTGTGTTTGTCTGTGTGTTTCAGAAGGCTTCTCAAAGCGGAAGCTTCTAGTTTAGCAGCCTATGTACCCATCTACCCATATATGGCTCGCCCGTGGGACCACATCGTGCATCTACTACCGTCACCGCTAGGTAATACTGTGAATTAGGCAAGTCCTTTTGCTTCTGCAAACCTCGGTTTCCCATGTGGTAAATGGGAATAATAACTGTGTCTACTACACAGGACTGCAGTTAGGATCAAATGAGAGGATGTCTGCCAAATGGGGACTATTATAGATATTCAGAGCAGATAGGTCAAGACAGGCTGCTTTACACTGTAGGAACAACTATCCCAACAGTCAGTGGTGTATATCAAATATTGATTTCTCTCTCTGTCATACTATCATTTGGCATGGAGGGTTCTCTGCTCATCTGGCCACGCAGGTCCTGAGGCAGACAGGAGACCCATCTCAGCCGGTGCTTCCATGGTCACCCCTCAGGGTGTTGGACTGTAACCTAACCATTTAGAGCTTCAGCCTAGAAAAGACACATGTCACAGCTGAAACTAACAAAAGCTTGGTGCTGAGTCTACAGGGAAATACCCCAAGGAAAAAACAATTCCTGGGGTCTGTCTTGGTCTGGTTGGGCTGTGTCTTAGTCTGTTTGTGTTGCTATAACAAAATGCTTGAGGTGGATAATTGATAAAGGCAGAGATTTTTTTCTTATGGTTCTGGAGGTTGGAAGTCCAACTTGAAGGCACTGCTGTCTGGCAAGGGTTTTTCTACTACATTTTAACAAGGCAGAGGGCATTGCATGTTATATGTGTACAAGCTTAGATTTCCACTTTTCCTAAAAGTCATGAATCCTACCATAGATTTGGGAAGGCTCCAGCTGGGTGACTAGCCTGGGGTCCTCATGAACTTCAGTTGAATCATAGCTGCAGCTGGGACTGTGGGAAGGGGAGAGGGAGGGAGCATCTGTCAGCTGGAGGAACATCTCTCTCTCTCTCTCTCTCTCTCTCTCTCTCTCTCTCTCTCTCCCTCTCTCTCTCTCTCTCTCGGTGGTACTAAGGTTCCTGGAAGCCCTTCTATCTCTGGGCTACAGTCCCAGACACATTTTATATCTTTTTATTTGGAAATAGGGTCTCCTAAGCCAGCACGGCTGGCTTCAAACCTGCGCGATCCTCCTGTCTCCACCTCCCAAGCGCGGGAATTACAAGCGTGCGCCACCACGCCCAGCAAACATCTCTCATTTTAATGTGATCTCTGAGACTCTGCATGTGGTCTCTCTGCTGGACTAGGTTGGACTTCCTTACAACATGGCATCCTCCAGGCATCTGGTTGGCTTGCATGGAAGCTGAGGTCAGTATTGGAGAGGGCCAGGCAGAAGCTACTTGATGTTAGGGCTTAGCCTTGGACGTCATATAGTGGCACTTTGGTAGCTTTTTTTTTTTTTTTTTACCTAAAAGTGGGTCACCCTTCTGCCCAGACTCAAGGGCAGGGGAGCTGGCCTCTACCTCTTGATTTGGTAGCTGCAAGGCACTAGCAAAGCATATGTGCTGGGGATGTTGCTACTGCCCTCGATGTTTTTCATCTATTTTGCTTCTCAAGGTTACTGACTGCCTGTCTCCAGACTTAGACCATCAGCTGCTAGAGGGTATGGATTAGATCTTATTCTTCATCTGTTCTCAAAATGGAGCATAGAGCCTACAAGACAGAAGTCACCCAACATGTACATGAAAAGTGTATGGAATGAAAAAACAAATTCCCCATTCCCCCTCCAGATGTAGATAACCCTTATGTCTACATATAGAAGTTATGCCTATTATTTGAATTAAGATATGGACACTTTTGCAAGGTTCATCTATTCCCTCAAAGTAGTACATTATCTAATTTACCAGTATGATTTGTTTTTTTTTTCTAGCTATCAGTGAAGACTCTTAGAATTGGAGCCTGTGTGCAGAGCCTGTGTGTGTGTGTATACGAGCGCATGCGTGTGTGTGTAATGATATCTATTGTGTGAGTTGACTCACACGATCACAGAGTTTGAGAAGTCCCACCATCTGCCATCCAGGAAGGATAGTGGTTTCAGTCAATCTTTGGCTGAAGGCTGGAGAACCAGAAAAGCCAATGTTGTTAGTCAGAGAGCCCAACAGCACAAGAACCAGGAGCTCTGAGGTCCATGGGGAGGAGAAGATGGATATCCCACATCAAGGAGAGAGCGAATCACCCTCTCTTTGCCTCTTTGCTCTCAATGGATTGCCTGATGCCCACCCATTCAGCAAGGTTGATCTTTTCTCAGTCTACTGACTCAACTGTATCCTCCCAGACACACCAGAAGATAATGTACAGCTATCTGGGAATCCTTTAGCTCAGTCAAGTGCACACAGACAATTAATTAACCCTCACACTGCCAAAGCCAAGTCTCTTTAAAATTTGTGCAGCCATTTTGATGGAAGCCCAAAATTTATTTACAGCCATATAGTCCTTCTGGGTCCTCTGATTCTTCATGCTGAAATATTTTAAATTTGGCTGCTAGACAAAAAAAAAAAAAAAAAAAAAAAAAAGAGTCCGGGCTTTCTGACGTGTTAAAATTTCAGTAGAAAAGAGGTTCCCCAGAGTGGTGCAGGTCTGTATATTCTGCTGGTTTGAAATCACAGAATAATCATTTCCCAGAACCACGTAGCTCTTTACCCTTCAAAGGCACACTCGAAAGACTCGTTTTATTTTCTCTGTGTGGTGCCTTAGAAACCATCATACACAGAGGATTTGCTGAGGCCGAGCCATTAGAGAACAAATTCAAGATTTTCCCTAAATGTACCTTTGCCATCACGGTCAGACGGCAGGGCATTGGCCGGCGCAGTGTGGTGGGTGCCGGTGCATAGGAGTCTTTTCTTTCACACAGGAAGAATGATGCTGGGCGAAGTCCCCACTCATTGCTTAGGAAAAAAAGTCAGGCAGCATAAAACAGGTTCAATATGAGATATCTCCACGGTGATAGTAAAAGTAGTAAGTATTTGTTATGCTTCCCGAGGTATCGCCCTTGTTTCTTTTTCTGTCTTGTTTGTGATATATAATTTTCTTATACTTATTATGTGTGTGTATTAATATCATACACTATTATGTAATTTATAAATATTGATGGTAGCCTCCATTATTGGACCTTATCCTGAGCATTTTATTTACCCATCTAAGCTGATGCTCAAAAATAGCCTTCAGTGCGCCAGATGTGGTGGCGCACACATGTAATCCCAGCATTCCGGAGGCTGAGACAGGAGGATCATGGTTCGCGGCCAGCCTCAGGTACTTAGTGAGGCCTTTTGTAACTCAGTGAGATCCTGTTTCAAAAGAAAGAATACAAAATTGGACTGGGGGTATACCTCGGAGGTAGAATGCCCCTGGGTTCAATCCCCAGTACTTCAAGAAAAACCCCACAAAAAACAAAAATAACAAAAACAAACAAAAAACAAATAGCCTACAGTGATCCCAGTATAGGGGAGCTGAGATAGGGGCATTGCAAGTTCAAAGCCAGCCTCAGCAATTTAGACCCTCAGCAACCTAGCAAGACCCTGCTTCAAGATAAAAGGTAAAAAGCTCCAAGGTAAAGTATCCATGGGTTCAATCCCCCGGACCAGGAAAAAAAAAGAACCAAAAATATCCAATGATGTAAATATACTCTTTGTTATTTTGTGGGTTCAAAAGCATTAGAATTTAACCAGTTCTTACAGAGGCAGCAGAGCTGGGCTCTCGCCTGTGTGAGGTGTTTAAGGGCCAGCGCCTTTCTCTGACCTCCTGAGGGAGCTGTATCCAGGGAAGGTCCTCATCCCCTACAAGAGCAGCTTCTTTCTGTCTGCACGGCTTCCTCTCTGGCAGCAGTTCCTATTCATCTCTTCACCTGTCTAGTTTCCTAGGAGAGGGAGGTTGAGATGGCTTCCCATCCCGAGGCCGGCTGGCACTCCTGCTGTGAGTGCTGTGGCCAAGAGAGGCAGAGCTGGTATCCAGGTGTTGGTGGGCTGTGGTCTGTTGGCAGGATGCTCCAGAGACCAATGAGAAGGAAGCTGCAGCAGGACCCGGTGCAAAGAGCTTAGGGCTTGGAGACAGGGAACCATGGCCCAAGTCTTTGTTCATCTGGTCGCTGTGTGACCCCAAGCAAATCGCTCAGCCTGTTTTCTCATTTGAAATAGGAATTAATGGCACCTGCTTTTCTTTTTTGGGTAATTGTGCCAATCAAGTGACTTAACCTTGGGGGAAATTGCTTTGTAAATTGTGAAGTTTTACATAATGTTGGTTATTTTTGTTGGGAATGATCAGCAGGGTGGCTTCCCTTGGGGGAGATGGCTGCAATGAGAAGAGGGAAGAAGATAAGATGAAGTAGGAGGAGAAAGGTCCCACGGGGAAAGTTGTGTGTGTGTGTGTGTGTGTGTGTGTGTGTGTGTGTGTGTGGTACTGGGGTTTAAATCCAGGGGAATTCTACCTCTAGGTTACCCCCAGTCCTGGGTTCTAGTTCTGTTCTGTAAGTTGTGTGGCTGGATGAGTTAACTCTCCTCTTGAAGCCTTAAATCATCGCCTGTAAAATGAACCATTTGGACAAAATCGTCTCTCAGACCTTTCCCAGCTCTAACATTCTGGGCTTCTGTGAAGTCTGTATGACCAATTAAATGCCCATCCAGAAGGAAGAGGCAGTCAAATAGAGTTTCCCCGCTGGCACCACCAAAGCTGTGGAAATGTAAATGCCAATGTAAATTTTTTCCTGTATACTGTTTTCATTCTTGTCCTTAATAGAATACCAAAATACTGTATTTTGACTCTGGCTTTTACTGCCCTCTGGGCTAATCTCACAGTGAAATTATACTTTCACATCTGGGACCACATCCCCTATTTCCATAACAATAGGCTGGATAAGTATTAAGTTGGGAAAAGTGATGATTGTTAATATAAAATCTACTGGAAACCAATTCTTTGAAACACTTTGCCCTTTCTTTAGCAAATCATCTTATTGAGAAAAATTTAATCCATCTGATCATGATTTAGTTTCTATTGACTCATCACTTTTCCTCAGCAGAAGTGATTTAGCTTCTGAAAAGTATTAAAGGAATACCTTCAACATTCTTTCCGCCAGCACAGAGAAAAATCACATTTTATTTTTGACTAGAACAAATGGATTTGGGAAAAAGTTTCTAGCCTCAAACTATGAATGCTTAGGCTCTGTTCTTGGCGTTAAGCAGAGAAAAAGGTCTTAACTTTGGCTCAGGAAGGAGATAGAGGTGATAGCGGGGTATATCTGGTTGTGCTGGGATTATTTTTATGCTGGTGTCTGTTCAGATCGGTGGGTCCTTTCTCCTTGTGTAGAATTATCATTGCTGATGAAGTCCTTATCTTCTTCACAAGTGGGAAGTGTTGGAGTGTTTCTTTTTCTTTTTCCACAGCTTGGGTGCATTGTGGTCCTTGTTGATAGACACCTGTGCTATCACCAGGTACCAAGAGCAAGAACTTTTTGTGCCTTTGCTCACTGGGCTGTGCCCCAGAAGTGAGTGTGTAAAAGTCTGTGGGAAGACTGGATAGGAAGAGACAAGAGGACACCGAGCTGGGCTCAGGGGACTGGGATCTGACCTTGCTCTGACCTTGTCTGGCTGGGGGACCCCGTGCAGATTCATAGTTCCACTGCTGCCTTACTTTCTTCAGCTGTGAAATGAAGAACGGGGCAGCATCGGTGTTTCTAGGCTCTTGGATGGCCAGCGAGCCTCACTGGATGACTAGCGTTGTGGTAGATGGAAATTTCAGTGCATCAACTTGGATTTTCAAAAACAAAAAAACAAACACATTATTTTCCAGCCATGTACACTTTGTTGAACAGATTTTTATTTCCCCCAAATGATCATAACAATGCTATTGGCTCCATATGCTGTACAAGGACTTGGCCTTGCTTTGTCAAGAGGTGGAGTTTGTGTCCACAGCGGCCATGAGCGTGGGCCGGCTCTTGTGGCTAATTCAGCTCTTAGAGCACGGCCACCAGGCTGCCGTGTGACCTCTGAGCTCACGTCCTAAAAGCAGAACAGCTTCTGCCTGACTCTCCCATCTAGCCTTGAAGCTGCTGTGTTAGAGAGACCACGTGAGGCCAGAGAGAGGTCTGGGCGTCCCAGAAGACCCAGCCCCTGGTGGTTGGAGTCACAGTCATATGAATGAGTATCTTTCAGGTAACTCTAGCCCCAGTTACCATCTGCCTATGCCTTTATGACAAATTTGAATGCAAACCATCTTATCAAGCTCATTCTACCCTCAGACATGTGTGGGGTCAAACTAAAATGACCAGTGTTGTTGTTGTTGTTATTGTTGTGTGTTTGTGTTTGTGTGTGTGTGTGTGTGTGTGTGTCTGTTGAAACAAGTTCAACTTCCAGTATTGCAATAAATAAGTGTGTATCACAGACAGTTAGAGTAACTGTGATGGCTAATTATGTGTGTTAATGGGGACAGGCCATCGTATCATCCAACATCCTGGATGTTGCTGCAAAGATATTTTTAAAAGATGAAATTAACATTTAAGTCAATAGATTTTGAGCAAAGTAGATCATACTCTACAACATGAGTGGGCCTCATCCAATCACTTGAAGGTGTCAGGAGAGAAGGACTGACATTCTGGAGGAAGAGGGAGCCATGCTGGCCTTTGGACTCAGCCTGCAGCATCAGCTCTTCCCCGGGTCTCCAGCACGATGCTCGCCTACTTTGCAGATTTTGAATGTGCCAGCTTCCACAATTATGTTAACCAATCCCGTAGAATCTGTCTTTTCTGTCTACATGGTGGACTTTTTATAAGTGACACCACAGAAATAAAATAATATCTTCCTGTCTTCTGGTTGGTACCTACCTTTCTCTTCTGGAAAGCTTTGTTTCTGTCTGTGTAGATTACAAGATATAAGACACACACACACACACACACACACACACACACACACACACACATCCACACTCATGCATTGCTTAATGACAAGCAGGGAATCTGAGAAGTGCATTATTAGGCAATTTCATCCTTGTGTGAACATCAGAGTGTGTTGCACAAATGAAGAGAGCGACCATGTCCCTAGGCAATGTAATCTTATGGGACCACCCTCCCCTATGAAGTCCATTATTGACCAAAATATCTCCTTGTGGTGTAGGACTCTGGATATGTATATACCTTTGCATCTTTATATGTTCAGTTTTTCTGGAGAACCCTAACTAATACAGTAACTCTTCTTTCCTGAATGCATATAACTGAGTTGTTTTGTAAGATGTGTTTCCCACTATGAGTCACAGTTGAAATGTTTGGAAGATACCAGCTCACCTTAACGCACCCTCAAATATTTCTTTTACTCTCATTCATGCTGGGCTCTCTTATCTCATTGGGCCTTCTTCAGCATTGCTAGATCTTCAGACACTGCCAGTTTTTTTTTTTTAAAAAAAGTCTTCCCCCATCTCTCAAAATGCAAAAGAGCAGGGGGATGGCTGATGAATAGATGGAGGTAGTGGAAATAGAATAAGAGGTGTTCTGTGCGCTTATGACCTCCTACTTATCACATTACCCTTTTCTGTTCTCTCTTGCTGATTCTCAATTTTTGAAGAATCTTTTTTAATTGGGGAGGAGGTGTGGTCAGGGTCCTGCCAGTTACCATCAGGATGATTGTGGATAGGGGACTTACCTCTTTAGCCTCAGATTTGATCAGGTATTATGGGAAAGTTCACGTAGGCCTCATGCTCTCCTTGTGCACACTTTAAATACTCTACTATATATTAATTGCTTTTCTTTCTTACCTTTCTTCTTAAGACAGAGAGGCAGAAAATCCATCTCATTCTTCTAAAAGAATATCCCATAATAGTTACTCAGACTTTATTGAATTCAACTTCTCAGCCCACATCTCCTCTACTTCTTTGGCCCTTTGATTCTGATTTGTTGATTTCAGAATTCTGAGTCTACTAAATTGGGAATCGTGCCTAATCTCTTGTAGGTAATTCGTACAGAGACTGACAGATAGGAGACCCCAGATCAGATACAGACGCTACAATATAGAAACACTATCTAATTAGAAGTGACTCTGATCTTACCAGGAATGCCTCTGTGCTGGAGCATTTTCTTTCGAGGCTGCTGAAAGTGGGAAGGAGAATAACACGGGAAGCAAATGTCACAGAAATGACCTTGAAATTGGGCTTTTGGCACTGAACAGGAGGCTCATTTCTAGGAAACACTTGCATATTATTGGGCCACCATTTCTAGTGACCACCTACAAATATACCAAAAGTTCTTTCTAGTTACTAAAATAGAATTTTATTCTTTTTTTTAGTTAATTATTTAGGAGGCCTAATCCAGATTGACGAGTGACAGGTTGGGTGCCTAAAGACCCTTGACTTATGTTTAGCAGATACCCCAAGGGCAGGCTTTGAGTAATACCACCACGGAAATGAAGAAGCATTTTTCTATCTTCTGCCAGTTGGCACCTGCCTTTCTCTCCTGGGAAAGGTTCTTTTCATAGATGGTATCTAAATCCATGTTCAAAAGAGACCACATTGTTGGTGAAATAAAACTTCATTCTGCGCCGTACCCTGGAATTCAAGCAGTTGCTGTCTTTTCCATGTTCAGAACCCTACTACCACTCATAAAAAAAATAAAATAATTAATAATCTCTTTCAGGATTCTATCCAGTGGTTGAAACACCTCTGCTGAATATGCAAGTGCTTCGGGTAAATGCAGTTATTTCGTAGTTTAAATCTAGTTCTGTTTTGATAACGGAGCACTGTTCCACCATTGAAATGAGTAAGTTCTCCCTTCATATGCCCTGCGAGGAACATAATACATCGAATGTTGTTTTACGTGGCATCTGTTTCCCTGAGCAAGAGGTTCAAAGCAGGTTATAGGTATTCCATTTATCTTCTCCGCTTCCTTGGGTTAATACAATAAGTGATTCCACATTGCGGTGGCTGCCTCCTCCTTTCCCCATCCTCTTTCTTTCAGCCTTCCGCTGCCCACAATTAACTGTCATCACTTTCTTCTTCTGTTCACTGTCTTATCCCCTCCGTGTCCTTTTCTTTTTTCAAATGGCTGCATCTTTTGACTTCCTGGGCAAGTGCTTTGCCCCAGGGAGTCGGCTGAGGCCTACTTGAGAAATAGACACTGGTTTACGGTGTATAGTTTTAATAGCTAAGCTATCCATTGGAATGTGTTCATAACATATAGGTCACATAGGAAAGATGTTTCCATCAAAATTGTTTGCTTTGTTAGAAATAAAAAGTTTAGCATAAAATTCTAAGCATATCTTTTTAAGCATCAAAGATCATTAATATATTTTTATTTTATTTATTTATTTTGGTGATACTGGGGTTCCTGGAAACCCTTCTACCTTTGGGCTACACTCCCAGACACTAATTTTTTTTTATATTATTTTTATTTGGAAACAGGGTCTCCCAGTCTAGCGAGGCTGGCTTCATACCTGCGCGATCCTCCTGTTTCTGCCTCCTAAGCGCGGGGATTACAAGTGTGCGCCACCACGCCCAGCAAAGATCATTATTATAATAGAGCTAGGTTTAAAGAACTGCAGCAAATGGATACAGATTAACATGATCTTTCAAAGAAAATCCACTGTGATTTATTCCTTTTTGTTCTAGACTGAGTGTCCACGCCCACGTTGAAGCCCTAATCCCAATGTGCTGGTATTTAAAGGTGGGGTCTTGGGAAGTAAGCAGAATTAAGCCCTTACCCTCATGATGAGATTTATGCCCTTATAAAAAGTGGAAGCGATAGCTCTATTTCTCTGCCAGGTAAACACACACCAAGAAGGCTGTAAAATGCGATGAGTGCCCTTTCCACAAACCAAATTACCAACTACCTTGATCTTGGACTTTTCAGCTCCAAGAACCATGAAAAATAAATGTCTGTTGTTTAAGTCATTTTGTGTGTGTGTGTGTGTGTGTGTGTGTGTGTGTGTGTGTGTGTGTAGGAGTGCAAGCTGACGGAGATACCCCACTCTGCTTTTGATTGCATTTTCTGTTTGCAGAACTCATGCTCTAATGCTCTGTGCAAGGTCGACGCCCTGTCTCTGTGTCCTCGTAGCTCCTCACAAGCAGGCAGACCTGCTCAGCATGGCTGCTCACCCCTTGAACCATGGCCCTCATCCCCCTGCTGATCTCCAGCAGCCACTTCTGGCCACCAAAACCCTGCCCTCCGTTTCTTCGTTTTATTATAAGGCAGGCCACCAATGCTTCTGCGAGCTCTAGTGGCTATGTTTGGCCTTTAAAGGAGCTTCTCACCAAACCTTCATATGTCTGAAATCAGATGAAAACAGCCACCATCCTGCTCTGCCTTTACCTTTCCCGGGGGTCCACAGAGTCCCCTGGCACCTTCTCATTGTGTCTACATGTTTTTGTTTTTGTTGTTGTTTTCCACCAGTAGGGAGACATGACTCTTCCCCCTCACTCATACCAGCTTAGTGAGACCAGCTTTGATTTACAGTGGTTTAGCATGGAATGGCAGATGCCCATCTATTTTAGAAGACAGCAAACACATTTACTTACTTTACCCATTTTTCTTTTATCCTGTCCTTGACCATTAACAAAATAAAACAGAAAAAAAATTTAGCAGCAGTTAAATTGCTATTTGTATTAGAGACTTTTGATAAGAACAAAAAAAAACTATACATGAAGTTGTAGATAATAGGAATAAAATGCATGAACTTATAAAATTTTAAATCCATCTCTTCCTAAGACAGTCATCAAACTATAGAGGATTTTATCCTGGGATTTCCAGTTTTAAGGAAATAATGTGTTTATTAAGATGGCTTTGTAGCCAGGTGTGTTGGTGCTCACCAGTAATCCCAATATTTGGAAGCTGAGACAGGAGGATTGCAGATTGAAAGTCAGCTTCGGCAACTTAGCAAGGCCCTCTTTTAAATTAAAAAAAAATTAAAGGGACTGGGGGTGTAGTTCAGAAGTAGAATGCCTCTGAGTTCAATCCGCAGCCACTCCTCCCCCCAAAAAACCCTCCAAGACATATCTTTCCTTACAAACTTGATTCAAATAGAATCCCAGGTAGGGTAGTCATGGCTCCAGGTGCAGGACTACCTCTCCCTCCTGTTTCGTATTGACTTCCACCCAAGTGTAAGCTGGTTTTAAGTAGAAACTGTGGCAAGATGCCTCTTCATTGAGGGAGAAGGGGCAGGGGAAGAGACATAACAGGTGTCACCCTGCCATGGGGTGCGACAAGAAGAAACACGACTCAGGTAGAGACCGAGAGAACCAACATCCTAAAGACCTGGGCCAGAAAGGAGATGGGAGAGGAGAGAGGGAGGCCAGGTGAGCTGGGTCAGAAAGGGAAATTTTTGAATCTTATAATGGAAGAGGCACCTGGGATATTAGCCATGCATGCGTAAGGCACTGACACAGCAAGAGACACAAGAACAAAAGATGAGAGAAGTGTAGCTTTGTGTCATAAATGGATACTCCTTAGGTGTTTGAAAGACTCTAAATTAAGATTTGCGTAGGTTTCCAATTATTTTGGTTGCTGGAGTGCAACCGATACTAAAGGTTGGCCTGTTCAACACTTCTTTGGCGATCTTCTATTACAAAAAAAGTTAATTATGTAATTTATCATCCAAACAAGGGCACTGAAAGGGGAACCCATCAATGATTGTGTTGGTCATACTAGTGTAAACTAGGACTATCCTGGGCAAACTAGGACATGATTCCTTCTCATAAATGAAAGTTTTGTTAACAATGCTGCTATAATACCCCAAAAGTGAGATATCTAAAATTTCCACTTCCCTTGGTTTGGAGTGGTCAAGTTTCACAGTTCTGGCCCATGCCGTGGTGGCATAAATCCATGGAAAGGACTTCCTTTCTAAATGGGTCAATGATCAAGAAAAGATGGGACATCTGCCCCCTTTCTCCTGTTTGAACCACAGATGTGGTACCTGGAGATGTGGGAGTCATTCCGTGACTATTAGGAGGAAAGCCAAATTTGTGACTCTGAGGCTGGTAAAGAGAAAGATGGAAGGCATCTAGGATGTCAGCGAGTTCATGGGGCGGATCGCTGCCAAGGCCCGCTTTCCTCCAGACCTCTTGTTACTTGAGAAAAATTAACCCTAACTTGGAATGGTGATAGTCACAAGGGCAATTGAGGGAGTTACATAAGATAGTGATCATAAAGCACTTTTTGTGTCATAATTGACAGTTTGTGGTCCAAAACTGTTCACCATGGCCATTCTATTATTAACTGGGTTTAACTTTTGTGAGTCTCTTTTTTTTTTTTTTTCTTTTAGGAAAGGGGGTGAGTGGGGAAGGATGTAGAGAGATAAGACATGCAAATGTGTCTTTTCCTGTAAGCGCCATGAAATTACACATTACATAGCAGGTACTGGCCAATCAGATCTTTGTTTTTCATGTTTTGAGACCAAGTTGCGTCTCTCAAAGAGAGAGAGAGAGAGAGAGAAATGGTCACTATGGACAACGACAACACTGGGTGGAAGATATTCTGTTTTTGGACCAAAGGTTGTTCATTTAGCTATATCAGTGAGTGGCTGGGAAGATGCTGATCTCCCGGATCCTGTGAAAGTTTCCTGTAGTTGAATCCAGAAAAGGAGTTGTTTAGGTTTTTGGGATTTAGAAAGGATTAAAAGCAATCATTTTGGTTTGGGGATTTTTCACACAAACTCTAAGTCAGACGTCCTTATATTCAACTTATTGGAGACCACGGAGATTCAATTTCATTTGGGAGATATTTTCCAACATGCTCTAGAGACTAAGATAGATGGCTCTTATTTAGTGGAGAGAGAAGAAAGAACCGTGCACACACAGGCTTCCTTTGGGCCAACAGTGGGTGCTATCCTAGTGCCAGGCAGATTTTCTGTGGACTAAGGAGAGGCCTGGCGTGTGGCTCCCTGGGGTCAGAGTCTAAGACAGGAGTCTGGGTGTATGTCGGGGGTGTGCTTTCAGGAGGGAGAGTGAAGGGAGTAAAGATGGGAATAAAGCTAAGCAGTGATGCGTTGCCATCTGGAGCCGGCGTCTTCCTGGTTTCATGGAGCACTCCATGGCAGGAATGTCCCCCAGAGCTGAGGTCACCTTGAGGAAGGACTGACCCTTCGTCCTCTCAGGTCATCTGGTAGATTACTATGCAATGCCTCCAGTTGGGAAGAGAAGACAAAAATCTTTCAGATAAGCTCCTCCTCTCTCTTTTTTGTGGTGGCATTGGAGATTGGACACAGGGGCATTCTACCTCTAAGTTACACCCCCCACCTTATTTTATTTTCTGTTTTGAAACAGAGTCTAAGTTGCCAAGTCTGGCCATGAACCTGTGATCCTCCCGTCTGAGCCTCTCAAGTCCTGGCATCACAGGTGTGTGCCACCAGGTCTGGCTGGTCTCTCTTTTTCATGAAGCTAATACTTTAGATAGAAGGTAGCTAGGAAGCATCCATCTCTGCAGTGGGGACACAGGTGCGCTGACCACCTAATAGAGGGGATGTGGAGAGGCATCAGTAGAGTCCACTACAAGGAAGTCTTCGTTGAAAGTCAGCCACACAGTACTCTTGTTGCTTTGACTGAGGATGTATTTGGAAACAAAAGACCAACATCTTTAAAAGAGATTCCCCTTGGTTCTCAGTCCTGATTAACAGATGGCTGCTTTCTTAATAGTGAAAAGTTTTCTTAGTTTCCAATACTGGCTTAAGTTGTTTTTATTATAATTTCAGTTAACTACATTTAAACTTAAAAATATTAATAAACTTTCTATGCATCTATTTCTTTAAAAAGCGTGAGACTCAAGCAAATTACAAATTAAAATTTGAAAAGTACGAGACTATCAGAAACCAAATTGACAGCATAAATTCCGTGTGATGGATGATGCTACTTTGCTGGAAAGAAATTGCTGATCTCTACGTAACTATGTGACTGTGAAGTTGGACAGTGTCTCACTCAGCCCATGTTCCACGATGCCCTGGGAAGGGCTGACTCCTCACTGCTCCTCCCCAGCAGAACTTGTAGAAAGCCCTGATTTGTACAGATCATGAGGTTCTCTGTTGTTTATAAGGCAAGAAGGAATTATGTAGCCTTTGCATATCATTAGTCTCACTTTAGTCATTATGGCACAATAATGGGAGATATTTTCCAACATGCTCTAGAGACTAAGATAGATGGCTCTTATTTAGTGGAGAGAGAAGAAAGAACCGTGCACACACAGGCTTCCTTTGGGCCAAACAGTGGGTGCTATCTTAGTGCCAGGCAGATTTTCTGTGGACTAATAATGAACGATGTACCTCTGCCGGGTGCAGAGGCACATGCTCCCAATTCTAGTATTTGGGAGGCTGAGACATGATGATCACAGGTTCAAGGTCTGACTCAGCAACTTAACAAGACCCTGTATCAAAATAAATAAATAAATAAATAGGGCTGGGGTTGTAGCTCAGGGATAGAATGCCTCTGGATTAGGTTCCCAGTATCCAAACAAAAATCACCACACACACACACACACACACACACACACACACTCCAAAAAAAAAAATAAACAAGCAAACAAAAAAACAAATGGCATACATCTTGGTTCCATTGTGATCATGAACCAAAACACAACAGTCTCTTCTATGCTTTGACAGTACTTGGTGAATAAACTATAACATACTTGTACAATTTTGCCACAATGAAAGCATCGTATTTTAATACTTATTTAAAGAACACTTTTAGAGCATTTAGAGGCCCCAGAGACTGTCTGCAAAATCCTCTGATACCAGTCAGTAAGTCTTTCCCATGAAACAGTAAGTGTTTCCCATGAAACACTTGTAGAGTACATTCATCTATGTGATGACGTGTTATCACTTGAAATAACCAAGAAAGTTGTTGCTGTTGGACAATTGCAACATTTTGGAAATTCATTTGCATAATCCTGAAATCAGTTCTACTTTTTATTTTTTTTTATTTATTTATTTTTTTTTGGTGGTACTGGGGTTCCTGGAAGCCCTTCTACCTCTGGGCTACACTCCCAGACCTATTTTCACATTTTCATTTTGGAAACAGGGTCTCCTAAGCCAGCGCGCGCGGCTGGCTTCGAACCTGCGCGATCCTCCTGTCTCTGCCTCCCAAGCGCGGGGATTACAAGCGTGCGCCACCACGCCCGGCCAGTTCTACTTTTTAAAGGCATGCTTAGGATTCATAAAATAGCTTTTAAATCAACCAGGTGCAGTTGCAGGCACCCGGGATCCTTGTACTTGAGAGGCTGAGACAAGAGGACCTCACGTTCAAGGAAAGCCTTAGAAATGAAGCGACACCCTGTTTCAAAATATAAAATAAGAAGAGCTGGGGTTGTAGGTCAGTAGTAGAGTGTGCATAGGTTCAATCCTCACTAACAGACACATACATACACACACATACACACAGAGTTTTTAAAATGAACTAATATAAAATATATTTTAAACACAAAAACCCATAAATACATGATAAAATATTTAGATAATTGTAGATGCATTAAAAATACATTAACTGATACAATGATTCAACCAAAATATTACTGAAAAACACTTTAATGAGAAAGAAGAAATGATTACTCAAAAACACCTGACATGAGAAAGAAGAAATAATTGTTTATTAACATAGTTATTGAACATAATTTGTTCATTTTAGAAATCAAAAGTGCTAACTCTGCAAATAAAATGGAGGGCATGTATGTGTATTAATGCCACAATGAAGGGAACATTTTTATACAGATTTTCCCAACTGCTGAAATGTCTCTGTGTGTTCTCATTAGGGAATATGATAACAGTGATTATTTTTAATCTTCAAATAATCATACAATTGTTTCTTCTGTCTGAGGGGAGCTTTTTGAACAACTTTCAGAAAGTATGTACTGAGAGAGTGAGTCGTGAACTAGAGAGAGAGGGCTGTATTTTTTTGTCTGAGAGCTAGCATTTCAGGTTCATCTGTATCTTCTTTGGTTTTATCTTGTACCACTAGATACCTCAAGCAGGGTTACCTGTTCCAATTTCAAAACTGTCAGATTTATATACCACTTTTGCAGAAAGCCTTTGAACTAGATAAGAATTATTCCTGTGAACTAAACTTTACTTTATCAATGGCCACTTCTTGAAGGTTCTGGACTTTTTGAGAAATGCTTTCTCAACAAGGAAGCTTTGTTCAATACCAATTTTGAATACAGCAGAGATTTTTATGTGTGCATGCAGTACTGGGGATTGAACCCAGGGGCATTCTACTTCCAAGCTATATCTCCAGCCTTACTTTTTAAAATTCTATTATTATTATTATTATTATTATTATTATTATTAATTATTTTGGGTGGTACTGGGGTTCCTGGAAGCCCTTCTACCTCCGGGCTACACTCCCAGAGCTATTTTATATATTTTTTTTATTTTTGGAAACAGGGTCTCTTAAACCAGCACGGCTGGCTTCGAACCTGCGTGATCCTCCTGTCTCCGCATCCCAAGTGCGGGGATTACAAGCGTGCGCCACCACGCCCGGCTTTAATTTTGAAGCAGGGTCTCACTGAGTTGCAGAGGGCCTCATTAAGTAGCTGAGGCTGCTTGTGGATCAGGGATCCTCCTCTCTCAGCCTCCCAAGTACTGGGATTACAAGCATGGGCCACCATACCAGGCTCAGCAGAGAACTTTTAAAGTATGCAACCAATATGCAAATGTTTTTCAGTTTTATTTAGATTCAAAAATAATGGTTTTACAACAATTCAAATGCCTGAATTTTCAGAAGTATCTTTCAGAACGCCAAAAACCCAGCCAAGAAGGTAGTCTCTTACAACCATAATGAATTGCGATACTGACAAATTATGTAGAGGTCTTTGTTAAAGAACTTATTGAAACAAATGTTCAAGAGATCATCAGGAACGATGACATCTTGGGAATGGTTTCTCCCAGTTTTTATTTTGTTAAAAAGTTCTATTGCTTCACCCTGAATTAGTATAAAAAAATCAGAGACAATTCACTCCCACTTTTAGTTTAAGTTATAATGCCCGGGGCAGTGACATATGCTTAAACTTGCTACAGGGAAGTCTGGAAGGGAAGATAATTTATCCTCAATCTGAACTTCATTGATTCCCACTCAACCAAACTTCAATGACGTTAGTACATGCAGAAACCAAACTCATGGGAAGTGTTAACAGAAGACACGGTTATGAAAGCTCATATTCTTTCTTATTCCCCTCATATATTCGTATTATTATTATTTTTTGTCCGATCTACTGGTTTTCCAGAAATAATAGCAAATTTATCACATTTTACCTGCAGGAAGTAAAAGTTTAATTTATAGTGGTATGACTCGCTGCCTTCTTCCAAGACACAACTGAGCTTTACGTCGAAGGTCTTGTGGAGGTCCTCCACAATGGAGGCCCTCTACCTGTGAAGGCCCTCTACTGTCTCTTTATGAGGTCATAGTGGAAACCCATAGAGTGCCTAGGAACAGCCTTTGTACATTCTGTATTTCTTTTCTCTTAGTTCTTTTGGCTACCTTCTTTCTGTGTGTCCCATGGTGTTGGAGGTAGTGGCCAAGGACATCTCTCAGCCCACACATTGCCTGGTTGAGTTCCTTGTCTACCACTTACTACCTGTGTGGCTGCGGTCAGGCCTGTGGACTCTGCGCCTCCCTTCACCCACGTGGAGAACGAGGAGGAGGATCTCACAGTGTCGGACCCACAGCGCTCTGATGTGGCTTAAACGAGACGTGTATCCAGAGCACTTTCAACAGGACTGAGGGCAGCTTAAGAGTTTTCTCTCGGTCATTACCACGAGTCTGATTGCCCAAAGGCAGTGACTGCGCCCTTCTATTCCCTTCCCTCTGACCCTAGACAAAGGGAGGAAAGAACAGAATTGCTCATCTTTAGACGCTACAGCCTGGGCCAGAAAGGGCATGGATGTTGGAATCATGTAGGCCTGGGTTCAGTTCTTATCCCTTATTAGCTGTTCACACAACGGCCAATTGTGCGTGTTCTTTCAGGCTCAGATTTCTCATTTTCAGGGAACAACGGTAGCTTAGAAGAAGGTTATTGATATTAAAATAAATTAACATATTAACAGATCTTATTGATATTAAAGTAGGTTAACACACATTACTGATATTAAAATAAGTTAACATAATTAATATACTTCATTGATATTAAAATAAGTTAGCCTACTTTATTGCTATTAAAATGAGTTAGCATCCTTTATTGATATTGTAAGTTGCCACAACACTTACTTGGGGGAGGTGCTCAAAAGGGTCCACACATACCAATTTCTTTCTACATGTCGCTACTTATAATTTCATGGCTTTTGCTTGTTTTCAGTTTTTGTTTTTTTTGCTTCTGTGAATGACCGTATGTTATGCTTCAATTTCTTTTTTGCTCTTCAAACATACTTGTTGTTTATCCAGCTCCTTAAACTTTGCTTTTTTTAGGGAAGGCATGTGTATCAATTCAACTGGGGCATTTGCTGGTCTAAGAGTTCTGTCTTTCCAGTGTAATCCATTAATTCCTCCGAGAGGGAACGGGAAGGAGAATAAGAAAAGGAAAGGGGGTGGGGGAGATAGAGAGAGAGGGGGAAAGAAAGAGATTGACTTTGATTGTATGTGTGTATTTCATCTTCCATGTGTTCAACCTGAACTCGCTTGGGACTCACCTTTGGCCTGAAAATGTGCAGGTTCTAGGTTCTAGGAATTAAAAAAGGAGTCAGGTGTGGACCCTGCCTGGCAGCATGCACACATTCAGATTGGGAAGCAGCCATGTTCGCAGGGGCTTAGAGAGTACTGGCACAGCGTGCAGGAGTGACAGGAAGCAGCCAGGCAGGGCGGCCCCGCCATCTGTTGGAGCAGCTGGTCAAATATTTAGAGGAAGTGTGGATTCTTGAGTCTTCCGGGACAGGCAAGAGGGAGTCCTGTGGGAAAGGGGGAAAAGAACAGGGCGGGCGGGTGGCTGTTTGGGGCCAGGGAAGGGGGTTCACATGAGCCAAGTGCTGAGGACAGAGCAGCCTAGTCGTAGCAGGCAAGCCACAGGCTCGGCATAAGAGAAGAGCTTTAGCTGCAGGGAGCTCAGGGGTCAGAGGAAGCTACAATAGGGGCTTTAAGCAGAATGGCACAGCCAGATCTAAATGATGGGTTCCTCTGAAGGGTTCACAGAGAGTAGACTTGTGGAGGATGAGAACAAGAAACAGGAGGCAGGTCAGATGTCTAGGAGAACAGGTAAGCCTAGAGAGGACAAGGGCCTCGAAAGACAGGACCCTTGGGAAGAATGGGAAGAGAGATGGGCCAGAGCAGTCATGCTCAGAAAAACCGGCAGGACTTTTCCATTTCAGGGATGAAGGAAAGAGAGAGGGCCACGATGAGTGGGTTGAGGGGAAGGAAACAGGAAGCAAATAAGAATCCCTTGTGTCGGGTTAGGATGCCCAGGTCAGTGGTGGGGAAACCTATTTTCTTAAGGGGATTTTATACAGAGTTATCACAAGGGAGTTAAATGTATTACCATATTCTGAGAAGGCTGTTTAGTCTACATTCACATCAAAATAACCCTGGTGCCTGAATTTTGTCCTTAGATGAGTTGACAGTTGCAGGTAGCAAACACACATTCCCTTTTAACAGCCCCACAACTTCATTTTTGTTTGAATACATCCCACTTTTCTCCCTGTCTACTTGGGATTTCCCATCTCTTGCCTGGAGTGCGGCCCCCCGGGTGGCATGCCAACCCTCTGGGGCTCTGTTCAGTGTCAAGGCACTGGGGTGGGGCTGTACAGCTGCCTCTCTGTCTTCAGCGAGCCCCGGGGCATGCTGGGATGGCCTTTCTCTGACCCTGAGTCTTCTCAGTTCTAGAAGTCTCTGCAACATGTGGCTTCAAAAGAGTAGCATGAAATTCTATCGGTAGCCTGAAATCTCAGCTGCCTCCATGCTTCTTATGTAACTAAAATTTTAGTACTTGCCCAAGCTTGCCCAATCAAATCTTTATTTATTTATTTTTTCTGGTACTGGGGATGGAACCCAGTGGTATTCTACCTTTGAGCTACATCCCCGGCCCTATGTTTTATTCTTTATTTTGAAACAGGGTCTCACTGACTTGCAAAGGGCCTCCCTAAGTAGCTGAGGCCATCTGAGAACCACAATCTTCCTGTCTCAGCCTCCCAAATGTTGGGATTATAAGTGTGTGCCACCACGCCAGGCTCTAGTCAAATATTTAGGAAGAGCCTTCGGGAAGAGGAAAAAAAGAAATTTGATTGATTTGCTAGTAAATCAGAGAAATCAGTGGCAAGACAAAAACCTGATTCTCCCCCAAAAGAGGAAAGGATGTGTGTCCCTTTTAAGAGATAGCTCTTCAGGGTCACGCAGGTGTGCTTCTCAGACCTTGAGTGGATTCTATTTCTGATTCAAGGGCACCAGTTCTTTATTCCTTTGGTCAGTAAAATAAGCATGTTATTCATTAATGGGTAGAACAAAAAGGGAAGAACTTAAGGAGGGAAGAACTGTCAGCCCTGAAATAGGCCACCTGTGAGCTGAGAGTCGGACGCTCTGCAGGCCCGGCTGCTCTTGGTCTTCCTCCATCACTCCCTACTCTTGTCTGGTTCCCCCACATCCCTTCTCAGGAAACAGTGCGGAACCCTGTTAACGACAGACTTCAATATTTTCATTTCCTCTCTCCTTCTTAATTCTGCCTAGAGGATTCCGCCCTCCCTGTACTTCTTCCGTCAGACGCTGTCTTTTGATGTTTGGCCAACAAAGTTCTTGATTCATGTTGAATTTTGGAAGCCAAAGTCTGATTTTTATCTTTTAGGTAATTACCACCCTTGAAGCAATAGGTCTCTTCTGTGAGGCAGTTATTAATGTCCCTATCACGTTGAAGTGTGTGTGTGTGTGTGTGTGTGTGTGTGTGTGTGTGTAGGGGGGCGAACACTGAATAAAAATGAAGGTTAGCTAACATGGAAAGCACCTCAGCAAAAGTCTAGTAAGCCACAGAATAAAAATTTTATCTTATTTTAATTTTTTACTGCTGGGCATTCTACTTCTGAGCTATACCCCCAGCCCTATTTTTCAAATTTATTTTGAGCCGGGCGTGGAGACGCACGCTTGTAATCCCCGTGCTTGGGAGGCAGAGACAGGAGGATCGCGTAGGTTCGAAGCCAGCTGCGCGCGCTGGCTTAGGAGACCCTGTTTCCAAATAAAAATATAAAATAGGTCTGGGAGTGTAGCCCGGAGGTTGAAGGGCTTCCAGGAACCCCAGTACCACCAAAAAAAATTTTATTTTGAAACAGGGTCTCACTAAATTATGGAGGGCCTCACTAAGTTGCTGAGGCTGGCTGTAAACCTGCTATCCTCCTGTCTCAACCTTCCAAGTACTGGGATTACAAGTGTGAGCCACCACACCTACCTTACAATAAGAATTTTTATTCCTATTTTGGGTAAGCCATTGGCTGAAGGAAGGATACAGAAGTCATATAAAGTGAAAACACTTGGGGTGAATAATTGTGGATATTAATTCATATTTTTTGCCTCTGTCTCTGTCTCTCTCTCTCCCTCTCCTTTGTGGTCCTGGTGATTGAACTCAGGGCCATTCTACCACTGAGATCCACCTCTGGCACTTTCTAATTTTTATTTTGAAACAGGGCCTTATTAAGTTTCAGAGGGTCTTGCTAAATTGTTGAGACAGATCTCAAAATCTCCTATTCTCCTGTTTCAGTCTCCCAAGTACTGGGTTATAGGTGTGGACATGCCCAGGCCCAGCTTGTCTTTATCTTTAATAAAGTGCATGTCAGTCTGTGCTGGAGGATTTTGTTTATTCCTTTAACTTTGTTCCAGCCCTTATTTTTATAGGTTCAGGCATGCAACTTGCAGTCTTTCTAAAGGTATCTGACCATTGGGCACACAAAATTGAGGGAGAAATGAGATAATAAAATAAGATCAGGGTGAGTCAGAGACTTGGCAGTGAGAGGTAGCAAGCGCTGCTATAGTTTCTCCAAAGGAGAGGTAGAAAATTGTTCCCACTCTACTGAGGTGAAATAGAAAACTTTTGGGTAAATAATGAGATCTCATGCCCTCAAATGTGTATTCAGTACTTGAGTATTTGGTTTATATTTCCACTCTTAACGTTTTGACAATAACGACCTTGGGCAAATGTTCATTGATGTGGTTTGTTGACCTAGGAGACGGTAGATCAAACATCTTATTTTGTTTTAAAAATACCTTTGGGCCAGTCTGAGTCCAGCGTGGGGATTAACATTTTCTAACTGGAGAGTTGAGACTTGGGGAATTTAAATACCACGATGGTCTCATTAAGGGAGGGGAAGTTTGGGATTCAGAGCACAGCAGGGCGTGTAATCACTTCGAGCATCACGAAGCCACATGCTAGCAGCCATTTGTTTGTGTATTTGAACGACAGAAAGGACACAAAGTAGAGCCCACACAGAACGCAATCTCATCTCCACTCTAATTTATACGCTGCAATTAGTCAAAGTCCGTTAGCTTCTCTGGCTTCAGTTTCTCCACCTACAATGATAATCTGGCCTAGATCAGGGTCAGAAATACCAACCCAGAGCAGGTGACATAGTGTAGGGAGTACACTTCTGCCTCCACAGCAAGCCACTCGTTTTCTCCACATCCTCAGAAACAACTGTGTCGAAGTTTCAGTCTCTTTCACAGGTCATTAAACATTTCATTGGGCCAGGCCGGGTGTTTCTCATGGTTTGTTGACCTAATAGAGGCTTAAGCTGTATTCTTTTGCTACAGATGCACGTCGTTGCTATATTAAACCTAGAAATCCTCTTTATGTTTGGCCAAAAAGAGCATGTCTGGTTCACATTATCCCCCTAAAACATGTGTTTATCTCTCTTTTTTTGGTAATCCCTCATTTCTGAAGAAGACAGTGCAAGGACAAATTCATTCATTCATTCATTCATTCTTTCTTTTCTTTCTTTCTCTCTTTCTTTTTAAATGTTGGCAACTAAGTTTAAATATCAACATTTCATAGTTAATGAGTTCAGGCTACCCTTGAGAAACCTATGTATTGTAGGCTCACCAAAGTTTTGATTTTCTTTTTCTTTCTTTCTTTCTTTCTTTCTTTCTTTCTTTCTTTCTTTCTTTCTCTTTCTTTTTCTTTCTCTCTTTCTTTTTGTTTCTATCTCTTTTTTCCCCTTCCTTCCTTCCTTCCTTCCTTCCTTCCTTCCTTCCTTCCGCACAAGAAAAGCAATGGTATTACTGGTCGAATACCTGGCAATTGACACCCAGCTTCAGTGTGGGCAGCGATGGAGAGTCATGGGGACTTTGGTAGGTGGTGAGCTTTGTGAAAGTGGGGATGGGCGCCTGGTCTTTCTGCAGCAAGATATACAAGTGGTTCTTTAGCATCGCTTGAATTTGGGCTCTTGAAGATTCAAGTCCATTATAGATGCGTTTTTGAAGTTTTTTTTTCCAAGAAAAGCTGTAGATTCTGATTATTTTACATGGAATTCCCCTGAGTTTTAAATGTTGGCAACTAAGTTTAAATATCAACATTTCATACTTAATGCGTTCAGGCTACCCTGGAGAAACCTATATATTGTAGGCTCACCAAAGTTTTGATATCTTTTGACCATTGATTTTAAAGATCCATTTCCCCTAGAAAAACTTGAAAAGTACATGCTCAAATATTCATTATTATGCTCTGAAGAGACATTAAAGTACTCTTCATGTCCCAATGTATTTAACCTGTACAACAGCTTCATGGTGTTTAATCTGCACAACAACCATTTGACTGATGAGGGAATTAAGGGACGGAGCACTTAAGTAACGAATGTCATAGACTCAGAATTCCAACCCTGTGCTCTGCTACCATAACCCAGAACTATCTTAGTTTATTCATGTAAATTTATATTTCTTATATTTAAAACATGTGTTTCATTTAATAAACATCAGTTTATGAAATGTGTTGCCAATGGCAATGAGTGTACTTATTTGGATTTGTATGAAGTTATTAGTATATTTTTGGTTTGTGTATAGGGAAAAGATGGACTTATTAGGTGACTGAACAATAATGTGGGTCACATCATTCCACTGCTTAAATCAGTGCGATGGTGAAGAGGGAGATGCTGATTAGGTTCAACGTCATCCAATCAGATCTCATATGTAAATAAGCAACTGCCATTTGATTGGCTGATGATGATCTAGAGAGAGTGATTGATGTTTTGTTTTTTCTGGCTGCCTCCTATCCAGAAAATGTTAATGCAAATGGAAATTCAGCCATATATTTAAACAATCTGTCACTGCAAAGAGATTTCCAGAGCTTTTGGTTAAAGAGGTTTTTGAATGTATGTATGAGCATTATGCCAGCTGACTTTTATTTCAGCAAATATGAAGATGTATTATTCCTTGAGGTTTGTTATTAACCTCAGTTTCACCTCTGTTAATATTTACTCCACAGGTCAATAAATCTTGATATTCACTTCAACAGAGGCCAATATCTTCAGATTATGAGTTATTAATCATGGCCAAGCTGAAAAATTGTGAGAATATTTTTCTTTTACTAGGAAAAATGAAGACTTGTTTTTGTCCTCAGGCTCTCTTAAAAGGAAAAGTTAATTTTTATCCTTAATCACTAAACTTCCTTTTCAGATTTGGTGCCTGTCATTGAGAGCATGAGTCTTTTAATGAGTTTTGCAAACTATCCCATTGAAATAGCTACAGGAAGCAGGGTGTAGACAAATCCTAGTTAAACCTTCATATAGAATGCCCTGTCTTTAATAGGATCTAACAGAGGGCTATGGCCAAATTATCGACCAACTTGGTGTTATTTGCTGACTTTGCTTGATTTAAATTTAATCAAATGTATTGTGTTTCTAGAACCAGCTGCTTGTGGCCCATCTCAGGTGAAAAAATATCAAGTACCCAAAAAAAAAAGCCCCTATAAGTAAATGTATTTGGTTCCCAATATTATACATTTTGGGATTGAACTGTGCAATATAAGCAATTAATTCGCTATTTCAAAAGACTCTTTGCAGTTCTATTATCTGTAGAATCATGTTTATAATAACAAAGCAACCCAAGACCGGGGGACATGAAATAGTCATGGAGTTAGAGGTCATCTCACCTGAAGGCTGCTGCTCGTAGGGATGGAAAAAAATGTGGCCCTTGGACACAGCACAGGGAGGGGACTGGCTCTTCCCAAAGGTTGGTAAAGGGCAAGATCCTCTAAAATACTTGATGGGACCAGGGACAAGGAGGAGGTGCTGACTGTGGTGGGAGACTCTGGTGTGACAGGTGCAGCCTTTAGAAGCTCATCCCTCAAAGTGAGCTTCCCAGGACCCACATCAGCACCACGCAGGAACTGATTAGAAGTGCAAGTTCTCAGCTCCATCCCGGAGCTGTTGAATCAGGGCCCTGCCTGCCATCTGTGGTGAACAGTCTCCAAGTGATTGTGAAGCATGTTTGAGTTTCAGAATCACTGCACCAGGGTACCATTTTTCAACCTTATCTTTTTAAATTTTATTTTATGGGTGCATTGTAATTCTACATCATACTGAGTTTCAGAATGATAGAAACATACTTACACTTTCAACCTCATCTTTACGTCGCAATTCCTTGGAGGAATTTCAGAAGTAATGATGTCTGGGTTTTACCCCTAGAGGTTCTGATTTAATTGGTCTTGGGTGTAGACTGGACATTGGAATATTTTACAGCTTCCCAGGTGATGTTAATGAGTAGTCGGGGTTGAGGAATTTTCTAGGCTAGTCTCTGTTCTGAATTCCTTTTGCAGAAGTAAGGCTCTCTTTTCATGCAAAATATTTTACTACACTTCCTTTACCCCCCTGAAATGAAATGTGTGTGAAAATTATGACTTATGTACATATCCTTAACTGCCATATAAAGGAGAAATAATAGAAAACTTAGCAAAGCAGGCAGATGCTTGCATGAATTAAGAATGTGACGGTGGTAAATGCAGATGGATCCAGGTGTGTTGCACTGGGAACTCAAAAGCTATGGGCGACATTAGCGGGAGTCAGATGATTTTCTGGAAAGAACAGACATTGGTAAAGTTTCTAAGTGATCAGTGAATTGTTTTTACTTTTTCTACACCCTGGTTTAAATGCTGAGATTAAAAGAAGTGGTAGGGCATGATGGTGAGTGCCTGTAATCCCAGTACTTGGGAGGCTGAGACAGGAGGATTGCAGGTTGGAGGCCAGTCTCAGCAACTTAGTGAGACTCTGTTTAAAAATTAAAAATAAAATAGTGTTGGGGGTATGGCTGGAATGTAGAACGCCTCTGGGTTCAATTCACAGCACTACACACACACACACACACACACACACACACACACACACACCCCTAATAAACAAAGGAGCAGTGACCTACTATAATGGGACCCAGGATACCCCACTAAGTGTGTCTTTCCTCCGCTCCTGGGAGCACTCTCGGCAGATGGCTCACAGGGGTCACCTTCCTTGGGACTTATTTTCAGCTAGACAGAGCACCTTGACCAGGATCACTGATCTCCTTCCCTTTTCTCTGGTACTGAGAATAGAATCCAAGGGCATTCTACCCCCGAGCCACACCCCCAGGCCTTTCTACGTTTTAAATTTTTAAATCAGGATCTCGTTTATTGATGAGGGTCTTCCTAAGCTGCTGAAGCTGGCGTTGAACACAGGCTCCTCCACTCTCAGCCTCTTAAGTACTGGGATCATGTTTCCTTTAGAGCATGGATCATACTCAGTGGCTGGCCAATGCCCAGTTCAAAAGGTCCGGCTTTCTCTCTCAATTCAGGACAACTGTTCAAGGGCATTTCAGCTGTACATCTCTCCGTTTGATGGACCAAGACTTTTGCTGCCACCATTTTGCAGCTGAGCCCCTCTCTTCCTGTTCAGTCCTGCTTCCCTAGCCTTTCAGGTTCTTGATTCCCAGCGTACCCTCCAGTAAACCTCCTGCTTGCCATCTGAGAGTCCACATGCGGGGAACTGACCAGTAACGCTCCCTTTAGGGAAAGAAAGCCCGAGTTCCTCATGGTTAACTGGGTGGCGGTTCTCGATGAAGATTCTTGTATACCATCTTATTTCATCCAGAGTCGCTCTGTTGAGACAAATAGGGACAAAACCCAAACTGCATTTGACGGTGTGACCTCTGGGGGCCCAAAAATAAGCAGTTAGAGGACGAGACAAGGTGGCAGAAAGGAAGAAGGCTGTGACCCAAGCAGGGGAGTCCCAGGATGGCTGGCTGGAGTCACCACTACTAGGAACAAATCTCTGGGACTTGATCTATAGAGATTGTCACTAAATGTAGTGGCAGGACAGCCTGGAGCGAGTCAAAGTAACTAAGGCAACGTCTGTTTGACTTTTTCTCTCCATGAAGCCTGTAACCATCAGAACCTACTTTCTAGAAATGATCTGATAAGCCATTTACCCCTTTGTGTGAATCGAAGTCAACAGTTTTCTTTTTTCACTTTCAGAAATAAGTATTTTTACTGGAATAAAAATTGTGGTCCTTCCTTTGTTAAAAGGAATTTCAAGACACGACCCCTGGGTAGAGGGAGTAGGGGATAGAGAAGAGAAAGTCTTTATTATTCTTGACTCAAAATCAGGTCTCCCTGGGGACATAAGGGTAGAGTGTGGTGCCACAGAAGGGATATCCATAAACCGAGATGGATCACCCATGAATTCTCTCTCTGCATCACCTTGAAATTTGCTATGTAAAGTTGCAAAACAAAGCTTCATACCTTTAGTTTTTAAATTTGGAAACCTGGTGTCTAAATGCAATTTTAATTTTTAAAATTTTTTATTGGTACATTGTAGTCATACATCTTAATGGGATACAAGATGGTAGAGACATGCATACACACATCACCCAATTAGCCCTTCCCCAATTTCGGCCTCATTCCTTCCCCCTCCCTCCTTCTCATGTTTAGCTGAGTGATCGACTTTGATATGTTTGTTAAAGTACATCATGTGCATTAGAGAATTTCCCTCTCCCCACCTCCCATCCCCTCAGGTTGCCTTATTTGCTCATCTATAGAATCTCCTTCTTCTAGAACATTGAGGGTTTTTTTAAAGATAGCATGAAAACAAGAGAAAATATCTGAAACTTTAATTTATTTATTAGTAAACACTCTACAGCATTGGCCCAAAAGCACTTGTATTTCTGAGTTTCAATCACTTTTCCGTGGAACCAGATCTATATTCAGAAGGCTTATTGTCATGAGATTCTTTCTCATCTTTATCTTCAATTGTCTTAATGAACTAGATAAAAGAAGAAATGTAAACGTGACAGCAAGGAAAACAACTTTCAGACATCTCTGTAGATGATTTCGTTTTCATGAGCAGCCTTTTAATTCACTCATTCATTCATTCCACAAACACGGACCCTCCACACAGTGCTCGGCCTATTCCACGTAGAAGCAGAACATTTAAAGAGATGTCTCTGTCCTTGAGCGCTGCCAGGGCAGCAACATCCTTCTTGATCTGCTGACCCACAGGGCAAGACTGTATTTACTGCTCACATTAACGGTGTCTTTGGCCATGAATTAATCATGACTTTGTTTCTTAAGAGCAGTGTGTGAAAGCCCTCTGCTTGCTGTTGGCCAGGGTATTATTTGCATAATGTATCGACTGTGCATGTTTAAACAACACCTAGTCGGATCATTAATACTAGGTACAGTTACTGAAATGCAACCCCCGAGAATATCTTCTGCTTGTATCCTGGATTTCTGCCAATTTTCAAGGCTTTCTTGAAAGCAAGAGACTTCCCCCCCCCCAAAATATGCCTTTTTAAGTTCTTTCAGCTACTGAACTAGTTAGAATTGATTCTGCTAAGCTTTCTGAGCCCTAAATGCAATATTTTTAAATGAAATGATGCAAAATCAAAGGGGCAAAACCACCAGAGGAAATCACAGTTTGCTGGCACAGGATGTTCTTAAGCAATTTAATATAGTCACTATTAAATATGATAATTTTATGATAAGTGCAAGGTGAGCCGGCTAATAACTGCACACTGAAGTTACATACAGCAAAATCTTACTGAGATGCTGGGAGACTCTTCTCTTTGAGCCTTCATTTTCTCATCCACAAAATGAGTCTCATTTCCTTCTCATTAAAAAAAAGAAAAAGCTCTAATACATCGTTGGTGGGACTGCAAATGAGCGCAGCCACTTTGGAAAACAGTACGGAGGATCTTCAGGAGAATGTGAACGCACTGACCATTTGATCCAGCAATACCACTCCTGGGTATCTACCCAAAAGAAAGGAAACCAAACTACCAAACTAATGCATGTGTATCTATGTTCATAGCTGCACAGTTCACCATAGCCAAACTGTGGAACCAGCCAAGACGTCCATCAACAGATGAATGGATTGCAAAACTGTGGGATATGTACACAATGGAATTTTACTCAGCCATAAAGGAAAACTCAATTACATCATTTACAGGGAAATAGATGGAACTGGAGGACATTATGCTAAGTGAGATTAGTCCGTCACAAAAAAAATAAGAAAATGGATGCTGTCCTTAATATGCAAAAGATAGAGAGAGAATGGGTCAAAGGAGGAACTCTAGACAAAGGAGAGTCTATAGATGAGCAAATAAGGCGATCTCACTGAGGGGATGGGAGCGGGGAGAGGGAAATGCTCTAATGCCCATGAGGTACTTTAACAAACATATTGAAGTCAATCACTAAGCAAAGCATGAGAAGGAGGGAGGGGAAGGAATGGGGTGGGAACTGGGAAAGGGCCAATTGGGTGATATGTGCATGTATGTCTCCACCATCCTGCATCCCATTAAGATGTATGAATACAATCCACCAATAAATTTTTTTTTTTAAAGCTGGGCTTTTTATTTTTTCTTGCTTCTTCCTATGGAGTGAGTACCTTTTAGAATAGCAAACATTAGATTCCATTTTCCCCTACAGTCTAGAGCAGAGATAAACAAGCTATAGCTCTTGGGTCAAATCTAGTTTTCTACTTATTTTTATTAGTGTATATTAATTAGACAGACTAATGGTTTTCATTGGAGCATATTTGTGTATGTACGTGTTTGGTCATTCTTGCCCCATAACTCTTCCTTACCCTCCCCTATCTCCTTCTGTTCTCTAATAGTTTCCTTTCCACTTTCCTGTCATCATTCCCTATCCTATATTCTACATATAAGAGAAAACTTGTGATGTCTGTCTTTCTGTGTCTTAAGATTTAACATTATGATTAACAGTTTCACCTGTTTTCCTGCAAGCGACATGATTTTGTTCTTCTTTATGGCTGAATAATACTCCCCTGCATGTCTACCATATCTTCTTTATCTGTTGATCTGCAAACAGTTACCTGCACTGATCTCTTACCTTAGTGATCGTGGATTGTTGCTACCTGTTTTTATAGCTTTTTGAGATACAGCAACCCCCATTTTTCAAATGTTTTTTGTCTATGCCTGCTTTCATACTGTAAGTTAGAGTTAAATCCTTGCATCAGAGATTTAATACTGTAAATATTTACTACTTGGATCTTTCCAGAAAAAGTTCACTACCTCAAGTTCAGAGCAGAAATCTCCTGAGTGGAAGTATATATATCTCAAGGGGAAAGGGGGAGAATATTTAACTCTATTTCCGTGAACATTTATCTTTTGGTCTCAACTTTTCTAATTTTTTTTTTTTTTGCTATGTGTCTTACAATGTGTCTGATATTTAAGTGCAGTAAATATGTATGTGATTTAAGTCAATACAAATACATAGCCGGGCGTGGTGGCGCACACCTGTAAAATCTGTGCTTGGGAGACGGAGACAGGAGGATCATGCAGGTTCGAAGCCAACTATGCTGGCTTAAGAGACCCTGTTTCCAAATCAAAAAGTATAAAAAATAGGCCTGGGAGTGTAGCCCAGAAGTAGAAGGGTTTCCAGGAACCCTAGTACCACCAAAAAAACAAAACAAAAAACCCAAAAACCCCAAATACGTATATTAAATCATATTCTCAATTTTTTTTTACTAGTATAGAAGGAAGGATCAGTATCATTTGGTGGTTATTAGTCAAGGGATATAAATATTCTGGAAAATATACCAAAATATCATGTATAAAATGATAGCAGATTACTACTGTGTGATTTCAACAAAGGTCAGGCTATAAAAGCTGATTTCTGTTTCAACAACAACAATCAGAGAATTCTAGGAAGAAATCTGTACTTTGATAATTTGAAAATGAACAAATTTTTCTATATATTTTAGAACATTGCTTCTCAAACTATCTTTGCAAAGGGGCAGGGTGTTTTGTTTGTCTGTTTTTGCTGTTAATTGCCAACCATCAAAAACTCAAAATTTTTTCAATACAATAAATGAACTACCTAAAAGTAAAATTTAAAAATTTAAAAATCCCCATTTTATTATTATATTCAACAGACACACAACTACTATATAAATCGTTAAAAAGTTTCTAAATGTTTATTCTCAATGATCTATATGTGTATAATAACAAAAATGCTGTACACCAGGATTGGTTTGCTGCTACACTTAGAGTTCTTCTAGTGCAGAGAGTTCAAGGGCGTCCAGCAAGAGGCTGGGATCTGAAATTGATTCTATGTCATCAAATTTGGGGTGATTGCCGGGCATGGTGGCGCACGCTTGTAATCCCCGCGCTTGGGAGGCGGAGACAGGAGGATCGCGCTGGTTCGGAGCCAGCCTCGCTGGCTTAAGAGACTCTGTTTCCACATAAAAATGTTAAAAAATAGGTCTGGGAGTGTAGCCCGTGGGAGTGTATACCGGAGGTAGAAGGGCTTCCAGGAACCCCAGTGCCACCAAAAAAAAAAAAAAAATTTGGGGTGATAACTTAGCTTAATGGGCAGTTATGGCAGCTGTATTTTAGTGTATACATATTTGTGAGTGAAAACACTTCTAAGTTCAGAGGATCCACTCACTTCATATTTCTTGGCCCATGTGCAAGGCAGAATGGTAAACCTAGAAAGAATAAAAGACTATAGTGGGCTTGCTTTGTTCTCACAGAGCTTAAAGCCAAATAGGACATTTTATTTTAAACTTTTTAGAAATACATTTCGTATGATGATTTAGTAGATGGATAGATATCAAACTAGAATGTTATTAAATATATCCTTATTACATGCAATTAACTTGATGCTTATTCTATTCTATTTGCTCTTATAGATAATTTTATCTCATATTTCTAATACTCTCTTTTGTGTTTAAAAATGATGGTTGTTAGACACTAACTGATTAAATCACTCACCATAGGCTGCCACTCTGAAATAGGGGAGCAAGTGATAGGTCCAAAGTCCCTTCTAGTTTAGGAAAGTATGTGCTATCAACAGAAATTAAAATAAGACCCTACAAAATATCAAAGGAGATAGATAAAATATTTCATTGAGAGATTCAGATATGCATGAGAGATCAAGGGAAATGGAAAGTTTGAAGGAAGAGTTATTTGTTCAATGGAGCAGAAAAAGGACGCAGTAAAAGGAAGAGTCTGAGAAAGGAAAGGGAAGGGCGCGCTTGGGGGACAGTGCAAGGTGGGCTGAAAACTTAAGCCATGCTTGGGGTCAGAGGATCTCTAAATTGCCATAGTGTATGAGATACTCGATTTTCTTCACTATCAAGAAATGTAAATTAAAGCTACAATGTGATACAGTCATATGCAAACCAAACTGGCTAAAATAAGAAAGTCAAGAAACATCAAAATTTGGAGGAGATATGAAGAAATTGGATCTCTTACATTGAATATATATTGGTATAACCACTTTATCAGAATTGAATATACATATGCCCCATAAGCCAGCAATTCCACTGTTGGGTATACACCCAAGAAAATGTACCCATATGTCCAACACCGGGCACATATAAGAATTTTCTTAGTGGCTAAAACTAAAAATTGCCTGTCAATAGGAGATACCAGACTCAAAAGTACACATACTTTATGTTTTTATTTATATAAAGCACTGAAATAATCAAAACTAGTTTATATAATAATATTGGATTCATTCTATTCTTTCCTCTTGGGGAGAGGTTTTGGTGATAGGTGGTGATCATAACGGGCTTTGGGAATGCTAGCAAACTTCCTTTTCTTGATCTGAATTGGCATTTTATAGGTGTATTCAGTCCATAAAACTTAATTGCTCTACACTTTTGTGCAGTTATCTGTATGTATTTAGAGTTAATAAAAGAGCTAAAAATTGAACATCTAAGATAGTTGAGATTAGTTTAAAGAACAAGATACCATATCAGATATCAATATTTGTAAAATTATAGTAAATAATAATGAGTATGGTAGTAATATGCAGAGAGACAATAAATCACAATAGAGCCTCTGAATAGATCAATGTATTATAGAAACATTACAAATCAGAACAAAAGAGATAAATTATTCAATAAATATTGTTAGGAAAACTGATTTTGGGCCCTACCCCCTCCCCAGAAGGCCTGGTGCCAGGCTGGGGGCGGGCGGCCCGGCCCGCTTCCGGGAAGGCCCAGTACTGGGTGGGGGGCAGGCGGCCCTACCCGCTCCCTAGAAGGCATGGTGCCAGGTGGGAGGCCGAGCCCGCGTTCTGGGAGGCCCAGTACTGAGCAGGAGACCGAGCGGCGCATACCGGGGAACTCAGTGCTGCTGTGCTGCACCAGGCTGTGATGCACTTAGAACAGCAGGTCCTGCTCTGTGCGGTGAGGCTGGGGGCTCTTGGAAGGGAGAAAAAATTCATTGCTACCGAGTGCCTGATCCCACAACCTCTTCAAACCACACATACTGTCTTCTCTTATTAAAAAAAAAAAAAGAAAGAAAGAAAGAAAGAAAGAAAAGAAAAGAAAAGAGAAAAGAAAAAGAAAAAGAAAAAAGAAAATAAAAAATATCGGAGAGGTGTCAAGATGGCTGTGGCGGCAGCCAGGATTCTAGAGATGCAGACAAAACATATCCAACTGACCTGGAACTTTTGGAAAAATTCCCCGCGAAGGGGGACTGCTTCTTCCTTACATGCTTAAGAATTCTGGACATCATTTGTAAGGAGAGAGCACAGTGGAGACCTAGGAGGAAGGTGGTGTTTGCAGCAGCAGCTGTGGTGTCAGTGGAGGCTTGTATTTCAGAGAGGCAGAGATCTGATCCAACTCACCCTTATCCTCTGAAGAAATTGTCCCAAAGGTGGAATGCTACCATTGTGCATGCTCAGGAATACTGGACAACATGCAGTGTGGGAAAAGAGTTTGGGAAAGAATTGAGATGATGGAGACAGCAGCAATGGCAGTGGCCAGTACTTAGGAGAGGCAGAGATCTGACGCAACACACCTGGACCTTTTGAAGAAATAACCCCAGAGGCAGAACGCTACCACCGCACACACTTGGAAACTTGGGGCAACTTGCTGTGTGAAGAGGGTTCTCAGATCAAAGCCTACCGAGGGGTGAGGCTGGTGCCAGGAAAGCAAGGCCGGGATCAGAGCCTGCCATGTGGCAAGGCCAGTGCAGGGGCCTCCAAGGCCAGGATCGGAGCCTGCTGAGGGGTGAGGCCAGTGCTGGGGCCAGAGAGGCTGGGATTGGGGCCTACTGTGAGGCAAGGGAGGAGCTGGGGCCTCTGAGGCTGGGATTGGAGCTTGCTGAGGGGTGAAGCTGGTGTCTGGGCCACCAAAGCCAGAATCAGACCCTGCTGTGAGGCAAGGCTGTGCTGGGGCCTCCGAGGCTGGTATTGGAACCTGCCTAGGGGTTAGGCCAGTGTTGGGGCTGAGGCTGCGATCGGAGCCTACCATGAGGTAAGGCCAGTACTGGGGCCTCTGAGGCCAGGATTGGAGCCTGCCGAGGGGTTAGGCCGGTGCCAGGGCCAGCGAAGCTGGGATCAAACCCTGCCATGAGGCAAGGCTGGTGCTGGAGCCAGCGAGGCTGGGATCAGAGTCTGCCAGGTGGCCAGGCTGGCACTGGGGCCTTCAAGAGTGGGATTGGAACTTGCAATGCAGCATACACAGAGAAATATCACAGAAAATAAAAAACCAGATGCTTTCCCTAATATGCAAAAACTAGTAAGAAACAGGTAATAGGAGGAGATCTAGTTGAAGAAAGGGCCCTATAGAGGAGCAATTAAGGTGACCAATCAGAGGGGATGGGATGGGAGAGGATGGAATCTCTTTAAAACTCATGATGTGTGTAAACAAAGTTATGTACGTATCAAAGTTAATCACCAATCAAGCATGGGATCGAGGGAGGGGGAGGGAATGGGATGGGGATAGGATAAAGGCTAATTGGATGATGTGTACTTGTATATCCTCACAAGTCTTGTATTCCATTGTGATGTATGACTACAATGCACCAATAAATTATATATATATATATATATATATATATATATATATATATACTGATTTTCCACTAGAAAAACAAATCAGTCCCCTTATTTCATGTTTTTTTTTTTTTACAAAAATCAATTTCTGATGAGTTAAACTCTATGTGGAAAGAAAAACTTTAAAATGTTTAGAAGAAAGTATAAGAGAATACTTTTTTAGTTTTTGGAGCTTAGGAAGACAGTCATAAACAAAGTTCTAAAATACATAGTAAAGAAATGTTTAATTATAGTATATTAAATTGAGGTATTCTATATATTAAAATCCATATTGCAAAGAAAACAGATTGGGAGGAAATATTTGCAGAGAATATAACAGGCAAAATGTTAATGCATATAATTTTAAAAGTATTTATCCAAGTCATTAAGAAAAACCAAAATCAAGTGAACATGATGTATAGAAAAGAGAAAAACCATAACCATAATATACGTGAAAGGCTGCACAATTTTTAGTTGCCAGAGAAAACCAGATTTAAACCAAGTACAATTCCATGCCACTTGAATCACTAACAAATAAAAGTTTGCGAATTCATACTGTTGGCAAGAGTGTTTAGAAATTAAAACTGGCTTATACTGCTGCTGGGATTGTAAACAGGCTTAACCACCTTGAAGAGCAATTTGGCAGCATCTAATAATTTCAAGCAATTTCACTTCTTGTTGTATAGTCCAGCATGCTTCTCAGAATGTGGTCCATGGACCAGCAGCCTCTTCAGCACCTGAGAGCTTGTTAAACTAGCAGCATTTCTGGCCCCCTCCAGTCCTACTGATTTTGTATGTTAATAAGATCCCCAGGTGACTTGTGGGCATGTTACAGATTAAGAAGCACTGATATGGAGATTTCTCACAGGAGGAAGCAGAGAACATGTACAATGGAGCACTAACTGCTGTAAAGTAAAAAGGCTGGCAACTCCAGCGTCTGTTTCATGGGTATGAGTAAGGGTTCTTCAGAGAGATAGAACCAATAGAATACAGATCGTAAATAGGTGATAGATAGATGTAGATAGATGATAGATAGATGACAGATAACAGAAAGGTAGATGATGGGTGATAGATGATAGATGGTAGATAGATGTATGATAGATAGATGGATCATCTATGGATGATAAATAGATGATAGATGGATGACAGATGGTAGAAAGATGACAGGTAGATGATAGATGAGATAGATGGTAGATAGATGATAAATAGATAATAGAAGATAAATGGATGGATGATAGATGATAAATATGATTTATAGATGGAGGGATGATAGATAGATGGATGATAGATGATAGAAAAATACCTATTGAACGATGATAGGTAGATAGGTAGATGGTAGATAAATAGATGATGGATGGATGACAGGTGATAAGTAAATGACAGATGATAGATGGCAGATAGATAAATGGATGGTAGGTAATGGATAGATGCTATATAGATGGTTGTTAGATAAATGGTAGGTAGGTGGATGACGCTAGCTAGTTTAGTAATCCAAATGCAAGACTGAAGCTAGCAATAGCTGCTGTTTATCTTCCTCCTGACCCTGGTCTAAGAAGTTTCTGTTTATATGCTGACTTTGTCCTCCTTTAAAGATGTTTGCATTCTCTTTTTAAAAATATGAAAATGAAGTTCTCAGTGATTTACCAAGATTCTAGTTGAGCCCCATTCTTTTTTTTTTCTTTTTTTATTTTTTTAACAATTTTTTTATTGAACATAAATAGTATACATTTACACTATATTTGGTGCCCTCTCCCCCCCACCCCCGTTTTCTCCCCCCCCCCCCACCAATGGTTGGCCAGGTTAACCATGTCTTATTCATAATTTTACACATGTTCAGGTGAAGATGCTCCTTAATCAAGATCGGCCTTTCTCCTCTCCTATCTTTCCATTAAAACTTAGCTAGTATTTCCCCTCTAATATCTGGGGTCCTACTGGTATCCTTTGTGTTTTCTAGTTTGGGCATATTAGAGGAAACATGTGTATCTTCTCCTTCTGTGCTTGGCTGATCTCACTTAACATGATGCTTTCCAGGAGCCCCATTCTAACTGCTCTAAATTAATAGAAGGTAAACCAGAAAAACAATGGCATGATTTTTTTGGGTTATCCCAGTACCAGTAAGCAAAGTCTCCTGTATTCAATATTCTACATGCTGTTTGGTCTTTTTTCACTATTATCTTAAAAAGCTACAGAAAATATACATTTTCTTCTAAAATCCATGGACTCTGGATTGTCTATAAAATCTTTTATAAGTGCTCAGATGGTGGGAGGAGCCAGAAGAACCAGGGACACAAGTCAGGTTCATGGTTGGGGTTCAGAAGTAATTCTTGGCACTGTGACTCTGTGGTCCTTCAAGCGGAGAGGCTTGGTGAGACCAAGTGTTTTTGGCTAAGAATTTAATTTCTCAACACAAAACCAAACCAGACTTTAGCCTGCAGCTGGGTGCTGAGAGCTTACGGACAAGACAGAGGAGATCTCAGTCCACAGCAGCTAAAATTCTAGTCTGGGGAAGAGTGGAAACATGGAAAATTGGTCATTGTCATGGACATCATGAAATAGAATAGAATAAAGAGAAATCTAGAGCATGGAGGTTGGAGAGCATTTCTGGTATTGAGGAATAAAGGGAGTCCTCAACGGAGCAGGTGGGATCACAGCAAAGACTTAGGAGAAGTGGAAGTGAACCAAAAGGGAGATTGGAGGAAAGGGTGTTTGAGAAGCAGAAATTCTGCTTCTCCCACGAACTACAGGAAGCAGTGTGACTTTTGCCAAATGGACAAGGGGAGAGTGGTAGGAGAGGAGACTCCATGGGCCATGGAGACCACTGTGAAGGTGTTGGCCATTCCTGTAGTGTATGGTTAACTACTGGGGGTTTTGAGAAAAGGAGGGACATAATTTGAGTCATAGTGTCCTTTGTTTTAGGTTATTTAGTTATATTGGTGGTACTGGGGATTGAACCTATTAGTGTTCTATCACTGAACTACATGCCTAGCCCTATTTTATATTTTTATTTTGAAACAGGATCTTGCTAAAATGTGGAGGTTCACCTGCAACCTGTGACCCTCCTGTCCTAGCCTCCCAAGTACTGGGATTACAGGTGTGTGTCATTGTGCCTGGTTTGAGTCATAATTTAAAACTATCACCCTGTTGAGAGTGCAGCTACAACAAAGAGAACTTTGAAATAATTCAGGCAAAAGAGGATGGCATTGGTATCATGGAGGTAGTGGTGCTTGCGGTGAGACATCATCAGAGTGTGGATATCTTATAAAGATGGAACCAATAAGCCGGGCGTGGTGGCACACGCTTGTAATCCCTGCGCTTGGAGGCTGAGACAGGAGGATCGCACAGGTTCAAAGCCAGCCTCAGATACTTAGTGAGGCTCTCAGCAACTTAGTGAGACACTGTTTCTAAATAAAATATAAAAAGGTCTGGGAGTATAGCCCAGAGGTAGAAAGCCTCTGGGTTTCACTCCCAGTACCACCAAAAAAAATAAAGAAAGAAATAAAGAAATAAAAATAAAAAATAAAGGTGGAACCAACAGAATTTTCTAGCATATTGGATATAGGTATGAGAAAATTAAAAAGTCAAAGGTGACCCCAAACTATTGACCTATGGTAGGCTTGGGTAATCAGAAAGATGGAGTTGGCATCGACTGAGATGAATAGGCTTGGAGTACACATTTTAAGGATTTGGTCTTAGGAATCTGGAAATGGTAGTATCTATTAGACTTCCAAGTGGACATATATATGTCTCCACTTGGAAGTCTAATAGATGCTATATATATATATATATATATATATATATATATATATATATATCTTGTGCTTATATGTATATGAATGAGTTTGGGGGTTCTGTTTGAGCTAGAAGTCTAAGCTTAGCAATTTAAATTTGGAATTTACATTTTCTAAGTTGTTTTTATTCTTCCTGATCATGGCTCTCATTGGTATTCTACTTCATAATAGAAGTAGAGAGAAGTAGAGGGCAGGATTCTCATTTTCTTTGACCCTATCTTCCTAAAACTGGCAGTTTGATTTAAGAAATAGCCACTATTTTGACAAGAGCTGCTTTGCTATATATATAAAAAAATACCTGTCTGGATACTGGATCATGGGAAGGGAAATTAGAATTATTGGGTGGTCACAGTGTATGTGACAGATGCTTTACTGAAAGCATCAGCTAATTCAAAACTCAAGTCATTCAGGACTTGTACAGAACAAAAATGACAGGTACCTTTGCTCATCAGCTAAGGTGGTGGCTCCATGCGACAATAGTGTAGACACAGTTTACCACTCACTTTGTCTACACCCTTCAAAATATTGTTTTTTTTTACCGTTAATGTGAAGTAATTGACATTTTTTTTGAATTCACACATCAGTTGAAATTTTAATTATATTTTCAAATTCAAATCTACATCAAACAAACCTGTTTTAAGGCATTCACTGAAAGACACTGAGAAGAGATTTAGCTCAACTTGCAGGGCTTGGTAGATGAAATGACATTTGGTGTTCACTTCTTCCTGTTCTTCCCTTTTCTCACAGGCAAGCTTGAAATTGAATGTTTAAAGTAAAGTAATTTCACAGCCCACCTTGAAGCTTAGGGGTGGCATGTGATTTTTTTTTTTTTTATATTGGGGATGAAACCCAGGAACATTCTACCTCAGAGCTACACCCCCAATCTGATTTTTTTTTATTCTTTATTTTGAAACTGGGTCTCACTGAGTTGCAAAGGGCCTCACTAAGTAGCTGAGGCTGTCCACAAACCATGATCCTCCCGTCTCAGCCTCCTGAATGCTGGGATTGCAAGCCTGTGCCACCACGCCTGTCTGGAGTGGCATGTGATTAAACTTTGGTCAGTAGAATGTGAGTTGAAATGTGTGTGTGTTGCAGTGTTGGAACTGGTTTCAAAATTTTTCCCTTCTTCTCCTGGTCCTTGGATTCTGAGCATGGCAGTCAGCTCTTTTGGGTTTGTCAGAAAAGGGAAATGTTATGGAATGAAGGATCAAGAAGATAGTAGGAGCCTGGGTCTAAAGATGACGCCTTCCAGCATAGCTGTCAGACAGATCAGCGTCTTCCATCTCCAATTGTTCCATGAAAGAGAAACAGCTTCAGTGGTTTCATTTAAGACACTGGTGTTTGGGGGGGGGGGTCCTACAGTATGTGACTGACATTCTAATTAATAAGAGTAGATAGAATATTCAGTTCTCCAAAGTATAAAAAGAGACCCAGGGTAGTTTCCTGGGGAAACACAGTTTGCCAAAATAGAGTGAATTTGGGTTTGGCATTAGGCAAACTGGATTGGAATTCTAACTTCTCCATCCACCAAATGTATGACTTTGACCAAGGCATTCAAAATCTCAACCAAGTTATTCAAATTCTTGATGTTTATTTTTTAAGCTAACACATTACAGAGGTAAAATATCTACCATATAGACATCTGTGGAATTAAAATGGAAGAAATAAATGAAAAGTCCTTGTAACCAGAGAGCCATACATTAAACAGGTGTGTTCTTCTGCATTTAGGTATTTCCCCTTAGCTCTTTATATATTCACCTGTCTATTATAGTCCTCCACTTGGAACTCTAGTGGGTGATTTATGCTCAGCAGGTTCAAATAGCGTTCCCTTCTCCCCACAGATGTGCTGCATCCAAAGCCACCCTCATCTCACTTTACTTGTTTACCTCTGTCTTTCTTGTAACCTAGATAAACTTACCAGAAAATCCTGTTGGTTCTATCTTCAAAATAAATCCAGAATCTAACATCCTCACAACATCTTCTGCTACTGCCCTGGTCTGAGCCACCAGCACCCTGCATATTCTGTGTTTTCTAGCTCACCAAGAATTTTGTAGAGGAGGAGACAATGGCTCATGCCTGTAATCTCAGCAACTCAGGATGCTGAAACAGGAGGCTAGCAAGTTCCAGGCCAGCTGCAGAAACTTAGTAAGACCCTGTTTCAGATTTTTAAAAAAATTGAAAGCTAGAGGTGTAGATCAGTGATAGAACACTTACTTAACCTGGCATGTGCAAAACCCTGGGTTCAGTCTCTAGCAACACAAACACACAGATACACACAGACATACTCACACACACAGCTCTAGACATGGTCCTAATAACTTCAGTATGCAGATGTTCTCCAATTAGATACTGAGGCATGTATTGCATTATGAATGACTGGTTCAAAGCACTATTAGAGACATATAATTGAGTATCTGAGAATTTTGCACCATAGTTTTTCCTCATAACTGAATATATGGAGCACTTTGCAAATGTTCTGTTCCACTGTAACCCGGGTGGATGCTAAGTAGGATGGATTTTTATTGCACTCTTGGCACACCCTGCACTTTGTAAATTAATTAGTCTGTTTTTCAGTTTTGTTTGCAAGAAGTAATTGTTTGCAGCTGTCTACTGCAGTGCATGCCTCCTTTCTGGGGGCTTCATATTTCAGTGCTTATAAAATGGAGCAGGCTGGGAAGAGGGCAGATTCTGTCTTCTGACATCTCTCCAACCTAAAGAGATTATTTACAGAATCAGAGCAAGGCATTCTTTAGTGATCAGAGCAGAACATTAGTTATCTCTCCCTCCTTTTAGTCTTTTTATTCTAGAAAAAGAAGCAGTCCTGAGCAGGACTTGAACAAGTAAATTTAAATAATTTCTTAAGTAAATTACCAACATTCTGCTCACAGACAAGAGTCAAATCCTGGCACAAGCTCATTAGGCATATACTACATCTGTTTCATAAATTTATTGGTGCATTTTAATTACACAACATAGTGAGAGTCAAAGTAAGGCATTCATACGTGCACACATCACTTGGTGTATTACCTTACGAATCCCATCCGACTCCCTTCCTGTACATGTTAGTGAGATTGGTAGTGATATCTTCATAGATGAACATAACATCATTTGAGCTGTTACTGTGCTCAAGCCTCCTTTTTCATTGAAAGCACCTGGCAGTTTGAACCAGCCCTTTCAAGTTCTGTGAATTCTTGTCTTGTCCTGGCCAATGATGTGTTGTTTCTTCATATAATTTTCCATCAGAGAAGACAGATGTTTCCCCATTATCTGTGGAGTTGTTCGTTTCTAGGATGGAACTGCTCAAAACACTAGGGCACATGATTATGGTGAAAGATGGCAGAATCAAAGAGCAATGCTAGAGTAGGTCTTGCGGTCCTTCTGGGGATGTTGCCAAGTTGTACAGCAAAAGATACCACCACCATCTCCTCCTGCCTTGTGAGAAGTGAGCCCTTGCCCTGCCTTCCCTGAAGTTTTTCCACGCTCAGCTCCAGTTTCCTCTTAGCAGCAGTGCTCTTTAAATACAAACTCAGTTTAAATAGCAAACTCAGTTTCCTCTTAGCAGTGCTCTTTGAATACAATAACAGCACTACCCACAGTCCAGTGGCCTCAAAACAACGGAAAACCCGGGGTTAAGTGGGTCTATCTGCCTGTCCAGGTTGTAGGCAAGGCTAGTTTACCTCTCTCTGCCTTCATTTTCGAATCTTTAATTTAGACCAATGTTTTAATGTCACCTCAATATTATGTATGATAGTATACAAAGTCCCTATAGTGTAGTAAGTTTTCAACAATATTAATGACCTTCTCCACCAATATCAGTGTTTTTAGGTGGAAATATTATATTCTGGAAATACTGTAGAAGCAAACCTCTAGAATTGTTTAAATTGGAGACTATGTTATGCTCTAGGAGTCTAAGAATTATATTTGTACAATTTCTTTTATAATAATACTAGGCACCGTAGTTCTAAAAGTCAAAATGTGCTACTATAGTCTTTATCATAAAAATGGTGGGGACTTACATCACCCCTCATTTTAGGAATCTCATTTCCCAGAGGTGTCCTGTCTGAATTCTGTATAGCTTTCTTCTCATTGTTTTTCTTTCCTTATATAGCTTTTCTTCTGAAAGTTACTGTCCTCTCTTCACATTTACCTCCTTCTTTTCTTCCTCTTCCTCCTCCTCTTCATCCTTATCCTCCTCTTTCTTCTTTTGCTATTTTTAACTTTGCCAATTACATATTCTCCATTTGCTGTGTAGACTTCTCTCTCCCACCTTTCAATATGGCGACATCAAAATTTACAATCAGATTAAACACATTGGGTGCTATGTGCACGTATGCCTCTATTACACTAAACCTCAATATGATGTATGGTCACAATGTGCCAGTGAAAGTATATGTTAAACATTTAGAGTGAAATTAACATTTTACATATTATTATATCTTTGTAAATGTTGGTCATAGAGCTGCCATCAATTACCCTATATTATATATCATTTCCATACATATTTTCATTTCTTTTTAAGGTGAAAATAGCTGGTATGATTTTGTTATAGGGAAAGTATTCCATGGATATAAATGTGTTCTTGCTGCTGTAAACTAACAGCTCACTCAGAATGATCATGTCCATCAATTCTAAGGATTTTGCTTCTTCTGTCTTTCTAGGACACTCCATCTTCCCTTGACAATCTTGACCGGTTGCTCTCTAGACCTGTGGCAAAGTGGAAGTTCAGAGAGTTCCCCCCATTATTATTCTAAGCATTTCCTTTCCTTCTCCTCTGTGTTGGATCTTGGGTTTCTCAGACTCCACTTCTTCCTCTTTCTTGGCTTACACCATCGTTTCAATGGACAGCATCTTCCTGTAGTTTTCTTGGAAAAGGCACAATGGGAAATATATCTCAGGAGTCACTTCATGTCTGAAAGTTACTGTCCTCTCTTCACATTTGATTGGGTTCTAGATGCAGTGTCAATTTTTCTCAGATTTTTGTAAGTTTTTTTTAAATTTTAATCTCCAAGTGTTGTACTGAGAATTTTCTTTTCTATTCTGGAAATTTTATTTTGTTTTCCTGTTGTTATGCTATTTTAAGATAATGTGCCTTGTGTGAATTTCCCCCTGTATTTTATTGAACATTCAGTGTGCGTTTTCAAATAGAAAATCTCCTTTCTTCAGAAGAGAGAACACTGGTTATTTCTTTCACAACATCCCCCTTAATTTTTTATCTTTCTTTTTAATATTTTCTTCTTAAGCACTTATTATTAGAATAGTAGGCTTTATGGATTGATTTTCTAACTTTTTAGTCTTTTCTAATTTTTAAAAATTATGTAATCTTTTTGCTTTTATCATTCTGTGAGATTTCCTCAATGGTCTATTTCAATCTCTTTCCTTTTTCTTCATGGCTACCATATTTCTAATTTCAACTAACTTCTTTTTCTCTTTTCTTTTAGATAAAATCTATTCTTTCTTAATGGGTGACTATTGTTAAACTACTTACGAATAACATTTCTTGAAAAAGTTTTCTAGCACATCATCCTTATTCTTTTAAAATTGTTTTACTCACTGTATGTGTATATCTGAAATTCCTCATTGTCTAGAAATTAGAAAAGTCCATCCTTTCTTTCTTCTATAAAATGATTTCATGTAATATAGCGACCCTCCTGAAAGACTACATATTCTAGTCTCTCTTGTACATATGTATGTATATATATAAAGTATGTTCTGCTCTGTTAAATGTAACCAACATTGCTTTGTAGTAGCTTTAGAGAGGTTGACTAAAGGGAGTTTATTCAACTGTGAGTTTGTCCCTTCTGCCTTGCTCTCTCTTTTTCTTTCTAGTACTTGGAACTGGACATGGTGGCTGGGACTCTAGTGGCTGTTTGGGGCCAGGAGGTTACCTGAGGTTGGAAGCTAAACTCTAGTTTGATGAAAGTATTTTTTATTATCTTCAGAGAAACAGCATATGTCCCTGCTCACTCATGCCCCCCAGAGCCATCCCAAATACCTACTTTTGGGCATATTTTACATTAAAATGATAACTTCTCTTAAATTCAAGGTATTGTTAATTTTTGGCAGTAGTTCTATGTAACCAATCCAGTCTCAATCTTTGGTATTGAAAACTTTTTGAAAATATCAGGAATCCTTGGGAGAGCTAATCATAATCTTTATGTGGTACTAAGAGACTGATTGGAAGCTCTGAATATGTGGGAAAGTTTTTTTTTTCCCAAATCATTTTGTTTTATTGACACTGAGTCATGGAGCAAGCTAACCGTCGCAATGAGGAAGTTGAGGGATCTTTCTATTGGGCTAATTTATTTCTACAGAAAGTATTTCTAATCAGCGGTGTAATGCTTACAGTTCTATAGGTGGGTGAGCTGTAAGTCAGGAGAGGAGGACAGGAGTCTGTCTGTAATTACATAGGTGTTTTCTCAATTCTCTCTTTTCAATATGGTAGGTCACTATACAAGAACCAGAGCTGGCCTCATTCAGTTTCTTCAGAGGAAAAGAAAAATCCCACCGTTTTCTTGGGTAGAAGAATGGTTGTCATTTAGTGGCTGAGGGTACAGGATGGGAGATCTACTTTATACCAGTGGTTTGGCCATCATGTTTACCCTTCTCCTGATAGCTCCGATTTCTGAGTGGCTCTGAGTGAATCTTTGCATCTGACAGAAACCTACCTTTGTAGATTTTAGATTCTTACTTCTCTTTCTTGAGAAGTCAATGCTCACCCACCACTTTCTACCTCCCTCCCATGGTGTCTTTCCTGTTTTCTTGTTTATTTATTTTCTTCATGGATATATCCCCTATTATTTCCTTAAAATATATCCCCTATTATTTCCTTAAAACAATGATTGTATTTTTAGCTGATACATTAAAACATAAAATTGATAAATATGATATTTTGACACATGTATACACTGCGTAATTTATTATTGTAAATTGCCTATAGAGATGTGTGTGTGTGTGTGTGTGTGTGTGTGTGTGTGTGTGCGTGCATGTGTATGTGTATGTGTGTGTTGTTACTAGGGATTGAACCCAGGGGCATTCTGTCTTGAGCAAAACCCCCAGCCTTACCTGTTTAATTTATTTGCTTATTTATTTATTTATTTATTTATTTGTGTTACTGGGGCTTGAACCCAAGGGTATTTTACCTCTGAGATACACCCCTAACCCTATTTTTTATTCTTTATTTTAAAAGAGTCTCATTAAGTTTATTTATTTTTTAATTCTGCAACAGGATCTTGCTAAGTTGCTGGGGGCCTCATTGAGTTCCCTGAGGCTGGCCTTGAACCCTTGACCTTCCTGTCTCAGTCCCCAAGTGCTGGGATTACAAGTGTGTACCACCATGCCTGTCTCAGCTGGACCTTTCTAAAGGTCTCTTGCATCTAAGTTCTAACCAGCCTTCTGTCAGGTACTTCCTTTTTCTATCTTCAGTCTCATTTTCTTGGGAACTAACCTATTTTGCTAGCAAGATTTTCCAGTTCATGTTTCATAGCAGAAATTCCTGGTTTTGGTTGTCTAAATCAGTATTCTCATGGGTCTTAGGGCATGGCGGAGAGGGAGGGGGAAGACCCAAGGCTCTGGCCTCCATAATATAGGAGAGAGAGAGAGAGAGAGAGAGAGAGAGAGAGAGAGAGAGAGAGAGAGAGAGAGAGAGAGAGAATGAATATGAGAGCAGGAGGAGAAGGAGCCATATATAATCCCCAAGGCCACACCCAGGGATCCCTCCTTAACAACCAACCCTGGCTCTCAACACCGCTGCCTTCTCTCCATGAGGGCTAGGGGACATACCAAGTCCAAACCATTATTACATTAATCTTGAGGCAGCTGTTTCTTGGAAACCACAGACTCTCCCCTGTCTCAATAACCTGATTCTTGCACACAGAAAAGACTGTATATATATACATACCCATCCAGCATATCAACTGGTCTCTTTATTCTAAGCTCTGTGCTTCCTCATCTACAAGGGTAATGCTTCCAGAGAGCCATCCTCCTGAGCAAAGGGAAAAGGCAATGGGGAAAGGCTGCTATGTCAGTAACCTGTGATACGCGCCCAGCACCATACAACAACTACCGCCCAGGTCGTGCACAGGCACGCAAGATGGCCATGAGTCAGCTGGTCTAGGCTGAGGGTGGATAAGAGTGTCTGTCCTGCTCCAGGTTATTTTTGTTCCTTTCCCTGGGACAAGGGGGCTAATCCAGGTATGTCTTTCCTGACTGTGGGAGAAGAGTGGTGATCTCAGGCAGGCCAGCAGTGCCCAAGCTTCCATTTGTACCATCCATGTCTGCTAACTTCCCCAAGGTCAAAGCGTGTCACACAGCCACATGCAGAATCAAAACACATGAAGTAAATTTTATTTACTGAAATGTGAAGGGAAAGAGGAGTTCTGAATTTTTAGTCTACTTGTGTGGGGGAAAAATGATTTTTCTAATATCTCAAATATTCCATTTAGTTCAAACAGAAGGCAGACAACAGAGTTCAAATTAAGTCTGAATGCTTTGAGAACTCATGCTCTGTCCCCCATGCCACTGATGGCTACTCATTTCGAGATTTTTAGAAGCAAAGTGATGTGAAAGAAAAGACAGTTTAATAGACCTTAGCCAAAATGTAACAGCCTTGTCTGAAATCCCTAAGCTCATTACCAGCAGCTTAAATGCTTAGAAAGTAAAAAAGGGACTTTTTTGTAGAAAAAGAATTTCTTTTTCATCTCCTGCCCCAATACAAAGCAATCTACAAAGATAACATTTGCTAAAATTTTGTTTAATTATCCAGGAGTTTGATGGGAGAGAATGCTTTATAATTTATAAGCCAATTCTTATTTAGCCAAATTAGGTCCTTAGTTCTTGCATATTATAGCAACTATAAAATACAATTACATGTTACATAGGAAACAAACCCATAAAACACAATGAACCAATCAATATAGCTCATTCCCCCATAGGATTCTGTTTGGTATTTTAACGAGCCCAACTCCCAAACTAAGAATCAATATCCATTATGATCCTTTCGGAAAGGAAGGGTGGTCACATCTCATTGCAATGAGTTTTATCAACACCAAGTTCCCTCTGGCCTGATCCTCTGCGGCCCATGCACTGGCCCGTGGCAACAGAGCTTGGCTGGTCTCATTAATGTGACATTTGCTACTACAAATAATTTAGTAGGAGCACATTTATCTATGTCAAGAGCTTTCACTTTGATAGAGGGAAAAGATGAAGTTGGTAGAAAGACAGGCACAGCTTTCTGACTCACAAGAGTGGGGCTCTCAGAGGGTGGCATGAGCGTCACAGTGAATACTTGGCTGGAATTGTCACAGTGAGCCTGGGCCAGCAGGCATGGAGAGCCAGGGTGTTCTACCAGGAACACACAGCAAAGGGTTAGGTGGCAACCCATGACAAGAAACCAGGAAACTTCACACAGATCTTTCTGTTTGAGAGAACCACAGAGGGAGGGTGGAAAGGGAAGGTTGGGGGAGGAAGGAAAGAAGGAAGGAAGGAAGGAAAGAAGGAAGGAAGGCAGGCAGGCAGGCAAAGGGTGACTAGGATTCCATCATTTGTTTTTATCTTTTAGGAGCTCTGACTGAGGAGTTAGAGATCTGATAAATGCCTTTGGAGTTGCTTGGGCCTTAGAGCATGAAAGTTAGCCCTCCCACTTAGCAAAGGCTCCAGAACTTTCCATGGCCACGGACATGTCTGTATCTGTGCTGACTAATATGGCAACCCATAGCCAAACATGGCTCTCAAACACTTGAAATATTTGTTGTTCTCCTTTCTCTCCAGTTTTTCAAAATATGCTCCGGTGGCAAAAATCTGGTAACTGTATTAATTTTCTATTTAGGCCATCAGTAAGCATCCATTGAGGATCACCTTCAGTGTTTGGTCCTGTGCGACACACTGGGATCCAAAGAGAAGTCAGACCTTGCCCTAGGAGCTTGTGACCTCATGGAGACAAACACTGCAGGAATGGAGGAGTCGTCTCAGGCAAACCACCTCCCCAGGGACACAGGGAGTAACCATGGAAACGAGTCAGTCCTCTCAAGGGGGTACCAATGAGGTTCTGGCAAGGATTTCCAGGGAATTCCAGCTTGGGCAACCCCGAGAGTACTCTGGAATCATGCTTTCCACCTTGTGGGGCTGTAGGTCCTGAGAGGCTAGGGTAGGAGTAAAGAAGAGAGTGAGGCTAAGGGTAGACTCAGCCTTGTTCAGCTCACAGAGAGATTCAAAAGAGCTGTCATACTGGGAGAAGACTCTGTTGCTCTTTTGGGAGAAACCCAGTCCAGTTTCCTCTCAGAGAGCAACCGTAGCAGAATACTTATCATCCAAACCAGAACACTTCACAAATTAGAGCAGGATCTCTTAGTAATTATAGCATAGCAATATTAGCAATCCAGGGCTGTTCTGGGGAAATTGGACATACGCTTGGTCACTCCACCCTGAAAGGTTAGATGTTTTATGCCAGTGACTTTCTGTCATCTACGTGACATGAAGTCATATGTGCTCATAACGGGATTCAATTTGTTATCAAGTAAAGCATGCAGGTTCACAGGGGAGCTGCTAGAATGGAGGTTCCTAGGCCCTGGCATCAGATTCGGATTCTGCATTTCTGGGGTGAAACCTAGAAATGTGCATTTTAACAAACCTCCCATGAGGCTCCGGTGCTGTAGTCTTAGGTCCACGCTTTGAGAAATGTGGGGCCTTGGGGTTGGGGCTGGATGTGGGGCAGAGCCTTTTCATAACTGGCTGGGTGACTGTAGAAAAATAACCTTTCTAGTCCTTAACTTCCTAAATATGAAATGAGTTCAATGATACCCACTTCTAGGGAATTTTAATGGATTAGAATAAACATTAATTGCTAGGCATAGTAACACACACCTGTAATCCCAGTACTGGGGAAGCTGAGAGAGGACGATTACAGATTTGAGGACCCCATCTTGAAATAAAAATAACATAGGGCTGGGGACGTAGCTCAGAGGTAGAATGCCCCTGTGTTTAATCACTGGTACCAAAAATAAGATAAAATAACTATTGGTAAAGTATTTAACAGCATGCCTGTTGTTGTATAAACACTTGCAAAATAGTGGATATGATGTTGAAACAGTATTTTTGTCATTCTAAACAGTGGTGATTTCATACACTTCAACTTAATAGTTAAGGAATTTTTCTTAAGGACTTTTTTCTTTTTTTCAGTACTGGTGATTGAACCCAGGGGCGTTCTACCACTGAGCTACATCCCTTGCCTTTTCAGTTTAATTTAATTTTTTTGAGACAGGGTCTAGCGATGTTGCCCACCCAGGCTGTCCTGGAACTTGCCATTCTCTTGACTTGACCTCCCTAGTAGCAGGGGTCACAGGTGTGTGCCACTGTGCCTGGCCCTCGGGTTTTCTTGAAGTTACACGGAGCATTTGTCCTTAAGTAGTAGATCATGACTATGGCAGATTCTTTGACAGAGGTGCAGGGAACCATGAACTATAAAGAGAACAGTGCTTCTCACTAACGATCTCAAGCTGTTGGGCTCGTCCATGGTAACATTTTACAAACTGGTCCACATGCATAAATTAGCTATGGCCCCTGTTACAATTCAGAAGCAAACTCAGTGATGTGTGGGGACTGGGGCACAACTCCAATAAGCTTCCAGGTAATGCTGCTGCTAACGCTGGGGTCTATGGGCCCCCTGTTTTGAGAAGCATGGATCTAAGAAGCTTAAAGGGAGATCAATTTATAAAGCTGTCTCCAAGGTCTCGACTCTCCCGTGAATAAAAATGAAGTGCTCGTCTTCCTAAAACGAATGACATGACTGAACATCTCTGGGGCATTACGGTGCCCTTAAGTTAATTGCTTTTTTGAAAGTATTTTAAGCATAATTACTGTGCATTTATCTTATCACAAATCCCAGAATTGGGATATATCCATATTTTGATAGATGAAGCCGTTTCCTATTCCAAAGGAGTTTCCTATTTTTCTTATTACTATGCTGGGAAGCATAAAATCTCAGAGCTCAAGTGTGTTCATTCATTCATTAAACATTCCTTTAGAATAAACTCTGTGTTCTGAACTCAGCTACATTGTGGGATTAGAAGAGACAAACAGAAAGGGCCCTGAGAGAAAGTTCCAGAGATAGAATTTCTGGGTATCTTTCTTCTATCCAGGTCATACTGCAAGGTAGAAAGTGAGGTCACAGTCCTTCTAAATGGCAGTTTGGAAAAGCAAGCCCAGATTCTATTTTTTTCCATGTGCATTTGGCGATGCACTCTTTTTCTAGACAGAAATGACCAGAAGATATGTAATATTTCCTCGATAATATCGCCACTTCTAACTATAAAATTCTACGATCCAGAGAAGACAGGAGCATTTCGGTCTCACAAATCTACATTTCCTCACTGAACCTTTTGGACCCTGTTTCAAGCTGGGACTTCATTCAGCTTTCCTTACTCTCTGGAATGATAGTGCCATCCCCTCTCTAGGAAAATAGAGATAAAGGATTACAAAAAAACACATCCCTGCCTATTGCTGTCTTTTTGGGGGTTGGGGGGGATTTGAAGCTGAAGCCAAGAATCATATACCCCATCTACTAACCTGCATCTAAATGTGACAATGTGACTCCAGAGTTACGTGTCTGCCCCTCAACTGATGCATTTTGCAACTGAGGGATCTAGTACAATGGCCATTCCAGACAGCATGAGGAAGGACCAGGGCCTCATTGTGCTGGTGGATGGCAGATATCCTAGACTTGAGGAGTTCGCATAGTGTGGCTCCTTGAGTCCTATACGGCACTGCTGGTTTATTAGCTAAAGCGGGCCATTTAGGGTTGCTGGAAGACCTGTACATTTCCATCTGTCCGACCCAGTATTTTCATTCCCATTTGAGGCCACTTGCTCATTTGACTCATTGGCCTGCCATGGAAGCCAGCCAGTGGTCTTATCCTTTTAGAAGTTTTCCATCAAATTGCCTTTATTGATTGATTCAGATCTGTATTTTTCCATCGTTCATTGTAATTTCTTTTCTCTATGTTACCTTATCTAATGACATGCAACTTTCCAAGAAGCCTGGATGGATAGATGGATGGATGGATAAATATAGACAGAAGATAGAGATTCTGATAGATGTAGATATACAAGATGGATGATAGGTATTTGGATGGATAGATGGATAGACAGACAGATAGATGGAATGCATTGCAATTTTTCCTCTACCAACCAACCTGAGTTCAAGTGATGGCCAGGTGTGGTGGCATACACTTGTAATCCCTGTACTCGGGTGACTGAGACAGGAGGATCACAAGTTCAAAGCCAGCCTTGGCAGTGTAGAGAATCTCCCATAAACCTAGCGAGAGCCTGTTTCCAAATAAAGAAATAAAATTGAGCTGGGGGCATAGCTTGGAGGCACAGTCCTCTAGGTTCAATCTCCAGTGCAAAACAGCAAAAACAAAAACTAACAAACAACAAAAACAAAGACAAAAAAAAACAAACAAAAACAAAAACACAAAAATGAACCCTGGCTTCATGGTTCATCAGACCTGGGTTTAAACTATAAAATGAAGCTTCTCAAAGCCACCTCGTGCACCGTGTGCGAGGCAGTGGGACAGTGATTCTCCGCTTGAGCGTCATTCAACCTCCAGCTGGCACACAGGACTTTTGTTGACTAGTCATTGGAGGGCAAAAAAACATCTATCATGTTAAGGCTCCTAGAACACCCAGAGGATCTCAAGAGAACTTCTGATTCACAAGCACCTAGAGATTGATGAGCACTCACCATGAGACTCCTGGTCCTAGGAGATTTGAACAGTCCCAGTTTCAGCGGGTACCTCCCAGCCCATCATAACCCAGCCCTCCACCTGAAGCTTTCTTTCTTTCTTTTTTTTTTTTGTCTCTGCTGTTTTCTAGGAAGCTAAGATCTTTCTAGCAGTGCCTCCCCCCACCCCCACCAAGCACACACAACACACCCACTGATGAAACACTCTCATCACTAAAGGGTCTGTTTTCATAATGCAGTGCACCTCTATCTTGCCTACTTCCAAACTTTCAGACCTTCATCTGTTTCACTTATACACACTCTGTCATCTCTAGTTTTAAACTCTTGTTTGAGCTCTGAAATTGAACATCCATTTCCTTCTCTACTACATTCAGTAACCCGCCTAGCTCTGATGCTGGAGGCTTGGGTCACCTTGTGGTCATTGAACTTTTTTCAACATTTAAGATTTTAACTTGGCCTTTCTGGTTCTTTCGACCGCAATCACTGACCCTCAGGTTGGTACCCCTAGTGGATTAGTTCTGTATACACGTGGTGGGAGGTGCCAGCCCCTAGAAACGTCCAACGGTCAGTGCTTAGTACTTCAGTGAAGAAATTAATTTCGTCTTAAGAGAATCCTGTACCTGTAACTTTAATCATCTTCCTGTAGTAGAAGTACGTAGGAAAAATCTTTCTTTATTGAACTCAGATCTAACTCCAATTTAGTTCTTTATGTAAGTCCAACTAACTCTACCTTCTCTGTCCACATAGAACAATTCTGATCCCTCATTTCTACTTGAAATATTCTTAGGCAGAGACGGCAGATTGTATTATACAAAAACAGTTGTTATAATGTTCTGATCCCCAAGATGTTGCAGAATCTTCCCTGTCAGGAGGTGGAGTCTCTGTGCCCTCCCCTGGAAACAGGGCAGGCCTCTGTGATGAACTTAATAAAAGGTATGTGTGTCTTATAGGATAGGTTAGAAAGACAATACATCTGCTCTAGGATTCTCTCTCTCTCTCTCTCTCTCTCTCTCTCTCTCTCTCTCTCTCTCTCTCTCTCTCTCTCTCTCTCTCCCTCTCTCTCTCTTACCTTGAGCCACCAAATTTGGAATCCAGCGAGCAGGGTATGATGGTGCACACCTTTAATCCTAGTTCTTGGGAGACTGAGACAGGATTTCAGGTTTGTAGCCAGCCTCAGCAACTTAGTGAAGCCCTCCACAACATAGTGAGATCCTGTTTTAAAATAAAAAGGGGGAGCCGGGCGTGGTGGCGCACGCTTGTAATCCCCGCGCTTGGGAGGCAGAGACAGGAGGATCGCGCAGGTTCGAAGCCAGCCGCGCGCGCTGGCTTAGGAGACCCTGTTTCCAAATATAAAAAAAATATAAAAAGAGGTCTGGGAGTATAGCCCGGAGGTAGAAGGGCTTCCAGGAACCCCAGTACCACCAAAAAATATAAATAAATAAATAAATAAATAAATAAATAACAAAAATAAAAAAAAAATAAAAAGGGGGTCTGGAAGTATAGTTCAGAGGTAGAATGCCCTTGGGTTCAATCCTGAAAACTACCACACACACACACACACACACACACACACACACACACACACACACAAGCAATCCAGCCACCTTGACCCTGCCATGTACCAGAGATATGAGTAGGAAGTTTGAAGATTATCCCAGTGTCTGGGTTCTGGGCAAAGCATCCACCCTGGCATTTGCAAAAACAGAAGAAGCAAGAAGGTCCCTTTCTCTTCTCCTTGAAACAGCTCATGAGATCCTCATTCCAGATGTGTCTCCCCTGTATGCAAAGGATAGGAAGGTCCTTACCTCTGAAGACGGAGTGGCACGGAGAAGAACCTGAAGGAACAGGCCTTGCTGATTCCACTCAGTTTATTACCACTAGAGCACATGCTTTGTCTCCTCACACTTCTCTGTGGCTCTCCATTTCTCCATCAAACTAGGCTCAAAATAAATAGATTCCCCTGTTTCCTTGAGATTTCATTTCTAAAGGATTTTATATTAAAAGAACTGTGCATGTTTATTCTCATTTTAAGTTATCTTTTGCTGTGAGAGCCTCAGCCATGAATCTAAGATGGGTAAAAACCATTGCACTATGACAACTTGAGAGACTGAGTCAGAATCATTCAGCTAGGTCTAGTCCATCCTCAGACATGGGGGATAATAACAACAAATGGCTGACTATTTTAAGCTGGCATTTGGAGGTGGCTCATTACACAGCAGTGGGTAACCAAAGCTGCAGACACTGTGAAACTTGTTTCCAGCTAAAGTCAGTCTTTTAGCAAGGGTTTACAAGACACCTGCAGTGATAGACCAACTTGCCTAGTCGGTCATTCTGCTAATTGGATCTCATGTCAGGTGCTGGCAGTCACACTGGCCTGGCCAGTGACATTGTCTTCTGGATACAGGCTGGGTTTTTCTGATGCTCTCTTAAAGCAAGGTCACCTGAACCCAACCTTACCCTTAGCGTCTCCTTGGATAAGCCCAGGGACATGAGAGCAAGCTTGTACCCCTAAACTACCAAGTGCAATGGAGTTCTTTGAGATTCCCCAGATCTGATGTCACCAGCTCTGCGATGTCAACCCAGTCATCGAACCACTCTGGACCCCAAATTCTCCATGAGAGGAAATGAGATTATCGACACTCGTCATGGACAGGATTCAGTGGCCATTGAGTGAGATAAGGTGTGTGAACTATCTTGCATGGTGTCTGACCACAATAAATGCTTAGTAAATGGTAGATGTGGCTATTGTTTTAATTTGCACTTCTCTTCAAAAAAAAAAAAAAAGGAATGGTTTTAACAGACCCTAAAAACCAAGTTAGCAGATCAAATGAGCTTTGGCAGTCACTGACATTCGATGGCTGATTGTTTGATAATAAACACTGGCGCATAGTTGTAGCAGTCTGATATATTTTTAGATGATAATTCCACCATAAAAGGTACTCCAGAATAGTCCCTCAGACCTTCTGAAACCTGTCAGTTTGACCAATGTGTCATGCATATTTTCACCTGTCCTTAATAAAAAGCCACAGCATGTTGAACAGGGGTCCTCCGGCCTCAGCTTCCTCTGCCTGGCGTGGCTATGATCTATTCCTCTCGGAGATGCATGCTCAGCCAGTCATAAATCTGCCTTGCTGTGCTTTACCTCAGCCACAACTTCTTGCTCCTTTGTAAAGATCACGAGAGACTTTGACAAATGCCCTGCTGAATCCAGAGGCCTTATATCTACAGGATCTCTCTAACACGTCTGTCAGAAAGACATAGTAAGAAGGAAACAGTCTTGAGCAATCTGCCCCGAGAAGGGCCTTGTGATCTGGGCCTTCATTGAACTTTTACATTTTCTTCTCCTCTTCTTTTCTTTCTTCTTTTATTCTTTGTGGTACTGGGGCTTGAACCCAGGTGCACTCACCACCGGGCTATATCCCCCACCATGCTTTTTCATTTTATTTTAAGAAAGGTTCTTGCTAAGTCGCTGTGACTGGCTTTCAACTTGTAATTCTCCTGCCTCAGCCTCCACTGGGATTACAGGTATGTCCTACCATACCTTGCTACCTTTGTGTGTGTGTGTGTGTGTGTGTGTGTGTGTGTGTATGAATATGTATTTAATTTAATTTTCAGCATTTCAGTAGATCTGACCTAGAACATACCTGGTATCGAGATTAAAATCACAAGTGAGTTGTCCGAATCCACTCTTTACTTTGTTTTGGTAAAGAACTTGGATGAGAGATTGCCTTTTCTGAGTCTTTTTTTCTTCCCTTTCTTCCCTCCATCCTTTCTTTCTCCTTCTGTTTTCCTTCTTTCTTCTATCTCCCTCCTTTCTTTTCTTACCTCCTTCCTCTCTTTTTCCTTTTTCCTTTGTTTACCTATTTCTTTACAGCTTTGAATTTGGGAACTTTCAAACACATAGCATATGGAGAAACATTAGCATTATGACCCACCTTCCCATCCATTAGTTCTCTTAGCCACCCATAAACTGGGCAGAAAGTCTGTCTGTGTTTTCTACAGGAAGGGCTGAGCCCTGAAGTCTTACCACAAAGATTCCTTAGAGATCAACTAGGTCTTATTTGAAGAATCCATCTAAGTCCCTTTGGAGGTTTTTAGGGATCACAGAATCTCCAGCCTCCTCCAGAAAGTATTCATCAGGATCTGCGTTTTAATAAGATCACTGTGAAAATCACAGGCATACCAATGCATGAGAAGCTCTGTACTTGAACACTAGATTCCTCCTCCGTGCACAGTCAAAGGAGAATCTTGAGTTCCCAGTGCTTCAGGATTGCAGGTAGACTTCAGTGTGTGAGCTCGGCCCATGGTCTAGTGCCAGGTATCATGGTTCTCTGTGGACTGGAGCATCCATCACCTGTCTCATTCCATTTTCTGCTCTCTCCATGCCACTCTTTCTGTACTTAAAAAAAAAAAAAACTGGTTGCATCAATCCTTGGGTTTGAAATTCAGAGTTTGATGTGTCTCAACAGTCTGAACTCCTGTGAAAACAAATATGTCCATCAAAGAGCTTTTCATAGAGTCAGTGTGGTGGAGAAGGAGAAGCCCCCAGCTGCCAGTCAAGAGATGGCGGTCCTGATCCAGACACTGTCACTGATTATATAATTTTGGAAAAGTCATGGAAGTGTCTTGTGATCATCCTCATCTGCAGAAGAAGAGGTTGGCGTAGGTGATATCTAAGGCAACTTTGTGGTAGCCACTATGATCTCAAGTCAGGCAGATAGCAGATGTTCTCACCTAGGGTAGAGGTCCAGGTGGTGGGTTCTGACACTCACCAGCTGCATGTCCTTGGGTAAGGCAGGGAAGGCTTCAGGGGTTGGCCCTTCCTGTGGAAAACACAGACAGACTTCCTGCCCAGTTGATGGAGTGGTTAAGAGAATTAAATGGGGTATTTTTGTTAAGTAGTTAGAACAGTATTAACCCATAGCAAGTACTATATATAGCAAACATAAACATAAAATATATTGTATATAAGTATATTTAAACATAATGTGTACTTTAAAATATATGCTATAAAATATAAAAAGTATATATTAAAATGTAATATATACTTTATACATATTTGTCAACTTTTAAAATTATACAATTATATAATGTTTTAAAGTATATATTATATTTGTAAATTCTTTAGTATATTTAAATATGCTTAGATATGTTAACAAAATTTCATATATTTTATCTTTTTTTTTTCAGTGCTGGGGATTAAACCCAGGGGCATTCTGCCTCTGAACTACACACCCAGTCCTATTTTTATTCTCTAATTTGAAACAGGGTCTCTCTCATTAAGATGGGGAGGGCCTCACTAAGTAGCTGAGGCTGGCTGTGAACCTGTGATCTTCCTGGATCAGCCTCCCAAGTACTGAGATTATAAGTATGTGCCACTATGTCTGGTAGTATTTTAATACATTCTAATAAAACATATTTTCTTTTAAAACTTAACAAGTATCTTTATATAAAACTGTAGATGAGCAGATAAGCTGACCTAAATGAAATAGCTCATTTGCTGCTGGTTATATTGTTTTTCTGGGTATTCAGGACCAAGCAGGGACTCATATGTTAGGCAAACATAAGTTTTTCTAACATTCTGTTGTTGTTAAAGTTCAGCTAAGACTCCTCAGGGTTATTCTTGGGGACATAGTGAGGCATTACCTCTGCCAGTTTTGCCATCTGCCAGGACAGGTCATTTTATTCCTGACCACTTGGTTTTCTTTGAAGCACAGGGAACATTCACTTCTTCAATGGCCTTTCTTTTTTTTTTTAGAATATATTCTGGTAGCTCCCAGGCTCTGGGCCTTTGTGATCTCCTTTGATTAGGGACGTCAGATAACTCACCAGAGTTACAGGGGTCTTTAGCAAGGTCCCATTATCCTCTGAGTCCTATTTAACTCTGGGGGGCAAGGATAAAAATATTGGCTGCCAAAATATTGAATGTTCCATTTGGCGGCACACGCTTGTAATTCCAGCGTTTGTGAGGAGGAGACCAGACGTTCGTGGTTCACAGACAGCCTCAGCTACTTACTGAGGCCCCTTGCAACTCAGTAAGACCTTGTTTCAAAAAGAAAGAATAAAAAATTAGCACTGGGGGTGTCACTCAGAGGTAGAATGCCCCTGGGTTCCATCCCCAGCACCACAAAACAAACAAACAAAAACAACAACAAAAAGCAAAAAATCTTTATTTCTTCATTGTTCTCTAAGCCTTAGTTGGTTAATTACTGAGCAACCACAAGTTCAGCTTCACCAGTCCTTTTCAATGAATAGGGGTCAATATTGTACCCTGCTTTTCAGATATTGGCTATCAAAGCATTGTTTAGGTAATTCTTTTAGAAGTTGTACATTTGTAATGTTAACAGAAAGCAATTACAAAGACATATAAAACTATTAGGATCAAAACAAGTCTAGTTTAATAGTAGTTTTGATAGTATCTGATAACAAATTTTTATTTAAATTTGATTATCTCTGTCTATATCTATCAATTATTTTTTTATTTTTTATTTTTTGGTGGTACTGGGGTTCCTGGAAGCCCTTCTACCTCCGGACTACACTCCCAGACCTATTTTATATTTTGTTCTTAGCTTATTATTTTCTTTAAAGGGGTTCTTTTTTTTGTCTTTTTTGGAACTGGGGATCGAACCCAGAGCACCACACCTGCAAAGCAGGCGCTTTGCCACTGAGCTACATCCCGGCCCCAACCTATTTTATATTTCGAAACAGGGTCTCTTAAGCCAGCATGGCTGGCTTCGAACCTGTGCAATCCTCCTGTCTCTGCCTCCCAAGCACGGGGATTACAAGCATGCACCACCATGCCTGGCTATCAATTATTTTTTTGAGATACTCGGGATGGAACGCGAGGGCATTTTACCTCTGAGCTACATCTCCAGCCTTATTTTTATTCTTTATTTTGAAAAAGGTTCTCACAGAGTTGCAAAGGGCCTCACTAAGTATCTGAGGCTGTCCACGAACCACAATCCTTCTGTCTTAGCCTCCAAAATTCTGAGATTACAAGCATGCACCACCATACCCAGCTTTATATATATTATCAATATTCAATTTTTAATCAGTGTGGCATGATTTGGAATGCCAAGTATTTAAGCATCTCTGTCTTTGCTTAAATATAGTCACAATACAATGAGCATTGCACAAATATAAACCTGGAAATGCTATTACTATTACCAATTTTTTATTAGATGCCATTAGCTCAGTACAGTGTTTTATTTTTGTATTTAAAAATTTTGTACACTTTGGAAATACAAATACTTCTAACACATAAAGAAGTTAGCAGTCATTAACATCACAGCCACAAAGAAGTTCTCCATATATCTTAATAAAACATTTTTTCCCTCTAGGATAGTTTTTTTTAGAACTTTACAAAGACTATGATAATAAATTAAGAAAACTCAGCTGGGCATGGTGACACACGCTTGTAATCCCTTCACTTGGGAGGCTGAGACATGAGGATCACACAGGTTTGAAGCAAGCCTCAGCTACTTAATTAGGCTCTCAGCAACTTAGTGAGACTGTTTCCAAATAAAATAGAAAATAGATCTGGGAGTACAGTCCAGAGGTAGAAAGCCTCTAAGTTCCACCTCCAGAAAAAAAAAAAAAGAAAACTCAATTGTTTTAAATATAGAATGAATGTATTAAATGTAACTTAGAAAACCTTTAAAATTTTCCTTTTAATTCTAACCTGCTTTATTATATACAAATTTTCTTTTATAAGCTTTATCTTTTACTAAGCATTTGCAACGTCCTCAAACCCTCTGCAACTTGCTCACCATTCTGATTTTCGTTCTCACCTTTTTTTTTTTTTTTTTTTGTACCTTCCTATGGGATTACTCTGTCATTTAGAAGAAAAATTTTTCCATACAAAATTCTTTCCTACCTAAAAATGTTTCCCTTTTTCTTTTCTCTTTTTTTAAATACTTTTTTTCCTCTTTAGACAGTATGAGAGCGCTTCTTGAAACTACTAGTGCAGCCATTTGTGCTGATGTTTCAGGCAGCAAATATTTGGCTTTCAACACTTATTGTCTGGTGACCATAGCCAGCTATCCACTAGTCATTGTTCATGAGGCTGTGGGTAATAGATCTCATTTGACTCTGCCATAAGTTAATCACACAAGTCCAACCTGCTAGAGTAAACTATATTCAAGCTCTCAAGGAAGTCATATTGTACTGTTGCTGGCAACAGAGCTACTGGGGTTTAGGGTGGGCACAGTCTTAAGGCTGACATTTGGGTTATTTAGTAGTATGGCCTGATATTTTTTTTTAATTTTTCTGGTACTTGGCCAGGAACTATCTATTTTAATAAAGCCAGCCCTTGGTGGAGAATAAATACAGTAATATGTTGCCCTACAGTAAAATTTGTCAGTTATTGTTTAACAGTTGCTTTGACAAGTAGGCTACTGGCTGCATTGTGTTTTCTAATATCTATAAATTATTTCAGAGCTGTACCTTATTTTCTATGCAAATACAATTTGAACTCCTTCTTTAAGTTAAGCAGATTTAGTTCAGGGGCTGTCATGAGTCTTTATTTTAACTTTTCAAATGCAGCTTGACATTCTTAGGTGCAAGTTAAAGGCCCCGTCTCTGTTTTAAAGCCTTTATACTGGGGTTTTTCTGTTAGTTCAAAATGTGGAATTTAAATAAAACAGAATTTTGCCATTTCTAGGAATCCGCATATTTCTCTTCAATCTCTGGGTTCTCTAAGGTTCTAAACAGCCTATTTCTGATCTGACATCAAACATCAACTGCCTTGGCTGATCTAAAATCTCAGATTAGGAACTCATTTTTTTTTTAATAAATTTTCTTTTGGAGGAAACCTTATGCCCACACGATGCCAGGTACTTCGATATTATAAGAGTGTTTAAAAGGCAGTGTCCATAATCTTGGATGACTATAAGCAAGCTATCCACATATTACAGACAGACTCCATGATCCAACAATTACGTTGTTAGGCTTTTATTACACAGAGCAGGGGAATTTTTAAAACCTTGTGATAAACAAGCCAGGAATACTGGGAGGTTACTGGGGTCCTGACCTTTAAAAGCAAACAGAAACAGATATTCTTTTCATATGGAGTTAGAGGAATGTGCATTTTATGTCCAGTGTTATAACAGCCATAATTACCTAATTTTCTAGTCAAGAGAGAACAGGGAAATTGATTAATCAATATTTTAAAAATTTACACAGAAAATCCTGGATCTCTTCTAATATTTTCTTCCTAAGGAGGCATTATGTCTTCTTGGGAAAGGCTATTCCTTCCTTACATAAGTCCTGATTGGGGTAGCGTTGATTATCCTTCCCGGCCAATATAGCATGATTGGAATGGGGATGTTTCCTTTTTTATGGTTCTCGGCCAGGGGACTTTGATGAATGAAGCCCAAGGACTAGTGCAGGGTATAGAAATAGGAAAGTTTTAAGTCAAGGAAAGAGAGAAGACAAAGCAGCTCCCTCCCACAAGGTTGTAGTGGAGTCCCGAAAAGAGAGTGAGCTTGAAGGAAACCCTGGTGGAATCTAGCACGGTCCTCAGAGAAAGATCCCATTTTCTTTCTCACCTGGACAAGGTCAGACATTGAAAAGAACATGTTGACATGGATAAATCTCCTGGGCCCCTCATCTTCCTGTAAGGCAAACAGTGTGAGAACGAGTGTGAGGCATGGAAGAAAGGGGAGAGGGTTGGTGATCGCAGAGGGAGGATTAGGCAGTCACAGTGGTGAAAGAGAAGTAGGGGCATAAATGGGTCCTGGTGCCACCTTGGGCTACAGAAGAAAGCTGGGCGTTGCTCCAGAGGAGGGGTTGTGTAAGGTGGACTCTTGTCAGCTGGGTCAAAGCACACTAAGTGCTGTGTGCATGAATCTTTTTTACTCTGAACCTCATGAGGATGTAAAATTATAATGCACCAGTAAAAGTATATTTCAAAAGTATATGTACTTTAAAGTACATATTACATTTAATATACCTTAGTATGAATATTGTTAGAAAAAATGCAAAGAGACAAGGCCCAACAGCAAAGAACAGGTTTTATTTGGGGTCAAAGCCTGGAAGGGAGCCTCTGAGTGGGAAAGAGCTGCCAGAGTCAGAAGCCCACTTCCTTAGAGGCCTGGGTTCGTGCTGTTGCTTTTATAGGGTTAGAGGAGGGTTGAGGGTGTAGGCACAGTTTGTGAAGGAGCTATATTTGGGAAAGTCCTTGGCTGGGAGACAGGATGACAATTAGGGTGGTTTTCTTTATTGTCACACCATTTTTCAGTTTTGTGCCATTTTTTTGAGTTCTGGTTCCGGATGGACCTTGGCTTGAAATCTACATGGCCTACAAATATACTTCAATATTTTAGCATTTTTAATGTGCTTTTTATCATGTATATTTTTTAAAATTAACAAATATGTAAAGGCTTTGAATACTTTGGGTACTATTACATTTTAGTATTTACATATTCTTTGTGTTAATTTCTTAAAAGTCATGTTTTTGGTGACCCATTGAGGCTATCCCTGGTGAAGAATGCTCCAGTTACCTGTCAACTCAGCAGCAGGTGCAAAAGGCAAGTCACACTGTTCATAAGCTGTCGGGACATGAATTCACTCAACAAATACATATTGAGCACCTTCTGTTTACTGGATTCTGCCCAGCAAGCCAAGCATGCTCAGGAGGGACATGCTAAAATTTCCTTTTCCTTCCCCTCTTGTATGTTCCCTACCTATGATATCCATGTGCCTTCTGGAATGTTCATTGGCATCTGTTGTGTAGATAAGCATGTTGATGTCTCACATTTTGCATCTGGCAATGATCTTGTTTGTAGAATATTCTCATCCAGTTTTAGTTCCGAAGTCACAGAACTTGAGCCCTTGATGATCCAACTGGCACACAGCCTGCCCTCTCACACAGCTGGGCTCTCTGTGTTGGGGAGGGACAGCATTTTGAACGACCCTACGAAAGCAATTGATTTTAGCGAGGTGTGGTGGCACATGCTTGTAATCCCAGTACTTGGGTGGCTGAGACAGGAAGCTACACATTCATGGGTAGCCTTGGTTACTGAATGAGGCCCTTGCCAACTTAGTGAAACCCTGTTTCAATATAAAGTATAAAATATAGTCCTGAGGGGTATATCTTAGAGGTAGAATTCCCCTGAATTCAATCCCCAGTACTGCAAAAACAAAACAAAAACAATTGATTCTGAAATGGTGTATGGGTTCACTATTGTGCATTAAAAGAAAAAACCCACCACATTTAATGGCCTGAACAATCTTTTGTTTATCTTATGATTTTTGAGTGTCAACAATTTAGGTGGGGCTCAGATTGGCAGTTTTAGACTTGTTTGGGTTTTTTTTTCCCATACTTGTCAGTAGCCATAGGCCAGGTAGATGAGTTTGCTGAGATTGGCTGGGCTTTTTTTTTTTTTTTTTTTTTATCATTCCAAGGCTTTAACTGGGATAAATGGTCTAATTTTTTGGGTCATGGCATCTCTCATCCTCCAATAGGTGAGGCTGGGCTTAGTCACATGGTTGAAGCAGGGAACAAAGACAAGAGTAGAAGAGGATCCATGCCCAGAACCCTTCTTCACTGTCACCTCTGCCGCATTCTCTTGGTCAAGGGAAGACTTAAGACTCAATGTGAGGTGAAATGAACTATCTTTTACTGAGAGAAGCTGCAAAGGGCATGTGTACAGGGAGGGAGGAAAGACCGGTCATTTTTGCAAAGAGTAGTCCAAGAATTGCTTATGTGCATTCATATCTGAGGTGCTAGAAGTAAATATTTCTTGTGGTGCCCTCCTTACCGCCTTCTGCCTGCATCTACATGAATGACGTCTCCGTCAACAAGTGACTGATCGTGGAGAATAAATCACTTACGAGTGGATCATCTGAAATTTAAAATGTGCAGAGCCGGCCGGGCGTGGTGGCGCACGCTTGTAATCCCCGCGCTTGGGAGGCAGAGACAGGAGGATCGCGCAGGTTCGAAGCCAGCCGCGCGCGCTGGCTTAGGAGACCCTGTTTCCAAATAAAAATGCAAAAATAGGTCTGGGAGTGTAGCCCGGAGGTAGAAGGGCTTCCAGGAACCCCAGTACCACCAAAAAATAAAAAAATAAAAAAATAAAAAATAAATAAAATGTGCAGAGCCAAAATGCAGAGGGCCTCAGGCTGACGTCAGAGCTGCCAGTTCTCATCCTTGCCTCCAGGCGATTCCAGGCAAGGTTGCAGAGCAAAAGGGAAGACACATTTCTCTCCATTGACCTTTGAATAAGCGTAAGCAAGTCACAGGGACTCCAACACGCTCAGTCCCCAGGCAGCCCACCTCCCTGTGTGTATTATTTCCTTCTAACATAACATGCTTGTCAAAGCAGTGAGGTATTGCAGTGAAATGGGCCATCCAAATGCATGTAAAATAACATTTTATACTTTGATGCACTGAAAGTCAAAGTGAACATCATACAAACTATTTAATTTTGAAACCAGCTCTTGTGAAACTGGTTTTGTTGCTGATCAGAGTTCATCTGCCCTCCTTCTGAAAGCGGCTTCTTTAGCCTGATGACTTTTCCTTGCTCACTCTATGGGCGACTTGTCTGGGGGGAGAAAGGCATTTGGGACTGAGACATAAGTTTCTCCAGGTTGTGGAGGAATTGATTCTGCCTAAGAGCCTCGCTCTTCTCATATCTTCTTGATGACTGTCTATTTGTGTTTTTTTTTTTTTTTTTTTTTTGGTGGTGGTGCTGGGGTTCCTGGAAGCCCTTCTACCTCAGGGCTACACTCCCAGACCTATTTTATTTTTTGGAAACAGGGTCTCCTAAGCCAGTGAAACTGGCTTCGAACCTGCCCGATCCTCCTGTCTCCGCCTCCCAAGCGCGGGGATTACAAGCGTGCGCCACCACGCCCGGCGATGACTGTCTATTTGATACCTCTCAATTGAGTTTAATGGCTATCTTATTATTTGTCATTTCAGTTTGGTGGAAGATTGCACGAATTAGGCCATGAGCTACTTTTACGTTTCTCATCCCCATCCTTCCAGCCCCACCTAGATAATTAGTCAGATTTCATTTTGGGGATGACCTTCATCTTATTTCCATAAGGAAACATCCTCACATTTTGACCTATTGGAGGGTTTTTTTTTAAATTATTCTTAACTAGCTTTTATTGATCAGAGTGTTAGTCCTTTCTCTTTAAGGCCACGCTCTGCTATCCCGTGAGTCCTTCTGGGCATGACAAGCTACATAACTTCCTTCGAACATCAGCGAAGCATGGGGTTTGAGACTGGTGTGGGTGCGGAACAGTCTACTTCAGTAGCACAGGTCTGCCGTTGACCTTGGCAAGCCCCTGCACATATCTGAGCTTCCCTTTCCTGGCATAGAAGCACGGGCAGCACCTGCTCCCCGGGTAAGCGTGTGACTCAAAAGATGCCTCACACCGGAGGCTTTGCAAGGAGCCTGGTGAGTAGCGGAGCTCACTCAACGGCAGCTGCCTGGTGTTCTTTCTATCGTGGAGGTGGTGGACTGATTCCTTCCATTTCTGAGTGCAGTCACTGTCTGTAACAGAGGCTCAACCAGGAACCACGAGAAACCATGTTTTTGGAGATATTATCAATACCACATAAGTTTAATTCGGTTGACAAAATGCCATAAAGTGGCCGAGGAGAGACAAAATACACATTTTCTTTCTTTCCCCAATCCTGCCTTCTTCATATCTTCTTTGTTTCCATTCTCTCTTCACAGTTATTATTTACTTATTTTTACTTGTCACTAGGGATGGAACCCACAGGTATTCTATCTTTGAGCCACACCTCCCTCAGCCATTTAAAATTTTTTTAATTTTATTTACTTATTTTTTGGCAGTAATGGGGGTGGAACCCAGGGGCCTTATACCTCTAGGATATACCTTCAGCTCTACTTTATCTTTTATTTGGAAACAGTTGCTGAGGGCATCACTAAGATGCTGAGGCTGGCCGAAAACCTGTGATCCTTCCATCTCAGCCTCCTAAGTTTTTTTCTTTTATTTGGAAAAAGGGTCTTGCTAAGTTGGTGAGGATCTCACTAAGTTTCTGAGGCTGCCCTCCAACCTGGGACCCTCCTGTCTCAGCCTCCTGAGTACTGGGATACCAGGCAGGCACCTCGACACCCAGCTCTTGCAGAGTCCTTGCGAGAATGAAGTGTGTACTCGTCTGTGGAGTCTGAAGCACTAGGTAGCTCCTGCAAAGGTGACAGCTCTCATTGTTTTTATATTAACCATATAAAAAGCCAGAGCTGTCCTTGGAGCTGGTAACTTCTTTTGCCTCCCACAGTCATGTGGAAGGGAAGAGGTACTGCAAAATCCAGACTGTTCTTTCTTCCTTAGAAAAGAAAGGACAATGTGTCTCTATCTTTCCCTGTTTTCAAAGCACTATCTCAGAAACTGCTTATTAAGTTTCTATAGCTTTAATGAATTCTTCTCTTGAAATGATAAAATTAAGAATGCCGGCACAGAGCGCAATTGCAGACTGCCTGGACAATGCTGTATTAAAAGTACTTGGGCAATTTCATCTCTGGTTTATGGCTGCGTGTGAGAGAAGCCACGCATTTAAGCGAATGATTGCAATTGGATTTCTTAGACTTTATGAGCTGTAGCAAAATACTGCTTTCCAGAACTAACATTCTAATTTTTAGAAAGGTGATATAAAAAAAAAACTTCAAAAGCTCTCCCAATGCCATGGACACATCTTGAAAGACCTGTTTGATTTAGTTCAGTTGCTTTAGTCTAACAAATATTTATGACCTAATATTCTTAAAATTGATTTCCTTAGAAGTGTGTGAGTGATTTGTTAAGGAAGTGCTCTCTGTGCAGACCGGGGCAGGAGTGGAAAGCAGGAGAGCATGGGGGAAACCAAGCAGAGGGGGACCCTCAGACGCGGTACCTGGGGCTCCGGGTTATAGACCACGGGGGGCCATATGAACCTGGGAGGAGCTAGAGTGTTCAATTTCTGCACCCGGGGGGGGGGGGCGCGGACTCGAAAACACGGACTCCGGTTGGCTGAGAGGAGTCCTAAGAGAGAAGGCAAAAGCATATCAGTGTCCCTGGGTGAAAGAGGAGGAAAAGGGACACACATTATAATAACAAAAATAATAATTATAATAATGATGATAATAACAACAACAAAAATAACAGTAATGAAATAAATACTAGAAAGGAATTCGAAGGCATCTGGCAGAGTGAGGACATTATCTTTACCATCATTTCTTCTTTGTTCCTAATTTCTTCTCAACTAGTTTCAGCATGAAACTAGTCTACTCTGGGAACCCGAGGATCTTCCTTCCCTCCCCTTCTTTTCTGTGTTCTAGAGGTCAAACCCAGAGTCATTGTACCTCTATGCTACCTCCCCAGTTCTATTTTATTTTTTAGTTTGAAACAGGGTCTTGCTAAATTGCCAAGGCTGGTCTCCAACCTGCAATCCTCCTGGCTCAGCCTCCCAGGTACTAGGATTACAGGCTTGTGCCACCATGCCTGGCTGAAGCTAAGGATCACGACGGAGATTGTGTTTTATTCTTAGAGTGTTGAAGATAGAACATGGGGCCTCTCGTGTGCCAGGCAAGCACACTTCCACTGGGTTCCACTCCAGCCACATAAGGACTTTGAAATTAAATACAGGGGAATGTGCACACAGTTGGTAAATAAAATAAGGAGGCCACTGAAAAATCAGAGAATCGCCAACGAGTGACCAGAAAAGTCTTGTGCACTTTTCAGTTCACTGGAGATAAGCAGTGGTTGTTAAAGAGTTTTCCATTTTCGTAGCAGGTAGGCAGTGTCTGTTAACCTAGAGCATTTTCCACTGAGTGCTGAAAACCAAGTGATAAGAACCTGTAGCTGGTTATGTAGATTATTACAAGCAGAGATGGGTGCTTTTCTGCTCCATAGCCAGTCTTTCTTTCTATAGGAGGAAAATTATTAGAATAAACAATATTCTATATTGTTAGAACAAACAAAAGACCCAGACTGAAAAACAAATTTTTTTTCAGCCTTCCTTAGAGTTAGAGTTGGCTTAAGGTCTAGCCAATAAGATGTAAGAAGTTATTGGATGGAACTGTTGGGAAATGCCTCAATATAAGGGATCATCCAGGTAGCTGTGGATCTTTGGCTTATTCCCATCTACCCCCATATCTTCTTCAAACCTGGAGATTGTACTGGAGAGGGCAGTCATCCTTTCGGGACCATGAAGTTTCTAAGATATGCAAAGAATGGCTGAATGAAATGAGAAAAATGACCCGGGTGTCCCTGATGACAGGGCGTGGCTGCCCTATCAGTCCACAAATTCAGAACTTTATCATTCCATGAAGAAAAGAAAACCCTTAAGTTACCCAAGCCTCTGCATCAACAGAAAATAGAAATGCAATTTCTTCATGATACAATTACTCTTCAAGAACCTTAACAGTGAAGGAGAGGAATAAGAGGTGTGTGCTAGCTAGATGTGATTAGGGAGTTTGTCTTGGTTTGGGTTTTCCCAGAAACTGTCTTTGGAACAGGGTTTAAAGTGCAAGTCCTTGTCATTTATTTTGGAGGAAATCCCAGGAAATACTTCTGGAGAAATGAGACAGGAAAGGGAAGCATTTAAAAATATATTTTGAAGCACGTTACTATCTGCAGGCAACTTAGTTGAGTCTCATTGAAGAACCATTGGCAATAATAAAGAGTGTATGCCTTAGAGCTGATCGCACCTGGTGGGTGAGTGGGCTGTGGGATTTATATGCTGATTTCCACTAATCGCTAGTGGAAAGCTATTCTAGGGGTGGATATCAGCCACTCGAAATCTGGCCAGTGTGTGTCACAATGGAAAGGATAGCATACTTTCCATTGTGTCCATAATGTTTCCATACTTTCCATAATGTGTGGGTAGCATACTCATGGTGTCCATTACATAAGGGCTGTGTTCTGCTTTGGAGCAAGGGAAACTTGAGCATATTTATAAGCTCAGAGAAAGGGACCAATAGAGAAGGGTGATTTCAGATTTGGGAGACAGAGTGAAATTGATTCAAGTGGTGGGGTCTCAGATGAGTGGCGCTGTACTGGAGTTGGGACTGGAGGATGGGTCAGCTGTAGAAGAGATGGTCTTTGTTAAGAGGTGAGAAAGAAAGGGAGAAGAATGGAGGTGGATATTGCCAGTTCTTTAGGCTGAGGATTGAGAGATTGAAATCTACCCATTATGATTGGTTTTTAGTGGGGAAGTGAATTGAATTATTAAGGGAATTCAAGGCTGGCTCTGAAGGTCTGGAATAGCCAATGTGGGAATGAGAAAGGCTGATGTTCAGTAGTACAGCTGCATCATGAAAATCTAGGGCAGCTTGCCCGCCTGCCCGCCCGCCTGCCTGCCTGCCTTCCTTCCTTCCTTCCTTCCTTCCTTCCTTCCTTCCTTCCTTCCTTCCTTGTGTTACTGAGGATTGAACCCAGGGGCATTATACCTCTGAGCTAATACCCCAGATCCTATTTTATTTTCTGTTTTTAAACAGGATCTCACTAAGATGCAGAGAGCCTCGCTATGTTGCTGCAGCTGTCTGTGAACCTGTGATCCTCCTGTCTCAACCTCCCAAGTACTAGAATTAAGGGCATGTGCCACCATTCCTGGCTTCTAGGGGCCCCTTTCATACACAGGACAATATGCCACTGAGCACAGAAGATAAAAAGGTCTACAAAGTACCATGGACAGAGATGTGGGAGCCAAGTATCAACAATTTTTGGTGGCATTAAGGTCTGCATTTGGAGACAAGAAGAGCCCCAGCTTAAAAGCCAATTCTCCTGTTGTCCAGGAGAGTTTAGACATGGTCCAATCCTGAGGAATAGAATCCAAGGCTGAGACAGGAGGATCATGGTTCGTGGCCAGCCTCAGCTACTTAATGAGGCCCTTTGAAACTCAGTGAGACCTTGTTTCAAAATAAAAAATAAAAAATATGGCTGGGGGTGTAGCTTGGAGGTAGAATGCCTCTGGGTTCCATCCCAAGTACTGCAAGAGAGAGGGAGAGAGAAAGAGAGAGAGAGAGAGAGAGAGAGAGAGAGAGAGAGAGAGAGAGAGAATCCAGAAAACGATCTTGAGATTGAATTAATAAAGATGAGTATGGAAGAAAATAGTGGTCGCTAAGGCCCTGGGCTGGCCAAGTTGGGAAGGACACGGTGTGTGCATGGCCACGGCCTCTCCTCCCACATGGGGACATTACCAACCCATCCCTCTAGCTTCGATGATGTCATGATCCCCTACACACAGCATTGCATGGAGCCACTGCTAATTGGTACCCAGTACTGGGGTATTTCATGCAGAAGATGGTAGAGGCTGACAGTCACTCTCCCTTGCTGCTTGTTAGTCTGTTAAAAGGGGAGATGCCGGGACTAGGTCTTCGGGCTTCCCCGGTCTCTTCCTGACCACGTGGCTTCAAGCAGGTGACCTGAGGAAGCTGCATGCTTGTACTGGCGCAAACTCTACCTATTTTAGGTCTCATTAGGAAATTATGGAAAATCTTCTCTTAGAAAAAGTCAAAGGTGCTATATCAATATTTGTCATTAAGATCATCGGCTACATCGAAAGCTCTAACAAGTGGCAAGTTAAAACAGAGAAAATACAGAACTAATTGAAGGAAGCTACACAGCTAGATTTTTTTAAATTGTCACTTACTGGATATATATTAAACTAGAGCATTCATTCCAAATAACTGTGACAGATATTAAGGAGGGGAGAAGCCCAGTTATGTATTTTATTTTATTTTATTTTAGTACTGGGGATTGAATCCAGGGGCTTTCTACCTCTGGACTATACTCTCAGACCTATTTTTATATTTTATTAGAAACAGGGTCTCACTAAGTTGCTGAGAGCCTCACTCAGTAGCTGAGGCTGGCTTCGAACCTGTGCGAGCCTCCTGTCTCAGCCTCCCAAGCACTGGGATTACAAGCGTGTGCCACCACGCCCGGCTCAAAGCCCGGTTATTAAAAAAACTGTTTCAAAGAAGATTGAAGGTCAGAGAGATCATACCATATTGCCCCATCACGCAGAACTGGATTACTCAAATTTTTATGGCTTTTTTTTTTTCCCCCTCTGAAAGCTTCCTCTCTGCCAGAGACTCAGAAAGTCTTGTCCCACTGAACAGGCTCATGGTCAAGTGTGAAATAGACCTGCTGAATGTGTGAGTGTGTGTGTGTGTCTGCGTACCGGGGATTGAATCCATAAGCATTCTACCTCTGAGCTCCCCCCACCCAGCCTCCCTTTTTTCAGCAAAATATTATGTGTTATTTTGGGAGTTTGTTTTTTATTTTTAATACTCTTATTGGTGTACCATGGTCTCACATCATAATGCGGTTTATAGTGGTAGGGACACACATGCGCCCAGCACTTGGTGAGCTTCCCTCTGGCTCCCCCCAACCCCCTTCCCCTGTACATGATATTGAGCTTGGCATTGGTATTGTTGCATATGTACGTAAAGTCAATAAGAATGCCTCCTTTGTTAGTTCTTCCTCTATCCCCCACCTCCCCCTAGACCACCTCCCTCACTCCACTGCGGTTTCTCCCTCATTATCTAAAGACCCTCTTGTACCCTAATTATTCTCCTTTTTATGTGACCCTTCACTTTCTGTGACTGGCTAATGTCACTTAGCATAATGTTCTCCAGGCCCCTCCGCTTTCCCCTAAGTGACATACTCTTGCTCTTCTCTGTGGCTGAGTAGAATTCCACTGTGTGTATATCCCATAATTTCGTAGTCCATTCGTCTGTTGATAAACATCTAGATTCCATAATCTGGCTATTATGAATTGTTCTGCTACAAACATGCATATGCATGTAGTAATATGATGTAACATTCTGGTTTCAGTCCCTTTAGAAGGATAACCAGGATTGGTACAGCGGGACCAAATGGTAGATCCATTCTGAGTTTTCGGAGAAATCTCTGCACTGATCTCCACAGCACTAATGTACCATCGCACAAATAGTGTGTACGATGTTCTATTTCCCCAGCCTTTTATATTTAATTAATTAATTAATTAATTAAATGAAACACAGTCTCTCTAAGTTGCCAAGGCTAGTCTCAAACTTGCCATCCTCCTGTCTTAGCCTCCCAAGTCCTGGGATTACAGGCGTGCGTCACCGCACCCGGCTCACTGTGTAGAATTTTATAGTCTGCCCATCCATTTGCTGACCTAACCTCTATCTGTTAAATTTCTTCAAAGGAGAAAATGAAATGTTATCATTCACATTTCTCCTTCTAGAACTCACAAATAGGCGGACCGTCTCTCCTTGTACCCCACGAAAGGATTCAAACGCCACGCTGACTTCCCCCCGTGGTCCAAACAAAAACCCTTGTTTGTTACTCTCTCATTTGTGTGGGAAGGCTGTTGTCACAGTGATGGCGTTTGAATTATTATAGCTAACCTTTTCCAGTGTACATGTCCAGAGGCGTAATTGGATTCTCAAAATGAGCTCCATTGACGGCAGCTACAGAAAGATGCCTCCTCTGGTTTCCTCTTAAAATTAATGTGGTTTCTCCTCTCAAATGCATTAAGTAAGCAGGATTTCACTGAATAGCATGCTTGTTAGTTATTTACCTACCGCGTGGAGATGTTACAGAAACGGACCACAGTGCCTTCCTCTATCTTCCTAAGTTTGCAGTGTACTTCCTTGGATTATGTGTTTGAACGGGTAGAAGAAACTCCATGTTTCTCTCCGTACTAGAAATCTCTTGTGACCCTTTCCCGAGATAGAGTTTAGTGGCATTGAGCGCTAATATCCACTTCTGCTCCTGGAGGATCATTAGGCTTACAAATTGTGCATCGTTGTATATTTTTGAGAGGGCTGCTATCCATTGTAAACAGCACAGCAGTGGCCAGTAGGTCTCAGTGAAGACATAGCCAACTCAGTGGGCAGGAGGGTCAAGAGGAAACGAGCTCTTTCTCCTGATATGTATACACCTGGCTGCTGCAGGCATCTGTCACTTCCTAGAGTGGGAGGGTGGACCGAGCAGTAGGCTGGATGCTGGTCAGGAGTTTGGCTCTCGGCTCTGCCACTGATAAGCATGAGCATACTTCTTCCTCTCTTGCCCTTCAGCTTCTCTGGGGGGGAGGTAATGTTCCCACCTCATGGGAGTGTGGAGTGTAACCACTGTAACCCAGAATATAGTTGGAAGGATTAGTCACAGCCAGGACCAACATCTCTCTAACCATAACAGTAGAGAACAGAGAAAGGATGAAATGTCAGGCAAATGTGGAGGCTCACAGCAGGAAGGAGAGGGTGCTGTTTGGTAACGTCTTGCCCGCGTCCTCAGTAAGCTCCCGCGGAGGGCCCACTTTCTACCCATCTTCTGCTGGGTACTGTGAGCAGTGACAAGCAAAGACTGATGTGGACTCAGTTCGCAAGAAGCTAAGAGGTCACGGTGCAGCTGGTCCTTAATCCAATGGTCCTCGATGTGGTTTTGTGACTCTACTCCGACAGACCTGGCGACCATGTAGAAGCCCCAAGAAAAACCTATGGGACATTGAGAAGGAAGGCTGTGGGTACCTGGGTATGGGCAAAGAAGTGCTCAGCTCAGAGAGCATGAGAGAATTTCCCCAGAACACGGGTTCATGCTGCTGGGGCCCGACACGGGTCACTAGATCTCTCCCCTCCCAGAGAATTCAGCTGGCTACCTACTCGTGCCCCTACAGGCCACCACTACCTTCCCATGGATAACTTGCTCGAATTTCTAATTCACTTGGGGACAAACTGTTACCTGGCAGCAAATTTGATTCTAGGAATTTAATTTACATATATCAAGTGTTTAATGCATCTCTTTGGGGGGGGGAAGGAGGGGTACTAGGGATTGTACCTAGGGACATCTACCTCTGAGTTATGCCCACAGACCTCTGTTTTTATTTTGAAACAAAGATCTCAAAGTTATGGACGGCCTTGCTAAGTTGCTGAAGCTAGTCTCGAACTTGCACTTCTCCCTTCTCAGCCTCCCAAAGGAGCACTCAGTTTTAAAGGGATCTCCAATGGCTGCTGCTGGTCAGCCCTACCAGCTTTCTAGAACTTTAAGACTCAGTGGACGGATCCCTATGCTAGTGATTTGTCCATCGACATTTCCAGGGATCTTAGTTTGTGTCCTCACTAATTAACTACGCGACCTTGACGTGTCCCCTTCCTAGCCTTCGATTGCACCTTCATTGGATTAGAGGAGCCTTTGCCGTGAGCTCCTACCTATTTATTTTTTCTTTGAGGATTTTACAAAGCACACAATTTGATTTTTTTCAAAACGGGTTTGGTGTATCAAGCACCTTCTTTCTATATGTCACAATAATTAGGTAGGTTGACTAAGTGTTGATATAATTGCTAAGCTTGTTTCTCAGCCCTAATTCTCAGGATGATTTCTCTGCTTCCTGCTAAGTTTCACTGCCCTCGACGTATTTGCTTTCTTACCTTAGCACACTCACCTTCCACCACGGTTCTGCCTCTTCCTTTAATACTGTAACTATTCTCGTCCTTCTTTAATTAGATGATTTTACAGGGTGCAAGCTATAGCTGCCTATGGTGAGGAAGAGCTTTCTATTTATAAATTAGATGCCTCATTGTTCGAAAACATTAAAATGAGCACATAGCACTGCTTATCTGAAGCCTTTTGAAAAAAAATGGCATCACCAGTCATGGGAAGCCCGTGTTGCAAAAGATACTTAGTCTGATGGATATGCTGCTTGTCAGGTGGTTACTTGGCTAACGCTTCAGTGTGTGTGTGTGTGTGTGAGAGAGAGAGAGAGAGAGAGAGAGAGAGAGAGAGAGAGAGAGAGAGAGAGAGAGAGATATCACCTTTGGAATTGGAAGCCATTGGCCTGGGTGGACAGACTGGACAGAAGGTTGGTGGCACTTCTAGGAAAGAGTCCACCAGGGCATGCAGAGCTCAGTGCCCTGGAGACACATTTATGGATGGATTCTACCCACAGGGAGTGTTTTCTTCATGACTTTGCAGAAAGTAGGACTTCAAGTATTGACACCCTAAGGCAGATCTATCAAATTTAATCGGGTAGTGTGACTCAGTTCACTCAGACTGCTATAGCAAAATATCTTAAGAGGGGAATTTATAGATAATAAAATATATTGTCCCCAGCTCTCGGGACTGGGAAGTCCAGGACCAAGTTGCCAGGGGATTCAGTGTCTGAACAGGGTTTTCTCTCCAATTCAAACATGGCGCCGTCCTGTATTGCTGGAGAAGATGGAAGCACCTTAGGAAGGCAGTAATTCTGCTCTTCCATCCCATCTGTTATCATACCACCACCTGCCCCGAGTCAGCCTATCATTTGTTTCTTGCTTGGAACACACATGAAGAAAAGCAAAATAATACAAAAAGTTTGCCCAATACTATTGATTATCTTGGTACACTTTTAAAACCTCAAATTTATTCTTTATTTTTTGTACTGGAGACTTAACCCTGAACCCAGGGGTGCTCTACCACTGAGATAGACCCCCAGATTTTTAAATTATTATTATTTTGAGATAGGGCTTTCACTAAGTGGCTGAAGCTGGCATTGAACTTGTGATCCTCCTATGTACTCAGATTACAGGCTTGTGCCATCATGCCTGGCTTAGTCTAGATTTTTGAACCCTCTTCTCACAGATGTAGCTTATATTTTTCTGTATTCTTGATAATAATATTTTACAACTTGTACCTATATTTTAGAATTCAAACTTATCAGATAGTTCCCTCTCTGGAAACATTGTTTCTTAAATGTAATTTGGTCCTTTATAGTTTTTTAAAATTACTTGGTTTTGTATATTCTAAGTTTTGTTTTAAATTTTGGGATCACTTGCCTCTAAAAATATTTCTTTTGGAATTTTCAGTGTCTTTGGGTTCATATATTATAAAAGGTTATTGATGATATCCAATTCATTCATGCCTCCTTAGAGCCAAACCTCAGGTTGGTCATGCCCAGTCATATGGGCCTGGCCATATGACTCCCTTTGGCCAACGGAAAATAACAAATGTGTTACAGGTACACACTTGAGAGGCGCTTGCACATTGAAGCTCTCCCTTTCTTCAGCTCTGTGACCACCATGAAAACAAATCCAGCCCATCCTATTGAAGGACAAGAGACCTTATGGGGAATACCTCCCATCATTGCAGCCCTCTAAGTTGTCATAATTGCAAACCCAGCAGCCTCAACTCATCAGTAGAAGAACCGCCCCTCTGAGCCAAACCTAAATCACAATGCCACAGAGCCATGAGCTAAATAATTGTTTCTTTTTTTAAGCCACAAAATTCTGAGTGGCTTTTTTTTTTTACAGAACAAAAGACAACTGATATATGTCTCTATTCCTCCAAAGATGTTAAAAGCTTCCATCTTCAAGCCTCAGACACATTTAACTCTGTTCAATAGCCAAGTTTCGCTGTTATGAAGTCAGTATACTCCACCACCTTCTGACATCCTACTCCAAAGAGGACATTCTCTTTTGGTTAGAACTTCTGGAGTGAAGAAAAAGAACATCATGATCTTCAGATTTGGAGAATCACAGCACTTATGTATAACAAATCAGTAGTTAATTAAAGCACCCCTCTCCTCTGACTACCCTTGGTTTTGAGTTATGACATGATTTTCTGAAAATCAAGATTCATCAAGAATTTATCACAGACAGGAGTCACCTGTAATTTAATAGTGGGAAAGATTTCTTATCAAATGAGCTTTTCCCATCTTGAAGTCCCGAAAGCACAAAGACGAGCCTCCTTTTTGGCTTCAGTTCATGCCCTGAAATCTGGCAGGAACATAACTTAGATAACCTGCTTTGTCTCCACTTGCAAATAGGCTACCGCAGGTCACGAAGACCCGTTGACACCAGTGAAAGAAGTATCATAGAGCAGTGTGTTTAACTGTGTGCATTCTGGAATGAAAGCAACCGGGCTGGGAATCGGTACACTACTCTTAGCTACAGGTGGGTCTTGAGAAAGTGTCGAATCTTTGCTAAGTTCCAGAGACCTCACAAATACACAGAACACTGTGACCCTTTGGAATTAAAAGTTTGAGGATTAAATGAAGTAGCACATCAAATTGTTTATAATAAACCAGGCATAGTGGTTCATACCTGTAATTGCAGTATTTAGAAGGCTGAGTCAGGAGTATTGCAGGTTTTAGCCTCAGGAATGCAGCTAGCCTCTCAGGAACCTAGTGAGACCCTGTTTCAAAATAAAAATTAAAAAGGGCTGAGGATATAGCTTGGAGGTAGAATGCCTCTGGGTTCAAAAACCAACACACACACACACACACACACACACACACACACACAACACTGAATAGAATATCAAAATGCTCAACAAACGGTAACCACTAGTTTTCATTGGGTATTCATGGATGACTTTCATTCATATAACATTCTGAGATGTGCCAGTTCTACAGCATCTCATCTATCACCAAGGCGCTGGCCCTGCCAAGGATGTGTACTCACCACATTTAACAAAACCTAGAAGAAGTTAGAAACAGAAAATAGAATAGAGTCATGATTTTGAAAAATATTAAGCTGCATGAATCAGATGGTATCATCTAAACATCAAAACATATTTTTTTTTGCCTGTGTCTCCATAAAGCTTCATTGCCTAGTGTTAGAGAAAAGTGTAAAAAGAAAAACACTGGATTTTTGGTCATCAAAAAAAAAAAAAAACTGTTTTTGGATGGCATGGAACTTTCTGATTTGTTTCCCTTTACTAGCCATCTACTGGAGCCAGTCATTGTTCGAGTTCTTTGATGGGTATGTTTTACAAGCCCAGTGACAGCTCTGAATGACATTGTCCCATAATTTATTGGTTTACCATCATCTTTACTGGCAAAGATAGTTCACATTGATGATTTAATCTCTTCTGGAATAATATGTCTTAACATCTTATTTGGTTCTTCAGTACAGATTGAGATAGAAGCCAAATTAAAAAGAAATCTCAAAGCACCCAAAATGTAAATTAGACATTACTTTGCATCCAGAGAAAATGTGAGGCACACTCAAGTATATGAAGCCTATTTCTTTGTAAATGAGTTAAAGAACCTGAGGTTGCCTTGAGGGTGTTGACAGCCTCAAAGCTTCAGGATGGTATCAGGAAAGCGAGACCAAACTTCTGCTCAATGATGAGTGCTGAGCATTTCCAGAAAGAAAAACAGCAGAAAACACCAGGATAGAAGTCAGAAGGAGGGAAAACATCACAGAGGAGCGAGAGTGTCCAGGTTATACACAAGAAAGATGTGCTCAGAATTTTTTACTCTATACCTATGAAAAACAAATGAACTTAGATCTAAGACAGACTTAGGTCTTTTTCTCTTCTTGTGTATGTGGAATGCCCAGAGGCATTCTACCACTGAACTACACCCCAGTTGCCTAGGCAGGCCTTGAACTGGAGGTCCTCCTGCTTCAGCCTCACAGGTAGCTGAGGCTTGAGTCATTTTACATTAAACAATGCCAATTTTCTTTTCTATAAAATGAGGACATCGTAGTTACTATCTTACAGGATTTTAGAATTATAAATATTCTATATAGAGAACAAGAACAGTAGGACAGTTTCTGGTTTGAGTAGGTACTCAATAAATATTAGAAGCCAGGGACAGTGGTGTTTGTCCATAACTCAAGCTACTTGGTAAACTGAGGTAGGAGGATAGTGTTTGAGGCCTGGCTGGATAACTTAGTAAAATTCTGTCTCAGTACAAAATAATAAAAAGAAAAGAAAGCAGCATTGGAATCCTTGTTCCTAGATAGACGGGGACTATTCCTTTTCAGAGATGATTGGTAACTGGAATCTCTAAATGGACCGGCTAGGCTTAAGAATCTATGAGGTCAGCAAAAGCAGGTGATGGAAGGTGAGGTCAGGACATGTTCCAGAAGAGTGTGGAGAAAAAAATTAAGAAAATACTGAGTAAGGATTCCCCTGAGTGCCCTGGCTGCGGGATCCAGAGCCTGAATGCAGAGAAGCTTCTGAGGCACTGGACTCTGATATCATGCTGGGCACTGCCTACGTCCAGCGGGCATGCTACATTTCCAGCAATAGAAGAGCCAAGGCATGTTGCGACCCTAAGGCTCTGACCAGCAGAGCCTAGGGAAGAAACACACGAACGCCGTCTTGCTGATGATACTTCTTCTTTAATGCTTCCCCCTCAATGCGCACAGCAGGCAAATATATATCAGTCTCATAACTCCTCCCTCATCACTCCACCAACCCCAAGCTTCCCACAGCTAGGGCATGCACATTTCTAACCCTCTCATAGGCGGGCTGGTGGTAGCACGAAGCGCTGCATCACTGATCATCCGTAGGGCACCTGATAGGGCACACTGTGCAGGCTCAGGGCACCGCCAGCCTTGTGAGCCTTGTGACTTGGCAACATGCCTAGGCGCCATCTTGAGCCACCGCCCCATCCCGGTCTAGCCGAGCAGGCCCTGACAAAGGCAGACCAAGATTTATCCTCCTTCAGTGTAGACACATCATTCTCCCATCTACTTCATCTGAACTGGATTCAGAGCCCATTGCATTCCCCCTTTATCAAACTTAGGGCTTTACCCTAGCAGGTGGGAATGGGTTTGTTGACTCTTCATGGCGTAGGCAATGAGGACACTTAATCTTCTTGCACAAAGAGTCATCCAAACTAGGTGTGCTCAGGTTTTATGCAGTGCCTCTGGAAAGCCATCAATGGATATACATGTACACATGCACAGTTTTCCTCAGTTCTCTGGGCATAATTTGGTTTCTCTGTCACTTCCTGGTCACAAGATGGTAGCTTCATCTCTGGGTCTCAGGTCCTTTCCCCAGTATCCACAGAAGGAAGGAATCAACAGGCACAAATTTTCTTTTTCTGTCATAAAGTGTTGTCTCCGTATTCAAAATGGGGAATACTCTAGTGGATTTTTCCTCATATTTATCATAATCCTTAAAATCTAGGGCCTAGAGCAATAATGAGCAATAAAAACTGAGATTATCAAGAATTATTCAGACCAATCATGATTTAGCCCCTGGGACTGAGGCCTCGTCTTCCTGAGTTGAGCTAAGCTCCATTCAAACCGTAAACTTGAGACGCCACAAGCAAACAGAAGGTGCATCCAAATGAGGACAGTTCTTGGAGGATGGGTTGACAACGGGACTGACTGTAAAGATGCAGCTGGGGCTTTAGGAGAGTCCAAGGGGCTAGTGTAAAAACTCGGGGTTCCAGCATCCCCAGGACAGTGGAGTGAGGAGAAGGAAGAGCCTGTAAGATCCCAAAGGAGGACTATTTCAGTAGCGTCGGCCACCATGACAGCAGCGGTGACCCTGGATGGAGGAAAGGAGCCAGACAAAGAGCAGGAAGAGAGCCTGGAGTGCGCCACCGTCCTCCCTCCTCCGTGTTGTCCGGACTCCTCACTGACAAACATAGCCGAGGGGCTGGGGAATTGCTGATGTCCAAGCAGCGCAGCCTCGGGGGCAGGGAGCGGAGTAGCGGAAGATGGAGGAAGAACGGTATGCCACCCGAACACCAAGGCAGTTCCATCTGCAGGGGGCAAGATGGCGCGCGCACACGGCCAATATGGCATTTGCTGCATCAGGCAATGCTCTCCGACTTTCCCAGTCAAAGAAAGAATGGAAGAGTTGTACTGGCTAATCTCAGTGATCTGCAGCCAAAGGTGAGGAATGCAGATCAGGTGCCAGCCACATCAAGGCTTCTACTACTATGTTTTGTCAATACTAAGACACCACTGATTGTACGCTGTGCCATCAATCTCATGACAGCCTCTCGGATGAAGGATGGATGGAGGAAGCAAGGGGAAAAGGGAAGGAGAGAGGGAGAGGGGATATTCCATTAATTAAACTATCAGCGGTTCATGGAAACCTTTTTTTTTCTATCTTTGGCAATGGGGATTGAACCCAGCAGCATTCTACCTCTGAGCTACACCCAGCCTTATTTTATTTTTGATTTTGAAACAAGGGTCTTACTAAGTTATGTAGGGCCTTGCTAAGTTGCTGAGGCTGGCCTTGAACCTGTAATCATCCCATCTCAGCCTCCTGAATATTAGGATTACAAACATAGGCCACCATGTCTGGCTGGAAAACCTTATTTCTGAAATATTCTGATAGAAAAAGAGGATTAAAGATATGGCTCAGTTGTAGAGCATTTGCCTAGCAAGTGTGAAGCCCTGGGTTCAATTTCTGCAATCACCAAAACACACACGAAATGTATCAAATAGAGCACAAGAGATTTCTTAGTGCAGTGAAACTATACTGTATGATATTGTGGTAATAGACAAACAGCATTATATATCTGTTAAAACTCAGAGAATGTACAACAAAAAGAGTAAGCCCTAATGTAATTTAGGTTTTAGTTAACAATAGTGTATCAGGATGGACTCATCCGTTGTAACAAATATGCCACACCAGTGCAAGTCATTAATAATGGGGGGAAGTGGGGGAAGAACTGCAGAGAAAGGGTATATAAGAACTTTCTACTACAAGTACTTTCTGCTTTTATATAAATCTAACACTGCTCTAAAATAAATAAATAAAAATCTTTACCATAGACTAAAGGAAACACATGTATTACACCAATCTAAAAGTCTTCTCTACCCAGTGAAGGTATGGTGAGTGTGGTGAGACTAACTCTCACCCAGGTAAACAGGTGTTGGGACTATGTTCCCATTTGACTCTTCTGATAAGTGTGGATTTCTTTACATTTTTATAGCAATTACAAAATATACCTTCTCCTGGTTTCACCAGGCAAGACAGAAAAAAAGAGGCAGAAATTTTTTCTCCTTCTAGGACTTTAATTTGTTTTGTGGACATAATAGCAGAAGAAATAACAATGGGTGGCGAACCCTTGAATACCTCCTTTTCCTGAACATTAATCAGAGCCTTAGCAGGGTCATAATTAGCTATGGTGCAGGGAAACACAAAGGTGTATGTGAGTCAGGGGTGTCCAGCCCTGGGAAGTTTCTAATTTGGTTTGTTTGTTAGTCTGGCACTGAGAATTGAGCCCAGGGTCCTTCTCCCTCCAAGCTGCACACCTAGCCCTTTTTTTCTTTAAATTTTGAAACAGGGTCATGCTAAGTTGCTAAGAGTCTTGCTAAGCTGCTGAGGCTGGCCTCATGTCTTAGCTTCCCAAGTACCAGGATTCCAGGAGTGTGCCATGATGCCAGACTTAGTCCATTGCAGTGGCGGCTCTGAATATCTTTCTTTGAATAGAATCCAAGTAATAGAATGGATGAAATAATTTCAGTGTAATGTGGTAGGGATCCTTAGTACATCTGCTTTTGGGGTAGGTACTGCCCAAGATGGGCTCAGTCTGCTGAGCCTCCAGTATCATGCCCTGGTGCTGCTCCTCCAGATAACCTCTGCTGGCCCTGTGTGATTCAATTTCGACTCTAGCATGTAGTGAATGAAAGCTCTTGCAGCATTCATCTGGGACTCTGACATCCTCACTCCAAGGGAGGCCATCTAGGAGGTGCAGCTCCCCCTGCAGCCTGTCTCAAGTGCTCCTTCAAGATGTACTGGAGTCAGGTGAACTCTTTGCAAAATACCGGAGGAGGCGAACTGTTTTTGTTATGCCCTGGTTTCTTTTTCAGTATAATGAACCACTTCCGAACTTAGTGGTTGAAAACAAATTATTTTTCTTGAATGGGACAGTTTGTTGACTAACCTTAGTGGGCCGTGTTTGCTAGGGGACCCTCATGTGGTCACAGAAACATGGAGGCTAAGGCTGATGCCCCCTGAAGGTTCAACTACACAAGAAATCCAAGAAGGTGTCCTCACTCACATCCTGGGATGCAGCTAGGGGCTGGCCTTTCTGTGCTGCCTTTCTGGGTAGCTAGAGTGGGCTTCCTCAACTCTAGCACTTTCTCTTTCTTTGTGTGTGTGCTTTTATTGGTGCATTATAGTCTCACATCATAGTGTAAGCCATGCTGATAGTGACATGCAGGCACACAGCACTTGGTGCCCGTACTGAGATGGATGTTGGTATATTCACATACACACACACAGTTGATGGTAGTATTTTCATTAATGCACCTTAGTCTTCCTCCTCCCCTTCCCTTAGACCTCTTCCCCGGCTCCACTGAGGATTCTCCTCCACTATCTGGAGCCCCTCTTGCATCTCAGTTACTCCCTAAGTTGCACATATTAGAGAAAACATATGACCCTTCACTTTCTGTGGTTAGCTAATCTTACTTAACATAGTGTTCTCCAGATCCTTCTATTTTCTTGCAAACGACATAATTTTGTTCGTCTTTATTGCTGAGTAGAATTCCATTACGTGTATTTCCGTTTGTTGATAGACACCTGGGTTGGTTCCATCATTTGGCTTTTGTGAATTGCTCTGCGTGCGTGTGTGTGCGTGTGTGTGTGTGTGTGTGTGTGTGTGTGTGTGCGCTTTTATGACTGTAGCAATTTCCAGAGAGTGAAAGCCACATTCAGCCTCCCATGATCTCAGATGAAAGCTTCAGGCCTTCTTTTGACTTGGCCAGAGTTGAGTCAACGTCTGCATATTCTATAGTCAACAGGGCTGGCCCAGAGTGTGGATATAGAAAGCGTGGTTCACTGGGGAACATCCTTGGAGACTTGCTCACTCAAGAGCAAATAAATCAGGTAGGTTGTCCCCATTTTTTTCTGTATCAGTATACTTGTTTCAAGTATACTGAAAAATTCCCCTTAAGTAGCAGTTTCAGATGATAACCACAAGGAGACTCTTTCCTTAGGCCTTAACTTGCTAGGCACTGCCCTGAGGATTTTATCTCTCATGCATATTTTATGTTTCCCAATAACTCACAAGTTTCTACATATCCGTCCCCATTTGGCTGATGAGGTAAGCCCCAGGGAACAGCACACCTGAGGTCGCGCCCCTGAGCAGCGATGTACCCACGCATACATCATGTACACCATCCACTCCTCCAACAGATAGCTCCCAGATAAACATGGCAACTTCTTACTATTCCCAATGCTTCTGTATAAATTTCAGGAGAAGCCAAGACAGCCAGGAGGCAAATGCAATAAACGAAGCTTCCACTGAAGCAAAAAAAAGGGGGGGGGATAAAGAAAGATGTTGGACATAACTACCAGAAAAAAAAAAAATCTCTTTATTCCTAGGAGGCTGCAAGATTCTCCGTCACGAGCCATGCTTAATGACCTCCCCCATCTCCTCCTTTGTCACTATTTTTACTCTTCACTAGACTTTTGGCCAGTGGTTCCCAAACCTGGGTACACTTTGGGATCATCTGGGGAGCTTTAACAAATCCCGATGCCCAAATCACACCCAGACCGATTAAACTAGTATCTCTGGGGTAGACCTGAGGCATCTATATTTAAGAATTTTCCTACTACCAGGGAATCCAGTGTATATTAAGTCCGATAACCCTGTTCTCATCATTAAGGAAAGTTCACGTTTTACCCCAAGCACCAAGCTGTTCAGTACTACTATTCTTTGCTTTTCGCCAGCCCTTTGTTTCTGGTAAAGGTTGGCTCTTCTTTGAAGACACAGAGCGCCGCCACCTTATGCAAAGTCACTTTAACTTCACATCTCTCATCTGTGAGCACAGACCTCACCTCCCATTGCATGGCAAACATCAGTTATAGTAGAATATAAAACATCATTTCTCTGATCTATTACCTGGTCTCTCCCCAGCCCCCCATCATCACTAGGAAACATAATCCCCTTGAGATTATGTTTCCTAGAGATCCCAGACTTTACTCATTTCCTAGAACACTGCATAGCTCATAGTACAATCTCATTAAATATCTGTTAGCTGGTGAGTGAATGAATGAATTACTTTAAAATCCGCAACTTGGCAGTTCTATGTTCAAGGGCTTGAGTTAGGAGTGATATGGTTTGAGTTTTGAATGACTCCCCTCAGAAGCTCATAACCTCCAATGCAGGGGACGATGACAGAGGCAGGGTGTGGCTGGAAGAGGTCACAAGGGGCATGGTCTTGGGGACTCTAGATGTCTCTAGTCCCCTCTGCAAACTCTCACGTCTGGCTGCCATGACTGAGAGTGGCACTCCTCCACCATGTCTTGTTGCCATGGTTTCTGCCTCGGAGCCAGCCAACTCTGGACTAAACCTCTGAAACTGAACCAAATAAACCTTTCTCCTCTACATTGTTCATGCCAAGTATTTTGGTGACAACAACAACCACAAACCTGACAAAAGCAAGGTGTGTATTCTTGCTCTCAGAGACTGAACGAAGAATGTCAGAAATTCTTTATGTATCTCTTTAGCACTTCTTCCTGTCCCCAAAAGAAAAGAAAACAAGAATTCTGGTCAAATTCCTGACTCCCACCTAGTTTCATAGTAAGGTAGAGTAGGCGGAATAACAACCCTCAAGATGGTCACGTCCCAGTCTCTGGAACCCGTGTTCCTGTCCATGGCAAAAGGACTGTGCAGATGTGATTATATTGAAAGTTTCGAGAGGAGGAAAGTCTCCTGGATTGTCTTAGTGGACACTCAGTGTCCTTGTGACAGGGGCAGTGGAAGTTTTCACTGAGAAGAAAGTGAGCTGGGGACCTAGGTGAGGGCTGCACTTCTGGCTTTGAAGACCAAGGAAAGGCCCGTGAGCCAGCGACTGCAAGGAATGAGGCTCTAGAAGCTGGAAAAGACAGAGAAATGGACCCCCATTACGTTTCCCAGAGGGGGGCACAGCTCTGATGACAATTTGAGTTTGTCCTCCTGAAACTGATTGATTGTCCATTTCTGACCTCCAGGACTTGGAAAGGACAAGTCTGTGTTGCTTTAAGTTGCCAAGTATGTGGCTATTTATTCATTATACTGGGAATTGAATCCACAGGCTTCTATCTCCAAGCTACACCCTGAAGGCTTTTTATGTTGTATTTTGAATCAGGGCCTCCCTCAGTTACTGAGGCTGGCCATGAACCTGAGATCCTGGTTTTCCTGTCTCAGCTTCCTGACTCCTAGGATTTGGGGTTTGTGTCACCACACCCAGCTTGTGGTAATTTTTTTATCAGCCTTGGGAAGCTAACAGAGAAGGCTGCCATAAGAGCTTTGTGACTTTTCCCAAGCTTTAATAAGGTGGGAGTTTCTCTAGAAATCACACTAGGGAGGGATTAGGGAGAGCTAGCCATCTCCCCAGAAAGAATTATTTTACCACAGCATAAAAGTTGTTCCTAAACTGGGTGTGATGGCGCTCGCTTGTAATCCCAGCATTTGGGAGGCTGAGACAGGAGGATCGTGGTTTGTGGACAGCTTCAGCTACTTAGTGAGGCCCTTTGCAACTCAATGAGACCCTGTTTAAAAATAAAGAATAAAAAATAGGGCTGAGGGTGTAGCTCAGAAGTAGAATGCCCCTGGGTTCCATCCCCAGTACCAAAACAAAAGGAGGAAAAGGAGGAGGAGGAGGAGGAGGAGGAGGAGGAGGAGGAGGAGGAGGAGGAGGAGGAGGAGGAGGAGGAGGAGGAGGAAAAAGGAGAAGGAGGAGAAGGAGAAGGAGGAGGAGGAGGAGGAAGAGAAGAAGGAGGAGGAGGAAGAAGAAACAGTGTGTACATTCATAGCCCAAGGCAGATTGGGAAGTTTATATTCAGTCATTTTATGTCCTATTACTTTAAGAAAATGATACAGAAAAGTTCACATAGATAGCCAAGCATGTTGGCTCATGCTTGTAATCACAGGACTTGGAGACTGAGACAGGAGAATCACAAGTTTGAGGACAGCCAGAGCCACTTAGTGAGACTCAGCAGCCTAGAGAGACCTTGTTTCAAAGCCAAAAATAAGAAAAAAGGGCTGAGGGTGTTGCTCAGAAGTAGAGTATCTCTGGGTTCAACCTTGAGTAACACACACACACACACACACACACACACACACACACACACACAAGTTCATATAGATGAGCAGTATTACTTTATGAAATGTCGCCATTTAGTAACATTAAATATTTTGATTAATACATTACCTATTCCACCATTTACAACTGACTGAGCATTGCTTAGCATGAAATGGTAGGATGATATCTAATAATTTAGCAATAAGGGCATGGCTCAGAAAGCTTTGAAGGTTTTTCTTAAACACAAGGTAGTAAATTTATAAATATTATGAAGTGGGTAAGGTTACCAGTCAGGGGCTGGTAGGAAACCAAAGTCACCTGAAAATTGGGGCAATTGAGAGTTTAATGACGGGGCGGTTCTCTTTCATATCGGTATGAGCTTACAGTACACCAATAGATTTTTATTTTTTTAAAAAGTAGAATTGTCCTTAAGCTGCCGGCAAGCTTTAAGCCAATCACAGAGGAAGAGCACCCTTGAGCAACAGCGGCAGGGGCCCATCCTCTGTCATACCTCTGCCTGCCTGAGGGGTTAAGGCAGGACAGGGGTCACTGGAAGTCAGAGGGAGCAGCAGGTTAGGGAGGACTTCCCGGAGGAGCCAGGGGCAGGGAGACCAGGGAGGCTGCAGAGAAGCAGTGTCCAGCCTCGCCGCTCCTTCTCTCTGAGCTCCCACCAGTGCCTCTCATTGGCTGACTCCAGCTGGACACCAGAGGCAGGAAAGCCCAGTGAGACTGGCCACAGTGGCCAGCACCCAGGCCCTGGGCCCAGAGCAGGTGGGCAAGGGTGGAGGATGGAAAATACCCCGCACAGCAAGACAGGGCAGTCCTTGGGGCCAAGCAGGACAGTGCTTCACACGACTGGTGCCACCTGGATGTTCCAATATGGCTTGAGAGTTTCTTTATTATTCCTCTTCCTCCTCCTCCTCCTCCTCCTCCTCCTCCTCCTCCTCCTCCTCCTCCTCCTCCTCCTCCTCCTCCTCCTCCTTCTTCTTCTTCTTCTTCTTCTTCTTCTTCTTCTCCTTTTTGGTGGTACTGGGGTTCCTTGAAGCCCTTCTACCTCCGGGCTACACTCCCAGACCTATTTTATACTTTTTTTATTTTTGAAAACAGGGTCTCTTAAGCCAGCGCGACTGGCTTCGAACCTGCACCATCCTCCTGTCTCCGCCTCCCAAGTGCAGGGATTACAAGCGTGCGACACCACGCCCGGCAGCTTGAGAGTTTCTAAGCCTCTTTATTACTGGCAACCAAATGAGAAAATATAGAATACGCAAAAAAGAAAGGCTCCCAGCACCTCCAACTTGCACCACAAAGCCAAATGAAGAAAGTGCTCTGAAGTTTGTAAAAGCACTAGAAACTTGGCCTCCCTCCCTCCCTTCTTCTCTTCATTCTCTTAGATTGAACCTAGGGCATTCTACCTCTAAGCTACATTCACCTCTCAGCTCTATTTTTCCTTTTATTTTTGAAACAGGGGCTCACTAAGTTGCTGGGGGCCTCGCTAACTTGGTGAGGCTGTCCTCAAACCTGTGATCTTCCTGCCTCAGCCTTCAAAGTCTGGGATGATAGGTGTGCACCACCATGGCTGACAGAGAATACGTTTTTTAGATAAGAGGAGCCACTATCACTTGGCCCCAGCTCTTGGTGAGTCTTCAGGGATATGAGAATGACCCTGTATTTTTCTTAAAAGCTTGAAATCTGAATTTAATGTGAACTCTCCCAATTAAGGGGGGGGAAAAAAAACCCTGGCAACTATTTAGAAATTTTAAAAACATTATGCAGGCCATAAAATGTCCCTTGGTGGGCCAGCTACGGCTTCAGAGAGCCCATTTGCAATCTCAGATCAATGGTTCCCGAAGCCTTTTAGGGAGCAAAGCTTAAATGTTTTTAATCAGAAATACAGAATCTTTATAATGTAAGAAGCGTCTGCTCTTGTTTCAGGGAGAACAGAGGCTGACCCTGTTAAACATTGCTTTTCTTTGAGACCTCAGGAAGCCCCAGCCTCCCTGAGACCAGAGCCTCAACCACCTGCAATACAGTACTCACAGCAAGTTACTAAAAGTTGGCCAGCAGGGGAGGAAAAAAATTCCAGGCCAGTGAGACCCATTTGCATTGCACATGGGAGGCCAGACACCTGGCTTCTCCTTTTCAATTACCCTTCTTCACACAGGATTGCCAGGAGGAATCGAATTTCACCTCCAATCATGCTTTCCATTATTTTTATTTATGTAAATAACCATCCTATCTGCTAAGTACTCAAGTTGAAATTGTAGAACCACTGCTTCCTTGGAAAGAGGATGCTTGGTTCGTCGAGCCCATTTTAAGCTTTATTACGCTAGTTTTCTGTAATGTCAGGGTTGACACCAACACACATAGTACTCACCGTACTGTAAATATACCAGAAAAAGTCGCCACACACGTCTCTGAAAGTTAGTTCCTGCACACACACACACACACACACACACACACACACACACACACACGTATCTCTTTTCAAATTGCTTTCCCCATAAATAAAACACCAGTAGCCATTAAGGCAGACAAATGACTAATTTGGGTGACAGTTACTTGCAGCGTTGAGGACTTTTAAAAGGAAATGTTTTTAAAATCTTCACATAGCTAGGCTTGGTGTGTAATCCCCGTGCTTAGGGAGCTGAAACAGGAGGATGGCAGTTTGAGGGCAGCCTTGGCAATTTATTGAGACCCTGATTCAAATTTTAAAAATAGAAAAGGGGGGGACAAGAGGGGTAGCTTGGGGATGGAATACCCCTGGGTTCAATTCCTAGTATGACACACACAAAAAAAGAAGAGGAGGAGGAGGAGGAGGAGGAGGAGGAAGAGGAGGAGGAAGACGAGGAGGAGGAAGACGAGGAGGAAGAAGGGGAGAAGGAAGAGGAGGAGGAGGAGGAAGGGGAGAAGGAAGGGAGGAGGAGGGGAGGAAAGCGTGAGCTTCACATTAGCTATAGTTGGCAGCCTGATTTTTTCTCCTGCTGTTCTTTCCTGGGGATCTCAGCACCACCATCTTGACCTGCCCATCTGGAAGCAAAGCTGGGAACAAGGACACAGCCAGCCTGGCGGGCTTCATCATACAAAACACTGGCTCTGGAAGTGTACTCCTCTGGACCCACACCAAAAATCTAGCTGGAGAAAGGATGAGCTTGTTTAAAATGTTTTGCCATGTGTGGTGGCACACGCTTGAAATCCCAGTACTTGGGATGCTGAGACCAGAGGATCTCAGGTTTGCAACCAGCCTCAGCTACTTAGTGAGGTCTTCTGCAACTTGATGAGATCCTGCTTTAAAATATTAAATAAAGCAGGGCGTTGGAAGGCGGAGACAGGAGGATCGCGCAGGTTCAAAGCCAGCCATGCTGGCTTAAGAGACCCTGTTTCCAAATAAAAAGTATAAAATAGGTCTGGGAGTGTAGCCTGGAGATAGAAGGGCTTCCAGGAACAGCCGCCTCGGCTGTTTGCTCTGTGGCCCTAGCTGGGAACTGCCAACAGGCCCTCGTGGGCCAGGGAAGGGTACATGATGGAGGACATGGAAGAAGCCTGAGGAACGAAAGTTTCCGAAAGAGTTAAAGGAGATTCACGAAAGGTGAATTCTCAAACTCTGGGTGTGATTCCTGTCCTTTCCAGAATTTGCCCCCTGAGACCCACCTGCAAGGTCAGGGGGCTGGTCTTAATCGCAAGACCAGTGATGTCACAGGTCTTCCTTTTGTCTTTTTTATGATTGGTGATTTACATGTCCTTCACTTAATACCCCACTATTGTTCTTTGGTGTTTACACTTTTCTACTAGAAATTTCACAGGTAAAGGGTATAAAATTTTGTTTTTAGAGAATAAACTTTGTCAGTTGCTCATCAGACAATTACATTTCAGTATGGCTGCTCATCAGGTAGCTGTTGCTTTCATTTCAGGACAGTTGCTCATCAGGCAACTGTCCAGTGTTCAGGGCAGCTGCCCATCAGGTAGCTGTTCGGTTTCCCCTCTCAGGTCTCAGGTCTCTCCCTCCCAAGTCCCGGAGAAGAATCTCTACAGGAGCGCACCCAGAATAGCAGCCGAGAACTGGGGGCGGCTTCGCCCGATGGGCACTGTGAGCTTTTTTTTTTTTTTTTTTTTTTTTTTTTTTGGTGAGAGAGGCTGGGAATATAATTGATTATTTAAAAATGAGTGTGAAAGCTAAGTAAAACCTGTTTGTATAGATCAAATTCAACATGTGATCTTCGACCTAGGCCTTTTTGGCATGAAGAAGTTTTTAGGGTTTGCCACTGGTGGCCTACCCTTTATCTAGCCAAGTTTTATCCATCCTGGGAAACAAAAGAACTTCTTGTTCTCATACCATAATGGAGAACCTAGAGCCAGCTCCCTCTGTGTTTAGAGCAATGTTGACAATATGCTAGCTAGAATTTTCTACCATGGGATACACGAGCAAGTGGCATGAACTGGCCGGGTGTGGGGGTACACACCCGGAATCACGGTACTTGAGAGGCTGAGACGGGAGGATCTCAGGTTTGAGGACAGCCTCAGCTACTTAGCAAGCCTTTCTCAAAATAAAAAAATAAAATAAAATAGGGCTGGGAGTGTAGCTCAGAGGTAGATCGCTCCTGGGTTCAATCTCCAGTGCCACAAATAAGAAAAGAAATGGCATTAACTGACCTTGTCATCTCAGTTGAAAGCTCCTAAGACAATTTATTTTATTTTGTTTATTATTATTGTTTTGGTACTGGGGATTGAACCCAGTAGCATTCTATCTCTGAGCAACACCCTTAGCTCTATTTTATTTTTTATTTTGAAACAGGGTCCTGATAAGTTGCAGAAAACCTTGCCTAAGTTGTTGAGGCTGGCCTCAAACCTGTGATCCTCGTCAGCCTCCCAAGTACTGTGATTGCAGGCATGCACCATTCCTGGTAGAATTCAAACATCAAACCTATTGGAAGAATAACAAAAAAAGCAGCATTTGGCGATCAAATTTAAATTTACAAAAGGGATATGTCTGAAACCAAACTTTTAGGTGTTTGCGAGAACAGATGCAATGTTGAGAAATTTTAACCTAAAGCCCAAACGTGGGACCTTTCTAATTTACCACCGACCTATTGCTCATTACCATCGCATAATAACAAGTCCACGCCTTTTTCTCTTCTCCAAGCTCAGAATTTTGCAGAAGCAAAGGACTGAAACCGAATCAGGAAATAGGGATTCACTTGTGGAACTCTGAAATGTCACTTCGGTGCTGAATGCTGAGCCAGTAGCAGATTCTCTTCAGAGGCAGCTGCCCTAAAATAGTTCCCTGGACTAGTGGCCTGCAGGAAGCGCCTTCAAATTTAGCTCCGGGCTCCTCCAGCCAGAGCCGACCCTGCAGGGTGGTTACGCCAAAGACCTGGACCCTGAGATGGTCACCGGACCACGCTAGACCCAGGGCTTGCCTTGCTCAGCCCTAGAAGGGCTGGCAGAGGTGCACGCCCCCCCCCCCCATCCAGACAAATTACCCCCGCCCCTCCACACCCCTTCCCCGCAAGGGCGGAGAGCGCCTGGCCCTGGGTCAAGTTGGTCGCTAGCAGTCAGCGGCGCTCCAAGTATTAATAGAGAGCCGCGGGCCGGGGAGGCTGCGCTTCCTGGCCCCGCGGCCTTGGCAGCATCCGCTGCACCTGCGCGTCCCGTCCCGGGGGAGGCGCCGCCCGGGCAACCGCAGCCGCCGCTGGACCACGACAGCCCGAGCGAGCGCCCCGCCGCGATGAGCCGCCTCCGGGACAGCGGGGGCTCCGTGCACGGTAACCGCGTGGCCGCGGGCGCCGGGCGCTGTACACCCTTAGCCGCCCCGCACCCGGGCTTCCATTGCCAGGGTTTGTTGGTCCGGGGAGTGGGGCGGGGAGTGCCGGGTGTTTAGTTATTTCTTCATAGAGCCTCCGGGGTGGGTAGTAGAAGTACTCAGGTTCCTGGATTTTGATACCCTTTTCTGAAGCTTTGAGAGTTCTCTTTTTTTAGGATCCAACCAGTTCACTTTTATCCAGTGCAGAGAACAACGGGGGTTTGCTAAATAAAATGTATATAGATGTTTTCTGTTTGGCACGCTGCTTCGGGTTTTCTTAGCGGGGACAGGGCGAGGTATCCCTGAAGGATAGTTTTGCTTCTACTTGGGACAGGGACAGCATCGCCCTCAGTCCTCCTTCCTGTGCGCCGCCGCTCTCTACAAATGTGTTAAAGAGACGCCTTAACCTCACAGAGGGAGGCCCTAATGTACTTTGAATTGAAAAACAGGGACCTTAGCTGTTAGACAAAGACACTTCGTGACCCAATTCCCCCAAATGACTTCCTAACTCAAGTGCCAGTGCAGCCTGATTCTATTTCTCCAACTCAGATTGTTTTGAACATGCGATGAAAAAAGTACTTTGAGCCTCTTTCCCCATCAATATCCAGCCACGTGTGCACATTTGGGTCTTGGCTAAACATTCCTGGCTAGATGCCTTAATGTCCTGTATCCCCAGGTATTTCCCCCCTTCTGAGAAAGGTCACTGCTGTTGGCAATGGAGCATCCCGACCAGCCAGTTGTTGACCTTTTAGGAGGAGCACTCCACCAGGAGTAACTCCTCTCTGTAGCAGAGCCCTTTTGCTTGTTCTCAGCAGGGCTTAATGAGGCCTCTCTGGAGTTAAAGTTCTGGGGCTTTTGCTCAGCAGGTGTGCCAGGCAACTGCACCCAGGGTCCCTATGGAACAGGCATTTTCCAGGTTGTGGATTTTATTCACTAGATGGCAAGGCCAGAATCAATGTTATCAAATAAATATTCCATTCTTTCCTTTTATTGTCCCAAGGTGAGTTTCTAGCTTAAATGTCCTGATTTTCTTCAGAAAAGAATTTTCAGTCTGGGCGTGGTGGCACACGCTTGTCATGCCAGTGCTCGAGAAGCTGAGACAGGAGGATCATCGGTTCGCAGCCAGCCTCAGCAACTTATCGAGGCCCTCAGCAATTGAGGGAGACCCTGTTTCAAAATAAAAAATAAATACAATGAAATAAATTAAGGCTGGGAGGAGCTCAGAGGTAGAATTTCCCTAGGTTCCATCCCCAGCACCATAAACTACTTTTTACTGTGGTATTGCTGTACTAGCATAAAACATCTGCACTTTATTACTTATTTTTTATTTTATTTATTTATTTTTTTGGTGGTGCTGGGGTTCCTGGAAGCCCTTCTACCTCCGGGCTACACTTCCAGACTTATTTTATATTTTTATTAGGAAACAGGGTCTCTTAAGCCAGCACGGCTGGCTTCGAACCTGTGCCATCCTCCTGTCTCCACCTCCCAAGCGCGGGGATTACAAGCGTGTGTGACCTCGCCTGCGCAAAACATCTGCACTTTAAAAAATTGAAGTTCTGCTGGGCGTGTGGCGCACGCTTGTAATCCCCGCGCTTGGGAGGAAGAGACAGGAGGATCGCGCAGGTTAGAAGTCAGCGCACTGGCTTAAGAGACCCTGTTTCCAAATAAAAATATAAAATAGGTCTGGGAGTGTATTCTGGAGGTAGAAGGGTTTCCAGGAACCCCAGTACCACCAACACACACACACACACACACACACACACATAAAACAAAAAACTGAAGTTCTGTGTCACACTATTACTATTACTTTTGTGTTTCTACAGTGGGCCCAGGTTACCATTTAAGTCATTTAGCTATTTTCGAAGTATAAATTAGGTGTGAAAAAAAAATCTTCCAGTCATATGGCAGCTTTCTTACTGGGAAGGACAAAAAGGTGATTGTATTTGATCCCCTTGCTACTGCTCTGCTTTTCTTTTTTTGTTTGTTTGTTTGCTTGTTTGATTCTAACCTGAATGTCTGTTTTTCAAGCCACACAGTCATTGGAACTCTGGTATTTCTATAACTCTGATAACTACAATAGGTATCTACTCTTTGTAAACCAAGTAGGCATCCTTATAGCCTTATGACTCAGTGAGTTTCATGATCCAGGCAGCTAGCATCTGCTGTCCCCAGCAGCCACCAGAAGCCCAGACAGTTGTGTCCCCAGGAGGCCACCAGCATGGCTGGGTTTGCAGCCATGGCTTCAGTGACCCCACCACACTGTGAAAGTCACAGAGTTTCCCTAGTACTTACAGACCACATGTGTGGAGGCCACACACGGAGGACAGGGGTGGGCCAGGAGAGACAGGAGAGTCATGGCCCAGTATATTTACTGGTTCCTGGGCATTATCCAAACCTGTTTCTCCAGGGAAGCTTTAAACAGGACTTAGTTCTCAGATGTCCTGCTGTGATTCCCTTGAAGTTCAAGGGTAAATGTGTCAATGGTCCCTCCAGGGAGGCAACTGAAGAGAGGAACCCACCTGCTAGGTGGGAAAAGGCCTCTGTGCTTTTAACACTGACCAGCACCTGGAGTTATTACAGTTGGGTATAATAGTGGAATATGGGTCCGGGGTGACAAGAGCCCTGGATCTGGTAGGAAAAAGTTAAACTTATATTTTCAAGTAGTTGCTAAGTCAGCGGGGTGTGGTAGCACAGATCTGTAATCCCAGTAGTTGAGGGTATGAGACAGAAGGAGCATAGGTTTGAGGCCAGCCTCAGCAACTTAGAGAGACCCAGTTTCAAAAAACATAAACAAACAATCAAATAAATAAATAAATAAATGAATAAATAAATAAAGGGCTGAGGTTGTAACTTGAAAGTAGAATGCCCTTGGTTCCAATCCCTGTACCAATACAAAAAGTGGAGGGCGGGATTCTGAGTCAACATGGAATTATAAGTGCTCACTATGCCCGATGTGTCCATAGCTCTCAGTGACTGCAACAGCTTCGATACACGTATTAGTGAAGTTCAAAGTTTAACCTTAAGTCTGAATGTCTGCAAACTCCAGAAGGCTTAAGCTGCCTTCTGTCAGGTTACCCTTGAGCAGGTGAGAAGGCGAGGGAACGTTTCATAACACCTAATTGTGCCAAATGCTTGCGATGGTGTTTTTAAAGAGTACTGGATATGTCAGACTTCGTGAGTTTCCAAGTATTTATGAGATGAGAGTGTGTGAAGAGACAGACACTTGATGCATTCATGAAATAGCATGCCTGTCTTAAAATCTCTTATGGGCTATCTGGTGCAGACCTGCACGTTATGGAGGAATATCATAGGAAATCCTGAACAGCTGAAGAATTCTTAATCTACTCTTCATGTGTCCGTACGACGTGTGATCTTTTGCTAGCACACCCCAGAGAAGGTTAGGCAATAAATTACACCCAATTCTACTTTAATTACACTAAAAATAAAGCATTATTTGGATTCAAATAATATTTTCTCTGGTTGAAATGTGAAACAACAGTACCAATATTCACATAAATCTGTATAAATAGATTTGATTCTTATTGTACATGCTTTTTTTAAGAAAGAAAAAGGAAATGAAATTCCGGTTTTAACAGAAACAGACAAACCTGGTTTCTGTTGAAAATCTGACTTTCTTATACTGTTTTAAGACTGGTGGATTGGTATGTCATAATAAAATTGAAAGCACAATATGAACACAGTTTCTGTATAATGTTTTTGCCCCCTCTAGATTTTTTTCTCTTTCTGTGTGAGAATATAATTAGATCTTTTCCCTCAAAGCAATGGCTTGACTTAGCCTCTGTTTTACAGAGCCATCACTGTGTAATGTTGTATATTGCGGTAAAGATAGCATTTCCTGGAAACTGTGAGTGCCAACGTCTCTCTTGCCATCCTTTCAGCCAATGGCGTAAGATTGCGAGGCTACGCTCCCACCAATAGGAGCACAGCACAGGAGCCTCACGCTGGAAATAAAATGCCCAACAGTATCCCGCCATGTTGTTCTTGCCTACCTAACTTTACTGATGGCAGAATCCCTTTTGGTAAAACGTAAAATTTGCCCTGCCAAGCCACTTTCAAATATGTGTCTTTTCTTAGGATGCCATGGAAATTTATTTCTAACATCTGTGACTTCTTCTCTATTTGCTTACCTTGTTTACCAACATTTAAGTGTCTAACAAAGCCTATTGCAGAGTCCTGCAACTGTTGTGCTGGGCTAGGTGCTCAGTCTCATTTAACTAATTAATGAGTCAGTGGGAGGAGCCTATTGTCTACTTACAACTGAGGCTTAGACAGGGTAAACACGAGCTTCCTTCTTAGCCCTGAAATAGGGGCCTGTGTGTGACCTTGGTCTCTTAGACCATGATAGGTCCATTTCTAAGACTATGCCCTGGGAACAGGCAGACCCACCATAGGCCATAGCTGTCCACTTGAGCATAACTGTAGGAAGGGAGAAAGAATATGGAGGAGGGGGGGGGGAAGGAGGAGGAGGAGGAGGAGGAGGAGGAGGAAGAGGAGGAGAGGAGGAGGAGGAGGAATGGATGATAACTCTGTTCCACAGCCTGATCAGACTGTGTGTCTCTGGAGATATGTGTTTTAATAAATCCCAGCCTCATTTGTTTAATCTGTAAAGTCAGAATAAAATATCCACTAGTTGCGATTATTGTGAGGGTCAGGAAAAACGTGCAGCCCTTAGGGTAAGAAGCAGGTTCTTCAGACAGACTTATGAGAGTCCGGACATTGCATATGGAGGAAATCGTCAAGTGTTAGCACCAGGAGACTTTGCAGAAAGATAGCTCAGGTTGATTTTTTTTTTCTCAGTCTTCTCTATGATGCTTCGGGGCACAATCAAATCCTGCCAGTTGATGCAGAAGGTCGACCAGATGCCTGATCACCATGCTGGGCATACCATTTAGGCCGCTGCCGAATCTTTGATATTTGGATTTTCAATTTTGGAAAAGACGGAGAAGAAGTTAGTTTGGATATTAAAGCACACAAATGAACTAAGAATCTAGGCCATTCCAGGAGAAGCGAGGTGCGAAAAGTCAATTTGGTTGATGGCATAGTGGAGTTATTGCACAAAGACCATCAAGTTTTTATCTCTGTTCACTGTTTTTTTTTTTTCCCCTAGTGGAAGGAGTCTGCTAAACCCTGTATTGCCCACATCATAGTTCTTTCCAAATTGTTGGCAACTGTTTGTTTATTTCCCTGTTTCTTGCCTGAAAGCTATGAGGACAGACACCATTTCTACTTACTGCATCCTGATCATCTAGCAAAACCCCAGGCAAATAGTAGATCCATATAATCAACAGACATTTGTTCAGCGAACTTACATGTGAATGAATGATTCAGAGAGAGAGGGGAGAATTTACACAGAGCTGCAAAACTCCTAAACTATTTAGTCCTTTTCAAGGTTGCATTTGAATTCTGAATCCATGTTTACTTTTTCCTCCTGGGAACTTGTTCGTAATAGTGAAAAGTTATAACTGTCTACACACCAAACAATAGGGCGTTATTTAGAACACCTAAATATCTAATAGTTGGATGGCTTAGATTATGGTAGGGCATAAATGCATCTCACATTTTAGAAAATGATTATATATCATTAGAAGATGTAGGCAGGTAGATAGAGAAGGATTCATAAAGATTGTATACCTCTGGTTAGATGGACTTATGGGTATTTCTAAATTCCTTTTCTTTTTTTACTCTTACGTAATAAACTTGATTTTTTGGTGTGTGTGTGTGTGTGTGTGTGTGTGTGTGTGTGTGTGTGTGTGTTTAGTAGGTACTGGGGATTGAACCCAGGGGCATTCTACCCCCAGCATACAGCCCCAGCCCTATTTTATTTATTTATTTTTATTTTAAAACAGCATATTACTAAGTTGCTAAGAGCCTCACTAAGTTGCTGAGGCTGGCTTCGAACCTGCGATCCTCCTGTCTCAGCCTCCCAAGTACTGGGATTTATAAGCATGCACCACCACACTCGGCCTGATTTGCTTTTATAAGGAAAAAACAGGGTGCAATGAGTACTTTGAATATTGTCGCTCGTCAGTCATTAATAGTGCACCCATAGTCACTGGGCCCTTAGCACCTTTTTTTTTTTTAATTTGCCATCCTAACTCTTTTTGAACATTAAAGAAATTTCTAACTTCTCAGTGTTCCAAAATAGCATAATTGATCTAAAAGAGATGAGCTGCTGTTGAAAAAGAGACTCAAAGTAGCAAAGAAAAAAGCCAGCCAGAAGGCAATCACTACTCAGGGTTAATTCTCCAGCTGTTGTCCTATGGACTGCATCTCCATGCTGCTCTTAGTTGAGCTGTGGTCTCCCCTCTGCGCTTGGCTGGCCCTCCTTTGTTATGTAAACATTTTACGACAGACAGTTTAGGAATGCCTGATTTATAAGTGCTCCCCAATTGTTTTGGGCAAGAACTTGAGACGTAATTTCAAGGACTATTATTTTCTTTTTTCCTGAAGAGTTGGCTTCAGGAACAAGAACCTTAGTAGAGTAAAATTCCTCTTCCTCTTTGGCTCCCTTTTCCTTCTCACCTCCTCCTCCTCCTCTCCTCTCTCCTTCTCTTCCTCTCTCTTTTCCTCTGTGTTTATTTATTTATTTATTTATTTATTTATTTATTTATTTTTGGTGGTACTGGGGGTGGAACCCAGAGGCCTTCGACCTCCAGCTATACTCCCAGACCTATTTTATATTTTATTTGGAAACAGGGTCTCACTAAGTTGCTGAGAGCCTCACTAAGTAGCTGAGGCTGGCTTCGAACCTGTGCGATCCTCCTGTCTCAGCCTCCCAAGCGCGGGGATTACAAGCGTGCGCCACCACGCCTGGCTCCTCTGATTCCTTTTAAATCAGCATTCTGTAGGAATAGTGGTGTGAATGAGTCATCATTAAACTTACATTTTTATGCATTTTATGGAAATTCTACCCTTGCTTTAACAGCTTCCTTTGGGACATCATGACATTGTTTTCTTTCTTTTTCTTCCTTTTTTCTTTTTACTTTTTTTGGTACTGAGGATTGAACTCAGCGGTATTCTACCTCCACACTACACATATAGCCCTATTCTAAAGTGAAGTCTCACTAGGTTGATGAGAGCATTCCTACTTGCTGAGGCTGTCTTTAAACCTGTCATCCTCCTGTCTCAGCCTCCTGATTACTGGGGTTACCAGTGTGTGCTGCCACGCCCAGCTATGAGATTGTTTTCTAGATAACATCTCCTTGGTTCCTCAGTTGTAACTCAGAAGGGGGATGCAAAGCACCCCTTTTCCAGGCCCCTCCTGCAGCATCACTTTACTTTCCCAGGCAAGCAGCTCCTTTTCAATCTTAAAGGACACCCCTCCAAGCTGAGCATGGTGGCACACTCTTGTAATCCCAGTACTTGGGAGGCGGAGACCGGAGGATTGAAGGGCCGCAGCCAGCCTCAGCTACTTAGTGAGGCCCTCTGCAACTTAGTGAGACCCTCTTTCAAAAATAAAGAAAAAAAAATTGGGCTGGGGGTGTAGCTCGGAGGTAGAATGCCCCTGGGTTCCATCCTTAGTACTGAAAAAAAAAAAAAAGGACACCTCACCCACCTTCTTTTTGATATTGCCCTTCCGGATGCTCTGATGAACTCCTTAAGTGCCCCTGAAACCCCGCCCATTCCTGTTCTCCAGCCAGGTGTGCTCCTTCTCTAGAAGATATGGGGATGGTGGTACCCTTCTTCCCTCCCTCTGTGATAGAATGGATGTAGAAAGGAAGAAATATCCAAAAGAAAATAATATCTCAAAACAACAACAACCCAGGATTCCCTCCCCATGAAGTCGTCCTGACAGTCACCCATCCTGGCATAGCTTTCTCCTCCCTCGCCCACTTTCTTCTCACTGTGAGTGTCTGAGGATTCCTAGTGACGGTGCCACGCTGGGACGGATGGTGGCTCCTGTTTTCTGCTCACTAAGCAGAGGGGTGATGGGGTAGACCAGCTGGCCATCGTTTTGCACATTGGTAGCCAACACTCAGATGAAGGGAGCTCATTTTCCTTTGCCCTAGAAGCCCCTTCCAGGTGCCCTATACAACCATGGACCTTTCCTCGACTTCTCTGTCCTACCTAGCCGTGGTGAGCAGGAGGTGAGTGACATGAATTATGTGCGGGAAGCCAATGCGCATGGCGAGGGCTCTGGGTTGTACTCGTTAGGCTGTAGGAACAGCTCTGTTGGGGTCTACAGGACCCTTTCCTTGATAAAGCCCCTCTGTCTGCTTTGCTCTCTCACCCCACTCTCCCACTCTGATTCCCTGCCTGGCTCTGCCCTGTTATTTATTTTATTGGTGGTGATGGAACCCAGGGGGGCATTCGACCTCCAAGCTACACCACCTGCCCTATTTTTTATTCTTTATTTTGAAACTGGGTCTCACTGAGTTGCAGAGGGCCTCACCAAGTAGCTGAGGCTGTCCGTGAACCGCGATCCTCCTGTCTCAGCCTCCCAAATGCTGGGATTACGAGTGTGCACCACCACGCCCAGCTGGAAAGGCCCTTTTTTGACCTTATGTACATATGGGATATTATCAATGCCAATCTCAGCATCATGTATGGGGAAGGGGGGGAGGGAGTGGAGAGGGAGCCGGGGGCAGCTTGCTGACTACTGTGTGCACGTATGTCCCTATCACTCTCAAATACATTATGATACAAGACTATGAGGCGCCAATTAAAGCATATTAAAAGCAAAAAGAACCTCTGGGTACTATGATTAGTATGAAAAATAGCACATTATTATTATTATTATTATTATTATTATTATTGCAGTTGTGGGGATGGAACCCAGGGGCATTCTACCTCTGAGCTACACCCCAAGCCCTATTTTTTATTCTTTATTTTGAAACAGGGTCTCACTGAGTTGCAAAGGGCCTCACTAAGGAGCTGAGGCTGGCCACGAACCGCGATCCTCCAGTCTCAGCCTCCCACATGCTGGGATTACAAGCTTGTTCTACCACACCCAGCCAAAGGGCACCTTATTATTCACTGTGCAGAAATTTCACCTTAATGCTTCTTCCTTAGGACGTAGTTTGTGATTTTGGTTGAGTTGCATTCCTTCATCTGACCCTTGCATTCCAGAAACAAGGATGTATCCTTGTTACCTATTAGGCTTCTTATCAGTAGGCAATCAAGCATTTTATTGAATTTCTCATATTCAGTTCCTCAGTTCTTGTATTAACTTCATTAGGCATTATAATGAGTTGATAAAAATTGATGTTCCCATCTGCTAATTGTTTTAAATATTAGGAATTGGGTGCATTATAAGGCACATTTGCAGGCTTTTATATTGTAAGCCTTTTGTTGATCATATCAAATATGTTTTATATTTTCTTTTATTTTGCTTTGATATCTTCATTAATTTTCAAGCAATTATTTTTTTCTCCCTCACAACAATAACAGTAGAATGTTGATGCACATTAAATATTTGGAAATAGGGATTGTTTGGAAAACTGTATGTGCTGAGTTATTTGAGTTACAGTAGACTCGGGTGTGGTGGGGTACGTTTATAATCCTAGTACTTGGGAGGCTGAAACAAGATTGCAGGTTCACAGCCAGCCTCAGCAGCTTAGCAAGGCCCTTTGCAACTTTGTGAGACCCTGTTTTAAAATAAAAACAATAAAATAGGGCTGAAGGTATAGCTCAGAGGTACAAAGCTCCTGGGTTCAACCCCCAGTACTATAAAAATGTATATGTTGTTAAAATAATAATCTACTTATTTATATGGAATTAGAACTGAAAAAATATATACCTAGGAATAGGAACTAGTTGCATATGATTAGGCAGATCATAGATTCTTCCTAGAGTCTTCTGCTTGTCTGTGTTTTCTATAGTGAGTCTAATTACTTCTGCCAGAAAGAAAAATAAGAAAAACAGGAAAGAAAAGGCTAAGGACGAGGCTTGGGAATGGGTTTTAGTTCTGAATTAATGTTCTTTCCACTCATCTTGGACCAGGCATTCCAGCTGTATTCATTTGGTTGGTTTTCATCTTCTTACAAAGGTATGAATGTCATTTCTATTGTTCAGAAAAAAATCCTTACATTGGATTCTGGAATGTGTTCTAATCTCCCGTTACTGAGTACTTATGTGCCTTCAATAATTTTTGCTATCATAAACAAGACAGAAGGGAAAGAATTGACTAGAAATTAATTAAAACTCCAAAAGAAAAAAATTGAGGGAAACTTACCAATTTGGAAGAGTGTCAACAATGCTATAAGGCATAACACAGAGCTGAAAATTTGCCTGGGGACAGACACATAAAAATTACCAAATCTTGGAAATCCAGTGACTCGGAAATCTACTGTTTGACAAATGGCCATCTTGAATAATTTGTACCTAATCAAATGGACATTGGACACTCTGCCAGCCGCTGTTAGGGCAGGGAGCGTGGGGTGGGGTGAAAGACGGAGGTTGGAGCTTCGATCCCGTGTGGGCCGAGGCTCAGTCTCCTCCTGACGGTGAGGCTTCTGTTCGAGTGTCCGTCCCCTCATCAATAAATGAGAATATGAGGCACACGACTTACTTCCTGAACTGGTGGAGAGAGCATTTGTAAAATACCCAAAACATTGATGATACAAGTTTCCCAACCTCCTCCCTTGATAAGTATTTAATACATTGCGTTGTGTGGATAAATCAGCTTGGAACTCTGTGGGGAACATGCTTCTAAATGCGGCTTAGTTTCAGTAAATCCTCCAAACCAAATAGCCAACGTTCTGTGTAATGAGGTAGGGAGACCTTTAACTTCTATCATTCTTAATAGAGTAATTTAAAAGGGGCAGTGGTTTTTAATCTTCTTGCTCAGAACTGAAACAACAGAGATGGAGACTGCAAAGAATATGGTGTAAGAAGCAGCCTTTCTCCTCCTCCTCTTCCTCTTCCTCCTCCTCCTTCCTTCCTTTCTTCCTTTCCTCTTCCTTCTCTTCCTCATCCTTATTTCCCTCTTCCTTCTTCTCTTCCTCCTCCTTATTTTCCCCTTCCTTACTTCATTCCTTTCCCTTCCTTCCCCTTCCTTCCTTCCTTCCTTCCTCCCTTTCCCTTCCTTCCTTTCCTTTTTCCTTCCTTCCTTTCCTTCCTTCCTTCCTTCCTTCCTTCCTCCCTTTCCCTTCCTTCCTTCCTCCCTTTTCCTTCCTTTTCCCTTCCTTTTTCCTGCCTTCCTTCCTTCCTCTCCATTCCTTCCTTTCCTTCCTTTCCTTTTTTTCCTTCCTTCCTTCCTCCCTTTCCCTTCCTTCCTTTCCTTTTCCCTTCCTTTCTTCCTTCCTTCCTTCCTCCCTTTCCCTTCCTTCCTTTCCTTCCTTTTTCCTTCCTTCCTTCCTTCCTTCCTCCCTTCCCCTTCCTTCCTTTCCTTCCTTTTCCCTTCCTTCCTTCCTCCCTTTCCCTTCCTTCCTTTCCTTTTTCCTTCCTCCTTCCTTCCTCCCTTTCCCTTCCTTCCTTTCCTTCCTTTTTCCTTCCTTCCTTCCTTCCTTCCTTCCTTCCTTCCTTCCTCCCTCCCCCCCTCCTTTTGAGGAAAGTACAGTAGTTGAGGTAGCTAGCTTCCTGGGCCTATTCACTGACAGGTTTCACCTCTGCTGGACTTAGGGAACTGAGGTTGGTCCCCTGCCATTGCCACCACTATGTTAAGGACCATGCCCTCAACAGGTGCTGCAGACTTGCTCAGGAAATGAACCACGGAGACCTCTAATGGAGCTTTTGCCTGGTGCTCATGCTATGAACGGTGTATCGCAGAGTTCTCATGCAACGGGATTGTCCTGGGGCAGCCAGTGCTCTATCCCAACTGGGCTTATACCCAGGTAAAGGGTGGCAAGACCACTCAGTAGCGAAAGGGCAGTCTCTTCAACAAATGAGGTTGAATATTCATACGTAAAAGAATGCAGTTGGGCCCTTACCTTACACTATATACAAAAATTAACTGAAGACAGGCTAAAAATCTAGAAGAAAGACCCCAAACTATAATCTCCTAAGAGAAAACCCAGGAAAAAGACTTCAAGATATTGGATTTGGCAGTGATTTCTTTTCTTTTTTATATTTGCGGGTCTGGGGATGGAACCCAGAGGCATTTGACCTCTAAGCTACACCTCCTGCCCTATTTTTATTCTTTATTTTGAAACCGGGTCTCACTGAGTTGCAAAGGGCCTCACTAGCTGAGGCTGTCCACAAACCACAATCCTCAGGTCTCAGCCTCCCAAATGCTGGGATTACAAGCCTATGCCACCACGCCTGGCATGATTTCTTGATATAAGTGTCTATCACACTGACGGTGTTCTATTTTTTGCATCCTTCTGTATTCTTTGGTATGTTCTCACCATTTGATTTTGCCAGATAAGAAGTTTCCATCTAAAGTGCCTGAGAATGAAAAAATATGTAAATGTTTGCATAATTACAGTTCATACTCATGATTTGAAGAAATTAATAACATTTTATTACTGAAGATGCAGATGTAACCAGAGTTGGCAGGTGAGTCCCAGTTTAAAGGAAAATTATAGCTTTCTACGCACTGAGCTGTGCTGAGCGACTCATCTCTCACCCGGAGGGAGAGGACAATGTCTATGCTCTCCCCACCTACTTTTCTATTCCCACTCTTCCTATAAGCAGCAGCGCCAAGAGAGTCAAAAGTGCAGCGTACAGCAGGGTGGCCAATTATCTTTCACCCCTTTTTCATGCTGTTTATGATGTTTAAGGAGCTTTATTGAAATTTGGCTTACATGCACAAACTACCTATTTGCACTTAGAGGTCAATTCTTAATATTTTATAGGATGGTTAAACTTTCACCATGACTCAGTTCTGTAGAATTTTCATGGACATGACATTCTAAAAACACATTACTGTGCTTTTCCTCTGCTGTCTTTCCGAGTACCTGCTCCTCCCTGCAAGAAGCCGTCGGCCCAGGAGGGAGCCTGATCTTTGTAGGTAGAAGGTAAAGAGAAGAGCGATTGCTGTGTAGATTTCAGCAGTCAGAGTAGGAAAGTCACGGCATCGGAGCCTGCTGTGAGGCAAGGCCGGTGCTGGGGCCTCCGAAGCCGGGATTGGAGCCTGCTGTGAGGCAAGGCCGGTGCTGGGGCCTCCGAGGCCGGGATCGGTGCCAGCTGAGGGGTTAGGCCGGTGTCGGGGCCAGTGAGACCAGAATCGGGGCCTCCCATGAGGCAAGGCCACTGCTTGAGCCAGCGAGGTCTGGATCAGTCCACCGGCTAGCCAGGCCACTACTGGGGTCGTCAAGAGTGGGATCGGTACTTGCAACGTGGCATGCACAGAGAAATATCACAGAAAATAAAAATCAGATGCTTCCCCTAATCAGCAAAAACTAGGAGGAAAGGGGCAACAGGAAGAGGTCAAGTTATAGAAAGGGCCCTATAGTGAAGCAACTAAGGTGACCAATCAGAGGGTATGGAATAGGGGAGGATGGAGCCTCTTTAAAACGCAGGAGGTATATAAACTAATGTGTCAAAGTTAATCACCAAACAAGCATGGGATCGAGGGAGGGGGAGGGAATGGGATGGGGGCTGGATGAGGGCTAATTGGATGATGTGTGCTTGTATATCCTCTCAAGTCTTGTATTCCAATGTGATATATGATTACAATGCACCAATAAAAAATAAAATAAAATAAATTGTGGTAGCTAAGTAAAAAAAAAAAACAACAAAAAACAAAGTAGAATGGTATCTTTAAAAGCCAGTGATTGCCTTGGGGTAGAGTTTTCTAAGTTTATTTTCCTTCTGACAACCCATTAGACCAAGAGGACAATATTATGGAGTCTGGTCTATAGTGCAGAGAAGATACTCTGGTGCATTGTTAGTGGTTATCCATGAGGCTAAGGTCAAGAAAAAAGGAGCACTCAAGGTGAAAGTCAACAAAGAGCCTCCACTCTGGCATGAGGTGATAATAGTGAGGAAAGAGAGATTGAGAGAAGAGAGGCAAGAACACGTTCTCTATTCCCTGTGACTTAGGATCAAGGCAGGGGAAGAAGACAGCGTTAGTTTTATGGTAGTGCCAGGGAAACATGGAAGGCTACCAGAGAGATCTCTGCCAGCCTCTTGGGGGAGGCCACCTGGCAGCCTTGTCAACATCAAGTGATGGCTCACCAAAGTTGGATGGAGATGGAGATCCAGGATTGAACTCCCTAAGGGTGCTTCAGAAAGGTCCTCTTGTTCTAAGTAAAAGAAGTTGAGCGGGGTGTGATGTACACACCTGTAATCTCAGGACTTGGGAGGCTGAGACAGGAGGATTGCAGGTTCAAGGCCAGCCTCAGTCATTTAGCAAGGCCCTCAATTTAGTGAGACCCTGTTTCAAATTAAAAAAAATATAAAGGTCTAGAGGTATAGCTTGGAGATAGAATGTTCCTAGGTTCAATCTCCAATTAAAAAAAAAAAGACAAATGGACAGGTACCCTGATTCTCTTGGGGTCCTTCTCTGACAAGGAGAAGGGCAGAGTTCTGGGATGGACACCTTCTGTGGGAATGTAGAAAGGATATTGCATAAGCCCAGAGGATATTGCCCCATTTCCAAGAGCCAAGGTGAGGCCACCTCCACCAGGAGGACCCCAGATCTCTGATCAAGTTTTAAGCAGATTGAATTCAATGAAGTCAATCTGTAACCTCTCTCCAGCAATAGGGGCTCCTGAGGAGGAAAAGAATAATCAGAGATTAAAACAGAGGCACCACATTTTCTGTATACCTGAGGTTCATCAAAGTGATGGTGTCACGAATGGGCTTAGAACAAAGTCACTTGGCCGCATCAGCCAGAGCCATTGCTGGTGATGGCAGCATTGACTCTGGAGGCTGAAGTTGTCAAAGGTAAATTTGTGCAAAGATGGGTGTCAGGTCTGCTAATAAAGTGTTGTATGACAAGCAAGACCAAATAGACAGATTCTCCATTTGTGTTTTATTTTTTATTTTTGGATACTGGGGATTGAGCCCAGGGGCATTCTACCTTAAAGCTAAACCCAAAAGCCCTTTTTATTTTTTAGGATCTCACTGAGCTGCTGAGGGCCTCACTAAGTTGCTGAGGTTGGCCTGGAACCCATAATCCTTCCGTCTCAGTCTCCCCAGAGCTGGGATTACAGGCATGTGCCACCACGCTTGGCTAAGTTCTCTGTTTTTAAAAAGGAGGAAGAGATGGGTGACACATGTCTCTGGATCATGTTGTAATTTCAAGCCAAGCTGCTCCTGTGTTTACCCTTGCCTGGGAACTCTACACTTCCATGAAGGCCTTAAAACACTGCCAAGACTAGTGTTTTGGCAGAGCATTGGTGTAAGCCACTTTAAAAAGTGCTAGAATGTGTACTACATTAATCACATAAGTAACAGCTTAATTGAAAAATGGGCTGTAGCCACAGGATTACTGCAAGAGTTGCAAGGAATCTGTAGTGTGTCACTTAATTGAGAGCATCCTTAACCAGGGACTTTGAAGCATGTGCAGTCACAAAGGTACTTAGGGCCAGACTCAGAGCTAAAACTCCTCCATCCCAAGTTCCAGAGTGTTCTCTATGTACATATTAGGTCAGATAATTAAAAGTAGGAAGTCAACCCTACAAAACACCAATTAATGCAGAGTTGGAATTTCTATTAGTTTCCACCAGTATGTGAGATGTCTTGGTGCAGGGCCAAGAATTTTAACGTTCAGGAGTGTCCTAATGCAAAAAAAAAAAAAAAAAAAAAGCAAAGCAACTATCTAAATTACTTGATGTTATCAAGCCATTTTCAAAAATTAAAATCTATTTGGTGATGGAGCCACAGCAGTGACATATTTTAAATTTTCATATTCAGATTGTTGCCAATTAAATATATTGCAGTCCTCCCTCTGTTGGGAAGTTTTTAGCTGATAAGACCATTCCCAGTTTAGCACCGTAGGTCCTGTGCTGTTTGATCTCCTAATACTTGGGTATTGACTTACAAAATCGATAGAGACTTAGTTGGTATTTTATGGCATATCTATTTTTTTTTCAGATGCTACATGGGCCAAAATAATATATCTGAGCAACGTATTTCCTTCATATTCATTTTCTTCATGGAATATTCTGTTATGTCATCAGTTCAGTTTTATTTCAGTACCTAATTTGTATGAGGCGGTGATAGAGGAGAAAGAAAATCTATGAACAATTGAATTTTGTAATATTAGTCAGTGTCCTTATTTTTCAAGTTGATAGCACAACAAAAGAGAATTTCTGAAAGTAATTGTAGAATCTAAGTGGGATGGCAGTTTTGCCCAGAAGAGTTCAATACAATATGTCAGCCTAGCAGCTAATTGTTCTTTTATTGTTTCATGTGTTAGTCTCCTCTCCCAGGCGAGAGAGACTGCCTGTTTTAGTGGAGAAGGAAGAGGCATGGCAATCAATCATAGTTTGAATATGAGCACTACTCTTTACTGTGCCAGCTACTCGCTCTCCATAGAGTTAATTAACCTCTCTGATCCTCATTTCCATATTTGTTGAGTTGGGTGTGATACCTGTCTCATAGGGTGTTATAAAGATTTATGCAAAAAAAAAAAAAAAACATGTCACATAAGCACCTTGTAAGTTCTCTGTGGGACTCACTGGCATTCAAAAACTGGTGACTGTTAGGTTTGGGTTTTCCAGACCATAGGCAGACTCTGAATGAAGGACTAGAGTCTAAGTAGTTACTTTGTAAAGTGATTCCAGGGAGATAGTCAATAAGGAGGCATTATAAAGTAAGGTATCACTGTGGGTACCAAAAGCTCCATCTTGCTGGGTAACTCTTTTAGTGAAGGATTCATTCACACAGCAGGGTCATCCCATCTGATGGACCAGATAGTTGGACACATACATCTTATTTTCTATTACTTATTTAAGGGATATTGAGTAGTGGATATTAACTTTTCATAGCTTCAGACTTGCCATATGGGTAGCAGAGCAGGTTTCGATTGAAATAGAAAGGCCAGTTGTTAAGGAAATGTTTCATAAATTACTATTTCTGCATTTCTTTCCTACCCTATGGCTCCCGGTAAACTGTTATTTTATCTTCTTGGATATGCATAAAACCTCGCACAAGGTGAAGATCCTCTAAGTTCCTGGATAATTTTTATTTAATTGCTCACTAAAGAAACATTTACTTAAAAAAGAAATAGGCCACAGGCAAAGATATGAAGGTGCTATCACTTGAGAATTACATAGTTCGTACATAGATGGCAACTAAAGAGCCACTTGGCCACATCTGTGTTAAATTCTTGCATTTCCTTAGTGATGAGCTATTTCCCCTAGATCCTCAGTTTGCTGAAACCACCTCAAACCAGTTCATGCGAGTGTTAAGTCTTCATAAATGTTCTAAGCCAGTTTTGTTTTGTTTTGTTTCTGTTTAATTTAACCAGAGTGAGTTCTAGTTGTATCTTCACAGGGATGTTATATTGGAAAAATACACTACTATTTATAAAGGACTTGCCAAAAATCTGACATATAACTCTAAATAAGTGCTTGTTGCAATTATCTAATACAGGTTCCAGATGCGTATGAGGGGTGGAGTGTGGACAGTTCTTAGTGTGGATTTGATAGACCTGTAATAGGGGATCTGTGGGAATCAACTTCAATTCCCTCATATGAAACATGAGAACATTTGCTGAATAATCAATAAGTGCTGGTAAAGTTCCGAGATCCAAAGATCTTGTCCAGTCCTTGGGACATGTTCTACATGGGTTCAAACTCATATTTCAGTGGATCTCAGTTGAGGAATGACCCGTGACAGTGTGGTTATGATTTGCCGTGGGGTGTTCTGTGGGTTTGCACTTTTCAACATCAGGGTAGCATTTGGGGGGGGGGTGCTATAGGCATCCAGCAGAGTTTCTACATTTGTCACATCTATAATCATCACGGTGGCTTTTGGGCAAGTGAAAAGGTTTAGAATAATTGCCTCAAGTTGATATGGAGGCGGGGCAGATTCTGTGCAGTACAAAAGACAAAAAGCAAAATGTTGGTGGAAGCCTCACCATCTTCTCTGCTGCACTAAGCAATTCAGCTCTGGCCCCATATTTGCAAACAATACTCAGCAGTGCATTGGCCCTGCAAGTAACAGAGTCCTCCATCCTCAGAAGGCAACTTAGACAATCAGTTTATGTTTTATGTAGACACACCCACTGGAGAGAGAGAGGGCTTCTTGCCATTCCAAGCAGCTCCTCAGTGTAGTTTTTGCAACCAAATTTAGTAGTTCTATAAAGGAATTTTGGTAAATCTAGTTCCTTGCGTGGAAGTTTGACCACATGTGAATGCCCCAGCATGAGTATTGAGAAGCAAAAAAGGGGTGTCCTCTACTAGCCTGGAAGGTGATTTGCAAAGCCCTGCAGGAGGCAGAACCCTGTTCACAGATGAGCCCCACATCAGAGTTAATCAACAGATCATGCAAATGAGGCACCCATTTATAGCATTTATTTAAATTTTCACTTAAATTGCTGGTTAAATGGGATGCATTTAAAATCCTGCAGTCAACACTCGAGCAAATTGGTTTTAAAACTAGATATTAAATTGCAGCACATTGCAATTTAATACATACTTCCAAGATAATTGCTTATTGCTTTAAGAGTACAAAATATGTGTCCAAATAGTTAAAGTGTGGTTGATGAAACACAGAAAACAATAACTTCTTGCCTATCTTTTATTTGGGAAAGAAAGTAGAATGTGGTAATTATTAGCCAGGTACTGGGATTCAAAGCTCCCTGGCTGTGAATTATGGTTCTCCTTCTTGCTAGCCATACTATTTGGGCAATTATTTTTCTGGCTTTAGTCTCCCAATCTGTAAAATGGAGTTTTCACAGGGTCACTATGGAGAAGTCACCTATATAAGGTGTCTAACTCAGTGTCTGGTCCATTACAAGTAGCCATTGAATGTTAACAATCATTATTATTTTATAAGTGAAGTTTCATTGTTTTCTTTATACTATATGACAACTAGGAAATCTACCAGAAAGCTAAAATTACCCATGTGGCTTGAATAAGAGCTTTCATTACCTTTCTGTTGGATAGCATCATCCTAGACTTTTATCTAAGACAGTACAATTAATCTCAAGCATCCAGAATTGTGCATAGGTAGGATGTTTTAAAAAACACAAATAATATCATGATGTTTATCTTGTGATAGTAACAGAGTGACCTTCAAGTTCTGGAAAAACAATAATAATAGATGAGAAGCTTGGATTGTCGCAAGAGCACACTTAGTAAGGTGTGTCTAGTTGGTCTGAACATTCTTTAGTTGAAAATAGCCATAGCATCCAAGTTACTCAGAGTATTAGTCATGGTTCTTTAGTTTCATGGAACACAGGATCACTCTCTCTCACTAAGAGGGGGAGTTTATTGGGAGGATCTGGGAAAGTGCACAGAATTAGAAAGGTTACTAATGAGATCTTGGAAAATACAGAAAGGAAAGTGAGTCTGGAGGTCTGGAATACTTGGGATTTGGAGACACCAACAACAGGAGCCTTTACCTAACTGACCGTCTCACCAGGGCTGAGTCTCGGGGGGGAAAGATGGTTCTAGGTGGAATGCTCATTAGGCTAACGGTGCCTCCAAATAAACAGGCAAACTATAAAGGAGCCTTCACTAGACTCAGCCTGAAATCTCAGAAAACACAGGAGTCACTGGCAAAGCCATGAGTCAGCCTGGATCTTTCGCAAATATATGTCGACAAGAAGTAAGATAAAGATGGGATGGCAGAGGAGGAAGATGCCAACAGGCACCGTGACCAGGAGGGCAGCGGTGGTATGAAGAGGGGAGGGAGGTGGGGTGAGTATAGCTCCTGGGAATCCTGTTTCACCAAGGCACAGCGGCCGCCTCCCAGCCAGGCTGAAGCACGTCATTCACCACGTGGGTGTACCAAGTCAAGTTTTCTCATGGAGTCCACTACATTGAAGAAATGGTATTCACTGGAGAAGACCATGACATTTAGAGGTGGGGTGGTGAGGTGGGTGGTTTGGGATCTACCTGTAATACCAGCTAAGACAATCAATAGTGCAACATATCTAGATTGTCAAGACTGTTTCCTCCAGCAGTAGAAATAGATGTCTCTGAAAAACCTCTTCTGGAAAGATCAGATGGTTAATCCAAATTGCTGGCCTGGTGCCCAGGGAAAGGAAAATATTTTGAAATTAAAAGAAAATAAAGTAAATAGGGTTTGCAGGGCACCAAACCTTTGTTTGCCACTTGCAAGGAACTGCTGGCTCTTTCTGCAGCTCTTTCAGAGACTCTTCTGAGGAGCCTGTCCTCTCAAAAGCTGGATGGCATTTATGGGCCTGGCTCTTCTGTTGAAGGGGTGACTTCATGTTCTGGTAGGACCTGAAACATCTGACTGATATCCCACACGTACCATAGCAGGCTCTGAGAAAATAAATCTATGGGAGATGGGAACATGGCACCTCCCAGAAATGTCACATGGTTATCTGTTCTCTGCAAGACAGGAGCTGATGCAAAAAATAACCGGTTCCTGTCTTATTCTAATACTATTTAATCCATGGACCATTTGGGAACGTAGAAGAGAAAAGCTGTCCTATCCTGAATAGTTCTAAGGCTTATTCCAGGAAAGTTACTGTGGAGGAAATTATAAAACAGCTATATAACTATTATCCTTTTTATTATTTAATTCACATTTTTCTCTATCTGGCATGGATTATTTCATCATATCTTTCTACCTTAATTATTTTATTATTATAATTTATATTTTTCAGTACTGGGGATTGAACCAGGGTCATTCTACCTCTAAGCTACACTTCCAGCTCTATTTTTATCTATTTATCTAGTTTTTATTTTTTATTTTATTTTTATTTTTGGTGGTACTGGGGTGGAACCCAGAGGCTTTGTACCTCTGGGCTATACTCCATGACCTTTTTTTAATATATATACTTTATTTGGAAACAGGGTCTCACTAAGTTGCTGAGAGCCTCACTAGGTAGCTGAGGCTGGCTTCGAACCTCTGTGATCCTCCAGTCTCAGCCTCCCAAGCACAGGGATTACAAGCGTGCGTCACCACACCTGGCTCCTAGTTTTTATTTTGAAACAGGGTCTCACTAAGTTCCTGGGGCCTCACTAAGTTGCTGAGGCTGGCCTTAAATTTGCGATCCTCCTGTCTTAGTCTCTCATGTACTAAGATTACAGGCATGTGCCACCCTGCCCAGCTCCCTACCTCAGTTCTTGATTTCTCATCTGAACTCCACACCAGGGCCCGCTTCATCTTTCTAAAGCCATCTTCTTATCCCACCAGGCTCTCCGGTGGCCTCTTACTGCCTATCCCTCACCACTAAACTCCTCAGAGCCTCTGCAAGTCTCTGTAAGATTGGTCTCCATGCCTTCTCTTCAGCAGCCCCTTCTCTCAAGAGACCCTGTGCCTTGGATGAACAAAAGCCCTTGTGCTTTCTGGACATCCTTGTGTACACATACATTTTTCTGCCATCGTTTGCCTGGCATTTTAAATCATGAATCTCCTTGTTGTAGCCTTTGTTTACATCCTGTTATACCCAATTCCTATGAATCAGTCAAAAATCTTGATCTGCCCCCACCCCACACTTGCCTAACTTCATTTTTTAAAGTATTTCCCATATCAATATAGGGCTTTTCCAATTGCCATATACCTCATTACCCAGGCTCCAACCTAATAGCTATCTTAGATTCTTTTGTGTTCTTGACTTCTACATTCAATTCCTCAACAAGTCCTTTATTACCAAAACATCTCCCAAGCTGTGCCATTCCACGCTGTCTCCGCTATTGCCTTCCAGAACAAAGTCACCATTACCCACTGCCTAGACTTGGACAGTGGCTTCCTGGCAAGGTTTGGATAGAGAAGGTTCCCCAGAAAAAGCTTGTGTGTGGCAATGCACACAAAGGTGGGACATGGCTGAAGGACGTGGGTCACTGGGGCAGGCAGGGTCCTATATTTGTCCCTGGGTCCCTCCTCTCTCTCGCTCTCTCTGCTCCTGGTCACCTCAAGTTACTTTTCTCAGCCATGTCATGCTGTCCTGCCACCGAGATGTTTCTACCTTGGAGCCAGACAACCATGGACTGAACCTCGAAAATCATGAGCCAAATAAACTTTTCTTCCTCTAAGTTGTTACTGCTGGGTGTTTTGGTCATAGTGATGAAAACAAGATGGCTCAAATGTGTCCTTATCAATCTCCCTATTCCCACATCTAACTTCTGGCAGCGCCCACGTTGTTTCTTAAGCATTCTTCTCGCCACAGCAGAGGCTCTGGGCACATGGCGCCCAGAGTGAAGTTCTCAAATGTAAACCACATCTTGGTACTCCTTGGTCTAAAACTCTAAAGTGACTTTTTGTTACTTTTAGAGCAAAATACAACCTTACCTGGTCTGCTCCTGGTCTGTCATTCCAAATTTAAATTTCCTTCCTTCCTTCCTCCCTTCCTTCCTTCCTCCCTTTTTCCTGTCATAATCACATTTTTCCTAATTATTCATTTGTCTGTCTTTTTATTGCCGACCTGTCACATCCACTCCAACTAAAGGCAATTTTTCCTGTTGTCTTGTGCGTTGCTCAGCCATGACTACATCACACAGAGCTCTGTACACAACAGGCACTAAGTACATATTTGCTGAGTGACTGAATAAAGAGCCATCTCAAAATGCCACCTCACCAGAAGAACTGTCTGCTTCTCACATTCAGCAGCAATATTCTTCCCTCAAATATGTGTCTTGTCTGACCTCTAGTCTCATGTTCGATACCTGTTGGATGAGATTCCAAATATTCACAAACATATTTAATTTTTCTGACCGGATTTTGAAGTCACTATCTATGTGGCTGATTCGTATTTGAATTTCCCATGGCACCTTCCCCAGGTTCTTGCACAGAGTAGGAATTTAATAAATATTTTGTGAGCATATTATGAAAGTATAAATTTAAAGTAGCTGTTTGGGAAGAGGGGGCAGGGCAAAGTAGACCGCATGGTTGGTGCATGAGTGTATGTTTCTATCGCTCTGAGCCACATTATAATGTATAATTACAGTGCACCAATTTAAAACGAAAGGAAAAGTACCTGCTCGCTATGGATTTCAGCTTAAGAGAATTTCATCCTAAAATGAGACTAAAAGAATGACTCAAATTTCCCTTTCTCTCCTTTTCTTCCTGGAGTGTTTAGGGACCTGACTCCAGCTAACTAAAGCCATATGCATAGTTGTGTCACTTGCTTTTTCCGGCTTTATATTTGAGTCACTGAGCTAGCTCTCTGACTCTACAGAATCATGGGGATAGATGCAGAAGTTAAGTTGCTGCATTATTTTTTCTTCAGAGCTTCTGAGGCAACTGCCTTGTGGTATGGTTACTCTTTAATACTGATTTTTCACAGCCTTCTCTCTTGTAGGTTGCCCATAGTTACCCTCTCATTGGAATATTGTTTCTCAGACAGAAAAAAAAAGGCTTAAAACAGATAAAAGATTTTCCTTTTGAAAGGAAAGCAAACAATATACGAGTCTGGTAGTACCAGGCACATCAATAAAAATAGGCATCGTGTGTGTGTGTGTGTGTGTGTGTGTGTGTGTGTGTGTGTGTGTGTGTTAGTGCTGGGAATTGAACCCAGGTGCATTCTACCTCTGAGCTATATTCCCAGCCTGATTTTTTATTCTTTATTTTGAAAAAGAGTCTCACTAAGTTGCAGAGGGCCTCACTAAGTAGCCAAGGCTGGCCTTGAACCCAGACCCTCTTGTCTCAGCCTCCCAAGTACTAGGATTACAACTGTGTGCTACCAAAGCCCAGTAGTATCTACTTTTTTGAGCTTAGAAAAGACTCCTGACTTAGAAAGTTCCAGAACAGAAAGATATGTCTTCATTGTTTTTTAATATCAATTTTATTTTGCTTTGACTTTCTGAATAGTCTTTCTAGACTTTTAGCGACTTGAGAACAGAGATTCTAGGGGGTTTAACTCTTCTATCTCCAGGTACCAGGCTGAGTGCTTGGTGCATAGTGGGCTCTTAGTAATATATTATTAATGCTTCTAACTCTTCCCTCAGACTTGACTTCTCAGCCTGTCTTGGACTGGCCTCCTGGGCTGTCTAGGTCCTGATCTTCAAATCTTCTTTGGTCCCCAATGACTTTGCATGAGTTTTCTAGAGTCTATCAGCCTTCCAAAAAAAGTGCTTAGGGTCATTTCAGTCTACTGTTTCTCCTCTTCTTGAGAAAATAGCAAGCACCATTTTTCTCTTTGTAATTTATGCTGAACAACTATAGAGAATTGGATGGAATGCTTTGCTCTCATTGGCAGATTTTCTGGCCCAAGCCCAAGTCTGTTAATTATAACCTTTACCTGAGCCAACCATGTAATATGCGTGCAAGAGGAGAGTTCCTATTGACTTGGCCACATTAATAGTTATTATTCACTAGTTCTCTACACCATTCCTGGAACTTTCCTCAGGGCCTTGCATTCCTGACCCTATTTTGATCCCCTTCAATGCCTCAGTCAGTAGGCCTGGCAATTGCCTCCATTTTAAAGATAAGAAATATGGATCACAATGAAGTTAAGTATTATGGGTAAGGTCCCAGTGGCAGAGTTAGAATTTGAGCCAGGATTTGTCTAATTCCAAAGTTAAAGCTTTGGAATCCCCTGGGAAGCTAATGGATGCTTATTAATAGAATCATGGTCACGAGAGGATGAGAAATATGAATTCTCTGTGTTTGGAGTTGTTGAGACCTCACCTGGAGGAGCTATGCCTCAGTTTATAAGATAAAAGCAAACTGGTTCTGACTAGGCACTGTGGGCTATCAGAAACCATTGGACAATAACAACAACAACAGGGCAGTTTCAACTGGCAATATAAGAAATTTAGAAGACAATTGATAGACGTTTCGCATATTTGGATTAGAGTACCTTGGAAGAAAAATTGGTGTGCCTGCTCATTGACTGCAAAGCCCTGTAGAGATGGCACAGATGCCCACTTGAAGTCATTTTCAGGAGAAGCTTTGTGATCACCCCAGTTATCCATGGCATCACTAATTTAATAAGTGATGAGGTTTTAAGGTTATTATTATTTATTGCTGCAGATATTAAAAAAGAAGACAAGTCTTCTAATTTAGAAATCTCCCCTGACATTTTAGCTATTCCATAACCCCTAACCCCAAACGTCTATGTAATTTACATTCGACACATTACATTGGTGCCTTGCTCCTTGTCCTTGACACCCATTACCTTCGACTGCAGTTACTCAATACTCTGAGGCTTTCAATTACTGAAGAAAGGAACTGAATCTCATTCCTCTTGCTGTCACTGTTAACTCTCCAAAGTTGTCTTGCAAATTGTAGGCACCCACGAAGCAGAATCCCATTCCTTCTTCAGAGAACCAAGGTGTATCATTTATCTTATTTCACTAGTAACTGGCTTTGGTACCTGACCTTGAGCAAGACAGTTAAACCCAATTAAACCCTTTGTGCCTTAGTTTCCTTATCTGCAAAACTGAGTAACTAGCCGGAGTTTCTGTTATAATTAAAGTTGTGAAATCTGCCAAAGTTTTAAAGCAGGACTTGGCACATGAAAAACACTAGGTTTGTGCCTTGTGTCATTGTAATTTTTCAGCACCTTACTTCTGGTGAGACTTTGGGATACTCAAAGGGAGGCTCCAGTTTGGTTTTTTTTGTTTCCTAACATGGGTGTGGCACATGGTAGGTGATGTATATATTTGAATATGTAATCATTAAAAGCAGAAATGAGAGTTTAGACGGCTGAAGACATGAGGCTTTGGAAGGACCTCAGAGGTCACCAGCATAGGGATTCCCAAAGCCATCTGAATTATTAGTAGATTTCACTACTCTTGGTATAAGTTAAGGAGCATGCTAAAATTCCAAATTCCGGGCTTCACCTAGGAATAGAATTAGTTTTGATAGAAATTCAAGGATCTTTATAGAGTGTAGGTGATTCCTGGTAGCTGGTGTAGTACTTTTCTCAGACAGTCTCCCATTTTGTAGATGAGGAAATTGAGGAGTGGAGAGCTTGTATTATCCCAGGATCAGAGAGCTTGGAAGCAACTGAGTAATATTGGAACTCAGATCTCTTAATTTCTTGGCCACTGGGCTGTGGAAAAGATGTGTGGATTTGTAAAGGTTAGATAAGACAGCTTTCAAGATTATGATACAGTCAACCAGTCAGCCCTCTAGGGGTTGTTGGAAGCGGGATGCTGAACCCTGTTTTGTGAGATGTCCAGCAAAATGAGACATGAATCTTTTCCCTGTAGTTTACTATCCAGAACAAGACATAAAACCTGGACACAGATAATCACAGCGCAACATGAAAGGTGGGAAGGTGAGTGGTGTGCATAGCTGCCTACCCAGTGTGGTCTGAACTCCTTGGCTGCCGTCTTGTATCTTGAACACGGTGGAAGTATTCTATTCTCCTCTCAGGGAAACCACTCTCAATAGGGACCCCTCGTCCTCTTCTTCCACAGGGGATAACACAGCAGGCATTGGTGTAGACTGGTTTGCAGTGGTTCCTCTGATTCCTCTGAGAAGATGGTCCTTTCTGTTTTCATAGCCTACCATCACATGCATTTATGTATTTAAATAATATTCCTGTTGAGCTGGGTATGGTGGTACACACTTGTAAGCCCATTACTTGAAAAGCTGAGACAGTAGGATTTCAGATTCAAGGCCAACTTAACGAGGCCCTCAGCAACTTAGTGAGACCCAGTTCCAAAAAAAAAAAAAAAACAATAATAATGGATGGGGCTCTGGGTGTAGTTTATAGGTAGACTGCTCCTGGGTTCAATCTCCAATACCACAAGGAAAAAGAAAATATTATTGTTGTCTATGACAATGTTATTTTTGTCTATGAAAATATTATTGTTGTCTATAACCAGCATTTATTGAAATAGCTACCATTAGCTAACATTTATTGAGTGCCCAATGTTGATCAGATGTTGTTTTAAAGCTTTATCTATATTAATTCATTTAATCCTTCACCAAAGGAAAAAGCCATCTCTAAATAGTGAAAACAATATTTGAGTCTAGGTGGATTATTGTTTAATGGAGGACTGCACGTGTCTCTGAGTAAAGCAAATCTTGAGCTTATGTAAAGTTTGGCAAGGTATAAAGTTGAGGAATTGGTAGAAATGCAGTGGTGAGGGTGTTTAGGGATTGGCTGCCTTTTGGAAGGAAATATGATTTCTGGGCTGAGACTGTATTCGGTGGAATGACTTTCCAAAGTCAGATGACCACTTAAGGCAAAAGGAGAGAACAGAGGCAAGCGGTGGTCTTCCACTCGTGGCTTCCCTTATTAACCTGGAGACCCCAGACTCAGGTGCACCTCGCCGACTCTGTTCCTGAGTCCTTCCTTTGGTCTTCTCACCTCTTCTCTAGCCCATCACTTTTGCTGTATCTCCTCCATCCCTAGCTTACGGGATCTCCTGTTCTATTAGGTCGAAACTCCTCCCTGTGCTGGTCAATCAGAGGGGCATCCAGATAGTCTGCAACCATCCCAGAGGAGGAGGCCATTATCACTGGTTGTTTGAAGGAACCAAGGAGAGGTCCTTCTGTTGAGCAGTTAGCGTCTATTCATCAAACTACCAGAAATAATGGTGAAACCAGCAGATACAAACACATGCTCACATCAAGCTCAACCTTTTTGGAGAGACAGGTACTTACACAAATACTTGACTTTCTGTAGGTGTTGTATGGCAGAGTGTGGTCATTGTTCTGGAGTAATGTAGATAAAAAAGGTAGTGGAGAGAGGTGGTAACAGTGTCACACAGGGTTGTCAAGGAAGGCCTTCTTGGGAAAATGATGACTAAGGACAGAATTTTAAAAAATAATAATAATGAAGAAGCCAGGCATGGTGGCGCACGTTTGTAATCCCAGCACTTGGAAGGCTGAGACAAAAGGATCATGGTTCACAGCCGGCCTCAGCTACTTAGTGAGGCCCTTTGCAATTCAACGAGACCCTGTTTCAAAATGAAGAAAAAAAAATAGGGCTGGGAGTGTAGCTCAAAGGTAGAATGCCCCTGGGTTCCACCCCCAGTACTGGAAAAAAATAAATGAAAAGAAAAAGAAAAGGAAAAGAAAAGAAAGAAAAGGAAAAGATTAAAGATGAAGGGAGTTTGAGGGATGGTAAAAAAGAGACTTGAAGCCAAAGAGCTACTTGGGCTCATGCAGGGCCATGGAGGTGACCGGAGGACTGTGGCTCTTAGTTTTATGGGTAATGAACGGCTTGAGCGGAGACTTCTCGTGTGATTTCAGCCATCCCTTCTCAGGAAGGTAGGAGCGACACTGTTGAGAACAGTCGAGCATGGCTGGAGGCTAGCAGAGCTGGGGGTTAGCGGAGAGGCTCCTACAGTGATCCAAGCACGGGGTGGCGGTTCAGACTAAGGTGATGGGAGTGGGGAGATGAAAGGCAGCCAGAGTCTGACGTAGTCTTAATGAAGGTTTCTCCACTGGAACGACTTCACTAGTACTATCATAACCTCTAGCAGTTATAAAGAAGGTTCCCCATCAGCAGAGGAGCACAGCTTGGCCTGTTTGTCTCCAGAGGGTGTTTACCAACCACTCTCTGCCCACTGCAGGGGAAGCAGAGGCATGTTATCACAGCTGGCAACAAAATAAAATGTAACTCTTGAGAAAAGAGATTCTCTAGACCCAGGTTTTTGTCGGCCTCTGATAGTATTTTGCTCCTAGATCATTGTATAAATTGTAGGGATTTCTCTAATTGATAGCTGTGGAGACAGTGATGACTTCAGCTTCACTGCTATTCCGGTTGGAAGTGGGCGTTTGACATTTTAAAAAAAATTTTCTTGTGTGTGTGTGTGTATGTATGTGTGTGTGTGTGTGTGTGTGTGTGTGTGTGTAAAAGAGAGAGATATAAAGAAACTAAAGATAAAGATGGCAAAGATGACAGGAGAGGGGAGGGAAAAAGGAGGGGGGAGAGAGAAAGAGAGATAGAGATAGAGAGAGAGATAGAGAGAGAGAGAGAGAGAGAGAGAGAGAGAGAGAGAGAGAGAGAGAGGGAGGGGCTCAGAGGGCTAAGACTTAGAGTTGCTGTTATTCCCTGGGCAATAAAAGCCTGAAATTCTACTAATGAGGTTAAAAAAAAAATCTAACTCTTTCTATGTGCTTAATAATAGCACTGCCTACTGACATAAGCAGGGTTCCTGGAATAATTGCCCTCTTTCCTATTTTATTTTTAAGACCTAAAAAACTTTTTTTTTTTTTTTTTTTTTTTTTTTTTTTTTTTTGAGGGAATGGTACCTTCAGATGCAGAGCATTCCCATCTAAAAGCCCAACTCCTGGGCTTCCGCCTTTGCACCTTATCCCCTGTGGAAGGCATCCTTTTAAGTGGAAAAGAAATGAAACTGAGGAGCTAAACTAGAACTCATCAGGGCAGGCCCTCCTCAGCGAGAGGATGTAAGATTGGTCCTGCAGGCTGCCTCCTTCCCACACTCGGGGATTTTCCTGTGAAATTTTTATCCGGTGCCTTCCTGGGCAGCATATTTATGTGTCAATAACAGAACAAAAGGGGTTTATAAAGCTGCAGAATTTTCGTGGAACATTTAACTTTGGGAAGAAAATGATCGAAGGCATAATAAATAGGATTCATATGGTTAGAGCACCCAGTAAGAATAGAATTATTTTAAATGCATATATTTAGACAGTTTTTTTTTTAAAAAATAAACCATCGGCATATTTAGGTGGATTTAAAAAGGAAGATATTTTGTGAGGTGAAATGCTAAAAAAATACTTAAAAAGTTTGTTTTTGTACATTTCCACCACTAAAATGAATATGTGTGTTATAAGGAGGAGAGAGATACTGACTAGAAAAAGAGGAAATGGCCAGGCTTGGTGGCGCAACCTTGTAACCCCAGCACTTGGGAGGCGGAGACAGGAAGATTATAGGTTCAGGAGCAGCTTTAGCAACTTAATGAGGCCCTCCACAACTTAGTGAGACCCTGTTTCAAAATAAAAAATAAAATAGGTCTGGGGGTATAGCTCGGAGACAACATGCCCCTGGGTTCAATCCTCGTTAACACACACATGCACACACACACATGCACATACTCGCACATATGCACACACATGCACACACATGCACATACACACATGCACACACACGCACACACACATACACACATGCACACACACAAAGAAGAAATGATCATATCAAAGCTGGAGGTGAATATTGGTTGATTATCTGGATTAGGTTGTCAGAATTATTTTTTGTGTTTGTGGAAGGCTATTTTGGGTAACAGTAACCTTTCTGCTCAGATATAGATCTCCTAAACTTGTCTCAATCCATCCTCTGCCTATACCTACACTGCACTGCTGATATATTTACAGATATTAAGACGAGTTTATACAAACCTATCATATGCTCACTTTATCAGCCTTGCTGCAGGAAATGGCTGTGGCATTAGGGAGGGGCTCTAAGGGACAAAGCGGCATCCCTGACACAGAGGGTCATTCGAGTATAGGTTTAAAATATAAAATTAAGATTATAATGATGAGCTGGACACAGTGGCGCACAGCTGTGATCCCAGTACTTGGGAGGCTGAGATAGGAGATCGCAGGGTGGAGGCCACCCTCAGCACCTAGTAAGACTGTTTCCAATTAAAAAATAAAAAGGTCAGGGGAAGTTGAGTGTGGTGGCCCATGCTTGTAATCCCAGTACTTGGGAGGCTGAAACAGGAGGATCGCATGTTCACGGTCAGCCTCAGATTCTTAATGAGGCCCTCTGAAACTTAGTGTAACCTTGTTTTTAGTTTTTGTTTTTGTTTTGGTACTGAGGGTGGAACGTAGGGGCTTTTCTAACTCTGGGCTATTCTCCCAGACCCATTATATACTTTATTTGGAAACAGAGCCTCATTAAGTTCCCGAGAGCCTCACTGAGGCTGGCTTCAAACCTGTGGGCTCCTTCTGTTGCAGCCTCCCAAGCACTGGGATTACAAGTGTGTGCCACCTCGCCCAGCTGAGACCTTGTTTTAAAATAAATAATAAAAAATAGGGCTGAGTGTGTACCTCAGAGGAAGAATGCCAATTGGTTCCATCCCCAGTACCACACAAAAAAGGGTGGGGATATAGCTTAGGGAGGTAGAGAATACTCCTTGGGTTCATTTCCCAGCATCTCAGTCACACACACACACACACACACACACACACACACACACACACACACACACACAGAGTTTGTTTTTCTTGCTTAAGAATGAGTTATTAGACCTGGGCGTGTAATTCCAGCATTTAGGAGGCTGAGACAGGAGGATTGTGGTACTTGGACAGCCTCAGCTACTCCTTAGTGAGGCCATTTGCAACTCAATGAGACCCTGTTTCAAAATAAAGAATAAAAGAATAGGGCTGGGAGTGTAGCTCAGAGGTCGAATGCCCCTGGGTTCCATCCCCAGCACTGCTTTATTAAAATGGGAAAACATGGTTAATTTAACAAATTAGAAGGCAGCATGTACAGATGAAATAGACATGTGCTGGTGTTTATAAAGATCTTTTCGCACAAAAGGGTTTGTAGAACAAGTACTGTGGGAACATTTCCATTTCTTGAGGCTTCCCCACCTTCCTCCCTGGTGCTAAACAAGAGGCTGCATGAAAGAAAGAGAAAGGACCCTTCTTCCTGGGCAGACCGTGATATTTAGTTCACAGAGAAGCCGACCAAGAGCTACATACACCTGAAGGAGGAGGGTCCTCACCTTTAGAGAAACACATTTATGTGAGCCAGGCCTTCAGGAAGCGAGCAGCCAGCACTCCGCCTTTGAAGGTTTCAGTGTTTACTTTCTTGAAGGTGACCGGATGACCTCTCTCAGTTCCTTCTGTAGTTCAGATACATCAAATGTGGGATTGAACTTCATAAAATTTAATTTGGTATTCCATCCAGAAATTCAGTATCGCTTCCTGGAGGAAAACAGTTTGTGTCTGGCCCAGTGCCATTTTCTTTACTTCTGCCCAGAGCTTCTTCCTAGGGCTCAGAAACGCTACGTGAATTTGTACAAACAAATGTAGGCAGAGGCTTGCTTCCTCAGTTATAGGATTTGTGTATTTGGGATTCTGAAGGTTAGAACAAATGTCATATGCTTTATATTTCAAAGGAGTCCGTAGAGCGTAGAGGTGATGGTAATTCCAAGTAAAACTTAAAGAGCTCTTTCTCTTTCTCTTTCTCTTTCTCTTTCTCTTTCTCTTTCTCTTTCTCTTTCTCTTTCTCTTTCTCTTTCTCTTTCTCTTTCTCCAAATGCCCGGCTCCCCTCTTTGCACACCCTGCTGTGGTAGGAGGAGAGATGTATCTAAGGAAGGGATCTGATGCCAAGTATTTGTGCATTTATGGGAAGGCCCGCAAATGTTTTCCTCTCTCTTAGGGATGGTTGCTTTTTTAAGCCATCTCTTCTAATGAATGGAGACATTATGTATTTCAACTTCAGCATCATTTCATGTGGGAAATGTTGTACATGGTGAACACCCCTCCCCGATCAGACTAGAAATTATACTACATGGGCGGGTATCCAATGTATGTGCTAACTCAGCTCGATACAGGGGCCACATACAGTGACATATAGTGAGGTAGATTTATGTAACCTACAGACTGTGAGATTTATGTAATCTCCTTAATTTTGTCATGCCATTGAGTACCATAGGAGATTGTCAGCTTCAGTGTCCCAGATGGTGCCTTATTCTATTAAAATAAAGATATGCAGCCAGATGTGGTGGCACATGCCTATAGTCTCAGTACCAGGAGGATCTCAAGTTCAGGGCTGGCCTCAGCAACTTAGTAAGGCTGTCAGTTACTTGATGAGACCTTGTTTCAAAATTAAAAAAAGAAATTAAATGGGGCTGAGGGTATAGCTCAGAGGTAGAAGGCCTCTGGGTTCAATCCCCAGTAACACACACACACACACACACACACACACACACACACACACACTAAAACAAATAAGTAAATAAGTAAAGAAATAAGTAAAAGATATACATTTGGAGCTGAGTTAGCGATCCTTTTTGTTTTGCTTATGTTTTGTTGTATGAACCGATTAGATTATCTCTCAAACACAATTTGTTTATGTGATTCTAGGAGATACTGATGAGCAAGAGATGGTTTCAAGTAAGAAGAATGCCGTTGTTGTGGACGGGGTTGTACTGAATGGCCCGACAACAGATGTAAAAGCAGGAGAAAAATTTGTGGAAGAGGCCTGTAGGCTGATAATGGAAGAGGTGGTTCTGAAAGCCACCAATGTCAATGAGAAGGTAAACATAAAAAACAAATAAGAAAAGCCAGGTGTCTCGACATACCACTGTAATCCCAGCTACTCAGAAGGCAGAGGCAGGAAGAAATTCCAGATGTGGGAAGCAGAGGTTCTTTTCTATATCTGTATGACTGTATTTAAGGGAAATAAGAAATTCAAAAATTTGTATCATCTCATCTGTACATTTGTCTTGGGATGCCCAGATACCAAAGTTTGGGCCATTTTTCTCCCTGGCCATGACCTTGTGTGTCTGCTTCTCTTGGAGGGTTCACTGGTGACCTTGTGGGGAGATTGACTGAGATGTCGGGTTTAACTAGGTAAAGCCCCAAAGTATAGCAGTCAAGCTCTCCGCCCTAGGTAATAATCTGGACTCTAAAAAAAATCTGCTGTTCTGATTTACACACTCTCTAAAACACTTTGTTTTCTCTTTTCTTGGGCAGATTCTTTACATTGTTAGTGAAAATCAAATAGAAGTTTGAAAAGCTGTGAAAACTCTTTCTTATTTATCTAATCGTTCTTTCCAGAATTTTGTCTGAGCCGAGAATGGAAATCCTGAGTATTAAATGTGACCCTTGGCTGATACCAATGACTGGTTCTAGGTTTGAATTCAAGGCTTAGATTCAGGTTCAAATTGATATGAGAACTACTACTAATGACATCTAACTCTCAGGAGTAGGTACTACGTGCTAGGCAGTATTCTAAGGATTACTCCATGTATATTTGTATACACAACTTTGTATAATCCTTTAAAAAGTGGTAAGAAGTAAGTCTGGTTTATTACCCCTACTCTAAAGATGGGGGAGAAAGGAAGACAAAGAAACAAATATCTTGCCCAAGATCACCAGATCTGGGACTAAAATCCAGGCTAGTCCAGCTTTATACACCTGTAATAATCTCCATGTGCCTTTAAAATTGCTAAATTATCTTTTGTTACACTCATCGCTTTTCATATTGGGGTTGGATTTTGGACAAGTGAAGGTATGGGAGAGATTCTTCCCTCTACTTACATTAGTAGGAAATAGGTATCATTTTAAAGAATTTTGAATATGGTGGTATTCATTCTGAATTTTGGTCTTGCGCATTTGAGAAAACTATTAGGAAAACAGATTAGGCCTGTTGACTTGGAATATTTGCATTCAAGGGAAAAGTGCTGGTGGGATTTCTTATCAATCTAGATAATATATTTATAATTGAGTATTTTTTTTGGTCTACTTTGTATTAGCGAAATACATTTGACCTGGTTTACTTTGGAGCCCACAGCTCCTCTGGCAAGTGTATTTTTTAAATTGGCCTTTATACAGTCATTAAATATTAACTGAGTGTTATCTACTGTTGAGGCATTATATCCAGCCCTGGAGGATATAAAGAAACACAAGCTAAAGGCTCAGCATTGAACAGAATTCATAATCTAATTGTAAAGAAAAATTCTCATTGGAAAAGAAAACAGGGGGTTCCAGTAAGAAGGTAATAAATTCTGGGAATTTGGGGCAGACTTTTGGGATTTCTGAGAAGAGTGGGTACTTGGAGCTTTGATGGAGACTATAACACATGCATATTCATGTTTATAGAAACAATATATAATAGCCAAATTATGGAACCCACCTAGGTATCCATAAACAGATGAATGTATTACAAAATTATAGGATATACACACAATGGAATTCTCCTCAGCAATAAAGAAGAAAAAAATGATATAATTTGCAGGAAAAAAGATGGACCTGGGGAATATTATGTTAAGCGAGATTAGCCAGTCACAGAAAGTGAAGAGACATATTTTCTCTCATACGCAGAAGCTAGGGAGTAATCAGGACATAAGAGGGCCTTTAGACAATGGAGGACAGGGTAAAGTTTAAGTAAGATTTGGGTGGGCAGAGAAAATTGGGAGTGGGGAATGTTCATTTCTACAGATGTCAAAGAAAGCAAAGGAGGAAATAATGGAAAGGGAAAATTATATTTAACATAGCATGATGACTTTTATTTTTGGCTTTATTTTATTTATGACTTTATTTTATTATTTTGAAAGAAGGCTCATCTAGAAGACTAATAGGAAATAAGATGATAAAGAGGTTAAGATCTTAAGCTAACAACTAAGCCCCACAAGCTGATCACATTGTATTGAATGCCAGATTATTCATTCCTATGCAGTTGTATTGAAAGCTTTTTGGTGTTAGGGGAAGGAGGTGAGGTTTTTATACCTAACTAACTTAGCCTACTTTGTCTGAGATTCAATAGGACACCATTAAAATGTGATGGGCAGATAATCATCTTCCCATAAAGATGATTACCTTTAGTGCCCTCTTTGGTATACATTCTCAGTCTTTTTAAACAATTTAGTTATCATTTATACTCAGTAAAATTTGCTTCTCCTAGTATACAGTTCCAGGAGCTTTGCCAAATCAGGATTCCATCACCACAATCAAGATAGAGAAAAGTTTTTTCTTTTCCCCCATTTCCCTGTGCTCCCTCCATAACCAACCCTTCCCTGCCCTTCTTGCAGGTGGAAACCACAGCTCTGTTTTCCGTACTTAGAATTTTTATCTTTTCCAGGATATCATGGATCAAATCATGTCATCAGTAGCCTTTTGAGACTTGCATTTCCCACCATGGGAAGCCCTTTGTAACGTGGCCATGTTGAGTGTATCCGCAGTCCTTTCCGCGGGTTGCTGCAGGCACTTTTGATCTACCTCTTCCTATCATGGATACATTATAAGTTTAATTCCATACCTCTCACATGACCTGCTATTCCTTCCTGCTTCTCCAGCTCCTACCTCTCAGTCTTCTCAGCCTCTGGTTATGCCCTCCTCCCTTCCACAATCAAACTTTTTTAAGGGAGTCTACACTCCCTCCCTCCATTCCTGCACCTCCTACATTCTCGCTTCTAGCCTACGCCCCCACCTCTCAAGTCAAACTGCTCCTGCCAAGAACACCTCCTTGTTGGTTGACAAATCCCAGCAACACTCCTCAGTCTTTATCTAGTTTGGCTTCTCAGAGGTATTTGGCTGTGGTGACACCTTCTTCAAGGATTCTTTGTTCTTGATTTTGGTGGCAGGAACTTAATTACCTGAGGAGCCTCCCTTCCTTTTGGGCCTGATGTCCACCTGCTAGGTTAGCTCCTCCGCCTGTTGTTAGGTATTCCTTATATATGGTGTGGATACTTGCACTGTGCAAAGCCAAGAACTTTTAGGAGTCCTTTTATATGAGAAAAACACGTAGAAATTAATTTGAAACTAGATGTTCTTTGAGTCTTAAAGGTGTCTGTGTTTGAAGTCAGTTGAATCAGCAAATGTGTAAGCAGCCTGGTGAGTCACATCTCCAACTATATAATGCCAATCACACTGTTCCACCTGAAAAATAAAAAGGCTACTTCTAGCCAGTAGCCTGAGATGAACCCTGTGGGTGGGTGCCTTCTCCTCTTCCTCTTCCATGTTGAACCTCTCTCAACCAAACCATCCATCCACTGCAATATAATCATGGGGTAGCCAGACTTGTCCTCCCAGACCCTCAAGCTCACACTCATTTGGTATGTTCTGAGGGAAAATTAGACTAAATCTGCTCCAAACCCATCATTTTCCAAGTGTGGTGGCAAACACCTATATTCCCAGTACTTGGAAGGCTGAGACAAGAGGACCATAGGTTCTAGGCCAGCTTCAGTAACATAGTGAGACCTTGTTTCCAAACAAAAATTAAAGGAGGTCTGGAGATTAAGATGGAAGTAGAATGCCCCTGGGTTCAATCCTGGGGGGCGGGGGGAGTCAATCATCATTTTCTCCCCACTCCTAGTCAATTCCTTCTTGCCACCATCAAATCCTGTGTCCAAGAATGGAACCTCAGGATTATCCTTGGCTTATCCCTTCTGTTACTTCTCTAGAACATCCCTCCAACCACCTTATCCCACAACCTCTGCTTGATTCATTCTCTTATTCTGAGTCACGACTTGGATATCAGTTCCTCCAGAAAATGTTTGACCACTCGGATCCAAGATGGGACCTCCTCCTATGTCCAACACATCTGGTTGCTCCCTCAGCCCCTTTTGTGCATGTTAAGATCTACAGTTGCATGTTACGGTCTGTGTCTCCCACGTCCCTGGAGCTGCCTAAGGGTGAAGTCCACGCTTCTCAAATCCACTCCCTGCTGGGCTTTGGTGGTTCTCTGTTGATTGTGTGTCGTTGCTGGCTCTGCAGGTATGTGAATGGCATTCTCCAGAACAGTTGAAACAGCTTCTTGACTTGGAGATGAGAGACACAGGTGAATCGCACGACAGTCTCTTGAAACTCTGCCAGGACGTCATACACTTCAGCGTTAAAACTAGTAAGACCTTAGGCTTCCTTCCTTTTTCTGCATCTCTGACAAGTTCTTACATCCTTAACCATTTATTTACCTCTTAATAAAGCTGAGCATGATCATGTTTAAGGGTTGAGAAACCTAGATTAAAAAAAAAAACCTGTGGTTCTGATGTTTTAACAGTGGTCCATTGATGCCCTCATTCCGATCTGTGGTCAAGGCCACAGATAACTTGATAGAAAAACTTTCGAGTGTTGATATTTAACTGTATATATTATCTGTTCCTTGCCAATTCCCATCCCCCATCTATAAATGAGGCTATATATATTTTACTGACACTTATAATTTCTTAAGTTGGCCCAGACTGGTAAATAATATTTTGATTACATGAAGTTGCTAAGGAATTTTAAATCTTTATGACTCAGAACATAAAAAAAAAAGTCAAGAAGGATTTTCTGTTGGTAGTTGGGATGGTAGTGGGGAATGAACCCAAGGGCACACACTCAGTCTATTATTGTGTGTGTGTCTGTGTGTGTGTGTGTGTGTGTGTGTGTGTGAATGGGGATTGGACGTAGGGGCATTATACTTCTGAGTCATACCCCCCCAGACCTATTTGATTTTTTTTATTTTAAAACAGAGTCTTGCTAAGTTGATGAAAGTCTCACTTCTTGCTGAGACTATCCTTAAACCTGTGATCATCTTGTCTCTGCCTCCCAAGTACTGGGATTACAGGCATGCACCACTACAACCAGTTAAGAAGTCCTCTTTAATATAAACAAGAATAGATTTATTGGGATGACACTGTTGAACTCTTGGCAGTTGCTAATTTGGGGGTTATTTTGTCAAAGCTGGCAGGATTAAAAAGTAAATACATGGTAAATTTTCCTGGGATAGTTCCACTATCCCATCATAACCACTGTCATCTTTGGTTAATGCAGTGATATGAATTTATTTCTATACTGCTATACTTTTTTTTTTGAACACAGGGGCATTCTATCTCTGACCTACACTCCCAGCCCTATTTGTTATTCTTTATTTTGAAATAGGGTCTCACTAAGTTGCAGACGGTCTCACTAAGTAGCTAAGGCTGGCTGCCAACCTGCGATCCTCTTGTCTCAGCCTCCCAAGTACCGGGATTACAAACATGAGCCACCACGCCCGGCTTCTATACTGCTATACTTTTTCTAACTTGACTGTTAATATCTTAGACACACAGTGAGCAAGTTTCAAGCATGGGAGAATATCTTCCCAAAATATGCATTCCACATATTTTTTATTGTGAAGATAATCCAGTGCTTAAAACCACACAGGCGTTGTGCTTTGTGAATCCTGACACTGGACTAAATTTAGTGGAAAGAATATAATAAAATCCTGGCTAAAATAATTGGATTATATTCCTCTGGGAAAGTCTGGCGTGTGTATCAAAAACTCTGTTAGCATTTCGGAAGCAAAGATACATATCTTATTATTATAGTACATGTCAGAAGTGTAGAATGACATTTAGTGCAGTAGATTTTTCAGTTTACTGGATATTTTCCATAGTGTTACCATGGAAATCAATCATAAATTAACACAGAACTAAAAAAAAAATCTTATTAAAATTACTCGTAGCGATGTCTGCTTTCCTTTGCCAGATCAGAGGAAGTTTTCTGTATTTTAATTGAAAATGCATTTTCTTTTGAGATTTTTTGGTTCTTTTTAATTGAACCCCAAGTTTATAGAGAGGAAAAAAATACACTCAAACTCAGTTCTTTGCATCATAATGAGAGGTCACTAACTATGTAGTTCCCATGCATCTCAAATCAGAACTAGACTCCTGTCTCTTTGTTCTTGGTCATGACTGAGAATGTCAAGCCCTTTAGCCTAATGTTTGGTGAGACTAGTCGTACTGTGTAAAGTCAAGAACCTTTATGAGACCTTTTATATGAGGAAAAGTGAAGTAAGTAGAAATTTGGAACTAGACACTGTTTGAGTCTTAAGGGAGACTGTGTCTGAAGTCAGTTGAGTCTGTGTGTGTAAGTAGCCCAGTGAGTCACTTCTCCATCTACATAACGTCAGTCACACGGTCCCATCTGAAAAATAAGGCCACCTTAGCCAGCAATCCGTGGAGCGCCCTGTAGGTGGCTGGAAACCTTTGAAGTGAGAGAAGTTAATATTGATATTTTCAGAAGATAAAGGCAGGGCTGTGGTGCTTGGATACACAGTGCTCAGGTCCATTCTACAAGGGATCTGGGGGGATGTGGATTGTAGAAGAGGGAAGTAGATAAGTTAGAGCTCTTAAGAGACTGCTCAAAGCTGGGTGTGGTGGCCCACACCTGTCATCCCCCATACTTGGGAGGCTGAACAGGCTCTCAGCAACTTAGTGAGACTCTGTTTCAAAATAAGAATGAAAAGATCTGGGTATAATTCAGATTTAGAAGACCTGAGTTAAATTCCTAATCCTTCTCCCCAAAAGACACTGTTCAAGTTTTACCTAAAAACATTGTTTAATAGAAAGAATTTTCAACAGAGGTTCAAGTCTAGCCTCAGCAACTTAATGAGACCTTTAAGATCCTCATCAACTTAGGGAGACCCCGTTTCAAAATAAAAGACCAAAAGTACTGGGGGTATAGCTCAGAGGTAGAAAGCCCCTGGGTTCAATCTCCAATGCCAACAACAACTAACAAACAAAACAAGCAAACAAGAACAGAAAGGAAAAAAAGAGAAAAAGAACGGAGGAAAGAAAGACAGGAAGGAAAGAAAAGAAATATTGCCCATCCACACTAGGATTTAGAGCATGCTAGCATCCCAGAGGCCCCTCCAGCCCCTGTCCAATCAACAAGTCCTTCCCCTCTGTGCCCAGAATTCCAACTTCTATCTCCATGAGCGGCCTTGCTGGTTTTGAATGTCATAAACTTGTAATCATGTGCGTGCTCTTTTGTTTCTTGCTGTTTTCATTGTCCGAAAGGTTTACAAATGTTGTGGCTGCATTGATGGGTTCTTTCCTTTCAGTTGCCGCATAGATGAGTACTTTGTTTTAAATTTACAGACCACCCAAGATTTTTCAACCAGTTGTACGCTGGCCTTGATTATTACTCCTTGGCAGCCCGGTTTATGACAGAAGCCTTAAACCCAAGCGTGTAAGTGCATGTTACTGGAATTTCACACCAAACATGGATTAGAGATGTTTTCTTAAGTAGATGGAATCTTATTGCGTGAATTTCTGTGCAGTGGTTTCTCTTACATAATCTTATACATACTGGAAGAGTCTCAGGACACTTGGCTTTATTCAAGGGCTATATGATTTGCATATGGGTGAGGTGAGATTGGTATGGCAGGTATGTTACCTCCATCATCAGAGGAGAAAGTAAATTGAACAACTTCTCATTCATTCCCGTATAGAGAACCTGGTCTGTGCAAAGTACTAGAGAGAAACTGAATAAAAATAAGCCTTAAATCTGCCCTTGGGAGGCATAAAATCTGCTGAAAGAGACATGCTAGTCCAAGTGGTGATTGGGTAAAATTCACACTCTCCTGGAGAGAGGTGCTCTATGCTATAAATATAAATGGGAAAGTTTTTTCCTAGTTGTGAGCTCAGGAAAGTCTTCTCTGAAAAGGTTACAGCTAAAAAGAGAAGGACGAGTAAGACTTAACTAGGTGAAATGTGGAGGGTGAGATCTCCATAGAGGAATGGCATGTACAAAGGTCCTGTGCTGGGAGGCTGCATGATATATAGCTTATGAACAGAAAAGTCAGTGTGGGTGTAGTTGACAGAACAAGAGGACTGGAGAGAGAGATAGAAGCCAGACATCAGGAGCACCTTGTGGACATGTCCATGACTTATTCTGAGCATATTGAAAATCCCTTGGGTTTCTGAATCACTGGGTGACATTTGCTATTAAAAGCATTGCTGGATATATGGACAGTAAATTGGAGAGCAATTAGCAGGGCGTTTCCATCACAAGGTGAGAGACAATGGCAGTTTGGACTCAGAAGTGGAAGGAATAGAGAGAAAAAAACATGTTTGGAAGATAAAACATAACTGACTGGATAATAAGAATAAGAAGGGAGTTTCTGAGATAGGGCCTGGGTGTTTGGCTGTCATAGTTGGTTGATGGTCGTATTACTCATGGATATAAAGATGCAGTGGAAGAGGGGACTAGTTTTCAAGTTCACAGTGCAAGAGCCAAGATCAAGAATCTGATGTTCAACCGTGGGCATCTGAATTTGCTGTGACTGAGCTCATCAAGAATAGATATCAACTGCCGGGTGTGGTGGCTCACGCTTCTAATCCCAGTACTCAGGTGGCTGAGACAGGAGGATCACAGGTTCCCGGCCAGCTTCAGCTACTTAGTGAGGCCCTCCACAACTTAGTGAGATCATGTTTCAAAATAAAAGAATAAAAATATGAATGAGGGTGGATCTCAGAGGTAGAATGCCCCTGGGTTCTACCCTCAGTTCCACTAAAGAAAAAAAAAAAAGAATAGACAGATATCAACTAAGCTGAGAGCTATATGGGCCTGGAATTTTGGTATGTATGGGAAAGGCATAAACTTAAAGTCACTGGTGAAATTGTTTCTATTAGAATAGTGGGTAAGGATGAGATTTCCTAAGCCAGTGATTCTCAACTCCGGATGCTCGTTAGAATTAACATAGGGACAATTACAAAGATTGATGCCTGGGTCCCAACCCAGGCCGATTAAACATGAATTTCTGTGGGTCTACACCATGCATTGCTATATTTGCGAACTCAACATTGATTTTAATGAGCGGTCAGGATAGATACCCACCACTGTCATGAAGTCAGAGTATAGAGTGGAGACAGAAGAGGGTTCAGGTCTAGGTCTTGAGGGCACCTAACATCCATGGCTAGGAGGCATCGAATCACCAGAGAAAGAGAAAAGAAAGAAGAAACCAAGAGGATTGGTACGGAAGCCACGAAGGGGCGGGTGTCTACTATTACATGTAGTTGAGTGGTCCACCGAGACCAAGACTGGAGAGCGTTCACTGGATTAGCCACACGGGTGCCATTGGTGACCCCGGAGATAGTTGAGTGCAGTAATGTGGGCACCTATGAGGTTACAAGGGATATAACAAGAGCAGTCGGTAAGTCAGAAAAGACAGTAAAACTACACAACTCTTGGAACCCTTGTATATCATACATTTTTCTAACTCCCTGCCTAGGTTACTTAATCTGAAATACTTAGAGATTTTTATGCCGAATTAAATGCTGCGAAAATGAACCATTCGCTGAAAATGCAGCCCAAGAGGGCAAGCTACACACAGCAACTTATCCTCTGTCCACAGGCCTAGCCCCAAGTGGAGAGTCCAGCTGGTTTTCAATGACAGATTTAATCTTAGCTCTTTTTGCTTAAAAAAAAAAGAAGAGTTACTGTATTTGTACTTTAGGTATACATCAGCATTTATACTTTTTCACACTCTTCATATGTGTAAGCTTTTCATAGCCTGGTTGAAAACAAGACCTATCTTATCTTTAAAATGATGCACTATTTGTAGCATGCTTGGCATATTGATAGATGATATGTGGTAAGTGTTCAACGTTTGGGTGTATTTTCTTTTACCTCCATCCTAAACTTTTCCTTCCAGATGTTAAAATAATCGCATCAAATTCTGTGACTATAAATCTAAACACATCTGTTTAGCCTACATATTTAGAGTATACATTTATTCAGATACAGTTTAATGTAATAACCTAATTGAGACGGAGATTCGAAATGTTTAGCCACCCTCAAGTTCTCTGGAGGCTCAAAACATTACAGATATGACTAATGGGGTTGACTTTCCCCGGAAAGCCACTTGGGATGGAGTTCAGTGGATGGGATGTGCATCCATTGGGGATACCCTGGGGATTCACAGAAGAGGCCGGGAGAATGGGGAGTAGGTCAGTGACAGTCTTGGCCACCTCCCAGAGATCTCTGGAGTGACCAGCCATCCAGGGTGGACTGCCACAGGAAGGGGTGCCAGTGTGGGGAGGCAGATCCCTGTAGCTCAGGCGATCCCCAATGGGGCTGGCATGGCAAGGCTCCTGACCACAGAGTTGTAGCTGAGAGCAACAGATCCTTCACAGACAGGGGATATAGCCTTGCAGTAAAATCACGTGCTAAGATGTCCCACGGATTCCTTCCATCTGCACAAATAGAGGTAGTGTGACAGGGAAAGTCCAGAATCAGTAGCCTCCACACAGAATATCTAGAGCTTTAGCATATCCACAGTAGTAACCTTATACAACCTGGTTACCAAGACAACAGTGTTTGGTTAACCCACATCAGCATCCAATGCCGTATCCAAAGTGCCCAAAGAGTGAAACGGCCACTGTCCGTAGCTGATCGAAAGAACCCCGATGTCTTGCCATTTTCACTCCTTGTGGGATTGAAGGTGTCTTCTAAACCAGGACTGCTAAAGTAGGTCACCTGCCCCTTAGGCCACCGGCCACTGGCATTTGTCTAACCACGAGCAGGACCATCACGATGGAGTGATTCTCTGTTTCCAATGGACACATTTCCGAAGGCTGCCCATGCCTCAGCAGCGCATTTCTTGGAACACCAAAGGGATGTTTTGACTCCAGTCATAGAAGTGAAGTGTTTTTTATATCTATCTAGTTACACGTATGAGGTGTCCCCAGTGTTTCTGTTAGTGGAAGAAGCGGTTCTGAAGAAAATGATTGAATGTATTGGCTGGAAAGAAGGGGATGGAATATTTAATCCAGGTGAGTGCAACTAGTTACTGCCATCGGTCCTCCACTAGGAGCGTATCGGCTTTTACTCATTTCAGAAACAAATCCTCGCAGACTTACACTTTACACAAAGTCGGATATGAATGTTGCTAGCTCGTGACTTTCTCCGCAGAGATAATATTTTGCATACTTACCAGATTAATGACATACATACTTAACAAATGAGATGTCTACAACTTAGGATTTATATCTAACGCCAATGAATGTACCTGATGTTGGGAGTTTGGAGAGGAGATAAGTCCTCCATTTTTTTTGTTGTTGTATTTTTAAATTTTTGTACTGAAGATTGAACCCAGGGACTTTGACCTCCAAGTTACACTTCCAGCCATTTTAATTTTTCATTCTGAAACAAGGTTTTGCTAAATTGTTGAGGCTGGACTCGATCCTGTGATCCTCTTGTCTTAGTCTCCAAAGTACTGGTATAATAGACATGCGCCGCCACGCCCAGCTCCACCACATTTTTAAATCAATTTTACTCAGCCGGGCGTGGTGGCGCACGCTTGTCATCCCCGCGCTTGGGAGGCAGAGACAGGAGGATCGCGCAGGTTCGAAGCCAGCCACACTCGCTGGTTTAGGAGACCCTGTTTCCAAATAAAAATGTAAAAATAGGTCTGGGAGTGTAGCCCGGAGGTAGAAGGGCTTCCAGGAACCCCAGTACCACCAAAATAAATAAATAAATAAATAAATTTTACTCAAAAATATTTCTAAAGTGTATTTGTTTATCCTCCAGTCCTTTATTGGGGCACATATTTTCATCACATTTTTATTGATCAGGTGAGAGATAGATTATTATTAATTATGGAGACATGGGCACTGGCCCTTAGTGTAGAGCTCATAGATTGTAACCTTAAGCATGGAAAAATCCTGGAATGAAATAAAAGGTCCAAATTTGTCTCTTTACTGAGACTGAACAGTACTGGAGTTGGCATAAAGGAGGGCATAAATGGAATATTCAGGGTCCTGGGGTGGGAGTGAGAGCCACGGGGTGCAAAATCTCACGGCAGATTTTCATTAGACTCGAGCAGTCGTGGCCATTTGTGCTTTCCACCGTGTTGGGTACTTTGGGCACTAACACTTCCTGCTATAAATATGACATTTTCATTTTGTTTTCGCAGGTGGCTCAGTGTCCAATATGTATGCCATGAATTTAGCTAGATACAAATATTGTCCTGATATTAAGGAAAAGGGGCTGTCTGGTTTGCCAAGATTAATCCTTTTCACATCCGCAGAGGTAAAACATTATTTTTGTTATCGGCTCTAGATTGTTCCTGAGAATGCATTGTTTAAGAGCGCGTGCTTGTTTGAGGACTCCTGCCGCGACGGTGTCCTCCCCACGTGTGATTAATGTGCCCACGTCTAACACGACATTACCTTGCACGGGAAATTCTGATGGGCCTGGGATTGCAATCCCTGGCCATCCAATTCTGTACATCGCTTTTATTTAAAATTGATAGTCTGTAACGTTTTCTTTGAGGAAAGAGCATTTCATTTGAAATTGTTCTGTTAATCTCTCTTTTTGAGTGTGTTTGTGTATTAGAATTTAGATGATCACTACTGGTCCCCCGCTGTGTTTTCTACTGACATTTCTTTGTAAAAATTGCTTTGATTGGCTAATGCCAGAAATTCCTGTCTTCATTTTCAAATGGAAAGAGAGCTATATCCATTCACAGTGAACATCAAACACATAGGCGGGCACACACACACACACACACACACACACACACACACACACACACGGAGGTTCCTATAATCTTATGTTTCTTTTCATTAAAATAGAAGGTCAGACTGTGGGTAAATGCGTTGACTTTGAGCTAGGTTGCTCAGATCCAATTCCCATCTCCGTCACTGACATCAGAGCAACCTTGGATAAGTTGCTTAACTTGTCCCCGCCTCAGTTTCCTAATCTGTAAAAATTAGTGTATCAGTTAGTCCTTGTATCTAATAAACGATCCCCAGGCCCAAGAGGATAGCACTGTATCTGTTATCGCTTGCAAGTCCAGGGTAGCTGGTCAGTTCTGCTTCTCCGGCCTGGGCTCCTTTAGGGGTCCAGGCTTTGGCCAGCCCAGGGCTGGTGTTGGAGCAGCCTGGCTGGGAGCTCCTGTGGCTCCTCTCTGCCCTGTGTGGCTTTCCCCCTCCAGCGGGCAGCCCAGGTAGCAGTGGCACAGACGAGGAGCAGCCTGGAGATGCCCCGGGCCTCTTGAGTCCCAGCATCTGAACTGGCACCTCGTCTCCTCAGCCTCATTCCCGTGACAACGTCACATCTTGGAACCCAGATCCAAGATGTAGAAATCACCTGCTGCAGTCACCTGGCAAAGAGCCCAGATACGGGAAGCGACGGACAATCGGGCCCATTAAAGCAATCCAGCAGGCACACAGTGTGTTTTGTGCTTTGTTTGTATTGCAGATTAAACATAGGGGCATTCTACCTCTGAGCTACACCCCCCCCCCGGCCCTTTTTATTTTTTATTTCGCAACAGGGTCTCACTCAGTTTCTGAGGGTCCTGCAAAGTTTCCAAGGCTGGCCTCCAACCTGGGATCCTCCTGGCTCAGCATCCCTAGTGCTAGGATTATAGGCACCAACCACCATGACCAGCTACATAGTCGTCCCTGATTAGTGAGTTGCTGCAGAGATGAAATAAGTTATTGGATGTAAAGTGCAATCTGGAACATCAGAGAGATTAAAAAAGCTGAGCTATTTTTTTTTTTTTTTTTTGGTGGTACTGGGGTTCCTGGAAGCCCTTCTACCTCCGGGCTACACTCCCAGACCTATTTTTACATTTTTATTTGGAAACAGGGTCTCCTAAGCCAGCGCGCGCGGCTGGCTTCGAACCTGTGCGATCCTCCTGTTTCTGCCTCCCAAGCGCGGGGATTACAAGCGTGCGCCACCACGCCCGGCCCTGAGCTATTATTAATAGGGTAGAAATGGATGGCACAACTCAAGTGCAGTCTTATTTAGAAGATTCTTTTATTCCCCTTTGCTATTTCTGTGTGATTCCAGTGGGGGCCTCTGTCTCTCCCCCATTGCTCCCTCCCCAGGTTCCTGGCAGGAAGCGCTTACTTAGCCTCTCCACCATTGACGGAAATACTGATGTAAAAAAAATATTAGGTGGATAAATCTGAAAGTTCTCTATGACTTCCATTGGGGCTTTCCTGAATATATTTTCCTCTCCAGGTCCCAGCCTGGATAATTTAGTCTGATAGATCTCAGTAGATCAGAAATGTAGGCACCCACCTGGGCTTGATGGTGCAAACCTGTGATCCCAGTACTTGGGAGGCTGAGACAGGAAGAGTGCAGGTTTGAGGCCAGCCTCAGCAACTTAGCAAAATCCTGTTACACACACACACACACACACACACACACACACACACACACAGAGAGAGAGAGAGAGAGAGAGAGAGAGAGAGAGAGAGAGAGAAAGAATGAATATGAATGAATATAGGGCTGGGGAGAGCTCAGAGGAAGAATGACCCTGAATTTAATCTTAAGTATTAAAAAAAAGAAAAAAGAAAGAAAGAAGGGAGGGAAGGAGAAAGGGAAGAAGAAAGGAAGGAGAAGGGAAAGAAGGAAGGAAGAGAAAGAAAAAATACAAAAACCCTTGTGTGTCTGGACTGCCAGCCCCAAGCCTGGGAAGGAATCAGGCTCACTCACCAGTTCAGCATTGTACTTTTGCCTCTTTCTTTCTTTCTTTCTTTCTTTCTTTCTTTCTTTCTTTCTTTCTTTCTTTCTTTCTTTCTTTCTTTTTTGCAGTACTGGGGATGAAACCCAGGGGGATTCTACCTCTGAGCTACACCCCCAACCCTATTTTTTGTTCCTTATTTTGAAACAGGGTCTCACTGAGTTGCAGAGGGCCTCACTAAGTAGCCGAGGCTGTCCTGGAACCACGATCCTCCTGTCTCAGCCTCCCGAAAGCTGGGATTACAAGCATGCGCCACCATGCCTGGCTACTTTTGCCTTTTCCATTCTTCATTTGTTTTAAAATTTGCCAGAGTTTTTTCCTAGCATAGCTGCCCTGGAAAGGGGAAAGATAAATTATAACAAAGCTTAGAATCAAAATTACACCTGGGAAAGATCAATGACACAGGTGTGGCTGCTGAGTTAGAAAGGGAAAAGAAACTGAATCCTCATGCCAAAACAAAATCAGAATTTGGATTGTGTGTGTGTGTGTGTGTGTGTGTGTGTGTGTGTGTTTTCCCAATTACCAGAAAGAGGCAAAATGTAGGCTATGGCTAACAAGCCAGCAGAAGCTAGAGTCAGAAAACCCGAGGACTTCCGGGAAGATGGGGACCGAGAAAAGTGGGGCTTAAGAGCCTCGATAACAACCAATCTCCATTACCACAAAATCAGCGCCTTTCATAGCCAGAAAACACCATCACAAGAGAAACAAAAAAATCACCAGGCTCCAGAGAGAAAGCGGTCTGAGAACAGAGCTCAGAGCTACAGAGGAAATACACCAGCCTCACGCCTGAAGACATGGCAGCAGTGCTTTATTGCCGGCGGCAGCGGCAAATTCACCGGACGGCTACAGCAAGCCGAGGTGAGCCGCTGCGGAACAGCCAGGCGGGAATTTTCAGCGCAGGGAACATCTAAAGCTCCCAGTGGCTGAGCTCAGCACACGCAGCAAGAACTCAGAGTGGAATTCAAAACCAAGAAGAAATAAGCCAGCCTCACGGCCGAGGGCATAGCAGCGGCGCCATATTGTCACCAGCGGCAAAGGCAGCGAATTCAACGAGTCCAGTACAGCTACATCTGCGAACTCAAGAACAGTGAATCAAATTGTGGGCCACAGAGGAGAAATCCCAGTACTGTACTTTCTGGTACTTGACCCAGTGGGGGAGTGGCGGTGGCAGAGATATCACACCATAGGAGAACGTGCAACCTGGAACCCCCCATAGTTTAAAGCAGCCTCTATTGACTCCCTGGGTCGGAGACTCTGTGATACAACCCAGTAAAGGAGTAGTAGGTTCTGAGATACTACAGACTCGAGATCCAGAGCACCTTAAGTGAAGTCATAGTGACCCAAGGGAAGAACCCAGAGAAGGCACAAACTTCCGAAATCATGGGAAAGAGGAATAACACTGGAGCAATGAATGCCCACAACCCCACAACATCAGAACCTGATAAAACAGAAAATCAGAGATTTCTAGAAGATCAAATCAGGAAAATAACTGTAGAAATAATAGAGGTGCTTACAAAAGAACTCAGAGAGAGCCAAAAAGAGATAAAGGATGCAATTAATGAAGTAAAGGCCTCAATTCAAAGCACAAACAACCGATTAGACCACATGGAGAACAGAATCTCGCTCTTAGAAGATGATAATTCCAAAAATGAACGCATAGTTTCTAATCTAGGAAAAAGTATCCAACAGCAGGAATCTGATATTGAAGAAATATGGGCCCATTTTAAGAGAGCTAACCTAAGAATAATTGGAATAGAGGAGGGAAAAGAAAGTGATACCAAAGGGATCAACAATCTCTTTAAGGAAGTAATAGCAGAAAATTTTCCAAACATAGAGCAAGAGGTTGATACACAGGTCCAGGAAACTTATAGAACTCCCGTTAGAGAGGATCAGAGAAGAGGATCCCCACGCCACATAATTGTCAAAATGACCGATGTGGAAGCCAAGCAGAGAATCTTAAAGGCAACAAAAACAAAGGGCCAAGTGACATTCAGAGGCAAAACAATTAGAATCACTCCAGACTTCCCAAACCAAGTCATGAGAGCCAGAAGGGCTTGGAGTAACATATTCCAAACTCTGAAAGAAAACAACTTCCAGCCAAAAATTTCCTACCCAGCAAAACTTTCTATCAAATTAGATGGAGAAATAAGAAGCTTCCATGACAAACAGAAACTGAAGGAATTTATGTCTTCAAAACCAGCGCTAGAGAAAATACTCAAAGAGATTAACTACAAAGAAGAAATAGGTAACACACACCAGAACCAGAGAAACAAGAGTTTCCATCCAACAGACAACTAAGATTGGTTATCTGTGGAGATTCATTATTTATGTTAGTCTTTTACCTATCTCTAAATTGTATTGTTTGCTTTTATTGTTGCTAATTTTGGGGATTTCTAGTTGGAATATTAATATACCTTCAGATATAGCATTTGGAAATATTTTATCTAATTCTATTAGTAACTTTTAACTCTGTTTACATTGTCTTTGGATATACAATTTTTTTTTTTATTTTTTAGGGAGTTTGTATACTCCTCTGTTGCCTGTGCCATTGAAATCATATCCAAGAAATCACTGCCAATTTCAATGTTGTGAGTTTTTATGACCCAGATTTTCTTCTAAATGTTTATAGTCTTAAGATTTATATTTAGGTCTTTTATCTATTTTGAGTTAATACTTGTATATAGGATTAGGTAAGGGTCCAATTTTATTATTTTCCATGTAATTATTATTTTTCAACAATATTTAGTTAAAAGATTATTATTTCCACCACCAAATGTTCATGGAAACCTTGTCAAAAATAACTTGATAATATAGGGAAGAATTTAGCTCTAGGCTTGTATTTAACTCCAATGGTTTATATATCTGCCTTTAGAACAGTACTACACTGTTTCAATTATTGCAGCTTTATATGGTTTGAAATCAGAAAATATATATCTTCTAGCTTTCTTCCTTTTCAAGATTGTTTGGGGTATCTAGAGTCCATATTCCATATTAGGATAGATTTTTTTCTGAAAAATAAATATATAAATATATGATAGTTTCACCTAAAAAAATAGAAAAAAAATATTCTCTGGTAAGAATGAAAGTAAAAAGAAATATTGAAATGTTATCTTTAAGTCATCAAAAGCTTGGTATCAGACAAATGAAACTGTTATGTGAGATGTGAGATTATCATTTTTAATTTTAGATAATTTGCTATAATACTAGATGTCAACCACTAAGCCAAGCATGGGAAGGAGGGATGGGGAGGGAATGGGGTGGGGATCGGGTGGGGGCTGACTGGGCGATGTGTGCATGTATGTCTACAAAAGTTTGTATCCCACTATGATGTATGAATACAGTGTACCAATAAAATAAATTAAAAAAAAAAAGAAAAAGAAAACCCAAGGACTGGTATGAGTTGCTCAGGAACATAACATCCCTGGGAGCTCACTGTACCCTTGAATGTGTTTCTACCCTCTCCTTGCAAATTTTCCTTTACAACTCATTTTTCTCCCTTGGCCTGCCAAAGAAATTTGGATGTAGCATATACATTAATTTATATTTTAATAACCACCTTCACTCCTTATTAGAACAAATCAATCCAATATTTAGTTAAATAAAAGAATTAAAGAATGCTTTCCCAGGTGGAGCATGCCTGTAGTCTCAGTACTTGGGAGGTTGACACAAGAGAATCGCACGTTCGAGGCCAGCCTTATTAGGGAGATCCTCCGCAACATAATGGGACCATATTTCAAAATAAAAGAAATATGGGCTGAGGGTACAGCTCAGAGGTCGAATGCCCCTGGATTCAATCCCCAGGAAAACACACACTAATAATAATAATAATAATAACAACAACAACAACAAAATAAAATAAAAAATATCATGTTTATTGAACCGTCTTAAGTTCTGCAGCAGTCTTTTGCTATACCTTCTTTGTTTCTTTATGTGTTTGGTCCATGGCTCAGAGGCGGCATTCCTCTAGTCTTATTAGGTGTTGGTTTTCCAGTTGTCATGATTTCCCAGATAACCCCGTCTCTGTCTTTTACCATCAAAGGTAGAATGTATTGGCCCACCACTAAAGGGCCTCCAGCCTTGGAATTTCATTCAACTATTGGTAGAGACCTGAAAGATCTGATAGAGTCCCAGTATATCCAGTGCTACCAGTATATCCAGTGCGAAGTGGCAAAGAGCAGAGTAATAAGTATATGACTTAATTATCACTGTTATCTAAATTCCTTGGGCAGGTAGAATTCCCAGGTTTGTAAAGTTCTTAAGCAATTCAACTTATTATTTTGGGAATCAGCATAAAGTAGTAGTGATCCTTGCTTGTCAGTGGAAAAATGAGGGTAAAAGAGAAACTCTTCACTCCCAGGTTCGTATACTGGGGAAGAGTTCCTGTTCAGTGGGGCCTGGGCTGGAGAGGTGAGAGGTCTAGGATGCTCATCTCGGAAAGTCTAGGATGCGCCTTTAGGATGGCCTAGGATACACATCCAAGATGGACTGAGACGCACATCTGGGACAGTCTAGGATGCTTGTCTAGGATGGTCTAGGATGCAAACCTAAGAAGGTTCAGGATACACCTCTAGGATGGCCTAGGATGCACATCTAGGATGGACTGAGATGCACGTCTGGGACAGTCTAGGATGCATGGCTAGGATGGTCTCGGATGCATACCTAAGAAGGTTCAGGATGCACCTCTAGGATGGCCTAGGATACACATCCAGGATGGACTGAGATGCACATCTGGGACAGTCTAGGATGCATGGCTAGGATGGTCTAGGATGCATACCTAAGAAGGTTCAGGATGCACCTCTAGGATGGCTTAGGATGCACATATAGGATGGACTGAGACGCACATCTGGGACAGTCTAGGATACACACCTAGGATGGTCTAGGATGCTTATCTAGGAAGGTCTAGGATACACAACTAGGATGCTCTCAGATGCACATCTAGAATGTTCTAGGATGCTTGTCTAAGATGGTCTAGGATGCATGTTTAGGATAGGCTACAACAGTCTAGGATACACATCTAAGCATTGTGCCTGCTTAACTTTGCCTCCTGGGAGCCTCACTGAGCTGGGGTGTGCTGTTATCTAAGCCTTTCTCAACAGACACCCATTGTTTCCTAGGGTGCTTGCTCTAGGGTGCTCTGCAGAGTATGAGGCTGGAGTCCATCCCTCTGGATTCTGGCTCTTTTTTCTTTAGGACTTGAACCAGTTGTGTGTTTTTGGAGAAATCCTTTGGATTTTTCTTTACTTTCTCCTCTTACATGTAAATTTTAGAAACTCCTCTCTCCCTACCAGCTAATTTGATCATCAGATTAGTCAGCAGGAGGAGTCCAAGTGTCCAGAACACACGGAGGGAAAACAGAAGAAATTCATTGAGAAAAACAGGGTCATAGAAACAAATCCTTGCAGAAGCAGAAAAGAAAACTTGGGCTCAATGCAGCCTTTCATGTAATGCTTGGTGTTTCATCTGTATAGAAATGAGCACCCGCAGAGACTTTTGCGCCTTCTGTAGATTTAGGGAGGTTGGGTCTTAGAATGACTGACTTATCTTTTGCCAATGATAGGAACAACCCGCATTTGTTTCTAAACACGGTTGTTACTTCTGAATTCCAGCCTTCTAGGTTTTTCTTTTTCTTGAAGCTGCTCAGCATGTCTGAAATATCACCCTTTCTTTCTTTCTGCCATTCAGGGATCTTTCCCTTCTCTGAGTTTTTCAGATGTTTAGGCTTCAGTTTTGCAGATTTTTTTTTTAATTTGTCCCAAACTGTTTGAGATTGACAGCTCCCCTGAAGCTATTATTATTCTGATTATAAGTTTTCTGGTTTTTTTTTATTATTCAGTGGATCTTTTGGTCAGGGACATTTTGCTGTTTCTCAGGGGCAGAGCCCTCTGATTTTTTCTTATAGTCAGATGTCGCAGGGGGTAGGCTTGCATTTATCATTATGAAATCAATAGTTGTTTGGTTGCCAGAACTCAAATCTCTGGTGAGAAATAATTCAGCTTAGCTGTGTCACCATACCTATAGCAGGCATATTGCCTCCAACCAGCACAGGCTGATGGAGAAAGTAGAAAATTAATTACCTTTTCATGTTCGTTATTACTTTTCAATATGCATATGTTCTTGTAACAACCTGAAATAAATGCATCCTACGGGCATTTTGGAAGTATCCTATTTGATATTTGGAAATCAATTATTTAGGATGGTTTCATTTTTCCTGCTGGTGTTACCTCTGCATCTTATTTTTACAAAGTTAAAAAAAGAGTTCCCAATAAAACTCTCTTGACAAAAGAAGGAAAATATTACCACATTTGAAGGAATATATCAAGTAAAGTGTGAAGGCATGACTCTTTTAATATATTCATACCTACAAATTAAATCACTCAGGATTTTTTGTGTGTGTGTGTGATAATGTCCTTTAACACCTTCATTTTTCTGGCATGAAAAAGAATTAATTGACCACCTGTCCTCATTAATATATAAAGAATGACATCTCCAATGTTCACATGCTAATTATTTTATAAGCTCCATGTGGTGGTGGCGGGGGGTAAGGTCCAACAATCTAAAGTATATACAACTATTTGCCAATAAGAAGCAGATCCGCTCCTAATTCCAATGTCATCTATTAATAGCTGAGTTAAATCATTTGCCTATAAATCAATCTTATCTTTGTTCTTGTTAGTTTAGCCACATTCCTGCATGTCTACTTGGATTCAATATTCAATAAGATTGTTCAAGGGTCTTATCAGCATTTATAGCCCATTGTTTGCTATTGGGAACAATTAAATTCTCTTGGAGCCAGTGATGGCAGTCTTGGAGACACAGTCTTGTTCTCTTCCTCAAGAGCTTCTTCTTGGAGGGTTTTGAGTCCGCACTCAGATTCTTCTGAGTGTCCCTGAATATAAAGACTTATTAGTGGTATCAGAAACTTTTCTCAATATTATGGAACCCAGTGACCTTAAGCGACTAACTTTGTTCTATGTGATAGTTTCTGTGTTAAGCGCTGTTATGTCTATGAGCCTTTTTCACTCTATCAAGAGCTGATAAAGTATTACTACTGATATGGCTACTTTTATAGATTAGCAAACTGAGGCTTGGAGGATGTGTATTATTTGTTCATAAACCAGGTTTGCTCCGACCCTAAACTCCTGCCACCGCATGCAGGAGCTCAATTAAATCACCATTTTTTTTTTCTTTTATGCAATGATGTTCCAACACAGGTGCTCAGCCAAAAAGACATACGGCCATTTAGATAGTAACAATGTTTTACATGCTGTGCGTTCATCTCTCTCCTTTCCCCTCACCCCTTTTACTTCAGTGTCATTACTCCATGAAGAAGGCAGCCTCCTTTCTTGGGATTGGTACTGAGAATGTGTGTTTTGTGGAAACAGATGGAAGGTAATGGGGGCAGAATTTGGAAGCCTGGTGGGTGTAGGGAAAAATTTTGTACTGCTTCAAAAGCAGTCCTGTTGCCTGTTAGCTACTAAACATAACTGAAAGTCTTAAATCTGTATCCTTTAGAGGTAAAATGATACCTGAGGAACTGGAGAAGCAAGTCTGGCAAGCCAGAAAAGAGGTGAGAGGGGAGGAAGATGAAAGAGAGAGGGGTGGGGGGGAGGGAGGGAGAGAGAGAGGGAGGGAGGGAGGGAAAGGAAGGGAAGGGAAGGGAAGGGAAGGGAAGGGAAGGGAAGGGAAGGGAAGGGAAGGGAAGGGAGAAAGTATGCCTGGGTATGAGAACATGAGAGAGTCAGTAACAAGGAGAGAATGCAAACAGGCAAACCCATTTCTGTGTGTGGGAGAGAGAAGAGATCTGCATGCTGGTGTCAAATCAGGGTAACTCATTTGCAGATATTCTATTTCCAGGTGCTTAGCCTTCCATGTTCTATAGAGTTGCTCCGATATTCTCATTCCCCAGGTGGCCGGAGACTTTTAAAACACTGACATCACCATATTGGGAATTCTTGGGCAGAATACTTTTCAAAGATGAACCTAGCTGCTCCAGCAGAGCCCCAGTGTCCACTCCATAACTCCTCTTTCTGAGATGTCTGTAGACCAGGCCCTGTTGTCTTTTAGGATGTGTGCAGTGTGATTCATGACTTCTTGATCAATCGATCTAGCCAGTTGCTTCCAACCGAAAGCCCATCCATTAGCCCTACCTCAGATTGGGTCTGGGTCTAGTATTTCAGTGGCCTTCCTTGCCTGAAGGAAATATTAAAGCTAAAATGTCTGTTGCTAGACAGGGAAGGCGTGGTCCTGATACCTACAACTCAGGCTGGTTCTGATACCTACTTTTTCTTGTTTTCATGTTTCGTGGTACTGGGGATTGAACCCAGGGCATTCTACCTCTGAGCTATACCCCCAGCCCTTTTTAAAAATCATTTTTTTTTTAAACAAAGTCTAACTAGAGTGCTGAGAGTCTTGCTAAATTGCTGAGGCTGGCCTTGGACCTGTGATCCTCCTGTCTCAGCCTTGCAAATATTGAGATTACAGTAGGCACCACTATGCCCGGCTGTGACACCCACTTTTTGAAAAGGTGGCTCCTTATTTTGGTATAAATCATTTGGCTTTTTGAACTCCAAACCTGCTAGACTTAGTACACACCCTTCTCTGCTTCCCCTGCCCCCCTCCTCTAGTGCTAATGGAGCTCCAGACAATTTTTCAGTAACTTCCCCAGAGGTAGCAAAAGAGGCTCAGGAAAAATAAAGAGCCTGCCTTCTGAGCTGGGATAGAAGATATTGTAGCTCATGGTCCACACTCTAAGAAGATTGCGTTCTTTCATTTTTTTTTTTCTTTCAAGTTTTAATACTGTATTTCTGTTGTACTCTTTTTTTTCAAATTTTCATAAAAATCATCTCCTCCTGGAGCATGCTAGATTACTATATTTGGTTCAAAGTTGGTACTTAAATTTCTGCTATTCTCGTGTATGTTTTGGCTTCAGCAGTGTCCCCTTAAGCCTACGTTTTATTATTCTTAAGATTCAAATGACAGGTGCATTTGGTAATTACCTGGTGGTTCAAGTTGTCCTATCCTTTTGACTTCTGCGTTAAAATTTTACGAAATACTCGTAAAGGGTTTGTTCAGCTCTGAACCAGAGGTGTTGCTTTCTGGTTTCTAATTTCATCTTTTCCTACAGAAGTTCTTATCAAAAAGAACCTTCATTCTGTTATTAGTGCTTGTTGGTGGGGACACTGATTGTACCTATTGCACGTTGCTCAGTATTCCTGCCTCTGTCTCTCCTCTCCTCCCTCCTTTTGCCTTCTCCTTCTCTCTGCCATTCCCCTGACCCAGCTTCCACCACTAACAGAAGCCCCAGGCCCACCCTTCCTTCTTTTCTTCCTCCTTCTTCTCGACTTTCTCCTCCCCCTCTCCCTCTCCTCTCCATCTCTCCTCCCTCTCTCTCTTTCCCTCTTCTGTTCCTCTCCCTTTCCTTTCTTTCTGTTCTTCCTTTCTTGAATTATACACTTTTTAGTATGAGAAATTGCAAACATATAACAACCAAACTAATATAATGCACCTTCACATATCCATCAAGTCTCTTCAATAATCACTAACCCATGATCCTTTCTGTTGCATTTATGCCCTATGTCTTTCAACCACTTCTAGATTCGGCTGAAGCGAACCCCAGGCATTACATCATGCGATCCATAGACCCTTGAGCGTATCTGCAAAAGATATGTAGTCTTTTAAAAAAGGCATAATATCATGCTGATGTTTAAAAAGTAATGATTTTTTCCTATCATCAAATACTCATTCTATATCAAAACGGCTCCCATTATCTGTTTGAAAATAATTGGCTTGTTTAAGGAGTTATTTATTTATTTATTTATTTATTTGTTGGTACTGGGGTTCCTGGAAACCCTTCTACCTCCAGGCTACACTCCCAAACCTGTCTCCGCCTCCCAAGCGTGGGGATTACAAGGCTATGCCACCACCCCAGGCTTTGTTTAAGGATTTAAATGAGGTCCACGCATTGCATTTGGTTAAGACATCACATAAATATTTTCTAATCTGTAGCTCCCTCCTTCTTTTTATTCCCTTTAATTGATTTGTTAAAGACGACAGGCCCTTTGCCCTCCACAGAATCCCAAACTTACTGGCTTCCTGCCCGTGTTTCAGTGACCCCCCTGGTGTTCCCAGTGTCTTCTTTTTCACTCATTTTCATTCATGCCCCCTCCCCCAACAATTGCACCCAAGACTACTCACCACTTCCCTGAGTCATTCCAGCATCTTCCTCCAGGGGGCAGTATCACCAACTTTGGGATTCTATGCTAATATACTCCACATTATGAATTTTGTGGGTTATATTAAGAATCGAGACTACCTGCCCCCCTCCTCTGCTCCATCCCCTCTGTCACCTCTTACCTTGTGGATTTTGCTGCTACTGACAATCACTGGGCCCAGACCCATTATTTCACTAAGTGATGCTCTCTTCCATTCTCTCCTTACTTCTTCCTTCATCAGCAGGCAAACTGCTATAAATAAAAGTGTTTCTTCAATCCTATTTGAGTTCCCTAAGGAAACACTGCACAGGCAGGGCAGAAGAAGTGTCTTTTTTTCTTTCTCCTTGCTTACCAACTTGCAAAATATCGAGTTAGTTCTCTAGCTTCCCCGAAATATGACCTCCCATGTTTTAAGGTATCATTTCCAATTCCTATTTCTAACTTAATGGGTTTTATTCCACTGTGGTCGCTATTATTTTTGTTGCTCCATCTTGCATTTGTTTTGACAACGGAAGCGTATGAAACCGACCACAATTCTAAAGCTGAGAACCTTTGATAAAAGGAGTTTTTCAAAAGTAAAAATCGCTCTAGGCACATTTGAAAGTAGGGCAGTGGAGAAAGTGGGGTTAGAGTTGATGTGGCTTTTCAGTTGTCTTTCAAGTCAGCTTCTACTTGAGCCTGGATTTAGCACAATGAATAGTTTTCTCAGTAGCTTAGACCTAGTTGTTTGGATGCAGGATTTTAATTCATATTGTTTCAGCTGTAGGGGGACAGCCCATCAACATTTTTCCTTTTTTTCTTTATCTTTTTTTTTTTTTTTTTTTTTTTTTAGTTGAGGCTTCAACTCTCTGGCGGATGACAATCCATTAAAAATCTTTTAAGCAGTGACCTTTACTTGATGTTATTATAAAGACAGGAAACCACAGGGCACAGGAGGTTCTAAAGTGATTATCGACAGACCCAAACTAGTCTGACCACTGAGTTTTTTGGAGGTATTTTTTGTGTATGAGTGTTTTAAATGACGAACTTTCTGAGGGAATAGAGATCATCTGCAGCATGCGATCGATACTGTTGCTACTGAATTTCTCTTGTTAACAGCATGAGATATGAGGCAGGAAAAAAAAATATATATATATATACATGGAAGGTTAAATCCAGATTGTAAAAGTTTAATGTCTGGGTCTGGTATATATAGAAAAGTGTTTTTCATAAAGTGAGACAAACTCATTAATAGGCTATAATAGCTTACACAGGTATTTTCTCGCGGTTGTCAGAATGACATCTACTTTATGTGGAAAAGCCCAACCGTTGGAGACAGCTCAAACAGTTTTTGCAGATGACTTCTTCTGTTGCTTCGAATGATGAAACAAATCGTTTCTCATTCCATTTAGGCTCCTGATCTCTTGTGGTCGAGTAGAGGGAAGAATTTCCAAAGCCCCTGGTTTCCTGGGGGCTCTATCACCCACTGGTCTGGCTCTCAGACGTTTGGGATAGACTTGGTTCTAGGTGTCACCATTATCTCCCCCGAAATGACCACTGGATTCCCTATGCAACATGACTTTAACTTCTGTGCATCTCAATTTGGAAGTGTGGGACCGAGGGTTCTTCTGTGCCCCACTTTCTTTTGAGAAATAACACCTCTCTGCCAAAGGTCAGTTCAATGGGAAGGAATTTGATTCAAGCACAGACACACACACACAGTTATAATTATGGATATATATATATCCATATATATTTTATATATATAATATATATATGTTATATATGTTATATATAATATATATATTATATATAACAATATATATTATATATATTATATATATTATTATATATAATATATTATATATTATATATAATATATGTTATATATATGTTATATATGTTATATATATGTTATATATAATATATAATATATATTATATATAACAATATATAATATCATATATAACAATATATAATATATAACAATATATAACAATATATTATATATAACAATATATATAACAATAAATATATATATAACAATGCCCTTCATGATACAACCGAGAGGAAAAAAATAGTTCTTCCATGCTAAAGAGAGGTAAAAGGACTTTCATGGGCAAGAGTCACTTACTCCACGGGTGTTCTAGAATCCTAGGAATCTAGTTGCTATCCATACGCCCACGTTGTTCATAGGTGTTTCCTCTCCCAGGGACCTTCCACAGTAAACCAGACACCATTACCGCCATTCTGAGATCTATGTGTTTGGAAACCACCTCCTGCCTTCTTCTTGTACCTGGTTGGCATAAAGTCCCCGCATGGGCCAAGGTGGCCGGCCAGCTCGACTCTATTACCATTCCTTGCGTGGGCTCTCCCATTTTCTCTTTTCTCTCCCATTTTTCTCTGGCCTTCTATAGTGTGTAGTCAACTAAATGGGGAGGAATGGTTGTGTTAGGAGCGATGCAGGTTCTTTCCTCCCGTACATTCTACTGAGTTTCTCAACAGCAGCGCCCATATGGAAGAGGCCTCCCCAGGAGATGGTCTTATTCTCTCTGTCACATCTGGTGGCATTTGTACCTGCGTTTTTGGTTGACTATGCCGCTGGATAAGGAGACAACCACTGCTCAGTGTGCTCAGAGCTTTGCGCACGCTGCTTTTTGTTCATGCCCTAGATGGGTGACAGCGGTGTGGGGCTCGGCCTGTTTCCCCGGGAAGAACTTGGGAATCATGCAGAATGTCTGTGTGCATTGCTGCTGAGGTCATCTCTGTTCTATCTGGGCCATCTTTAGACCAGAAAATACTAGAGAAATGAGAGCAGGTAACAATGAGACCATCGATTCAGCTGAGATGGAGTAGCATTTTCTCAGTTTCTTTTTCTTTTGTGATACCGGGGATTGAATTGAGGGACATTCTACCTCTGAGCTATAGCCCTAGCCCTTTTTAGTTGTTGTTTTTTTTATATTTTGAATCAGGATCTCAATAAATTACTAAGGCTGGCCTCGAACCTGCAATCCTCCTGTCTCGGCATCCCAAGCACTGGGATTACAGGCATACAGCATTGCGCCTTCTCAGTTTCCTTAAGCTATTTATAATGACAAAAGTAAATTCCCCTTGAATTAATGATTACCTCCAAAGAGGCCGTAGACATCTCTGGGTGCATAAGCCTTTGTGTTTACCAACACACCTCAGGACAACTGCTGCGATGACGGTGACAATTCTCTCTGTATGTGGCTCCTCCTCACAGGGCGCAGCACCGTTTCTTGTCTGTGCCACCTCTGGTACAACCGTGCTGGGCGCCTTCGATCCCCTGGATGAAGTCGCTGACGTCTGTGAGAGGCACAGTCTCTGGCTTCATGTGGATGTAAGTTCACCTGCGCGCACACCTCTGTGGAGCTTCCCAGTCTTTCTGCAGCTTCTCATGTTTTCAGAAACTAGATGTGAAGCTGCTACCATGCTTGGCTGTGTTTCTAGTTTGGAGAAATGAGTGTCATTCCTTGTGAGGGCCAAAGAGGAAGATTCTGAGAGACTATGTAATTTTTTTCTTTTTTCTTTTTTTTTTTTTCCAGGGTGAGGGTGGTACTGGGGATCGAATCCAGGGGCATTCTACTTCTGAGCTCTACCCCCAGCCCTCTTTTATTTTTTATGTTGCAACAAGATCTCAGTAAGTTACTGATGGTCTTGCTGAGTTGGTGAGGCTGGCTGCAAATCTGTGATCCTCCTGTCTCAGCCTCCAAGTACTAGGACTACAGTCATGTGCCACTGCACCTGGTTCTTCCCTAGGAATTTAAAACAATTTTTTTTATTGGTAGTTGCAGTCATACATCTTAGTTGAGTAGATGGCATAGGCATACATGCACACCTTTCTGCATCTCACTTTACTTTTTCCTCTCCTGTGAACTATCTTTTTGGTTCCCTGAATCGTCAGGGCAGCATAGTGTCAGGAACACATGGTAGACTGCAGACTCAAGAGATGTTGATTTTGGATTATAATCTGCCCCTTCTTCCTTGTGATCTCTGCTCTTTGGCCTTCAGATCCTTCATTTGTAGAGGGAAGTGGCTGATGGTATCTGTTTAATATATTCTTGCTCTAAAATGATGAGATATCAATCAGCCAGAAAATGCAAAAACCACATTACATAATTGAATGCTATAATTAAGGCAGGTTTTATCTGGGCTCTATCATAGATAATTATTTAAGAGGGATTGGGATAATTTATATTCTTCACGATTTTCTAACTTAAAAGATTGGCTTTTATATAATTAATTTTGTAAGTCCTGGGGTTATGGATAATAATTTTTTTTCCTATAAATTGAAGGTAACTTTTAAAAGTCTCCTTACCCAGGGTTAAAATTTTGAATTTCAACAGTTATGAATGCTTGTTGAGCTTTTGGATTTCTCCTTCCTTCCTTCCTTCCTTCCTTCCTTCCTTCCTTCCTTCCTTCTTTCTCTCTTTCCCCTCTTTCCCTCCCTCTTTTCTCCCTCATTCACTCATTCTTTTTCCTTTCACTCTCTTTGTCTCCCTTCCTTCCTTCTTTCTCTCTTCCCTCTTTCCTCCCTATTTGATCTCTTTCTTCTTTCTGTCTTTCTTCTCTCTTTCTTTCTTTCTTTCTTTCTTTCTTTCTTCCTTTCTTTCTCTGTCTCCTTCCTTCCTTTCTTCCTCTTCCCTTTTCCTCCCTCTTCACGCTTTCCTTTTCTTTCTTTCTCTCTTTGTCACCTTTCCCTTTTTACTTTCTTTCTCCCCTTCTTCCTCTACCCCCTCTCTTCTCTTTTTCTCTTCTTTTTCCTTCGCCCTTCCCTTTTCTTTCTTTCCTCCCTTCCTTTGTTCTTTCCTTCCAAAACCAGAAATGAATTTCTTTGCTTCTACCCAAGAAAAGGGACTGTTGATCATGTGAATGGTAGGTGAGTGACTTAGATCAGAAGAAATAGTGCTGGGCTCTCTGAACAGGTGGTAACTGGGCAGTAGGCACCCACACATAATATGAAAGTTCAGATGATTTCGTGCTTCAAAAGAGAAGTGCCTACGATATGCTATGGAGGTGGTGCTTCAGCAGTTCAAAGTTTTCATTAAGTGAACACTGGTATTTGATAAAAGTAAGAATAATAGAAAGCTGGCTAATACCATAGGCGCAGTCAGCATGCCAGTGGCAACACTTTGGGGAAATTATTTGTGACGTTTTAAAATGGGATGATAGTATTTGTATCTCTTCACATTTCCACTTACGTCTTATTGATTTTATCGACTTAGAAGCGTAACAATACGTTATATCCCAAAAGATAACTCTGAAGTGAGCACTTCTGAAACTGTGGAAATGAGGAGAAGCAATCAAATACATCAGCACCTGCACTTAAAGATTCTACTCTCATAAAAGAAGCATCAAATATGGATTATATAGTTTATGTAAAACAGAGTAACTACAGCAGTTTCTCAATTGGGAATGATAGTAAGTGATTTATGGGGCTTAGAAAGAATTGTGAATTATAAGTACAAAATAAAAAGCTGGCAAGGTTTTTCCAAAAATTAAAGGCTGAAATTTTTAAGGAAACATTTTTGAAAGAAACATCTAAGCTGTATCAAATCATTCCATTTGCACATAGTGGGCATCCAGCAAATACCTGTAAGGTTAGATTAAATTTGACAAAAGAACCTGTCTGACCTATTAAAGAACTTAATAAACTTGACACTGAGACAAGATTTATTTTTCCTTTGCTACCGCACGTGTCAAATCTGTTGATAAAATGTCATCACAGCAACATGTAGCTTATCTTGAACAAATTTCACCTACATTATTTTATTTTGTTTTTTGTGGTACTGGTATTGAACCCAGGGGCATTCTACCTTTAAACTATGCCTCCAGCCTTATTTTATTTTTTAATTTTGAATAGGGTCTCACTAAGTTTCAGAGAGCCTTGCTAAATTGCTAAGGCTGGCCTTGAGCCTGCAATCTTCCTCCTGAGTGCAATGAGATTATAGGCACACACCACCATGCCTGACCCCATACCATTGATTTTAATGGCATATTAATTTTAAAGGTAAAATATTAACAAAGTCATTTTGACCTATAATAAAATATTAACAAAATATTTAAACTGATGTTTACTTCATTTCTCATTGCGAATGCCATTATGATTTCTGATGTGTCTGAGTTTTCCATAAACCAAACTGCCTTGCATAGCTGCCATATTTTATTAATTCTCATATGCATTGCTAAAAACATTTTATGTCTTTGAAATCAGTATTTTGATGTCCCTTTTATTCTTTCTCAGCGGTGTACAAATAATGGTGAGTCTTACATTTGCTATCTTAAATTTAGTTAATTATCATACATTTTTAAACAACTCAACAAAATAAAAAAAAAAACCAAAACTTAAATTTTATGAGGATCATTTTGCACCAGTACCATTCTCCACGAGAAGGAATGTGATTCAAGCCTCCAGATGTCAATCTCAGATGACAACCGTGACATCTGGGCTGGTCCACATGCAGAGGCCGGGGGCTTCTTCCAGGCCCCTGGGTCCGAGTGGTACTTCTTTGTGTCTTACTCCCTAATTATTACAAGTCCCAGGGGAGGCTGTCAGCAATGCATCTAACATAGGCTTTAGAGGTGCTGAATCTTTATTCTACTCCTGCCTCCATCTCTCTCTTAAGACTGGCTCTACTATTAATTTACTAACTAGTTTACTAGAGAGAAAAATGCCTAAAGTGGCATATTGTGAGGCCCAGCAGCTAGTAAAACTAGTTCACTCAATGACCACCCTCAGTAGAGATAGAAAGTCAAGTTTCTTCCTCACTGAAGTGATTGGTTTGATGCTTTTGAAATTCTAGAATTAGGAATTTAGAAAGTAAAGCAAATGACAGTAGGGCATTGCCATCAGAAGTGTTCTTATTTTCCTCCCTTGGGCTCTTTAGAGGAACAAGTCTGTGAAGGAGCTATTCCTAACCCTGCCCAACGACTTGATAAACCAGTGAACTGATGCCTGGAATGAGTATTAAAATTCAGGCTGTATAATGGAAGTGAAAGAAAGTTTCATAAGTTTACTTATGAAAGTAAACTGATGTTTACTTCATTTCTCATTGCGAATGCCATTATGATTTCTGATGTGTCTGAGTTGCCCGTAAACCAAACTGCTTTGCATAGCTGCCATATTTTATTAATTCTCATATGCATTGCTAAAAAGTCATCTTAACGTTTACAGGATCAAGATCTCAAAGTCCAGATCTGGGGGCCCCCGTTCATAGGCCAGGGTAAGATGCTCCTGGTTGCTGGAGGGAGCTACTGTTGTAGCTTGCCTTAGTCACATGGGGTCCATTGTGAATCCCAGAGCAAGAGTGGGCAAGTCAAATTGTCTGAAGTCTTTGGAATTTGACACACGCTCAAGACACCTCAGCTTGTGAAAGCCATTGGGGACTTCATGGACTTGATTTAGTCTCCAGTCCATTGAATCAGGGCTGGAACTTAGGTGAGACCAGGGATCATCCCAGGACTCAGCTTTAAAGACACAGCAAGTTCATATTGAAACTGTATAGCTGAGTAACATTCACTTTGCCCTAGTCCCAGCCCAGAATAAGAGAATGATTTTTTTTTTTAATTTTCCATTGGGATTTAAGGCCACAAAGTGGCTTATACTATACTTTATCTTTAGTGGCTACTAATAAGCCTAGCTTTGGTAATCCTCTGAAAATCATGAAACATAACTTCATTCCCGATCATTCTCAGAACATTGTCCATAAACTCTCATTTCCCTTAGAGTCTCATTTCTACATCCATGTTAGCTGTTCTCCGGCTGTCTCTATAAATTATTATTATCTACAAGATGGTGTTATCTTTATGTACATGCTTTTCTTACCTTTAAACGTTCTGTAGTTGAAAGAGGCTAGCCTTTGTCTGTATCCTACACAACTCCTGGACTCACCTCTTGCCAAAAGCATTTTCTATCACCCTCAACTTTCCCATGCTCTTGTCTCCAGTTTGCTCAAAGGGTCACCTTCCCTGTCATGAGAGCAGTATGACAAGAGAACAAGTTTGGGATCCTAGATCTCCTAGATCTGAGTTTAATTACCTATGACATATGGATACTTTACCTATAACTTCTGGACTTTAAAAAAATTTTTAAAGGTGGTAATAACTCTATCTTTAATGGGATGTTGTGAGATTTTAAATAGACATGGAACACATTTCACATGACTCAAGCTGGTCCCTTTAAAGTCTCTCTCTGCAGGCATCTTTTGTTGCCCTGAGGATTAAAACTTGGGCACTTGTTCAGTTTTAAAGGACCAACTGACTTGCATTTCCTGCACTGATTCCTTCTTCCTTCCTTCCAGATTTATTGATTATGGGACTTTATTTCATCTCCTTCTTCTCAGCTCCCCTCTCCTGTGCTCAGAAAATTTACCTCTCCACTGGTCTCAGTCAACATTCCCACTGTTATAATCCAAAAGACCTGACCATACAACTTAGAGGAAGGAAGATTTATTTGCTCACAGTTTTTTGGAGATTTTGGGTTCAGTCCATGTGAGGCCAGAGTCTGGAGCTCTGGACATGGCAACAGGAAGCTCTCATGTAACAGAGGTCAAGAATGAGAGAGCCAACAAACAAGGAGATTCAAAGACACCATGGCAATCCCTAAGGCCGCACCCCAAGGGATCTACCTACTGCATCCACACCCCACCAGCCCAGGTCACCACCTAGATAAATCCATTACAGTGGACCAAATTAAGTCACCCTGTTTGTAGAAGGTTCCATTGCTCCTTATTCTTTGATGTCTTGGGCCAGGTATAGATGAAGGTTTTTGGACGCAAATTATAATGGATGTATCTACTGATAAGATTATAACCCCCATGACTGAATTATATCAATCCTGAACATTAATACAGGAGCTCTTCAAGGGACACCATGTATTTGATCATGAATATCAATGAACTATGCTCTTCAGTCAGAACTTTTCTCTCCTTCTCTCCCACCTAGCATTGCAAATATTCCCGAATGCCATTGGACTGAGAAGATCTAACTTTCATTAAAGGATATGCTTCTGTTTGGCCTATCCTGACCTTCCTTCTAATCTGTAAATTATGGATCTCATTAATTCTAGCCTTTAGCCAATAATTTGTCAAGCAGTTCGAATGGCAAAAAGTCAGCATTGTGAAGACACAGTCAGTTTTAGATTCTAGGCCTCGAGAGGACTTAGACTGCTTCATTTTATCTCTTTCTATCTGCACTAAGCTCGGTTGGTCAATATACCAACTTATTAATGATGCATGGATTTATAGTCTAAAGTTCCATGAAGCGCTGTCTATTGTGACAAGGTTCTTATTGCCCAACTAGAGCCATCAATTAAAATTCCTTGGAGTACAAAGTGGTTAATATGACATTCAACAAAGTACCAGATAACATCAATTGAGGTTGTCACCAGAATTTTCTATGATAACCCACTAGTGAAGAAATCAAGTTGAAATAACATTGTTCTGGTTATGTGTATTTCTTCTCAACAGGCTTCTTGGGGTGGCTCAGCGTTGATGTCAAGAAAGCACCGCAGGCTTTTGCGTGGCATCCACAGGTAAATGTACCCTCCTACTTTGCAGTCAACTTTGATTTGGGTTAAGAAATCTCTTTGGACTTTGCCCACTCAAGAGCTGCTTTGAAGACAGTCAAAGATGAAGTCATTGTTTTTGCTAATAGCAAATCAAGCCAAACCCTCTCTATTCCCCCAAACCACTCAGAGAAGGAATTCTATAGACCAGTGATTTTTATATGAGGACAAAATGTGGAATGTGAATGCTGTTAATAGTAACATTCCTTTTGCCTGTGGAAAGTAATTTGAGTCCTTTCCTATTCTATTCCTTTCTTTGCTTAATGCAACAGGGCTGACTCCGTGGCCTGGAACCCACACAAGATGCTGATGGCTGGAATCCAGTGCTGTGCTCTCCTCGTGAAAGACAAATCTGTGAGTTTTCTTGCTAAGGTCTTTGGGCATCCATGGGGTTAAGTCAACCTGTTTGTAAAAGGTTCTATTTTTGCTTTTTCTTTGATGTCTTGGGCCAGGGGTAGATGAAGGTCTCTGAGAAATGTCGACAGCCTTGAAAGGGAAGATAAATAGGCCCAGATAAAAGATCTAGTGTTTCTGCTTAGGTAATTCTGTGAATTTGATTTAGGTATTATATAATCCCATTAGTTCCAGCAAAATGGTCTCTCTTACCCTTGTTTCGATTATATTTTAGAACTCAGTATTAAACATTGCCAAGATTTTTTTCTCGTTGATTAAGTCTGGGATTGAAGTTATCTTGAAACTTCTGCTCACTGAGAAAGTGGAGCAGATGTGTGTCATACATTAAATTGAATGCTTAATATGCTTAGCTCGGGCTTAACAGCCCGTTTATATGGGAAGACGTTAGTTCGAGGCTGATCATTGCAGACTGATTTATTAGGGGATTGCTTGTCTCAAGTGGTTGGTACTTAGCTTCTTTTGGAACACTAGGGAGAGTTGGTCTGGGTTACTGTGAATCAAGTGGGAATTGAGGCTCTTCTCGGCCAATGGGATAAACTCGGTATTTTCCATGGGTTAAATAAAAATCCTTGTGGGAAGTGGCCCCAGGCTGAGAAGTGCTACTTCATTCTTAAAAATGCCTCCTCAAGATTTGTGAGATTGGTGTTCAGTCCGAGGCCATTCTTTCTCAGCCATCTGTTGACATTATCCCCCAACCCCCTTAGGGGACTCCCTTTGCCAATGTTAAAGTTATTTTCTGTTTTAAAAGAATTTTATTTCAAATGAAAACCATATTTAAAACTTGTAACCTACTCTCGCATGGATAAATATTTCACTTCTTGTTTTTAAATGGCATGATATTTGTAAGTTGGTGCCCTGTGTGTTTTGACGTACCCATACAGAATGTCCATCAGAAACTAGGAACAAATTCCACATCTATAGAAATAGACACTCTCAGGGATATGAATCTGCCCCCGAATGCTTTGTTATAAGTTGGTTATAATTGACTGTAGTCAGTGCCACTTGACTTTTTAAATTTAAGTTCATTTTTTACAAGCTACTCTTTAAATTTTTTTTTTTTTTTTTGGTGGTACTGGGGTTCCTGGAAAACCTTCTACCTCTGGGCTACACTCCCAGACCTATTTTATATATTTTTTTGGAAACAGGGTCTCTTAAGCCAGTGAGGCTGGCTTCGAACAAGTGCAATCCTCTTGTCTCTGCCTCCCAAGCGCGGGGATTACAAACATGTACCACAAGAGTAGCCCGGCACTACTCTTTAAATTTGGCATATCATAATTATACATCATATTGAGGTATAGAGTAATAGAAACACATATACACACAGCTCTTGGAGCATTTCTTTCTGAGTCCTGCCCACCTCTTTGCTCCCATATATGTCACTGAGATTGGAAATGGTAATTTTGTATACAGGTGTAGCATTACTTCAACTCTCAGAGTCTTTATGTCTTCATCCTACCCCACCATCCCTTCCCAAAGCCTCCTCAATCACTACATTGGAGTCTCTGCTCTTCTTCTACCCCATGTTACCCTTATCTCCATGAAAGCTAGACAGAAATTCAGAAATTTAAGTTTTCAAATTATGTGAGACTGTATTTATAACCAAGAGGTAGTTTAAAATGACTGTTATTTGTGATGCAAAGAACACAATCATCTTGCCTGTTTTTACCTATTTAGGATGTGCTAGAGATAAGATTAAATTCACTTCATTTTGGACTAGACATAAGAGCAAGGATATACCAAGCATCCCTCATGTGCCAGACATTTTTCATTTTATTTTCCCCACTCAGCCAACCTGAATGACAGACTGATGATGCTGTCAAGAATGAAAAATTTAGACCCCAAGTTTTATGACTGCTTCTATACAAAAACTTGCTAGCTTTCCCATACTCTTCCTTCTTGAATGATATTTGAGTGAGTTAGCCAAGAACTGATTTACATGTATGTACTTACGGCAAATTACATTGTTCTGGATTACATAACTCCTTAACAGGAGTTAAAATTTTATTTATTTATTTATTTATTTATTTATTTGGTGATACTGGGGTTCCTAGAAACCTTTCTATCTCTGAGATACACTCCCAGACCCATTTGATATTTTTATTTGGAAACAGGGTCTCTTAAGCCAGTGCGGCTGGCTTCGAACCTGCGTGATCCTCCTGTGTCTGCCTCCCAAGCGCAGGGATTACAAGCGTGCACCACCACGCCTGGCTTAAAATTTCATTTTTTAAAAAATTAATTCCTGGTTTGCAATGATAGGCATAAATCCAGGCATGGTGGCACATGCTGTAATTCTAGTACTTGGGAGGCTGAGGCAGGAGGAATTCAGGTTCCAGGCCAGCCTCAGCAACTTAGCAAGACCCTGCTTAAAAATATATTAAAATAAACTGGAAGTGTTTCTCAGAGGTATAACACCCTTGAGTTCAATCCCTGGTACCACAATAAATTGAAATGAAATGAAATAGGGCTGGAGTATAATTTGAAGGTAGAAAGCCCCTAGGTTCTTTTCCCATAACACCAAAACCAAAAAAAAAAAAAAAAACCAAAAATTATAATATTCATGACTACTCACAGGGCAGGAATTAAGAGGGTAAGTGTTACTGCATTCGCTGTGCAAAGAACTGAGAACTTTCAAAAAACTGTCTAATGTTTGATTGAAAAGATCACTTCCGATTTAAATGGAGTAGAAAGCTCATCCATGAGACACGAGATATGGGGATCAGTTTCAGCTGAGCGTTGGCAGTTTCCTGCCTGCTTGTGCCTGTTTCTGCTTCTGTTGTTCTCTTTTATGTTTCTTAATGGAGTCCTTCAGTCAGCACTCTCTGATCCGCATAGGCCTGGCCTTGTGGTAATTCTACGCATATAGCAGGGGGTGTGACTTATTTCCCGTAGTCAAAGAGTTTATTATCTCACAGAGAAGACGATGAACAAAGCACACACGCTTAGTTCTTTAATTTGCTCTTTTGACAAGTGGGTTGAAGGACATCAGACTCACACGCCACTGATTGTCAACCCAACAGCCACTCTGTCCTCTTCCTCTTCTTCTCACCCCGAGATATTCACGAATCAGCTTCCTCTCCATCACCACCTGAAACAAATATGGCCAATGTGGTGTGGAGGAGATGGGAGAGAAGCTTTCAAGAAAGATTTTTCTCTGGTAGAGGTGATATGCACAAGAGGAGCGCCTTCTCTCTCTCTTTTCTAGCGTGAATGCAGTTGTATCAGAACATGAGCTTGGAACTCAGACAGCAATCAAGTCAATCACCCTAAATTATAACATGAGCATGCCTGGAATGGCAGAAAAATGAGAAAGTCTTGGTGTTGCATTTTAATTCTTGAAATGTTGCACCAACAACATTTCAAAGTCCCTACTTTCAGACATTTTGTGATAGGAGATAATTAAAATTAAATGTTGATATTTCTGAGGCCATCCCCATTGGGTAATCTATTACTTGCAGCCAAATGCATTCCTGTCTGGTGCAGAGACGAGTATTGAACCTTGATAATACATAACAACCAAGGAGGCCTGAGGTGTTTCGTGTGGAAGGAGCAGTGTATGCAGATTCTCTCAGAATGCAAAGCCCTATGTTAGTTTTAGAAATGAAAAGCAATTTACCATGGCTGAAACACAGAGAATAATGTAGAGACTGACATAAAATGAGGCTAAAGGATTAAGCAGTGGGTAGAACGCATACAGTCTTTCAGACCCTCCCAATGATTTTAGAATTAATCTTGAGAAAATGTGAAAAAACATGAAAACCAGAGAGCAATTTGATATTGAGGTTTAAAACAATGACTTGGAGGGAGACACGGCTGAATGAGAAACTGAAGAAAGACGTGCAATGTCTAAGCAAGAGTTGATGGCAAGGGAGTCGAGAGAAAAATGTAGTGAAGTTCTAGTTATAGGTAGTAACTAGACAGGGATGGATTACCAAGTATAGATGGAAACGGAGACGCGGGTGTCAAGGTTGGCTACTGGATTATCGATGCAGCACCCAGGAGAACGGTCCTACATAGAGAGATGGAGGAGGAGCTGATCTGATTGTGCGATATCTTTATTTCAGTATGGAGATACTACATTTGAGACTACCATGAGATTCTCAAGTGAGGATGTTGCATGGGGAGTTGATACATGGATTGGGTCTAGGGAAGGAAGTATGAGTTATAAAAGCTTATTAAGGAATTGCTGATTAAGGTCATAGGTCATAGGAATAAATTGGAAAACTTAAAAAGAACTTAGGAATGAGAAAAGAAGAAGACCTAGAATTTGGCCATGAAGAATGTCAAGTTCTAAAGATTAGAAGCTGTGTGTGGTGGCCACGCCTGTAATCCCAGTACTTGGGAGTCAGAGACAGGAGGATCGCACGTTTGGGCCAGCCTCAGCAACTTATAACAAGACCTGTTTCAAAAATTAAAAAAAGGCCTGGGGACCTAGCTTGGAGATAGCAATCACCAAGGGTCTTTCAGTCGTCCCCTTACCCTAAATGATTTCTTTTGAGATTGCTGAGCTACGACGATTAAAGTGATAGCGGATACTTTCTGGCGCTAGGTCCTCATTCAAGGCTTGAGGAGACCTCGGACAGCAATGGGTGGACAGTGATTTTAATGGAGGCTCACTTCTCCAGGGGAGGAAAGGTGGTAACTCTAGTTAATAGAAAGCGAATTGCTTAGCAAATGCACTGTTGTTATGGGGGAACAAACTCTCTAATTTGTACCCCCAGAGCCCTGGCTTTCTCAGTGCCGATCTCCTCAGCACCTAGCTGGTGGTGTTTGCTTTGTGAATGTCTGGTGTGGTGAAGAGGAATGCTTCAGAAACAAAGCAGAGCTGGAGCTCTTGAAGTGCTACTAGCACTAGCCCTCTCTGTGTGGCAGGGATGAAAAGGAAATCAGGTTTTTTCAAAGAATCTGATTATAAATAGGTTGACTTCAGATGTAAATGCTGGATCTACAATGGCTGCTTGAGATCAAAGATGGTTTTGATGCTTTGATCTAAAATAAGAGGCAATATACTCTAAGAATCAGTTGCACAGATAGAGCAAATCTCCATATCAGCAGTTTGATTTTTAGTGTTTATTAGAAAGGACTTTTAAGTCTTAAAAACCCTAACAGATACAGGAGAACATGAAACAACGCTGATCAGAAGGTTTCTGAGTGTGGATTACTCCTCTCCACTTCTGCCTACCACCAGTATCTGATTGTTCATCTTCAGAGCCTTCCTGTTGAACCTCACAGCCGCAGAGGATCCAAGCGGCACGTTTTTTAAGAAAGATTCTATCGGCACTCCGGGTTTTCAAAAATCATGCCAATTTTTTTATATTTTTATTTTAGAATCCATCATAGACAAATCAGAAAAATCAGATAAAGGGACATCGAATAATAATACCTGCTGGGCGTTGTGGTACAAACCTGTAATCTTAGCGACTTGGGAAGCTGAGGCAGGAAGATTGAAAGTTTGAGAACTGCCTCTGCAACTATCTCAAAATAAAAATAAAATAAAATAAAATGCACTAGGAATGTCCCTAGTTCAATCCCCAGTATTGCTTTAAAACGAAGGATATTAATACCCAAAGATACCTTTTCTATATATTCCTAGGCATACATACATTGAAGTATTTACATATGTACTATGCCTAGTATATAAAAATTTGTAGCTCATTTTGCTTTAGCATGCATTTTTATTTGACAGAATTGCGATCATCGTTCCACATCAACATGTATTTTATGTCATTTTAATAGATAAAATAGTATCCTGTCATTTTTATATATCATAACTAACTTGACCAAACTTTTACATGACTTTAATTTTTTTTTTTTTTTTTGAAACAGGGTCTCACCAAGTTGCTGAGAGCCTCACTAAGTAGCCGAGGCTGGTTTCGAACCTGTGTGATCCTCCTGTCTCAGCCTCCCAAGCGCAGGGATTAACAAGCATGCGCCACCACGCCCGGCGTGTGACTTTAATTTTTAACTTTTACAAATTTGGTTGGCATCTTTGGAAACTCAGTCTTTGTGCTGATGCTATAATCCTAGACTAAGATAAATCCCTAGTAGTAGGAGAACCATTCTTAGCTTTCTTGATATTTTTATACCTGTCTCATAATTTTCCCTCAAAATTATGAAACGTATTTTTATTCCCATGAGCAGAGTATGAGTGCGTGTATACGTATGAGTTTTACCCTCTGACATCCAGGGCTTTTTAGTGATGTCAGTGTGACAGGCATGCTGTTTGCTCACTCAGGGTCACAGATGCAAACCCTTTCTTCTGATTTTCTCTGTTGGCATTTCACACTTCCTTCTCAGGCCCCTTCTCTGGCTCCAGGTACTGCCAGGAAATTCTCTGCTCCCTGGGTTTCACTTGGGAGGCACTGGTGATAAGCTTGTTGCTTGCTTGGAATTATTTTCCATTCATATTCATTCCAGAGGAGGCTCAGATTGTAGACCAAGCTTTTCTTTAGGAGAAGGAGTAGGGAGAAGAGGAGGAGTAGGAAATTCAGCCCATAGAGACTTGTTGAAGATGTGTTGCAGGCCACTTCTGCACTGCATAGGAGAATTAAAAAAAAGAAAAGAAAAGAAGGCCGGGCGTGGTGGCGCACGCTTGTAATCCCCGCACTTGGGAGGCAGAGACAGGAGGATCGCGCAGGTTCGAAGCCAGCCGCGCTGGCTTAGGAGACCCTGTTTCCAAAAATAAAATAGGTCTGGGAGTGGAGCCCGGAGATAGACGGGCTTCCAGGAACCCCAGTACCTCCAAAAAGAAAAAGAAAAAGAAAAGAAAAGAAAGAAAAAGGAATCTGGTATCATTTCTCTGTGTGGTCCCCCAGGAGATGGCAGAGAATTTTTGCCTGAATGCTACATCTAAGAGTCAGTTACTTTTAAGCCTCCTTGCTGTTTCTATCCTAAATAATAATTGATACTGCCAGTGAGCGCTATTAAATACCACTTAAGAACTGCACAAGGAAATAGATTCATCATAGAAACTCGAACAAACCATATCTGCTTTTGTGTTTTTATTTTTCTTCCGAGTTCCTACGAAATTGCCATTAGATGATTTCAAAATATTATGTAATCTGACCACCATTTTTAAAATTTTCTTATTGTTGGATCTGTTTTAACGCTTTTGTTGGTGCATTGTAAATATACATCATGATGAGGTAGAGTGATAGGAATATACATGTCTACAGCCGGGCGTGGTGGCGCACACTTGTAATCCCCGCGCTTGGCAGGCTGAGACAGGAGGATCACACAGGTTCGAAGCCAGCCTCAGCTACTTAGTGAGACCCTGTTTCCAAATAAAGTACAAAATAAGTCTGGGAGTATAGCCTGGAGGTAGAAAGCCTCTGGGTTCTACCCCAGTACCACCAAAAAAAAAAAAAAAAAAAAAAGGAATATACATGTGTACAGATCCCACCTCATTCCCTCCCCTTCCCCACACACACCATTGAGACTGGAATTGGTCACTTCATACATGTACCTAGCATTATTTAATTTTTATCTCTCTGCCAGAGCATATGCACACTTTCTCTATACACATGTGTTATAAATTTCTTCATAATGACAGTCTGAAGCTAATGTAGCAGAGAAAGGGTAGGGTAGGTGTTTAAAACTCATTAGAAAAGAGAAGCATATCAATTGCAAGAGAAAGATCAATCTCTTATGACTGATGCTGCCAAAATTATTTCCATATTTGGATATTTTTGTCTGAGCTCAGAAAAATTCTTTCTAGACCTTCTAGCATTGCCCTTGCAGAACTAATAAAATCCACGGTTGATCAACAGTCCTTTTCTTTTTGAATCCGATGTTTTCAAAATTATAGCAAACAATGGCAATTTCCTTTTGTAGGGCTTTGGGAAATTTTGTGCATACGCATACATTTATGGGTACATCTGATTAAAAAAAAGCATGATGTCCTTAGTAGTAACAAATACGTCTATCACTTCTGATTTTCTTCTTTACGAGGAAAAGGGCTGTAATAATGCAAGTGTCTCTTGTTCAAAATCCACTGTTTCACTAAACAAACCAATAAAAGTAGGCTTTAGTATTTACTTGTTGGTATCGCCAATGCCACTAACCTCGAGAAAGGAATTTGTACTTTAGATCCAAGCTCCAGAGACCCTCATATATTAATTTAATTGCTGACTATAACCTAAAGGGATACATTATTACATAATTGTGACTGACCTACCTGGCTTCGGTCATGAGCCACCACCTAGCCGCACATCTGAACAGGTGCTAATGAAAGGCACATAGTGGCCACCATCAGGGCCTGTTCCACGTGGTATTTGGAATTATCTCAAGAGAACTCTGATACTTGAAAACAGAAGGTGCCTTTTTCACAGTCCCACTACTGAGCATAAGCCCGGGCACTTAATACTCAGAAAAATGCTTCTTGAAGTGACTGAATTTTTCTTTCTAATACCACCAAATAGTAATCAATCTTGAATGTGTTATCCCAGTGTGAAGTCCTTTACCAGGCACCTAGGACCTGTCAAGTCATCAGAAGTGTCCCTGTAGCTGGGTGAGGTGGTCCACACATACAATCCCATTTCTTGAAATGTTGAGACAGGAGGATAGTAGGTTCAAGACCAGCCTCAGCAATATAGCAAGACTCTTAGCAAACTAGTGAGAACCTATTTCCAATCAAACAAACAAACAAACAAAAAAGGACTGAGAGTGTAGCTCAGAGATAGAATGCTCCTGTGTTCCATATTTAGTAATAAAAAAGTGTCCTTTCTTGCTTGTACATAGGAATTCTTTTTGATACAGAAATCATCATTTGTCTTGTCCATGTAGTTTGGTATGTTCATAACCTCCCCACATCCCAGCTCAGGTTATCCCTTAAAAAATAGTCTTGATACACTGGATGTATAGGTATACCACTGCAATCCCAAAATTTTGGAAGACTTAGATAGGATGATGCAGGTTCAAGGTCAGCCTAAGCAATTTAGCCAGACCCTCAGTAACTTGATGAGACCCTGTTTCAAAAAAAAAAAAAAAAAAAAAAAAGCTGGGTATGGTGTCACATGCTTGTAACTCCAGTACTTGGGAGGCTGAGGCAGGAGGATCACAGATCTGTGGCCAGCCTCAGCTACGTAGTGAGGCCCTTCACAACTTAGCGAGACCCTGTTTCAAAGTAAAGAATAAAAGTTAGGGTCGGAGGTGTAGCTCAGAGGATGTAGAATGCCCCTGGGTTCAATCTCCGGTACTGCACAAAAATAAATAAATTAAAATGAAATATAAAACAAAATAGGGGTGGTGTTTTAGCTTGAGGGTAGAATGCCCCGGATTTTAATCCTCAGTCCACAAAACACGCCTTTATTCTGTGCCAACCTTTGGCCTTTTATTTACATGCCTCAGGGGCCAATAATAAGTCAATGACTCACGCTTCCCTTTTTCAGAAACCATATCGCCTTTCGCTAGGAAGTTATTTTTGTTTTAGTGTCTAATAGTGCTACTTTTTATTGGAGACTGGACAAGTGGAGGAGATCCTTGCCTCTCTAAGGTTGCCTGAGTCCTCTCCTGACCCCTTGTAATGGACTGAATGACATTTGCAGTCTGTCTTCTGGCTGGCCAGAGGCTGTTTATAGCGATGGATGCAGTGTCTTGGCTAACAGTTTCCCAATTTCATCCTTGAGTTCCTTCAGAGCTCTTGGGTGGCTGCCACCTGGTCCCACGGATGAGGCCACATTTATCCAATCAGTTTGGCTTAGATGAGTTTTGGGGTTTTGCCCACTTTGGGGTTGCATATTTTATGCCTACTTTTGGAGAACCCTGAGGGTGTGGGAATCCCATGTTCTTCCAGGCAAAGAATTCACTCATCTTGGAAGCCATCCCACTTCAGTACAGCAGCTCAACTTCTGCCTCTGTGCCAACTAGTTATTACGGAAGACTTCAGATTTGCAAAGAAACAACAAAAAAAAAAAAAAAAAAAAGAAAAAGAAAAAAAAAGAAAGAAAGAAAAAGAAAAGGAAAGAAAAGGAAAGAAAAGAAAGTCTACCTCTATGTCATTTATTAATGCTGATTTGATAAAAACCAGCAGTTGAAGAATAACCCTGAAATTGGATTCTGTCTACAGATTGATTTTTTTTTTCTGTCTTACCTTGTAACAGTACTGATGAGGGTCCTATTATACCGGACAATTAGGTGAGTGAAAATCTAAGGAAGAAGAGAAACATAAGGGTAGCTAATGGCAAGATGTATGCCAGCAATAGCACGTTACACCTGCCACAGTGGGGAGGGAACATTGGGTTTTAGCATTTTTAAAGGTCTCTAAGCATCTGCCTTCTTTTGGCTTTTATTTTACTATTAACTTAAAACTGCAAGTCCCCTTCTTCTTTTTCCACTCTGTGGCAATACACTAGAGACTTTTTACTTCTTGGAGGAAATCAGTCCATTTGTTTTCTTTGTACAATTCTATTTGCCATATTTGTTGTTTTCCAATAATACATATATATCTGATACCAATAATTAGGCTTTTTAGTTTTGTTGTTTCAAAGACAAAATAGTTTAGAGAGTCAATTTTTTTTATCCTGGTTTTTTTCTTCCATGGTAACCTAAAGTGTCCCTACAAGTCCATGGAATAAAAAAGTGTTCTAATTTTGTAAATTACTCAGAAGTGGCAAGTATATATATATTTATTCTATAAAGACTTTCAAAAATTGTACTCTCAACTTTAATTTGTACAAAAATTATTAGTGGCATATAATAAAGAAATTGTGATTGGGGTAGAAAAACAGAAACTATAAAATGGCATTGTTATCTTTTATGTAGGGAGCCCAATGCCCACAGAAGGAATGTCAAAAAGGCTGAGTGGGACCCTGGCCTAGAATCTCCTTATTTAAAGATGTGAAGGTGCATATAACTCATGCTTGTAAGCACATGTATGTACATGCTTTTAGATTATATGTAGATGCTGTTAGACAATCATAATTTAGAGAAATTTATTAATTGCAAAACAATTAAATGTGTCATTCTAAGGGCTTTGGGAGTTTGGAAGTTGTTGGCCTTTCTTTAAAATTAAAACATATGAAATATAAGAAAAAAATGTACAACTAGAGTTTGCCCTCCATTTCCATGTGTTTCATTAACATCCAGAAAGTCGATCAATCTCAGATCAAAAATATTTGAAAAAATTCACTTGTACTGAACATGCAGATAATTTTTCTCATCATTATTTCTTTAAGTATATAGTACAATAGCTATTTATATAGCATTTACATTGTATTAGAAACGATTGCTTATAGCCGGGCATAATCCCTGCGCTTGGGAGGCGGAGACAGGAGGATCGCGCTGGTTCGGAGCCAGCCTCGCTGGCTTAAGAGACCCTGTTTCCAAATAAAAAATATAAAAAAGGTCTGGGAGTGTAGCCAAGAGATAGAAGGGCTTCCAGGAACCCCAGCACCACCAAAAAAAGAAAGAAAGAAAGAAAGAAATGATTGCTTATAACTCACAAGTAATCTAGACAGGATTTACAGTACACAGGAAAGGATGTGCACAGGTTATGTCCAAATTCAGATTGAGCATCTCGAAGTTTTGGATTAGAGAGGTCAAACTAGCATAGACTATATACCCGGAAAACTCCAAGATGGGAAATGCTTCTGGTTTTAAGCATTTTGGATCAAGGATGCTCAATCTACACTCTGCCATTTTATATCAAAGGGCTTTAGCATTTGCAGTTTTGTGTGGGGGAGGGTCTAGGACAAGTATATGCTGGAATGTACATGAACAACTTAATTTATTATAAAATGAAAAACCAGGTTGTTCCCACACGGTATAAAAAGGAAAAATCAGAAATCCATAAGTCTCCTTTCTAATTCTGACATTTTAGTTTTAATTTTACTCTGTAGGTCTGCATCCCCAAATAACACGATTTACTGTTGACTTTTTGATTTGATATAAATGGAATTGACCATATGTATTTTCTTGTGTTGGGGTTTTTGTTGTTGTCGGCGTTACATAAATTTCATTCATATTTTGGGCCTCTGCTTATTTTCACTCTCACTTATTTATTTATTTATTTATTTTCACTCTTTTATACTACACTTCAAGAGTATGCCCACAATTTGTTTCTCCTTTCTATTATTTGTGGGCATTTGAATTCTTGCAGTTTCTGGCCTTTATAAGCATTTGTTATGAACATTTTTGCATACATACTTCATTGCCTGCTGTTCCTCTGAGGTTCACTGTGGAATATTTTTCTCCTTGAAGACCATGCTTGAAAATTTCTTATCGGATCATGTGACATCATATTGTTAGATTTTTGCCTTTTTGAAATGTCTTTATTTCAACAACCCTATCGGGATAGAGTTCTGTCAGTAATTTTCTTTCAGTGCGTTGATGATACCTATTATTTTTTAGCCTTTGGATACTGTGTTAAAATGTTAGCTATTTAACTGTCATTTCTTTGATGGCAAAATGACTTTTTCTTTAGCTTCTCTTAACATTTTCAAGCTTCATTACTTGTTTGCTGTTTAACTGCTGTTTGTTCTAAATATGGATTTTGTTTAGTGTTTCTTGCTTTGACTTCATTGGGCTTTGTGAGTTTGTGGATCGATATGCTTCATAAGTTTTAAAAATGATCTGCTAAATTATTGACTGCTTTTTTTTTCTCTATATCTTTTTCTAGCACTCCAGTTAAGTGAGTATTAGACCTTCTCATTTTTTCTCTGACTCTATCTCATGCGTTCATTAATTTTAGATTTCCATGCCTCATTGTGGACAATTTCTTCTGACCTGTTCTGAAATTCACTAACTCTCTCTTTGGGACTGTCTAATCTGCTGTTAAAGCCATCATTTGTGTTCTTATTTTATTATTGTCTTTCCCATTTTATAATTTCTAATTTTTATGTATAATAATGTCTCTAGGTGCTTGTTAACACTTTTCAGATTAGCATCCAGCTTCCTAAACACTGTGAAGACAGACATCCCATCCGCCTTTGTCAGCTTTGCCATCTAGATACCTAGATTCTCTCTGAAGCTATTCCTACTGTTCCTTCAGCCTGTGCTTCCTGGATACTGTATTGTATAGAGAAACTTTATGCCTTTTTTTCAGTATGGGGGATTGAACCCAGGGGCATTCTACCTCTGAGCTATACCCTCAGACCTATTTTTATCCTTTATTTTGAAACAGAATCTCACCAAGTTGCAGAGGGCCTCCCTAAGTAGCCAAGGCTGGCCACAAATTTGCAATCCTCCAGTCTCAACCTCCCAAGTACTGGGATTATAAGCATGTACCACCAGGCTCGACTAAAACTTATGCTTTGGGATGGTTATGGAGTATTGTATTTGAAGTTTTACCTTTAGGAATAATTTGAGACCTGAGGTGAAATAATTTTTCTTCAGGGAGGATTTTATTTTCATTCTTCTGGGACATCTGGAGAAATGAGCAGTCCAGGACCAAACCTTAAATATTTTCTTGGTCTCTAGGAGAGCACCATGTTAGTGTGGAGACCATTGGGCCCCAGTCCAGAGAAAGAATAACTCTGACTTTGATGACACTGAACACCTCAAATGGTTCCCAGAAGCCTCTGGAGTATCTGCCGATGAGAAGTTACAGTGACTGACCAAGTCCCCCCACCCCAATCCATATTCCCAGCTTCTCATCATCTACTTCTGGCCTTGGCTGTCTTTACCGAGTCTGAAATAGTCTGGGGTAGAAATAGCTGAAGATGCTCATCTTGATCATCCATCCCTCAAACCTTCTAGTAGTTTGCCTCTGTCTTGGATAGGTCTCCTTTACATTGAATCAGTTACAGGTTGTATGTTTTGTTCCACTGTCTTTTTTGCATTCAGTGAGAGGTTTTCCGGTTAATCTCTCATCCTTTCTCAGTAGGATTGACATGTGCTAAGCTTTAGTAGGCAGCTGATTCAGTACTGCCACTGGCGATAAACTAAACAACTTGTAATTTAGTCATCTTTTCATTTACCTTGAAAATATGTATAGTATGTGCTTACACAAGGCATGATCTCTACCCCAGGTGAACTCAAAGAGGAATAGAGGAAACAGATTTTAAGTACAAAGGAAAAGAAAATTCCCATTAGTCATGTAACAGAGTAAGAAGTTGGTGTTTGGGGAATGTAAATCAGATAAGTGAAGGCTGGCCAAGAAAACTTTCTTGCAGTAGATGACTTTTAAAATATCAATTTGTGGTATTTTCTTTCCATATTTTATTTAATAGGATTGTATAATCATCAAAGCAAGTAGGATTATGTATAATGAAGATCATAAACATTGCTTGGAACCCACTGGCCCATGTAATATCATTTACAGTTTTCTTCATATTAATGTATTAATATAACTGTGTATATTAACATATTAATATATTTTATCTATGCTGATAGATGTAGATTACCTTATTTTTGTATATGGCATCTCTCTTTCTTTATTCCCTTCATTCTGTCTCGGTCAACATTCTGATTGCTATAGCCAAATGACTGACCACATAACTTAGGGGAAGAAATAATTATTTGTTCACAGTTATTTGGAGATTCTGGGCTCAGTATATGTGAGGCTGGGGTCTGTAGATCTCATGGTTTGGCTGCAGGAAGCAAAGAGGTGAGAGAGAGAGCAAGGACTCTGTTCTCACATACGAAGGCCAGAAGCAAAAGAGTGTAAGCAAACAAGGGGATTCAAAGACAAAAACACAGTCCCTAAGGGCACACCCCAGGGACCCACCTTCTCCAGTCACAGTTGACCTGCCTAGGTTACCACCCAGTAAACCCACCACAACAGACTTCCACGCTGTTGAGATACAAACCTCACGACTCAGTTACAACAACTCTGAACATTAATAGATGAGCTCTTTATGGGACATTTTATATCTAACTATAATACCTACTTATGGTCTAAGAAACAGAGGCTACTTGGGCTTTTAGAATACTAAGATGATTGCTATCATTATCAAAGACTCAGCAAATTCAGCACCTTGAACCCAGCTTTGCGGTGTGCATGGTGTGAATGGCCCTCTGTGTTTTCAGAAGCCTTTCCTCTCTTGTGAAATCCACCATATCTACTCCCTTGTTCTCATTCTGATCCACATACCCCTCATACAGGATCTCAGTGACTTGGCTAAAAAGACAGGAAGCCAGACCTGTTGATAGTAATGTCTTCTTCCTATTCTTTTAGTAGAATTAGTCATCTCTTAGCTGGGCATGGTGGCGCATGCTTGTAATCCCAGCATTTGGGAGGCTGAGACAAGAGGATCGCTGTTCAAGGAGAGACTCAGCTACTTAGTGAGGCCCTTTGCAACTCAGTAAGACTCTGTTTCAAGTTAAAGAATAAAAAATAGGAATGGGTGTAGCTCAGAGGTAGAATGCCCCTGGGTTCCATCCCCAGTACCACGGGGGGGGGGGATTAGTCATCTCTTCATGACAGACATTAGTTATCCATTTAAGGAGAACTAAATCAAACTAAAGTTTCATGAATAAGTAATCCCATTCTCCTTTCTCCTCCTGTCTCCCATCCTTCTGTCTCCACCTACCAAGTGCAGGGATTACAAGTGTGCACCACCATGCCTGGCTCTCATCTTTTTATTCTTCCAAGTGGTTTTTGAAAACTTTTATTTTATTTTTAATTATTTTAATTGGTGCACTGTATTCATACATCATGATGGGATAAAAAAAAAAAAAACTTGTAGACATACATGCATACATCGCCCAATTAGCCCCTACTCGATTCCCACCCCGTTCCCTCCCCATCCCTCCTTCCCATGCTTGGCTTAGTGGTTGACATCTAGTATTATAGCAATTTATCCAAAATTAACAATGATAATCTCACAGAACAGTTTAATTTGTCTGATACCAAGCTTTTGATGACTTAAAGATAACATTTCAATATTTCTTTTTGCTTTCTTTCTTACCAGAGAATATATTTTTTAGGTGAAACTATCATACATTTATTTATTTATTTTTCAGAAAAAAAATCTATCCTAATATGGAATATGGACTCTAGCTATCCAAAGCAATCTCAAAAAAGAACAAAGCTAGAAGATGTATATTTTCTGATTTCAAACCATATAAAGCTACAATAATTGAAAAAGTGTAATACTGTTATAAAGGCAGATATATAAACCATTGGAGTTAAATAAGAGCCTAGAGATAAATTCTTCCATATATTGTCAAGTTATTTTTGACAAGGTTTCCACAAACATTTGGTGAAGGAAATAATAATCTTTTGACTAAATATTGATGAAAAATAATAAGTACATGAAAAAGAATAAAATTGGACCCTTACATAACACCATATACAAATATTAACTCAAAATAGATAATAGACCTAAATATAAATCTTAAGACTATAAACATTTAGAAGAAAATCTGGATCATAAAACCTCACAACATTGAAATTGGCAGTGATTTCTTGGATATGATTTCAATGGCACAGGCAACAGAAGGGTAAACAAACTCCCTAAAAATTAAAAAAAATATTGTATATCCAAAGACAATGTAAACAGAGTTAAAAGTTACTGATAGAATTGGATAAAATATTTCCAAATGCTATATCTGAAGGTATATTAATATTCCAACTAGAAATCCCCAAAATTAGCAACAATAAAAGCAAACAATACAATTTAGAGATAGGTAAAAGACTAACATAAATAATGAATCTCCAAAGATAACCAATCTTAGTTGTCTGTTGGATGGAAACTTGTTTCTCTGGTTCTGGTGTGTGTTACCTATTTCTTCTTTGTAGTTAATCTCTTTGAGTATTTTCTCTAGCGCTGGTTTTGAAGACATAAATTCCTTCAGTTTCTGTTTGTCATGGAAGCTTCTTATTTCCCCATCTAATTTGATAGATAGTTTTGCTGGGTAGGAAATTTTTGGCTGGAAGCTGTTTTCTTTCAGAGTTTGGAATATGTTACTCCAAGCCCTTCTGGCTCTCATGACTTGGTTTGGGAAGTCTGGAGTGATTCTAATTGTTTTGCCTCTGAATGTCACTTGGCCCTTTGTTTTTGTTGCCTTTAAGATTCTCTGCTTGGCTTCCACATTGGTCATTTTGACAATTATGTGGCATGGGGATCCTCTTCTCTGATCCTGTCTAAAGGGGGTTCTATAAGTTTCCTGGACCTGTGTATCGACCTCTTGCTCTATGTTTGGAAATGTTTCTGCTATTACTTCCTTGAAGAGATTGTTGATCCCTTTGGTTTCACCTTCTTTTCCCTCCTCTATTCCAATTATTCTTAGGTTAGCTCTTTAAAAGGGCCCATATTTCTTCAATGTCAAATTCCTGCTGTTGGATTTTTTTTTTCTAAATTAGAAACTATGTGTTCATTTTTGGAGTGATCATCTTCTAAGAGCAAGATTCTATTCTCCATGTGGTCTAATCGGTTGTTTGTACTTTGAATTGAGGACTTTACTTCATTAATTACATCCTTTATCTCTTTATGGCTCTCTCTGAATTCTTTTTGAAACAGCTCTATTATTTCTACAGTTATTTTCCTGATTTGATCTTTTAGAAATCTCTGAATTTCTCTTTTATTGGGTTCTGATGTTGTGGGGTTGTAGGCATTCATTGCTCCATTGTTATTCCTCTTTCCCATGATTTTGGAAGTTTGTGCCTTCTCTGGGTTCTTCCCTTGGGTCACTAAGACTTCACTTAAGGTGCTCTGGATCTCAGTCCTCACTACTCCTTTATTAGGTTGTATCGCAGAGTCTCAGACCCAGGGAGTTAAATGAGGCTGCTTTATACCATGGGAGGTGCCAAGTTGGGCATTCTTCTATGGTGTGATATCTCTTCCACCGCCACTCCCCCACTGGGTCAAGTCCCTGGGAGTGCAGTACTGGGATTTCTCCTCTAGGGGCCACAGTTTGACTTACTGTTAATGAGTGCACTGATGGAGCTGTAGTGGACTCGGTGAATTCACTGCTGTTGCCGCCGGTGGCATTATGGCGCCACTGCTACACCCTCGGCCGTGAGGCTGGTGTATTTTTTCTCTGGTTTTGAGCTGTGCTCTGAGTCCCTGCAGGGTGTGCTGAGCCCAGCCACTGGGAGCTTTAGATGCTCCCTGCGCTGAAAAATCTGCCGAATCCCGCCCGGCTGTTCCACAGCGGCTCATCTCGGTCGCTGTCTGCCGCTCCTCTCTGGAGCCCGGTGGGCTGTTGAATGAATTGGTCTGGTGCCATTTGGTGAACTCGCCGCTGCTGCCGGCAGTAAGGCGCTGCTTCGCGTCCTCAGGCGTGAGGCCGGCATATCTCCTCTGTGGCTCTGAGCTCTGTTCTGAGTCCCCCTCCTCTCTGGGGCCTGGTGCTGCAAGGAGAAAACTTTTTTTTTTTTAAGTTTAAAAAGCTGCCCCTGGGATTTTTACATGGGGTTATATTAAATCAATGAATCAATCTGAGAAAATTTAACATCTTTATTCAGCCTTCCCACCTAGGAATTTGGTACATCTCTCCACTTATTCAGATCTCTTTTTAACTTTATTTTTTGGTTTGTTTTGCGGTACTAGAGATGGAACCAAGGGGCATTCTACCTCTGAGTGACACCCCCAGACCTATTTGTTATTCTTTATTTTCAAACAGGGTCTCATTGATTTGTAAAGGGCCTCACTATTAGTGACACCTGTGGCTGTCCAGGAACCACGATCCTCCTGTCTCAGCCTCCCATATGCTAGGATTACAAGCATGCACCACCATGTCTTTTTAACTTTTCATTGTGGAAAATTTCAAAATTCCAAATGTCAATAAAGCAAGGATGAATCCCCATGAACCCATCAGATGCCTTCAATAAGACCCAATCACAGCCAATATCATATGTTTGCTCCTCTTACTTGTGTGATTTAAAAAAAGAAAAATGATTACTGACTGTATTATTTTATCCATAAACATTTCAGTTTACTGAGTTTCTGTGGTTTCTTTCATAGGACACTTGAATTTGATCAGAGTTGTTATTAGTTCTTAGAGATTTATAGTTGTTTTCCTGTATCTCTAAGAATCTAGTCATGCCAGGATAAGTTTTAATTTGTTTTCTTTCTGACAGCTAAGGTACATATTAGTTATAATACACTGTGTAATTTTAAAAAATGTGTTCAGTAGTAAGAGTAAATAGAAGACATTCTTGTCTTGTTGTGATTTTTTGAATTGTCTTAAAGTACACATTCTTTATAAATCCTCTTGAGAAATTTTCTAAGAATGAGTATTGAATTTTACAGTATTCCTGGTTATTATCTAATAAGGTGATTCTATCATTTTATTTATTGAACAGAGTTAAATGTGGGTTAATAGATTTTCTTCACTACTGATTAACCTAATGTTGTCACAGTAACTTGTAGTATATTGATGAAATAATATATTTAGAATTTTGCCTCTCTACATTTGATTGATCTACTTTGTGTGTGTGTTTTATTTTGGTTTTATTATATTTTGAATGCCAGTTGTTTTAAATGATTTCTTTGTTTTAATATAATTACCATAGGATAGGGATCATCCATTTTTAGAAATGCTCAGAAAAATTAATAATGAAGTTCTCTTACTCAGAGACAATTCTTCATGTGTTCATTGTTCACATTTTTATTGAATTATTAAGAATTTCCTGCTCTACTTGAGTCAATTTCAATCACATATTTTCTCAAATATTTAATACACTTTATTCTGATTTTCAAACATGCTAGCATATCACATCGCTTTCAATTTTTATACCATTATTTTCTTATATCTGTGTCCTAAATCTTAATTTTTAAAATATTTAAAAAACTTCCCCCTGATTTATTTTGATTTGTATCTTCTCTTCATGAGCAATTATTTCTTGCACCTATTTTTCAAACTCATATCCTTATTACATTTACTTTATTTTTCATCTTTTGCTTCTTTCTCTATGTTTTTTATTCTATAAGAAAGGTAATTTACATTTGAAGAAAGTTTTGCCTCAGCTTCTTAAATCTGGTTCTGGAATGCTCTCAGTTATTTTCCAATCAATCTATGGTAACAGTGTTGATCTACCCTTTGAGCAGAGTGACTGAAAGAAATGATTTTAATCTCCCAAGTGCTTAGGACATATTATGAAATTTCAGCTTATTTTATTGTAGTTAGATAATGATCAGAATGAGGCCAGTGATCAAGGGCGATACATCTTTAACTTTTAAACACCAAAAGTTACGCTTAGCAAGAAGCCTCATCAGCCAGAGACCATTTTCTGTTTTACTTTTTTCCTCAAGGGGATGAACTATCCTTAGAGCTGAGGAGGGGAGAAAGTGCATCTGAAGAAGCACGTGTTAAATATGAATGTGCGCACAGGAAAGTCGTCACTACCAATATCACTACCGTGTATGGGGAGGAGAGACAGGGAAGAGGGGTGGGATGTGGGAAGAAATACACCATGTGATGTGTGCGTGTATGAACATATCACCCTGAATCTCAATATGATAGATGATTACAACGCACTGATAAACATGGGCACGGAGGTTCACACCTGTGATCCCAGTACTTAGGAAGATAAGACAGGAAGACTACAGGTTCAAAGCCAGCCTCCGAAGCTTAGTGAGACCATGTTTCAAAATAAAAAAATAAAAGAGGGCTGAGGGTATACCTCCTGTATAGAATACCCTTGGGTTTAATCCCCACTACCAAGACTAAAGCAAACAACAATCCACTGATAAATATATATATATATATATTTGATCATATATATATATATATGATCAAACACATATATATATATATGTGTTTGATCATATATATATATGATCAAAGTGTAAATAGGAAATATTTTAAAATATGACTATGCACAAACCCAGGGGCATTGTGAAAGAATAGCACCTTCCTGTGAGTACAAAGATATAGAGGTTCTTTTCTGTTTGGGCTCAAGTTCTAGTTAAGGATCAGACAGGTGGAAAGCTTCATCGTCTATCTCCCATGTCAATATTGGAAATCAGAAACTAAAGATGACAGGGTGCATCAAGGAATGAGAGACAGCCCTCGGTCTACCTCCAGGCTTCAGAGTGGCTAGCTGTGGTGATGATGCTGGCGGGTCGTACAACAGTGTCACAGAGAATAAGAAGACACAATGGTGCCTGAAAATAGGGACGGGAATCAGGAGTGTGACTCATGGGACCTAGTCATCAGAGCCCTCAGCAGGCCTTCAGACAGGAGCAGGGAGAAGAAAAGACCCATCTTGGGAAGAGCTGGGGTGGAGGAGGCACAGGACAGCAGCAACCACACTGGAGAAGCTTATTTCACCCCACAGGGTAGGGCTGTCAGATTCAGCAAATAGAAACACAACACACCCAGTTAAATATAACTTCAGGTAAGCAACATATGATATTTTAGTATAAGTATATCCCAAATATTATATCGAGCTTAGTTATACTAACCATGTCTTATGAATTTACAGGAAATTGGCATGAAATTCAAATTTATTAAGATGATTTTTTTTTGCAGTAATTGGGATAGAACCCAGGGACATTCTACCACCCAGCTACACCCACAGCCCTACTATTTTTTTATTTTCTATTTTCGAATCAGGGTCTCACTAAGTTGCGGTGGACCTCACTAAGTAGCTGAGGCTGTCCGTGAACCACAATCTTGCGGTCTCAGCCTCCCAAATGCTGGGATTACAAGCGTGCACCACCACGCCTGGCTAGATATTTTGTATTTTAACTGGCAACCCTTCTCAGTGGCATTTGTGAAACTCACAATAATTTTCAATAAAGATCAAAAAGAGGAAGAAAAAACTCACAGAGAAAACATCTTGATCGACCATATTTTACATCTAAATGGTCTGAGAAATCAATTTGAGTTTTTTTTTTTTCTGAAAGTGACCAAAATATATCTTGTACATTGGAAACAATGGTTTCTCCAAAGTAGAAGTGTTTCAAAGGAAAAAAAATATCATTTTTACCTATCTCAGATGATATAATTTTAAAATTTGTGACAATTATATTTGCTTTTAAGTTCATGTGATAGGGAAAATGTGGTACCTCACAGTATATCTGCATCATTGCCCAAGAGACCAGAACAGCCAAATTAGAATCCCTCTGTGTTTGTCCCAAGTTCCTAGTTTTCCTCATCTATGGTCTGATTGGCTGGGGCCAGTGGTGTGGGGTTAGGAGCGGTTAGTTGTGCCCATATCTATGAGCAGGAAGGGAAGTAAGGGGTTATTGTTAACTGGACAAAGAGCCAAACTTGTGTCTATTGGAAACACTTTCTATCTTTTGAGTGACAACTTACCTGATGAATTGTCAAGTTTTAAACCTGGACCAGAAATGGAAAAGGAGCAAGGAAGACGAATCCTATCTATCCCCTTTCTAGCTCCATAGCAGGCGCTATGAAGTTCACAGCTTCTTTTTCAGAAAGCTTCTTTCTTGCCAGTACATTTCATTATGCCCCTGTCATGGAGTAGCACATGTCACTATTGTACATCCTTCGGATCTTATCTTTGACATATTATGCCTCTCTTTTATTACCAGTTTTAGACAGCACCACGGTGCAGATTAAACCCTCAGCGTCCAGTTACAGAAATACCGATGCATTCATTTAAAAGACTGTCAGAATCCCTGTGCCATTTTAACATCGACTTGCTAGACGTGTAGCGAAATGCAATGAAATAACGTAGCCGTTTAAAGAGCTAGTGAGAACCAGAAACTTACATTTGTAATAAGGAAAAGCTTGTTTCCTCCTTGTGAGGTAGTGACGTCAGGTGTTATAGGTTTAGCTGCTCTATAGGTTTTGCTTCCCAATTATGAAAGCTACAGGGCCTCCTTCCTTTATAGGACTGTTGAAATCCAGGGGGAAACTTCCGGGGAAGAATACTTTTTTGAATGTCTCCTTCATTTAAAAAAACGATCGTGGTTGAGGAAATGACTCACTCGTGATTCATGGGGAGGTTAATTTCATGGAGCCAGACTAACAATAGATGAATGTGGGCCCCTGGGGTTTCACTTTTCCCATAGGGCTGTATTCTTCTCTCAACAACTTTATAGCTTCAGACATTCTCGAGAAAAGTCATCGCTTGCATTTACAGCACTTACCATCATTAGTAAGAATCAAAGTTGTCAGAATTGAATTGTGCCGGGCTAGATGAGATCATGGAGAAATACATATCCCCCTCTTTGTCATAACAAGCCCGTGGATTATGAGGGCAGGGGAAAGGGAAGATGTTGTCGAGAGGCCACTGTGGGTCTGGGGTGCTGCATTATCTATGAACCCATGGTGCTCTCAGCAGTGATAAGCTTGGGCACTATTTTGTGTTTGGAGTGAGGGCAGGGATAGAAGTGTACTGGATATTACCTCATGTTGTTAGAAAATATAACTGTTCTTTGATTTCTGACAAGTGCCAGGGAGTCAGAAAGCGAGCGTGTGAGATCTGGGAGGGAGCTCGGCAATGTGGAAGATGAGAGTCAAGTGCCTACTACTGGGGACTGGGTGGCTGTGCTGGGAGACTGGGCTGGGAAGCAGCCGCGGGTCACAGATGGAGGGCTTGGACATCGTTTGGTTTTCCTAGAGGCAGGTTATTCATTCTGTGCAGAAAGCAAGACACTCTATTTTTGGCTACCCCATTTCTACATTTTCTCTGATAAAACTCAGCTCAAGTGAGGGTGGGAACTGAAATTCAAAACTAGTTGGGCTCAACCCATACTTTTAATGAGACAGCTCACATTTTCCTACACAAAGATGGCGGGAATAGATCAACCTCATTTCCTGCCATTAGCTATAGATTTTTTTCTAATACCTTTGCGTGGTGCTGGGATTGAACCCTGGGGCATTCTTCCTCTGAGCTACACCCCAGCTCTGTTTTTTTTTTTTTTTTTTGAAACAGGGTCTCACTAAGTTGTGAATGACCTGGCTAAGTTGCTGAGGCTGGCCGCAAACTCAGCCTCACTAAGTACTGGGATTAATAGTACAGGTGTAATCCCAGTACTTGGTAAGGCTATACCAACTACCCCTGACCCATAAACTATGAGTTTAAAAAATGCATTAAAGCAAAGAAATAGAAAATGTTGACTTAGGAAGCCTGTTTAACCTTGGAGTCAATATAACACAAAATAGTACTGCTAAGTGATCTTGCTAATTCTAACTTATTTTCATATACCTAGCCAAGTTAATAAAACTGACCTGTAAGTTTCCTCTTAACCTAATTTAGTCTTTAAACTCTTGCCTGTAGTTTTTATCTTATTAAATCTTTCCTCTTCCAGCCAGGATGCACAGGAATTATGTGGATGGAAGCACACGCCCCAGGATTTGCTACTGTGGTTATCCTATGAACACCCTCTTGTCCCTTTGGGGATACTTGTAGTTTATAAGACATGGGTTTTCTTGTTTGGTTTGGAGTCTCTAGTTCTTATTCCTAGAGACAGCTTGAGTCTTAGAATCCCAGAAATCTTTTTATCTCCCTGCATAGAACCCACCACCAGAGAGCTCTAGTGTTTTCCTGCCCTTCCATATTCTTTTTCTGCTCTTTTCACCTGTAGTAACTTCCACTTCCTGCTGCATATATTGAGCTTTAAGGTTGAAATTCACAGTCCTTTCTGCCACATTATTTCAGCAAAGATCCACTACAAATGACAAAATAGAGCCTCAGAGTAAAACAGAAAACTGGATTTAACCAGTTTCATCACAGAATAACTTTTGTTTCTTCTTGGGGTATTGATGGATCGATAGAAATTGGAAATGATAGTCAGTATGGGTTCAGATCATTAAATGCCATTCTCTATGGAACTTGCAAAATGTTTCTGAAACCAAAAAGGAAAAACAAATCATGGTGATTTCATTTTCCAAATTCAAGTACCTCTTTTAGATGCCTCATATTTTTTATGTGTGAAAAAGGATTAAAAACTTGCCTTAATGGTTATGAAAGGTAGTTTCTTGGGCTTTTTTTTTGCATTTTTCTTATTTTAACCAAAGAAAATATCTCTAATTTTGGAGCCTTTATGTAAAAATTTAACTTTTCTGATCTCTGTAAATGTGGAAATGTTTGTTTTGTTGAATGTGTTTTTTCATGGGTATGCGTTCAAACAGGGTCTAAATATTATGGCCCTCGGGTAAATCTGTCAGCTATTTTTATAAATAAAGTTTTATTGTTCCACAGTCAGGCCAATTCATTTAAGTGTTCTCTGTAACTACTTTCCGGCTACAAATGCAGAGCTGAGTAGCTGTGACGGAAATAATAGGACTTGCAAAAGTGCAGCTATCAACTTGTGGCCCTTTCCAGAAATTGTTTGTTTTTTCCCTGTTTTAGAACAGCCAGCAGAAAAGGCTTTGCCTTCCTTAGCTATCTCTAAGACTGTAATTTGAAATAGGAGAACTGGGGGTTAAATATGATTTCTCGGTGGGTCAATCAACCTTGTGGACCTTGAAACGCAGGAAGACTGGTGCTCAAATTCTGCTTCTGCTTGAGACAGCTCTTTGACAAGTCACTTGATCTTTCTGAACCTCTCCTCTCTTCTCTGTAAGGTGAAGACGCCTCCTGTTTTGAAAAAAAAAAAAAAACAACGCTAACTTTAAGTGAGTTAATATTTAGACATGTGCATTATCTCACTAGACATGTCGCAAGCACTCAGCAAATGCAGTTTCTGTTTTGGTTTGGTTCTCTTTCAGATTGCAGAGAAAACCACATTTGAATGCAGAGGATTTTCTGTCTGAGCAGATGTCCATCAGTATGATGAACACAAATCTTGATAGTTGTAGCATATTTGTGATTTGGGGTTTTTTTTTCATGGTTATTGCTATTTAGTTTAGTTTTGTTTTTTTTAATCATAAGTCTTAGAAACAGAGCTGCTTTATCCATGACCTCTTTGGTTCTACATAAAGGTTTTAGCAGATGCTTTCCAGTGCTTTATTTATTTATTTATTTATTTATTTTATTTTTTCAGGTCTGGGGATGGAACCCAGAGGCATTTGACCTCTGAGCTACACCCCCTGCCCAATTTTTTATTCTTTATTTTAAAACAGGGTCTCACTGAGTTGTTGCGGAGGGACTCACTAAGTAGCTGAGGCTGTCTACGAGCCGCAATCCTCCTGCCTCAGCCTCCCGAATGCTAGGATTGCATGCGTGCACCACCACGCCCAGCAGTGCTTTTAAAAATATTATAAAAGGCTAGTTTTTAGTAGGGGTTTGCCTGGATGTCCTAATATCAGCCATTTCCAAAAACTAGTCAGTTGGTTTCATTTAGAGAAGAGCAAGGAACTTCAGTGTTAGAAATTGCCTTCTGCATGGCATTTTTCTCTCCCATAAAATCAATCTCTTACCTCCACTCCTGGCCTCAGAGGCCAGACCTCTAGAGGATGCTCAAAACTCTAAGATTTGTAGACCAGAGGCCTCGCTGTTGAATGTGTAAAATCCTTTCTGAGAAGGAACCATGCCTTCGTCAACAGCGTCGGGATAAGCTGGAGACATAGATTGATTTCATTAAATATTGTGCTCTTACTTGTGGAATTGCTTTTCTACCTTCAATCCCAAGCAGCGTACTTGTTCTATGTCAGTTTTTTTTTTCTTCCCCAATTTGAAAGAGAGCATTTCCAGTCACGCCTGTCCACCTATTTTAGAGAGATGCAATTAATCTATCTAGACTGAAGAAATACGTCTTGTGTTAATAAATTCTTGTTTCCAGGCATTCACTTAAACATTATACCATGAATAATCAAAATATCCCCAGGAGGTGGGCTGCAATGCTATATCATTATCCTCAATTACAGATGAATGAAAATGTGATACGGTGAAGGGAAGGGAGGTGGTTGGCAGTTTGCATCGTGAATACCCAGGGTTTCGAAACAGTAAGCAACTCCTGGTTGCTTTTGCTGTTGTGCATCCATAATTGGGGTCTGGCCAGGTGTGCCAAGAAACTGGCAAATAGCCTGTCCTCTTTCATCTCCCATCCAGCATACCTTTTTGTGCAGGGATACCTCCCTGCGTTGCTATATTTCCCCACCTAATTTCCTCTTGGCTTTGCTCTCATCTCTTCTCTTCTTTCCTCCCTCCTCCCTCACCTGTCCTATCTTCTTCTCTCTCCTAATCCCACCATGTCGGAAATAACCTTGAGCCCCTTTTGCAACAAAATAAGGTACAAGGAAATTTGTATCAGGTAGGGTCACAGAAATTTGGAGCTGGCAGTAACTCAGGACAGACCACAGTTCCTCCCATCAGTTATGTGAGCAAAGTTTGCACGTATCTGTCTTGATGTGATTAGTTTCTTTTCTTCCTTCTCACAGAGGTATAGCAAATCAAATCGCTGAATTGATCCAGGTTCTTGGTTCTATTTGCACATTACATCCCTGCTGATCCATGGGCATATGTTTTCATAGCTGGGAGCTTTCTTTCCTCCTGACCAAGACTCCAGCACGATCCACGTTGTCGTTATTTTGGGTACGTGGAGGGGAGTCTTCCTTACTTAGCAGTCGCACACAGATGAGACTAGGACAATTGGGCACCAATTGCACAGAAAGAAATCACATCATCACTCTTGTTAAGTATGTTCTTATAAAAACGCAACACTGCCACGAATGTAATATATATAATATTCCAGATCAGGATTTTTCAGCATGAGGTAAAGATCCTTCACAGCAGTGGCCCTCTGTACTGTTTGCAGGTTAATAACAGCTGGGGAGTTTAAGTAAAGGATGCCACCCTTATCCTACACCAAAAATTCTAATTTGGGGGGAGGGTTGGAGAAAAATGTTGCATTGGAATGAAAAAAATTTTTTGGATGATTCTAACATTATCTATGGTTAAGACTCTCTGTACTAATTGTTCTTGAGTTATACAGCCAATTGTAAATCCAATAAGCTTCCTCCCTTTTTTAATGAATAGAACACTATAAATGTACAATAGAAAAATCCCACCTTGCATTCCATGAAGTAACAAGATACACTATCCCATCCAACTTTTTTTTTTTTTACTGTTCATGTATATTAGTGTGTCACTACTTAAAAATAATTGCTTGCTGTGGGTTGAAGTCCAAGTTGGAAAAAACCACTATTTTAGATTATTTTTGTTAACTGAGAAGGTGTGCAGAGAGTTGCCTAGGGAAAATCAGAAAGTCTCCATCTGTCCTAAGAGAAAAGCCCAATCAAACTATTTTTAAACAGGGAGGGTGAGCGGAGGTGCTGCCAGACCATCTCTGCACTATCAAATGTTTCTTACCTATTTATAGAAGCACTTACACATTCTCTAAGAAGCCAGCCATGTCCAACTTTCCTCTTTTGTGGGCAGTGTCACGGTTTAACATTATTAAGCTGCATTTTTTAAAAAATATCTTCTAGCTCAGTCTCTCTTCATTTTCAAATCAGCTCATCCCAACCCTTAGTTGGGGGAAGGTAAGGAACATTTACATTTCAGGGGAAAATATAGGACTTTTGCTCAAGTACTCTAACCATTTTCTAAAAATCTGAATCAAGTTTGCAGTCTTAGAACTTACAACACTTCCTCCAATTTTTCCAGGAGGCTTTCTGGAAGGAGAAGGAAAGGGGGCTTTGGTTTGAACACTGAGTGTTCCAATATTCTGGAGCCATCCATGGTTGTGACAGATGATATCGAATTGACTCAGTTCCTCCCCATGCCCAAACATCTTTTCTTTCTGGGTGTAGCCACACATGACCTGCAGGATTCCGATTTCCCCTGCCATTTTGCTATGAATCCTCCTGACGCACCCAGGAGGAATGACACCCAGGGAAACAGATGGAGAAGGGAGGGGGAGCTGCAGGAAGCTCCAGCCACAAGAGGACTGGACTCGGCCTTAGCTAGGGGCTGGCGGGAAGGGATGTGAGGAGTCATGCCCACCGTGCGCGTGCAGTGGCCTTCCCTGCCTTTTCTACTTTGAGCTGGGGCGCGGGGAACTGTCGGATCTACTTGGGAACTTAAGGCAGAGCATGCAGCGGAGAGCGTGGTCATTTCCAAAGCCAGGTGGAATGCATTAAGGAAAAGCGAGCCAGGGTTCAACTATGCGAAGCAACTCAAGAATTTTCAAAAGAAAATCAACCCCAAAGACCAGAGGGAGAAGACAAACCTCCAAGCACATGGTATGCATGTTACGTAGAATGTTTCTTTCAAAGGTCCCCAGTGAAAGACTGGTTTTCGCAGAGGACGTGCCTTCGCTGATTACTGCAGTGTTGAAAGCATCTTGTCGATGGACTGAAACAGGAGGGAGGACCGCATTTGGTTGGACACCTAGCACACAGCAATCAGAAACTTTCTGGGGAAAAAAAAAAAAGGTTAAACAAGGCAGACTGTGAGCCAGTTGGCAGGAGGCTGACGGCACAGTGGTATTTTGAGAAAGAGGAGGCTGACGTGACGCTACAAAGGGAGATGTTGAAATGGCACGAGGACAGGCTCACAGATGTCCCCACGTGCAGGAGAGAGCGGGCGGACTGTTCATGGATTCTTCAGAAACTCAAGCAGAAGACCAGAAACATCAGTAAACTTTGACATATAACATATTCCGAAAACTGGATGTAGTCAGGGGAAGGAGGGCAGTGAGTACTGGAGAACTGATGTAATGTAAGCAGAAGTTGATATATAGGTGACGCCAACGATTGGAAAATGTTTGAAAAGGAGAAGAGAGATGGATGGATTGATCAGAAAGTGATTCAACTGAAGCTTGTATATCAGGGCACAAATTTCATGTAAGCTCTTGTAGCAGCCAATGAAGCAAAATGTTCTGAAATTAGCCTTTCAGTATAGAGGAAAAGGAAACAAAAATTTAGATTGGTTGGGCGTGGTGGCACATGCTTGTAATCCCAATATTTGGAAGGCTGGGACAGGAGAATTACCGGTTTGAGGCCAGCCTCAGCAACTTGGCAGGACCCTCAGCAGCTTAGTGAGAACTTGTTTCAAAAGGAAAATGAGAGAGGTTGGGGTATAGTTTAAAAGTGGAATGCCGCAGGACTTAATCTGTAGTGCCAACAAACAAACAAAAAACCTCCTATTGGGTGGCAAGTCCAAAGGAAAACCGAATATCAAAAATAATAAGCTTTCTTTTTCCTAAGCTGGAAGCAATACTAGATAATGTTAATTTTTTTTTATTCAGATGAAAAAGTGATGACAGAAAGAGAATTAAATAAAGTATAAAAAAGACAGATCAGAGCTGGGTGCGGTGGCACACACCTATAATCCTAGTACTTGGGAGGCTGGGACAGGAGGATCGCAGGTTCAAGGACAGCTTCAGAAAGTAGTGAGACTCTCATCAACCAAGGGCTGGGGGTGTAGCTCCAAGGTAGAATGCCCCTGTATTCAGTCCCCAGTATAAACACACACACACACACACACACACACACACACACACACACACACACAGATCAAAGAAATGGCAGAAGAAAAATGAAAGGTATCTATCTAAATAATTCACGAATGAAAGGAGACTTGTTTTGGAATACAGGTGAACATACATGAAGCAAAGCACAGAAATCCTGAGAGTAGAGGCTCAATAAACCCAGGCCTCACTAATTAGCACTGAAGTCAGATTCTCAATAAGTCAACAGATCTTTCGATTGAGTTGAGTGTATGAAACATATACACCACCCTCAGTCAATAACTGTGCTCAAGGTAAGGAAAGCCAGGTAGGAGGTACAGAGGGACAATAAAATCCAGGTGTGGCGATGCACGCCTGGAATCCCCATACGTCAAAGGATGTGGAGGAGGACTACAGATTCAAGACCAGCCTCGGCAACTTAGTGAGGCCCTATTTCTAAATAAGAAGAGCTGGGGGTATAGCTTGGAGGTAGAATGCATCTGGGTTCAATCCCCAGTTTAAAATAATAATAATAATAATAATAATAATAATAATAATAATATACAAAAATAGAAAAGTGAACTGAAAATGAACATAATGACTGTGATGTTGCAAATGGTTTCTGTGACCAGCTTGCATTTCTATTACTGGTTTTATAATATACTGGTTTGTTCTACTCTCTTTGAAAGGCAGAAAAAGGGAAACTTTGTGGCACTGAAGGAAAATATAAAGACATAAGTAGTGGGTGCACACGCATTTCAAAATACCAAGATAATTATCGTCCCACCCCCCTACTTCATCAAAGTCTATTTAGATGAAAACGACAAATTTCTGAAGGTGGTGGGCTAATCCAAGAGTCTCAGTGTGTCGAATGAAACCCGAATGGTCTGCTGGTTTCCATGGGCTCCCAAAATAGCCCTTTGTTATAGATATAAAATGTCCCCAAAGAGCTCACATTCAGGGTTAATATAGTGGCTTCATGAGGGTTGTAATCCCACCTTCTGGCCTCCATGATGTGAAGAGCACAGCCCATGCACTCTCTCCCTCTCTCCACCTCCTGCCGCCATGCCCTGAGATTCATGGTCCCCAGCCTCACATGGACTGAATCTGAAACTGTGAGAAAATAAATCTTCTTTCCTCTTAGTTATGTGGTCAGGTCTTTAGATTTTGGCTGTGAGAGTGCTGACCAGAACACCATGTAAGCAGAGGCCTTGGACTGGCCTGTGCTTTAGCATTTGAAATCTCACTTTGGAATAATATTCTCATATAGTTCATTCATTCTGTTTTTGTCTCTTCCTCTCTCTTTTTTTTTTCTCCGTCTCCCTCCTCTTCTTCCCTTATTTCTCCTTCTTTCCTTCCTTTCTTCCTTCCTTCCCCCTTTCCTTCCTTCCTTCTACCTTCCCTTCTTTCCTTCCTTCCCTGGTCCATTGTCATTTCCCACAATGTCTTATGTGTCTTCCATTCAAACCATGCTGAGACTTATGAAGAGCAACAAAATCTAAAAGAAATATCAAGACCTAGAGCTTAAGTAAGGTCAAACTCAGCTCCATCTGGAGCATGAAGACTGTGGGTAACTCTTCCTAATGCTCTAAGCTTTCATGTAATACACTGAATCTATTCTATCAGTTTGGTCTACTTTTATGACCCTATAACAGGCAAATGGGTATCACCAAAAAGCGGACATGTCATAGGCTCATTTCAGGAAGAGTAAGGAAATCCAGGGTTATCCTGCACAACAGAATAGCAGCCTTATCTTCTGAGGAATAAGTATACCAGAGGGAGACTGGGTGGTGACAACTGGTAGTTCAGAAAAATGCCAGGGAGAAGGAGTGGCCAGTAGGATTTGAGCCAAAGACGGAGAGGTGTTCCCAATGTACTTAGATCTTTAGGCTTTCCCGAGATTCATGTATGGCCTGTTCATGTACAAGCTTCCTGGTTTCCATTAGGCTGATGAGGAAATGAAGCCTGAGATGTTAAGTGAGTTGTCTTGAGCTCTGACCCCAAGTGGCCAAATCAAAATCAGAATCCACATCTGCGGATGCTCCTTTCATCCTGCCAGATGAGTCATGAAGTGGACATTGTAATCTGTGCCCGAGAAGAGTTTGTAACATGTCGCTCTTACCATGGTGTGTAAGACTCCTGGGGACTTGATCTCGCTTCCTCTCCAGCCTTGCCTCTCTAGCTCTGCCCTGCCTCATTAATTAGCTCCAGGCCAACTGAACTCATTCCAGCCTCTCTTTTCCCTTCAGCGGCTCCTCCTCATTCAGCTCTCAGGTGACATTTCTCCTGAAAAGCCCCGTGTGACATCCCTAAAGAAGTGGGAGGTGGAGGTCTTTGGTGCTCCGTAGCACCTTGTTCTTCCCCTTATCGCAGCACTGTTCTGTAATTGCTGTTTTTTTCTGTCCCTGTTCTCATTTGAAACATCTTAAGGACGGCAACTTGCTTATTTATCATTCCCTCACCAGTGCCTGGCACAACTATTACCATCTCCCAAGACCCTCGAAATGTTTGCTCAACAAATAAAGCCAGCCAATATCTAGCAGCACATTTTTAAAGTTCACTTTTATATGCCAGACGACAGCCAAACATTTCTTCTACTGCAGCCTAAATTCAGGTTTGCATATTCAATCAACAAATATCAGCAGAGACACTTAACTGTATCCCTGAAGTTGTAGTCTCGGGCTCCAAGCATCATAACACTCGTTGTATAACAGGATCTCAGTACGTAATTTTGGAACGATTTTAATTACTATGAAGATGATTAATATGTCCATTTCCTTAGTCATTTAGGAAAAAAAATAAACAACTTGCTTGTGAATAATGGTGACATGGGATAGAAGATGGGAAAATCCCAATAGGAAGAGTTCTTGGTTTAGTTTCAGTTTAGTAAGCTAAAGACATGATTGCAAAGGGTGAGACAACAAAAAGATTCACAGCTTATAGAATTTTGAGTTCTAGTAGCCCATGTGATCACCGCCTTATGAGAAAGGACTGCTGAGTCTGATCTGGCCTGTGGAAATCACAGGTAGTTTGGCTAGGTTTTTAAATTTTTCATTTGGTCGCTGGGGATTGAACCCAGGGGCATTCTATTTCCAAGCTACATCCCCAGCCCATGTTACTTTTCTTTTGAAAGAAGGTCTTGCTAGGCTGCTGTTGATCTTGCTAAGTTTTTGCACCAACCTGCAGTCCTCCTGTCTCAGCTTCCCACGCACTGGGATTCCAGGCATGCAGCAACACACTCCCCTAGCTTCACTAATCTCCCCCAGGAGAAAACGCAACCTACTGACTCAATTATGCATTTTGGGGGACATCCTTAAATATTACCAGAGTCATATGTGCTCTTCCACACATAGTTGTGTGTCTATTCTTGTTTCAGTAGAGTGTACCGGGTTAGAAGTTCAAGCGCTGAATCCAACCAGTCTGCTTGGAACCCATCTCTACCTCTTGATAGCTACATGACCTCAGGAAATTAAATGAACCTTGCTATGTTGCAAAACATATACAAGAGGCTGGGCGTGGTGGCGCACACTTGCAATCCCAGCGCTTGGGAGGCTGAGACAGGAGGATCACACAGGTTCGAAGCCAGCCTCAGCAACTTAGTGAGGCTCTCAGCAACTTAGTGAGACCCTGTTTCCAAATAAAGTATAAAATAGGTCTGGAGGTAAAAAAGTCCCTGGGTTCTGCCTCCAGTACCACACACACACGCACACATGCACACATGCACACAAACATATACAAGAGGGTTGAGCAGAATATCTCACTGGGTTATTGAAAGATTTAAATGAGTTCATATGTATATGATGCCTGACAAATATGACGAGCTCCATAAATGTTAGGTCAAGTCATTGTTTTGACCATGTTCTAGGTTCTGTGTGAACACAGAGTGAAGAGGAAAGCAATGGTTTCTGTACTCTCATATTAAGCTTGTCATTTGTCTGTTTTTCTTTACTGTGCAAGGCATGCTTAACCGTCTTTGGTTTTACTCTCTGCAAAGGAGGAGTCTGACTCCTGCATACCACCTTCCCTAGGGTTTTGTTTTTTTTTTCAATTGGCTTTTTTTTTTTTTTTTTTTTTTTTGCTGGTTTTGGGCAGCAGGAGTTTCAGGTAAGAGATGAAGATTGGGAGGCTGAGTCTCCCTTTGCTTGTGTAGTATTACAGAAAACCAGAGCTGGACAGTAGAAGTAGGAAGAAGAGAATTCATCCAGGAGCATTTGCAGTAGGGGAAGGGAGACCTCCATGTAAATATGGGCTCAGTTCTGAACATATTGAGGACGAGTGGGGTTTATATCGCAGGGCAGGGCAGTGGGTGGAAAATTGCTAAGAAAGCATCATCCGTAAGTGGGGGATATTGGTTAAAGAGACTGCACAGGTTCTTGCTGAAGGCAGGCTGGACTAATCAGATACCAAAGGGGGAGAAAAGAAGACTTTGGGCAGATGCCATAGGTGGACAGATGTCCAACGGGGAAGGAAATCCTCTCTAAACTAACTCAGCAAGATTCTTGCTACGACCCTGATGAGGACAGATGCCTAGAGGGCTCAGAGGAGGCTGGCACAAGTTGAGTCAAGGAGGGGTCTTCACCAATGGCATTCCTAGCAGAAATGGTCTCTTCCTTTTCTGTCTTACCCAAGCATAGCCTTTCTCCATGCTCCTGGGTCTCATCTCACTTGGAAGCCCCAGTTCCTGGGCTCCCCACCAGCTCTCTGCTTAGAGAGTGACAATACAGAAGAGAATCAGACAAGAGGAAAGGACAGGTTCCTGATGACAAATACCGTTGAATTCTGATCCAACCATAGTGGCTGAAGATTATATATGACCAGAGTTTTAGATACATGAGCCAAGCCTACAAAAATCCCCCTTTTGCAAGAGCTTCTGGCATTTGTCACTGTACAACTCTGAACACCACGTCTACTAATCCCTGAGAACAGTTTGAATTGATATCACAATCTAAAGCAATTGGTATTCTCCGAGGGTACTTGTGGCTGGAACTTATATAACAGGTATTTGTTGTCCTGCTAAGGTTAAGGGTATGAAGATGAACAAGTTAAACCCAGTCCCCCTCTCTGATAGCACTAGAAGAAGTAATTAATTTTTTTTTTTTTACGAAAATGTTCACTTTTACTATACTTATTCCAAAATGTTGTTGTTTTCTCTGGAGAGCTGAGCCTCTTCTCTTACTTGATGTGTGTCCTAAAACTAAAGGACATCTCATCCATTTTAATACAAGGATATAAACTCAAATGCAAAGCAGGAACTTTGGGGGAAAGTTTTCATTTATTTTCGATAAAGTAAATCCCAAGCCTCCAGTTGTTCTTTATGAAACCTTCCCAAGGCAGGAGGATTTTTCAGTGCGGTGAAATTAACTGTGTCACTCCTGAAGGGCCGTCGCTCATTCTGCTAGATGTTTCCTTGGCTCCCCTCATCTCCATTTGCCTACGATCATGCAGTCTGTCCTCTGGCAATAGATCGGTCTCTCCTCCATTTCAGTCACTAATACAAGCCCCCGATGCTTGCTCGAGACGTTCCCAAAGCTCATTTGCTTTGGAGATTTCTAAAGAATCTTTCATGGTTGGTAAAAGTAAATGTAGAATCAAGATGCAAGAACAAGTGCGTATGTACCTGTGCGTGCATTTCTGTGCATGCTTCAACCTTAGACTACGTGCAGTGGCCTTTTGTGATATGTGCTTAGACTTTAGTTGCCATGGAAACGAGAAACACATATTTGACCATTGAGGTAGGGGGGGTCACGGTGGTGGTAGATATGTCCAGCTCAGAAATTGCTGGTAAAATAAAAAGTGAAGAGTTAAGAGTAAGGGGCTTTTTCTACGTTGATGTTCAGGTCAGAGAAAGTTAGTTCTCTGTGCCCACCAAGAGTGCATCCCTTTGACTATTGTTATCTTCAATTTATTGTGAATTTTAGAGGAGAGAGATTTTGGACTTCCTGATCGTACTTGGTGCATAATGTTTATATTGTATAAAATCATGCTTTCTGGTAAACACACACACACACACACACACACACACACACACACACACACACAAGATAATGCTGCTATTAAAGTGGCAGATTTTTCTTTCACTCGGAAGACAATGCCTTGAAGTTTTCTTTTCGTTCTTAGACTGCAAGTTGATCGGACACAAGAAGCACACTTAAGACATTCTCTGATTAAAAGGGAGCATTTTCTAACAGCCCCCTTTTCTACTGGGGAGGTGCTCTGTGTCTTCTTGTACAGTTTTGCATTGTTAATGCTTAGGCGATACACTGAAAAGGAAACTCATGTGTCTGTGCTTTTTCTTTTCATTCTACATATAAAGGGGATGGGAAGGAGTCCAGCTTTGGGTGAAAGATATCATTGCTCTCATTGTTTAACGATGGAACTCTGTGTCCAGCATGGTGTTAAGCGCCATGAATCTGAAGATGGACAGGGAATGATTCCTGTACTCGAGAACTTCCTTGGCCACACGAGGAGAGAATATATGTTGTTATATATAAAACTCCTTAAAGGAGAACAATGCACAAATGAGAAAAACAAATGCAGATAAATATGAGCCCAATGAAATGAGCAAATAAGGAATTGAAGGAGAAAAAAACTCCAAGATGGGACCTTCCAGAAGGGTAGACCTAGAGAAAGGGGGAAAACTCTCTTTAGTATCAGTAGACTATCTATTAAATGCGTCAGGTATTATAACAAAGTAGACCCAAGCTCAAGCAAGTGGTGCGAGGAAAGATACAGATGGGGCATGATCTTGTGGTTAAGGGACATTGAATAGATTGATTGGGCTGGAGGAGCTGAGAGGTCTGATGCGTATGTTCTGGCCATGAAGGAGCCCAGGAGTTTGTGAGGGCTGTGTTGACAGCTTAGGAAACTTGGGCTTTTGTAGACACCCGATGACATTGATGGCGACATGGCTTAAACTTTAATAACTTGGGGTCAGGGTAAAGACCTTGTAAAGAATAGTGATAAATAAAGTACACTGTCTCCAGCTTTTTTTGCAAGAACACACTGGTCAGAGTCGGTAACTGTGAATGGACTCTGGTCACAGCACCAATGTGAAACGACACAGAAGCCCCTTTGGAGTTGTGGCTGCTATTCTGAGAGGTGAAGACTTGCCGGCTCTTGTCTCTCTCATCTACAACTCTTCTGCTGGTGTTCGTCCCTGGGCTATGGTCACATCTGGCTTTCATTTTCTTTCTCCATTATAAGTTTAAATTTGAGGGAGTTCACGGTTATTCATCTTGGGAAACTGGCCCAGAGATGAAGATGTGGTCTTCTCGGCCACTCATCTTCATCAGAGTGAAATTGTCGACTCTGAGAGTTTATTTTTATTTTTATTTTTTTAACACAATGGGTCATCTGTGTAACAACAGAGAGCACTCATGAAGGGGGACATATTATTGGCACAAATAATAGACCACTGTTAAGGTCTGGGTTTAGAAAGTCTCCCCAAACCTCGTATGTTGAAATAAATTGTCTCCAAAGCAGGAAGGTTCAGAGGAGGGGTGGGCCACTGGGGAGTTTTATTGGAGACTACATCAGGCCCTAGTCTCCTCTTCTTGCTCTTGCAGACTCCTGCTGCTCTGACAGAGTGACTTTTCTCCTGCATGTGCCCCTGCCACCAGGGTTTCTGCCTAGGAGAGGGACGACCGTGGATATAAATGTCTGAAACAGTGAGCCCTAATAAACCATTCTTCCTCTAAGCTATGCTGATCAGGTATTTTAGTCACTGTGAAGGAAAAGCAAACTGAAACAGAAACCAAACATCTGTGTGTTTTCAAAATCAATTGTATTGTAAAAAATGAACAGTCTGGTAATCTTCCTTCCTTTCTCTCTCAAAGGACCTTCTGAAGAAGTGTTACTCTGCCAAGGCGTCGTACCTCTTCCAGCAGGACAAATTCTATGACGTCAGCTACGACACAGGAGACAAGTCTCTTCAGTGCAGCAGGAGGCCAGATGCATTCAAGTTCTGGATGACTTGGAAAGCCCTGGGCACGCTGGGCCTGGAAGAGAGAGTCAACCGTGCTCTTGCTCTCGCCAGGTACATGCCTCTGTATATGTGCATGCATGTTCTGTGGCTTCATATATCTGATTACGTGTGTGCCATGTGTCCGTGTATGTGTGCAGGAGGAATGCCAAATGACAGTAAAATTGGTAAGACCTGCACATGTTTTTTTTTTATTTGTGAATTCCTTCTTTCATGCAATAAACATTATCTTAGTATCTACTATGTGATAGGGGATGCCAACAGAGCAGCCGTACCCTCTGCCTTCCAAGTAAGTACCCAGTGTACCGAGAAATACATTCAGGTGAGAAAGCAGATAAAATAAAATGAATCTCCATTTTTGGTAAAGGGTGTTATATGGTGCTCCAAGAACATGCAGGAGGGTTCCCTGGTGTGTCCTTAAGGGGCATGGTCAGATGCTTCTTGGAGGAAGACACTCAAAGAATGATTCCAAAGATTGATCCAAGCAGAGAGGGCACCAGCCCAAACCTCCAGGGGTGAGGAGAGTCAAGAGCCTGGTGTGACTCCAAGGAGTCACAAATCAGGTCTATTAGGATGTTGGGACGGTCCAAAGCCATAAAGGAGAAGGCCAAGTAGGAGGACCATGTTTTTTTGCCTTAGTATCATTAGAAACAGAACTTAAAAGTGCCAGCCATTGCGGACAGCCTCAGCTACTTAGTGAGGCCCTCTGCAACTCAATGAGACCTGGGTTCAAAATAAAGAATAAAAAATAAGGCAGGAGGTATAGCTCAGAGGTCAAATGCCCCTGAGTTCCATTCCCAGACCCGTAAAAAAAAAAAAAAAAAAAAAAAAGTGCCAGCCACTTGCCACCCAAAGAGGACTGAACTTTGACCTTAAGATCAGCAGATGCACATGGACCCACTGAAGGTAACAGCCGAAGTTAGTTTTTAATGTCTTTTGTCGAGCACACAATGAGTCCTTCATGGCATTAAAAAAAAAACCACTTAAGCCTTTAGAACTCTTTAAAAAAGATTTCCCCCAAATCTGAATTTTTGACTTCTCTCAAAAGATTAGAAGGCTCTTCATCCTACATTGTACTGAACAGCTGAAGAGGACACGGCCTGAAACTATGGAGGACCACAGTCCCCACCACTCCTGCCGTTTTTAAAAATCTAGGCTATTTCCTATAGCATAGAAGTGCAAGAAAACTGGCTTTGAAACCTAGCTGTACCTTTTTCAAGCTCTACGACTTGGGCAAGTCACTTAACCTCTCTGAACTTATCCTAGTAAAATAGCAATAACACTAGCAACTATTTCATATCTGGAAATGGTGGCACACTCCCTAAACCCCAGTACTTTGGGAGCTGAGGTAGGAGTTTTGCAATTTTAAGACCAGCCTCAGCAATTTAGTGAAGCTCCTAAAAACCTAGGGAGACCCTATTTCAATATACAAAACTTTAAAAAAAAATGCTTAGAGTGTTTGTTGCTCAGAGGTAGAATATTTCTGAGTTTAATCTCTGGTACTATGATAAATAAATAAATTGCTGTGTGTAAAAGACGCAAAATGATACCTGGCATATGCTACCTGCTATATGGGTTATGATCATTGTTTCCTCACGTGTTTGGCTGCTATGGACATAAGAATTCATGAGCCCTAGTTTGCATAGTCTTTCCCTCTTCCCTCTCTTTGGGCTCACAAAAACCTGAAATATTTCCTTTGAGATCAACAACAATGTTCTCTTCAGGGAATGGAATGGATACCTTATGCAACAAAATCTGAAAACCAGTGTCGTCTGAAAACAACATTTGTGTGTGTGTGTGTGTGTGTGTGTGTGTGTGTGTGTGTGGTAGTGGGGATGGAAACCAGATGTCTTCCATCTCCAAGCTCCACTCTCAGCCCTATTTTTTACTCTTTCTTTTGAAACAGGGTCTCACTGAGTTGCTAAAAGCCTCACTAAGTAGCTGAGGCTGTCCACAAACCACAATCCTCCTGTCTCAGCCTCCCAGATGCTGGAATCACAAGTGTGTGTCACCACGCCTGGCAGCAGTTATTTATTCCCAGGGAGCTGTAAGGTTAGATAGCATGGCTTTACCTCCTGCTGTGGTGGGTGGTGGGTGGGGGTCTAAGCTTCACAATCCTTTCATCTTCCTTTGACCAACAAGGTATGTGGAGCACAGCGGAAAGCCCAAGAAGACAAGCTCATGGGGGCAAGCTCACTTTAAAGTCATGATTACATGAGGTCTGCTAGCATTCCATTGGCCAAAGCAAATCACATGACCCAGGCCAATTTCAAGAAGCAAGAAGTACCTTCCGACTTTGAGCATAAAGAACTGCAAAGTTATATAGCCAAGGGCTTGAATAGTAGGATAGGTGTTTTCAACGGCATCCTCACAGCCATAATCTAAAGACCTGACCACGTAACTTAGAGGAAGGAAGATCTATTTTCTTACACTTTCAAGCTCAGTCCATGTGGGGCTGAGGACCAAGGCTATCGGCATGGTGGAGAGAAGGAGAGAACATGGCTGTGTTCCTCACATCATAAAGGGTAGAAGAAGAGAAGGAGGGAGGGAGGGAGAGAGAAAGAGAGAGAGAGAGAGAGCACACAAACAAGCAGGGGGAGAAGGAACCATATATAACCCTCAAGGCCACACCCCCAGGCACCACCTCCTTCAGTCATAACCTACCAGCCTGCCGGGTACCACCCAGGTAAACCTGTTACAGTGGGTTTATTCACTGCTGGGATTACAACCTCCCTCATGACTCCACTATATCAACCCTGAATATTAATAAATGAGCTCTTTAGGAGACATTTTATGTCTAACTATAACAGTAGGTAATAGAGGGCTTTGTCACTTTCAGAAGACATTTAGAAGTCTGTATTGCATCATATCATAGCATATCATAAGTATACAGTACCATACTATACTATATTATACTAACACTATACTCGGGGCTCTTTGAGTGGTAAAGCAACAGAACCCTCACTTAATCTATTATGAACAAAGGAAAGTAATTTATCATCAAGTTGCCAATAAGACCAGTGCAGTGATGATTTCTGAGATGGCTTAGCTAGGAGCTCAAAGACGATCACCAGCCTGAACCTCTCTCCATATTTTGGCCATGATTCTCTTTATGTTGGAGTTATTCCATATGAAAAAGGTGACTGTCAGGAGTCAGATCTATATGCTTCAAGGTCAAAGTGAAAAGTTGAACATGCGCCTCTCAAAAATCCCAAAGGAAAGTTTATTTGTGAAGGAAGAATCCATCTCTGAATCAGTCACTGTTGCCAAGGAAATAAGACACAGGCACTGGTGGCACTGAGTTATATGCCCTCACTTGGCACTGGGAGAATGTCAAGTCCCCCACAGAGCAGCTGGGTGAGGAGGGCACCTTTGTCAGATATAAGGTTAAAGTACTTCTACTAGTGGTAGAGAGAGAACTACCCAATAGTGGAAAAACGAGTTTATCTACCATTAATAGTCATAGTTGTACATTAAAATAAAAGTTCAGGAAGCTCTGTTATTTTGTATTTTCTTGTACCACTTAAATGTGATAGAACCTCTGCATTATTTTGCCTAAGCTACTAAGTAATTCAATGACAGGTATCTCAAAACAAGGCTAGGTATAAATATTTGATGATGGTATTTATTATGAAGTTAACATTCATCTCAGAGTAGGATTCAGCTTATAGTCAAGGGTACTTTCTAATTTTTGTGCAGAGAAATATCACAGGAGGATAAATGTTAACATTTCAATCCAATTCGACAAACACTTATTGTCTGTAAATCTTTGTCAAGTTGAATTGAATTGAATTAGCATTTCACTGAGCAGACTCTATGACCTATATTTAAATATTTGAAAAAGAATCTCTCTTTTTTCGTGCTGTTATTCACAACAGTTTTCTTGCCTTGACTTTTCACACTCTTGATGTCCAACAGTTTATTCCTGGGGTCTGCAAAAATCACCCTCCTCTTCTACCTCCGATGTCAAGAAAAAGGACAATATCCTTTCAGACCTGTTGCTTGGAATAGATATGAGATTATAAATTTAAGAATTTCTTTGGGATTAAGAACCACAAATTAGGAACAGAAGGGCTTCATTTTCATGATTGTGTTCATTTTCAAATTTACTGGCGGGGCCATATGTGCTACTGCACTTCTGTAATCCAGTACTTAGAGACTAAGACAGGAGGATCGTAGGCTCAAGATCGGCCTCAGCAACTTAGCAAGATTCTCAGCAACCTAACGAGATGCCGTTCCAAACCAAAGAAAAAATTTTAAAGGGCCGAGGGTTTAACACAGAGGTAGAACGGCCTCTGGGTGAAACAGTTCACACCACTCAGGTATGAAAGGTAAAATACTATTTGCTCTCAAGCTCGCTACTGCAGGGATGCGGTTCATTCAGAACTTACCAAATAAAAGGAAGTGTCATCCATGGTGGGAAAGCTCTACCTGGCGTACTCTCTAAAGGCAACACTGTTTTATTTCCAGAAAGTACAATTTCCTTTAGTGGACAACAACTCTGGTACAGTAAAGCTGCACGTGATTGTATGACTTTTGGGGGTGCACTCTATTACTGGCAGCCTGTTCTAGTTAAGATACCCATTTTCTCAGGCCCTAGGTCAGGTCTCCTAACTACTAAAATGAATGTGCCACTATTTCCTCCAGCCTATGACGGTGAGAGGCACACTGATCCCATACAACGATATGTTTCTATATTTCTTAATGTATATGGAACTCAATTTTGAAATTTGTGTATTGATCTCAAGATTTGAGAACTAGATTTTGATAGGCAGATAGGATAGTTTCTCCCTCTTCCCTAGAAAAGTAAAAGTGTGTGTGTGTGTGTGTGTGTGTGTGTGTGTGTGTGTGTGTGTGTGTATTGGTACTGAGGGTGGAACCCGAGGTTTTCAACCTCCGGGCTATACTCCCAGACCTATTTTATACTTTATTTGAAAACAAGGTCTCACTAAGTTGCTGAGAGCCTCACTAAGTAGCTGAGGCTGTCTTCGAACCTGTGCGATCCTCCTGTCTCAGCCTCCCAAGCGCTGGGATTACAAGCGTGCGCCACCACGCCCAGCTAAAAATGGATATTTTTCAAAGAACAATGCTTCTGATTTTGTGTGTTGTCAAAAATCTAGGAAGAATGGAGAGATTTGTGCCTTAGAAGCCGCCTAAGTGTTTCCTTAATTTCCATTTGACCTTGTCATTCCAACTGAGGAATCAGCCATAACATTTCTCTCAAAAAATAAAATGCTTTTCATTTAGTTACTGGAAAACCAGCGGTGTTGGGAGTTTAAAACAACATGTGATTATTAAGCATAATTAAAACCCAGAGGGCTGAGGTTTAAAACCACCTTATTTTTTTTTTCTTGCACCTTTTCTGCATCTCCGCTATCAGCCTAGAAAAGCTGGCAGTGTTTTACAATTCCCAGGGCTACCTGTTGCTAAGGGCACCTTCCAGGCCTCTGTTGTGGCATTCAGGTTAAACGGATACTCACTAAGGGGTAATTTTTAAAGCAAGCTCGAAGAGTCATGTGCATGCGTCTTTTCATCAACAACACACAGCTCAGAAACTCCAATTCTGCTACTTTATTTGGTCTCCAGTGTGTCATTTATCTATTCCCCGGACACACAATCTCTGCGAACTCTCAGGTGGTATTTATTTCATAGAGTTGCAAGATACTGAGGAATGTATCGTTATCAGTCTGGAAAAGGTGAACAGCTAGACAAGGAGGCTTTTGTGCTAGGTTGTTTCTCCAGGTGATGGGAGAGACAGAGCCTGGAAGGACAAGTGTTTTCATCATTTTCCTTAAATTGGTAATGTTTTAAAAATTACTGTTGGTCACAATATTATAGTAATGCATGCAAATCCATGTTTGCAGTAGCACAATTCACAATAGCCAAAATACAGAATCAACCTAGGTATCCCTCAACGGATGAGTGGATTATAAAACTATGGGCTATCCACACAATGGAATCCTACTCATCAAGAAGGAAGAAAAAAATGTCATCTGCAGGAAACTGGATGGACCTGGAAAACATTATGTTAAGTAAAATTAGCCAGTCACAGAAAGTGAAGCCATGTATTTTCTCTTATATGCAGAAGCTAAGGAGTAATCAAGACTAGAGGGTCATTAGCTAATGGAGGAGAAACTCCAATGGAGCAAGGGAGGTGGTCTAGAGGAGAGGAATAGAGAGGAGAGGAATAGAGAGGAAGGAAACACTTCACTGATTTTATATACATATGTGAGAATATCAACGCCAATCTCAGTATCCTGTATGGGAAGAGATGAGTGGGGAGGAAGGCAAGGGAAAGCTTACCAGGTGTTGAGTGCAGGAATGTCCCTATCACTCTGATCTACATTATGACCTAAGTCTATAATGCACCAAAAAAGTGAAAAAATAAATAAAAAACCCAGTTTGGGTAGACTAGAGCACGTAGGTTTCTGTGGTGGCTCAGACAAGCCATGTGATACCTTGTGATGTGTGCAGGTTCTACAGAAAGCAGATGGAAATATCCTAAGAGTTCTGGAGGGACGGGGCTCAGTGCATCCATTAGAAGAATTTTCAACTGAAAAGATGACACTGGGAGGGAAAGTTTGGTTCACAGTGGTCCAGGGAGACTCTTGAGTGGCTGATAAATTGAGAAAGGGTTTGGAAAGGGTATTTCCCGAGACAAGCATGTCTTATAAAAGGACAAGTGAAATTGAGATGATAGATAGATAGATAGATAAGATAGATAGATAGATAGATAGATAGATAGATAGATAGATAGATAGATGGGCTCATATATCAACTTGGAGATTGAGAGTCTCTAATGCTGGGAACACATTTGTGACTGAAGGAAGAAGAATCATTTTGGGTCAAGATTGTCACTAATGTATACTCAGGATCAAGCCAGAATATTAATATAAGATTTGTATACAGTAGGATTGACAAAATATGTTGCCAATGTGTTTTGCTTCTCCCTTTTTTATTGATTGATTGATTGACTGTGGCACAAGAGATTGAACCCAGGGGCACTCTACCTCTGAGTTACAACCTCAGCCCTATTCTATTTTTGTTTTGAAACAGGGTTTTGCTATGTTGCTAAAAATCTCACCAAGTTGTTCAGGTTGGTCTCAAACCTGCAATCCTCTGTTCTCTTCCTTCCAAGTACTGGGATTACAGATAGGCACCACCATACCCAGCTCCCTTCTTTTTTTATGCCAAACTTACTGGAACAGTCATCAGTTTAGTAAATTTATTGTTGCTTTTTGAGTACACTAACTAGCATGGTTTGATAAAAGTAGTTTGTGGTTTCTGAATTATAACACCAAACTGAATATACATCTTTTTATTGTTTCTTCCATGTAAGAATCATTTTAAAAATATATATTATTATCTTTAGATTGTTTCCATATATTGAAAAAAAGAGTTGTGAGAAATGTCACCCCTAAGAATATAGACAAAGGGGACCCCCAATTTTTTGTATTCTGTCCAAACAACATTTTTATCATTTAAGCATTTATTTAAGAAAAGGCTAAGGTTTCTTATAGAAGAAATACTTCTAAACTAGCATTTCTGAACTAGGCTCTGTGGGATAATAGACTTCCAGAGAATTTTAAGAAATGATCTTTCAAAAATAGTTCCTCTGTCAAATATGATTGGGAAATGTTAAGTAGTATTTTTTCTTCTCTTGGAAATTCAAAGTGCTCCTGAGGTCAGTTAGGAGCTCTGAGAGGCTCATAATAGAGAGCCATTTGTAACTTCACTCTCACCAGTGGGAAGAGTCCATCGGTTGCTTAGCCCGCTCTCGTCTTCCTTGCCTACAGGATGGTGATTTTATTGAGGTAGTGATATTCCAGCTGGGAGCATTGGTTTAACCAGTCTCCTTTACCAATAATTAGTCCAGAGTTGGGTATGGAACTCAATCCATAAGATACAGGAAGAATTCTCTGAAGACTTCTGGGAAAACTCTTCTTAGCTAAATAGAGAGAGGTGTGTAGATGAATTGAAAGTGTTTTTGCTCTAGGCCCCTCTCTTCCATCTGAGGACGCTGTTGCATACAGCTATGAGGTATAGAGTTGTGGCAGTCACCCTGTGAACTCACTAACCACGGAACATGTCTGCCTGCGATGACGACAAATGCCTGGGTCCCTGGTGACATTGCAAAGCCATCCACCAACTCAACAAACGGCCTGGTGAATCAAGCCAAGTATACTTGTAATCGTAGACAAAGAAATCTAATTGTTATGCCCAGCAGTGCTCGCACTTATTTGACAGTGGAACATTTTTATGTCAAAAACCTATTAGCACGGTGCACTATGAAGTGGAATTTGGGAATTCTTGTGTTAGGCTTTTGATCTCATCATAATAGCAGGATTCCTTCTTTCCCCAAATCACTTCTATTCTCAGACGGAGCATTAAGTCGGGCTTGCCAGACTTAATGGTGACTGCGGAGCCACTATTAATGCCAACATGTGGCCGGGGGCTACCTAGTTAGCAAAAAGCAGAGTTTTTACTGGAATAATTCAATCTTGCTAGGATCCTGAGAGTCTCGCTAAGTTACTAAGGCTGGTCTTGAACTTGTAATTCTCCTGTCTCAGCCTCCCAAGTACTGGGATTACAGGTCTGTACCACCACGCCTGGCTCAAGCGTCTTTTTATATAGACAAAAATCAAGCTCAGACAAGACGAGTCAGTATTACTTCACCTATATTCTCAATGTCATTTTAGTCTAATCCCAGCCATCTTTCCTTGCTCCTGTATCTGCACCCTTTGCTTTGGGCACCATGATTCCCATTAAATCCAAGATGATACTTTATCAATGGCTGTAGTCTACTTACTTTCAACAGGCTACTGCTTGTCTTGAGGAAGGTGGTGACCTTACATTCACCTATAAGCAAGGATTACACACCAAAAACTCTTTTCTCCAAACCAGACAGGTAGCTTATATGTCTATGCTAAATCCTCTCTGGAATATGGATGCGAAAGGCACATATTCAGAGATAGATATTCAATCTACCAGCTGATGTTAACATATGAGATAAACATCACCTCATTTTAAAGAAGGTATCTTTTTACAGAGGCCCAGAGGATTGCAGCGGGCTCAGGAATATCCTTTAAAATCCACAGTTCTGCTTACACCTGTACCCTTACCTCTACCTATACTTATGTCTAAGCCTTCTTGCGGCATCAAGAATAACAGATTTTTCATGTGTCAGCCATGCGTATGGCTCTTTCTGATCGCAGATTATAAATATTATTGTGACTTTTAATTCCAGGTACCTAGTAGATGAAATCAAGAAAAGAGAGGGATTCAAGTTACTCATGGAAGTAAGTAACTGTGGAATTGTGCTCGTAATTTTGTCAGTCAACGGTGATGAAGGTGGTAATTTTCTCATCTGTTATATTTCATTGGTTTTTGTGTTGCAGACTCAGAAACAAGCCATTAGCTTAATTCATCGAGTCCATTATGTTAATTTACTCTATTAGTGAGCATTTTTCCTTTGTTGGATTCGTAGGGAATACACTTGCCTTTTAGTATTGAAAATTAAAATGCTCAATAATAATTACCAGGGATAATACTGAATAAATTATGACCTCTATCTTGATATATAAATGGCATAATGATTTTACTGCAAATATTCAACTGTGCTGTTGCGGTGCCTGTGTGTGAAAAATCAATTAAGGGGATGTACAATAAAACATACATTTTTCTCTTTTTATAAAATAATGAGAGCATATTAGCTTTGAAGCAATGGGGAAATAAGTAATTTTGTTGTTGATGTTGTTGGATTGTGTTCTATAGATAGAAACAAAATATAGAATTTTTTGCAAAATATATAGTTAGAATAGTTAGAAAATGTGAGGAATATTGTTTAATTTTTTTTTTTTTTTTGGCAGTACTAGGGATGAAACCTAAGGACATTCTACTTTTGAGCTACACCCCCAGCCCTATAGAGAATGAAATTATCTTAGGTCTTGTTATAGCATATACCTGAGGACAGTTTTTAACCTAAAATAAAATATGCAATCTAGGAACTTGTGCTGTGTATAAGAAATCCAGCCGATTTCTGGCAGTCTCTCATTCAGCAAGATATATTGAACAATTACTATATATCAGGGACAGTTCTAGGCATGCAGATACAGGAAAGGGAAATACCCAGCTACGATGGTGCTTGCGAGAGATAATCTAGTGTACACAGTTACTGGTGTGGCAAGTAATAAAGTGGAAAGAAATAGGGTAAAGTTGTGAAATGAGATTACAGGGAGGGTGGTTGTTCAGCTAGGATAGTGAGGCAGGGCTGTTTCATCTCATCCTTGAGCTGAAGTGAGAGTGATAATAACACACTATGCAGATGTTTGAGGGAAAGGCATAACTATGCCTAATCAGCAAACAAGTTCAAAGGCCTTTTTAAAGCTGAAAAGTTCTATGTGCTTTGCACAGCCAAAAGGTGTTTTCAACAAAGAGAGATGGAGCAGATGATGGAGAGGTGGGAAGAGACCCATCAGGTGGGTCTAGTGGACCAAGGGGAGGCCTCCAGCTGTACTCCAAGGGAAGGTGTTTTACAAAGAAAGGAATCTGGTTCCATTTTTCAGAGATCATGCCGAATGTCATGAGAAGAGAAGCATGTGGTAGGGGTGGTGATGAAGGGAAGACAAGAAAAAGAATTAACTAGATAAACTAGGAGATGGTTGCAGTAGCCCGGGTGAGATATAGTGACAGTCCTGTGCAAGTTCTAGAAACATCCTTCTGAGGACCCCAAGCATGGCTTCCACCACTATTTACAAAGTAGGCATCAGATTCGAAGGGTCTAAAATCCCAAAGTTCTTGAAAAACAGAGAAACAAACTTGCAATGTCTGTTACACTGACGTGAAGCAGGAAGGCAAATCTGAAGCCACATAAAGGGGGACTGGTGACAATGGCTCTAGGTTCAGACACTGGACACAAATGTGTTCAGAACAAACGTGCTCTGACCACAACCAAAGGTGGCTTTACAGACCTTCTTGGAACCCTAATTCAGACAAACAGTTGGGGCCTTTAGAATAAGACCTAGCTATTAGAAGATATCAAGGAATTACTGATGATTTCATTAGCCATGATAATGACATTAGAACTTAGTAAGAACATGTTTAGAAGGTTTTGTGTGTTTGTTTTTGTGGTACTAGGGATTAAACTCGGGGGCATTCTACCTTGGAGCTGTACCCCCAGCACTATTTTCTCTCCTCCTCCTCCTCCTCCTCCTCCTCCTCTTCCTCCTCCTCCTCCTCCTCCTCCTCCTCCTCCTCCTTCTTCTTCTTCTTCTTCTTCTTCTTCTTTCTCCTCCTCCTCCTCCTCCTCCTTCTCCTTCTTGGGCCTTGCTAAGTTGCTGAAGCTGTCCTTCAACCTAAGATCTTCCTATCTCAGCCTCCTAAGTACTCCAATTACAGGCATGTGCCACCATCTAGAGCTTTTAGAGGCCTTTACTAAACAGGTACAGGGAAACAACAGTCATGTATTTGGCTTAAGTCAAGTTTGAGCCTCATTCTTTCTCTCCTTTCTTTCCTTTCCCTTCCTTTCTTTCTGATTGAATCCAGGAGATATCTCTGAGCTTATATCACCACCTCTTTTAATTTTTTTAAATTTTGAACCAGTGTCTTGCTAAGTTGCCGAGGGTCTTGCTAAGGCTGTCATCAAACCTGCAATTCTCCTGTCTCAGCCTCCAAGGTACTAGGATTATAGGCATGTACCACCACAATCAGTTCCTTTTTATATTTTCTTGAGTTTAAATTATCTCTATTTCCTCCCATTTACTCCTTTTTTCCTCTCTGGCAATGGTAACTATATGCTTATGCTCATGGAAAGTATATATGCTTATGAAAAGTATTGCATACCTTACAATTACACAGTCTTTTGGCAGACATGAGAGAGAAACTGAAAAGAAAGATGAGCTGTTTGAGATGTTATTTAGGGGTTGTTTCTTAAGGCTTAGAAGCGTAAGGAAGGAACCTCTTAACATCCTGGTTAGGAACTTGCATTCATAGCGTTCATATTCTTTTGCAGGAAGTTAAGGTGGGGTTTAATCAATAGGCAGCCTTCTCCCCTTGATATTTTCTTTATGAGAGCCAGCTGGTCCCCAGTAGTACAGGTGGCCTCCTAAATGAGATTCCAGAATTGCAACTGTAAGGGATTTTATTAGTTTCTGGATTTGTTTTTGATGCTGGCCTCACACATATGCATAGCCCATACTCTCCCATGGAGTTACACCCCACCCCCTTCCTTAAGGATTATTATTCACGATCTACATTGGCCTCCCTTCTCTTTATTTTGTTTCAAGAAATAAAATAGAATTAGACCTTGAATTTTGCATGCAAGTGTGAGGTTGGTGAGAGAGGTGGGAGGAGAAAGAAAGACAGAGATGTTTGCTTAGCAGATAGCAGCAAGAATAGTAAGCGGAACATTGACAACAGTAAATAAATAGAGCCAAACAAAGGGCCTGGTACTTGAATGTCTTTTTCTGAAAAGAACAAAAATATTACATATCTTCTGGAAGATGACTGAAAGTTATCATTTCAAATAAATTGTGCATTATTCATAGTCCCCTGAAAATCATATTTCGGGGGTTTTTTTTCTTGTGTTGACTCTAACATCTAATAGATGTTGTCCTAGAGGGATATTCCTTCTTATACTATCATTCACATATTTCATATTGATCTCATGGGGGAGTCCTAATTATTCAACTTTTGTGTTCTTCCTTTTGAGTTCTATGCTGGGAAGAATTATTTGAGTTCATAGACGCTCAGAGTTGTGGAGGATCTTCAGGGACATCTGGTCGATCTCCTTAGTTTTAGATTTCATTAGTTCATCCCTCTTCCAGGTGGCTCTGATTACCCATGTTCCAGTACATATTGATCCTTACTACTAACATATATCAAACATGTTGTAATTTATCCTACGCAGTTATTGCATTATGTAGTTTTATTTGATCACAACAAACTCTTAATTGATAATTGATTAAACATGCACAGTCCTTAATCTCCTTTTCGATGGACCTTTGCAGCATCTCATGTTGTGAACCACTTTATTCTTCTTAAAATCCTCTCTTTTGTCTTGGTTATTTTTATATTCTTTCTCAGTCTCTTTCCTTTCCATTTTCTTTCCTCTTCTTCTTAGTCCCTATCTGAAAATTTTTTCATCCCGATATTACTTTCCTCTCCACCTTGGTCTTTGGTTCTTTATTATGCCCACTAAGTCTTCCTGAAATGTTTTGCTAGATTGAGTTTCAATGTATGTTTCCATCCTTGACATGTCTCCTGAACTCTAGTCTTTTGTATGTGGATGTGCCTGCAGTTTTTACCTAGACTCCACAGACAACTCAAAGTTGGCATTTTTATGCTGAAGCGTAGTCATTTTTTCTTAGTAAAATTTGATATTCTTCTTTTAATCATTAGAACTATAGTCTGTCCAATCAAAAATCTGTGTGTGTGTGTGTGTGTGTGTGTGTGTGTGTGTGTGTGTGAGATATGTGTGTGTGTATGTGTATATGTGTGGTCTTAGGGATATAATCCAGGGGTGTTCTATCTCTGAGCACCATCAGCCCTTTTAATATTTTGGCTTTTGAGAGAAGGTCTCACTAGGTTACTAAGCATCTCACTACATTGCTGAGGCTGGTCTTGAACCTATGAACCGCCTGCCTTAGCCTCCCAAGTTCTTATAGGCATGCACCACCATACCTGGCTCCTAGTAGAATTTTTTATGTCATGTTTCATTACATCAATTTTATTACCCTTCTTTATCTTGGGCACTTAGGCTTCTCCACTCCCAAAGCCACCATCTTATTCAGAAACCCAGATTCCTCAAGTTGCCAGGAATTCCTTGCTTGTCTTCCAGTTCTCTACTTGGACTTCCCCCAGTACATCTGCCTTTGGATTTTCCAAAGTGAAATTCGTTCCGTATTAGGACACTCTGCAGTGACTCCACATAGCCCCTTAGGACCAAGCCCAGATCCTCAAATATGGCCCATGAGGAAGCCACTATAAAATGACCCCTGTCTCCATCTCTAGCTTGACTTCTCCTCAGTAAAACCTGTCCTCTTGTCACTCCAACCATTTGCTCTCTCTTTAGATACACTGGATTATCCACATGCGCTATTCCTCTGCCCAAAACATTTCTCAGATTTTTGAGAAATTTCTTCATTTAAAATCCTCATCTCGTTCAGTATTACTCTGGACCCAGCTCCCTTTCTAGTGTCTGAGTTTCTGGAGGTCAGTATATGGGATAAGTCATCTTCTCATCCCAATGCCCACTCCTATATCTTTAATAGAAAATTCTGCTTGTCATGTTGTACACTTTGGTTGTCATATCTCAGTGTCCCCTTCAAATTTGGTACCCAGAAATTAATAGAGGGATGGATCTAACTAGTATAGATTTTAATAAGGCTACTCATCCATTTAAAAGGTTATCTTTACAAGTAGCCTCAAATAATAGTCAGTAACCTGATCGAGTGCTGGTGTGTGCCAGATATGGTGTAAAATACTGGAAGTAAATTATATTTTATTCCTCAGACTCACCCTATGGTGCACACAGTCTGATTTCCACCTCCACATTATAGCTTAGGAGACAGATACTTAGAATATTTGACACTTACCCAAGCAAAGACCTGGTGAATTTGGAATTCAAACCTATATCCTGTGACTCTAAAACCCAGACTTTCTATGCTACTTAATGATGTCTTTGAAATTTTTCAAAAGTCCAATCTTATATTTAAAATCTCAGAGCTTGAAGTCAATTAAACTTCACTTTGCCAGCTTTGCCTTCATTCTTTATTTGCCTGATTGATTATTTGAGTCTGTGTGCTAGAGTTTGCATCTACACTTATGAAATGCATACTGCTAGCCTTGTTTTTAATAATATTATTCTGATCTAATGGCATTGCAAACAAAGGAGGTTACATTTTGTTATATGACTCAGTTTTACAGAATGTGAACTATTATCTCTTGTTGATCACTAATTTATCTCCCAAGTGATCTCATATCATTTCTTCAATGATCCTTCCTAGAATTAAGTTGAAGGCACCTTGGGACATATTTTTCTGCTTGAAAACTAGGATAGAGCTTATTCACCTTTAATGGCAATTTAAGGATTATGACAATGTACTTCCTGATACAGTTTTCTGTATTCTTCACTAGACACTTGAATTCCTTTTTATGCCATCCTAATTTCATGGTTTTTAGAGAACATAGACTAAGTGTGTTCCTAAGACACCCAAAGGGTCACACTTTCATATAGGAAGGGAATTAAAATTAAGTGACATGCGAATGGTTCTGCTCTGAAAATACTCATTAATGCTTTGAAGTTTCTTGAAGAAAGTCACTCTATGAATTACAAGCTATAGAGCAAAAGAGACAGGAAAAACTCAGATATGTTCTTTGTGGGCATTCAAAGACATTTTTTCAACTCTTAATTTGGAAATGATGAAAGTGAAGATACTGCACCAAATGGAGCATCAAATCTTTCCCAGTGAAACCAAGCGTCAAAAGAGATTTACAAGTCTCCAAATGGCCTGAGCATGGAAGCCATGTCATTCTAAAGGGGAATGTTTAGGCAAAAGGAATTACAGGTAGGTCACAGCCAAAATCTCTAAACAGGAATTACTAAATAATCTTATAAAGGTCTAGGTACTAAAGAATAAAATATAGCATCTTTCATAGCAGATAAAACTCTCGCAAAATGCTTTACGATATTCTCATGGAAGTAGAAATGAGTGAAAATTTGATGATGATGATGATGAATCAGGATTCATTCAGAAAAACAAAACTGCTCAGTACTTTGAAGTGGGAAAATTATATGTAAATAATTATTAAGGGAAAATTGAAGTCATGAGATTTATCTCACAGGAAAGAAAGAGGACCCTAAAAATATACAAGATTGGGGACTGGACATGTAGCTGAGTGGTAGGCTGCTTGCCTTGAGTATACAAGGAGGCCCTGAAAAAACTGATATAAAGAACAGCCACCACTCATAGGACTGACGCAGAGCAGCTGCAGATGCCCGCCTCTTTGGAGAGGGGTATCCATGGCTCACAGAATGGCAAAGAAGTTCACTGAGGTGTAACATTGGTAGGATCTACTAGAAATCCACCCTTTGGAGTGCTGAGGGAAGCCATGCACAGGGGTGTGTCATTACCTGGAAATCCTGGCAGACTATCCACAGCAGCTCCAGGGAAATCACGCAAGGCAAGACACCTGGCTGGTCCTACTTCCCGCTGAAACAAGCTGAGGGTAATATGACAGGAAAACCATTTATGCCAGTTTGCCGTGGTGCTGCCTGAGGGAAGGAAGCCACTGGGGTTATTTGTTGCTGAACACCCAGTGATGATAGAAAGAACCATTGATTCTACAGCACCCCCCCCCCCAGGGTATATGCATGGAACCAAGAAAATACCCCATTCCTTTTCCAGGGTACCTCCCAGCACCCTCTGATGACGTAGTTAAGACTAACCCAGACAACAAGAGAAAAATGTTACAGAGTTCACCTCCATTATTGAAGGACCAAGAAAGGGAAGATTTGGAGCCAAGACCAGTAAATTTATAACTGGCATAAATGGTATCTGGGAAAATCCTCTTTGATATGAAGACACAAAGTCCTAGAATCTAGTAACAGTTAACTAGATTGTTCTACTTTTTAACCATAGTTACTACATTTGGAAAGATTTATTCACTGTACATGATCAAAGGATTTGGGAGCTCTATCCTAGAGCAACCAGATCAATTATAAATCAGAAGTCCAAGTGTAAATTGGGTAGACTTATAAAATCTATTATAGTCTTATGATAAATGTTTGTGGAAATTGGGTAGAATTATACAGTACATCATTTTTAACTACTGTATAGTTTGAAGATTTGTAACTTTTTTTTTGTCAAATCCAATAAGAATGTTAAAAAATTCCTGCAATGAAGGGATGGTCAGATCAGTGTTCTTGCTGAGCTGGAAATGTTCCTGGGCTCTCACTTGTGATTTAAAATCCACTAAAATCAGAAGCCTGTGTAATTTCAGTCTTGATCTTAAGACAGGAAATGATAGCTATTTCCTCTTACCTAGAAACATGAAACCTTCTACTGACACCAAACCCTAATTTTGATGGCTGTTGAGAACTATCATAACAATGGTTATTATCTACAAACTGTATCAGTGGTAGAAAAAACATGAAAGTTTCAAGTATTGTCCACGCTAACATCCAAAGAATAATGGGAGGGGTGTGACCCCTGTCTTTTCTGAATACAATCCAGGTATCTAGTTTGGGAATCCCCAAAACAATGTTCTGTGTTTAGCACACATCCCATGATTGCCTTTGACATGGCACTATATCTGTGTTGTTCTTTAGTAAGGACAAACCTCATCCACGTGACAATGCTGGGCTGAAGCCCATTCTAGCATGGTATCCCATGTTTAATAAATCTTGTCTGGTAGGAAAACAGGCTAACGGGGAAGGTGATCAGGGTTCTTCACACACAGACAATGCACTACGCCTTTCAGAATCACCTGGCATGCTGCACAAAGGCCGATTATTTAGCCCTTTCTAGGATGGGCTTAATCAGACCCTGGATATTCTGAGCATTGAACTCAGGCCCTTAGCCAGCTGACATGTTTACTGGTGTTTGAGAGTTGGGTCAAGGTGATTCCCCCTTTCCCCCAAAGAAATACTGTCTGGGGTGGTGAAAGCTCTGGTGAATGCAGCCCAGTATGACATGCTGATGTCAACTCAGAGGGGCTTTTGCACTTGTCAGGTCTGGCTGGCTGCTAATAGAGGCCAACTGTAGCTGCCTGAAGCAGCGAATGAATTATTGGAAGGATGTGGTGGTGTAAGAAATATCTTAAGGTTCACAGTTAGGGGATGAGAAACTAGGTCATCTCTGGTCATATGTGTATCAGATAGTAACTGGCAGTCTGCACTGTTCTCTCATGATCTTGCCTATCCTTTATCTAGAGGAAAGAGGGCTTTCTAGGTGCAAACAATGGGGAAAAAATTCTGATAGGCTATTATTAAAAGTTAGACAGAAGGGATGTCTACTCTAATATTTGTTATCAAAGTCATACCCACATGATAACTCATAAAGAGACTAGCTTAGAATTTAAGAAGTATTTGTTTAATTGCACTCTAAGATAAATCTTGGGGTAACCAAACAACTTTCACATTTTCTTAATCCTCAGCCTGAATACGCCAATATTTGCTTTTGGTATATTCCACCAAGCCTCAGACAGATGGAAGAAGGACCAGAGTTCTGGGAAAAACTTCACTTGGTAAGTAATCAGTAAACTGATTTTCTTTGTGCTGAGATGGGCTCAGCGACCCTTGTCTTTTGAGGCTCTAGATAATTCTGTACTGTACGTGCCATGGCCTCTTGAAGATCTAAGGAGGTGGTCTCTGTTCTGTTAGGAAATAATGACCACCGAGTAATTGTAAACATTGTTTACGTCTGACAAATTAACACACTTTGACACACAAACATGCTCACACATTCAAAACATTTGTGCTGTTTGTAAGATATAATTTATTAGAAATCCTGACTCCCAGGCAACTTCAGAAGATGTGACCCAATAGGACGATGCAGAGTTACTCTGTGTGACAAGAGACTACTGTTCTCGGCTCCGCTGGAGCATTTCAGTGATGGCTGTATCACCTCACTGGCAAAGAATGTGAAAAGTCTCATAGCCTTTCCGAGAGTCTCATAGCCTTTCCAACATTCTTCCCTGTTCACCAACAAAGGCCTGCATCTGAACCCCAAGATGCTCTCAGGTGGAAAAGGCAAAAATGCCAGGCGTGGGTTTCGATGGATCACTGAATAAGATGTGCTTACAAGTGTCTTTGCTCACAGCTGTCGCAGGCTCCTGGTGCAGAAGCCTGGGCCGTCTGCATCGCAGCCACGCCTCCCCTAAGCATGCCCATTAAAATCATGGCTCTCCTCCAGAGTCCAAAGAGCTGGGAGGTCTCACGAGTTCATCCTACTTGATCCGACTCCCCTGCCCTCTGAAAGGAATGTACAATGAAAGTGAACTTGAGAGTTCCCATGGTGTTCCATGGCCATGATACGTAGCAAGAGAACATTTGGGGCTGGTACCTTATCTCCTGCATCTTCCCACTCAAGGAAAGATCAACAGACTCCATGTCCCTGGTTAGTAAAGGCTCTGGCTTCCCATCACTTTCCTCCCTACATGGGAACAAATACTACGTGTGTGTGTGTGTGTGTGTGTGTGTGTGTGTGTGTACTGGATTGAATCCAGGGGTGTTCTGTGTCTGAAATAAATTCCCAGCCCATTTTATTTTATTTTATTTTATTTTATTTTATTTTATTTTATTTTTGAAACAGGGTCTTGCTAAGTTTCCGAGGGTCTTGCTGAGTGTCTGAGGCTGTCCTTGAATCTTCTGTCTTAACCTCCCAAGAATATGGCTTATAGGCATGTGCCACCACACCCTACTGACAATAATAACTTTTATAGTTGATAGCCTTCACCAGCCAGGCAAGCCACACATATTTACTGCTTTATGCATGGAAAATACAGGTATGAGAGAACTTTGTCCTTGCTCTTGAGAAATGAGCTTTCAGGGATGAAATGAGCAGAGAAATCATCACAAGGTAGTGGAGGTCAACTCTATTTACAGAGAAAGCAGAAAGAACATCTACCTCAATGGACAACTCTAGAGCTGAGTCTTGGTCAATATGTAGGCACCAGCCAGGGGACAGTTGTGAAGCAGCGGATTCTATGCAGAAGCTCAGCCCATGTGTTGAAGAGATGGGATTTCATGACCTCAGGGATGTGCAGGAGCAGAGAGGGGACGTTAGCTGAGAGTGATAGGCCGAAGAAGAATCATGGGGCTTTGTCTTCCCAGGAAAAGAGTCTAGAATTTTTGCTGTAGCCTAATTAAGCCAAATTAAGGGGAAGAAGACATCATATTGCCTTTAAGCTGTGTCTACCTATTGTCTTACCTGGAGGCATGTCCTTTATCCTTAGGTCATTTTCTGTTTGCTCATGAAGCTTTCAACTTCCTACACTTTAGTATAATAGATGGCCAATATATAGATATTCTACCTATTATCACACCTGAGGTCAGGCAGCCCCAGGGGAGAGACATGGGGGTGCTATCTGTGCGGTGGGCTAGACAAACCCGTCATTACACATGGCCGGCAGTTAGCACAGACTCTGGAGTTTGTCTGGTATTTTTGTCACACAATGCAAATAGGAAAGTGTTTAAGAATGCATTTCAGATGGTAAGTAACCCATAAAAAGAAACAGGAACTGGACAATGTGAGAATTTAATGGTGAGGCTTAGAGGAACGTTTTTCAGTTTGATGGAATGCCACTGACATTTGCTGGTGGGGTGGGGAGAGAGACTGCTTCGAGATGAGAAAGATAGGGTTGCCATTTTTCTCACTACCCTAGAAATCACTCTTTGATTGTTAAGAAGAGCAGCCGTGAATGTGATATTTGTGTTGTACTGACTCGGTACCGTTGCACAGATAGGGATCAAGAAAACTGCAAAGATTCATTGTGTTGGGTTTTCCTGTACTTTCTATTCTTAGAAAATTTGAGAGTGAGGGTGGATATGTAAGCTACAAACCAGCAAATTCATGGTATACATATCTTTTTATCTTAAATGGGAATTTAACAAGAATTGAGACATTATCTTATGCCCAGTATTTGCCAGTGTTTCTTCTCTTATGGTTAATACTGGTGACTGTCCATTCATCCATTTTGGAAACACTTCTCCAATATTTAAGACCATGGCTTCCCATTGTCCTAATATATAATTTTAATTGTATGGCTGCTTATGATTGGTAAATATGTATGCTGCTATGTATGCTGCACACAAATTACTGGTCATCAGCTTCTTTGTTTCCAATTACTCTGTGTGTGTGTGTGTGTGTGTGTGTGTGTGTGTGTGTGTGTGTGTGGTACTGGGGATTGAACCCAGACACATTTTACCTCCAATCTACACCTCCAGCCCAATTTTCTATTTCTTATTAGAAAACAGGGTCTCCCTAGGTTGCTGAGAACATCACTAATTTGACAAGGCTGGCTTTGAACCTGCAATCATCCTGTCTCAGCCTCCCAAGTCCTGGGATCACAGGCATGGTCCACCACCCCCAGCTACACACATGAATTTAGCAAGGGGGTTTGGAGGGAGGCATGTCTATCTATTGTTGATCTATGTGGTTTTGTGCCAACTGTAGTGTGAGAGACATGTATATGATTTAAGACCCAACGCATACTTAAAGCACAGTTGAAATTTGCTTCAGGATTTCTCTTGGATGGAGAATCACACACAAATAAATAAGCCAAATAAGGCTTTGCCCCTATGATCCAGACTAGTGTTGGGTTGAGCTGTCTGATTTCAGAATCGGCGACGTGTAAGTCTTCCCTTGGGCAGGAGAAGGAGAAGGGGATTATTTGGTAAAGAATCTGGAGTGTGTAAATGTGTGTGTGTGGGGGGTGTGTGAGTGTGTGAACACATGCGTGACTTTTGGGGAACACTGCAGTCTGATAACATTGTGACAGTTACTCTGTGACACTCCATTCAATCACTGAGTCCCACTGACTTCTCTTTTTAAAATGTCCTTAATAGATACTCTTTTCTTATTCTGCTTCTTTCAGGCATTGTAATATCCTTGATCTTCATTTCTTCCCTGCTTAGATTGTGATTTTTTTCTTTTCTGGTCTCTTTGCCTCCTGACATGCCTCTTTCTATTTAATTTTCGTATACTATATACACATTCCTGCCTCCAACTCTGCTTTCTCTTCCCTCCCCTCCTGAAAGACTCTGAATGGCTGCCCATACTTTGAAGTAGCAGCATTCAACTCTGTCAGACCCAATGACCACTGATTCTAATAAATATTGTTAATGTCCCCATTTTACCTTCTTAAAATGAAATAGCTAGAAAATATGACCAGCCTATACACATAATTTCATAAAGGCTATTGTAAGACCTTGCATGTTATATAAAGGAGAAATTAGTTTACAATGGAAATATATTTCATTGTATCAGTGCTTGGGATTTGACAATCTCTGAAGACATGCACAAATGATGATCTTGCACAGACTTTTAGAAACACACAGGGTGTAAGCCACATGCAAACACAGATTTGTAAGAAGGCCATATTGGTATTGCAAATAACAAGATAGGTTAACATTAATAACAAGATGTGGCATTCATGATATAATTTTTCAAAAACAATGCATAGCTCCTGATACAGCTCTGAAGCAGTTTTTTCTTTTGCTTTACATGGCAGTCAAAAACTGGGTGGACTTGTAGACTGAAAATGGGAAAGGACTGAGCGTGGTGGCACACGCCTGTAATCTCACTACTTGGGAAGCTGAGACAGGAGGATCACAGGATTGAGTCCAGTCTCAGAAACCTAGTGAGGCTCTCAAACAACTTAGTGATAACCTGTTTCCAAATAAAGAATAAAAAATAGGGCTGGGGTGTAGTTTAGAGATAGGAGGACCCTGGGTTCAATACCTAGTACCACAAAATTAAACAAATAAATAAACAAATAAGCAAACAAACATATACATAATACATACATAAACAAGAACTGAATATTTAGTATTATATGATTAAAAAATTTTTAAAGGTGTCTTGGGCTTTTAGTGGAATATTTGAGAAAGATCTGGAACAGCTCTTCCCTGCTAAAGATTGCTTTCACAGGGCAGGGTGACTGGCATCTTAGCTGCCCATCTACTGAATTCCAACAACAATCCCAACAACAACGCCATGAAAACTGAAAATATCCACCCAGATTTTCAAGAGTGCAGAGTTTTCTAGGAGTGCAGCATCATCCCCTGAGAACCAGTGGCCCACAGAATATAATCCGGCCTCCTCTGCTTGGTACCCAAAGCCCTGTCCTAAGATACTTTTTTAACTCAGCCAATTGTGACTTCTAGTATGGAGAATCCCGCACTAGATATATGACCAGAAGAGTTCCTCAATTTGTCTACACATTAGGAAATGCAATAGGAACCAGGTCTTTGGTATCTTTTACTAATCAACTTGGCAAATTATTGTAGTTTTTAATGTTGCTTCCTAGAATTAATCAAAGTGCCAGGGACTCCTGCAAGCTACTTATGGGCACATCAGTGGGTAGCATTTTTTTCTGAAGACCAACCTTATAAAACACATCAAATACCTTACTTTTGCACATATTTTCTTCAAGCAATTCTACTTCTAAATGTATCCTTTTGAGCTGTTATAGAATTGTGAGGGGTGAAAAGGTAATTCATAGCTATTATTTAAAATTCATAGCTATTATTCAAAAGAGGAAAAATTTTAGAAGTAACAGAATGTTCAACAATAGGAAATTGGTTAAATTCTAGTTTATTAAACAAACCTACTTGATAGGTTTGTTGTTTATTGCTTAGTGATGATACAGCCTGATATGATAGCTTTAGAGAGAATTCACATACAAATTTATAGTGTTCAGACAATTAAAATTTCACTTCAAAGCAATATTCACAATATATCATTACATGAAAAATGGTTATAAATCAGCAATATAGAATTATAGCAATTTAGAAAATTGTGTTTATAGATACATACTTAAGTATCTATAAAATGCCATAAGTATGTTTAATTTAAGGACAGAACATAGGCACCAAAATATTTTTAGAGACAAGTTATAGGTGATTTCCCATTTCTTTTACATTTTTCTGCCATTTCTTAATTTTCTATAAATAATTTACATTGTCTTTGTGAAAGTAGTGATTAAAAATAATACTCTTAAACCAAAGAATAGACCTACTGACTGATGAAGCTGTAGGTTCCTTGAGTGTTGTCCAGGCAGAAGCTCTCCAGCTTTGGACCATGTCCTCCCAACAGTGAGAAATACAAACAAACAAAAATTTGAGCAGTCACCTTCACATGTCTCTACCATTTTAAGTTATCTACAAGTATTACTTTTTTATCCATGAAAGTATCAGTTCATCAGAGCAAACAATAATTATAAACACGAATCCACCAAACATTAGGAGTATAAAATATATGATGCAAATATTGACAGATCAAGATGGGTTGAAAGGGGTATTCTCCAATAACAGAATTCTATATCCCACCGTACCATGTGAATTTAAAAAAGTATTTTCCAGCATAAATTTAATTTTTTTTAATTATTAAAAGACATTCCAATCTGCTTCTACTGCCACAGGAGACTGTCTTCATTGGAGAATAAGAGTAAACGATATTCAATCAGTTTGCAAACTCTCATTAAACATTCCCAGATATATATATTTCCTCATTCTCTCTCACTGTCTCTTGCTGTCTCTCACTCTCTCTCTCTTCCTCACCCTCAGCATCTCTATCTCTACCTCTGTCTCCTCTTACTAAAATATTTGCACAGTCTGAGCTGGTTTCCACTTTAGGGTTGAAGGTTCACAGAGAGATTCTCCACTGGCTTCCTCAGACTACCCAAAAGCTTCAGCACTGACATGGAGTTAGCTATACTTTGCTCTTTAAGCTACTCCTTAAAATAACGGTATATGTGATTGTTTTCTCTGAAGCTGTTCCAAGTGATCAGATACTGAGGACGAGGAAGTTGAGGGTGGAACACACAGTGAGACCGGAAATGTGAGCCCCAGAAAATGTAACTGAAAGTCCCAATATTTCCTTTGTCTCATCATTACTCAGTGCTCTGGTGCAGAGTTTTTCTCTTTTGTCATCATTTCATGAGTCATTCCATTGCATACCAACAAAATTTACATTCTCTGAAGTAGTTAACAAGCCGTCTGCTTGTGCACGCGTGTGTGGTCATTTCAGCTCTCCTCATGTGCCGATCTTCAGAAGTGTGACTAATGCTGGACACTTGTAATCAGCTCCTTTCTCCTTGGTTGTAGAAGAAGAATAGATCTTTTAGAACCTGCATGGCCTGAAGATATCTCCTCCCTTTTTTTTGTAGGTCTGGGGATGGAACCCAGGGGCATTTGACCTCCGAGCCCCTGCCCCATTTTTTAGATTTTATTTTGAAACAGGGTCTCGCTAGGTTGTGGAGAGCATCACTAAGTAGCTGAGACTCTCTGCAAACTGCGATCCTCTGGTCTCAGCCTCCGGAATTCTGGGATTACAAGCGTGTGTCACCACACCCAGCTAAGATATCTTGTAGGTTTTCTGTAAGTCCAAGCTCGCCTGTGAAGATGGCAGAGGCAGGAATAGCGTAGAGAGGAAAAATTTCCCTGACTCTCAATAAGGGGTGCAGGAGGCAGTATTTGCACAGGGAGCCATCACCCTGAGCTCTCTGCTTTGGTATCTTAGGAGGCATCTGAGGTGTGAATGTGCGTGCGTGCGTGTGCGTGTGTGTATGTGTGTGTGCACACGTGTGCGTGCTCACATGCACCCGTGTGTGGTACAGACATCAGAACACCTGTCCATATCCTAACTGATACAGATACAGTAGAACCACAGTATACCATGTTGATTCAGATCCCACTCGGCTGGTAACACGGAAGGACCAGCAACCTAAGCATTAGCATCGGCAAAGACCCCCATGACCCCAGCAGGACCCCCTTGGGGCAGAGGGAGCCATGGTCATGATGGAGGTCGACTTTCAACCCGGCCTCTTAGGATGGTAGCTTGAGGTTCAATTTAATTTTACTTAAAGGAAATAAAATACTGTGACAGTTCTTGTACACCTGAGTTTATGGAGCGAAATTCATACCCACAGCACAACCATTAAGGAAATTGCTCCGGACTCGATGTGGTATTTATTGTTGCAAAATAAAGAATGGATCCTGTACTGAAAGAAGAGGGGGAAAAAAAGTCTGCTTTTTTTCCCCTATCTTTGAAAGTCCTTTGCCAGTACCAAACCTGCCCCCTGGTGGCACCTCTGCTCATTTCTCCTTTCCTAGCTGGGAGATGAGGAATGCCTTCAATGGGGGCCAACAGATGCCATTAGAATGTCATAGAATCACAGCTCCTGGCTCTTCCGGCCAGGAAGGCTCTCCTGCGCAGGAAGCTGACCACAGGTGGACGTGTTCCTTTTCTCACTGCAGACGGGGTTCTGTTTCTCTCTTCATCTTTACTTCAGAGGAAGCCCCATCCCAGGGAACTTCTCTGTGCTTGCCTTTGGGACTTAAAACACCATTTCACCTGCAACTCTACCACCCCATCCTCCTCCTCTCCCCTCTTCTGACGTCCTCACTTCCCTCCCTCCTCCCCTCCCCTCCCCTTTCCTTCCTTCCTTCCTTCCTTCCTTCCTTCCTTCCTTCCTTCTTTATTTTTTGGTGCTGAGGATTGAACTCAGGGACCTTCAACCTCCAAACTACATCCCCAGCCCTCCCCTCCTCCTCCTCCTCTTCTTCCTCCTCCTCCTTCTATGTTGCTGCGGCTGGTTGTGAACCCGAGATCCTCCTGTCTCAGCCTCCCAAGTACTGAGATCAGAAGCATGTGTCACCACACCCAGCTCACACTTAGCAAGAAGAGACCCTATTTCAAATAAAAATAAAATAAAAAATAAAATAGGATGGAGGGTGTAGCTCAGAGGTAGAATGCTCTGAGTTCAATTTTCAGTACTACAAGAAGGAGGAGGAGGAGGAGGAGGAGGAGGAGGAGGAGGAGGAGGAGGAGGAGGAAGAGGAGGAGTCCATTATAATACTACTAAGGAATGAGCACAGGGACTCAATCTAACTGTGGTAGCAACATTGGGTGTTACCAGCAGCAGGTGGGCGAGTCATGGAGAAAGGTGAATTATCCTCTCTCCAGCTTGCTTTCCTTTATATTGTGTTAATTGCTGGCAAACTGAACGACTTTTTTTTTTTCTTTACTGATTATGTTTCTCTGTGTGTTCATTTCCTCATGTTTATATTTTAAAATCCGATGTTTTCCTTATAAATTACAACGAAGGTATATACAGTTTGCATTTTAAAAGCTCTCTGTTCCATGGGATACAAATATTGCCCTCAGAACAATGTCCTTTTTATTTCAGTCTTGCTGTTTTTCATCCTACAGAAGCTTTGAATTTTTTATGTATTCAAATCTGTCAGTCTTTTCCTTCATGATTTATGCTGCTGCTTCAAAGCTGAAGTTACTGTTCTTTCACAAATCTGATAAATATTCTATTCTATCTCCTGCTGGTGTTCCTATCATCAATTTTTTTATATTTAACTCTTTAATCCATTTGGAGAATATTTTTGTGTACAGTGTAAAAAGCAGATCTAAACTGATTTTTTTCTTCAAATTATTGTCTAGTTATGACAAATATTTTATTAAATAATCATTTCTTGTTTGTTTGTTTGTTTGTTTGTTTGTTTGTTTTAATGCTGGGGATTGTACCTTGTACGTGGGGACATCCTATCTCTGAGCTATACCCCCAGGCTTGTTTTATTTTTTATTTTGAAACAGGGTCTCTCTAGGTTACTGAGACTGGCCTCAAAAATGTAATCCTTCTGTCTTAGCCTCTCAGGTACCAGGATTACAGGCATGTGTTACTATGTTCAGCTTAATATTTTTATTTTAAAATGTTTCTGTTATGATGTGTTATATATTTTTTTAAAGCATGGTGTTCTATTTCTGGAATTTCCAAACTGTTCTACTGATTATATTTCTGGTTTTGTGCCAGGAACCAAAGATTTTAAATGGTGTTGCTTTATAATCTATTCTCAAATTTTTTTTTTAAAAAAACATCCCGACCCTTGAAAAATATCATTTTTAGTATGATACATATTTTCTCATTTTTATGTATGTTTTAGAACCATTTTTTAGTTTAAGAAAGGTAGCTGGTTAATATTTTTAGTGGAGCTGAAGTCCCTGATTCATAAGTTAAATAAATACAGTAATGTTTCTGCCACTCAATGGCTGTTACCATGACAACACGGACACCTTGATTCAATTTCCCTTACTTCTATTAAACCCTCATCAGTAATACGAGGAATACAGAGTTCCTGTCTTGTAGGTTGTTGATGGGGATTGAATGGTTGCAAAGTACTTAGTACAGTGCAGAGAACAGAGTATGTGCTTGATAAACATGAGCTCTCAGCCGGGCGTGGTGGTGCACACTTGTAATCCCAGCATTTGGGAGGCTGAGACAGGAGGTTGTCTTTTTATCCAGCTCTGATGTGCAGGAAGGGCTTAGAGACATCACTTTGTTTGCATAGTGATCGGTGTGGGAGATACTCAGGATAAGGGCAGCTTAATGTACATGCTGTACAGTCACAAACATATCAAAATCAATCACTAAGCCAAACATGAGAAGGAGGGAAGGGGAAGGGAACGGGGAGGGAATTGGGGAAGGGCTAAACGAGTGATGTGTGCATGTGTGCCTCTACCATCTTGTACCCCATTAAAACGTATGACTACAATGCGCCAATAAAAAAAATTTTTAAAAAGAAGACATTGCAGGGGAGATAAGCATTTTAATGGTTCTTTCAGTGTTACGTTTGGAGGAGTCTACCTTTTCTGTTTTGTGTAAATCGAGTAGAGTTGGTGTTGTAAGTTGCTAATTTGTGTCCTGTTGGCCAAATCATCATTCGTTTAGAATGAAGGAAAAAAAGACTCAAAAGTTATAGGTGTGATTTCAGATGGCTAAATCTCTCTTGGTCTTGGGTCAGAATTTTTCTACATCTATCCTTGAATCATGCTCTTTTTCTCACGAAAGCATCCCCTTACCAGGAGGTCCTTGAAATAGTAGTGTCTCACGGTGTGGGGGTAGGGCTAATACATGTAGTTATATATGTATATGTGTGTATGGATATTTATGTGTCTACAGAATATTTTATATATTTAAAAATTTCAGCCAACTTTTTTTACCAGAAATATTTAAATTAATGAAGTGAAGAAATAGGAAGGTACTAGAAAATACTTTTTAAACGATACAGAATTAAGAATTAATTCTAATTATTATTATTATAATTAATTAATAATTTAGTCATTATTTGACTTTATAAATAAGGACCTCAGCAGAGCTTGCTCTAGTCATCTGTGAATTCACCTGCCTGATGCGGGTGGGAACCGACTAGTGCATCTTTGATGAGCTCGTGGTCTAGGTGGCTCTGGGGTGACTAGAATATCATGGCTAGTGGCGTCAGTACTAATCACATGTGATGTGAGTTGGCAATGCTTAGTGCAAAAAGATGATCAGAGAGACAGAATTCTCATTTAAATTATTAGTTAAAAATGATATATTTAGCACCTATGGTGTACCATACCACTCACTGTTCTAGATGCCTGGACCATATCTCTCTTGGCACGTCATTTCCCCCATCAAATCCTCAGTAAGGGGCTTACAGAAATTATAGCTAGGGACCAGGGTTTTATGAAACCTAACAGGAAAGACAAGAAATTGTAACCACAAGGAATTGCGCTTCAGTTTTTATGAAAGGAGGCTGGTTTTCAGATTGTCATGTGTTTGTTCTGTGGGTTTTTTTTTCTTATATTCATCTAAGTGTAATCTAACAGAAATATTGAAAAAAAAGTTATGGTTTGTTTTAGTCTAAACACCAGAATCTATACAATCATGCTTTAGAAATCAATATTTTACTGTGTATCTTTTTACAATTTCAGTGGAGAAATACCTTGGATCTAAAACCTCATATTATAATTCCATTATGAGAAGTTTTTCCATTATACCTTCAGTCATTATTTAAGAGAACTAAATTTTGAAAATTGCTTAAAGCAGCTTATTTTTAATTATTTTTGGTGCAAATATTAAGCATAAAATTGCTTTACTAATTACTTCATTAAAGCTAAATATAAATATATAAAATATAAGTATAATATATAAATTTATATTCTAAATATAAATGTACTTCATAAAATATTTATTATATTAAAATGTTCTATTGTATCATTATCAAATTAATAATAACTAAAATCTTTTAAATTCTGTTAATACTTATTCAGAGGTTTAAAATTTAGTTTAATAGGAATACCCTATGGCCGAGTGCGGTGGCGCACGCTTGTAATCCCAGCATTCAGAGGCTGAGACTGGAGGATCGTGGTTCATGGACAGCCTCAGCTACTTAGTGAGGCCCTCCACAACTTAGTGAGCCCCTGTTTCAAAATAAAGAATAAATAATAGGGCAGGGGGGGTTAGGTTGGAGGTCAAATGCCCCTATGAAATTTTGTTCTTTCAAAAAAAAATAGGAATACCCCATTAAATTTTGTTCTTTTTTAACAAAGAAAGAAATTGATAGGAAAGTATTGAAGGTATTGGGTATTATTGAACTTATTTATAAAGTCATATTTTCAGTCAGCTGAAAATTTTACATATATAAAATATTCTAGAGACACATAAGTGTTTATAAGCACACACATATACAACTATACATATAATGTGAATGTGTACATATACATATATTTATATACGTATAGAGAGATTTCTAGTGAAAAGTAGAAGGTAGTGTGTTGATTAAAAACTTTATAATCTTAAAATCTTTTATTAAATCTCTTTTTTAATGTTAACGTGCTTTTACTGATACAGTATAGTTTCCCATCATAATGTAAATCTCGTGTCTAGTGGCATGCTTGCACACAGCCCTTAGTTCCTCTCTTATTAAATTCCTATTCTCTGATTTGAGAGGTCAGTTTATTGAGCTGCAGATGTGGTTTTTAATGTAGTAGCAATTCAGAAATATCACATGTAAACTTTGAGCCTAGTCCTATCAAGAAAGCTTATATTGAAGTAGGGAGTAGAAAAGGAAGCTATTTTATTACTTATTTATTTTGTTCTGAGGACTGAACCCAGGTGCATTCTATGTCTGAGCTACACTCCCCAGCACTTTTTAAATTTTTATTTTGAAACAGGGTATCACTAAGTTGCTGAAGTTCTCACTAAGTTGCTGAGGCTGTCCTTGAACCACAAATCCTCCTGTCTCAGCCTCCCAAGTACTGGGGTTACAGGTGTGGGCCACCAGTCCTGCTTGGAAGCTGTTTTAAATGTATTCCTTCACTCTCCTTTTCTTGCCATTAACCATCTCCATAATCCAGTTGCTTCTAACATCGCCTGCACCCCAGGCCTCTCTCTACACTGTTAGAGGACCATGTATAATAGGCCATTGAATCTTTCTGCTCCACTAGACCTTCCAGGGACTTTTCTTCAAAATGCAAGCTCCTAAGCAGGGCAGTTGAGGCACTTGGTGTTATAGTCAGATATAAAATGTCTCCTAAGCTGGCCATGGTGGCGCACACTTGTAATCCCAGCATTCGGGAGGCTGAGATCAGAGGATCGCGTTTGCGGACAGCCTCAGCTACTTAGCGAGGCCATTTGCAAACTCAGTGAGACCCTGTTTCAAAAATAAAAAGACTAAAAAAGCAGGGCTTAGGTGTAGCTTGGAGGTGCAATGCCCCTGGGTTTCATCCCTAGTACTGCAAAATAAATAAATAAATAAATAAATTAATTAATTAAATTAAAAAAATAAAATGTCTCCTAAAGAGCCTATTCATTGGCATTCAGGTTTGATGTTACTGAATCATGATGTTTGTAATCTCTAAAGTGGATAAATCCATTGTGATGATTTGACCTGGTGGCACCCAGGAGGCTGGTAGGATGTGGCTAGAGGAGGTGGTCCCTGGGGGTGCGGCCTTGGAGATTGTATATATATGTTTCCTCCTCCCCCTTCTTTCTTTCTTTTTCCTGGCCTCCATGATGCGAGGCACACAGCCCCTGTGTTCTCCTTTCTCCACTTCCTGCCACCATGCCCTGAGATCCGTGTTCTCAGGCCTCATATGTACCGAGCCAGAAACTGTAAGATAATGTATCTTTTTGCCTCTAAGTTACGCAGTCATTCTTTTAGGGAGAAGCTGCAAGAATGCTGACAGATACGCTGGGTGATAGGGACGTTGCCACCTCCTGGAGCCTCACCTCTCACCTGGCTGGGTCACGAGGGATTCTTTCAGATCCCCAAGCTCTCTGCTCAAGGTCTCAGCTCCCTGTTTTACACCTTTGTTTCAGCTGTTCCCTGGGCCCCATCTTCCCTAATCACTGTAGCTGTGTACTAGACTGTCACAGGCACACATAGATAACTTCTCAAGATAGATCGCATGACACAACATACTGGTGGGTTTCAATATTGTCTTTAAAAGTATTAACCACAGGTCTGACCATAACTGGGAGTAATGCTGGCAGGAGGGCCCGCACTATTGTGAGTAGAGAATAGAAAGTGCTCTATGTTATTTTAGGGGTTTCTGCTGGTATACTGAAGTCATTTTTCTTTTGCCTCCTCTCTCACCCAGAGACACCTCTATCGACCTCACCCCATCCCCTTTTTGATCACTACGGTCCACTCAGACTTGATATTTTCAATCAGATGAAATTTGGCCAAAGCTCAGAACATGTTGGGCAAAAAAGCAAGGGCCAGCACTGGGTGTGGTGGTGCATGCCCGTAATCCCAGTGCTTGGGAGGCTGGGACAGGAGGATTGCAGGTTCAAGGCTAGCCTCAGCAACATCGTGAGGTGTCAGCAATTTAGCGAGATCCTGTTTCAAAATAAAGAGCTATGGGAGTATAGCTCAGAATTAGAACACCCCTGGCTTCAATCTCCAGTACAAAAAAGCAAGCAAACAAACAAACAAAGAAACAAACAAGGGTCAGGCAAAGGTCAGGGAAGGGAGCTTACCCAATTTTCATTTGCGCACACACACAGAAAGGTAGCCAGTTCAGGAGCTGAAATACACGATGTGATAAAAATAAACATATAAAACCCCAGGTTCTGCAGTTAATGGAATGTGAAATATGTGTGTGTGTGTGCTGCTGACACCAGGCACCTGGACAAAGATTTAGCCATTTGTTCTGTCAATAAACCCCACACCTATTTGGTAAACTCGTTCATGTCCACAGTTCACCAGAATAAATATTCTCCGAGTCAATTGTAACTCAGCAGCTCGGTAAGCAGCTCTGATAAGCTCTGGTTGCCTGTTCCCGTGAGGTTTTGCTGAGAATTCTCATTCCCATCCATGAGAGAACATCTCTCAGTAATGTGCAAAGTGATAGAAATTCAGTCCGATTCAGAAGGCTGGGGTTTTATTAAATGGGTAAATAAAGCATAGAATTCAAAATTTATATCCAGGGTCTCTTCAGAGGTCCTTCATTAAATGCCTATATGCAAACTGGTATGTTATCTCTTTTTGAATGGGAAAAGAGGTCTAGTTGCAAACTATTTTTATGGGCTGTGTTCTGCATGATGAATTTTAATCCCCATTGTGCCCGTCTGAATTAATATTGCTTATGTTTTTTATTAGCCATTGCTTTTTTTTAATAGGACAGCACAGGAAATCAGTTTAATTTTGCCAATCAAAGTGGGAGTGGCTGCATTTCCCTCTGTGTCCCCCCTTCCCAGTTGAATGATTACCTGCAATCTTATTAGTGTAGGTGAGGCTCCACCATCTATCCATCACCACCCTGCTCCCAATTTTTTTAAAAAAATAAATGTATACGCAGTAGAGCTTCTGATATTAGGGAATGCATCAGGGGCAAAGCCACATTACCAAAGTCACTCTTTGCTTTACAGAAATTACTCCAAATAGTATCCCTTTAACTTGAAAGCTCTGATAACCACAATAACATTCTCTGAGTGCCCATCAAAGCCATAGTTTTTTCAACTGCTATATGGTTGGTCGTTATTCAATGCGTGGGCTTGGTGAGAAGATAACGATTCGTTACTGAGCTTTTATGTATAGTTGGCCTGGAAGATGGTCAATAAAAGAAAGAGGTAACAGAAAAGTTAGTTTGAAGAAAACACTGCTGGACTTAGTTTAAGACATTAAATGTAGGATGGGAGGAATACCAGCCCGACAGTCTAATCGGTAGCTATAACTCAGTGGCTCGGACATAAGGACAAGTTCAGGACTGGGATAGAGGTTTGGGAATTTTCCACAGAAAATAAGTCAAGTCCCTGAAAATGATAGTTAAAGGGGAGAAGAGGGTTAGTGAAGAGAAGCAACATTCTTGAGTAACTCTATTGATAAGGTGCAAAGAGTGTTAAGAGAAAGAAAATAGCTGCGGTGCTAGTGGCGTATAGTATGGAAGTGGAAATCAGTCTCGAGGAGGAAAAGAAGTGTGAAAGAAACGAGATGCAGTAGAGGGAAGTTTTAATTTCATATGTGGCTCACTTTCTCTTTCTAATTCACTCAATCTTCTTTGACAAGGAGAATTTTCTTTTGTGTCTTCCCAGAAAGAAATGACTTACGCCACAATAGTACCATGAAGCAAACTAGCTCAGTCACCCTTTCACTGCTATAATCCGAAGCAACTGACCATATAACTTAGACAAAGGAAGATTTATTTGCTCATAGTCTTTGCAGATTCTGAGTTCAGTCCATGTGAGGCCGGGTTTGCAAAGCTCAGGGCAGGGCAGAGGGAGAGAGCAGGGTTCTGCTCCCACGTCATGGAGGCTGGAAGCTGGGTTACCACCCAGATAAATCCATTGCAATCCATTTATCTACTGATGAGATTATACCCATCCTGACTTAACTGTATCAATCATGATCTCTACAGCAGACAATCTATATCTGACCATAACGCAAACAATAAAATATTTTAGCCATACAAATCAGGAATCATGTGTTGCTTTTGCATCTGCAGGGAACGGGGAGATGTTGGGTGGCTGATTTGAGATGGACCCAGCTGGGAACCCTCTTTCTAGAACCTGTGGATATCTGAAGTCAGGAGGGAAATTGTCAGCTAAGGGGAGCCTTGTTCAGGGAGCTGAGAACTTCTCCAAGCCTCTAAGGAAAGGGCTTCACTAGAGGGCTGAAATGGTCAGGTCACGTGATCACAAGTGTAAGAGCAGGTCATGGATGTGGCATGCTGTGAAATGTAGGTTTCAGAGGTACAGTGTGCTGGGTGGGGCCCAGGCTTGAGATGAAATAGTTATGGGAAGATAGTTATCTGGTGTTATCCAGACTTGTGTTTGCTCTTAGCTATGCCAAAAAAAAAAAAAATAGAAAGAAAATAAAAGGAAGAGAAAAGAGAGAAAGGAAGGAAATAAACAATGAAGGTAGGGAGGAAGGAAATAGGAAGGAAGAAAGGAAGGGAGGGAAGGAGGGAGGGGGGAAGGAAACTACTATATGACTTCTTTGGGGACAAGTTATATTCTGCAAATCCTCACCTGCAAAGTGAGTTTAAGAATATCTAATTCACAGAAATGTTGAAAAGACATATTTGAAATGATGAATGAATACCATGGTTTTCTGAAAGTAAAGACCTCAATTCATGTTACCCAAATTTATTGCTTTTGAATAGAACTCTTGCCATCTTCAGCTCAACTATTGTTTTCTCACTTTTCCTGATCTGTTGAGCCACTGTGTTGCAGCTGTCTCTTGGTAAGAAAGAAGAGGGAAACCTGGGAATCCAGAAAATACAGTCCACACAGAGCACCCTTTAGGCAAGGGTGGGAATGTATTTGGGGAAGTTGTAGAAGTCCTTCAAGTTCTTATGACTTTGTAAAAGAAATTTAGCAATCGTGAAAAATGGTGGAATTCTGGGTTCTCCTCCTATGTCTATGCCTTTTCTGTGGAAGAGGAGTTATGCCCCAGGAAAGAAAAGGCAAACATAAAGCACAAATCCACTAACCCAGGGGTCTGTGATCATGTGTAGAATCTTCACCAGTGGCGTTACATCAGCCTTAACTGTACACGGCCAGAGTTCTCTGAGCAAGGATATATATGCTCATAAAGAACTTGGACGGGCTGCCCTTTCATCTCAGTTTTAATTCCCTTTTCACTTTCCATGCAAATTTTCCTGTGTGCTGATGGGTTTTATAGGATTCCAATGATCTAGCCTCTGATCTATTCCTTTTTCTAACTCAAACTTTCCTACTTTCTTGTAGCAGCTGATTTGTGAATGTCAGGAGGCATAGGTTGATTTCAGATGCTATATTTAAAAAGAGTGGCACAGTTAATGAGAGATTTCATAGTGTCCAGGAAGGCATTTTCTATTTTCTTTTTAGTTAATATCTTGGAAGCAGAAAAACAGCCCTTCACCTAGTGTTCTGTGAAGTAAGGTCAGTCTTTCTGCTGAGATCGGTAGCCCTCAGACTTAGTACTGAAGTCAACCAGCAGCTGTGGCGGAAACCACCCCGAAGATGCTAAAGGAGAAATCTGAAACACAGTCAGACCCGCACATTCTCTGTCCATCTTTCCCCTCCTGTCTGGACAGATTCCCGAGAACTTTTGTTGGAAGCTAAAATCCTGTATCAGTTAGTTATCGCTGCAAAACAAATCACCCCCAAACTCAGTGGTTTAAAATAAGAAGCTTTCATCACTACTCATGAGTCTTTAGATCTTCTGCATGGTGCTTCTGGTCTTGAGTGGTCTCACTCTTATATCTGTAGTAAGCATGGGGGCAGGTGGGCATTTCTGCTGGTTTTGTCTGTGTTTTCTGTTCTAGGTTAGAGTAGGATTGGCCCCAGCTGGGTAAAGATTCTCTCTTCCCTACGACCTCCGTAACAGCCATCATCAAGTAATTCAGGCTGTTCCCCTGGTAATGGTAGGGCTCCAGGAGATCAAATAGATGTGTCAAGACATGTTGGGACCTATGCTCAGAACTAGCATACCATCTCTTCTGCTGTTTTTCAACAGACTGAAGCAAAGTGCAAGACCAGCCTCGATGGGTGAGGAGGTAAAGTGCAGATGAATAGGCCCCATCTTTTGAGAGAAGGGACATCAAAATCATATTGCAAAAAGTGACGGAAGAATAAACACTCAGCACTCGATGTGCACCCATTCGTCTACAGAGTCATTTGCCTTCATACCTAAATATGTTAAACAAGTGCTTTATAGCTTGACAAATATGCCCACATCCACAATTTCACTTGACCTGCCTAAGAATCCTAGGGGTTCAATTTCATTCTTATCATCATTGCTATTTTACATATGAGGAAACAGGCCCAGATCAGGTCAGCAACTCTCGCTTTCAGCTAGTTAGAACTTAAATTTTGTTTTGTTGTTAACCAGGGGGAAGAAAAGAGAGTACCTTAGCAGGTGTTTGAATCCTTTTCTATCATGATATTACATTTATAGACAGTTAGCTTGTATTTTATTTCAGTCATTTTACAAATATTTATTGAGCATTTCCTAAGTGTTAGACATTGTTCTAGAGGAGACCCTGCCTTCAGTGAACTTATAGTCAAAGGGGGCATATGAACAAGCATATAAATACATACATGACTATAACACTACCACCATTCACTGGTGCATTGGCTGTAAAACTGTCCCACTCTAAAGAAAGAAAAGGACAGTTTTCTGTCCCAAAGGAGATGTTCTTTAAAGGATAGGTGGAAGAAAGTTTCTAAGGGGAGAGAGAATCTTCACCTATCCTTTAAGTTCATATATATTCTCAATACACATTAATGTGTTATTAATATAATCTTCTGTGTGAATAATTATCTTTGTATTGATTCCAGGGCTGGCTTAAAGAAAATTTTGGCTTATTAAAAATTTAACTATACAGAGTCAGTGCAGGCCTGTAATCCCAGTACTTGGGAGGCTGTGACAAGAGAATCATAGGCTTGAGGACAGACTCAGCAACTTAATGAAACCATGTTTCAAAATATAAAAGGGGCTGAGGATATAGTTCAGAGGTAGAGTACCCTGGGTTCCATCCCTCGCCCAAAAAATGACTATACAAAATTTTTCATTACAGCATCTTCTTTTAAGAAGGGACTTGCCTCTTTTCTTGTTGCTATTTAATAACAAGAAAAAAGATTCCAGGTTTTTTTTTTTAATCAACAAGATGGATAATTTTATCAGAGAAACATCTCTGGATATATATTGAAGCCAATAACCAATTATCTATTGTATAATACCAGATATCATTGAGGTATTATTTACAGGAGGGCAAAGGTTAGTTCCTGAGACAAGTGATAATCCTTTGGATGTATTGCTAAATCAAACACCATTCCTCTTCCCAGACTCTCCCTGCTGATGTTGTGATGCCAACATGATTCTCCTTTGGCCTGCTTTCTTAGTGAAAACCTCTTGGCTTTGCAATAGTTTGTGCATTCTACCAGCAACCTAATTTTTTTTTTTTTTCAAAATCTTCCCAAGCACAGGAGAGACTCCTTTTTTTCAGAAAGAATCTTAAAATATAGAAAAAAAAAAAAAGAAGAAGAAGAAGAAACTAATGCCTGACAGTTGTTGTCCTCTCATAACCCAGAGTGAAGGTTCACTTTTAGAAAAACATGCTGGGTAATTACATCGTCTCCGTTTGCCAGTTTATCTCTGTTAAACATAGTAAACATCTCACTGCTTAATTTGCTCTGTCAGCTACAGCTTTAAAAAAAAAAAAACTGGAGCTCTTGGGCAGTTGAGATTTTATGTCTGCAGTATAATTTCACAGGCAGTATTTTTTTTTTAATTTTGTATTTTTGGCTCAATTACAGTCAAATATCCTCCACTCCATGAATCCTAGATATTTAGCCATTGAGGTAATGCACTCTGTCATCTGTCCGCTTAGCTGTAGAATCTGTCCCCCAGATTTCTGCTGCTCCAGGCTCCTCTTGTAGATTCAAGAGTTCTACTCTGGCTTTCCTATGGGACTGTCCCTTTTCTTGTCCCTTTAGCATTCAGACACCATTGTGTTTGTTCTGGTTGAGGAATATACTCTCAAGATGTACTGGCAACATCTCCTTTTTTCTTTCCTGAAGGGATGTGGAAGCTGTTATCAAATAATAACGTGTGTGTGTGTGTGTGTGTGTGTTTGTGTGTGTGTGTGTGTGTGTGTGTGTGTGTGTGTGTGTGTTTTACTGGGGATTGAAACCCTCCATCCCTATTTATTTATTTATTTGTTTTTGGTGGTGGTGGTGAATTTTTTTTTTTTTTTTTTTTTGGTGGTGGTGGTACTGGGGTTCCTGGAAGCCCTTCTACTTCCAGGCTACACTCCCAGACCTATTTTTATACTTTTTTTTTTTTTTGGAAACAGTGTCTATTAAGCCAGCGCGGCTGGCTTCGAACCTGCGCGGTCCTCCTGTCTCTGCCTCCCAAGCGTGGGGATTACAAGCGTGAGCCACCACGCCCGGAGTTTTTGTTGTTTTTGAAACAGAGTCTCGCTAGGTTGTTGAGAGGCCCACTCCATTGCTGAGGCTATCTTCAAACCTGCACAAGCACATAGATTACAGGCGTGAGCCACCAGGCCTGGCATGTAATAACCTTTATTCCATTAGCTGGACAAAATTAAACTTTGCTCTCCCAAAGTTGTGCATATGGCCCTTGCTTTACGTATCTTGATAGAGCTATGGTGGTCTTTCTGCCCACACACGACACTGGACTTATAACCCACAGAGAAGGATGGAGTTACACTTCAAAGACAAGCCAATATACCTCTTTTTCTCTTTCAATTAGAAAGGTCTGTGCTGCTGGGCGTTGGCGGCACATGTTTGTAATCCCAGCATGTGGGAGGCCGAGACTGGAGGATCGCGGTTCATGAACAACCTCAGCTACTTAGTGAGGCCCTCTGCAACTTAGTGAGACCCTGTTTCAAAATAAAGAATAAAAAATAGGGGAGAAAGAAAAGGTCTCTGCTCATCTGGAGGTCACATTAGCAACCAGAGGCCTTTCAGATCTTTTATGTCACTAATTTAAGATGAGAGAGAGAGAATAAAGCTGTAATGGGCCCGGCTCTGGAAAATCTGGAGGTGCCATACCTTTTAGAGTGTTCCTAACAGAACAGGGATATAGTTCTAAATACAAGCTTTCTCTCCTCTGGTGAGCCCAGGTTCTAGTTACCTTGTTCTCAGCACCCACACAAATGAAGGTGTTGAGTGAGGATGCTCAGAAATGGATTTACATGTACCAGGAAGCTGGCAAGTTCTTGCAATTTATGAATTAGACAAAACACACATGGGAATAAGAGTCTTAACAGGTTTAACACAGAAGAAGGTGAGGTTTCAACAGTGTTTTGTTATGATGACTTACATTTGGGTCACTAGATTCCCCTCTCTTTTCTCCTGATGTTACTCAGATATCAGCTGGGAGCCCCTGTGAATGCCATACATAAGCGAACACAGGCTTAAACAGTAAATTCAATATTGCTCAGGAGAAAGACTAACAAGTTACTTACCTTTGTAATCTATTGATCTCTGGTTGTTTTAATGGAAGAACTCAATGATGGTAGACAGCAGAAAGGCTTCTACTAACTACCCTTCTACAAGAAACTGTCCTTCCTTAGCAGTAGCAATTTGGTTTATTTCCAGATGAAAAAAAAAAAAAAAAAAAAAAGACTATTTGAGCCAGACGTTCATCCCAGTACTTGATTGAGAGGCTGAGACAGGAGGATCATAGGTTCGAAGCCAGTCTTAGCAACTTAGCACGGCCCTGTTTTAAAATAAAAAATAAAATAGGGCTAGGAGTGTGGCTTGGGGGTAGGATGTCCTTTGGTTCAGTCTTCAGTATGAGAAAGATACAATCAAACCCACTATCTGAGAGAATCATTGTAGTTTGGGTCTGGGCTGCTCCCCAGAGGTTCCTCAGTGGCGCCTAGTTGAAGCAGTAGGCCCTATCTTGTTCTCAGCCTCTTTCATCCTCTTTCTCTGCTTCCTGGGTGCCATGAGTGGAGCAACTTTTCGTTACCCCACCCTTCCGTCATTCCGCCATGATGTTCAGCCTCTTTCTGGGCCCCGAACCAATGGAGCCGGTGACTGTAGACTGAAACCTTTTATTTATTTATTTATTTATTTTTATTTTTATTTTTGGTTGTACTGGGGTTCCTGGAAGCCCTTCTACCTCCGGGCTACACTCCCAGACCTATTTTTTAACTTTATGTGGAAACAGGGTCTCTTAAGCCAGCGAGGCTGGCTCCGAACCAGCGCGATCCTCCTGTCTCCGCCTCCCAAGTGCGCGGGGATTGCAAGCGTGCGCCACCACCCCTGGCTCGACTGAAACCTTTGAAATCAGAAGCCAAAACAAATCTTTCCTGCTCTAAGTTGATTTTCTCGGGTTATTTTGTCAGAGCGACAGAAAGCTGGCAAACACAAGAAGTAGATTCTGTCTTTCTCTTAGAAACATAAAAACTGGAGAAAAATTTAAGGCTAAAATAAATAAGCAAAAATCCAAATTACCGAGATAAGTAGGCCAAATGCATATTATATACGCGAAGCTGTCACTGATATTTATTAAGATGTTTTTGCAGCTGGGATTCAAAACACATCTTTTGAGAAAGGATTTCTGAATTGAGGGAATAAATGTCAGATGAAAAAAATGTTGTTAGGTACGGAGCGTGCAATGTAAATTGGCGCTGTCTCCGTTAACACATTCCGAAGGCGACTCCTTTCTCTTGTGTGCAGCCATGGGTGGGGTCTTTGGAGGGTGGTTAATATTTCACAAGGTTACTTAGAAGATTGAAGTCACAGGGGCAGTAAATCACTGTCTCGCTCACACGAGAAAACACTGAATTTGTTTATCGGCAGTGACAATGTTTTGTTTCTAAAGGGAAGCTGATTTAAGATGTGTGTTGTGCTTCTCCTTTAGGAATCTGCATATGCTTAACATTCAATATTTTCTGCTATATACAGATGGTGGGGTGTTGAAAACTGATAGAAATTGGTGAGAATGAGGATTCCCAATTCTCTGCTGAATCCAGGAGTCCCGCCAGTTTATTATCATTCTCTTACACGGATTCAACTTCTATCCTCCACCCTTGTAAGCGGTTTTATTTTGTAAAGACCTTGAGAAATAATTACTCTTTTAACTAAATAAAACAAACACTTTAATGCCTTTCAGTAGTCTAGATTGCTGCAACACATCCTTAATGTCTCTCTATTTGAACTCCAACATTTCTTTTTCCTTTTGGTGGTGTGGTTGAATCCAGGAGCATTCTACCTCAGAGCTACACCACCCTCCAAGCCCTCTAGTACTTTAATTTTTTTTTTTTTTTCTTTGGCAAAAGGGTATCACTAAGTTACTGAGGGTCTCACTGTAATTCTGAGGCTGGCCTTGAACCTGAGGTCCTCCTGTGTCAGCCTCCCAAGTACTGGGATTACAAGCATGCACTACCATGCCTGGTTGATTCAGACACTTTCTAAATTTGACAAATGAACTAAGAGATGGGGAATTTTGCCCACAGAAGCCCTTCTGCTCCATGGGCTCCAGTCCTCATGCTGGCGTGTGCTCCGATGACTATCGTTTCCTTGTTACCATCAGATGTTGAAGGGAAAACAGGTTAATGGAGAAAGGGTCACTTCTGACTCCTTGACACCAGGTTTCTGAGTGGTCTTGCTGATTTAAAGAAGCCAACAGTGGCCAGGCATGGTAGTAAACATCTGGAATCCTAGTACCTGGGAGGCTGAGGCAGGAGGATCCCAGGTTTGAAGCCAGCCTCAGCAATGCTCTCAGAAACATAGTGCGACCCTGTTTCAAAAAAAAAAAAAAAAAAAAAGCCGGTGTGATGGCACACACTTGTCATCCCAGTGCTTGGGAGGCTGAGAAAGGAGGATCATGCAGGTTAGAGGCCCGCCTCGGCAACTTTGTGAGGCTCTCAGCAACCTAGTGAGACACTCTTTTCCAATAAAATATAAAATAGGGCTGGGGGTGTAGCCTTAAGGTCGAAAGGATCCTGGGTTTCATTCCCCATACCACAAAATAAGTAGGTCAATAAATAAGTAGTGCTGGGAGTGTAGCTTGGAGGTAGAATGTCCCTGGGTTCAATTTCTAATAACAAGAAAAGAAGGAAGAGGAGGAGGAGGTAAAGGAGGAGGAGGAGTGGAGGAGGAAAAGGAAGCGTGGAGGAGGAGGAGGGAGAGGAGGAGGAGACGACTACGAGGAGGAGGAGGAAGACTTCCCAGGCGGCCATAAATTCACAGTGACCCTCACAGCTTTAAGTTCGGGGATGGGGATGCAGGGCCGCTCAGGGCGGAGGCCGGCGGCCCACCCTCTGCCTCGCGGTCTCTCCCCACCCGGCGCCTCTGTCTCCAGGCCAAGGCACTCCTCGGTGGGTTTCACGCTCGACCTGTCCCTTGGACCTGTCTGACCAGGCAGTTCAGCCTGCTTTCTCGCCAGCCTGTGCTGGCTCTGGGCTTGGGAGTCTACCCTCTAAATTTAAAGGAAGAGGAGGCCTCGGGCAACAGCCCCCATGCCCTCGGAGCAGGGGGCGCCGGTGAAGTTCTGGGTCGGGGGCCGCTGAGTGCAGAATGGGGTCCGCAGCAGCACCTAAGGAGGAGGGTTTGAGCGGAGGAGCTCAGCTCGGCGGCTGAGGCAGCCCTCTGCCTGCGGGGGTGAATTTCAGAATCTCATCCGATTTATAGAGGTAGCCACCAGCCAGCCTTTTCTCATTGGCCTTGTTACCCTTTGTCGTTCAATTGGGAAGGAAAGGAATACAGTTGGCTGGGATGAGGGAAGTTATTCAGGTGTGTGTGTGTGTGTGTGTGTGTGTGTGTGTGTTTTACGGGGGATAGAACCCAGGGACATTCTACCTCTGAGCTACACCCCCAGTTCTACTTTCTTTTATTTTGAAACAGGGTCACCCTAGGTTGATGAGTCTCACTGCGTTGCTGAGGCAGCCCTCGAACCTGCGGCCCTCCCGTCTCAGCCTCTCCCAAGTACTAGGATTGCAGGCATGGGCCACCACCACACTTGGCTTTGCCGGTTAATCTCACTTCTGTGTCGGGAGAATGGCACACACCTGTGAAAAGGTTTCCGAGGAAGGGGCTTTCCTCTAAAAACTGAGCAGGAAAATGGTCAGGCCATGGGGGGGCGCCAGCGCAACAGAAATCTCATTGAGCGCTCCGTAGTGTCTGTTGATGTCTACGGACATCAACTTCAGCGAAAAATAGGTGAGTTAGAAACTAGGGGCTAGACAGCCCCTGACATCATTTCTTTAAAATTTCACATCAGACCTTCCTCCACAGTCCCCTCATCCAATCTAGACACTCTTTTTCTCTTCTCTGTGATATATCCAATTTGCCTATGAAGTAATTCTCTACATTTTTCTCTCTCAAAGTACACTCCCTTGACATTTGCTACCAAGGATGCCCCGGTGGTTCAGATAATGGCCCGCGCTTTCCAAAAATATGTAAAATATCTGATGCTCTATTGATTGTAGGCTTCGCCAGGGTCAGAGGTTCGCCATGAATGGAAAACGGACTCTCTAGGTCAGACGGTTGAATTTGTAATCTTTGAGTTGGGCTAAAAATGAACTGGTCTGAAGAAGACCTGAATTTCAATCAGATAATATGAGCCCGCAGGATGAATTACACGGAAGGACATGTGTGTGTGTGTGTGTGTGTGTGTGTGTGTGTGTGTCTAACATGAGCAATTAATGGTAGCCATCGTGTTAAAAGTTTGACTGCAAGGAGAAAGGACGGGAGGGATGGGCGTTCATATTCAGGACGTGGTCTATCATTCGAACACGCCAGTTGGTGCCTGGCGGATGCTGTAGTATTCCACAGGGCCTCTCCTTTGCTTTGTGGTTCAGGGTATCAGAGAGAGGCAACAATGACCCTGGAGCCCGAGGAAGCTGGCGGCGCCCCCTGCCCACGGAGCCATGCCATGCTCCATTGGGGCATTGTAGAGATGCCTCATCTCTGTGTGTCTGGTGGGCAGAAAGCGCACTGCCCAGCTCCAGACTCTTTCAAAAGTGAAGTGGATGCTACTGATAACAGCAGGACCACACTCCATAGAGCAGGACCCCCTGAGCCAAAGACATCCCTGGGGATGTGATGTCGTCTTGCAAGTTTAACTCCTTCTCTCCTGTGCTGGATAGCACGTCAGAGCAAGAGTCTCGGGGAGATATTTTAAATTTGGAAACAGGGTCTCCTAAGCCAGCACGCGCGGCTGGCTTCGAGCCTGCACTATCCTCCTGTCTGTGCCTCCCAAGCGCGGGGATTACAAGCGTATGCCACCACGCCCGGCTCGGGGAGATATTTTCTAACTTACTTTGAAGAAGAGGGAAGAAGCTGGTGCGGTGGGGGGAGGGGAGTAGGAGTTACTTGCAAAGTCCTGTATTTCAGTGAGTGGCCTTTAAAACAAACAAGACTTGAGTGCCAGCCAAATCACCCAGCCCTGGTCTATGCAAAACCTCCTGTTCAAAGTAAGCTTGTCCTTTGGGCCCGATCACTGGCTGTTGGCTACCAGGCCTTCAGTTCCCCTCACTTTATTTTCCGGTGATGATCTTTAACCCACGTCTTTTGAGGGTATCCTCGCTCCTCCCTGGGCTGCGATGGGCTACCTCTCCAGGGCCTCAGTGGGTCCTTTGTGACAAGTGCTGAGGAAGAGCAAATAGAAGACTGGGGCATTCCAAACCACTGCACAGAGGCGCCCGCCTGCCTCCAGGGGCCTCCCATGTGCTGTCTCCCAGGTGGAGAATGTATCGCCAGCCCCCTCCATTACTTAAAGGGCCACAAAGCAATATAAGGCAAGAATAGTTGCAGTGTTTGAAAACTCTTCACTAAGTTAAAGTGGGTCCACTTGTTCATTTTTAAAAATATACTTTTATTGGTAGATTGCCATTTTTCATTAAAATGAGGTTCCAGATGAATGGGACACCCCTGCACACAGCACTTGGTGTTATTTCCCTCCAGACCCCCGTCCTCCCTAAACACGCTAATCAGATGACATTGGTAATTCCATATATGTATACAGTGTTATTTGAATTGTTCTTCTAAACTGCTGGCTGCTTGAAGAAATGCTCCAAGATTCACTTATTGCTAAAAAAAAAAAAAAAAAAAATAGGGGTGAATCAGTACACTGCTGGAGTAAAGACTTGGGTGGCTAATTAGCCACTGGGCAAACAATACAGGAGATACAAAGATAAACTGAGAGTGAAGTCAAGCAGGCCGGTCAGTCTTCTGGTTAGAGCCAGAGGACCAAGAGGTGATAGGAGATGGCTGCCTTCCCAGGACCTTCTAATTGAGGCTGTGAGACTTGATGGATGCATTTTTGTTTTGCTTAGAAAGGAAAACCTAGCAATACAAATACAACATTTCCTTCTGCTTAAGACTAGCTAGAGTCAGGTGCCAGTAGAGACTGTCCTGCCACAGTGGCAGGCTGGCTGCAAGACTCCATGTCAACAGCTGGGAATGACAAGCAAGCTTCCCATTGGGCTTGGCGAGCTGAGGTTTCCTGAACACCAGAAAAGGATGGACGAAAGCAAAACTAGTCTGGGGAGGTTGTTAGTTAATTCTACGAAAAGGACCACAGTATTGAGCTTCGAGTTTTGACCTTGTTTGGCTTTGTCTTTTTTATTTTTATTTTTTTCTTTGTCTGATGTGGGAAGTTTAGCCGCAATCCTATAACATCTGTTCAATATTGAGGTCACATAGATCAGTGTCCCCAACGGGGATGACATTGAAATGTGGGGTCGAGAAGTTCAAAAAATAAATAAATAAGCCGAGGACACGGTCTTATAGAGAAGCACTGAAAATGTAATGTCGAATTACATTCCGCTTTCTCCCTGAGTTAAAAATTCCAGCTGCCGCCTCTGGTTATTGAACGATGTTACACGTATTGAGTGATTCTGGCAGGCAGCACACTGTGAAATAGGTGTGTTTGGTGCTGATTTTCCTGGCGATAAAAGCTATTGAGTTCTAAAAACTTTAAAATTTTTTTTGATCGCTAAGAACTCTTTTTTTCCCCCCACATATACTGTTTGACGGAGCAACACTGTGGCTAGTAGATGTGTGTTTAAAACCCTAGTACCCTGACATCGTTTATCTCAAAACCTTTGATGCCATTCTCAGAGGCTGGTTTTCTGGCCAAAGGGAAGTATTGATTATACTGACTCCATTCTTAAAAAGACAAGAAACTGACCATTCTTATCCCAAGAGGCAGGAGGGATAATTATCTGATTCTGCTCCGTGCTGGTGGATACGGTGTCTTTCTTCTTTCCCTTACCTTTAAATATGAATCATTCTTCTTAGAACCACTTAAAACAGTCTGAAGGGAAGCAGTAAGTCAGGATTTGGTTGGAGATCTTTCTTTTTTGATGTATTTCCCAAATCTTTCACTAGATGGCGTTCCAAATCAATCCATAGTCTCTAAGCCACTGCTGGGGCCCAGGATAGTTGGGAAAGCGCTCAATCAGCCCCCTGCAAGGGACCTAACTTCCCTCCTTTGGTTTCAGGAACAACTGGACCTTCCACCACTGTGATAAGCCGTTAGGCCTGCATGTCGTTGAACTTTTGCCGTAGTCCATATTTGTAATATATTGGTGGGCGGTTGTGGTAAAAGCTCTATTATAAGCCAGGGGAGGCTTCTGGCAGGAAGTTTTGTGAGTCTCACCATTTGTGGCCCCAGAGATCGAGCTGGGGGCTGTACATCAGGAACAAATTCATTTTAGCCTCTTGGCAAAGATAGTCAAAACGCCAGGGCACCATCCTAACAGGAACCAGAATTGGGTTTGCACAAGTGGGGTGGACTATATTGGATAATGCAGAGAAATTATTTACAAGATGGGATAAATCAGTGAAAAAAGATAAACTGGAGGACTTACCTCTTTTTTCTTCTTGTGGTACTAAGAATTGAACTCAGGGGTATTTAAGCATTGAGCTACATCCTCAGTCCTATTTAATTTTTTATTTTGAAACAGGATCTCACTAAGTTGCTGAGGACCTTGCTAAGTTGCTGAGGCTGGTCTAGAACCTGTGATCTTCCTGCCTCACCCTCCCAAGTACTGAGATTATGGGTATGTACCACCATGCCCGGCTCCTATACTCACATTTAATCTTTGGCCCACTTCCCACTAGCTATGACCATGTCTGGACTCATTCCAAAGCAAATGTTAATTTAATGTTATTTTTAACACTGAAAAATTCATTTGACTGAGAAAATTTATTGGAGAATGTCTTCTCAAAAGAAATTGGATTTGAGGATTTTTGCAAAAATATCCAGAGTGATGTATGAATTGACGTGAATTTGTCCTTTGCCAGAATTGCAAACCCTGTGTGATTTTAGACTCAATTTAATTTCACATTTCTCTCAGTCTCTCCCCGCCTTGCTCTTTTATTCGGATGGTGAATCACACCATCATTTTAACAGATATATGTACAGTTGATGTGTTACTATCAATAGTCAAGGAGATCTGGTTTTTTTCATGATGCATTTGAGGTCTAGAGACACCTCTATGGTGAGTGTTTCCAGACAGTGCGGAAACTGGATGCTAAAGTCCCAGGGAGGGAAGAATGGCTTGCTCCTCCTTGCGGTCCTCTGGCCGACATCAGAAACAGAACACAGCCCAATTCTGATTGATTGCTCCGATGCTGGGCTCCATGCGCAAGCCATCTGGCTCAGGCCTGTGACCATGAAAATCATCAGAGGGGTGAAAATAAAACCACAGCATTCTAAGACACCCCACACTGTAAAGACACCCAGATATGTAAGATGCCAAAAGGGCCTGTGAGGGAAAGGGATGGGAAAGTCCTAGTCTAACTTGCTCAATTCTCACTGAGGAATTGTCAAGTACGCCTCTGCCCTTTAATGCTCAGGCTGACACCATTGCATTTGCGAATTCTCCTGTGCTGGCCCTGAGGACCGCCAAACTGCAATGATGAATTTAGAGAAAAATATATATTCCATACAAACTTAGCATTCTGGTAAAGGACACACGTATATCAATTCATACATGCATTTCCTTGGACATTTTTGCAAAATCTTCAAATCTAATTTATTTTAAGAAGACATTCTCTCATACATTTTTCTAAATCAAATGATTTTTTCAAGATTTAAAGGTATGTGTGTATGCATGCATGACATTTCTGATTAATAATTTTTCAGTTTTTTTGTGTGTAACTGAGGGTTGAACCCAGGGGCAGTTCAACCTCTGAGCTATACCCTCAGCCCTATTTTAGTTTTTCTTTTGAAACAGGGTCTTGCTAAGTTGCTGAGGACCTTGCTCTGTTGCTGAGCCTGGCCTTAAACCGAGGATCCTCCTGTCTCAGCCTCCCAAGAAGGGAGAGTACAGGTATATGCCTCCACAGCTGGCTCACTTTTAAAATTATTTTAATGGCAAATTATATCTCCCATCCCCAACTCAACTGCCATTTTTATGCATTGGCATCCTTATGTATAAAATGTTGATGGCTCAAGAGTAGAATTAATCTCAGCTAAGGAAAAAGTACAGAGGGAAGGAAACCTCTCACAAGAGGTGTGTCCTTCCTTCCGTCATTCTGTTGCCCAATGAGGTCAGCCCTGCTGCTGTTTTATGCACATCTGTGAAAAAATGGATGGTGATGATCATTTTATCTCATGCTTTTCCAAGTGCGTTTTAAAAGGTGGGTCCACTGTGTGGCTTCACATCAGAATCCTGCCTAATTTGGTAAAAATAATTGCATGCAAGGGCCGATTTCTTCAAGATCGGAGGCTTAGTAGGTGTGCAGGGAGTGGTACTCTGAAGCCAATTCTTTCAGTAAGATCTCCACATGATACCAGGGTGACGTGTCCATATCCCAGATACACTGGACAGGGTTATTTGTTTGAATGTCAACATAGATTAAGTCAACCTCAGGATTAAATGAATATCGAAACTTTCCCAGTACCCTACTCCTTCACCCATATCTTCAAGCATACAACCATACCATCATCCCGGAGGAACTTCACAGGCCCTACAGATGATACCGACTCTGTAGATAAGGTGGAAATCTCTTACACTCACACCCAAGTTCTACAGACGACTATTTCTATCTTGCCTGGCAGTGTATGATTCAATACATGTCACGTGTGGACAGAAAAGAGGTTGTGAGGTGGTTAATGTTATTGGTCATTATTTTGGCCAGAGAGGAAATGGAAAGAATTGGGCAAAGAGATGTTCATATTTGGGGGACAGAGTGTATACCAAGAGGATGTCTAAAACGATAAATTTTGAGCTGGGTGTGGTGGTGCATGCTTGTAATCCCAGTACTGGGGAGGTGGAGGCAGGAGGATCACAGATTCATGTCCAGCCTCAGCTACTTAGTGAAACCCTCTGCAACTTAGTGAGATTGTGTTTCAAAATGAAGAATTAAAAACTAGGGCTGGAGGGAAGTGTAGCTCAGAGGTAGAATTCCCAAGTGTAATCCCTAGTACTTCAGGAGAAGAAGAGAAGGAAGAGAAGGAGGAAGAGGAGGAAGAGGAGGAGCAGGAGCAGGAGGAGGAAGAAAGAGATAGTTGTTGAAGTGTTAAATCAGGCAGGAAACATATCAGAAACAACACATATACTTTTTTCTAGGGCCATTTAGATTTTTAACTGAATGGTAGTTCAGTTATTTCAACAATTTTCACTATGACCCATGGATCAAATATTTTGGATGTTGAACCTGGAGTCTGCTATAGTTTGGATCTGAATTGTCTTCCAAGACCCATGTCTTAAAGACTTGGTCCTTGGCCCTGTCACTACTGGGAGGTGGTGGAACTTCCTAAGATGTGAGGCTTTGCTGGAAGAGCTAAAGTTACTGGGATATGACTTTGAATGGGGATGTTAGGGGATATTGACACCCTAGCCCCCCCCTCCCTCCCTCCCTCCCTTCCTCCCTCTCTCCCTTTCTCCCTCCCTTTTTGCATCCCAGCCACCATGACATGACAGGTCCCCTCCACTAGGTCCTTTTTTCCTGATGGACTGTGCTTCCACAGGCTCAAAGCAACAGGGCCACACAGCCTTGATCTGAAGCCTCTAAAATCATGAACCTTTTCTATTTTTTAGGTTGATTATCTCAGCTATTTTGTCAAAGTATCAGAAAGCTAACACGGCTCCTGAGTGTACTAGACCTTGGTTATTTATGAGGGAGGACATTTAACAGAAACTGGAGCAGGGCATTAAGATGCATTGCTTTTAAAAAGAAAATTTAACCTCCCAGTCTGAGTTCCATAAATCACAAAACTGACTTCCACTTAATTCAGCAGCCTCTTAGAATAGCAGAGCACACAAGGCTTGTATTTTCTATCCTTTGTCCACACAGGACAGAGAGAGAATGTGATACCAGGAAACTCATGAGTTGGCGGGGAATCCAGATAATTATTTTCTATCATTTAAAATATATCCCTGCATTAAAAAATAAAGCATTTTCATGTCAGGCCAATATAATTAGAGATCTAATTAATTGACATGTAAATGATGACATATATTAATATTTATTCTTCATTACCATAAATTTATCTTACCAAACCAACTGCTAAGCAAATGTTGACTTAAAGAATTCTATGCTTTACTTCATTACTTGAGTTCATTCATTAACTTGGCGTGCATTCAATAGGGCTCCATTAAGATTCTCTGACTCTTGTAGACTAGAACAAAGAAAGGTGAAGGGAATTGAAATTTGCTGGGCACCTACTCACTGCCATTTGTATTTCATCTTCATTCTTACAAAAAAATTACAAAGTAGCTTTTACTATATGTCAGGTGTCCGTGTGGAAAAACCAGGGACTTACCCATGGCCCTCCTGGCTACGGGGAGTGCCCTGTGTGCACATGTCCCTGAACTCCGTTAGGATGTGCACCGGTGAAAGCATACTAAAATAAATAAAACAATGCGAGCGTGGCTACAGAACCTTCTGTCTCAGGTTTGGTTTTGTGGATTTCTCTTTGGTGTTATTGTTTATTTTGTTTTACCTCTTCTTACGCTATGGAAGTGGTCAGCCTGCAGGCCAAATTCAGTCCATTGTCTGTTCTGATAAATAACATTTAATTAGTACATGGCCATGCTCCTGTGTTCTCTGTGATCTATGAGTGAATGTTTTTGCTTTCAACCTCAATAACTGCAAAAGAGACTGTGGCCGAATTATCATTTATACTGTTTATGGATTGGGCTAAACCACATTTATGATGGAAGATACCATGGAATAATTACTAGATCATCTAGTTGTTGCTCTGAGTTTGCCTACAGAAGTCTCTGCACATGGTATCCCCAGAGTTTGCTGGCCTTAGTCTTCTATGTCTAATGCAGAGAATAATAATTAAAGGCAAGCTTCCAAATGGACAGGAATTATCTAGGTTTTCTTTAAAGGGGAACTCATCCTAGATCTAATCAGTACACCTTAGTATAGGTCATATGCATTAGGTTTCACTTAGGTATTATGTTGCAACAACAAATAAACCACCATTTTCCCCCACCTCCCAGCCAAATATCAGTGGTTTATGACACAGGTTTATTTCTCAATCACATTTCATGTTCTGAGGCTTAGTGACAGCTGTTTTTAGCATCAGGCTGATGGGGAAGCCCTTGTCTGGGACATGCCATTCTTGTGACTAGGGAAAAGGAGAAAAACGCTGGCAGAAATATTTGGCTCTTAAAATTTCAGCCCAGAAGTGACCACATGACAATGCAATAGGAATACATAGCCTTTCTATAGGACGCGCTGTAGGTTAGAATTGGAGGAGTCAGGATACAAATGTTTACAGCAAGAAGAATGTTTGAATAATCAAGACAGTAACGAAATGTACCACCAGCAATCAGTTACAAACAGTCCTCCGGGTATCAGCTGAACTACATCCATCCTTGGGACCATCCACTGAGACAATCAGAGTGTAGTGTGAAATCTCAGAGTTCCTGCTTCCGCAAGCACCTGGCAATCCCCATCCTTTTCTGGGTCGGTCAAAGTGTGTTTGGTTCTAGCAGCCCAGCCTTGTTCCTTACACATGTGTTTCTGTTTTACCCCTACCCTCGGGCAAATGCCTATGATTTGACAGATAATTCCTGTTGAGGCAAACGCCAATCCAGCCAACAGCTCGTGACTTAGTTCCATCCACAGACACGCGCTATTCTGAGACATCTTGGTTACTCCCTGTCTCTGCTTTCTATTTGCTGGGGTTCTAAAAGAGAAAGTCAAATCACCTTAAAAGCTGCCTCATGATATTTTCAATTTCCTTTTTAAAGAAAGCTGACCTCTTTGTAAGCCCAACGATGAAAGTGGCCTGTTAAAGGTGGCCATAGGATTATTTGGGGGAGTCATGCACTCATCCACTCACACAGGTTGAAAATTGACACTGTGATTTTGGACTCTGAAAAACCCTCTGAGGAGATGAATTAGTCAGCCAGCGGAGAACACGGCATTGTGCACGGGCTTGGTTTTTAGTGATCTATTGGACAGAGTTTCATTATTTCAAAAACTAAGCAAAATCGGGCCATAAAAAGCTATTTCATCATTTTCAACCTGTCTCTGCACATGTAAATACAAAACTCAATGTAAAAGTATTTCTCCCACTTAAATGGATAATGGGGGGGTACCTTAGAAATTTCTAAAATACACATGCTAAATGACCTTCATGTTTAATATGAAAGTTTAGAGGTTATCTTGCAGTTATATTGTTTTGTTGTATAGCCTGCTGGATTGATATATATTAAACATGAAAAGCATTCCTATTCATCTCAATAACAAATTAGAAACTTTTATCCTCACTATGAATTGATGTGCTCCTGGGAGTGCTGGCCAATACAAAGGTCAGAAAGATATGAGCCTTGAGTTATTTTAAAATAATTAAAAAGAAAATGCCAAAATAGGTTCTTTTTAGATGGTGCAATTGTATACCTATAAAATCTGAGGGCATAAAAATATTTTAGAAGTTTATTATAGTAGATGTGTGTAGTTGAGTATCTAAAAAGGATTTTTTTCTTTCATAAGGACTAAGAAGCAAGGAAAGAGAAAACTGAATTTACGCCGAGCGGGGTGGTGCACGCTTATAATCACCGCGCTTGGGAGGCAGAGACAGGAGAATCGCGCAGGTTCGAAGCCAGCCGCACTGGTTTAAGAGACCCTGTTTCCAAATAAAAATATAAAATAGGTCTGGGAGTGTAGCCTGGAGGTAGAAGGGCTTCCAGGAACCCCAGTACCACAAAAAAATAAAAAAGAGAGAGAAAGACTAAAAAGAAAACTGAATTTACATCAGAAGGCGGTTCTTTAGTCATAATAATTTCATCACCATAATAACAAAAATATACTAACTAAGAGATAACTGAAATAAAGTATAGCTTATAGAAAAAACTATAAAACTTTGAGGCTAAAAAACCCCAATGTTCCAGTAACAATTTCTGTTTTATGAATTACCTCTGAGGTAGCGATTTTAAATGGCCATTTTATTATTTTCACTGATTTGTGGGTCAGGGAATCGGAAAGCGCGTAGAGGTCCTAGGACCTCTGGAGTCTCATCTGGGACAATAAATAGCCAAGAGTGACTCAATGTCTGGGGCTGGAATATTCTGGAAGCCTCTTCACTCACAGGCTTGGCTGGTCGTTAGTGCTGGCCCTTGCCTTGGACCTCACTTGGGGCTCCTAACTGAAGCACTTCCATGAGTCAGAATTCATCCAGACGTAATCTAAAGATCTGACCACATAACTTAGAAGAAAGAAGATTTATTTTCTTACAGCTTCAGGTTCAGTCCAGGTGAGGCCAGGGATCATGGCTCTCAGAGCATGGTGGCGGGAGGCAGAGGAGAGCACATGGGCTGTGCTCCTCAGATCATGGAGGTCAGAAGCAAGAGATGAAGCCGGGGGAGGAGGAACCATACATATAATCTCCAAGGCCACACGCCCAGGGATCCACCTCCTCCCATCACAACCCACAGGCCTACCAGGTACCACCCAGGAAAATGCATTATGATAGCTGTATCTGCTTCTGGGATTACAACCCTCATGACTCAGTCACATCAGCTCCCAGCATGAATAAGTGAGCTCTCTGGAGGACATTTTATATCTAACTGTAACAAGGCCTCTCCGCGTGGCCTGGAGAGGGAGAGTTGGACCTGGCAAAGCCAGAGTTCCTAGGAACAAGCCGGATGGACACTGGTCCACCCCTCCTGGCTTTGTCTTACATAAAATTGCAAAATGTAGAACCACATGGTTCTATAGAGGCCTCGCCTTACCTCGAACTCCAATATACAAAACAGATAAAGCGGAGCTTGACTTCGGCCAGAAAGGCTCCTGCTCTGTCTCCTTCTTGCTCCTCAGGGTGGCCCTTCTGTTACCCCTCTATAAACCATGACCCCTTCAATGCAATGGGAACATCATGACTTAGAGGAAAGAAAACTCCACAGTTTTAGGGATTTCCATTTAAAGACAGTCCAGTGAACTTTGTAGGACGTTTCTGTGGTTCAGGTTTATTCATGTCCTCAAGATGTGCAAACCCAAAGCTTACTTAAAAGCTGTTGATTCGTATTTACAAAATAAACCCTAAAGATCTTTATGAATACTTAAAAAGATTTCAAGGAGAAACATCCAATCCTTAACATTTTCTTCACATTTATATGAGTCATACAAAAGGAGAATTATTTTTAAATGTCATCATTGAAACTGTCTTAGATTCAGTGCCAGAAGTCAGGTGCATTACACGTGTGACTTTGAAAGCTCAGGTCTTGCCACAGAGGTTGAAACACCAGGATATTTAGGGAGGTGCTGAGGCTGAATAAAGCACAGTGAAACGTAGGAAAACAACTTATAAATAGAGATACAAAGGAAAGCTATTGTGCAAGCTGTGAGCCCGTCCTGTGGGGGCCTTTAACTTTGGGTCAGATAATAAATACCTGTATTCGATCAGACTGCCCCTCCTCCCAAAACACCGAATAAACGAAGTCAAACAATTTAGATTTCATTCCTGAAGCAAATCAACCTTGAGAAAATTATAAACAAGATGAGGATGTGGGTGCTTGGGGGCAAAGGGTGTGCAAAAAGGCGGGTGCAGACTGGTGGATACAGGCATCTCACTGAGACACGATTTGAATGTCCTGGTGTCCTGTGTACAGTCAGATGTCCCTCAGGTGAGAGAGCAGGATGGTGCCTTGGGCCCGTGCCCTCTTTTACTTTTGCCTTGGCAGGCCCCAGAAAAATATTATAAAAACCCATAGTTCTGCAGCTCAGGAAGCTAATCCTCCCAAGCCTAATATGCAGGTTCTGTGCCTTAAAATTATTGCCACGTCAAAACCAAGACTGCTTCCTCCATTCGTGGCTGCCACTAGGCGAGGGTTTGTATTTATGCCCCAAAGAGCCTCCTCGGTGTTAGAAGCTGGTTGGCATGAGACAGCTTCGACAGCCAGAATTTTGGATGCTGATGGGCTGAGGCCAAATATTGAAGGGGAAGGAGGTTCTTGGGGGACATTTTCCAGAGCTAACCTGTAGGAAAAGGGAACATTTCCATTCTCCTTGGATGGTCTGCTGGTATCCCTCATCTCGCTGAATGTGCAGGTGAGGTTTGAAGGCAGAGCCAGAGTGGTAAAAACCTTATGGGGCATGATGGTGCATGCCTATAATCCTAGTACTTAGGAGGCTGAGACAAAAGGATTGCAGGTTCAAGACCAGCCTCAGCGACTTAGAGAGAGTGATTCTTAGCAACCTAGTGAGACCCTGTAGAATGCCCCTGGGTTCAATACCCACTCCCAAAAAACAAGACAGAAACCCCCCAAAACTAATGAATCGGACTCACTTACTGTAGTAGGCTGTCATGAGGGGATGGAGACACAGTGCTAAAATGACCAGATGAGGAATCGCAAAAGATTGGAGCACTCCCCATGAGTCCTGGAGAGAAACCTGGGACTGTGTGAAGACTTTGCTCTCCAATGGAGCGATGCTCTCTATGTTGAGAATCATGGCGAAACAACATGGAAAGCCTTTTAAGCTCCCAGGATCTCATTTACTTTGCTGACCCCATCCATTTAGTCATCTGTGGGCCAAAACAAGCTCAGGGGCTCATGAAAGACAAACCCAGAGGTGTCGATGGAAATCTCCATCAACAGGGGCACTCTTGGCTCTTTGGGCAATATACTACTCCTTAGGCGGGTTTATTTCAAGGCATGTGAAGGTGTTTAATATCCCCAATCTCAGGACACTAGACGCAAGTAGCCATTATTGCAACAATCCCAATAGGTTTTGACATGTTTCCAATGCTCCTCAGGGAGATGGTGGCACCTTTGGCCGAGTGCTACTAAGTCTTCATTTCGGGGAACAAAACGGGGATCCCTCCAGATGGGTTAACATGAGCGCGTTGGCCCCCGACAGCTACCTGGGCGCTCTGGGCTCCGGTGGCTTCTGGGACACAGTGGAGTTTTAAGCTCTTGCTTTATAGACTGTGCAAAATGTTTATTCATGTCCGTTCTCCAGCTCCAGCTTTCGGTTCAGTTTGGTTTGTTTTTATGGCTCTTCATTTCGGCTGCCTCGAATATATGACTGACATTAGGTTTCTTGGAATGGCTGCCATCGTCCTTTCTGCTCTGTAAACGCCAAAAGATGTGAAGCTGACTGAGTTCTTTGGCCTTCCTTGGGGCTCTAAGCTCTTCGTTTCTGTGGCTTTTTGCATTTCGTAATGGAAAGGGCCTGGACAGGGGCAGTTCTTTAAAATGGAGGCATTCTTTTATTTGGGGCATGTCTGATTTTTCAGGTGTATTCAGGAGGAAAATAAGGGTAAAAATTCATATTCGAAAGAGGCATGTCCAGTCAAAATGAAGTTTGTTTCTTCATGTTCTGCCAAGCTGAAGTGATCCTCTGGCTACATATGATTTCATGGGCTATAGACCACCAATTTTACACAATTTAAGCTTGAGAGATTTGGACTGACATATCTCACCTCTAAATTACGGGGGGAGATATCAGGGGTAGGGCATAAGGGTTGTAGAAAGGAATAAGGAAAGAATTAGACAGATAAGGAACGAGAGAAAGTATATTGGAAGAGGAAAATTGATTCTTCAAGCAATCAAAAACAAAGAGGTCCATGTTTTCTGGACTATCGTTAAGTGCTTTGGACACGGTCAGGTTTTATGATTAACAAAAGCGGTGACTTAACAAATTCTTGGACGATGCTTGGCTTAAATTTTGCAAAATTGGCATAAGCTATTAAAGAGGAAGATATTTCCAATGGCCTCTTCCTGCACTCTCAAAACTGCTTTTTTAAAAAAAAATCCAGAACACCTCTCACTTCCCAGCTCACCCACATGCTCTCCCAAAGTCCTAATTAAAGGACATCATTCAAGCCAGGCGTGGTAGCACACATCTGTAAGCTCAATACTTGGGAGGCTGAGACAGGAGGATCAAAGGTTTGAGGACAGCCTCACCAACATAGTGATACTCTCAGCAACCTTGCAAGACTGTTTCGAAACAAAAATTAAAAAGGTTTAGGGGTGCCAGGCGTGGTGGCGTACGCTTGTAATCCTCATGCTTGGAAGGCAGAAACAAGAGGATCGTGCAGGTTTGAAGCCCCTCGCTGGCTTAAGAGACTGTTTCCAAATAAAAAATATAAAATAGGTCTGGGAGTGTAACTTGAAGTTAGAAGGGTTCCATCCCCAGTGCCACACACACACACACACACACACACACACACACACACACACACACATACACACGGTTAGGAGTGTAGCTCACAGGTAGACTGGCCCTGGGTTCAATTCCCAGTACCACAAAAACAATTTAAAATAATTAATTAGCAAAAGACATCACTTTTAACGTTTCCCCAATTCACAATATGATAGGGAATACTTGAGTGACCTAGCAGGTGTACAGCCTACCAGGTCTGTCCCATCAAAATTCAAATGTACCTGTTCTGACTGAGGCCTGGGCCCAGGCGATTTGTATCTTCAGGTACATTTGGGAAGCACCAGTACTGAAATTCAATATTTCTCTGATAAAAAATATAAGTAGCAGCTCAGTACCAGGTGACTGAACCTTTCTGGAGACCAGCTTTTGAATTTTTAATATGTGACTTTTTTAAAAATCTGTCCCAAGATGTAGTAGTTTTTGAACTTATAAAACATTTCTGTATTCTGATGACATACACAACATGAAATCTCTAGGATACAGTAGAAACTCATCCCTGCCCGCGATAAATTTCAGCGGTGCAGTTCCACCCCGCCAAAAATGCCAAGATAATCAATGGCTGTCTTACTTTTTAGAGGGGGAAAAAAAGTTTACTTTGTCAACGGTGGAAGAAACCTTGAAATTTGAATAGAAGATTAATGTAGTAGTGGTCTACATGAGGTGCGAGATTTAATTTCTAAAACTGCTAACTCACAACTTCTCTTACAAATATTTAAATACATTCAGCTGCTTTGGGGAGAAAGAATGAATCACAAGTCCTATTTTTCACAGCACTTGCAAATTCTCATGTCTCAAGAGATACTAATGAAACAGTGTAATAAAAGTCCAGGTGTGAGTATAAATGGATTAAAAATAAATTCGTTTTAGGAAATAAATAATATTAGTTCCTATTATTGAATACTTAACAGATGTCACCCTCTCAGATCTGGGTGTTTATTTACATTATTTATTTTAGTGAACATACCAATTCTAAAAGTGATTATCTGTTCTGTACTAGAAATTGAACCACACCAGGGGCATTCTATCTCTGATCTATAGCTCAATCTTCTATTTTATTTCAATTTGAAACAGGACCTTGCTAGGTTGCTGAGAATCTTGTTAAATTATTGAGGCTGGTATTGAAGCTGTGATCCTTCTGTCTCAGTCTCCCAAGTACTAGAATTACAGACATGTGACTATGTGACACCATACATGGTTGATTATTGCATATATATATATATATATATATATATATATATATATATATATTTTTTTTTTTTTTTTTTTTTTTTTTTGCAGTTCTAGGGATTGAACCCAGGGGCATTCTACCTCTGAGCTACACCCCCAACCCTATTTTTTATTCTTTATTCTTTATTTTGAAACAGGGTCACACTGAGTTGCAAAAGGCCTCACTAAGTAGCTGAGGCTGGCTTTGAACCTGCAATCCTCTTCTCTCAGCCTCCCAAATACTGGGATTACAAGAATGTTCCACCATGCCTGGCTTGATTATTGGTTCTTAGTAGAAGAGCAATACAATTCTCAGAAAGGCTAAATACCCCAAATCACATAGAATTTCAGGAACTGGATCCTAAGTCAGTCTAACTAGTCTGTCCCTCTGTGCATGGTCAGTCGAAATCAGCAGCTTATCGCCTGACCTGGGACACTACTGAAAAACACAGGTCATGCTATTGATCATGAGAGGTGCCCAGGTGTAAAGCGGGTCTGTCCTGAGGACACTGGACATGTGGTCACTCTAGTGTGACCAGAGCAAGTTTATTTACCACCAACTAGTCAAAACAAACATGGAGTACAGTGGAATTAAATAGGGGCACATAAAATATTTGGTAGCGCTTAAAAATGGTTCCAAAATATAAAAGGAAAACTACACAATGAAATTACTCTCACTTAATGTAGACACAAATGAAATCTATGGGATTTGCATTAACATATATGGTGGATATGGTTAAATATTTGGAAAGAGTGTGTGTGTGCGTGCGTGCGTGTGTGTGTGTGTGTGTGTGTGTGTGCGCACGCGCACCTACGCGTGTGCGTATGTGTTGCTAGGGATTGAACCCAGGAGCATTCTCCTTCCCTTAGACCTATTTTACTTTTTTAATATTGAAACAGGATCTAGCTGAGTTGTTAAGGGTCTTGCTAAATTGCTAAAGCTAGCCTCAAACCTGTTACCCTCCCGTCTTAGCCTCCAAAGTGCCGGGGTTACAGGTGTGCATCACTACACCCAGCCTGGGATTTATATTTAACTTGTATGGTGGGTACAGTTAAATATGTTTTATCTGATGAGGGGTAGAGCTCCCGAGTCCTTGGACCATGCAGTTTCCATAACTTCACTCTGTGAATGATATAGAAAAGTATCAAGTGTCACCTCCATCTTTTGCGCCTAAGTGCCCTCCCCAGGACTCCTCTTGCTTTCAGACCTACAGAGAAGCTGAGTGCCTTGCTGATGGATGTAAATAGTGGTAGAAATAGAAGAAACCTCCCAATTCAGAGAAACTCCATTTCCTGCCTGGAGTTTCTGCTCTACGTTCTTCCTGGATAAGAATCATAGCATCCATTGTGTGTTTTGCACAGTATCACTGCCTTGCATCCAGTACCATATCCCAAGTGTTGCCAATACTCTGAAGATTGGTGCTGCTCCACTGCTGTCCTCTCCTGCCTGGAGATAAGGAAGCGGAGGTGCTGGGAGCGTCACGGGCTCTCCTGACCTTATTAACTGCGTGTCCTCCCAGAACCTCTTTTGTTTTTAAAGTTAATTCATGGACTCATGTAAAAATTTACATACAAGTAAAATTCAGTCAACAGTCATGTGAGTTTTGGCAAAATGCGTAATGGTAGCCACTGGTGAACTATTGTATTAGGCTCTGAGGATTGTTTAAAAAAATAAAGGCCCAGCTGTTAGCAGAATTTGTAGACTGACGGTTTGTACGTTTTCATTATTGTAATGCCATGTGGAACAATTCCACCATCTCCCCAAATTTTCCAGGGATGCTTCTTTATGGTCAGCTCCTCCCCTTCCTCCAAACCCATGCCAATCGCTCACCAGTCTCCATCCATAGGGTCTGTCTTTTTTTTTTTTTTTTCAGAATGTCACCTGAACGAAATCCTATAGTTCATAGCCTTTAAATCTGGTTTCTTCGATTTCGTATAATATATTGGCGGTTCTTCCATGTTACAGCAGTAATTTACTCCCCTCTGCTGCGAAGTCTCCCTCACCGTGCACAGATTCTCGTTTGTGGCTCCACTTTACAGTTGAAGTGCGTCTACACTTCCACAAATTTCCATGAACCTTCACATTTCTCCTGTTATTCAGGCTGGATAGCCTACCTGTGAAAACTACCTGTGAAAAGAAGAGAAACAACCCACCCAATAGTTTCACTTGCGACTCTTAAGAAAAATGTTTCTAAATTTCTCATGGACAAGAAGTTGTCCCAGAAGGTTAAAGCACAAAGCAACTGGAGAGTCGGCTTGCTCTCCTCACTGACCAAGCAGTTTCCAACCAAAGATGACATTCTTTTGCTATTACCTTTTCTCAAAGAATAATGTGTAACTTGATGGAGAAATAGGGTCTTTTGACCTTAGACTAGATCACCTCTTTATTTTATGGACGGCCTAGAACCTAGGAATGGGTTTTACATGTCTGAATGACTGAAAGATAATCAAAAGCAAGAGACTATTTTATGACAGGTGGAAGTGAGAAGAAGTGGAATGTCACTATCCTGACATGAAGCTTCATCAAGACACAGCGAGGACTGTTTGTTTGGAAATGGCCAATGGCTGCGTTCATGCCGCAGTGGCCCATCTGAGTATTTGCCCCTGAGATTGCATCGTTGACGAGGGCTAAAATATTTATCTTCTGACCCTTTAGAGAAAAGAAGCTTTGCCATCCTGGCTTTAAATTCGGGTATAGCATCATTTCCCATCCTCTTGTTTTCTTGATATTAGTCAATGAATTTCAGCCGGAAGCCCCGGCCGGCCCGACCTCTTTTCCTGGGACTACAGAAGCGAAAGGAGATACATGAAGTTTAGTGTTGATAAGGAGAAACTAGCCACTCAAACTTTCTAGTAACTCCTTGTACGTAGACAAACATTACAGATAGTTTGATGCCTCTGATATGGGCAAGGTGATCTTCGAAAAATAATTTTATTAAAATAAAATTTTGCTACTTTAGACTTTAGTTTGACAGTCTCATTTCATTGCCAAGGCTGGCCTCGAACCTGTGATCCTTCTGTCTCAGCCTCCTAAGTATCGGCATTACAGGCACGCACTACCACGCCTGGCTTAGGCTTATATTTTTATGGCTTTTCACTTCAGTTTTCCAGTAATTATTTTTTTACTGTATTTCACAAGTGTTTTAGTCTATAATTTATTGAAAAAGCAAAACTGGTCATTCCCCACAGGTAGCTTGAGAATCGCTTGGTATATTTAAAAATATATATATATGTTCTTGTTAATATGAAGGATGCAACCCATGCTTGGAAAGAAATGTCATTTTATGGACATTACCATTTTATTTTAATCGATGGCCATGATGTGGCCTGGTCAGTTGCCTAGCAAATCACTATACCTGGCCAGCGAGGGAGTCATTTTATTTTATGTTTCCTTGCGTTTAAGCAACTTGCAAATATCAAAGACTATCATGTGCTGCAGCGGGATGATGACAAAATCCAGTTTAAATGACTGAGACATCGCTGGGACATAATTTAAGGAGGGGAAAAAAACAGAAATCCTACAGAAACGTGTAGATTGAGTCGCTGTGCAACCAAATAGAAATGTCAGGATCTTCCTGCACTTAAGATGCAGGGACCGGCGCACTGAGGCACGAGAAAGTGATTTACAATTTGAAGGAAAACCAGCAGTAAAATAATTGAGAGCTGGAAAGCAATCTCACTCCTGCCAAATTGCTCTCCACCACGCACGCTCTATTTAGGGGCGATATTTGGAGACTTATATTTCGTTTGTGCATATTTTCCCTCCCCTGTGAATATTCTATCCTGTCAGATTAGGACTGCTCCTTTGCTGTGATCAGCAAAAGTGAGTATCAAGTTGCTCAGCCTTGAATTATGCCTGCAGCTTTCTAAATAGCAAAGGGATGATTTTCTCTCTTTTTGCGTAAAGAAAAGCTGGCTGTTAATGAGAACTTTCTTGGTCCCTAAATTGCCAAAATATAGGTTCCTTCCAAATAAGCTATAAGTTAAGCTTATGGGAGAAAAGACATGTGAAAGGACATTGGAAATTGTAAAGGTTTGGTAACATATTTGTCAATAACAAAACAGTTACTACTAGTACAATAACAATAACGTTATTATTATTATTATTATTATTATTATTATTATTATTATTATTATTCATGGTAGAGATTTAATGAGCCTCATCCTTGGGGCTGTTTCTGATTTTCTTTCCCTTGAAGTACTTATGGACCAAGGAGAACCTCCCTGTTTCCCTGGCAGTAACTACCTCTAGAAAGAATCTTATTGTTCATGGATTCGATGATAAAATGTCTGTTGTGCCATCGATTCCTTGCTTAGTTAGCTCGGAGTCCATAGATATTTGGTCATTACTTCATAATCTTGAGAAGCCAGTGATAAAATTTCTAATTACCTTAGAAGTTTGATTCTTATGCCATGCGTTTTGACCATGGAAACACATTTTTGACTTTTATACAAGGGCAGGAATTTAAATACCCAGAATATCTTTATGTTAAGATACCTGATAGACCACTAACTTTCACCTCTCTTGCCTTAATTAGAAAACATTTTTGGTTTGCTTACTAACCCCGCAGGTTCATTTTGATAATTGCTACATTTGAGTCTCAGGCACATTATGAATGAAAATCAAAATTCTAGTAATCTCCAAAGATAAGGCATAAAATACCTTTATTTTAGGGACAGATGGAGGCATTGGAAAATAAACAGGAAGAAACTATGCAAATCAGGCTAAAGCCAACAACATGTCTGTTTTAAATATAAAATTGGATCTAAGTCAGAGTTGATTATTCCCTGGGTAACTGGAGGATGACAGGGATGCAGGGAATTTTGGTTATTTTTTGAAAAGTTTATTTTATTGTTATGTAGATCATATTGAAAATGGCACACATTCAGACTGTGCTTGGTGCCCTCTCCCATTTCCCCTTCCCCCTCCCAACAGTGAGTGTCCAGGTTGACCATGCTACATTCATACTTTTACACATATTCAAATGTAGCTCCTCCATTAATCAACCTCAGCCTTCTTCCTCTCCTACCCTTCCATTTCAGCTTTGCTGAAAAATATCTACTGACTCACTCAACAACTTAGCAAGACCCTGTTTCAAAATAAAAAATAAACAAGGCTGCAGTAGTATACCTCAGAGGTAGAATGCACCTGGGTTCAGTCCCCAGTACCCAAAATAAAAAAAAAAACATATTTTTATACAATAACAAGCTGTACACTCTAAGATTGACAGACAGACTCTGGCTCTCCTGGGTAGTAGACATTTGACTGGTGTGAGCCAGGTCTTCCTAATATTGATTATCACTGACTACTATGCTTTTTCCCACCAAGTTTTAGTTTACATCCAGTGAGGCTGGAGGTCACCTCTTTGAGTTAAAAATAAATCTGCTTATGTCATGAACCTAAATCAGACTGAGGTTCTTCAGGGTCCTATGGCCAAGTAGGGAGATTGTAAGAACCTTAAATCATGTATGGTGCATTCGAAGTTTATATTACATGTGAGAGTGTATGGTCGCAGTGGTGCAAACACACGCACATATACATGCATGCACGCACGCATACACGTGTACATACTCATGCATGTCCATCTATACATCAGAAACCCTCGTACTTAAGGTGCTAAGGATTAATCAGCTAAAGAAAATAATCCTAGAAAACTGTGATGCATGCATAACTTAAATACTTTTACATATAGTATTTATATCTTATAGTCAAATATTGTACATGTGTACATCTATTTCCCTATTTTTGATAAAAAGTGCCCCCCATTGAGTGAGGATTCCCAGATGCTTTTGAGAAGCAGTAAGCTTCTCTTGAGTAGGGGGCCAATGATGGGAGCACCTGTGTCAACCAGGCTCTCCAAGAATCATCCGTCACATCCAGCTCAGGTCTGTGTAGACCGAGAGAGCAGGCAGACATCTGTGTACAATCTGCAGAATCAGTCCAGGCTCTCAAGATTGTGTTTGAAGAGCGTGATAGTTCTCTGCCCACACCTAACTTGACAGTGGTGTAATGTTTAGCCTTGCCCCTTTACCTAATCTTTCTAAGGGAGGGAACGAGTTTTTATGGAAATCAATCCTTTGACCTCCATCTTTCATGGGCTCACACAATGCTTTACCAGCTTTCATCGTATGAGACTTGCATAAATCAGCGATAACACAGCTGATACATGTGCAATTGAAGATTTCATGGGAGTTTCGTTAAGCCTAGTGAGAGTTTCCTGCTAGCTTCCCAGCCTTCAAATCCATTGGACTTCCGTCATTAAGTTTTGTAAAGAAAATAGTGGCTGTAGTTTTTCCAGTTTCTAGACAGATCAAAGTAAAATGGGTGATTAAAATAAAGTATTCCCAGAAAATAATAGATCCAGGTGATCTACATTATTTCACTAATCCAATATTAGACTTCGTCCTCTTTTTGTGCCTTTTTAAAATTTTACACACACATATTTTCCTGTTGTGTTGTAAGAAACCTCTGATCTTTTGCTAAATGCTAAAATTTTGATGAATAGTTGTTTGTTTTGGTTGTTGTAAGCACAGTATGGTCTTTGTTTCACAAGACTTAGCTCCCAAATTAGCATATATGAAGAAAAAGTATTTAAAGTTACCTTTGAGCATCCTAATTTATTTATATTCTTATGTATGTATGTATGTATGTATGTATGTATGTGTTTATTTATTTATCTATTTATTTATTTATTTATTTATTCATTTATTTATTTTGGTGGTACTTCTACCTCTGGGCTACACTCCCAGACCTATTTTATATTTTCTTTGGAAACAGGGTCTCTGAAGCCAGCGAGGCTGGCTTCGAACCTGCGTGATCCTCCTGTCTCCGCCTCCCAAGCGCGGGGATTACAGGCGTGCGCCACCACGCCCAGCGATTGAGCATCCTAATTTAAAAAGGCAGTGTAGCTAAGTTCAACACATTCTGTCTTGAGAGGCCTGGAACACCTGATTTTGTCATCATAATTGGAACAGATAAGACTGTGTTGAGTATCAGATGAAGTGGATTGGCTTGCTTTCAGAGAGTGTCTAATGAAATATAGGTTTACTAAAAAACTAAGGTAAAAAGGATGATTATACCATGAAAGCAGACTCATGGGACTTGGCAGTTGTGTCCCTCACCTACGACATTAAAAAGCACATTGGCTGGTGTTATTTATAAATGTGTTTTCTTTCCTTTGGGATGAGATAAATGTTAGCCTTCTGAGAATATGAGGTCAGAAATTTATGCTTCTGTGAGTGGTATTGATTAATGGTTCAGAAGAGAAACTCAATGAAATAGGAGTAATATTTATTCATGGTGATCAATTAAATTATTTGTCTAAGTTAAAAAAATAACTACTGTGTGTAACTCTCAATTTGACATGAAGTGACCGAAGAGATGCTGAGTCTACTGCATAATATGTTGGTTATTCTCTTTCTTTCTTTCTTTCTCTTTCTTTCTTTCTTTCTTTCTTCCTTCCTTCCTTCCTTCCTTCCTTCCTTCCTTCCTTCCTTCCTTTCTTCTTTCTTTCTTTCTTTCTTTCTTTCTTTCTTTCTTTCTTTTTTGTGGTATTGGGAGTGTAACTCAGGGGCTTTTCTACCTCTGAGCTACATTTCCAGCCCTATTTTTGATTCTTTATTTTGAAACAGGGTCTCACTGAGTTGCAAAGGGCCTCACTAAATAGTAGTTGAGGCTGTCTGCAAACCACGATCCTTCTGTTTCAGCCTACCAAATGCTATAATTTTAAGTTAACCTATATGCTGTAAATGGGTTTTATGCTTAAATGAAAAGGAACAGATTTTTTTAAAAAAGAAATGTCTGTTCCCTTTTTACTTCACACAGAACATATTCAATAATTTTAAATAGTTAAAATAAAATTTCAGTGGAAAATCTTTGCTTACAATTTTTTTTCAAGCCAATAAGTGTCCTATCTGTATTATTTAACTTGGTATTCCAAAAAAAAAAAAAATAACTTCACTCTTTTAGATGTTTACCACCTAATTCGTGGGTGGTCACATTGCTGATTAGAAAATGGACTGAATTCTACATGTGATTCCTAACATGGACCTAATTCTTCAAACATTAAATTCTTAAAAAATTGTTGCATTTGGATTACTGGGCCCAACACTATGGGGGATGGAACCCAAGGACATTCTACCTCTGAGTTACACCCCAACCCTATTTTTTATTCTTTATTTTGAAACCGGGTTTCACAGAGTTGCAAAGGGCCTCACTAAGTAGCTGAGGCTGTCTGCAAACAGTGATCCTCAGGTCTCAGCCTCCCAAATGCTGGGATTACAAGTATGCGCCACCACCCCACCTGGTCCAACACTTTTTATTTCAGGCTTATCCTTTGCTCTTTTTTTTTTTTTTTCAGCACTGGGGAGTGAGCTCAGGGACATTCTACGTTCAAGCTACACCACTAGCACTATTTATTTTTCATTTTGAATCAGGGTCTCACTAATTTGCGGACAGACTAAGTAGCTGAGGCTGGCTGGGAACTTGCGATCCTCCTATCCCAACCTCTCAAGTACTGGGATTGCAAGCATGCACCACTACACTCAGGCCTTATCCTTAAAATGTGGGCTTCTTAATTTTATTGCCATCTTTATACCTCTTAATAAAAAGGTAGCATTTATATTTCCCATATGAGAATATCAAGCTTGTTTTTAGGGCCTGCACTTTAGTCATATATTTTCTTCTTCTCCTCCTCCTCCTCCTCCTCCTCCTCCTCCTCCTCCTCCTCCTCCTCCTCCTCCTCCTTCTCCTTCTTTGTCTTTTGAGGTACTGGTGATGGAAGCCAGAGCCATTCTACTTCTGAGTTACATCCCCAGCCCTATTTTATTCTTTATTTTGAAAAAGGTCTCACTAAGTTGCGGAGGGCTTCACTAAGTAGCTAAGGCTGGCTGCAAACCTGAGATCCTCCTGTCTCAGCCTCCCATGTACTAGGATTACAAGCATATGCCACCACCCCTGGCTAGCCATATATTTTCAAAGCACAGTAATGGACAGAAAAATATAGGTTCCCATTAATAAACTAATAGCTGTTAGCCTTCAAAATAGAATTGCGGTTCATATCCATATTTGATTTCCCTGGGTAGACAACCACAAAAGTTTTTAAAATTTTTTCATCTATGACCAATTTTCTTCATTCATGATACTTTAACTGGAGTTTATTTTTAAAGTTAAGACAAATTTGAGAATGCAACATTTGATACTTTTGAGACTGCAGCCCCTGAGGTATACAACTTGAATTTTAGGAGTCAGCATTGCAATCTGACTTAGATTTCAGAGTCTGGGCTTGGAGTGGGACTGCCTGGGATCTGAGATATTTGTTCATTCCCTCTCTGCCTGCTGAAATTGTCTCATCTGTAAATGGACATATTGCTAGTATTTGCTTTATGGAGTTATTAGGAAGCTTAGGTGAATTAGTAAGCCTAAAGTACTTGAATCAGTATTCATATGCCCTAGGTTCTCAATAAATTATTATTATTATTATTATTATTATCATCATCATCATGTCAACTTGTATAGATGAGCATTCACTCTGGTCCTTCACCTCCTCCCTCCTCTCCCCTCACAGGTGGCCCCAGCCATTAAGGAGAGGATGATGAAGAAGGGGAGCCTCATGCTGGGCTACCAGCCCCATCGGGGGAAGGTCAACTTCTTCCGCCAGGTCGTGATCAGCCCGCAAGTGAGCCGGGAGGACATGGACTTCCTCCTGGATGAGATAGACCTCCTGGGCAGGGACATGTAGCTGTGGCTTTTAGGCCCCCAGGGGCACGGAGCCTGGCCTGGGGAGAATATCTGAAGACAAAAAGTAGATTATAGCCCTTCCGATGAAAAATAGGAAACACTCCCCGTCCAGGCACAGCAAAACCAAAACACTAAGCAGATGGAATTTAGGCCTCCTTTGCTGCTGGGACTCTACTGTTGCCTAAAGGTAGACACAGCCTTGAAGAAAGCTTAGTGACTACTTTGCTCTTTAAGGAATTTAAATTAATAGTTTAAAGCAATGGTTCCAAAGCATGGTCTCTCTTACAGCAGCATTCGTATCTCTGGGGAACTGATAAAAACGCAGACGCTCACGGCGAGTGTCACATCCAACCAACTGAATCAGAAACTCTGGGGTCAGTGCCCAGGATTCTGTGTTTTCATCAGAATCGGTGATTCTGATGCATATAAAATCTGAGAAGCCCTGGCTTAAGAAAAAAGCTTGTATTGATTAAATAACCAGTCTGATGTTTGGTTAGCAAAGGGATATCTAATTTCAGTAGCCCCTGAGCCATACTTTGAAAAATACAATGGCGGCATTTTAGAACAAGTGTTTAAAGGCATCGATATCATGTCAAAACTATTTTTTTAAGAGAGACTGCATAAAATTATAAAGATAATATGTTTTACGTAGGTTGAGTATTTATTCTCCTAAGTTAACATTAACCATTATCCTGATTTATCTGAGTTAGAGATTAGGATTTAAAAAACACACTTTGCAGTGTGCCTGACTTTTTAATCAATGAGCAACAATCCCAACTCACTTCCTAAAATCACCTGTGTTGTTAGCCGGGAGTAGACATTTCATATGTCTGTAATTTTCTTTTTTGTTTTAGGGGCCCATTTCTTGTCTTGTTCTCTGCCTTGTAGGGTATAACCAGAACTAAGTCCAGGGTTGTACAACATTCCCATTCCCAAACTTTACAATGTCAGCGTAGACTATTAAGTGGGTTTCTATTGGGCAGAGAATCTGGGAATCAGAGGTCTTTCTTCCACTTCTTCTGGGAGTGGATGATTGTGTCTGACCCTAGTCTTCGGTTTCTAGGAGTGCTTTATTTGATGAAGTAGACAGAATGCAGCGATGTGGGTGTAGAGTTACAGCTCTGTTTTGAAAGGTGGATGAAGAACGTTCAGGAGTTAGACTTAGCAAATGCAATAACCTTTTCATACGTCATCATTAACTCATGCCATTTACATTTTGAGAAGCAGATGTGTACTGCTTTGCTTTTATTACATATTTTCATTTTGGTGTGCATGGTTTCTCAGTATCTCCTTTGGTTACAATATTTTGAGCTTTTTCTGAATTATTTCACATTCTGTGAGCATACATGTGTATTTTACATCTCTTGCCGCTTTTTGTAATGTCAACACACCATATTCCATGTGTGCAGTAACTTGGATTCATGAAATAAAAAGCAATATAAGTGCACTTAGTGTGTTGACATTTCTTTTCCAATCACCTCCTTTTTTCTGAGTTATACCGATACATTTTAGAAGTGAACTTGACTCGTTGACAGTTGAACAATCGAGGAAGCAAGTTGGAAGCAGTGTGAATTTTAATGAACACCTTGAATAAAATGGAAAAAGCAGTTTTGGCCAAATGTAGATTTATCTTTTGTATATTCTTTCTTCTTCTGGGCACAGCTTTTCTCCTACTGTGTCTGATTATGACAAGTGTCAATTTCTTGATCAGTAGAAAAAACTACTATAGATATTTTGAAAATTCACTTCTCTTTTTCTTGAAATGTTTGGATATACCATACTCAATCAGGTATTTGACTGAATGGTTATAAAAAAAAAACTATTTGTGAAAGGGTGGTTATAATCCAGTCATTCATTTCTTTACTAAAATATTCACATACACCTGCCTGTAGTGTTCCAGTTGATGATCTTAGGTGCTGGAGATAAGCAGTGAATTAAATAAACATAACTCTTGATCTTCTCAACTTTTCATTCCAGTGGAGGCAGTTAAGATTTAAATATATAATAATTCTAGCCTGGTGTGGTGGCGAACTCCTGTAATCCCAGTACTTAAGTTCAGGACCAGCCTCAGCAACTTAGTGAAACCCTCAGCAACTTAGCTAGACCCTGCTTCAAAATAAAAAAAAAATTAAAAAGGGTTGGGGGGTGTAGCTCATAGAAAGAACACCCAAGAAGACCCATGGGTTCAATCTCTAATACCAACCAAACAAACAAACAAAAACAAAACCCAACTCTCATTCATATATATATATATATATATATATATATATATATGTTTGTTTGTTTGTTTTTATATAAAACAAGTCAAGTGATGTATGTATTTTGAAGAAAAAGAGATAAACAGATTGTGGTAGTGAGGGGGGCGAACTTACACAAAATGGTTGCTTAGGTCACACTGACTTGACATTTGAGTGGAGACTTTAAGGAGTGAGATAGTCTTGTGCGTAGTTGGGTATGGATGCTCCAGAAGGAGGACCCAGTTAGTCAGAGGCCTGAGGAGCTGCATACATCCATGTCCAAGGACCAGCAAGGAGCTGTGGCTAGTATAAACTATAGGGTAAGTGGTAGATGTTATAATCAGATGTACTCAATAGTCTATTTCACAGGGTTCTGTAAGCAGAGTCCTATTGGAAACACACAGGAGAATTTGAAAAAGGGTATCCATGCAATTTCTCCTGTATTTTAGAAGGAGCGTGCTGATTACAATTTGGAACATAGTGTAAACATGGGTAAGAGTATACTCAGGAACACCAAGTGGGACACAGTTTTGATAATTCAACCAAGAAAGTTTGGTGGTTTATACTAGATTTATAATGAAAGCAGTGGTGATAGAGACCTGGCTCTAGATGCATTTAAAGGTACACTTGATGGGGTTGATTAATGGAGGAGACTGGTAAAAGAGAAGTGAGAAATTAAGGATAGTTCCACATGATTTTGGGCTGGTCAACTATTAGAAAGTTGCCGTTTAGTGAAGCAAGGGCCATAAGAAAAATACTGTAACTTTTTCCAGCCATGCAACATTTGAATTGTCTATAAATCAGCAACCCCCCAGTGATTTATAAGTAATTAGTAATGAGTCTCAGCTTCAGGGGGAAAGTTGGGGCTGAAGATACCAGTCTTATGACCCATCAGCATACAGATAGTTTTTCAGATGAGATAGGGTGATGGCACATAGACAGTATTTGTAGATAAAAGAAACAAGCCCAGGACTGAGCCCTGGCATGGAACATCAGTTCATGACAAGGTAGAACCACAAAGACCCCTGAAGACGAGCCACCGTGAAGCAGAGGAAGACCTATGAGAGACAGAGTGAAGATACATTATTTTTTAGGAAGGAGGAAGGGACCAGTCACATCAAATGCTGCAGATGTAAGCCTTGAGTTTTACTTTGGAATTGGCAGTGTAAAGGCCATTTGTTTGCCTGTTAAAATTTTATTTGCTAGGAGCAAGCACTTAGAATATAATTTCAGTGTTTTAACAATCATCAGAATTTATTCAATCAAAAGTCTGAAATTCCTCTTCTGATCTTTGATTCTTAACAATAGTTCTTAGATCAGGTAGGAGTTATTATTACCCCCTAATCACAAACTGGGAACCTGTGACTTGGTCTATAAAAATTATCTAAAATGTCACCCTACCAAGTGGTATTCCAAGAGTCATCTGAATCCAACTCATCTGGGGCCCACAATTTTGCCTTTTCTCTTTGCTGGCAGCTCTGTATAGAGGAAAGACCAATCCTAGCCCTCTGGCTGGGCTTGACTGCCAGTTACTTGGCAGAAAAAAGCATCAGGAACTAAGTTGGGTTCAGAAAGCAATAATTATATCATACTTCCAGGGCACCTTTCTCAAACTAGGACACAGGAATTTTTCTTTCTGCTTTTTGCCATTGAAGATGTAGGACACAGCGGTATAAAAAGGACCCTTTGAGTTAGAGTATTAAGAAATTTTCACAGGGGATAAAATGGAGGTAAGAATAATAATTTCCAAGTATTTTTCCATTGCTTTGTCTTGCTGAACTTTTCTGAGCTCTACAACCACATACAGAAAGGATCATTTGATGTATTAATTGGCCTTTTCATCACTATGACAAAATACCTGAGAAAAATCACTTTTTTTTTTTTTGGTGGTACTGGGAGTGGAACCCAGAGGCTTTCTACCTCCGGGCTATACTCCCAGACCCATTTTATATTTTATTTGGAAACAGGGTCTCACTAAGTTGCTGAGAGCCTCACTAAGTAGCTGAGGCTGGCTTTGAAACTGCGCGATCCTCCTGTCTCAGCCTCCCAAGCGTGGGGATTACAAGAGTGCGCCACCACGCCCGGCAGAAAAATCACTTTAAAAAGAAAAAATTGTTTTAGTTTATGATTTCAAAGGCTTCAGTCCATGGTTGCCTAGTTCCACTGATTCTGGACCTATGTCAAGGCAAGAGATCATGATGGGTTGGGCAGAGCTGATCATCTCATAGAGAGAGAGGGAGAGAGAGAGAGAGAGAGAGAGAGAGAGAGAGAGAGAGAGAGAGAGAGAGAGAGGAAAGAAGAAGAAAAAGAAGAAGAAGGAGGAGGAGGAGGAGAAGGAGAAGAAGAAGAAGAAGAAGAAGAAGAAGAAGAAGAAGAAGAAGAAGAAGAAGAAGGAGGAGGAGGAGGAGGAGGAGGAGGAGGAGGAGGAGAAGAAGGAGAAGAAGAAGGAGGAGGAGGAGGAGGACGAGGAGGAGGAGGAGGAGGAGGAGGAGGAGAAGAAGAAGAAGGAGGAGGAGGAGGAGGAGGAGAAGAAGACTTACCTCCTGCAATTTCCATCACCTCTAATGGTCCGTTCAGCTACAGATCCATCAATGGGTTACGCCATTGATAAGGTCAGAGCCTTCATAATCCAATCACTTCTTTAAAAAACTACCTCTAGACAAGGCTGCATGGTGGACCAAGCTGCAACATATGAGCCTTTGGGGGAACATTCCAGATCTAAACCATAACACTTTCCAAGTCCATAAGAGTGTTCCCAAAACACCCCGAACTCAGCATGTCCATAACTGACTCATGATTTCTTGCCCCCAATCCAAGGTCTTTCCCCAACCCTGTTCCTTCATCTATGTTCTTCTGTCTCAGTGAATAAGATCATTTTCTGTCTAATTAGGCAAACCCCAGATTTACTTATGATGCTTCATACCTCAGTCTCCCTGTCCCCCCCACTTGAGTCTCTTGATGATCACGGGCTGGCGCTGACTTGATCAAGATATTGAACAGATGTTGGCAGCAGGTCTGGGTTCTCAGGAGCCGGAAGGCAGTAGAAGACTTTAACTGAAATGCAGAAATCAGCAACAACACCAGGCTTTATACCTCAGGAAAAGCATAGCTCCAGTGCTGCAGCGGCCAAGTCTAAACAATCAGGTCCAGTTACGGAAGATGAGAAATAGGCAGCGTTAACGGCCTGAAAGTGATACTTGACTTCAAAGTCAGATCAAATTGGTACCAAGGTCACTGCTATGAAAGCTACCTGGTATTTGAGTCTCACCTTACAGGCTGGCAATCGAACCTGATGCCTGCCGACTGCACTATTCCAAAGGACCGATGTCAGAGTGCATGCTTAGGAGTAAAGGGATTCGTGGGAGACTGATGCAAATCTTGGATTCTCCGTAAATGGAAAAAAGGGTTATTACTAGGGGAATGTGAAAGGGAGAGAGCGCAGTAGATTAGTGGGCGAGTGAGTCTGGATGAGTAAGTAACTTGCAACAAGAGGGATGCAATACAATTCAGAAAATGAAAACAAGCCAGCGGCCGGGCCCTGCCATTTCATATGAAGACTGAATAAGAACTAGGTCACCCGCAGATGTGCTAGCTGCCATATTCTGTAAAGTGCCCAGTAATTGGGAGCCAGTGATTGGCATTTGTGCTGCCACTGCTGATGGCGGAGTCCAAGCAGGCTCAGTGTTTTGAGTTGCTGCCTGTTGTACTAATAGCTGAATGTCTTAAAGCCTTGGGCCAGATCCTTCATGAGTGGATTGCCTTTGGTTTTTATTTTCAAGGTAAAAATAATAAAAGAAATCCAATAAACAGTTATCAAAGTGTGCCCAATTAGCCAGGCGTGGTGGCGCACGCTTGCAATCCCCGCGCTTGGGAGGCTGAGACAGGAGGATCGCGCAGGTTCGAAGCCAGCCTCAGCTCCTTAGTGAGGCTCTCAGCAACTTGGTGAGACCCTGTTTCCAAATAAAATATAAAATAGGTCTGGGAGTACAGCCCAGAGGTAGAAAGCCCCTGGGTTCCACCCCCAGTACCACCAATAAAAAATAAGGCAGGGGTTATAGCTCAGAGGTCTAATGCCTCTGGGTTCCACCCCCAGACCTGCAAAAAAAAAAAAAAAAAAAAAAAAAGTGTGCCCAATTAAGAACAACAGCTCAGCTAGGCATGATGGTACATGCTTATAATCCCAGTACTTGGGAGGCTGAGAGAGGAAGATCACAGGTTCAAGACCGGCCTCAGGAACTTAGCAAGGCCCTCAGCAACTTTAGGGAGATCCTGTTTGAAAATAAAAAAATAAATAAAATAAGAAAGGTCTGAGGGTATAGCCCAGAGGTAGAATGCCCTGGAGTTCAATCCCCAGTACCAAAAATAAATAAGTGAATGAATGAATAAGTCAGTAAATAAGCAAACAGTCGCTGCAATAGTAACTTTGGAGCCCACTAAGACTTTCATTGCTTGCTATTGATTTTCCTTAATTTGAATAGTAATTGTCCCTGAAACCCCCTTTCCCTCTTTTCCACCAAAATAGCTATTAAATCCTAAAAATGAGGGGAAGAACACTCCACGTTGGTCACTCTGGATCACAGGATTCAGGCACCATTTATTTATATCTATTTATTTATTTATTTATTTTTGCGGTACTGGGGATGGAACCTAAGGGCATTCTACCTCCGAGCTACACCTCCAGCTCTATTTTTTATTCTTTATTTTGAAAATAGGGTCTCACTGAGTTGCAAAGGGCCTCACTAAGTAGCTGAGGCTGTCAGCAAACCGCGATCCTCCTGTCCCAGCCTCCCGAATGCTGGGATTATAAATATGTGCCACCGCTCCCGGCTTTAAGCACCTTTTGGATCATACAAGGTTTGTGCGTCAATTTCTGTCCTGGTGGAGAGATAACCTGAGGGAACTTCAGGGTGAATCAGGGCCTTGATCTGGACCAGGTCAAGCTCCTAGTGGCTCCCCAGGAATCTGAAGGCCAGTTCCAAGTCCTAAGAAAAAAACAACAACAAAAAAGTTACCCATAACATGCTGGGATGAAAAGATTAATCCTTTGACCTCACAGAGTCAATTAAAAACTAAGTGGATAAGATATGGAAATAGAATTGAGTTGTCTTTTAAACGCATGCTAGTAACAAGACACTTACCCACACTATTATTTAATTAATTTTTACCGCAATTCTGAAAAGGATCTTTCATAATGGTATTTAAGTCCTGTATCCAAAACAATGTCCAGGTAGTAAACTAATAGGTTCTGGTGGTGCAGTAGCAACCATTCAGTGACTGTACTTCCATTCCTGAAATAGGGTTGCGTGAGTCTCAAGTGTAAGGTCTGGCGATACCACCTGAATAGAGACACTCGGGGCTTCCTTGCTTTCATTAAAGTTTGTGATGAGGTTTGGGAGATCTATAGACAATCTCCTTCTAACCATTGGAAACTAGTGATACTCAAAAGAATCTAGTTAATAAGACCTCCAAGGTTGACTTAGGTTAATTAATAACATCTGAGACCTGAAGAGAAAAAAAAAATTGTATGAGAAGTAAGGCTTGGCGTAGCCTCTTATCAGTTCAGGTCAGGTTTAGAAGCAAAATATGCTAGGAAATTTATTTAGATTGCCTGAGCTTTTGCAGGTGATACAGAACATAAGGAATTTCGGACTTGTATCAATCCCAACAATAAGCACTCAGCCTACCACGTTGTTTTCTTTTGAACATCTCTTCAGTGTCTTCAGCTGGGAAGGGCTGTTCTATCAGGCCCAGGAGATTTAGGAAGCGGTCAAACTCAGACTCAAGAAAACTGTGAGATAGAAGCCTGGTTCCCTTTATTATACTGGGGGGTATGCAATGCTCGTTAAAGAGCCTCTTATGTTCTTTTAGAGCAGGATGTGAACCGTTCACTCTTATGATGAAAAGAATAATCATTTGGTACTTCTTGACTTTCTTTGAAGCACCAGAAAGATGGAATGAGACGACATCCTTCTCCAGGGAAGGCTTGAAGATTAAGCTGACTAGTTATTTGGTTACTAATGAGTTAGGCTCAGAATTGACAGGCTACTAAAATCTATTGAGGAAAAAAACAGAGATTAAGAAAGGCAAAACGTGGATGGTGTCCAGTTCCTCGGACTTATAGGGATGACAGTCGGGCCGGTCAGTCTTTAGAGCAGAGGGTGCCTGCCTAATGCTCCTTGGCAGGATCTTGAAGAAGTGCTGGCTCCACTGGAAGGCCGCGGGGATGGTGAGTCTGGAGTGTCAACTTAACTGGATCATGAGATACCTAAGGTGATGTGACGTTGAGTGTGTTGGTGAGACAAATTGTTTCTGCAATGGCAGGTTGAAGGGGAAGTCCTGCCCTGAATGTCAGCAGCAGGGCTTTGATACGTGAAGGAACTGGATACAAGAAGGAGAAAGCCCTGAGAAGGTATGTGTGGTTCTTCCTGAAGAAAGCACATCTACTCTCCTAGGAGAGATCGGCCTTCAGCTCTTTGAACTCTTATCACCATCTGGGTTCCACCCAAAAGTAAAAAATAAAAAATAAACACTAGAGAAGGCGTGGTGATCATATAGTTCCCTTGTACGGATGAAGTACTGAAACTCATATTTTAGGTGTGAAATACCTAAAACTGGTTTTAAAACATTGCCCTGGCCGGGCGTGGTGGTGCATGCTTGTAATCCCTGCACTTGGGAGGCTGAGACAGGAGGATCGCACAGGTTTGAAGCCAGCCTCAGCTACTTAGTTAGGCTCTCAGCAACTTATTGAGACCCTGTTTCCAAATAAAATATAAAATAGGTCTGGGAGTATAGCCCGGAGGTAGAAAGCCTCTGGGTTCCACCCCCAGTACCAAAAAGAAAAAAAAAAACCAAAACAAAAAACAAACAAACAAACAAAAAAACCATTGCCCTCAAATTCTTGATCACTTCTCCCAGTGAGTGATAAGGGACTAGGTCCCCTTTGAATTTGGGGGACTTACAATTGCTTGGTTCCACAGAATATCAAAGTGATGAGACGGGGGAGATGAGGCTGGATCATAAATGTCTATGCAGAAGCCAGACACCATGGTAGAACCCTATTGTTCTAACACGGTCAGCCGAGAAGGCCACACCAGGTGTCCTGGGTGACAGCCCCAACTGGACTACCTGATTTAACTGTCAGAGTGAGGCACCTGGAAAGCCCAGCTCAGCAGAGCCATCAGGCAGTTTCAGGCCAGCTGACATCCGGTAGCAATGGCAGACGGGACTCTAAGGGAGAAGGATCCAGCCGACCCCTCCTCCAGCTGCTGATTCAGAAACCTGAGCAAAAGAAAGTGATTCCTTTGAGCCGCTAAACTTTGTACCTAAGATAGCAAGAATTTCCAACGCCATGAAGCTGAGATTAGTAACAGAACTTGAGCTAGCCCCCCAACTTCCTGTTCTCCCCTGGGGTATTTCCATGGGCCAAAGTAATGAGATGGGACACTGGAACAAGACAAATGTATGTATTTTCATGGTCTTAGTTTATTTATAACTTTGTCATGAGGGTTATATTTTGTAATACACTTTGAGTACGGTGGCCCAATCCTTACTTAACATTGTGTTAGGTCTCTTTAGCCAGAGGGTAGCATCCAAGAAGAACCCAAGGAATGGGGAAAGAATTGTCAGCTACTTCTTATGTTCCCAGAGAGCAAAAATTAAAACTACTAGAAAGATGATAAATGTGCAAAAAATATTAAGTCAGTGAGATGAATGATGATCCTTAAGTGGTGTTTTAATTATTACACAGTGCAAACATCACCGTTTTTTCAAGACAGAAAATGAAATCAAGTACCATTTGTGAAGTTGTCATTTTTAGTCATTTTCACTCGTTTTTGAGAAAGTCTCAAATGAATGAAAGTTATAAACTTGGGATCTTTTCATCTTAGAATTCGCAGGAGGGGAATTGATTGAATGCTATCCGTCAAAGAGAAATGTCCATGTCCTAACCCCCAGTTCCCGTGGATGTGACCTTCTTTTAAAAAAAAAAAAGTCTTTATAGATATAAGTTAAGGATTTTGAGAGGAGCTCATCCTGGATCAGCCAGGTGGGGCCTAAATCAAATGACAAATGTCCTGGCAAGGAATCACAGAGAAGAGGATAAAGTGATGTGAGTGGAGCTCGTGACTGGAGTGATGTGGCTAGAAACCAATAAACGGTGAGCGATACCTGGATCCTACAGAGGCTAGAGAAATCTAGGCTGAGATTCCAGTCTGGATCCTCCCTACAGCCTTGGAGGCAATTCAGCCTCAACACACCTTGCCTTTAGAATCCTACCCTCCTAAACACTGAGACAATAACATCTTGTTTTATTTATTTATTATGTATGTGTCATTCATTCATTCATTCATTCATTTATTTATTTAGCATCGCTGGGCATGGAACCCAGGGACATTCTACCTCCAAGCTACACTCCCAGCCCAATTGTTTTTCTTTTCCCTTCTACCTCCGGGCTACACTCCCAGACCTATTTTTATACTTTTTTTATTTGTAAACAGCGTCTCTTAAGCCAGCACCGCGATCCTCCTGTCTCCGCCTCCCCAGCGCAGGGATTACAAGCGTGAGCCACCACGCCGGGCTCTTTTGTCTTTTAAACAAGATCTCACTAAGTTGCAGAAAGCCTCACTAAGTAGCTGAGGTCATTCATGAATCTGGATCCCTCTGTCTCAGCTTCCCAGGTACTGAGATTACAAGCGTGCACCCCCACGCCCTGCATCTTGTTGTTTTATTTTTATTTTTTTTAGATTTTTTTTTTTTTATGGTACTGGGGTTCCTGGAAGCCCTTCTACCTCTGGGCTACACTCCTAGACCTATTTTTAAACTTTTTTATTTGGAAACAGTGTGTCTTAAGTCAGCGTGGCTGGCTCCAAACCAGCGCGATCCTCCTGTCTCCACCTCCCAAGCACGGGGATTACAAGCGTGCGCCACCACGCCCCGCCATCTTGTTTTAAATCACCAAGATTGTGGTGATTTGTTACAGAAGCCCTAAGAAGCTAATACAAATTCACTAAGATTTGTATGGGAAGAGGGAGAGCAAGGCCATCCCCTCTCATGCATAGCAGTGGTGGCCAGTCCTCTGTGAACATACAGGAAGACAGCCTTCAGGCTCACACTAGGAGCTTCTCTGCAAAATCCAGGCATTTGTTTTAGCTATAAGGTATTTTATTCCCAGAGACATTGCTGATTAGCACATCCTGGTGACATGCTATTTGTATGCATCCGTCTCCTCAGCTGGATCATGGGCCAAGAGACTTCATTTCTTTCATGAATAAGAAAGTATTGGAAGACCATGACATGTTCCACTCTGTGCAAGGTGCTGGGATAAGATGCTGAATAAACATACTTCTTCTTTAAGATGCCGGCAGATATCAGATAGTGCACTGCCTAACCATAAATGGAGAAAATAATATCTACCTTGTAAAGCTTAGGATGACTTGCATATTTTTATGTCAGACATAACATGGGTATTTCAAAATGCCAGTGATGTTACCCATGGATGAGTGTCTAATGTCTCAGGAAAGTTTATACCTGTGTTAATGACATTTGAATATATCTTCACGTGTATTTACTTATTTGATTTCTTTTTTTCTAGCTTCCTAATATAGATAGGACAGGGATAATTGACAGAGGAGGCAAAAGAACAAGAGACCAAAATCATAGAAGAAGGAAGTGGTGGGGGAACGAGGACCAAACCCAGAGTTTCCTCCCAGCTGCTCTCTCTTCGCCACTGTAGCCCTGCCCGGGCCTGGATAAAATAGCCCCCTTCAAGATAAGGGGTGGTCTGCTTACTGTTACATGACAAACATCACTTATCTTCCTCAAGAGTCTATTTTTGTGTGTGTGTGTGTATGTGGTGGTACTGGGGTTCCTGGAAGCCCTTCTACCTCCGGGCTACACTCCCAGACCTATTTTTGTACTTTTTTATTTGGAAACAGGGTCTCTTAAGCCAGCGAACGCGGCTGGCTTCGAACCTTCGCTAGCCTCCTGTCTCCGCCTCCGCGCAGGGATTACAAGCGTGCGCCACCACGCCCGGCCTGAGTCTATTTTTATTTATTTATATTTTTTGCAGTACTAGGGATGGAACCCAAGGGCATTCTACCTCTGAGCTACACCTCCAGCCCTATTTTTATTCCTTATTTTGAAACAGAGTCTCACTGAGTTGCAAAGGGCCTCACTAGGTAGCTGAGGCTGTCCTCGAACCGTGATCCTCCTGACTCAGCCTCCAAAATGCTGGGATTACAGTGTGTGCCACCATGCCCAGCTCCTCAACAGTCTATTTTACCCAAAGATTTTGGGGTGAATTATCTCTTTAAAATATCATATCAACACAGCAGCAGCTTCCCTTTAGGGAATGCAAACAATAACAATACCTAATATTAATGCACCAGTCTCTAGTCTCACCTTTTTTTGTGGTACTGGAGATTGAACCCAGGGGCACTCTACCTCTGAGCTACACCCTCAGCCCTATTTATTATTCTTTATTTTTATTTATTTATTTATTTATTTATTTATTTTTGTACTGGAGGCGGAACCCAGGGGCTTTCTACCTCCGGGCTATACTCCCAGACCTATTTTATATTTTAAACAGGGTCTCACTAAGTTGCTGAGAGCCTCACTAAGTAGCTGAGGCTGGCTTCGAACCTGCGCGATCCTCCTGTCTCAGCCTCCCAAGCGCGGGGATTAGAAGCGTGCGCCACCACGCCCGGCTTATTATTCTTTATTTTGAAACAGGCTCTTACTAAGTTGCAGAGGGCCTCACTAAAAAGCTGAGGCTGGCCGCAAACCTGCGATTCTCCTTTCTCAGCCTCCCAAGTGCTGGGATTACAAGCCTGTGCCACCACGACGGCTTATTCTAACCAGTTTCCAAACAGCTTTCCCATGTGAGTTCTATCATTAGCACCATCCCACACATTAAGGAATCAGGACATCAAAGCAGGTGAAGGGGCTTACAGATAGTCACACAATTAAGGGAGAAGGGCTGGGATCTGGACTCATGGAGCCTGGCTCTTAGGGCTTCAATTTTAGCCATTTTGTGATGAACACTTAGACTTCCCTATGAATATTTTGATGCCCCTAAGGTACCAGAGCTACAGCTATTTTATTCTGTGGATTTCCTCTTGTGGACAGTGTACCAGTATTGGGAACAGCCTAGGAAGATTTGGGAAAGCTATGATTATTAATATATTTCAAAATAGTTGTGTCAAAATGGCGGTAGACATGGGTAAAGGAAGGACTTGATTTCTGCCTAAAACAGGCAGCTATTCCAATGTAAATTAACCTAGCTCAAAGTAATTAACCAGTCAATAGGAGGGGAGAACTAGGCCTTCTCTATCTAAAGACAGATCTTAAGAGAGGAGAACTAGGCCTTTCTCTAAAGACAGATCTACATAATTGGATAAACTAGCTAAGATGGTAGGAGGGGTCGACCTTCATGAAAGGAGACACCTCACCACACCTTGCTAGGGGAGGTACCTTACAGGGACGTTCACTTCGTTAGAATCACGCAAACAAGATGGAGGTCATGGGTATAAAAGGCCGAGTCCACGTGTAAGCCCTTGGGTGTACTCATTCGAGTCATCCCCTCATGCCATCTTGGCATGGGGCTGTATTTCTATTTTCTGTCTTTCTATCTTTCTAATAAACTTCTTTAAATATTCAGCAACGGTCCAAGCTAGGCATATTTATTCTTAGCTTGGGACACGAATCCACGGTTTTTCTTCTGTTTGGGGTCGTTTTGGGTTTTGCTATGGGTTGGGGGAAAGCGTGTCCGGGGCTCTCACACGGGTTCCTGGGGAACAGTTTCCTCAAACCATATTCTTCCAATCCATAAGAGACAGTAATGCAGAGAAGACTTTAGGGAGAATTTGAGAAGGATCGTGTTGCCCGGACTCCACACAAACATAATACTGAGTGATCAATAGTGTGTTTGTTGGGGCGGGGGAGAATGCAAGAGAGGAAGCATCTCAGTGTGTGCAGTTTTAACTTAATTAGAATAGGAAGACTATTAGCAAGTTATTTTTAAATGCACCGAAGATCAGGAAGTTTATTAGAATTAAATTACACTGTGTGAGACTGATTGGCAGGCCATGCGATGTGGGTAAGTTCACAATCTTGCCTTCATCAGCATAGTTTGCAAAGGAGGCCTGAAAAGAATGGCCCCAAACCCGGGGAGTGTGAAGCTATAATTATTCAAGTCAAAAAGAGGGAAAAAAATAAAAAAGAAACTAATTAGAAATGTGATAAGCAATGATTAGGTAACCTATTTCAGGATGGAAATGAACGAATGAGCAGATGCCAATTGTGGTGGCTTCTGCTTAAATGAAAACTTCCCTGGCTGTCACCTAGGGAAAAGGGATTTCCCTCAGGACTGGACCATTAGCATGTCATTTGCATAGAGAGCTTAAAACAGAAACAGCCACCATGAAATAGGTTCTCCAGGGCAGAGAGAAACTTGCATCCAAAAGATGCTGGGTGCTACTCGGGGCTGAGTCCCTGCTGTGGGTGCTTGGGGGCACCTTGCCAGCTGGGAACGCCTGGGCTTTGTGGTAGCAAGAATCAAAATAATCCCAGTAAGACAGGGCCTGCGAGGGGGACCAGAAGACCTTGGCTCCTGTTTCGCAATGGGAGGTCAGAAGATCTTGGCTCCTGTTTTGGCCGAAGCTCTTGGGCCGGAGCCCAGGGTCCTTGTGCATTGGAGCGGTGACTTTCTCCCCCTGGGCTCCTAATTGCCAACCCTGTTTCCTCTAGTGCTAACTGCATCTTCCGCCTCCATACTTTAGACTGGTGATCATACCTCCTAGCTCTCCAGAGGCTCCAGGCTGTTGGCTTATAACTCCAGTTTTGTTTTGCCTGCTTCAGCACAAATCCTGATGCTAATGGTTACCAACTGCAGGACTTTGACCTAGACCTTGCTCTCTGCCTACCAACTGCGAGACCTAGAGCACGATCTCACTCTCCAACTCTGTGTCCTCATCTAGAGTATGGAAGTAAGACTGCATCCTAGGTTGGTTGTGAGGAGTTCAGCAGTTGAAGAGGGTGGAGCAGAGAGTAGCCCGTGGTACTTACTCAAGGCTCAATGAATGTTAGCAATTGATGTGAATGTTTCCTTGGGTGGAGGCCCCTAACTTCAGTCATTCAGCACACCCGTATCTCCTATGGTTGCTATAAATAAGTACCATTGTGAACTTGATACATTTAAAATATCAACTCAAGCCAAGCACAGTGGCCCATTCCTGTAATTCAAACACTTGGGGGGCCAAGACAGAAGGATGGTAGGTTACGAACAGCTTCAGTTACTTAAAATGATTCTCAGCAACCTAGAGAGACCCAGTTTCAAAACAATAAAATAAGATAGGGCTGGGAGTGTAGCTCAGAGAAAAATGCCCTTTGAGTTCCAGCCCTACTAACACACACACACACACACACACACACACACACCTCAATTTATTTTTTAGCTATATTTTAAGTGATGATGTTTGTGAAAGTCCAGGTTTAATATATTAATGATTTTTTTTTCTAACCTGATTTAAGGTAAAAGAGATCACTAGAATAACATTTTCAAAGATTGACACACTCTGGAATCCTCTTAGGTATCAGCAGATATCGCACACATTAGGAAACTCTCCACACAACACAATCTTCTAGCCATTTTCCCGGCAAGTATTTGAACAATTGCTTATCAGGTGAGCTGAGAGTAAACCGAGCCATGGAGAACAAAAGAGCATCTTCCTGGCTCTACTGGAACAAACAGAGTCAAAGGGTGTGTGTGTGTGTGACAGAGAGAGAGAGAGAGAGAGAGAGAGAGAGAGAGAGAGAGAGAGAGAGGACAATAATGATAATGGCGTGTACAAATGGAGTAGTGGGGTATTTGCTCATGTAATGAGTGGCCTTTTTAATCCACCTGGGCTGGCCAGTTTCTTCAGGAGACAGCATGAAACACAAAAGTAGCCAATGTTACAGTTGCTCCAAACTCCAGCTGCAGAAGAACGGGGCTCTGCACCTGGCTTCTAGGCTGTGAGAGCCTGGGTTTCTTACATGACCTCTCTGATAGTGTAATGCTTCATCCGTTCAATGGGTGTAGCATCTACCTCCTTGAGCTAGCGGAGGAGTAAATCTAATGCCACAGCAGGTGCTCAGTGGATTATCCATATCCACAGAGGAAAGACCCTTTCCTACCTGTTGGGTCTGTAGAATGTCTCGTTTCCTCTGTTACTCGTGTTCTCTAGGATTTGCCTCAAAACCTGCTTCTTTGCAAAAGCAGCACTTGGTATTTATTAAACCAGCTTAGTATTGGCCAACGTGTATTGTAGGCTTTCCAAATTCAAGGCACAACCCCAACCCCAAAGCCTTGTATGGGTTACAGATCACAAGGATACATCTTGTAGATGAGAAGGCTTGTGAAATCCCATTATAATGTGGGAGGAAACTGAGGCACAGACAGCCTTCTCCTACTACACAGCTGGTAAATGCAAGAACATGCGACCATTAAAATTAATAACCACTAAAGTGCTACTGGTTAAAATAGGATTATAGCAGGGCGTGGCAGTGCCTGCTTGTAATCCCAGTACTTGGGAGGCTGAGACAGGAGAATTACAGGTTTTAAGTCAGCCTCAGCAACTTAGAGAGACTGTTTCAAAATTAAATAAATTAGGCTGGAGTGTGTAGTTTGGAGGTAGAACAACCTTGGGCTCAATCCTCAGGATTCAAATTATGTAACTAATGCCCACAGGAGGACCTGGATCATCCAGCTCAGCAATTCTCAACTGAGGGCAGCCTTGTTCACTGGCAGACGTTTGGCCATGTCTGTCTGGAGACACTTTTGGTTGTCACAGGTGTAGGGTGGGTGTCAGTGGCATCTAACAGGGAGCGGCCAGATGATGCTGTCAATCACTGAACAAGACAACACCATCTCCCCAACAGAGAACCATTCACACAAAATGTCAGCAGTGTCGCGGGTGAGAAGCCCTAAGGTAGGACGGCTACATTAGCCATCTGGCAATCTACCTACTTAGCCACAAGATCCTTCATATTCCAAAACAAGTGGTTTGAATTTCTGGCAAAAAAATAAAACAAAACAAAAAAAACCCTCATGAGCTTTGTCCTAAGGGGTCAACTTCCTAGGGCACTTTCACTGTGACATTCAGATAAGAATTAAAAGCACAAATGGGACCCACGGAGGCTGTGGACAAAGAGACAGAAAGAAGCGTATCACATGACAGGAGCCAACAGATAGCCAATGGCCTGCTAGTGTAAGACACAGAGAAGGTGTAAGCAAACCCAACTCTTTGAAGCAGTCCTCATTGCCAACAGAAGCTCTTGGGACAAGGAGATAGTTCCCCTACAAGGTGACCTCTCCTTTTTTCTCTCTTTCTTTTCTTTCTTTCTTTCTTTCTTTCTTTCTTTCTTTCTTTCTTTCTTTCTTTCTTTCTTTGTACTGGAGATTGAAGCCAGTATAATTCTACCTCTGAGGTACACTTCGAGCCATTTTTACTTTTTAATTTTGGACCAGGGTCTTACTGGTTCAAAGTTGCTGAGGCTGGCTTCATACCTGCAATTCCCCTTTGTCAGCCTCCCAAATACTGGGATTACAGGTATGTGCCTTTGAACCTGGCTTGTTTTTTATTTGTTTTTTTTTGTGTGTGCTTTTGCTCACACTAGTAATTCCAGTATTGAGAAGACTGAGACAGGAGGATCACAGTTTTGAGACCAGCCTCAGCAACTTAGTGAGACTCTGTTTCCAAATTAGAATTTAACTAGGACTGGGGCTGTAGCTCAGAGGTAGAATGCCCTTGGGTTCAATCCCTAGCATCACAAAAATAAATGAATGAATAAGTAAATAAATAAAAAAGTAAAAATGAGTAAACAAGGGACTTGGGATAGTCAGTTAAGGAAGACAATAAGTACAGGAAAGTTGGAGAAGGTTTCTGGTGACGTTTTCTGCCTAAGTTATGACATAATCAAGTGACGCTCACTAGGGCTTCCCTACTAGGGTTAGAAACGGGAGGCAGGAAGCTCATCTGAGTATTTTTGGCTTTATTCAATCTAATAAACATTTTTATTTATATAAAAGACAAACAATGCATAGGATGAAAATAAGTGCTTGGGATTTTTGATATCAAAAGAGAATCTAGCATTCACATTCCTATTTTTAATACATGAGCTCGGCTGAAGTGTTCCTTAAAAGAATACAACTTTCCCTTTTATGTAGAGTAGTGAACACAAGTCAGTATTTTTAGGAACCACAGAATGTTATTCCTTGGTCTGTTTTTTGAATAAGAAGAAAAAAAAATAAAAAAGAAACATCAACAAAACAAGCCACAGTATCATCCGACACTACATTCCAGTTTATGATCACGATGCCCCGGAAGTGTTTACACTCTTCTGGATCTCGGAGGCTCCCACTAATGGACCAGTATTCTAGACTTTCACCACTAGAGGTCAATGGGTAACAGCGATTGGATGGCATCAGCAGGCCTTATGGTAGAAGAAGCATTTCTGGGCACCTCCATGACCTTGTGACCATACTGTCCTTGACTCTGCCCACCCGCCTTCAACGGGGTGCCTAGAAGCTCAAGCCCAAATTCAGCACATGTCCTAAGCCTCCGATGAGATATAAGACCTTCCACAACCCAAGAAGAGTTGCCTTGCTCATTAGTCACTCCTATTTGGCTGATAATAAGTAGCTTCAAAAACCTACTTTTTCTTAAAGAGATTGTTACTCACAACATTCACACTTGCTTATGGATTAACAAATTCCTATGATGTATCAAAGCTTATTCCTTGCTCTTCTTCCTGTGGAGATGGGTTTACTAACTGTAAATGGAATTCTTGGGTCCCACATTCAAGTCCCTCAAGAATAATTTCTGCAAAGGTCAGGAAGGTGGGCTTTGGTGGCAGAGCCAGGTAAGCAGCACAAAAACTTGTTGGAGGAAAGAGTTCTTTTCCCTACTATGGAGGGAACGACTCCCCACACAGAAGCAAAAGAGACATGGGTTAACCTGGACCAGAAAAACGAGGTCCCCCTTAGTCCAGTAAAATCGACTTCAAATCCTAATGCCAGAAAACACGGTCAGCATCCTACTCTGTATCACTTCCCTTGCAAAGGATCTTGGTTGTGGGCAGGGTAATTCCCACAGTAGGTGTGTGTGTTTGGGGAGGAGGGCAGCAAAAGCACAAATGTTTACAGGGAGAAGTGAAGCAGCTTTGTGAGTGAGTCCAAGCCTTCAAGCATTCATTTTGTAAGTGATGTGGACTGTGGAGAACAGGAAACCATCTGCTATCCTTACCTGGGATCCAGATTTTTTTTTTTTTTTTTACTTCAAAATCTCCAATATTTAAAAAGTGATTCAACTTTTTAAAATGCTGCTCTGGCTGAGAAAAACCAGATGTTCTGGGTGCCTAAGGACACCGTTTTGACAGCGGCAGTATTGTGGAGTTCAAAATCTTTTCCACTTGTCAATTCTGGAACCTAGAAACAGGGCACCCACTGCTGTTTGCAAGGTGAGCTGGAGACTCAAGCTAAGTGTAACCAAAAATTAAATGTAACGAGTCCCTGACACGGGGGTGGGTGGGGGGGGTGGGGGGTATCTTTTTAAGAAAGGATGAAGGCTGTGGGGGGGGAATCATAACATAATTACAGGGGGAATATTAAGAAAGAACCATCTTATCAGTATACATATTGCAAATTCATGGGTGGGGCAATGTGTCCTCATTTTCTGTAGCCTGTGAAAAATGGGGGCTTAAGACATATAAACTATTAGATGGGACTGAGTTTTGGGACTAGGTTGTAGAAGAAGGCTCATAATCAAGCTGGGACTTAGAGGTCAAACAAAGACCAGGAGAAGCAAGGGCATACAGAAACCCCAGGAACAGTGGTCCCCAAACAGTGCAACTATACTTTTCTCCACAGCCAGAGAAGAATGCTCTCGAAGGGCGGTCCCAAAGCGGGCTCAGAGTCATGGATCCTTTCTCCTTTTGAAAAGACCTTCCACCACAGAGAGCCAGAGAACCACTGGCGACGGCCAAGCTCGGTTCTGGAGCTCTACAATAAAACCAGTTTCCTGGGAATATTTGTTTTCTTTTTCCTTGTCTCTTTTCAGAGTATGGCTATAGGTATATAGAAATATATAGATATAGATATATATATATAAAACATAGCTATTCCATATTTATATACAGGCATTAATAAAGTGCAAATGTTATTGGCTATTGTAAAAAAAAAAATTAATCTCATTTCCTGAGGAAGTGCTAACACAGCTTATCCTCCGATACAGATCAGAGGCACAGAATGCTCTTGGTCACCCACTCCCCGTGGCTGGTCTTTCTGTCCATCCCGCAGCACGCAGGGAGGGAGAGACCCCGTGGTTTTCCAGGAAGCAACAGTTCAGGGGCGGCTTTCTCGCTGCCTCTGTTCTTTGGTGAGAGGGGGTGGTCTCTTTGGACGTGCCCCACGTGGCCCCGGAAGGGCTATTTGGTAGTGTTCAGCGAGCCGTCTTCGGGAATCTTCTCCTCGGAGCAGCTCCTCCGAGAGAGTCTGTCCAGGTGCTCCAGCTCGCTGAAGCGTTCCGCCACACACTGAGCTGTGAGCCGGGCCTCCGGGTCGTGGTCCCAGCACTCAGTCAGCGTCTCACACACCATCTGGATGCCCTGTAGTAGAAGAGAAAAGACGGAGGGCACCATCAATCGCCAGACTCCGTGGGATCAGCCTGATACATCGTTATCAATCATCGTCTGCAGGTGAGAGCAGGTCTCTGTCCTAGAGGTTTTGACAAATGTGTAATGACTTGCATCCACTGTTACAGAATCACATAGCATAGTCTCTCTCCCTGAAAAATTCTTGGTTCTGAGCCTGTTCATCCCCTTCTCCCTCGCCTTTTATTCTCTCTATAATTTTGCCATTTCTAGAGTGTCCTATCGTTGGGTCATGCACACATTCTATTGTAATGGGTCTGACCGGCCCAGCCCACAGGAGTGTGCAGGCATTAATTAGCCTGCTTTCCTTCTGTAAACCCCCTCTTCCATGGATCGACTCAGTAGCAGTTTCCAAGGGCCAAGCACTTGGAAGCTTTATGACAGGGCTGTCTGTATGTCAGGTATGCTTGGCTCTAAGCCATTGCCTAGGATTCACCCTAACTCAATAAATATGGCCTCCATCCAACAAGCCCATTCAAGAGATGCTACCCAGATAGATGGCAAGCGTTTTCTCTCCCTACTTTAATTTTTATTTTGCAATGCAAATGGTTTTGTTACCATTTCAAGTCCTTTCTGAAAAGAGAGCAGGTGGTAGGAATCTTCTATACAGATACTCTTAACAGGTAGAAATAAAATAAGCGCTCCCATTTAGAGGATCAACCTTGCCAATGATGATTCCCTCACACAGGTGTCCAGGGTGGGACTGATAGGTCCCAACACTGCCCTGGAGAGCTAGCCTGTGCCTTCCAATACCAAAGCCTTTCCCAACACACTTTGGAACCCCTCTTTCTCTCCCCAACCCATGAGTTCTTGACATTGAATTAATCGCATAATTCACCTAATTGACGGTATTGATTGATGGCCCTGTTAAGAGTAGAGTGTTATTGTTGGTACACAGTAACGTTTATTTCATTCTGGCGCTGTAATTACAGGCAGTAAATTAAATTAAATATTAAGCATTAACTTGAAATCAATAGGGCAACAAATCTCATTAAGAGAAAAAAATGTATTATGCAAATTCTTTCCAGAATTTTATCATCATGAATAATGGCTTCATTATGAGAACTGCACAGCGGAGGAGAGAATGGAGTTGAGCACCTCTCCGGCACCGTCTGATTTCAGAGTTTATGCAAACAGTCTCACAATTTCAGAGTCTAAGACAATTTGCCTGAAACCCCAGAGAAAACCCTGACCCTCAGAAGCCTGGGACATTATTAAGATCTGTGCTCTGAAGCGGCTCGGCGCCAGGCCCGCCTCAGACATGGCTTCCTGCCCCATTTATCTTCCCGATTGGGCCTGGTCTATTGTTTCTTCTTATCTGCATTTGCATTGCCCTTAGGAAAACCTATGACTTAGCCTCAGCCTGCCTAGCTGAAGGAATTCATCAGACAGAGGTCATGGAAGGCTTTACTTGGTAGAATCGTTTTGCCAGAGATAGGGGGGTGCACTGTTCTCCTACTGTGAGATAGGGGTACACGGTTCTCTCTGTTCTTGTCGAGGGCGTTTTCCTGGATACTTCATAAAGCATCCCCCATTCATGACCTATCGTGCTCTTCTTTCTCTCTAAACACTGCTCTTGCCAAGTGCCCTCCAAAGAATTTGGACAGGTCTTCCTGAAAGTCCAGATCACTGGCTTCTATTTCTTGAAAAGAAAAAAAAAAAGAAGCCTTTAGGATGTTGCCAATGGAGAGGCTTCCTGTTGGTTCCTTCATGGGCATCTTCCTCATCTGTGCTTCCCTGAGTTCCACAGTGACAGTCCAGACTCCTCATCCCCAGGCGGGCTCACACAGGTCTCTGGAGCTCCGTGCGCAGGGTCTGCAGACACCGCACACCGTGGACGCTCCTCAGCCTTGCTGCCAACTTCCCAGGCTTGGTATGCAATCGCATTTCCTTCAGGAGCTGAAGAATCCCAGAGACCATGTGGAACCCAGAGGGAATGAGACACAAACTCCTGAGGTCAAAGCAGGAGAGTAAAGCGCAGAGGCCACGAGCAAATGTTTTCACCCAGAACCAACGGGGCTCGGAAAACGTAACAAATGCCCCCCAAATGATTACTGGTGCCAGGCGTGGTAGGGTGGCGCATGCCTGCAATCCCAGTCCTGGGGAGGCTGAGACAGAAGGATTACAGGTCCCGAGGTCAGCCTCAGCAACTCAGCGAGATTCTCAGAAACCTAGTGAGAGCCTGTTTCAAAACAAAACAATTTAAAAATAAAAGAGCTGGGGGTTGGAGGAGTAGGTCAGAGGTAGAAAGTTCTTGGTTTGCCGGGTGGGGTGGCGGACGCTTGTAATCCCCGTGCTTGGGAGGCTGAGACAGGAAGATGATGCAGGTTCGAAGCCAGCCTTGGCTGGTTTAAGAGACCCTGTTTCCAAATAAAATAGGTCTGGGAGTGTAGCCCAGAGGTAGAAGGCCCCTGGGTTCCATCCCTGGTACCATTAAAAAAAAAAAAAAAAAAAAGAAAGAAAGAAAGAAAGAAAGTTCTTGGTTTTATCCGAAGTGCCAGGAAAAAAAAAAAAAAAAAAAGATGATTTGAGAGTCTTTTTTGAATGCTGCGTACATCTACTGGTTGTAACTTATAAAAGACAGGGTCAAGCACTTTATTGAAAATTTCTTTTAGACTAAACCTAAGGGTTGGGGATGTGGTTTAGTGGTTAAGTGCATGGCTAGCCTGCACGAGGCCCTGGGTTCCATCCCCAGCACTGCAAACAAACAAGCAAACAAATACAAACAAACAAAGCTGGCAGGGTCATAGACTATAAGGAAACCTGCCCTCTGATGTAAGCTCAGCATCCTAGAATGCCCTGCTACCCAAAAGGCTCTTCTGGATGACTCTCATTTGCCCTCTAAAGCTGTTACTCCTTACCTGGTGGTTGAGCCAGAAACTGGGAATTTCAGGTCGTCCCCGATCTCGCAGAACATTATCCTTCATGCTTTCGACACAAGGGTGCTCCCGCACTTTGGAACCAAACGGAGGCTCATAATCTTTTACTTCTGCAAGAAAGCAGGCGAAGAGAGACCAGCTGAGGATGGTATGCACAGCCAACGGATATGAGCAGGTCATGAGGCATGATTGGGTGGCAGGAGAAGGGTTAGCCGGGCGTGGTGGTGCGTGCGCATAATCTCAGCATTCGGGAGGCTGAGACGGGAGGATCACAGTTCGCAAACAGCCTCAGCTACTTAGTGAGGCCCTCTACAACTCAGTGATACCCTGTTTCAGAATAAAAAATAGGGCTGGGGGTGTAGCTCGGAGGTAGAATGCCCTTGGGTTTCATCCTCAGTACCGCAAAATAAATAAATAAATAAATAAAGAATAAACAAATATAGTGGGTTAAAATAAAAAGGAAGGGGTGTTGGGGAAAGGATCCGGAGAAACATTTAAGAAATGATTGTTGAGTGATTACTCCGTGAGAGGCGTTGCGCTAGTAGCTGGCAAGAGAGTGTTGGAGAATAAGACAGAAAATGCCCCACAGTTTACATGTGAATGCATGCATTGCCCCAAAGGGATGGCATTCATTTTTTGGAGGTGGAAAAAACATAAATATGATATGAGTTTGTGGTCCTCCAGAGGCTTACAGTACAGAAGCAGATTTACTAGGTGGTGTTGAGTTTCATGGGGACAGTCAGCCATTAAAAAGGAAGGAAATTATGATAGATGCTACAACCTGAATGGACCTTGCAGGCATTATCCCAACAAGGGCAAATATCGTGTGACTCCATTTACATGAGGTACCCTGATGCAATTATTTGAAGGTCTCCACCAAAACTCACTTTGAAATAGCATTGTCACTGTGAAGCATGGAGAGGCGAGACCAGGTAAACCTTACAAGAGGAAATTGTAATAGTGAGTCTGTTCTAAAAGCCAGTCTGGCTCTGTGTCTTGGATAGAACTCTCTCACTGCCATGTGGTTGGTGACATGCACCGCTTTAGGACTTGGCCGAGTCCTTGCCAGCAAGAAGGACTTCACCTTTAGAAGTCCAGCAGATACTGATGCCATTCTCTTGGATTTCCCGGTCTCCAGAACCATGAGGTAAAATGAACCTCTTTCCTTTATAAATTATCTAGCCTCAGGCATTTTGTTATAGCAACACAAAACAGACTGAGACATCTGAACAGGAAAAAGCATAGAAACAAACAAAAACATAAAATAGAAGCTGGGTGCTGTGGTGGCACATGCTTGTAATACCAGTACTTGGAAGGCTGTGATAGAAGGATTACAGATTAGAGGCCAGCCTTGGGTACTTAGTGAGACCCTGTTTCAAAATATAAAAATAAAAAAGGGCTGGCGATGTAGCTCCGAGGTAGAATGCCCCTGGGTTCAATTCCCAGGATGAAAAAAATAAATAATGAGTAAATAAAAAAAAATAAATAATGGTTTCCAGGGGGTGGAGGGGGAAGTAGGGAGAAAGGGGTAGAAAGGTGGAATTGGCATTTAATGGGTAGAGTCTAGTTGGTGAAGATGGAATAATTCTGGAAAGAGAGTAGACAATGGCACACCATTGTGAGTGTCCTTATTGACAGTGAATTGAGCTCTTAAGAAATGGGTAAACTGGTAAATTTTAAATTATATTTGGCATATTGAAAACAAAACATATGATGGCAAGGAAAAAATGTCCACAAAGACTCCTTATGATAGTAATGATAAAGACAAAGGTTGAAAAATACTGTCTTAGTGGGTGAACAGAGAGGACAGATTAACATTGACATCAATGAACAAAATGTGAAAATTTCCCTTCGATGATGCATGCTATGAAAAATAACAGAGGGTGCTCTAACCTATAATAGAGGATGCTATAACCTTTCTCCAGGGCTTCTGGTTTCAACTAAGGTCAACTTCTTTCTGGAATCTTCCTTGAGCAACCATCAAGTCATTCTTGGCTAAATATCCTGGGCAGAGGCCTACTTTAGTAAGTTTAATATTTTAATATAAACACCCAGCTATTTGTCTTCCTAGACCGAGCACTTGAGGAAGAATCCCTTTCTTACTCATATAGTCTATTGTCTAAGACAAGGGCCACTCATACAGTAGTCACTCAATAAGTGCTTTAGTGAATGAATGAATGAATGAATTAATTAATTAATTAATGAGTCTCAGATCCTGTCCAAAGTGGAACTCCATAAATTCTGGAAAAGTAGTAAAACAACATAGTAATTTAAATTTCCAAATTAATGCACATGTCAAAGCGGGCACAGGACCACTTAAAAGACAGAAAACCTTCCAGGACTAAAACGCCACAGAGCCGAAGGAAAGAGTAGGCTGAATTCATATTGTTTTTCCCCGAAGTAAGGACAATCTTTGGCCTTTACCTTTAAAATAGTCATGTTTCTGTAATCCCAGTACTTGGGAGGCTGACACAGGGTTCCCAGCCAGCCTCAGCAAATTAGTGAGGCCCTCCCCAAATCAGTGAGACCATGTTTCAAAAAAAAAAAATCAGGCTAGAGGTGTAGCTCAGAAGTAGAATGCCCCTGAGTTCAATTCCCAGTCCTTTTTACACACACACACACACACACACACACACACACACACACACACTAATAATAATAATAATAATAATAATAATAATCATCATCATCTTGCTTAGTGAGTATGGTTTTTAACCACCTTCCCTTTCAGGCTAAGAATTGAAGACATTTTTGTGGCAAGATGTCATTTGGAAAAATGCATTGCTTGTTTTGTTTTGTCTTGTGTCTTCTTTTCTCCCAGAACCCTGTTCCATATTTGTCTTCCTTCAGCCTCACCCAAATAGAAGAGCTGCCAGGATATTTTCTTTTAAATGGTTTGAATATAGGAACATCTGGGACAAAGGCCTCCCCTCTGGCTGAGACATAAACAAACCGCAGCTCTGGTCTGCCTGGTTGCGTTTGACTGCAGGAGCCCTAGCCCTGCATCGGTACTGCTCCTGAGCTGAGAGCTGAGTGTGGATTTGCATTATTCTTTTCTGGTACTGAGGATTGAACCCAGAAGCATTCTACCTCTGAACTGCACCTTCAACTCTATTTTATTTTTTATTCTGTAGTAGACCCTCACTCAGTTGCTCAGGCTGGTCGCAAATCTGCAGCCCTCCTGTCTCAGCCTCTCAAGGACTAGGATTATAGGTGTGTACCACCTGCCAGTGCCCAGCTTCCACTATTCTTATATGTCTCAGTTCTTTCTTCCATTAGACTTCAAATTTCTAAGGCCCAAGATAGAGGGCTGAGTGTTTTGTCTTTCCATTCTCTGCTCTAGGCCTTAAGCTTCACCTTGTAGGCAGTAGTCATGAATAAATATGAGCTGGGTTGAATTCACGCACAGGCTGGGAGCCGAGAGTCAGAGCTGGCTTCAGTTATGGCTTACTGTGACCTCCTTGTCTTCTATAAAATGCATGGACGGAACTGAAGGACCACCAAGCTCCCCTATAGATCTATCTTGTAATCCAACCCAATCAGGTAGCACGGTGCTCTCAGGATTTGTGTAGGATACCCATTGATCCTTGGACATTGTATCAGTCCGCAGAGTCTCTTTCCATCGGTTTGGGCTGTTGTAGCCATTGGGGTTGGCGCCCGCCTTGATCCCCTTTACCAAACCGAGAGTACCAGACCCCAGCTGCTGCAGATGTTGCTTCCTCTTTCTCTCTAAGTCTGTCCTTGGATGGCAGGAGCATCTTGGCCTGGAGATTCCTGGACATGCCTGTCTCGCCCCAGCAGTAGCCAATGGCAAATTAATGCAGGCATTCAACAGTCCAACCCTCTTCTCTCTGGGTGGGACAACTTCTCAGGGCAATTCACACCGCAGAGAGAGAAGGCTGAGGCTGGGCTCCCCCAAATTACAAGCTTAATACCTTCCCAGCTTCTCTCAATTTCTTCTTCTGAGGTTTTATCCGCAACACATTTTTGCACAAAAAATCTTTGCCTCTGATTCTACTTCTCAGTAAAGGTGGCCCAGGACAGCTGCGAAGAAAGTGTCCTCTCCTTTCTCCCCAGGTGTGCTCTGGATATGGTTGCAATGCCACCCCAAGGAAGCTCTGCCATAGCCCCCCCTCTTTGTGGCATCAGGGATGGAACCCAGGAGCGTTGTACCTCTGAGCTACATTCCAGCCCTATTTTTTAGTCTTTTTATTTTTGAAACAGGGTCTCACTGAGTTGCAAAGGGCCTCACTAAGTAGCTGAGGCTGTCCTACAACTGCGATCCTCCTGTCTCAGCCTCCCGAATGCTGGGATTCCAAGTGTGCGCCACCACGCAAGACTCCTATAGCCCTTTTTGAGAAGCCGAAAGCACCGAGCCAGGGAGAACCTTCAGAGTTGCGCGCCTCGTAACTGTTATGCTGATGAAACACCTTTGCCTTATCAGGACTCTTCCTCTCTTCCACCAGACATTTCCAGCATTAACAATTCTCACCCTCTCTGCCCAGAAGGGACAGGCCAGGGGGAGATGTCAGGGTCAGAGTAAAATCCAGCTGTCAACCTCACGACTGATCACCCTTGGGAACAAAGGAAAAGCCCCCACGGTTGAGACTGCCACCCACGGCTAGTTTATTTCATTTCAAGTCCTCATCTTCAAAGTCACTACATCAACCCCTGCATATATTTCAATCTTTTAAGTTTGGTGTGGACACAAACTGGTCTCCATATGGAAAGGGAGAAGATAGATGTATTTTTGCTTAAAGAAAAAGTAGTGCATCCTTTCTCAAAGCAAAGAGACATACAACGAGGTCCCCTCCTGCTTTTCTAAAGACCTTGGGAAGTTGTGGGATCCCTGGTGGTTCCAAGGGATATAAGGCTTGTTTCCTCTCTTTGACTTGTGGGAGAGTTTATAGGAAAGGAAGGTCTAGAAGGGTCTAGAAGGTTCTGGCTGAGGGGCTGGGTACTTGGGCCCCACTGAGAGGGTCTGTGAATTTTCTTCTTCTTTCTAAGTTTAAAATAGAAAAGTCTGGGGTGACCATCATCTGGGCCAAATGACACATTCCCATCCTTTACTATCAAAGCAGACTTTCAGGTTGTAAGCGGGGCTGGGGATTCCTAGTGTGCACATGTTTTATGCTGATATTTCTTCAACTTCTGGGAAATGTCATATTTACATAACATACATTTTTAAAACTATGAAAAATTCACATTTGCTTTTTTTTTCCTCAGGGACTTCTGCAATTCTTCTTTCTTCGTTCCATTTATTTATTTACTTATTTATTTTGTTTATGTATGTATTTTTGTGGTACTAGGGATTGAGCTCAAGGATGTTCTACCTCTGACCTACACTCCCAGCCCTTTTTATTTTGAAACAGGGTTTTCATAAGTTGCTGAGACTGACCTTGAACCTGCGAATCTCCTGTCTCGGCCTCCCAAGTACTGGGATTACTGGCAGGTACCCAGCTGAAATCTATTTATTTTTTAATTAAAAAAGGTGTTTCTCTCTGTTCACTGGGGACCCCTTTCAATAAAATACAGTAGAAATAAATTATAAGAAAAACAAATCCCACTTGGGTGTCTTGGCCACGCCCCATTGCAATTGCAGTTAAGGTCACGAGACACCCACTCCCGCTTTCCGTCCTGATCTTACTGAATATCTGAAACCAGCAGCCCACACTTGGAGCGGTGCTGCTTCAAATGTTTCACGAGGAATGGGACCTATATCTTGACAGAAGAAAAGGAGTGTAAGTGATTAGACATATTTCAAGGCTTTCAAATGAGTCAGACAGAGACTGCTGAACAGCAGGCTTCAGAGACATGATCCAACCCCCTCACTTCACAGTTAACAAAAACTGAGGCTCAGACAAGACTCTGGGTTCAGATTCCGGGAAGAGCACTTCCAACAACTGCACACAGGATCGCTGCTACTGTAACGAAATCGCTTTGCCTTTTTAGGAAGTGCCCGTGACTTCTCCTCTCTGCCCAGCACTTCAGAAAGTTCTGTTCCCTTCAACCACGTCGACACAGGTGGGCAGCCCCCAGGGAGAGCGTGCCCGTCACAAGTGTGACAAGCGCATCTCTCTGTCGCCTGGCCAAGTGTCCTCACCGTTTGACTTTGAGAAGGGCGGCCTTGTGGAATGTGCTGGATGGTTATGGCTTGGGAGGTCAGAATGGGCTATGCAAAACATTACCGATGGTGACAAGCCTCGCTTTCACTGTTATTATACCAACATTAGACACCGATGCTTGTTTGTTCTGGGCTTGGGAAGTCAGGTGGGAGAGGTGGGAGTGGTGGGAAAAGAATGAGAACAGCTCGTTTGAACCACAGACCCCAGATCAGAGCATCTTTTGGCAACAGAGTTAACACGGTGTTTTCTAGGGCTCCTTTATCCACGTTCCATCCAATGAGGCCCAACCTTCCTCCTCCTTTGTACAAACAAAGCAACTTAAGGGTCGAGTTGGCTCAGTCCAGAAAGATTGCTATTCCTGGCTAACCTAATAAGAACAAGCACCTTTAAAATTTGGAATTGCTTTTAAGGTAAAAAAAAAATAAAATAAAAATAAAAAGGCAAAGAGGTTAGAGAGTAGGAGTGAGTCTAGCACTTTAAAAAGTGCTAACAATAGGCACCACGAGGAAGAGTGTGATTAGTTATTTTTGTTCCTGGCTTTATGGTAAACTAGGTTTGAGGACTTGGTTAAGAGAGGTCAAGATTTTGTAACTAGAGTTAACAATGACTAATCATGTCTGGAAATAGCTAGGAGAGAGGGAGGAGTTTGAATGTTCCCGACACAAAGAGCTGATCTGATAAGCATCTGGAGCACTCGAAAGGCCAGTTACTTTAATTCCATCATTACGCATCCCATGCGTTTCTAGAAACAGCACACTTGTACCCTACGCACATCTACCATCGTCGAGCATCGAAGAAACACTTCCACTGACATCAGGTACATATATGTGAGAATACCATTGTCAGTCTCAACATCTGAGTGGAGAAGGGGGCACAAGACAGAGTTAAACTCACAGATGCTACGGGCATGTATGTCACTAGCACCATGAATTATATGATGAGACTATAATGTACCAATCAAAGTACAAACATTAGAAGGCCAGGCGTGGTGGCGCACACTTGTAATCCCCACACTTGGGAGACGGAAACAGGAGGATCGTGCAGGTTCAAAGCCAGCCTCACTGGCTTAAGAGACCCTGTTTCCAAATAAAATTATAAAATAGGTCTGGGAGTATAGCCCGGAAGTAGAAGGGTTTCCAGGAACCCCAGTACCACCCCCCAAAAAAGTATAAACATTAGAAATAAAAACATAAAATAAAATAAAAAGACCTGGTGCCTGATTTTCTGTATGCACTCAGTGAGGAAATTCTCGAGTGCCCGTCAGCACTCCTTAGTGTGATCGCACAGGTGGACATGCTCCCTCTGGACTTCCTCTCTGTGTGTCCCACTGGGCCAGCGCTGAGTGGGGCAGGCTGGGGTGCTGGGAGGTAGCACATCCACCTTGACCTGGAGCAGTCCCACACCAAGGACAGACGGGAGCTAGCAGATGAACACCCAGGGTCCACCGGGCGGGGTGGTGTGAGTGTGGACGCGTGCGCTACACTGCATGTTCTCATACTCTAGTTGCCCACAGTGGGGACCCTCTTGACGAGACATCCATCTCTGGTTTCCTTTCCTTTCCTGACTCGTTTACTTATTCCCTGACCAGCATCTCCTTCAATCTTTTCCCCAATAAACTACTTGCACTCCAATTCCTGTTCCAGGGCCTTGGGTGCCCCACCCAGAGCAGACGGCTCCAGCGCAGAACTACTGAGTGGACCGGAGGCTCTGAGCTTCTTTCCTGAAGGCCTCAAACAGCGGCTCTTCTCAGAAGCCTCTTTGTTTCAGCTCCTGAGAACAACTCTCGCTTCCATCTCCCGGCCCTGTGTCTCGCTGTAGTCCTGCCTCTGGTGGAAGCCGGAGCTGCCAGGCCCTTGCAGTCGCTTTTAATTTCTCTAGAGACAGTGTTCAGGTCCCGACTTCCCAGGTCTGCAACTCTGGGTTGGAGGAGGCAGGCCCCCGGGCCAGCCGTGCGTTCCTCTGAGCCTCAGCATCTGGTGCGCAGCTGTTGTTTTGACTGTAGTTCCCACTTAGCGAGACAGCAGAGCTGATGAATTTCCCCCAAAGCGGTACCCCCGAGTTTTTACGTTTGCTCTTCAAATGGCGCTCCTCACGAAATCCAGTAAATGGAGTCCTTCTCCTCCTAGCACGGCCTTTCTTTTTCTCTTTCTCTTTCTTTCTTTTTGGTTAAGCTGGGCTTCTTGTCCTGCTCACAAGACTGACGGCGGGCGCACTTCGGAGCTGCTCCTGGCGTCCTGTGTCTGCTCCTTAAATACTTGCCGAGCTGCCTGCCAGGGTCAGCTTCTATTCAGAGGCCTCGGTGGCCAGGGATTGGAGAGGTGTCTTGCTTGCAGGCCAGTTTGGGCCTGCGTGAAGTATAGGTAGCACCTGTGAATGGAATGGGGCACTGGGCTCTGGTCTTCAGAGCCTCCCACACACTTCAAGTCACTTCAGGGACCTCAAGCAAACCAAAGGCTTAGGACTAAGACATCTTGTAAGAGCCCGTCTCCAGACCTGTCTTTGCTGAATGGTGGCTTGATGATTTCTCTCCTTTATAAAACACAAACCCATTGCCTCTTCCTGTCTTTTTTCCTCTTTAAACAACGGTGAAGAACTGTTTATTGGTTTTCCTTTGGGGTCCTTTCAAATGATTAACGGGTCAAAAATAACACCTTCTGTCCCCTAAATTGACTTTATTTTCCTTTTTAAAGTCATCACACCTACCTAGCCCCTCCCCTAAAATTATGCGGCATCTTTATTTGCTTGCTATTTATCTTTCTACCACCTCGCTACTATCTCCCTAGACACCCCATCCCTTGGGGAAAAGGTCTGCTTTTTTAAACTGCTATATCTTTAGCATTTTAACTAGTGTCTGAGGCACATTACCAGATAAATATTTCTTGAGTCAATGAATGAATGAATGAATGAATGAGTGAATGAATATATCTTTGGCAGGATAGGATGAGAAAGTTAGAGATTTCAAGACCCTGATGCTCAGAAAGGAAGAGCCTTGGGGCTCTGTTAACAAAGACTCGTGCAGAAGAGAGATACAAATCAATCAGTGAAGACTTCCAGAAGTCGGGCCATCACTGCATAATCCTCAAGAGCACAAATGTCTCACCAGATCCTCCTAGAAAGGCTTCACATCAGAGGCCAAGACGTACATAATATCTCTGACGACTCATCTGTAACGTGGATGGTACTCCAGCTACTATTGATGGGACATGTTCGCCATCAGCCAGGCTGCTTCTGTCCCCGGACAGTGAGAGCCGGTGGGCTACAGAGCCAGCCAGACAGCGGATTTTTTCTTTTTCTTTTTTGCACTCCTGAGGATTGAACCCAGGGTATTTTACCTCCAAGTTATACCCCCAGCCCTACTTGTTATACCCCCAGCCCTACTTTTTATTCTTTATTTTGAAACAAGGTCTCATCGAGTTGCATAGGGCCTCACTAAGTAGCTGAGGCTGGCCGCGAATCTCAATCCACCCATCTCAGCCTCCCGAACGCTGAGATTACAAGTGTGCACCACCACGTCCGGCAGACGGTGAGGCTTTGATTCCTAATTTCACCACATCTCCACCTCTCAAAGCCTCAATTTTCTCATCTGTAAAATGAGGCTACTCAGAGTACATCTTTCAATGCATCTTCGGTGGATTAAATGAGCCCCAAAGCAGCAGTAACTATTATTTCTTTGTGGCTTTTTCCTACTGGGAAATACCTCTGTCTTCCAGATAGCCTTTCTCTTTTGTCCACTCTCTCTGCTTAAGACAGCCCATCTTTCTTGGAATTTCATGTGGAGCAGAGCTGTAGAAGTTGGCCTCAGAAGAAGCTGTTATCATCTGTTTACACTTTCCCCGATAAGAGGGAAGCTTCTCTAGGGAGGTGCTGTATTTTTCTCCTGTGCTGCCCTGCACGGAGAAGAGGCTGGCTGAGAAAGAAGAAACCCAACAAGACACCCCGAGTGTCAGTCACTCTTCCTTCAAGAGCTGACCGAGCCTCGCTTGCCTGACTTCTGGTCAGAATCCTTCCAGTGACCTGGGCGTTCTGTCCTCCGCTCTGTTGCCTTCTCTTTTGCAGCTTTGCTTAGATCTGACCGGCACCTGCCTGTCAAAGTGGGTGGCTCAGTGTGGCAGTCCCAGGACATAATAGGGGGAGGCAGAGGCTAGTGTTGAGACTAAAAGGCGTCTGTAAGGAGGGATGTAGAACAGAAAGTCATGGGGCCAAAAGCCAGGAGAGGAAGGAGGGCTGGGTCTTTACACCCCTGACAAGACATGGACTTGTCAGAGGTCCTGAACGGCAGGGGAGGTGGGATTTCTCGTTTTTCATGACATTTTCTGTCCTTTAATGCTTCACTTAAAATAAAACAGGTAGAGTATGAGTTAGCCTCCGTCTTGAAGTAAAGTAGTGATCAATATTTATCACACCTGAAGGGAGCACATTCCAGGTTTTTTTTTTTTTTTTTTTTTTTTTTTTTTTTTTTTTTTTGCAATGAGGCATCCAGAGGAAAGCTATAATTATATCTGTTGTATTTCTGGATTTCTGGTCATTTCAAGTTGCAGGAATGATGCCAAAGCTTAAGAAGGTCCGTCTACATCTCTCCCTCTGCCTTACACCTTATGCAATCTGATATCAACTGGGTGGGGCTTGTTATTTATTTAATAGTAAAGGCAGAAACACATTTGCATTTTTAAAAGGCAAGAAAGGGGAATCAAAGTCCTTTTTTTTAGCAGACTATTGGCTTCTTGAGGTCGAAATGTAGTTTTCTCTTTGCGATTTGTATAATCATAAACATATCAAAGTCAATCACTAAGCAAACGAAAAGGAAGAAAGGAGGAGGGAAGCTGGGCGTGGTGGCGCACGCTTGTAATCCCCGCACTTGGGAGGCGGAGACAGAAGAATCGCGCTGGTTCGAAGCCAGCCATGTTGGCTTAAGAGACCCTGTTTCCAAAAATAAAGTAAAAAGTATAAAATAGGTCTTGGAGTATAGTTTGGAGGTAGAAGGGTTTCCAGGAACACCAGTACCACCAAAAAAAAAAAGAAAAGAAAAGAAAAGAAAGGTGGAGGAAATTGGGTGGGAATTGGGGAAGGGCTAAATAAGTGATGTGCACATGTATGCCTCCACCATCTTGTACCCCATTAAGATGTATGACAATACACCAATGAAAAAATCCAAAAAATATAAAATAAAATAGCTAGAGAGCTGAGCATGGTAGTGCACATGTATACTCTCAGTTCTTGGGAGGCTGAGACAGGAGGATCACAGGTCCAAGGAGAAACTCAGCCGTTTATCCAAACTCTCAGTAACTTAGTAAGACATAGTTTCAGAATAAAAAAGGGGTAAGGATATAGTCCAGAAGTAGAATGCCCCCTACTTCAACCCTTAGAACCAAATAAAATAAAATAGATGAGAGAGGACAACACAAGATACTTGTATCTGGAGGATACCCATCAATTGTCTCCTGGGCTCATGTGCTTTTCAAGCAACTCTGAAGGTAAATAAAAAGTTTCTGAAATTAAGACTGGAATAAAATATGTCTTTAAGCTTTTTGAGAGGTACCCAATAGCTCAAAAACAAACAAGCAAACAAAAAACTGAATGCTTTTTGGAGGAAGGGCTAGCATAAGAGAAGAGGCTTACTATGTGAGTTGACATGCTTAATCAAGCAAAGAGCTTTGCGTCAGGATGAAAGAGAGATCGGATATGCAGCCGTGGCTTCTGCAGCCCAAGCTGGGGAAAAAACAGGCCTGTGGGCTCAAGATCAAACAGAATCAGAACCAGGATGACCTTTTTTCCGGTTCCCCAAATGAGGTCTGTTCTTATCATAACGTTTTCTTATTTTATTTTATTTTATTTTTTTAGGCTAGCTGAACAAACTAGATCTGTTCCTTCCTTAGGAAAACGTGTTTATCCTGCATCCCTTTTTAGAACTCGTAAAAGTTGGTAAATGCATGGCACTCCCCCAGTTAGCCGAAATTCTTCCAGACTCAGCAAATATCAACAGGAAAAAGCTTCAGTCATTGATAACAGTGAAGGCCAGGAGCTCACGCAGAGCATTAATAAGCTGGCTGTGCAGGCCGAGGGAAAGACTGAGACACAATCTTATTCTGACGGTGACAAGAGCGTCATCTCTGAAGCGACTTATATAGGTCTAAAGGTGCATCTGGAACTGTCAAAGCTTTCAAGCACAAAATGATTCGCAGTGGCTGAAACCCGGTTAAAGAAATTTCACTGAGCAAGGACAAACAAAGTTACCTCGGGAAGCATCGTGGAGAAAGATCTAGGGCAGGGAAACTGGAAAAAAATAGTGTCAGACACCTAGGAAGACCCATCTCCAATGCTGGGGCCTGGGAAAATAGATGATGGCTCAGCAATGAGCAGAGAAATAGGACGGTGACCAGACCAGGTCAGCTATATAAGTCTGAAAAGTGGTAAAAAGTCAGAGCCAACCAAGGTGTCAACTGAATCTGCCTCGAACAAGGTGTTAGGCACTTGGTCTTATAACCAATGTTATGGCGATCTGAGCAACAAAATAAATAATGACAATATAGACTGAAATAAACATTCATGATTCCAAGCTGATATAAATACAATATTAGTAAAAAAAAAAAAGAACAGGGATGTTGGGAGAAGGAACAGAGCTTCTTACAGTAGTATACCTATTCATAAACAAAGGAAAAATGAGAATGGAAAATCTCCATTAAAGTTGGGTGTGGTGGTATAGACCTGTAATCCAAGTACTTGGGAGGCTAAGACAGGGGGCTTGCAAGTTAGAGATCAGCTTCTGCAACTAAGCAAGGTTCTCAGCAACCTAGCCAGACCCCACTTCAAAATTTAAAAATAGAGCCTGGGGTATAGTTCGGAGGTAGAATCCCCTTGGGTTCAATTCTCAGTATAGAAGAAAGAAGGAAGGAAGAAAGGAAGGAAGGAAGGAAGGAAGGAAGGGAGGAAAGAAGGAAAGGGAAGGCGGGAGGGACAATCTCCAGTAAGCAAGCATTACGTATAATTATAATAATTATTGATGTATCCTCAAAGTAGTGGAAAAATTAATGAAAAGGTGTATTATATTTTCTTATCAGTATTTAGTTAGGTGATAGGTTAAACTATCTCCCACTAAGGTAAATATGAATTACAAGTGGAAACACTGTGCCTTTACCAGGGAGAAACTTGGCAGAGACAACCCTAAGCACGTGCTCAGATTTAACTTCTGATCCCGGTGAATCTGTACCTCCTGATATCACGCACTGAAAAGATACGATATCTGTGGTAGTCCTGCCCCAAACACATGATCTCAATCTAATCACGAGAAAGCATCAGAGGCTCCATTGTGAGAGGCAGTCTGCAAAGTGACTGATCTGAACTTTTCACAAGACAAGGATAGGCTGAGGTGAAGGCAACCAGAGTGGTGTACACAGTACCGTGGTGAGTATCGTGGACCAGATCTTGGCTGAGAAGGATGCCACCGGAGACGTGGAAGCTCAAAATAAGGCCTATAATTAATCAAGAGCACTGTGCCATGGTTGATTTCCTGTTTTTCGAAGCTCTACAGTAGGGTTTCAGTTAGATGTTAACAATAGGGGAAGATGGCTTCAAAATAGACCGGAACTCTCTGCTATTTTTGCAACTATTCTATAAGTCTAAAATTGCTGCCAAACAAAAAGTGAAGAATAGAATTAAGTTTATTTTGACTTCATTTGGCGGCCGGTCAAGACCGGGCAAGTTTGCACATATTCCTCAGGTGAGATGCTGATGGAAATCCCTGAGGGAAGAGAAGAAGAGTCAGAAAGGGGGTGGGGGACGGGGTGGGACCGAGAATCACGACAGATGCTGTGTGCATGCATGTTTGCGTCACTTGATGCATGATTACAATGCATCAATCAAAACATTAATAAAAAAGGAAAAGCTATAGTGATGGAGAGATCTGCCATTCTCTCCTGGACCATCAGGAGATGACACTTTCCAAAGTGATGGACTTGGCTCTGCCTCCCGGTGATGGCCACCTGTATATATTCTCATGGTCAAGAGCAAGCGTAGTTTCTGACAACAGTGAGCACTTGGGTGCAATTTGCAAGGGATTCTGGGAAGACCATGACAGTGTGTTTAGAGAGAATGCTCAAAGAAGAAAAAAAAAAAAAGAAGTGCTAAATTTGGGGGGCAAAGAGCGAGCTAGCCGGGCCACTGGGGTTTATGGGGGAAAGGCAGGAGAAAAGTCGGTCACTCAATCAATCTCAGAGGCCTAGACAGTGAGGGGACTGTGTTCTTTAACACCCTCTCTTTCCTAGGTTTTTCCGACCCTCAACAAATATATCAAACCCTTCTGCTTATTTTGCCTAAAAATAACAACAACCAAAGTCGTGTCTAGCCAGGCGTGGTGGCGCACACTCGTAATCCCAGCATTTGGGAGGCTGAGACAGGAGGATCGCGGTTCGCGGCCAGCCTCAGCTGCTAATCAGTGAGACCCTTGGCAACTCAGAGAGACCCTGTTGCAAGATAAAGAATAAAAAATAGGGTTGGGAGTGTAGCTCGGAGTAGAATGACCCTGGGAGCCATCCCCATTACTGCAAAAAAAAAAAAAAAAAAAAAAAAAGTCATGTCTATACAAGTCGTATTTTAGCCAAAATTTTTTTCAGACTTTATAATTCACCAAAACGTTCAAACATAAGAAAACAAAAGTCAAATGGTTATCTGAGTATTTTCCACTTGATAAAAGGAAGTAATTCTTATACATATTAGGGCTCGTCTCTTACTAGATGTGAAAATATTTACGGAGAGATGCATCAACAGAAAAGTCATGGTATAAAGCCCTAGCAGAGGAGACGCAAAGCCTTATGCTCCCCACATGGCTTCTAGCTTAAACACTTTGCTACCTAGCATAATTCCAAATAGTTCTAAAATGACTGTGTACCACCAGAGCTCTTGTAATTAACAGTTGTGCTCTTGTAATTAACAGCTGTGTGGTTAAACACAGGCTTGAAGCAAAAGCCCGGCGTCATTTCGAAGGCGGGCCCACCACTGGCCCGTGAGCGCGGTCCTTACGTACCTCCCACCGCATTACAGCGAGACGTCATTTCCCAGAGCACCAGAGCCATGGAGTAGACGTCAGTCTGCTTGAAGGACTCGACATTCTCCAAATTCATCCTGGATTCGAGGACTTCGGGAGCCATGTATCTTGCAGTTCCCACCTAAAGCAGAAACAGGCACTGAGATCCATCACTTAATCCCAGCTGATTTTTTATTTTCATTGGGTCGCCAATACAGTTCCCTCACATGTGTAGATACTCTTAAAAATAATCACCATGGCGTTTTAGAGGGCGAGAACTTCACAGACAGATATAGCACACCTGGGTTTAAAACAACCACAACAACAACAACAACAACAACAACAACAACCACAACCAGATATGCTGCAGGAGCATGCCCTGTACCTAGCCAGAAATAAGGATGCGGGTCTTGCCGGACTCCACTGTGGAAGCACTGGGCTGGCCATCCAGAAAGGATGTTCTGGTAATTTGTAATCACTTTTCAATTGCTCCTTAGCATTTGGGAGGCCGAGACAGGAGGATCGCGGTTCGCAGCCACCCTCAGCTACTTATTGAGGCCCTTTACAAGTCAGTGAGACCCTGTTTCAAAATAAAGAATAGAAAATAGGGCTGGGGGTAAAGTTTGGAGGTAGAATACCTCTAGATTTCATCCCCAATACTACAAAAGAAAAAAAAAGATGTTCTTTACCTAAAAAGCAGAGCCTGGAAAATTCAACAACATCCTAACCTGAGAGCTATCACAATATAGCTGCGATAGCTCAAATGTTTATTTTGGCTTTTGCAAATGAAATATTTTTTCATCCTTGAAACTCCGAGACATATGATGGAAATAATACCCATCAGTTTTGATCACTTAAAGACTGTTTTAATCTTTGTTTACCCCGTGGCACGTTCTGGTGTGCCAAGGATGCAGTATAATTTTATAACTCTCTACTAAATTAAAATCGTGGGAAAGTATTTTCATAAATTGAAATCATATTATATTGTCGTGGGTATGTCATTTAGTTATAGTTTGACTTTCGGGCCTGGGCTAATTTCTACAACCAATCATAGAAAAACATGTGTCCCCAGGACAAAGGAGAAAATACTTTTCAGGAGACCATTTCAAACTTAAAATATTTAATATCCGCTGTATGCACATCTTCACTAAGTAAGAATAAGCATTGTCCTATCATCCCACGGATCTCCGGAAAGTCAAGTAATTTGCTATTATCATTCCAAGACGCGTTTCTTATTGGTGTGTAGAGGAGAAAATTTTCTTTTTCACAGGTCCCTGCATGACTCATTACCCTGGCAATTCATTGTTTGTGTGTCAGCCTGTTTACCTCAACACTGCGTGCGCTGCCATGGACACAAAGGGCTGACTGAGCAGTAACCATGCTGCAGGAGCATGCCCTGCACCTAGCCAGAAATAAGGGTTAGGGTTAGGATGTGGGTCATGCCGGACTCCACTGTGTGGAAACACTGGGCCCGTCATAAAGAAAGGATGTCCTGGTAATTCATAATCACTTTCCAATCGGTCCTTAGCCAAAAAAGTTTCCATTTCAACCTGTGAAAGTTTTTTGACACTCTACAGTGTCCCCAAAGTAGAACCCTTTGTTTGCTCAGCCAATACTTGGGGGTCACTATCGCTTTCAGGGCATTGTGTCAGATACCTTGTGTGACCACCCAGATATGGATTCGTGTGCTTCAAGGATTCATGCCTTCTAGGACCCAGAAACAAACAGAACTACCCGTGGTAGAGAATAGAAAGAGCCAGGAATAATAAGCGAGGGGAAAAATATAAAATTTAAATGCCAGCGGCGCTCAAAGCAAAGAAAACATCCTTTGCAGATGGAAGAGAAATGAGGATTGATTGACTCGGGGATAAAAATGTCAGTTCTGAGTTGGAAAGGACTTGAAGACAAGAGGAGAAGTCCTGTCCATTAGCAAAGGTGTAGGAGCTAGGCAAGACAGGAGGGGAAATTCCGTCCATTGGCAACGGTGCCCACTCTAGACAAGACAGGAGGAGAAATCCTGTCCATTAACAGAGGTGCCTGGGCTAGACTCTACTTTGGCGAGCTTCCCTAATTAAGCATGCAGAGTACAAGAGAAACGAATGAAGAGGTAGGGTGAGGCTAGACATCAGGGCAAAGCAAGCCAGCGCCAACTCTAACTTGCCTGCCCACTGTTTGCGAGGTCATCCACAGACAGGGTCGGGTCCAGGCGCAGGGACAGCCCAAAGTCACACAGGCAGCAGGTCAGGTCATTCTTCACCAGGATGTTGGAGCTCTTGAGGTCCCTGTGTACGATGGGCATCTTGGGCCTGCCACAGGGGGTATGGTCACTGTGCAGGTGCGCGATGCCCCGGGCCAGAGAGCTGCCCAGCTGGCGCAGGTCCTCCCAGCTGATCACATGTTGTGTGAGATACTCCTGGAGGTTGCCCTTGGCGTGGAAGGCGGTGATCAGCCAGTACTGCTTCCCCAGCTCCGTCTTGCGCTCCTCGGCCGTCAGGAACTGTAGGATGTTCTCGTGTTTGAGGTTGATGTCTGAGAAAATGTCCTTCTCTGTCTTCCAGGAGGCGTACTCCTCATAGGGGAAGATCTTGACCGCCACCGTCTCGAACTGCTCCGAGGTGTTCTGCTTAAGCTTGGCCTTGTAGACCTCAGCGAAGCGCCCCTTGCCCACCAGGGTGTCCAGCTCAATGGGCAGCAGCTCTGTGTTGTGATTGATGTTGTTGGCGCACGTGGAGCTGATGTCTGAGCGGTCATCTTCCAGAATCATGGCGCGATGTTCGCTGAACTCCATCAGCTTCCTGGGCTTGCTGGTCTCCCAGGATGGGCTGAGCTTCTGTTTGCGGTGAATTCGGTAGCAGTAGAAGGTGACGATGACGGCTATGGCGATTCCCAGCGGTGGCAGGAGGCTGATGCCTGTCACTTGGAATATGACTCCCGGCCAGTCAGGGTTGCTGGTGGTAAATTCTGATGGGGGAACAAAAAAAGGGAGAGAAGGAGTTGGGGTTAATGAAAACCAAGACCATGCCACAAGCATCTACATGAATTAGCATCTATCTACATAGCTTTTGTGAATATTATTATTATTATTATTATTATTAATTATTATTATTTTGCAGGAATGCCAAAGAGCTGAGTGACGACGTATGGCACTCTGGGATAGGAGCTCATCACGTGGTGCAGTCTTGTGTATTGGTGGAGTGTGAAAAGGCTTAGAGGAACACGGAGGGCGTTGTCGTGAAGACAGCCTTTGAGCTGGTCTCCAAAAGATTGGAAGGATCAATGCAGGGCAGAAATCGCGTTATGTCAAAGAGAATGAACCCGTGATTTATCTGAGGGATTCTTTTAGACTTGTTCTGTGTTGGGGAAGAGAAAGAAAAAAGTTTGGTAGGTGGGATGGAACCAGATTTATACAATTGGCAGTATAAACATACTGTAGGTGTTTGAGCAAAAACAAAATCAAAACAAAAAACCAACCAACCAAACAAAAACCCCAAATAAAAAGCAGATATAAAAAAAAAAAACGTGGTGAGAACAGAGTCCAGGTAGACTGGAAATGATCATTAGCTCTCAAAGAAAATTCATGACCTAAGTGGCCCTTGATACCATCAGTTAATGAAATTCGGCCAGAATAAAGCCTGTGCATACCAATTCGGGATGTGTGGATATAAGATGATTTACTCTCTGTCCTTCATGGTAGTCTAAATGGAAATGTCAGCTTCCATTGGCTGTCCATGCTAAGGTTAAAAAGCTATTTGATGCCACTAGATGTGACCGTAAACCCTCAGACTGTCAAAAAAAAAAAAAAAATCATTGTCCTGAGGAGAGCACTTTAAATATAGAAAAAGGTATTTAATTTGATGATTAAGCCTTGAAAACAAATTCTTACACTCCTAGGAGTCTTGGATCGGGAGAGAGGACAGGTGGAACTGGAAGTACCAATAGACGTTGTGTGCCAAAGTAATTACAGAAAAGAGGAGGGAGGGGGAGTGAGCGGGGTGGGAATTGGGGAAGGGCTAATTGATGTGTGCATGTACGCCTCCACCATCTTGTACTCTATTAAGATGTATGACTACAATGCACCAATAAAAAATAGAGAAAAAAAAAGAAAAGAGACCAGCACAAAAGAAAAAAAAATGTTTCTGTGTAAATATATGGACTGTCCCTGCTGTCCCACCCAGTATTAATTAAATTAATTAATTTAAAAATTAAAGACTGATGAAAAATCATTCAATAGCAATGGTGGAGGACGGGGCTCACTCCTCAGAACTCCATCTCTATCTCTATTCTCTGAAATGTCCGATGGATGCATTTGCCCCCGGTACCCACCTGTTTCAATTCTCCATGTCATAATTGTAGGAAATGCATCCTATCATAAAATGGCTTGATTATCCAACTTACTGTTTCTCTCTGGATACAATAAGCTGTGTACGAGCAATGAGCGGGTCCACTTTGATCATCAGGACACACCCTGAACCTGATGCAGGATGCGCCAACTCATGGTATTTGACAAATGTCTGCTGTATATGTTGAATGAAGGCAATTCTCAAATTTCTGATGTTCTGTGGCAAAGTTTGGTAATTGCGTTCTGAGGATTCATGGCTAGTTTTTGTATAGCCCTGTGACCTAAGATTTTTTTCCCTTAATTTATAAAGCTCCGTCACACACACACACACACACACACACACACACACACACACACACACACTGATTCCTGCCACCAAGATTACACATGGTCCATAAAGCCTAAAATATTTGCTATCTGAACCTTTATAAAAATGTTTACTGGCCGGGCGTGGTGGCGCAGGCTTGTAATGCCCATGCTTGGGAGGCAGAGACAGGAGGATCGCGCAGGTTCAAAGCCAGCCGCGCGCGCTGGCTTAGGAGACCCTGTTTCCAAAGAAAAATGTAAAAATAGGTCTGGGAGTGTAGCCCGGAGGTAGAAGGGCTTCCAGGAACCCCAGTACCACCAAAAAAAAAAAAATGTTTACTGACCCCTATTCTACAGATATTATTTTAATATCCTGTAATACATTGGCAGAGTTTGGAGAACCTTGACGTTGTTTCAATGTGACATTCTTTTTCACAGACACGGAAATAAAATTAGAACATTTTAAACAATAACTTCATAATTACTTAGCTATGTCTTCATGAACACCTCCAAGTGAAGGGTTCATTGGTCTCCGGTGGGTGATTTCATTTATAGTTCCTAGCCATACAAAGGATCTTCGTCACTGGTCATTTCTATTTATTTTCAGGTTAAAGAAAAACACAAACCCAGAAATCCCTTGCCGTTTAGGTGTGGTATTGGCTTCAGAAGATTTTAGAAATCCCCGCTTCAATGTCGGAAACCAAAATTTTACTTTCCCCTTCAAATTTTCCGTGATTTTTCTTTTTGAAAAACCTACATGTAAAACTCTGTGGGGAGAGAAATTCTTGAACAACGTCTGTCAATCTTGAAACTTCAAAGAGGTGGTAAAGTACCCTAACAATATACTAACAATAGCAGACCTTCTGGAAGGAAGCTCTGGGATGTGTCTATCTAAACAGAAGCCACCCACACCCTCTTGCAGTGTTAACTCTTGGGCTGCTGCTTGAGCAAGCAGCAGCTGAAGGTGTCGGCTGCCCCTCCTTCACTTAGAGGGTGCAGAGGAAGTGCTTCTTGACAAATCCCAGTTACAGAGAAACTCAAACTGAACACCTACTATGCACTTGCTGGTGTTCTGAGTGTTTTTTTTTTTTTCTGTACTATGGATGGAACCCAGGGGCATTCTATCTCCAAGCCACACCCCTAGCCTTTTTTTTTTATTCTTATTTTGAAACAGGATCTCACTGAGTTCCAAAGGACCTCGCAAAGTAGCTGAGGCTGTCCTTGAACCATGATCCTCCTGTCTCAGCTTCCCAAACCTGGGATGACAAGCGTGCGCCACCACGCCCGGCTTGTGCTGAGTGTTTTATGCAATATTTACGTTGAGTTGGCAGAAATACTCTGTGCGGTAGAAACTGCTTCTTGTTACAAACACTGTTTTACAGACATGGATGTTGTAATTTCCCCAAATAATCAACGCAGGTAATAGCAGAGCTCTATCTGAAACAAGTTCTGTTTGATTGGATGGCACTCTTAAACTAATGCCATGTGTCCGTAAACTTCGCCTGGTGAGAGTTGAATAAGAATGGCTTCATACAACCTCTCAATTTGATAAAGTAGTTTTCTTTATTAGAGGCTGGGCTAAGTGCTTTTCTATCCCGTTCGGTGATATGGAACGTTTTTGAACAATCTGTCTAAAGGGGCATTTTTCTATGTGTGCAGATTATTCTTGGGTTTCACTATGACCCACAATTGAGTAACGTCCCTGAAAATGTGTGTTTTTTCCCTGACTGGAAAAAAAAAGGTTCTCTACATGAGGGAGAATCTGAAAATCTTTCTCTTTTTTCCCTCAGAGTCGATCCTAGAGCCTAACACATGGTGGCTCAAGACATCAATATTGCACTATAGAAGACTTGCATGTCTGCAGTCAGGATGGCCGAGCGGTCTAAGGCGCTGCATTCAAAAACTTCCATGAATAGTTTCTTACTATGAACAACAAATTAGATATAGCACTGGATGAAATTTCTCTGTTTATGAAAAATAAAACTATACTCTAATATTAAATATTTTCAGCCTGGCTCTCTGTGAATAAAATTCGGTAGTTCTGCAATTTTTTAAATTTAATTTTGAGCCAGGCGTGGTGGCGCATGCTTGTAATCCCCGCGCTTGGGAGGCTGAGACAGGAGGATCGCATGGGTTCGAAGCCAGCCTCGGGTACTTAGTGAGGCTCTCGGCAACTTAGCGAGACCCTGTTTCTAAATAAAATATAAAAAAGGTCTGGGAGTATAGCCCGGAGGTATAAAGCCTCTGGGTTCCACCCCCAGTACCACCAAAAAAAAAAAAATAAATTTTGAATGTCGAGGTTGAACCTAGGAGCATTCTACCTCTGAGCTCTATCCTCATCCCTATTTTATTTATTTATTTTTTTACTTTTGTAACAGGGTCTCACTAAATGGTTGAGGGCCTCACTAAGTTGCTGAGGCTGGCCCTGACCCTGAGATCCTCCGGTCCCAGCCTCCCAAATACTGAGATTGTGTATAGGCATGCAGCACTGTGCCTCTAATGAATTTAAGTGAGTAAAATGTATACCCTTAATATTCTCCAAACTTTAACTAAAATTTAACATTTCCTAATACTAGCTGTAACTGTGACTTTGTCATCAATAAAAGCATAGGTATTTTCATAACATATTGTTACACATGTCCTGACTTACTGCTTATATTCATTAAGCACTTATTTTTCTTGAGATCTGCTGCTCGCTAGACCTTATTGAAGCATTGCTATAGAAACAAATATTACTGTTTAGTAAACTCATTTAAACATCTTTTTTAAAAGATATATCATTGTGCTCTTATTGGTGTATTACAATGTAAATCATGTTGACAATGACATACATGTATCTTTGATCACTGTATTTCAATATATTTGGTTTCCTTTCAAATACTATGTGTTTTATTTTATGCTCTTTTGTGGGGGTGGACTGGGGACTTAACCCAAGGGCATTCTACCTTGGAGGTACACCCCTAATACCCCCCTTCTTTTTTGCTTTGAAACAGGGTCTCCTTAAGTTACTGAGAGCCTTGCTACATAGCTGAGGCTGTCCTCAAACCTGCGATCCCCCTGCCTCAGCCTCCCAAGGACTGGAATTACAGGCATGCACCACTATGCCCCGTTTATTTTATGCATTTAAAAACATCACCCTGGGAAATGGATGAAACTGGAGGACATAATGCTAAGTGAAATTAGTTAGCCACAAAAAATAAGAAATCGGATGTTTTCCCTAATATGCGAGAGCTAGGGAGAAAGGGGTAACAGGAGGAACTCGAGATGAAAAAGGAGATCCTATAGAGGAGCAAATAAGGCAGCATATAGAGAGCATCATGTGCTCTCTAAAGCACATGATGTACTTAAATATATCAAAGTCAATCACTAAGCCAAGCATGGGAAGGAGGGATGGGGAGGGGATTGGGTAAGGGATAATTGGGTGATATCTACATGTCTGTCTCCACCATCTTTGATCCCATTAAGATGTACGACTACAATGCACCAGTACAAAATTAAAAAAATAAAAATAAAAACATCACCCTGGGAAGGGGAAGTCTCCATCCTTCACCAGACTCCAAGGAGTCCATGGTGCACAAATACAAAACAAAACAAAACAATGCCGTTGTCCAATGAAGGCGTTCGAGCTCTGGCTTCTGCCAGGCTGTCCTGCGGCAGCAATTTGAGAATCATCTTTTCTCTGGGAAGTTGGTAGCTAGCACCGAGGTAGATCCGCCTGGCTGCCTGGGTACGTTCTACAAGAGCTACCTTGGACTCTGCCAGTGCTCGGCAGGTAAGACGGGCGCTCTCTAGTGACAAGGGAAGGCCTTGTTTTGAGGACTGTCTCTTAACAGTGATGGAGATGAGTGACATGCATCACGCTTTACTGGTCCAAATACTGAGCAACACATCTCATAAACATCATCTCATCTCCGTAGATGCTCCCACTTCACAGAGGAGACTCCTGAGCTCTGGATGCTGCTACAGCCTTTGCGTTTGCTTAGTAAATACAGACTCTTACTAAGTAAAAGTTTCCCCCAGTAGGTGCTCAATAAATAAACAAACGCCATCCTTTTCATGTTATAATTAACATAATGACTCGAGACAGGAAATTCTCGCTTCCTCTCTGCGTATCTCTGGGGAGCACAGTCTCCTTCCTTGGGTCATGGCCAGATGCACATACATTTCTGTTGCTTTAGATGAACATGCCGGTGCGTGGACATCTTTGTACTTACAGCGCCTATGACAACTTAGCAAGAATCTTTGCAGATGTCATGTGAGCCTATTGTCTATTGTCTTAGTAAAATTTTTGCCTCCCCAAACCTGTAGTTAGTGGAAGAATCGCCAACAAAGTTCAAATATTAAAGCAGGAGCCCGATTCTCAAAGCCACCTGTGTTGGCTACAATCTCTCAGGACACATTAACTGGTCTGATTAATATTTTTCTTTTTTAATCTTGTGGGCCCTAATGTAACGGTGTTTTGTTTTAATTGAATGACTTTTATTTAAAAACCATCAGAGAGGTTCAGTTTTAAGTTCTGCTTAGAAATGAATGTCGTATTTGGGTATAACAAGGGATTTAAAAAAAGCTGGAGGTAATCTGTTTTCACTATCTCCTGAGTTTGTGTGTATGTGTGTGTGTGCATGTATATGTGTGTGTGTGCATGTGTGTGTGTGTGTATAAATGCATGAGTGTGTGTGTGTACATGTGTATGTGTGGGTGTGTATATGTGTGTATAAATGCATAAGTGCATGTGTGTGTGTGTGTGTGTGTGTGTGTGTGTGTGGTTTACACACATGCTCGCATTGGAAGTCAACTTGTTTACTTTTAATCACTCCAGAGAACAGTATATCATGGGATTTCTTGGGGTTTTCTGTCTTTTTTTTTTTGTTCCTTTTGTTTTGTTTTTATAGCATACTTAATAATTATCTTTTGGAGACCAAAGACAATTTTTTTTTTACAAAAGGAATTTTACATTTGTCTTTCAAACCTATTTAAGAGTAAGGCTGACATTTGCAAATGGGTCTTCACTTGCAACTCTGCGTGGCCTCTCTATGTGGGAAGGATACCTGTGGTTGGAAACTTTCAGCTAGTAGTTGGTCCTAAAGGTTCGCTACTAGGGAGACAGCTTGATGAGACAAGAAGAAAGGGTTTGGAGCTATTCTGATCTGGGGGAGATGGATCTCTACTTGCTGGCTAGGTGCCGCCCACTAGGAGATCACCCTAGCTCTTCTGAGTGTCAAGTGAGATTACATACTTAAAGTTCCCGGCACGTAGAAGATGCTTAAAGACAAAGAAACAACAGCACTAACAACAAAACAAACAACTCCCTTGTCCTCATTCCTTTGTCTCAAAGGTATCTGAAATAATACACATAGCCCGGGAACATTCATTCCACAAATGAATACTCTGATTTCTCTTTTATACAAATTTGTTTTCATTTCAAAATAAAAAATAAATACAGAAAAGCCACAAACCATGCATTCATAGCCAATTATTATAAATCACCAGGTAGGTTAAACAATAAACCTTGGCCAGCCACCTCAGAGGTCCCTTGGTGTCTCCAACTAACCACAGAGGCTTCCCTCCCTGCCTCCCTCCTTCCAATAGGGACCACTATTCCTGCTTTTTGTGGTTATAGTTTATTCTTGTATTTAAAACTAAAACAGTTTCGCTGGGCGTGGTGGCACACGCTTGTAATTCCCGCACTTGGGAGGCAGAGACAGGAGGATCGCGTAGGTTCGAAGCCAGCCACGCTGGCTTACAAGACCCTGTTTCCAAACTTAAAAAAAAAAATTGTAAAAAATAGGCTGTAGCTTTAGGCAGCTTCTGCCATACCTCAGCCATTTTGGTCTCCAATGGATTCCAGAGAAGATTGTTAATTTTCAGAATGGAGGTCAATTCCCAGTAGCCAAATTATGGAGCCATCCTAGGCATCCATCAACAAATGAACGGATTGCAAAATTATGGTGCTATTCACACAATGGAATTCTACTCTGCAATAAAGAACAAGTGATGTCATTTGCAGGAAAATGGAAGGACCTTGAGAACATTATGTTAAGTGAGATTAGCCAGATACAGAAAGTGAAGGGCCATGTGTTTTCTCTGTGTGGAAGCTAGAAGGTCATAGGATACTGGAGGGACATCAAGTAATGGAGGAGAAACTCCAGTGGAACTAGGAAGGTAGTCTAGGGGATGAGGCAGGAGAGGGAGGGTCAGTGAAGGAATCACTTCTAATATAATTAAGTACATATGTAGGAATAACAACGCCAACGTCGATATCCTGTATGAAGAAGGGGGGATTGGGGAGAGCCCGAGGTAAACCTACCAAGTGCTGGGTGCATGGACGTCACTATCACTGTGAGTTATATTATGAGTTGAGACTATACTGTACCAATCCAAGAATAAAAAAATTAAAAGATCTAATGTATTAAAAAACAAAAATATGCCGGGTGTGGTGGCGCACGCTTGTAAACCCCGCGCTTGGGAGGCGGAGACAGGAGGATGTGCAGGTTCGAAGCCAGCCGCGCGTGCTGGCTTAGGAGACCCTGTTTCCAAAGAAAAATGTAAAAGTAGGTCTGGGAGTGTAGCCCGGAGGTAGAAGGGCTTCCAGGAACCCCAGTACCACACACACACACACACACACACACACACACACACACACACACACACAAAATAAAATAATAATAATAATAATAATAATAATAATAAAATAATATAGTTTCATCATCTGAATGTGCATCTTTAGTTTCCTTGGTAATAATAGGATTGGAGACATATGCAAGAGTATGTTTTCTGCAGGATTATATAAAAAAAAACTTTCTAAAATAACAACAATAGTCAAATCATTACATGAATATTTAATATATATATAATCAAACAGGATCCAGGAGACAAGTCCAGAAAAGTGCCTCTCTATGATAAATAACCTGCATCCAGGGATAGCGATGCTTTCCTACAATCTCAGTGCTTAGGGGACTGAAACAGGAAGATTGCAGGTTCAAGGTAACAACCTCAGCAACTTAGCAAGGTCCCTCAGCAGCTTAGTGAGATCCAGTTTCAAAAATGAAAGAAGCCAGGTGTGGCGGCGCACGCTTGTAATCCCAGCATTTGGGAGGCTGAGACAGAAGGATCATGGTTCATGGACAGCCTCAGCTACATAGCAAGGACCTCTGCAATTTAGTGAGACCCTGTTTCAAAATAAAGAATAAAACATAGGGCTGAGGGTATAGCTCAGAGGTAGAATGTCCCTGGGTCCATCCCCAGACCTGCAAAAAAAAAAAAAAAAAAGAAACAAAAAGAAAGAAAGAAAAATAGTGCTGAGGTTATGAGGTTATATAGCTCACAGGTAGAATGCCTCTGGATTCAACTCCAGAAAATAAAATAAAATAAAGTAAAACAAAATAAAATATAAAAATATCTGGCCTATTTCAATTCAATATCATGAAAGACAAAAAAAAGTACAAACTGAGGAGGCAAAACAAATTTTATGTATGTCCCTTGATGAGATTCTGAATTTAATTAACTTCCATAGATCCATAGCTCTGGTTTTAGAAACTTTAATATGCATAATAGTGTATCTATGCATATATTTACAGGTATATACATATATGTGCATATGGCTGAGCGTCTATACACAAACATGCATAGACACATAAGAAATCCCCAGCAATGATTTTACATATATTTATATATATATTTATATATATTTGGTTTATATGTAATATATTTGGTTTATATGGTTTACAGATGCAGCACTCATAAATATTACTACCATCTAACATAACTATGTGTTAGTTCTATTATATTATACACACACACACAAACACACACAGACACACAAACATGGTTTACAGGTGTAGAACTCATTAATCTCGCCGCCACCCTCTGCATCTGTGAACATTTTGTCAGCACCTTGCTGAGTCTTTGTTACTGTGTCATTTAAAGTGTGGTCCCCAGACCAGCGCCATCACATGCCTGGAAACTTATCAAAATGCGGAGACACACCGCTCTGTCTTAAAGGGGCAGAGTCAGAATCTTCATTTAAAAGTTTCCTACATGGCTCACTTGCATGTTACTTTCAGAAGTACTGTTTTAGCAAAAGTGGAACAAGTTCCTTGGTACTCTGCCATAAGATGCTTCCTTCTTACAAGGAAGTTTGAGTGCAATCTCTTGCCAAGCCCGGGTACAGCTGGATTCAGTACTGGCCAATACGAGAATGCTCCGTGAGAATTTCCTACTCAATTAAGTAAAGGAGGAGTGTAGACTGAGCTATGAGTCCTCATTCATCATCTCAATAAAAAACAAACAAATGCAAACAATAAAAACCATTTTAACTAAACAACAGAGGAACAGAAAGCTCACTGGGCATATGGGATTTAATTTAACCAGCAGCCTATTGGCAGGACTGTTAGACATTCTGGACTGACTTTGAGAATATCCCCCCCCCCCAATGATGGAAGAATTCTTCTCTCCATGCAATTGTTTTATTCCAACGGAACATACTTCAAAAGAAAGCTATTCCCACATTCTCCAGCCCCTTCATATTATATCTTGCTTCTTTTATCAACAAAAGAGTCTTACATGCAGTCTAACCCAATACAACAACCTCTTCTGGAATATTGCTGAAAAATAGAGGGAAAACCTGTAGTCGAAATGTCATCATAGAGGAACCCATATCCCTTAACCACAGATAATGTTTAAATATTGGAATATTAAAAAAATATTCTCTGTACTTCTGCTTATTTGGTCCTCACGATACTCTCTAAGGAAAAAAAGACAACATAATGATTCCTTTTCCTACAGGGAGTGAGACCTTAAACTACTCTTGGACTTTTAATCCATTTCTCTCAATCATTTATTTTTCAATCTAAACATCCTGGTTTCCTTCAATCACTCTTCCTTTTCTGTTTGTTTCATTTATGAGACTGGAGATTGAACGCAGGGGCATTTGATCTCTGAGCTATACCCCAGCCCTTTTTAATCGCTAAGGTCTCACCAAGTTGCTGAGGCTGGCCTCCAACCTGCGATCTCCTGTCTCAGCCTCCCAGTTACTGGGATCTCAGGCACGCTCTACCATTTTCAGATCTTCAATTACTATTCAAAAGCCGTCTTTACCAGACTCTGAAGCTGACGTATGTATCAGATCCTAAAATCTGCTTCCATAGCACACCATCCAATAAATGCTCAATAATGATAGGCCCTATTTTGTTTTTAAAGCAGACAGTAATCTGCTCTCTGAAGCCATTCTTGCTACCTTCTCTTTTTCTTTTTCTTCTTTCTTTCTTTTCTCTTTCTTTCTTTCTTTCTTTCTTTCCTTTTCTTTCTTTTTCTTCTTTCTTTCTTTATTTATTTTTATTATTATTATTATTATTTTTTTTTTTGCTTTTCTGGCCACTCACATCCAGTGGATGGTTCTAGACATCTGTGTCCACACTGGGCTGCCGCCTGCGGTGAATCCTGTCAGAGAAGTCTCTAGAACGCACAAACTCTCAACCAATAACCACATCTGGTCTCGGTGCCTCTGTTTAGTTTGCTGCTCAGGGAAAACAGTCCTTACAAAATGAATCGCTTTACTCTAAGTCACTTAAAAATACATTCCAAACTTCCTTGACTGAGTCAAGACGCCCCTGGCACATACTGTATTATGCCCTCGGCCAGACGTGGTCTGCGCTGAGAGATTCAGAATACACTTCTAACCAGAGTTTGTGCTCAGCCCTTCGCTCCTTCAGCTCTGAGTCATCCCCTCAGAAAACTGATTCCTCTTCTCAGGGGTGAGTCGAGTGGACTTTAATCCATGATTTTCTTCTTTCTCTAACAACCTTCGTCAACCACATTTCCACACCTTCTCTTTTTCTGCTGCTTTTACACTAGAAGGTGAATCCAGTTTGCTTCTCTTAAAACAAACACACATAGTTGGCAAGCAGCTATTTTGGGGGAAGGGGAGGCAAGTGCAGAATTCAAAGGAAGCTTCCCCAGAACCCCCTAAAGGCTCCAAAGCGCCATTTATTCTCCTTTCTTACATGTAAGAGGTATGTTTCCCTTAAGAAGTCAGCTCCCTGACGTCGGGGCCGAAGGAGACTTGGGAGAGAGGGGGCGGCCTTTTTAAGTCTCCCCTTCATCGGAAAGCCATGCAAGTCAATAAAATGCTCCGGTCATGTGATCGATACTCAGAGGGGGCTCGCTGGATGGCGACGGGCAACGCCATGAAGGCTGCCATGGGTCCAGAGGGAGCCAGCTAGCTGCGATGTCCCGCTAGCAAGTTAAACACAGACAGGAAACCGCACGTCTGATACTGTACCAAAAAAAAAAAAAAATCATTCGTCTTCCTGCCAGAGTGAGGCCTGCAAAACCAAAGAGGCTGTTTTCACTTAAAAACAAAATTATACAACAATGAGTGAGGAAGGAATGAAACTTCAGGAAGTCCTTTCCTCCTTCCTCACAACAGCTCGGGGTAGAAGGTGAGCCTCCCATGCTCAGTGATGAAGCCCGCGCGTAGCTGGCAGGCCGGCCACGGGCATCGGGTGCTGGTGCGCTCTAATGCTTGGCTGCCCTGGTTAACCACATGGGTTGGATTCTGGATTCTGAGTCAGAAGTTTCTAAGCCAGGCGTGGTGGCGCGCGCTTGTCATCCCAGCGTTCAGGAGGCTGAGACCAGAGGATCGCGGTTCACGGACAGCCTCAGCTACTTAGCGAGGCCCTTCGCAACTCGGTGAGATCTGGTTTCAAATATAAAAAAGACAGCCAGGTTTGGTGGCGCACGCTTGTAATCCCAGTGCTTGGGAGGCTAGACAGGAGGATCGCACAGGTTCGAGGCTTCGGCTACTGAGTGACGCTCTCAGCAACTTAGTGAGATCCTGTTTCCAAATAAATTATAAAATAGTTCAGGGAGTAGAAATAAGCCCCTGGGTTCCACCCCCAGTACACCCCCCACACTATAAATAGATAAATACATTATATATACACTATATATATACACTATATACACTATATATATACACACACACTATATATATATATATATATATATATTCTCTCTATGTAGACTAAAAAGTATATATATATATATATATATATATATATATATATATTTCAGAAGTATAATGCCCCTGGTTTTCATCCCCAGTACTGAAAAAAAAAAGAAGTTTCTAGAGCCTTCTTTCCAAGCTAGTTAGCTAGGACTGATAACATTACTTACAGTCCTATTCTGTTCCAAAAGAGAAAAAAAAATTTACATGTAATCTATTAATAGACACAGTGAAAGATATAAAAGTCAAAATAGGAGCTGAAACGATGACAAATGGAATCTGAGTGTGGGTAAGATGGTACAGCCTGGACGATAATAATATACAGCGTGCATGAGACCTGTTTTTGTAAAGTGGTTGTACGAAACAGCCACGTTAGTTGTACGAAACATAGCCAAGTCCAATACTTTGCTTGCTGCCTGTGGTCGCTTCAACAACAGAAAGAGTGGCTGCAGCAGGGGAGCGGAAATCTTTATTATCTGGCTTTTTTTTTTTTTTTTTGCGGTACTAGGGATGGAACCCAGGGACATTCTACCTCTGAGCTACACCCCCAGCCCTATTTCTAATTCTTTATTTTTATCTTCATTTTTATTCTTTATTTTTATTCTCACTGAGTTGAAAAGGGCCTCACTAAGTAGCTGAGGCTGGCCTCGAACCGTGATCCTCCTGTCTCCGCCTCCCAAATGCTGGTATTACAAGCGTGCGCCACCACGCCCGGCTTTATTTGGCATTTTATCAGAGAACTTTTGCTGATCCCTGTTCAATCACCTTCAAAGTGTCCTGAAGCTCACAAGCAAACAGGTCCTTATGAAGAGAACAATGTTGTCAACACAGCTAAAAGAAACTTCTTCCTCAGGGAGACAGCAAGACAGAGCAATGAACGGTATCTTCAAGCCTGCTCTCTACAGGGCACGTAACGCTTTGACTCCCTGGGCCGCTTCTGATGAGTGGCACTAAACACAATCCCTATGGGAATGTTTTCAGGAAGGAATTAAAAGTTGACATGGAGCCGGGCGTGGTGGCGCACGCTTGTAATCCCCGCGCTTGGGAGGCGGAGACAGGAGGATCGCGCAGGTTCGAAGCCAGCAGTGCTGGCGTAAGAGACCCTGTTTCAAAAATATAAAATAGGTCTGGGAGTGTAGCCCAGAGGTAGAAGGGCTTCCAGGAACCCCAGTACCACCAAAAACAAAAAAAAAAAAAAGGTATGACTTGAGGAGACAGGACAACACATCTGAAAGGTGACAGGTGATCACAACCCAGGGCGGCCTTCGTCACTGCTGTGGCTCTGTGTTCCTGGTACCGCCCGCCTCCCCTTCAGTTCCAGAAGAAGTAGATTCCTGGCGTTATAATCAGTCTGTTGAAACTCTGGGGTTTGAGTCCAATGTTAATTCCCCTTCTTTTGTGGCGATGGTGCCTCTAATTTTCAAGATTAAGAGGTTTAGTTCCCATTTAGGAGGAAAGGCAGAATGGCCAGGGATCTAGTCACTTGGGAGCTGGGATAGTCCTAAAGCACACCTCCTTTAATTACCATGGCTCCCATTTTTGCTTTTATGTTCCCAACTCTAGCAGATAAGCATAACAAACAACTGTACATCAAAATAATTCCGGTGAGCGCTTTTTAATAGCACCATAACCCCTCCAGGGCTTTCCCAAGCTATCAAACTCTCCTAGAGCTAATTCAGAATAGTATCTTGCAAAATGCATCAAGAAACCATTCCTAAATATCTTCATGCTTTGGGAAATACAGGGGACAACCCCGAAGATAAACTAACACAAACATGATTATGGAAACCGAAGACATGTTTACTGAGTACAGTCACTAATCACCAAGGACATGCAAATCAAAACCACAGTGAGATACCATCTCACCCTAATTAGAATGGTTATTTTCAAAGGACTCAAACTAACAAATGTTAGCTGGTGAGGATGGGGAGGGAAGGGGAACTCCTACATACTGCCAGTGGGGATGGAAGTCAGTACAGCCATTATGATAAACAGTACAGGGACAGAGATGTAGCTTAGTGGTAGAGTGCTTGCCTGGTGAGCACAAGGCCCTGGTTTCCATCCCCGGTATAAAAAAATAGCAATATGGAAGTCCCCCAGATATGCAGAAATAAAACTACCATAGGATCCAGCAATTCCACTACTTTGTTTGTATCTCAAAATATTATCAATATATGGAGGTAATATTTGTACTTATTTGTTTATTGTAGCATGAGTTACAAGAGCCAAGACACAGAACCAACCTAGGAGTCCGCTGATGGATGAATAAATAAAGAAAATGTGACTATCTATATATTCCTATTTATAAATATATATGAATAATATATGAGTACCGATATATATAAATAGACATACATATATAGGAATACATGAATATATATGAATAACATTTCATTTTGCGTTCATATGTGTATGGAATATTGTAGCAAAAAAAGAATAAGATTCTGTCATTTGCAGTAACATGGATGGCACTGGAGGAAATTATGTAAAGTATAATAAGTCACGCACAGCAAAACGAATACTGCAATATTCTCACTTCTATGTGGATGCTAACAAGTTGATCTGATAGAGGTAAAAAAAAAAATGATAGAATACTGGTTCCAAGATCTGGGAAGGGTGTGTGGGAAGGCAGATTTTTAGCTGGTAGAAAAGTACAGTTGATTAGGAAGAATAACTTCTAATGTTCATAGCACAGTAGGATAACTATAGTTGACAGCTAATGGAATATTTCAAATTAGCTAGTAGAAGGATTTTGAATGTCCCCAACACAAAGATGTGATTAATGACTGAGTTGATAGATATGTCAGTTACCCTGATCTGAACATTACATATAGTATATGTATTAAAATGCCAACTGTCCTCCATAAATCTGTACAATTACTACATGCAGATTAAAAAACAAATTATTCTAAAAGTAGAAATGTTTACTGAAGAGGTTTATCATCTTCTCTATGATCAGATGTGTACTAAAAAATTTACAGAGTATATATATATATATATAAGATTCATATGACCCTGGAGAGGACTGTTACATGAACAGACCAAATAAGGAATATTTAGCTCATTTCCTAATGACCACATTTAAGGTCAAATTTACTCCTCTTGGTCCAAAGTAGCTCAGTGAGTTTGTACCATGACGTTAACACGAGATATATCTCTGTTTTCCTCTTATCTGGTGAGTTCGATGTAGGATAGAAGAAATAAATAGAAAGAAGACACAACAGAAGTAAAATATAACTTTACCATAAGAACGTGGTGCTAAAGTTCCTCAGCCCTTCCTCAGGCCTGTCTCTCCCAAATTCCTGGGAAATCTGTAAGCCTTTAAGTTAACCCAGAAGAACTCATAATTGTCCTGTCCACTGTTAACAAGTATGCTATCTTAAGAAACTTATAATTTAGAGAACTTCCTCACTTATCTGTTGATCAGATAATGGAGAACAGGATGGAATGCTAAGGATGATAAGGGTGAGCAGAAAACAGAAACCAGACTGAAGTCATCCCCAGACACCTTTCCATAACCACCCTTGTCCCAAGTTTCCTTAAAAAAAAAAAAAAAAAAAAAAAAAAAAAAAGAGCTACGAGCCGCCAAAGATAGGCCTTTCTCATTTTTGGAGTGGCCCTCATTGTCCCTTGAATGTATAATTCTTATCTGCCTAAATAAATCTCTAGATCTTGAAATTCTTCTTTTGTTCCATAAGCCAAGGACCCCACCAATCCTGAGTGGAGAAATCACCCTTCTCCTGTTACATCCCTACAACCAATACTTGTCCCACTTCAGGGTGAAACACACCACGGAGGCCTGTGTCACCGGGAAGATGCTGATGTGACGGGGCCAAGGGGTCCCGAGGTTGTGCACTTCTAACAGGTCCCGGGAAGCTGCTGCTTCAGTCTCACGCTCTGGGTAGCAAGGGTCTACCCGGTTCAGAAAGGTGTGCTCCTCGGCTTGGAGGTTAGACGGGTTAGGAAAGAAAACAACTGCTTTGTTCCAGGCGGGCACTCCTGAGCATCATTACCCTGACTCCTCACAACAACCAGCAGGTACATCATCAGTGCTAGCTGACCAGCAGCGGAGTGGCCATTCATGGAGAAGGCTCTGTGGCCCAGCGCAACCTCTGCTGCAGAGGAGCAGAGGGAAAGGAATCCCTCTGGCCAGCATGGAACCAAGATGACTCTAATCACCCATCTGAAAGGCACTTGTGAGTCGTTCCGGTTTTATTTAGCTGTTTCCCGCTGTGATACTGAGTCAAACCAGGAACAGACGTGCCTAATTTGTAATATTATCCAACACCGTCAGGGCTGTGGTTGGCTTTGATTAGAAATGCTAGACTCAGCAGGCTCCTCTTGCCTGTCTGTAGGCATGTGGAGAGAAAAGGGGGGACTGGGCAAGGCAGGGATGGAGACAAAGAGAGCCCCTTCAAAACACTCGTGGTGTGGTACCTCCGTGTCTGAGCTCTCTGCTTGCTGGGCTGGATCAAAACTCAACTACGGAACTTCAATGCCAACACAGATCTGCAGGCTAAAGGGGCCTGGCTTCCATCCTGAGATAAACACAAGTCCCCAGGCTTTCATAAAAATCACAGAAGGTACTAATAGCCAAGGTATAATGACGGCTTACCCCATGCCCTACGCTGTGGGAAGAGTTTTCTGTGTATTGTTTTTCGTTTTGCTTTGTTTTTTAATTTTTGGTGGTGCTGGAGATTGAAACCCAGAGAATTCTACCTCCGAGCTACGTTCCCAACTCTATTTAATTTTCTTCTTGGAAACAGGGTCTCACTAAGTGGCAGAGGGCCTTCCTAAGGTGCTGAGTCTGGCCTTGAGCCTGAGATAGTCTTGTCTCAGCCTCTAAAGTACTGAGATGACAGTACTCTGTGTTAATGTATTCAGTCCTCAGGGCCCCTCCAGTCTTCTTTGTATTTTTATTTACCAGAGGAGGGGACCAGGGAATGGTGACCCCAGGTCTCTGGCCAGATGGCACAGCTAAAAAGTAGCAGAACAGGTGTTAAGTCCAGGACACCTGCCTTTATGATGTACGATTGCAATGCACCAATAAAATCTTTTTGAAAAAGCAAAAATTTAACAATATAAAGGGCTGAGAGTAGGGCTCGGTGGGAGAATGCCTCTGGGTTCCCTCTTAAGAAATGAACCCAACAAGAACGGAGATGTTTGATTCTTAAAGACGGGTTGAGTTGAGACACCAGGAGCCGGGCCTCTGCAAAATAAACAGGCCAACTGCTTGCTCAGGATTCCTACGCTGGGCTTCAATCCTGTGCCTGTCTGCTACTGTCTGATTGACAGTTGTCTCCAGGCCTTTGTAAATGATGAATGGAAATGCTGCCAGGCAGGGCTCAAGACCCCACAAGGGATAAGAGAGAAAAATCAGGTCTTTAACTCTATTTAATTCTAGCACAATGGTTTTCAAACTCTAATAATAATAATAATAATAATAATAATAATAATAAATGATAAGCAAGAGCTTATTGTACTCTTTCCCTTCTACTGATGCTCAGTACATGCAGAAGGCAAAGGGCATCTGCCTCACCCCCACTTTTTACTCTGTAGACCAGATTTGAGTGTCCAGAGACCACGGGACTAAGCCACCCCTTGTCACCAGAGGATGGGGTGCAGCCCTGGCACCCATTTTCCAGACGACTGAAGTTCTTGAAGTCACAAAATGTAGGAAGAAAGCAAACACGTTTTAAATTTAAGAATAAAAATCCCAGTGATAACTGCAAAAGGGCACTAGGGAACTGCTGTCTTATGAGTCACGGAAACGTTCCCCGTCTCCACTGTGGTAGCGATTGAACAGCCGCCTACGTTTACCACAAGTGCGCTTCCAAACGTGAGTTTTATTTTATGTCAGTTGCACATCAATGAATCTGACTTTTTTAAACACCTCGGTGATCTGCATGGCCACATTTAGGACTCACCTATAATTCTGTGCAAAATATATGTATGTATTTAATATAATGTAAAAATATATATTTATTTATATGTAAATATAAAAATATATATTTTTAGAAAAATAGATGATTACCTATTAACAAGGGCCCTGGAGAAGTGGAGAGAGGAGGGAGTAACTAAAATGAAGGCCTATTTTGAGCTGTACACTGTTTTGTAACATTTATATGTATATAATTTTTTTAATTTTAAAATTTTTTTGCAGTACTGGAGATGGAACCCAGGGGCATTCTACCTCTGAGCTACACTCTCAGCCCTATTTTTTATTTTTAATTTAAAATAGGGTCTCACTGAGTTGCAAAGGGCCTCACTAAGTAGCTGAGGCTGTCTGTGAACCGTGATCCTCCTGTCTCAGCCTCCCGAAAGCTGGGATTACAAGCGTGCACCACCACGCCTGGCTCTTTTGTAGCATATTAATAGTTTATACCATGTGCAAATATTATTGGTCTAGAAGACAGAGAAAGATAAAGAAGCAGAGAGAGAGACAGAGAAGGGAATACAATGATATGAAGAAAGGAAGGAAGGGGAGGAGAAGGGAGGGTGTGCAGGGAAGAGGGAAAATGGACGCTGGTTTTAAGACCACTCGTAGCCTATTATAAATCCTAGCTCTGGCCAGTCATGGCAGTGCATGCCTGTAATCCCCGCACTCAGGAGGCTGAGAAAAAAGGATTGCAGATTTTGAGGCCAGCCTGAGCAATTTAGCAAGGCCCTATTTGAAAATTAAAAAATAAAAAAGGGCTGGGAGTGTAGCTAAGAGGTGGAATGCTCCTGGGCTCCACCCCCAGACCAATAAATAAATCCTAGCTCTGCCACACTCCCGCTGTTTCATCCTGGACTAAGTGTTAAAGCTTCTCCACGCTTTCTTTTCTTTTCCTTTCCCTTTTTTTCCTTATTTTTTCTCTTCTTTTTTTCTTCTCTTTTTTGGTACTGGGGATTGAATTCAGAGGCATTCTACTTCTACACCGCTGTGGATACCAACATTCTCAGATGCTGAAGTTTCGTATTTAAAACTGCCTAGGAAGCTGGGTGTGGTGGTACACGCCTGTAATCCCAGTACTTGAGAGGGAGGGACAGAGGAATTTCAGATTCATGGCCAGCCTTAGCAACTTAGACCCTCAACAACCTAGTGATACTCGGTTTCAAAATAAAAAAAATAAAACAGGGCTGAGATTTTAGCTCAGAGTGGGTTCAATCCTCAGTACCAAAAAAAGTCATATTATTTGCATATAACCTACATACACCCTCCTATACTTTAAATCAAATCTAGATTATTATGATACTGATACACGTTCGATACAGACACAATTTGTTTTTAAGCACTTTGATCGTTGGTTGGTACTGCACTACTAATAACACGGCCCTTCCTGCCCCATAAATTCTGTTTGTCATCTTGTTTAACTTGGAGTGGAGAAATAAAATGTATTTCTGGAGTTTCATATTTTTAGTTATGTATTAAAGACGTGGTGGTACTAGAAGAAATGGAACCCAAAGTGTTGTTCCTTATCTTTGTTCTTCTCAGAAAAGAGAGATGATTAAAAAAGTGTCTCCATCCCTTCCTCACCCCAGAACATGGTAGAGTACTCTGAAATCACCCAGACTTGTGATTCATTTGCGGTTTGGACTCTCCTGAGTTGTACGAAGCGAAACTGCTTTCATGCCGATTAATTCACCCCCTAAGAAAAGAAAAATCACTCCTGATTACTGAGTAAGAGGGAAAATGTGAGCAGATGCCTCTGGTGAGCATCCGAGTTGAAATACACTGGAAACTAACGTTGCTGGTGTCTGAAGGGCTCGTAAAACAGTTATCCATCTTATAGGACATTTGTCAACGTTGTCCTTTTGGGTGAAATAAACTTACCTGTTGCAAACATGCCAGGGTGCGGAAGGAGAGAGAGGACAGGTGGCTTGCTCAGCCAGGACGTCGGGAGCCTTCCCGCTTCAGTGTGGGTGCCACCTGTACCCATCTTCCCTCGTAACCCAGATCACATACGGAACACTAGAGAAGCAGAGTGCTATAGGATGAGAAAACAGGAAGGAGGAATGATTTTGGAAGGCGCTGGGCCAATCAGATGTGTAGATCTGATCCATGGATAGAAGAGAGGAAGACAGCAGCAGGTGAGAAAGAAAACTGGACGGCAGAGTACGAAGCACAAAGCATGAGGACCGGCCACAGCCCCCCGATGATTTAAACTAACCTTTCCCCACTATAAATCTACCTCCTAAAACCAAGAGAATATAATTTTCACCCTCAGACTGACAAAATTAACAAAAGGCTTTAAAATGTTCAGTGCTGGAGAAGGCACATAGAAATCCATATGCTCAGATGTTTCCTTGGAGAGAAGAATAACTTAGCAGTGGTTATCCGTATGAAAAATGTGCGTCTTTTCTGATCTAGAAATTTCACTACTAGAAAGCCCTTTCAAAGAACTGTTGCCACAAATGTGAGGGATTATTTTCCTTACAAACATATTTGATGCAACATTAAGCAGAAAACCGGAGGCACCTAAATCATCTACAAATAGAGAAATGGCTAATTAAATCATGAAAATGACGTTTATTCTGGAATTGTAGATGACAATTAAAAGATGGGCAGTGTATCTATAGGTACTCTCATGTCTAGAAGGAGGTCTAAAAGTGGTTGGTGGCCACTTATAGTATGTTCAAGTATTTGAACTATGGATGGATGGATGGATGGATGGATGGATGGATGGATGGATGGATGGACAGATGGATAGATGGACAGATAGATGGATGGACAGATGGATGGACAGATATATAGATGGATGGACAGATGGATAAATGGATGCATAGATGGATGGATGGACAGATGGATGGATGGATAAAAGAATATAAAAAGAATGTAGGGAGAAAGAGGAAAAAGGGAGACATAGTAGGGATAAATGATATAGAAGTAAGGGAGGAGGAAATTGTACTTTGATTCTTAATTTTCACATGCTGTTGGGCTGTTGGAATTTTAGATAAGAAGCATATACTACATTTATAATTAGAAACCATTGAGCAATTTTTTAAATCAAGGGAATAACATACAATTCCGTTTCAAGCTGAGTGAACACTGAATTTCAGAGATGGCGGCCAACCTCGAGATCCTCTCTGGCTTCTTGGGTCAACTTTATTTTCGCTTTGCATTTCAAGTCTTTTCTCGAGTGGAACCAAGGATGAAGGTCCCTTCAGACAAATCTGGGCACAGTAGAGAACTTCTGTCCATTCCAAAAGAGCCCCCCCCCCCAACACCTCATCAACCAACGCCTCTCCATTCTTTACACCAGTAGTTCTCAAATTTTATCTAAACACAGGTTGCTGGGCCCTACTCCTAGAGTGTCTAACTTAGTATTCTGGGGTGACACTCAAGAATTCACATTGACTTTTTGGTACTGGGGGTATAACCCGGACCCTCTACCTCCAAGCTTTTTTTATTTTGAAACAGGGTCTTGCTCGATTGCTGAGGCTAGTCTTGAACCCGTGATCCTCCTGGTTCAGCCTCTCAAGGACTGGGATTTCAGGCATATGCCACTATGTCTGACTTGCATATTTTTATACTTGTATTGGCGTATTGTAGTGTCACATCATAACGTAGTTCACAGTGATGGGGACATGCGCACAGCACTTGGGGGGCTTTCACCGTGGCCCCCTCCCCATATAGGATACTGAGACTGACAGTGCGTGGTATTCTCATATACGTACAGGGTGCCAATGGGGATGGTTCCCTTCGTTAATTCTCCCGCACCCCCACCACCGCCCTCCTCTAGACCACCTCCCTCTCTCCATTGGGGCTCCTCCTCCCTTCTCCAAAGTCTCTCTTGTATCCCCATTACTTTCCAGCTTCTGCATATGAGATAAAAGATGACCCTTTGCTTTGCATTTTTTTTTTTTTACAAATTCCCAAGTCAGCTGCTGCTCCAGGAACTTGGAGAAACATTGCCCTGAGTGGAAGACATAATTTGCTAAGGGCAACAATCACGTGGGCCCCGGTGCGACAGATGTGTTGGAACAGCTGCCAATCCTGCTACCTTCCAGGTCCTTCTTCCCATAGGGCGAATGGCTTCATCATCCACACGGCAGAGACTCCCTCCGCAGCACCAGCCACACCAGCCTGTCCCCTGAGGGTCCGCCCAGGGTGGCCCAAGGAGGGGACGCAGAGGAAGTTGGGGGCTCACCCTCAAGAGGACTCACCTTCCGAGAAGCTGATGTGGTCGTTACACTCATCAGAGCTACAGGAGCAGATGAAGAAAGTCTCCCCGAGCACTTTTTTTTCCTTCATGATACACTTTGGAGAAGCAGAATCTTCTAGAAGGAATCCATGGTAGGTGACCTTGGGGTCGTGGCACACCGTCTCTAGTGTTATGTTCTCGTCATTCTTCCTCCTGTAGTGCGGAGGTTCATTGGTTGGGGGGGGGGAGAGACACAATGAATGAATGAATGAATGAATGAATGAATGACTGGATGGATGGATGAATGAATATGGTCTCTGCACGGAAAGGCAATCTGGTTTTGTGTCTATCATAAGATCCTTCCTAACAAAAGCAGTTCCTCCCTGTCTTCCGCCAGTAGCAGGCTGCCCCAATAGCTCCTGTATTTAATTCCCTCATTTCTGTTTTCTTTTGCTTATTCCCAGAACCCACTTATGATGGTAAACATGGAGACTTTGCTGTCCGGAGGGAGAATTTTACACATTAAGTCTTAATTGAATCATTAAAGAGGGAGGCAGGGGAGAACAGAAGATTCCTTAGGTAGTTAGGATAATTTTAAATCTTTGGCCCCGAGTGTACCGCAGGCCTCATATCACATGCTTAGATAATTTTTTTTGGTGTGTGTGGTACTGGGGATGGAACCCAGGAGCATTCTACCTCCAAGCTACATCACTGGTGCTATTTTTTAGTCTTTTTTATTTTTCGAAACAGGGTCTCACTGAGTTGCAAAGCTGTCCATGAACCGCCATCCTCCCGAATGCTCGCCACCACCACACTCGGCGGCATCCTTAGATAATTTATCTGGTAGAACCGGAAGCCTATCCAGGTAGACTGTTTCCTAAGAGGAAGTCAGAGGAGTAATATCAGATCCTTTCTGTGAGTGTGTGTTTGCTGGGCCGCAGGGGAGTGGCAGGTTCTGCCCACACAATGGGAAGGAACTTCTCAGACTGTGAATTTTAGTTTCCCAAATGACAGAAAGGAGGGGAGGGAGGAGAGAGAGAGAGAGAGAGAGAGAGAGAGAGAGAGAGAGAGAGAGAGAGGAGAGAGAGAGATGAGAGAGAGGAAAGAGAGAGAGGAGAGAGAGGAAAAAGGAGAGAGGAGAGAGAGAAGGATGGAGGGAGGAAGAAAAAAGAGGAAAAAGAAGAGAGAGAGTGGTGAGTAAACAAAACACAAGGGAAACTCTTGCAGGTTATTTTTCATTTACAGTTCAGGGTAATATTTTATGTTGTCATAAGCAAATCATTTCTTTTTTTGTGTGGTGCTGGGGATTGAACTCAGGGGTATTCTACCTCCAAGCTACACCCCTAGCCTGAATTTTGTTCTTTATTTTGAAACAGGGTCTCACTACGTTGCCGAGGCTGGCTGCGAATCCATATCCTCCTGTCTCAGCCTCCCAAGTAATGGGATTACAAGCGTGTACCACCACGCCTGGCTTACAGATGAATCACTTCTACATATAGTGTCCCCTTGCATCACGTATTTGGAGACTAATTTAGCAGAGGACTTGCTCTCCCAAAGCACTTTCCTTGGGCTGTAGGAAATGCTCAGCTAGCTCTCCATGCACATACCACTTCAGACTGACATGCCTAATGCCCATTATGGCAATCACAGAAGCCCAAATCAAACTTTGAGCACTCTTGCAAAAGGGCGCCACCTCCCCACCCCTTCCTCCTGCTTCCCTCAAGAGCCAGGCGCCATCTTGGAAGACTCGGTCCAGCTCTGAGTGTGGCTTGACACCCTCGCTCTAACCTTTGCCCTTCTCAGATGCCAAATACTGTCCTTTGGAATGTCAGTCTCTCCATATAACTAGAGGAGGTTAAAAACGGTGGGTGTGTGGGGCAGGTGGAGCTCCAATCAGGACTGGAATTGCTACTGGTGACACCCATGCAGCCCACGGGTGACTCTAGCAGAGGCACGTGTGCCCCTTTCATAAAAGAATCCAAGGGTTTTTGAAAAACAACTCCAGTGCACCAGGGAAGCACCCCATTGCTAGGTCCCTACTCTTACAGGAAGAATGACCGTCAGAACCCGTACTCCAGGGTGGCTATCAGGGAACTAAAAGGAATACCTAAGAATTGCCATGATCACACAGCAGAAGATGCACTTTTAACACCGACCCAGCCTTAACCCTGCTGACGCTGCTGGGCAGTCTTGGCAAAAACTGTGGCCAGAGACCAAGAGCACCTTCCCTGCCCCATGGTTTTATGTGGTAGCTGTGTGGGTAGGTTGTTTTTGTTTCTGGTGATAAAATGAAAGCATGCGGAATCATTTATACTCCCAGAGAAAAGCCTGGTGATTCCTCCTTGGGAAGCTTCTAGAGGCCAAAGAAGGAACGGTGAGCCTTGAAATAAAGTTTCTCTGTAATTACCAGCCAGATTTCTCAGAGCCTTTTCCTGTCCACATCCTAGCTGTTTAGAGAACCACGATCCCAGAGAGAAAACGACGATAACACTGAGTAAAGGCCTCAACTGATTTCTCCATTTACTCTCATAGCCGCGCTCCCTGCCAGGCAGAACTAAGTTTGTAAAGCGGCTTTGGATACAGCTGAGAGCACAGGAGGAGAAAGTATAATGAAATATGCATAGGCTCCTGCCTTTTGTCCTGCAACGAACACCCTGAGCCAGAGTTCCTCGCCGGTGTCTACTGAAAGGAGAATTACCATAAGGAACTAAACTTTGGTTCCAAAATATTTCTTTTTTTGGGGGGAGGCATTACTGGGGATGGAACCCAGGGGCATTGTACCTCCAATCTACATCCCCAGTTCTTTTTTCTTTTTTTTTTTTTGGAAACAGGGTCTCACTGAGTTTTGTGAAAGCCTTCACTAAGTAGCTAAGGCTGTCTGCAAACGGAGATTCTCTGGTCTCCCGCCTCCCAAATGCTGGGTTTACAAGCGGGTGCCACCACGCCTGGCCTCCAAAATATTTCTATCCTGGGGAAAATCTTGGGTGTTTTAGGTGGGATGGGTATATAACTGATAGTGGAAGGAAGGAAGGAAGGAAGGAAGGAAGGAAGGAAGGAAGGAAGGATGAAAGCCTTGGACCCTAATCCATGGTAGAGCCTTTGAGTTTCCACATTTGGCTGCTTTTTAAAATTTTAATTAATTAATTATTTATTTTATTTATTTATTTTTGCAGTACTGGAAATCGAACCCAGGGGCATTCTACCTCCGAGCTACACCCCCATCCCTATTTTTAATTTTTTTTATTTTGGAACAGGGTCTCACTGAGTTGCAGGGGGCCTCACTAAGTAGCTGAGGCTGGCCGTGAACCTGCCATGCTCCTGTCTCAGTTTCCCAATACTGGTTTGACAAGTCTGCGCCACAGTCTGCCTGTTTTTAAGACTGTCCCATGTCTATTTGGGTTTCCTGGGAACAGACAGTGAGGCAGTGAGCTTTTTTGTGCAGAAGGTTTTTGGAGATGCACTTGGCAGGGACGGAAGGAAGCAATAACCAGAGAGAGAAGTTGAAGCACAATGCAGGTTGCAACAGAAACAGCTCTGAAACTGGAACAGCTCTTGCCAGCTGTCCAAGCCACGCTCAGTGGCCTGCCCCAGTAATCCCAGCAGCTTGTGAGGCTGAGCCAGGAAGATAGCAGGTTCAAGACCAGCCTGGACAACTTAGGGAGATCCTATCTCAAAATAAAAATAAAAATAAAAAGGACTGGGGTTTAGCTCATTAATAGAGCACCCCTGGGTTCAATCCCCAGTACTGAAAAAGAAATGTCCCAAATTGAGGCAGAATGGCTGGCAGGCTGGCAATCTGTACCCCTCATCAACATGGAGTTTCTAAAAGGTAATACCTGTTCTACTTCTCTTTCTCTCTAGTGAGGGGCTCAGTCCATGGGGTGTCTGCCTCTGCTAAGCCAGGTAAAAATACTGCCCGCTATATTTACTCTTTAGAGCTAAGACCCTGAAGAGAGAGGAAGGTTTCCTTTCCCTACATCCTTGCAATTCCTGAGACAACTTCCAAAGAGAGACTTGATTCACAATCATCAGGGCTTGTATTAAATATAGGGGGGAACCATCTTAATTCAAAGAGCCTTGGGAGGCTGAGACAGGAGGATTGCATGTTCGCAGCCAGCCTCAGCAACTTAGCCAGAGGGGCTCCGCAGCTTAGGGAGACCCTGCTTCCAAATAAAAATAAAAGATGCCTGGAATGTAGCTTAGAAGTAGACTGTCCCTGGGGGGGGTTAATCCCCGGGAAAACACACACACACACACACACACACACACACACACACACACGTGCATGTGTTTGCTCTTGGCTGCAGAAGTAAGCTGTCACAGGGAAGCCAAGAAAGATGTGCAGCCAGGGATGGAGCCCTGAGAGGAAACTCTGAGTCCCACCCCTCTGGTGTCTCAGTCGTTCCTCCCAGGTCATGCAGCCTCCCCGGAATTTCACTTGACTCTTCCAGGCAGGAAGCCCGCCCTGGTGTTGGGAAACTATGATTGTGAAAATGTTTGACTCATGTTGGCCATAGGTCTGTCCCCAACCCTATGTTACAGATTTCTCTCTACCCCTCGGAGTTATAAGTTTCTTATATTTTCCCACCTGACAGCCTTTCAGTTTCCCTCAACAGAACCCATGTCCTCTCTCTACTGGGCGGTCCTCTTTCTATGCATCTGCGTTGCCCATTCACTCCTCAAAAGGCATGCTTCGTAAATCTCCGATCACATTGCTTCTCTCTCCCTTGAAACATGGTCTTTGTTAAAAACACTCTTTCAAACTATTGCCCAGACTGGACCTGCGTGCGGCTGGCAGGTACAGCAGGCTGTCTCGACAGGGCTTTGCTGTTCACTTTCCCTTAGTTCTTAAGAAGCCAGTTCATCCCCTGGAATGAATGGAAACATGCATGGTTTCCAGATTTATCATCAAGGTGAACCTGTGGACTGGAGGAAGTCTCAAATGACTCATACCCCACATGGCAGAGATATTTGGTTATGTTATTGTTTGCCAGAAAACAGAAAAGGTATTTTTTCAAAACAGCTAATAAACTAGGCATGGTGGTACACCCCTGTGAGAGGCTGAGACAGGAGGATTACAGGTTTGAGTCCAGCCTTAGCATTAATTTTTGTTTTCAAAATAAAAAACAAAAGGGCTGGAATGTAGCTCAAAGGTAGGATGCCTCTGGGTTCAATCCCGAGTACCAAAAAAAAAAAAAAAAAAGTGGATAAATTGTAAATCTGCAAAGTGTTAAATCCTATTAATGAATACACACACACTGTGTGTGTGTGTGTGTGTGTGTGTGTGTGTGTGTGTGTGTGTGTGTTACTGGGGATGGAACCCAAGGGCTTTCTACCTATGAGCTACACTCCCAGACCTATTTTTATATTTTATTTGGAAACAGGGTCTCACTAAGTTGCTGAGAGCCTCACTAAGTAGCTGAGGCTGGCTTCAAACCCGCAAGATCCTCCTGTCTCAGCCTCCCAAGTTCTAGGAAAACAAGCGTGCCCCACCACACCTGGCTGAATGCACACATTTTTAATAGGGATTATTTTTTTTTTGGTGGTACTGGGGTTACTGGAAGCCCTTCTACCTCCTGGCTACACTCCCAGACCTATTTTATATTTTTATTTATTTGGGAACAGGGTCTCTTAAGCCAGTGAAGCTGACTACGAACCTGCGTGATCCTCCTGTCTCCGCCTCCCAAGCACGGGGATTACAAGGGTGTGCCACCACACCACGCCCGGCTTAATAGGGATTATTTTAATGACTAATGTTGTTTATCACTTGATCCTGATCTTCATCTACAACCACGAATTAATAAAATAATTGATGAGTGCCCGCTGACTATGTTAAAGAACTTTTCTGTGTGTGTGTTGCTGGGGATTGAACTCAAAGGCATTCTTCCACTAAGCCTCACAACTATCCCTATTTCACTGTTTTTGTTTTTGTTGTTGTTGTTTGTCTGTTTGTTTTTTAATTTTGAAATGGAGTCTTACTACATTGCTGAGGCTTCCCTGGAATCTGGGATTCTCCTGTCTTAGACTCCCAAGTAACTGGAATTACAGGTGTGTGCCACCACATCTGGCTATAAAAGTAACATTTGAGATGTTTGTATGTGGGATGGAAGTGAGATTGAGTGTATGAGAGATAGAGAGAGAGAGAGAGAGAGAGAGAAAAGAAGAAGAAGAAGAAGAAGAAGAAGAAGAAGAAGAAGAAGAAGGAGGAGGAGGAGGAGGAGGAGGAGGGGAGAAAGAGGAGGAGGAGAAAGAGGAGGAGGAGAAAGAGAAGGAGGAGAAAGAGGAGGAGGAGAAGAAAAGAAGGAGGAGGAGAAAAGAAGGAGGAAGAGGAGGAAGAGAAGGAGGAGGGGGAGGAAGAGAAGGAGGAGGAGGAGGAAGAGGAGGAGAAAAAAGAGGAGGAAGAAAAAGGAGAAGAAAAGAAGGAGGAGGAGGAAGAGAAGGAGGAGAAAGAGGAGGAAGAAAAAGGAGAAGAAAAGAAGGAGGAGGAGGAAGAGAAGGAGGAGGAGGAAGAGAAGGAGGAGGAGGAGGAGGAAGAGGAGAAGAAAGAGGAGGAAGAAAAAGGAGAAGAAAAGAAGGAGGAGGAAGAGAAGGAGGAGGAAGAGGAGGAGAAGAAAGAGGAGGAAAAAAAAGGAGAAGAAAAGGAGGAGGAGGAAGAGAAGGAGGAGGAGGATCTGACCCAAGAGAATTGTGTAGCTCTATCCCAGGAGGAAGGTGCTGGGTGGTGACCTTAGTAATGGGTTGCTTCTCTGTCACGTTAGTAGCTCCCCCATTTGGGGCAGGTGTTTTCCTTTTCCAACAGCCACCCTGTCACCTCTTCTCCTTCCACAACACAGAACTGAGATTGGCTCCAGAAAACAAGGCTCCTGCTGCCACTGTGGGGTCCTGAGGAGGTGTCATTTAAATGACCATCAAGTGGCCAATCACGTCTCTTGATACAAGGAAATGTTGCCAGATTGCTTACAAATATGAAAGGTCATCTTATATACTCTTTCTCATACACCCATGCCCATTTGTGACTGAAAATGTAGAGAATATTCCTAAAAAGCACATTTAATAATAAAGGGAAAGACGGTCTAAATGAAGAAAGGAAATGCGATTGGTGTCTATACTTATTACCATAAACATATATTACTAACAGGAGGGAATGGTTTTTCCCCTTTTTTGTTGTTTATTTGTTCTTGGGATTGAACTCAGCAATATTCTGCCTCCGAGCTACCAAATTACACTCTCATTTATTTATTTATTTATTTATTTATTTATATTTAAGCTTGATTCCTCCCCGATTTGTTTTTTTAATATATGTGTGTATGTGTCTTTCTTTTATTCTTTTGTTTTTGTACTGGGACTTGAATCCATTGCATTGCGCATGCAAGGCGAGCACTCTACCACTGAGCTACATCCCCAGCCTTTTATTTTTTAATTTTAAAACAGGGAGGGTCTCACTGAGTTTCGAAAGGCCTCACTAAGTTTCTGAGGCTGGCCTCGAACCCGTGATCCTCCTGAGTCCCAGCTAACTAGGATTACAGGCCAGGCCCAGCCAGAAGCATCTCTGGAGAGGCTTCCTTACCACACTGCCACGCAGACTTCGTGCGGCTTCTCGCAGATGGAGGTGATGCTGCAGTTGCTTGTGCAGGACTTCTGGTTGTCGCAGGTGGAGGGTCTCACGTCGCAGAATTTGCACAGCAGGGGAAACTTGACCGCACCGTTGTTTTCAGTGACCATCATGTCATTATTAACTACGGGGAGAGAAAGGAACAGTGAATAATTACGGGACGGCTAGGCAGGCTGCCAGTGAATTCCTGAAGACGTTATGTTATGCAATTTCAAATGAACTTGATGTCATGAGAAAGAAGATGAAGACAGGCCAAGAGGATTCTTTCACATCAGATCAGAATTCCCCCATGGACGTGATCTGTAAGGGAAGCCATTGTAAGGGGGGTGGTGTAGCAAGAGAGGGGCTGCGGCGTCTTGCTTTTGGCGATGAGGATCGTAAGGCCTCCTTTCTAAAAACACTCACCATCCAATAAAGAAACAGCTGCGCAGTACTGGATGTGGAAGCAAACGCATACAGAAAAGGTAACATTTAAGAAAATTACAGTTTCGCCGGGTGAAGAGTCAAGGAAATAATCCAGACCAGAGAGCATCCCAAAATACAGAGAGGCGCAGAGGGTGTGGGAACCAGGGCCACGCTGTTGCCCGAATGGGCAGAGAGAGAGAGCTCACAGCCAAGCTGCACCATGGGGTGTAAAAAGGAGTGGACCAACTCAAAGGGAAAATGGTGGAAAATGGCTGTCGTTCTCCTGGCCTGCACCTGGAAGAGCTAGAAGGGCCTTCTGCATCAGGAATGGGCCCTATTGGCTTCTGGCTTTTGCCCATTGCCTGGAGGTCATTAAGCAACACCAAGTGCTTAATCCCAAGGCATAATCCCAAGCACTGGGAGGTACTTGTTAGTGTTTGGATATAGAAGGTACCCTGGAAACGCTCATGAGAAAATGTTCAGAGGTGAAATCATTCACTCATGAGGGTTCTAATCTCAGCATCCATTGATGGGTTGATTATTTGAATGGATGTATATGGCGGCGACGGAGGCAGGCAGGGGTCAGTTACTAGGGGTGTGGTCTTGAGAACTCTATCTTGACCCTTCATCCCCTTCCATCGCTCTGTTTCTTTTCTTCCCACTACTGTACCCAGAGTTCCCCAGAGGTGACTGGCCGTCAGAATATTGATTGAGACAGCGTTGGAGTCCTGAAGGCGAATCAAAGCTACTTCCACCCTTGAAGAACTGCAGCCCGCTCTCTCCAGACCTCAGCTGGTATCACTCCACCACACCAGCCCCACACCCCCTGCTTCTCATCCTCAGGGACACACAGGGCCCTCTGGGAAGAAGTCAAATACATTTCCCACAGGCCCTTGCGCTTTTTATTACCTCTGGCTTCTTTTGTCACCTCTGTGGATGTGAATTAAATGTCACTCTTCATCTTAAAACTACCCTTTCCACATACAATGTAGGTCACCTACTTGCTTCTAATCTATCCACCAACATCTTGTTTTAACACTGAGTCTCCAGTGCCAAGAAAAGTGTCTGCCACATAAAAAAAAGAACCCCAAAATACTTACTAAATAAATGAATGAACAGATGAACACACATAGGTGTAATTATCAGACGTACATATCTGGCCCTCTCTGCCAAGTGGGACATGATAGTGAACTTCTTTTTTCAGTGTGCAAGAGGAGTGTGATTATAAATTAATGTTCATTCACATTTGCTCAATAAAATATTAAAGGCTTTTTTTTGCAATGTGCATGCATGCCCAGAGATAATTCAAAAGGTACAAACTCCCTGCTCCTTATCTTTGTCCTTAATGCAATCTGCTTCCATTGGTGAGAGGAGTAATGAAAGATATCGTTTGGAGAGCCAAGCAAAGACAAGGCTACTAGACATGTGTAACCAACAAGTAGGCGTTAGCACATCGATTCCCTGCAGGATGAAGAAAGGCTGGGCATCTAGATCGCATGCTATACTGGAGGAGTTTCTGGTCCTTAGAAAGTTGGGAGATCCTTTTCCAGCAGAACCTCTTGTGTTCTCCTTGAGTAAAGAGTGCTCCTGCCCAGAGAGGAGCTGTCTCCACGCCCCTCCTCGCTCATCCCACCCATCACTTTTAGGTTTCTGTCATCAGTACTTTGTGCTACAACCCTCTTTGTCCCTTGGGCTCTGCACCTGTTTCCTGGGTCTCTAAAATTGCAAACATGCTTGTATTTAAGATTTGATTTCTTGTGGCAGCATTAAATATAGAAGAAGAAGAAAAAAAATAAACTCGTTCATCCCGTTCAGGCCTCAAGTTCATTTCAGGAAGTATATTTTTAGGTAACAAACTATTTTGAAATTCTCAATGTCTCCCATTCCAGACCCAGAGCTCTGTGCTTTGCTAAAAATACAGGCAGAAATGCTCCCTGGACCTTATGTTAAATTTAGGACTAACACAACAGTGTGTTGTGTGTGTGTGTGTGTGTGTGTGTGTGTGTGTGTGTGTGTTCTACAATGGTTATGTTTGGATTCATTTGTGGGACAACTTATTTAACCTTATAGGTTATGAGATATTGCCAAAACAAAACAAAGAAAAGTGAGATCATGTTTTTCTACTTTTGATTTGTGTTTCTTTTTTTTTTTTTTTTGAAAGAAAGTATGTTTTGGGGGAAATGCTATTTTCTGATCAGGACGTTTTGATGTTTTTTGAATAAAAACGTGAACCTCTGTGACTTGGAATTCAGCCTTTTGGCGCTGTAGGACTTTAGCCTAGGTTAATGGCTATCAATCCTGGGGATAGTTGAGATCAGCCGCATAGGGAGATTGATAAATAATGAAGCCTGGTTCCCCTGCTAGGTATGCTGATATATTTATCAAGAAAGTGGCCTGGACTTAGGGATTTTTAGAAGCTGCCCAGATGATACTAATGATTGAGAACCCTGACCTAGACTTAGAAAGAGAGAGGACACAGCAAGCATCAAACAGAAACTTCTTCATCAAAGACACATACGTGACTTATCTGATGGTGAAGAAATGGCTTAAAGCTGGAAGATGTTTCCCTTGGAAAAACCTGCACCTAAAGAGATGTGCCTAGCGCCTTTACACCTCTGATTGAAAACAATTGCTTTCCAGGATGGCCGATAGTTCTACAGGGAAGGCCTGGAGGTGTGTGAGAAGGGACCCGAGGCAGGAGCAAGAAGGTAAAAATAAAGGCAGAGGAGACTGGTGCTGGAAGCGGCCATGGCCACAGGTGTTGACACCTGATGCTTGCAAAGCCCAGCGGATGGGCCAGAGACAACTAAGACCATATTTACATGAAGGAAAGGAAGACAAGAAAGAAAAGAAGAGCACAGATTTGTACAGCTCTGGAACAAATCTCCACCTGTGTAAACAGGACCCTGGAGTTGTGCAAATACACATTGCATGCTGCCTTGCACAAGGCCCGAGAGAAAGGCCCTGTTGAATTTTTAGAAAAAGGCAAACAGCCAACCTGGAGTACCTGGAGGCACAGGCTTGGTGGGGGCAAGAGGACAGCATGCACATGAATTCACACCTCTAGAGCACACATTGTGTCCTAGGAAGTATGCCTAAGTTGGAGCACACCACCTCATAAATACCCATCCAGGGAGACCTTCCTTTTTCTCCTTGTTACAGCAAGAGCTACCAAAAGCATGTATATGGTACGACTGGATTTTTTTTTTTTTTTTTTTTTGGTGGTACTGGGGTTCCCGGAAACTCTCTATCTCCGGGCTACTCTCCCAGACCTTTTTTTTTTTTTTTTTTTTTTTTTTTAAACTTGGAAACAGGGTCTCCAAAGCCAGCAAGGCTGGCTTCGATCCTGCGTGATCATCCTGTCTCCGCCTCCCAAATGCGGGGATTACAAGCGTGCGCCACCATGCCTGGCTTGACTGGAGTTTTAAAAAATAAAATATAAAACTTTATGCCTAGCCAGGCAAGGTGGCATATGCTTGTAATCCCAGCATTCAGGAGGCGAGACCAGAGGATTATGGTTTGCAGACAACCTCAGCAACTTAGCGAGGCCATTCACAACTCAGTGAGACCGTGTTTCAAAAATAAAAAGACAAAAAATAAGGCTGGGGGTGTAACTCGGAGGTACAATGCCCCCCTGGGTTCCATCTCCAGTCCAAAAACAAACCCCCCAAAAAAACCAAAAAACCCTTTATACCTGTTCACAACAGCTCACCGCCAACAGCCTGTGACTCTCTGCTCCTTGGCCAGAGGAGGCCCAGAGGAGGCTGTGGACCCTAGCATTTGCAGCCAGCCCTGAAGGCATATATATTTTCGGTCTTTGTTTTCAGCCCGTTCTCTTTCAGATATGACAGAAAGCCTGGGTCCCTTTGTGCATTTGTGTGCGGTGGGGTAGGTAGTTATGTGCAGGGGGCACAGTAACTCTCAACCTTTGTTAAGATCACTCTATTTTGACAAAAGTTTCTTGAACTCACTCTGGGGGCTGTCCAGAAGAGACCCATATATAAATTTTTACTTATTATTTCAGAGAGTTTGAAGATCCCCTAGAAGCCAACGAGCCCCAGCTGAAGAAGGAGGTTACTCAGAGACTTTAAGAACCACTGATAACATGCCAAGCAGCACCCTGAGGCCCTGATGGGGTGGGGTGGAGGGCCAGCCAGGGTGAAGGTCTGAAGATGTTGACTCGCTGCGTACAACATCCCACCATGCCTTTCAATCTACAGGATGAGATGGTACCAGCCACGGCCCATGCATCACACAACGTGGTCTTATGTTAAATATATACTGTCTGAGAAAGCCAAAGGAATAGAAAAACAAGAGAATACAGAGGAGTGAATACCTAGGAACAAAACTATTATTCTAAATAACAACCAAGAAAACCACCGACCTGACTCTTCAGCAAACCCTGACCCAAAGTCACAAGACTTCCCACCTAGATTGCTAAATGACACTACAGATCTTTAGTTAAGATGTTCTACTATTTAGCTGGGTGTGGTAGCGCCTGCGTATAATCCCAGTACCTGGGAGACTGAGACAGGAGGATTGCGTGTTTGAGGACAGCCTCAGCAAGCAGTGAGACGCCCATCAACCTAACAAGACATTGTTTCAAAATAAAAAATAAAAATAGGGCTAGGGGTGTAGCTAAGAGGAAGAATGCTCCTGGGTCACACACACACACACACACACACACACACACACACACACACACACACTTTACTATTAAGGCAATAAAACTACTGTTTACTTTGAATTACTGAAGTTCTTCAGTGAGCAGCTGACCCTCCTTCAGGAATTTTCTTCCCGTAAGAGGCAAATGAACTAGTCATAAAGTTCTTCACAAAGGGTTTTCAAGACGAGTATCTCTCACCTACAGAGTCTTCGCTGAAGGAAGGGGTCATGGGCAGCTTCTCTGAGCAGATGACAGTATCACATGCCCGGTGGATTTCACTTCTCTTCAGCTGAGCCCATGAGTCATAGCAAGCTCTTCACCCCAGGTCACGCTGCCTTCCTCCGTTGACTCTCATTTTCCCCAGACTGTCTGCCTGACAGCAAGAGGTTCCAGGTCTTGAGAATATGAATTAAGTGAGCGCTTAGCTGCATCTATTTCTGGAAGAGCCCTTTTGTCTTTGGGGCTCAGAGATGTGCAGTCCAATAGTGTTGAACTTTCTCTATATACATATTAGGAACTCTGAATATGACCCCTTAGTCCGCATCTCTGGCGCGATATCCACTTAGTAGCTCAACTGAGAACGGAAATATCATGATTTCACAAGTCATCCCAAGCACTTTGCCAGAAATGCATTCATGGAACATGAGATCCATGCATCTATTTGCTACTGGTTTCTGGCATGTTTTGCAGGAATCGTAAGCATTTACGGATTCTGCACACACCTGTGGCCGTCTTGCTTAGTGTTATCCACTTCGTAGCAAGATTACTGAAATTGACACAGGTTAAGTGTAGCATCTTAAAGAATAACGCCATGGAAACCACTGAATAGAACTCACCATGCCTTACAGCTTTGCTTCTCAAATATTAATGTGCACACAAACCCCCTGGGGATATTTTTAAGCTGCAGGTGTGGGGCAGTGTATTGGCTCACACGATTGTTGGGCCTGGCAAGTGAAATTTACGGGGCCCAACTGGAAGGCTAGAAACTCAGCAGTTGAAGCAGTGGTTTAGAGGCAGAAATCTTCTCCAGTAAACCTCAGTTTTTGCTCTTAACAGCATCCAACTGATTGGATGAGGACTACTCATATGATGAAGGACAACCTTCTTTACCTAGAGTCAATGGATTATAGCTGTCCATCATCTATACAAAATACCTTCAGAGAAATACCTAGATTAGTGTCCAGTAAAGTCCTGGGTACCAGAGCCTGGCTGAGTACACTTAACACTGCCCATCCCAACTAGGAAGGAGACACTGCTCCCCAGGGATGCTGCTGGTGCACCCATCAGATGCTGAGCAGAAAGGATACAGAGATGCCAGTTTAGAATTGATCCTGCTTTTTTCTTTCTCTGCTGACTTTGCAAGAAGCAAACTTCAATACCAGTTCCTAGCCTTCTTGTAGGCATGTCTCATCTTACAGTTCTTTCTGCTTTTCTTCTGAGCCTGGCCTCTTAAATGATCATAGGCCCAGAGGCACTGGTCACCATATGGGACCTCCAATTGAAAGACTTATTTTCTGAAAGAGGCTTTTAATTGCAGTTGGCATTTCAAAGCCAGACTCTGAGGCAACCATCTGGCAGACAGCCGGCATGTCTGTGATGCTGGCAACAGACACCCACGCCCTTGGGACCATGAGGGACAGGTCCACATGCCTGCCACACTTCTTCCTGGCCAGAACAAAGAAGCAAGTTCAGCAATCTTGGAGGACAGCCTGATGGCTCTTCACGAAAGATAGACATTCCCAAGCCTATCAGATGCTTTGGGGGATTTCTCCAACCAAAGAGCATCACCTGATTAAGTCAAGGGCAGAAATAGTTTTGGAAGATTTCCCTTCTCTGAACATCTATTGCATAAGCAAAACCTTGCATATAATACAATACTTTCTTTTAGTTTTCAGAATATGTCCGAGCCCTCATTTCCCATGTGATTATTAAGTGTTTTGACATAGAAGAAAGAGGTGGGGTTTTCTTCCTGTGACAGTCCCATTGTAGTCTCTGGGGTACTAGAATTAGTACAGGAGAAAGGTCCCTTAGCCAACTGAGAGACCACGGTGTGTGCACAGGAAGGAAACTGACACAGGTGGCTTGAACGCATCGACTCTCCTTCTCATGCAACTGTTTTTGTAGTAATAACACGTTGTTAAAATGTCCCAAAGGTGATATAATTAATATTATATAATTTTTATCATTCATGTTTTGCAAATAATAAGTATTCAACAAATGCCCAAAGAATCGGTGCTCGCCGAACATGAACGAGACATCCCACAGTGTTCTAAAGTTGTTGGCAAAAGAAAATGCCGCCTTAAATACAAGTTCTTGGCCATGCCTCCAGAGAAAGAGGACCCTAGAACTAAAATATTCCGGTTGCATTACTAATAAGAGACATGTATGCTCAAAATGCACACCGTGTCATGTGGAAAAGATCAAACGGTCAGATAACGCAGTAAGTTCTGTCCACGGTGTGCTGTGGGGAATAGGTGCTCTCGGACAGCTGGGATATATGATTTGCCAGGAGGAGACATCAGTGATATCTATCAAAACCACAAATGCAAAGAGCCTTTCACCCAGCACTTTCATTTCCAAGAATCTATGACATTCACTGATAAATTCACTGTGGTGTTATTTGTAAGAGCAAATGACTTGCAAATATCCTAACTGTTCATCAGTAAAGAACTGGAAAAAAATAAGTTAGGTACACTCAAACAAGGACTTCAGGGCAATGGTTAAAAATCAGGTGGCAGCTCTGCCTTGATGCCCAGACATTTGAGAGAAAAATCAAGGTGGAGACTCAGTTGTGGAACTGACACCTGGACTGGATGGCTTCTCTTCTGCCTAGGGGGTCTGCTTTCCACCTTGGCCACCTGTTTCTCTGCTGCAGGGGACTGATCTCGGTGAACTACACTTACTAGCTCCTTTGACCTCAAGCTGCATTTAAGTCTCTAGTGGCAAGACCAGAGAAGTAAAGGAGAGTGTACTCCTGCCCAGGCTCCATGGCTGCAGAATCTTCTGCAGCTGGCTGGGTCCCCAGCCTGAAGGTCGCAGCTCTCCTTGAGGTAATGGGTTCTATAACTTAAGTCTGCCTCCCTGTGTCCCTTTAAGGACAGGGAGTCAAGACAGTGATGATTAATTTCAGTTATCTGTACCATTATGGCTACTTTAGTGTGGTTTCTTTGGATCCTGTCCATATCATTGAAAAGATCCCCTTTAAAATTTCTCTACAAAACTTCCTAATGGAAGGGTTTCCATCTGTACTGGAACCCTGACTAATATTTTACCATTTTTCTTTGGTTGTTTATTTATTTTTTTATTTTTATTTTTGGTGGTACTGGGGTTCCTGGAAGACCTTCTACCTCCGGGCTACACTCCCAGACCTATTTTTACATTTTTATTTGGAAACAGGGTCTCCTAAGCCAGCGCGCGCGGCTGGCTTCGAACCTGCGTGATCCTCCTGTCTCTGCCTCCCAAGTGCGGGGATTACAAGTGTGCGCCACCACGCCTGGCTGGTTGTTTATTTAAGAAGGATATTTGTATCATCTATTTACCAGTCTATACACATACATCCATACATATGTACATACACAAACTTATATATGCATGCATGTATATGTAGTCTTCAATATGTAGACTGTCTCTGAGAAAAGATGTTAACAGTGTGGGAATAAAAAAAATTGGCTCTAGAAAAGAAAAACAAATGGCCAGGAAGCTCAGATGGACAAGAAAGTTTATTTCATGGCACTTTCTTAATTTTGAATGCTCTGTCCTCTTTATGAACTGAAAAAAAACAAACTGTTTTAACTCAACACGAGTAAATGCCAGGCAGATTCTGTCATGGCAGATGCATGTGATTCTCATATATGTGCAGGTCCCACTTGGTTCCTCAGGGTACCAGAGCCACCTGCGGAGACACCATCCTTTACCTGATGGGGAGACCATAATGTGGGCAGGAAATAAACAGATAAGTAGCCCAAAGACATCAATTTTCCTTCTCATGTTATTTTTTTTTGTAATAATGATACTGTTCTTCAAACCTTTTGAGGATGACACAATCAGTACTCTATAATCTCTCTGGAAGAGTGAGGAAGTCATTCTAAGTCGGAAACCTAGTAAGAAATGAGGTACAGTTTTCCCACACTGAAATTGCCTACCATCTGGTCAACATCTAGGGATCATCGAGTGTCTGATAGTCTCAATACAGTAAGATATTTTAAACCAATACCAGGTTGGTCCATGTCCTTCTGTGGTGTATATTCTAGTTTAAGAGGCAAAACCAGCATATATAATCTAATGAAAATCGGTTACTTGGTTCTACATGCAAATGTGAGTTCAGGAATTGGGAGAGGGTTGATCCATGTTGATGCGGTTTGCTGGGAGAGTCAGGTCTCAAAGGATGGGATGATTTTGAGAGGCAGGGAAGGGAGAGATGACTCTCCACATGAAACAGACCTAGAGCCAGGAGGGATTGGGCCAAAACAGGGAGAACAGCCATCCAACTTCAGATTTCTGAAGAGAGCAGAGCTTTTGACCAGCACAGGTCATGTGTTGTATGGATGATAAGACAGAGGGACACAGATGTGTTGGGTTTGCTCCCTGTTAATAGGGCTGCCTCAGTTTCAAGACTTATAAACAGCAAGGAGAGTGGAGGAGGTACAGGAAAAATCCCAGCAGAAGCACAACTACCAAGAAAAGAATCCCAGACTTGGTTCACTGAAACTCATAATACAATCCTTCTACTGGGAAAATGATCTGGATCGAGTTTATGTCTGGTTTGAAAGTCAATGGATTTGTAAATAAACCACTGAATCTGGACATGTGAGATCAACTGAATGCATCTTTATCCTAAATTCACTATCATTCAAGTAATTATGAATGAAGTAGAGAGCAGGTGTGTGTGTGTGTGTGTGTGTGTGTGTGTGTGTGTGTGTGCGCGCGCACGAGTGCATGTGTGTGTGTGTGTGTTTGTGTATGTTTTCCCATTGGAATTTGTTCAACTGAGGAAATTTAGCTTTGAGGGTTTGGGTTTTGGTAAGTTTCTAGTGCATAAGTTTAATAGCTCACTATGATTGCTTTAAAAAAAGCATATAAACATAGATTTATATTCACTGAACAAGTAAATTACAAGACCAAGAAATAATTCACCTTGTTTCCAACAGATTAATCCAATGGTATACTTAAATTGAAAACCTCACTGTCCCTTTAAGATTTTTTTAAATGTAATTTTTCATTTGCAAGGAAATTTTAGAGAAGACATCCAGAGACGAAAACAAACTGTAGCCGAATGGAAAAGTAATTGCTTTCTTTGGTGACAAACATAAAAATAACTGAGCCAGAGTTTCTATTCCAGCCTCTCCTATTTAACACTCCTCAACCTAAATAATATTTCCAAAAAACTCCTCAACATGCACACTGTTATCTTGCTTATCCTTGAGTTAGAAATGAAGTGAGTATGAGTTTTCCCAAAACTTGTTATATTTCTCTGTCTCTCTCTGTCTCTGTCTCTCTCTCTCCCTACCTCCCTCCCTCCCTCCCTCCCCCATCCCCCTTCTTTCTCTGGAATTGTTTCAGATTCAGGTCACATAACAGGAAACAAAATCTAAACATTGGCCTATGCCGGTAATGCCAGTACTTGACAGACTGAGATGAGGATTCCAAGTTCAAAGCCTACCTCGGCAACTTATCAAAGTCCTCAGCAACTTAGTGAGACTCTGTTTCAAAATTTAAAAATAAAATAAAATAAAATAGGGCTAGTGGTATAGCTCAGAGTTGGAATGCCACTGGGTTCTATCCCCAGTGCCACCAATAAATAAATGAATAAATAAATACTCCTATTGGTGGAAATACCTATATCATTGAGAAGGTAGTATTTTAGAATACTAAAACTTTTGCCCTATTCAAACTCCTGGAATACTTTTAGCTCTCTTAGTTCCATGCCTTTTTCTGTAATAGGGATTATATGGATACGATATGCTCCCCAAAGTTGTGGGGAGGTGGACAGTTTGCAGCAAATACTGTCATCAATACTTGGCAATTGTGGTTTTCATCGATAAGGCTGATTTTGACAGTGCATTTGGCTGAAATATCCTGGCATGGTTGGGACCATGAGATGCATTCCAAATCAAAATGGAAGGGCTGGGACTCAGGAGAAGAGGAATCCTGTTGAAAAAGAAATGAACTACCTCCATGCGAATTGGATAGTATATTAAGCAAAAGGGTGGAATGTGGCACCGTTTCATGGACTTTCAAAATAATAACTTGGCGCTTCTGCCAAGAAGTGCTTTCAAGTTGGCCCTTTTCATAAGGAGAAAGCAACTGAGAAAACAATTTCCCCTCGGTTAAGATGGCTTGAACGATGTGCTACAGCAACATGGAAAATAACTCAGAGATCATTGGAAATACAGATGATTCAGTGACTCTCTCGGTGACGGTCCACACAACGCTGGTGAGTGGCACAGTCATACAGAAGCGAGATAATGAGGGCGCAGTTTATGAAGTGCCACAACGCTCCAAGTCAGCCGAAACAACACTTTACTTACGGCCAAGTTAGCCAACTTAAACAAACATGCAATTTATTGGCTTTGCAAGGGACCTCATATTTCACCCTGATGGGAGGGGCAGGATTAGACCTGCACCTTTCTTAAGATGTATATGAGCTTGTGGGAAATAAAAGAATATGCCCTAAAAATGATTTCTGTCAAAGCACTTTGGAACTGGGAAAGGTCTGAATGAAGATGTCCTTTCTAATTAATTTATTCTTGTAGGATTTAAACGATACCTTACAGCACTAAGGCAAATTCATGGAAAATGCAAAAACTCACACAACATCCAGTAAAAGTAGATTTAAAAAAAAAAAGTAGTGACTATTACGGAATCAGAAAAATAAGCACCCGAGATGAACTGTTTTCTTCAAGTCAGAGTGGAATTGGGCTTGAATATCAATTTCCTATGTGAGGGAATTTCTCCAATAAAATTCTCTGGGGCGGCTTCCCTCCTCTCTTCCAAAATGTGTCATGGTGTTCTGGATTAGCCCAGTGCCTGGAAGTTTTATAATCACACTTTTTATTAAATAAATTAAAATTTAGGTCAAAGCAGATGGTTCCCATATTTCCACCTAGGGAAAAAAAAATGGGAGAAACCCTACTATAGCAGGAGGAGGCATCCTTTGAAAGGGTAACAAGCTTCAAGACACCTGATTTTTGGTAGCCCAATAACTTGAGACCAGAGAGAGCCGGGAGAAGCTGACGCTGGGATTGTTCCAGGTGGGTGCACAAGCTGGGGGTAGCCCACAGAAGCGCTCTCTTGACTCAAACCCTTTCCTTTATAAAATGTGACCCACCTTTTAAAGTTAGGAGATTTCACACGAGAAGCCTGATTTTCAACTCCGCTGGCAAATAAAAACATTTGGAAACAGTGAATCTCCTCACCCCCTGAGAGGAGTCAGCTTGTGGTCCCCTTGAGATGGGGCCTGGACCCTTATTTGCCTCGCAGACCCCTTACCCTTCTCTGTGGCCACCTGACTTTGCATAACTCATAGTTATTTAACCTGCCCATTCAATTCTTTCTTCTAGTAACACTGCAGTGACTTAACTAGAGTGTTAAGAAGTCATGATTGTACTCTCTAAGACAGATGTTTTCTGATATGTATTTAAGGTGGAAAAATCACATTTCAGTTCAAGAAAAGAGACAGCCTGCGTTAGAAATCAGATCTGTGTGATAAGGATAATTATTATTAACACCGTTCACTGAAGGTGGACCCAATGCTCAGCCCCGGAGTAAATGTGGCGATGACCATCCTACTCATGACGACAGTCATGTCATGTTGTCGTCACCATTTTATTCATGGGGATATTCAGGATCAAAGCGGTGAATACAAAGATCCAAGGGCAGCGAGAGACAGAGAAGGAGACGCGAACCTGTCGGTGGCAGGGAAGTCCCGAATCTCAGCAAGAAGACAGATACCCCACTATGCCAGTTCAAGAGAGCTGTACCGTCATCCCACTGACAGCAAAGAAGATGCTGGGACCCATCAGTAGGACTTAGAGGGAGCATTTAGCGGGTCAGAGGAGCAGTAAATTTCTTAGAAAAGGGTTCTGGCCCTTGGTAATTCACTTGCTTTAGAAAACATATATAAGAAGGGAAGCTTAGTGACGCCCAAGCATCCTGAGGTCAAAACCTAAGTTCAGGCTCTTCTGTGTCTTGCTGCAGGACCACGGGCGACCCAGTTAATATCTTGGAACCTCTATTTCCTGATCTATGAGACAGAGCCTTGTAGGGTCAAGATGAAGATCAAACATGTTTGAAATAATGTGAAAATCCCCTAGACAGGAAAGAGTGCCACATAGCAGGCTGTTGTTTGAAAAGTAACATTTCCTGCAATTCTCTCTCCCACCCAAAAAACAATAATAATAATAATCCAGTGTGATGTGTACATTTATGCCCCTACTATCTTGTACTCAATGAAGAGGTATGACTACAATGTACCAATAAAAAAAATTCTAAAGAAAAGGACAATTAAAAATTAATAAATTCAACTACTATGTAATTGTAAAAAAAAAAAAAAGTAAAGAAAAAAAGAAAGGACAATATAATCAAGAATACAGTGAAGCCAGGCATGGTGGTACACACCTGTAAGTCCAGTACTTGGGAGGCTGAGACACAAGGTTTGCAGGTTTGAGGATAGCCTCAGCAATGTAGCAAGACCCTATTTCAATACAAAATAGCAGAATACCCGGATTCAATCCCCTAATACTACACACACACACACACACACACACACACACACCACGTTGAATCTATTCCTACTCATCAGTTGAATGCAGTGGTTTGACTTCTTAAAATACAAGAGTAAAAAAACTCTTCCAAAAATTTGATAAATAAATTGAAATATAATCATTTTTATTATTGCTTTTTTTTTCAAAGAGATTTAACAGAATCAATCATTGTTACAATAAAGTTCCTAAGAGATTTTGAGATGTTTAGTCAACCTTTCTACAGCTAACGAATCTGGTTTTCAAACATTGTTCATGACCAATTGAGGTCTGGCAAACGGGCAGTAACTTGAGACTGGCACTCAGTTTTCAAGTCCTTTGCTGACTCGTGCAGATGTTCCAGGCCAGAGCTTATCTGCTTTGGCTTTGAAACACTTGGCGAGGTTTTGACACGTAGAGATGGGGAGCTAATGAGGCACCTTAAAAGTGCGTCATTAAAAAATATCGAAGTAAAATTAGGTTTGGTGTTTTTCTTCCTTAAGGAAATAAAACCGGTATACTTCGGTCCACAGCTGACAAGGGAACTGGAGATGAACATGGGTAAGAAACTTTTTCGAGATGTAAGCATCCAGTGGGGAAGTGTTCTGTGCCATCCAGATATCTGGAAAGCAAACATTCCTCTCCTTGGGATAATGTTTCCATGTGAAAATCAATGCTGTGATATTGCTGTTGGACTCCCACTGGAAGGGAGTTCACCATGGACGCAGGCGATGGTAGAAAAGGTTATGACCTGTCGGGGAGCCAGCTCCACGTTCCTGGGCAATTATTAGTCCATGTGTATATCTTCTGACCTTTAATGGAGTGGGGTGAATATGATCATTTTCTTTTCAATACTGGGGATGGAACTATGCCTATTTTCTGACTTTTCCTGGGGGGTGAATATGATGATTTTATTATTCTTTTTGCAACACTGGGGATGGAACCCAGAAGTATTCTACTTCTGAGCTATACCCCCATCCCTATTTTTATTCTTTATTTTGAATAATAAAGTTGCAAAGGACCTCACTAAGTAGCTGAGGCTGTCCTCAAATGGCGATCCTCCTGTCTCAGCCTCCTAAATGCTGGGATTACAAGTGTGCACCACCATGCCCTGCTCGAATGTGGATAATTTTTAAGACTCCCTTTTGCCTAAAAAAAAAAAAAAGTCAAAATTTAACTCTCTGAAGCCAAGAGAGCTACCTTTTACAAATGCTCCCAGCTTAGACCTGGTTAACCAAAATGAGACCTGAGGGTTCAGTCTCTAAGAAAAATGACTTTGAGACCATCAGGAGCATGTGATGTAGATTTTGTTTTTCTCTGCTAGTCGAGAAACCCACTCTTTAGAACGTCTTCAGATACAATTTAAATACCACATCCCTTGCCGCCTGCTCAGACACATGTGCAAGTGAACAGACTTGCAAAAAAAGAAAAATTACAACGTCATTTACATATCACAAGGTCAGAAGGAAGGAAAATCATGTCAGGCGACAAAAGACCACTTTCCATACAAGTGTTGAAGGCATTTCCTCTAATTTTATGGGGGATGTGGAGGAAACTCTGACTTATAGCCAAGACATTTACTGTAAGAATTTTAAACAACATGTCCATCAAAGTCAATCACTTAGCCAAACATGAGAAGGAGGGAAAGGGAGGGAATGGGGCGGGAATTGGGGAAGGGCTATTTGGGTGATGTGTGCATGTGTGCCTCCACCATCTTGTACCCCATTAAGATGTATGACTACAATGCACCAATAAAAATTTTTAAAAAAAGAAATGCCTCTTCAAGTAGAATAGACTTTCTGAAATCAGCTTGAATGATAAATAAGAAATCGAGCAAACAGGCATGATTGTGTTTAAACATCCTATTGCAACGTCAACGCCGCGATTGTGCCAATGAGTGGTTATGGAAGATTAGTATCACTGTTCGTAATTTCACAAGAGAGGAACGTGTTTCAGTAATTCGCAGAGGCTGGCACCGGTAGCAGGCAGTAAGCCACTGGAGGCACCGATTGTTATCTGTCTTGCCCCATGATGGATCACTTCAGCCCAGGGTCTGCTAGGTAATGGCATCTCAATAAATATTAGTTCGATTAGAAGTCAAAATCTTAAGTGGAGCTCTCTCTCCTCTGCCACCTATTCAACACTGATTTCCCCCAAATGCAAATTAAGGGAAAGAAATACAGTCAGTTTTAAGGAAGTCAAAGTGAAACGGCTCCGGCTGCAGTTTGAAAGCGGCATTAAAACGGTGATCCTTTTCTAGAAGGACTTGGGGAGGCTTTTACTGGATTACCGGGAGCCGAACTACGTTTAACGAAAAAGCACAAGGAGGGCAAAAAAAGGCGCTTTCAAACTCATTTTGGTTTCTGAGATCACACGGAGCACTTTGAAACCTCCCCCTTTGTGTTTTTCAAGCTGAGGAAGTGAAATAAAAAAAAGAAATGAGTTTCACGCATTGTTAAGGCTTCTAGAAAGGACCACAAAGGGCAGGAAATTTGCAATGAAATCTGAGAATGTGCCCCTCAAACTGGGCAATTTTGCTTGTTTTTTTTTTTTTTTTTTTTTCTCATGGTGGAGCTGGGCGAGACAGTGTGAGGTTGAGCGCTAGCTTTCCTGGGCCTTTCTTAGGGTTGTGCCGCCGTGACCTTAATGTTCTTTGCAGTAAACAGCATAAAGGTCTGTCGTGGGTAAGCGTTACAGCTTGAACAATACCGTCCTTCCATTCGTAAAAAAAATCAGCTCCCCTCCAAGCGAAAACAATCCCACTAAGGTCGGTGTCTTAGTCTGTTTGTGCTGCTGTAACAAAATACCCGAGACTGGGAATGTTATAAAGAACAGAGCTTTATTTTTCAGCACTCTGGGGACTGGGAAGTTCAAACTCAGGTCACTGGCGGATTCAATGTCTGGTGAAAGACCTGTCTTCTGCTTCTTAGATGACACTCTGACTCAAACAACTAATAGCAGAAAAGCAAAAGGCTCCTAAACACTAGTTAACATAGCAGCCCTTTTACAGGGCACTCATCCGCTCCAGTCTATCAGGCTCCAAAAGGTGCCGCCTCTTAATAGTCCCACAAGGGAGATTAAGTTTCACTTGTGAATGCTGAAGAAGACCCATAAAAACCACAGCAATTTGTGAGAAGAAAACATAGCAATTACATGAAGACACCGATTGTCAATGGACTATGAAAGCACGTCAGGGATGATTTTAATATGGAAGATGAGAACCAGCTGGGTGTGGTGGCACATGCCGGGAGTCCTAATAACACAGGAGGCTGAGGCAGGAGGAGAACCTGTTTGAGGCCATCATCTGCAACTTAGTGAGACTCTATCTCAAAATTAAAAACATAAAAATAAAAAAGGCTGGAGATGCAGCTCAATAGCTCAAAGTGTCCTCGGGTTTATCCAGTACTACCAAAAACAAAACAAAGCAAAACAAACAAACAAACAAAAACCACAGAAAGAAAATGAGAACCACTTACAAAGTCTTTGAGGTATAATCTTCTAACATATGAGTGGAACATAGCTGGCTGCTTCCATCTACAGGGAAGGACTGCGTTTGAGTACTGAAATCATTTTGAATTAGAGATAAGGGTGCAGTAAGTACCCTAAGCTCCTCCCATCTTTTTGCAATACTGGGGATGGAACCCAGGGGCATTCTACCTCCAAGCAACACCCCCAGCCCTATTTTTTATCCTTTATCTTGAAACAGGGTCTCACTGAGTAGCTGAGGCTGTCCTCGAATCTCCATCCTTCTGTCGCAGCCTCCAAATGCTGGGATTACAGGCGAGCACCATCATGCCGGGCTCCCTGAACTCTTAAGCATCTTAAATTGCCTTTGGCTGGGAAGTCAAAGTATGGTGCTACCTGCTTCTGCAGGATGCTTTTTTTCTGCGAGCAGCGGCGCTTGGCTTTGACCTCTGAGTTGCCTCTTCCCCGCCCCACTCAAATAATTTTTATCTTTCTACCTCCCTCGCACTGGAGATTTGAAACCCGTGCGGCAGGGATGGAAGTGACGGAGTAAGCCTGTCTTGACTAGTTTCTTAGTATCTCGCCCATCTCAGCCAGATCTTATACCAAGCACCAGAGAGGTTACAGGCTAATCTCGGGTCTTGTGAACAGTGCGTCTATAAAAGCAACTCTTACAAAAAGAAGTTTATCTTAGATAAACCATGTGGGCGTGGGAGGAGGCAGGCACACTTTGATTTTAGGAGTTGGTTTGCCATTTCCTCCAACTACGATGCCCCCCAAGATGTGTCTTCATCATCCTCTGCCTTGACTTAACTCTCTGCTCAAATGCAGCCTTCTTCTCAAATAGTTCTTTCTTGACAACTCTTTCTAAAATTACAGTCACCTACTATCACTCTGTTGCTGGGCCTGTACTTATTCTCGGACATATTAGGGGAATCCTGTTTGCTAACTTGTGAAAGCTGGCTTAGTTTAGATCACTCCTGATCTCCTTGGATTTCGAACATTGGCTGGCACACACACACACACACACACACACACACACACACACACACACAGTACTTTAGTGGTCGAAGAACACTTGCTGATAGTATCAAAGCTCTCTCGTGCCCTAAGTCCTTTGAAACTGAGTTTCAAGCCGGCCATGGTGGCTCACGCTTGTAATCCCAGCATTCGGGAGGCTGAGACTGAAGGATAGCAGCTCGCGGACAGCCTCAGCTACTTAGTGAGGCCCTCTGCAACTTAGTGAGACCCTGTTTCAAAGATAAAGAATAAAAAATAGAGCAGGGGGTGTAGCTCGGAGGTCGAATGCCCCTGGGTTCCATCCCCAGACCCGCAAAAACAAACAAACAAACAAACAAACAACAAACAAACAAACAAACAAACAAAAAACCCGAGTTTCATAGCCCATCCTTAAGTCCCAGGAAAAAACCTTACTCCCTTGAAAATTTCCTCTTACTTAAAAATTTAATGCAGCTAGGTGTGGAGGCAAATGTCTATAATCACAGTACTTGGAAGGATGAAACAGGAGAACTGCAGGTTCAAGGTCAGCCTCAGCAACTTAGTGAGACCTTGTTTCAAAAATTAAAAATAAAATAAAATAGGGATGTGGATGTAGCTCAGAGGTGAAATGCCACTGGATCCAACACACACACACACACACACACACACACACACACACACCCCAGATAAATAAAATAAAAATTAAAAAACCAACGCATATTTTTCAGTTGCAGGTCAAAGAATAAGAATATGTTCACAGAGGAAACAGGACAATAGAATTAAAAAAAAATCAAATGCAGGTATGAGGGTATAGATAGTTTTACAAAGATAAAAAGCTCAAGGTTTAATCAGACAAAATTAGCAGTAAAAGGAAACCAGTTTAGAAGTCAAGGAGAGTTCTTTCCTGGGAGGAGCTGGTTCAAGACGACGGAGGGCCTTGGAGTCTCGGACAGCCAAGGCCTCTTCCAAGACACACTGTCCTCAAGTCACGGAAATCTCCCGAGAAGCACAGCATCTCTGAGAACACACAGTTTTTTAAACTACACTAAATAAAATCGCAGATTCAGTTCTGAGTCGCACCAGCCCTTCCCAGAACTTAATAGTCACAGGTCACCAAGAAGACGGGAATATTTTCATCATTGCCAGAAACTTCGATGGGATAATGCTGATCTAGAGAAATCCAAAAGAAACTGGAATCCCCAGCTTCCCGGGAGGTCTGAAAAGGAAGCCCTCCCATCTGTAGGCAGAGCCAGGGAAGTCATTCCACGGAGAACGGCCTTAACTACTGGCTCGAATGCCGCCAGTAATCAAAGTCCCATCCCAACTTCTTCTGGAATGTGTCTTCTGTTAAATGGTTGGTTGTTCCTAGGGTCACCGCTGTGTCTGGCACAGAAGACGATTCGAGGCAAAGATTAGAACTCCACATTCGACCTGCAAATCATGGGGGGGGGGCAGCAGCAGACCCCAGAAACGAGAGAAATGAACCCAACCACGCATGTAACAAGTTGAAACCTGCCAGGGTTCCAGTCAGCTGGCTCAACTTCTCAAAATGCCAATCCCCCGGCCTAACATAAAAGCCTGTTTTAAAAAAAAAAATTTTTTTTTCTAAAAAGCCAGACCAGGCTGACTCCTAAGGTATCAAGTAAGTCTTATTAATCCCCATTTCAACAGCCGAAACATAACGCAGAGCCGAGGCGCATGGATTGAGTTTCCAGACGAAGCCGGCAGAAGCCTAAAGCAAGGAAATTAATATTTAAGGAAAAGAAGAAAAAAAAGAGCAACTTTTTTTTTTCAAGGTTTTTGGAGGTGTAAGTCATGGCATGCCAAGTAAGGGTGCGTTTCTAGGGGAAAATAGCAGAATGATGAGTAACGGTGGGGAAAATCTATTCACAGGGGGAAATCCCAGCTCCATGGCAAAGTGTTCCTTTGGCCTGGGCTGATAAAAGCTAAACGCAATTAACAGCATTCCTCCTGGCACTACCTGCCCTTGGCTTCCCCTTCCCCGGTATTTGCGGGCCTGAGAGTCTGAACTGTTTGCAATCCTTGTGTAGAGACCTTAGGCGCACTCTTCTCCCACAGGACAAGACTGCTTTTACGGCCCTTTTAAGATGAAAACTAAACACACCAACGATGAAAGGGGCCTGGCTGGATCCTCCTACAATAAATTATTATAATTAGAGCGTATTATTAAAGAGCATTTCCGCAAACATTAGACTATCAGGTTCCCAGGACAGAACGGCCTCTAATTGCAGAACACAGGAATGGGAAGGGGCAAAGAATTTAATGTGGACCTCAGTGTGTCTGTTCAGGACTTCAAGAGAACGAGAAGCTTGCTTTCTTTTGTTTTTTTCTTTAGCTTTTTCTTTTCTTTCTTTCTTTCTTTTTTTTGTTTGTTTGTTACTAAGGATTGAGCCTAGAGATATTCTAATTCTGATCTACACTCAACACAGCCCCATTATTTTTGCGGTACTGAAGATGAAACCCAGGGAGGATTGCACCTCCAAGTTACACCCCCAGCCCTATTTTTTAGTCTTTTTTTTATTTATTTATTTATTTATTTATTTATTTATTTATTTATTTATTTATTTTTGGTGATACTGGTGTTCCTGGAAGCCCTTCTACCTCCGGGCCACACTCCCAGACCTATTTTTTTTTTATTTTTGGAAACAGGCTCCCTAGCCAGCGCAGCTGGCTTCGAACCTGCGCGATTCTCCTGTCTCTGCCTCCCAAGCGTGGGAATTACAAGCGTGCGCCACCATGCCCGGCCTAGTGTTTTTATTTTTTTGAAGCAGGGTCTCACTGTTTAAAGAGCTGAGTCTGTCCACGAACCACGATCTTCCGGTCTCAGCCTCCCAAATGCTGGGATTACAAGCATGCGCCACCATGCCCAGCTCTCCAGCCCCATTTTATTTTTTATTTTGAAACAAGGTCTGGCTAAAATGCCGAGGCTGGCCTTGAACCTGCAATCCTCCTCTGTCTCAGCCTCCCCAGTATTGGGATTATAGGTGTGCACACTACACCTGGTGAGAACAAGAAGTTGAACTGGTCATTAGGGTAGCTCTTCGCCATTTGTGGCTATTTCAATGTATGAAAACACAACAGCACATTAAATTAAGTTGCTTAGTTAACCACTTAGTTAACAGATGCCACCTTTCAAGCCATACGGTTGCCACATTGGGCAGCAGAGATAGAAGATAGTTGAGCTGCTGCAGAAAGTTCTGTTGAACAGTGCTGCTCTCTAAAATGACTACATCCTTTGTCTTGATTTTGTCATGGGGGTTAGAAAGTCAAAGCACCTTAAATGCAGAGTGTCTAGGCTCCTGGCTGGACCAGGAGTGGCTCTCCACTCTGGGGAACTCCTCATTGTGGTTTATGTGTTGTCCAATCACCCCAGACTTTCCCATCTCGAGCTCATTAAAATGTCATCAGATGCAATGAAGTGTGTTCCCTGTAGGCTCCACCAATGGGAACTCGAGGCTCTTCAGAATGTCAAAGAAGGATGCATAACTTTGTGATATTTAATGAGGGGACGTGTTGGGAAAACGTCTAGGAGTGAATGAGGTCCAAGACAAAGATGGCGCCCTCTGGAATCGATGGCTTTGTGTCCTTGGATTGTTTTTTTTAAGGTGTCTGTGGCTACCTTGGATCTCAACTGAACCCAAAGATACTTTGAGAGATATTGAAAGCCTTGAAACTCTTAACACCTTGACCATATGTCTTTGCAGGTGTAATGAAGAAACTATTATTTCTGTTGTTGTTGTTGTTATTGTTGTTGTTGTTGTTTGTGGTGGGGATTGAACCAGGAGTGTTCTACCTCAAAGATACAAACTCAGTCCTATTTATTTATTTATTTATTTATTGCTTTTTGAAACAGGGTCTTGCTAGGTTGCTAAGAATCTTGCTAAGTTGCAGAGGCCAGCTTCAAACCTGCAAGGCTCTGGTTTCAGCCTTCCAAGTACAGGAATTACAAGCATGTGCCACCATCCTGGCTAGAACCGTTGTTTTTAAAAACCTCATAAAGTGCTGAGGTTGGGATGCTGGTTCCAAGACAGGAAACCAGAAGGCTCAGGTGCTGACCCGATGAACAGTCCCCGCCTGCTATGTAACTGCAGAGACATGGTGGCAGAAGAAGAAAGGGATTCCCTACAATCATGCTGCAAACTACTAGACTTGTGAAAGCTTCATTACATCATCCCCCTAATTATAATTTGCCGGTGACTCACAATTAAGCCTCAGCCATATGGCCCCGCCTGTGAGGCCCCCCATCATCTGACTACTTTCTGCTGAGCAACCCCTTTTATCAGAAGCTTTTTGATCTATTAACTCCCTCTGTCCTGCCCACCCCTCATATTTCCACCTCCCCACCAAAACTCCCAGGCCAACCCTAAGGTCAAGGAAACCATCCTTCCCCACGGTGGCCTTCCCAGCCCCTGGAAGGAGTTGGGTGCCCTTGTTATTGGCGGTAAGGTTATCAAGACAGGGGAAGACACTCTGATAATGTCCCCTGCAAGGATGCCTGGTGTCCGGCGCTGCTGAAGATTGGTGGTCCAGAGTGGACACATGCTGATTGGCTGTTCTGTGCATGGCGGATCGAGCTGAGGACCGCCTCTGCATGGCTGGTGGACAGATAGCCCTGGCAGGTGCTTCACTACTTCTCTCTGCCTCCTTAAAGAAAGTTGGGAAGAATGATCCCAAGGCTATGGAGTAGAAAGTGATGCTGCCCCAGAACCCACGCTTTAGGACCCGGCCAGCTGTGCTTTCCTAAGTATCCATCTCCAGTCCAGCCCATGGTGCTTGCCTGCCTGCCTGCCTTCCTTCCTTCCTTCCTTCCTTCCTTCCTTCCTTCCTTCCTTCCTTCCTTCCTTCCTTCTTTCCTTCCTTTATACTGGATATTGAGCCCAGGGGCATTCTACCTTTAGACTATACCCCCAGCCCTTTTTTATATTTTTATTTTGAAATAGGGTCTTGCTAAGTTGCTAAGAGCCTTGCTACACTGCTGAGGCTGTTCTCAAACTTGCAATCCTCCTGTCTCAGCCTCCCAAGTACTGGGATTACACCACCACACACAGCCAACATTGCTTTTTTTTTTGGTGGTACTGGGGTTCCTGGAAACCCTTCTATCTCCAGGCTACACTCCCAGACCTATTTTTATAATTTTTTTTTTTTTTTTTTTTTTTTTTTTTTTTTTTTTTTAGAAACAGGGTCTCTTAAGCCAGTGAGGCTGGCTTCGAACCTGCGGGATCCTCCTGTCTCTGGCTCCCAAGCACGGGGCTCACAAGTGTGCGCCACCACGCCTGGCTTAGCATTGCTTTTTAACTACCTTTATTGTGAGGTTTCCTTTGAGGTGGGACTGCACTTACCCCATTTGTGGGTGGGTGTCCACAGATAAAAAATAAAAAAGAATGTTAATTCTCTCATAGCCCATTCTGAAAGTTTGCTCATTTTTTTTTTTTGTTAGACTATATTTAATATCACCATTCAATGGGATGTTTTGAACCCAGACGTTAACTTCTCTGCTTTGGGAATTTGACCTCCATGGTCAAATTCTTTATTTGTAACCGATCTGGATTAGGCTAGATCAGTGTTTCACAACTGGCATCCACATCAGAATCATCTAGGGTTCTTTTACAATGATAACGATGCCAGGGCCCTAGCCGAGAGGGATGAGTCAGAACTTCTAGGGCTTTGGTTCAGGAGTTGGGACGGTTTTCAAACTACTCAGAGGAGTCTAATGTGTAGCCAGGGTTGAAAAGTAAAACCTGGGTGTGGTAGCACATGCTTGTCATCCCAGTACCTGGGAGGCAGAGATAGGAGGATCTGGGTTCACAGACAGCCTCAGCTACTTAGCGAGTCTCTCAGCAACTTAGTAAGACCCTGTTTTCAAAATAAAGAATAAAAAGTAGGGTTGGGGGTGTAGCTTGCAAGTAGCATGGCCCTGAGTTCAATCCTCAGTACTGCAAGAGAAAGAAAGAAACAAAGGAAGGAAGGAAGGAAGGAAGGAAGGAAGGAAGGAAGGAAGGAAGGAAAGAGTAAAGACTCCACAGAAGGGCTCACTCTACAGCAGCAGGAAATTAAGACAGTACCGCACTCAGAGGGGGTCAGAGGTAGACTACAAGATGATCCTATCCAACTTTGCACTGAGCTGGCTGAAAGGGAGACTGTGAACTTCAGCATAACAGAACCTTATTAGAAATGTTTAGGGAAATGTATTCCTCATAATAGAAGCTGATTAGAAATGTATGCAGTTTCCAGCCCAACCCAGGGCATGTTCTTCTATGACTAAACTCTTAATAATATTTGCGGGATGAGACAGGAATCATAAACACATTTGGCTTCAGGGCATTTACCTGTCATTGTGTAAACTCTTCCTGGAAGACCATTTGAGGATTGGTTTTGTAAGCAGTTATTCCACATGTTCCTATCTTTTTTTTTTAAGGGTGGAAATCCTGTGCCAATTGACAAAGAGACAATAGGCTTAAAGGATGATCTGTTGGGAAGATCTGAGAAGCAGGTTTCCTGAGAGAGCTGGATTTCTTAAGTGCTTTGACCTCAGCAGGCAGGATGAATATTCAGTTAAGCAGACCATCGTGAGAAAGCACATGGCCCCTTCCATAATCCAGCAAGAACTCTTCAGCTCAGAGCTGAGTAAGTTTTTCTTTCAGAAAAACCACAATGCTACATGGACACAATACACATTAAATATACTTACAGTCAAAATATTCCCACAACTTAATTTCTTTCCCTACTTCTGTGTAGTGTGTAGATTTTATCATTAAGGATTACACACACATGCACACACACACACACACACACACACACACACACACACACCACACATCGATATCAGGTTCTAAAAAAGAGGCATTCAAAATCTGAATACTTTTTCAGAATGACTTCTGCCTTAATAAGAATCAGTAGATAAAATTATAATTATTAAGGATATTACATAAAATATATCATTCCAGAAAGTTTTCTATGGCATCTCTTTTAAGAAAGTGAGTATGTGCCGGGCATAGTGGCGCATGCTTGTAATCCCCGCTCTTGGGAGGCGGAGACAGGAGGATCGGGTAGGTTCGAAGCCAGCCTTGATGGCTTAAGAGACCCTGTTTAAAAAAAAAAAAAAAAAAATATATATATATATATATATATATATATATATATATATATATATATATATATATATTAGGTCTGGGAGTGTAGCCCGGAGAAGGGTTTCCAGGAACCCTAGTACCACCAAAAAAAAAAAAAAAAAAAAAAGTAAATACAAAAAGAAGACTGAAATCTATTATCACTTGAGAAAATTCTGTGGATTATAACATTAAATTCATGAATCTTGTCCTAGTTTAATAAAGCTCATCTTTCCTGGAAAATTTGCCTTGAAGAAGAAGGAGGACAAAGATTCTTAGCCTCAAGCAACCTCACCAGAAAAACAAACAAACAAAAAAACAAACAAAGAAAACACGGTAAGGAATACTGTTGGAAAAGAAGAGAAAGAAGTTCGAATCAGAGAATGGGTGCTAATCACTTCACCTGTAACTTAACCAAAATTAAATTAAACAGTGATATGACTCAACTTCTCCTTCTTGTGTTGTTGGAAAAATGACTTTTTTTTTTTTTTGCAGAGAAATGGTCAAGCAGGAGCAAAACTAACTCGGTATGCTTGCAAATTGAATGCAGTTTCTGTAACCAAGGTCATTCCTTATACCATGTCCTTAGAAAATGTCAGAGTTCTACAGACAGGACCTGCTAGGCCTCAGTGTATGACTCCTTTCATAAAAAAGCAACTTGACTAAATATCACATTCCTGTGCTACTGGTGTTCTGCCTCAGAAACAATTCTGCTCTTTTCTGGATCTACATGCAGACATGCATGCTTAAGAAGTTCAGGGAGAGGAAGGCAACGTTCATGTTTGACTCCTGTGCCTATGTGGTGAAGCACCCTTCTGATAGTAAGATGCCCCTATTCCCAGGTGGATGTTCAGCACCTGGGAGCCTGGGGGAAGGGCAAAACCACAGGAATGCAACAACTGGAATAGCCTTTGGAAATGGCAGCGTTTGTCTACTGAAAATGGTGGTAGAAGCCTCAAGATGGCAGACCACATCGTTATCCCCACAAGAAAGAGGGGAAAAGCAAAATGACTCATTTCATAGTTTGAACTCCAGTAAGACTGGCAGACAAAAACCGCAAAGAAGAAGGACTTGAATTGGGGAATTCTCCAGTCCTAAATATGGCTTCTCGTTTTAAAGGCAAGATCAGGGGGTCTGATATAAACACTTTCACGGCCTTTTCTTTTAATTCAGTTACCAAAAAAAAAAAAACAAAACCTAAGAAAATATCGTGGGGCCACGCGTGGTGGTACATGCCTATAATCTCGGTATTCAGGAGGCTGAGAAAGGAAGATTGCAAATTCCAGGCCAGCTTCAACAACTTAGAAAGACCCTGTTTCAAAATTTAAAAAGAATGAAATAGGGCTGGGGGTGTGGCTCAGAGATAAAATGTTCCCAAGTTCAATCCCTAGACCCCCCCCAGAAAACTAAGACAATGGAATCCCAGATTTTTCTCTTAGACTGAAAAATGACAAATTAAACGACAAAGGAAAGCAATAACTAGACATAGTAAAAATGATGAGAAGATAAATCGGGATACATTACAGTGTCTCAGTGGATGGATGGTCTTATTACAGCTTAGGCAGATGGTTTCATCTCTCTGGGCCTCCACTTCCACATCTGCAAAACGGGATAATTACACCCATTTCAGAGGGCAGTTTGCAAGATCTAATAGGTCATGCAAGTGGAACTATTTTGCAAATACTAAACCACTTCATTCATGTCAGGGCGTCTTAAAATTATATTCTAACCCGACAATCAGTATGTTTTCTTCAAAGTTATCAGACTACACTTATTTTTCCACTGGTGTTCCTTTTTTTAATATTTTTGTGGTATTTGAGGATGGAACCCATGGGCATTCTACCTGCAGGCTATATCCCCAGTCCTATTTTTATTCTTTATTTTGAAACAGGGTCTCACTAAGTTGCAGTGGGCCCAATACCTGAAGCTGGCTTCAAACCTGCGATCTTCCTATTTAGCCTCCCAGTTACTGGGATTACACGCTTTCACTGGTTTTCTTTCCCCTTCAATCTCAATGAAAGCCTGGCATGGTGGCACACACTTGTAATCTTAGTACTTGGGAGGCTGAAACAGGAGGATTGCCAGATTTGTGGCCAGCCTCGGCCACTTAGTGAGACGTTATTTCAAATTAAAATAATAAAATAGGACTGGGGGGTGTACTCAGAGGTAGAATGTCCTGAGTTCCATCCCCAGTACCATACCCCCCCCACACACACACACATGCACACTTCCAATGAGAGAAAAATTATTCAAATCACTCTTCTGATCTCCTGGCATTGGGTTTTAATCTGCTTGGCCAAATATGCAAATGGTTATTTGCATACATTTTAATTTTGCTTTAATCTTCACTTAATAGCTATATTAATGGTGAAAAGATATCTTGTGAGTTCCCAGGATTATAGCTACCAAGGAAGGTTGGGGGTATAGAGGTTTACTGAAATGACGATGGTCTTTTCAGGGTATATGCCATCCCTGGTAGGGTACACAAACAAAACCCCCTTGGAGAAACTGAGGTTTAAGCAGCCCAGATGAGCCCAAAGAAACATCAGCTGCTCACTTGCTCGCTCTGATCCCTTCATTTTATCATAACTTTAAGATGCTCATTGAGAGAGCACAAAAGCCGAGCCAGTCTCCACGGTCACGTTGGGTACCACTGAAGATGACTTAAGAAGTGATGCTAGATCAAGCCAACTTCTCCAAGCTTTTCAGAGCGCACTGCAAAGAGTCCCTTGAGGGTAAATTCTAAGTTCCAATCACAATCAACACAGTACATTCTACGAGAGGTCAAGTCCTGTTTCCTACTCCCTCTCCCAGAACATCTGAAAGATGAAGAGAGAGAGAGAGAGAGAGAGAGAGAGAGAGAGAGAGAGAGAGAGAGAGAGAGAGAGAAGATAAAGAGAAACAAGATTGTTTTGACTGGCAAAGGACGACTTACCCTGACATGTAATACCTAGTCCAGTTGTTTTTATATAAAAGAAGTTATTTATACCTCAGGAGTGGCCAAGCCAATGAGCTTAGCTCAGAGTGGGTTAAAGGTCATCCTAACTGCAACAGTTATTCCAAAATTTAACAGCAAAATGTTAAAATACTGTATTCTCATCTGGGCGTAGTGGTGCATGCTTGTCATCCCAGTACTCAGAAGGCTGAGATAGGAGGATCACAGGTTCAAAGTCAGCCTCAGCAATTTAGTGAGGGCCTGCGCAATTTAAGGAGACTCTGTTTTCAAATAAAAAGTAAGATAGGGCTAGGGTGTAGTTTTCAGGTAGAATGCCCCTGAGTTCAATTCCCAGCACCAAACCAAATAAAACAAATAACTGTATTCTCTTCCCCTGCCCTGAAGACCCCGGGGTATCTCACTAATAAATTGTTAACTGACACCTGTCTCAATTTGTGAAGACACTTTGTAAAGTGCTGAAAAAATGTAAGTGATTATACAGTTGCCACAAACATCCTCACCACCGGCATCATTAAAATCTTGAAAGAAGTTGAGCGTGGTGGCGCATGCTTATAATCCCAGTACTTGGGAGGCTGAGACAGGAGCATCGCAGTTCGTGGCTAGCCTCAGCTACTTAGTGAGGCCCTTCACAACTGAGTGAGACCAAGTTTCAAAATAAAGAATAAAAAGTAGGGCTGGGGATGTAGTTTGGAGGTATAATGCATCTGGGTTCAATCCATAGTACCGCAAAAAAACAAACAAAAAAAAAGTCTAGAAAGATGTGGGGCACAGTTGGACAAACCTATAATCCTAGTACTTGGGAGGCTGAGACAAGAGGGTTGAAGGTTAGAAGACAGCCTCAGCAACTTAGTAATACCATGGTTTAAAATTAAAAAAAAAACTATAAAATGGCTGAGGGCTTAGAGGTAGAGTGTCCCATTAAGAAAAATAAACCTTGAAAGATAATTATTTTCAGCAGTTTTAAAAGCAACCGAATGTAATGTCAAATTAAAACCATTTTACTTCAAGAACTGCCACACAGTCTCAAGCTTAAAGAATATGAAAACTCTTATTCATCTCCCCTTCCCCCTTCACGAGGCAGGCAGGACCTTGCTCGTCTCTGTCAGGGTTAGCACTAGCGTCCCCACCAAGAAGGAGCGTCACGAGTGTGGGTCCAGCAGAAAGCCAGGCAGGAGGCTCACCTGGAAGCTGGTTGCAGAGAGAGCACAGAGTCGTGGTGCCCAGAAAGCTTGACTACTCAGGGTGGGGTTTCAGGGAGCTGATGGGTCTATGATGGAGAAGATCAAAGGGCCCCATGGCCCTACAAATTCACTTCTCTTAAGCCAACGTCTAATCAAAGCTGCACATACAAGGTCCTTAGCAGATTTCCTTTCAAGAAGGCTTCCCCCAAAAGTGCAGCCAGGGGTCACCTTTGCAATGGGGGATATTTGCATCAGACCCTCTCTAACTACCCCAAGGCTCCTTTCTTTGCCTGTTCTCTGACAATCCAATGACTCATAAGAAGGAGAGGCCCGAGTGAGTGGTAAATAATTGTCTTGAGTCAGATGGTATGATTTACTTTATGACTTTTCGTGGCCTGCAGTGTCCAAATGTGCTGGGCTGTCTACCAAGGATTCACACGCAGGAGATTAAATGAATCGAAGGCAGTCTGTGGTGGACAGAAAAACAGGACCCCTTCCTTAACACCCATGTGCTGAAGCAGCCCCCCAAATCCACAGAAGCCAAAGGCTGCAGGCAGACCAAACCCCCCCCCATAAAGAGCAGCTTACAGGAAGCAGAGTGTTCACAGCTCCCCATAAGCCTAAGGTCCCCGGGGTGCCGCATGCATGTGGCTGTAAGCAATAGAGTCTGTGAGTCTTGATTGTGGCAATAAGCAGGCAAGCAGTCTAGAAACAAAACACGCTGGGCATGGCGGTGCACGCTTGTAATCCCCGCGCTTGGGAGGCGGAGACAGGAGGATTGCACAGGTTCAAAGCCAGCCGTGCTGGCTTAAGAGACCCTGTTTCCAAATAAAAATATAAAAATTAGGTGTCTGGGAGTGTCGCCCGGAGGTAGAAGGGTTTCCAGGAACCCCAGTACCACACACACACAAAAATAATAATAATAAACAAAATAGAAACAAAACACAACCTCCACCCCTGGTCTTCCATCTACAAGCAGTTTCCCTGGCCTTTAAAAGCACTGACATTATTTATGCGTGGTGTATGAGAATCCCAAAGCCAATCTCAGTATCCTGTATGGGGAAGGGAAGAGTGGGGAGGGAGATGGGGTAAAGCCCGCCAAGTTACTCGTGGCTGTAGGCCACTATCACTGTGATCTACTTTGTGTTGGGAGGCCATAATGCACCGAGTGTAAAAATAAAATAAAAGCCATGAATTATAAGCATGAACACACACAGCACAGAAACAGACACTTTGGCCAAGAGGGTGTGCTAAGTGTGAGTGCAGAATCAGACAGAAGGTTCCCCTTGGAAGAGTTTGCAGTCCAATAAGGGAACTGAGCACACACACAGTGTAACCACAGGTTGGTGAGCAAGGCCACAGGAGTGAGCCGCTACAGGAGGTGTGAGCAGGAGAAAGAGGGGTTTGTGGGTAAAATGAGAAAGGAAGCCCCAGGAGACGCATCATTCAGGCCAGGCATGATTTCCAAGGGTGCGGTTATTGCAGGGCGTGAGGAGAGACCGGACACGTGTGGAGGGTGGAACGCAGTTGCAGGGGAGACCTCTGAAAGGAAAAAGGAGATGTCAGGAAGCTTTAAGGTTCAAGTGGGACGAGGTTTTGAGAAATTCGAGCAGAAAAAAGGGAATTGGAAGAGACTTGGTCTTGGCCCTACACGTCGCCATCGAATCAGTCCTCTGTCCCCATCTGAGTGCTGGGCACTGTCACGGGAGCCAAGGACACTGAGCTCAGTGAGGAAGGATAACCTAGGACTCAGGAGCGACTTCATGGAAGACTTCCCAGCAGGGGCCACCTGTTCAGAACCAGGATGACCGGGGATGTAGGTGTCAGTACAGTGAGGACAGAAGGGGCAGTGGGTGTCCTTGGGCAGACACCAACCAGGAGAGTACTGAAGATGATCGGTATAAGCCTTCTGCTTTGCACAGAGGTGGCGATGCACAAAAGCAAAAACGAAACCAAAGGGTGGTTACGTACTTCATGTAACTCGGTGTCTTTGTGTCTTTTGCAAATACATTTCTGATTAAGAGGTTCTTGGTAGTAAGATCTGAAAGTTATTCTCATTAAGAAATTGAGATTTGATGCAACCGGAAACAGCATGCGATGTGTATTGTAATAGAAAGTCTTTTCTTTCTTTCTTTCTTTCTTTCTTTCTTTCTTTCTTTCTTTCTTTCTTTCTTTCTTTCTTTCTTCTCTCTCTCTCTCTCTCTCTCTCTCTCTCTCTCTCTCTCTCTCTTCTCTCTTCTCTCTTCTCTCTCCTTTTCCCAAGTATACTTCATATATCAAAGGTACAAAACAAATTGTGAGAAATTAAATTATTTGGAAAAATCAGAACATAGCTGTGAGAACTGGTTAATTGTGGCCACTGTGTTAAAGGCATCGGTAACTAACAAAATCCCATAACCCTAGAAGACAAAGTAATCAAGGCACAAAAACTTGCCTTATGTTGAGTAAAACACAGAAGCCAGTCAAGGAAAAAGCCTGCAGCAGGGACCCTCTCAAAGCAGTTTAAAATAGATGAGGACAGTCAAGAAAGATGTATTCTTACTAAGTTTCAGACAAATGGATTTCTGAAGGCAAACGAAGAGGATTAAAAAAAAAGTCAAAGAGTTGAACCACTCCCTTAAAAACTTGTCATTAATGCATTAATTTATTGGCTACATATTTTGTATGGTTCAGACATTTATGAATTTTAAGAAATGCCACAGGATAATAGTTGCAGAATGAATTAAGGTCTCCGTGTGTCAGGGCAGTCTATGATTAAAAACCTAACGGAGCACACATGATTAATGCTGTGAGTTCCACAAAGAAACAGACCCTTGAGTTCTAGAGTTCATGGTCGAGAGACTGACATTCAGTAAATGAAAGACCATGAAAGAGCCGGGCATGGTGGCGCATGCCTGTAATGTCAGTCCCTGGGAAGCTGAAATAGGTAAGTCCTCCTATTTAGCGAGTTAGTAACTTAGCCAGACTCTCAGCAACCTAATGAGATCTTTTTTCAAAACAAAAAAGTAAAAATGGGGGGCTGGAGGTATAACTCAGAGGTAGAATACCCCTGGATTCATCCCCAGTACAAGGAAGGAAAGAAGGAAGGAGGAAGGAAGGAAGGAAGGAAGGAAGGAAGGAAGGAAGGAAGGAAGGAGAAGGAAGGAAAAGAATGCTTTGTAAATATATAGAGACTGGCCAAAAACCAACTCAGTTAGTGGACATGCCACCAGATATCTCTCCTCTGCAGCCTGCATATTGGTTGCACATAGTTAAAACAGACTTAGTTTTAGGAGAATAAATGACCCTGGATTCTTCCTAGATCTTACTGGCTGAAACATCCCTTAATGGGGTCCACTAAGATCCTTGTGGATAACTGGATAACAGAACTCCCCGTGGAAACCACTCCAGTGATGTTGGAGCGGGGCTGTTCCACCTGTGTCCATCATCATCCCCTGGGTACCCGGACTAGAGAGAAGCAAGATATTAGGCATCACTTGCTGGTGTTATCAGGAGGAGACAGAAAACCACCATCTTCACTGTGTGTCCAAATGCTTGAGTTCAAATTTGGGCCTTGGTGCCAATGAGAACACATGAAATATTATCGCACTATCTGAAGTGAAAACGTAGAGCAGGCTGGGATTGGAGGAGATGGCACAGAAAAGAGCAGCAGAAGATCAGCCCTTCGCTCACCAGAAGAAGTAAGCAGGTCAGAAGAGGACCCATAACGCTGAGGCACGAGGATCACACACACACACACACACACACACACACACACACACACACACACAGTGAGAGAGAGAGAGAGAGAGAGAGAGAGAGAGAGAGAGAGAGAGAGAGAAAACAAATTATGACAATAGAATTTATTCTAAGAATAAGAATGATAAAAATAAAAGTCAAAGTGCCCAGGGTGGTTAAGATGGTTAGTAATTCTTTTTTTTTTTTTTTTTTTTTTTTGGTACTGGGGATGGAACCCAGGGACATTCTCTCTCTGAGTGATACCTCCAGCCCTAGTTTTTATTCTTTATTTAGAAACAGGGTCTCACTAAGTTGCAAAGGGCCTCACTAAGTAGCTGAGGCTGCCTGCAAACCGCAATCCTGTCTCAGCCTCCCGAATGCTGGGATTACAAGTGTGTGCCACCACGCCTGGCCAGCAATTATTTTTTAACAATGAAACTTAACAAGATTCCAGCATACTAAATACAAAATATTTCTTTTACATCCCTTTGAAGGATAAATCATATCAGATGGTTCTTCCTCCCCCACACCCTCAATTCTATGGGTTTTAGAGAACAAAACAGAAATGCGATCTGTGTTAACAAGATGGGCAACCAAAGCAATAGTTGAGCACTTTCCTCCTCTTTGGCAAACTAGAAACAAATACAATTGTAAACCTCTGAAGCTCCTCCCCTGCCAAACCAGCAGTCTTCAAACTGCTAAGCTACGGTAGCAAATTCTGGGGTTTTTTTTTCTAAGAATATTTTAAGAGAAGTGATGGAGAAATCTTTGAAAGGCAACAGAACATTAATTAAATACAGACAAGCTTTCCTACCGTTTCCCCCCAAAACATAGAAGCTCTTTAGACTTTCAGTTCTCCTAGACAGGGCAAAGGTTTTCATCATTTTCTACCTTAAGAAAAAAACCTTTGCAGACATTTTTACCGATTTGGAGGAAGGAGAGAACGAAAACACCATAATTAAGCAGAGAAATGAAATAGCCACCCAAGCCAAGTGAGGCTTTGCTTTGGCCAGAAGGAATGAGTTCTCAGCTGAAGTAAACATGCTATTTAGTCAGGATGGACACTCAGACACCTGCAGGAGGGAATTTTCAAAATAACTATGGTTTCTTTTTTTCTTTTTTTCTGACAAGTAGTCATCTCCAACCAACTCCAAGTAGATGTCTGTGGTCTGTGTCAGTTGTGATCTGGTGTGACTTTTTATAGTCTTCATTTTGGTTAGGTAAGAATTCTGAGCCAGGCGTGGTGGTGCACACATGTAATCCCAGGGCTTGGGAGGCTGAGAGAGGAGGATGACAGGGTCACCGTCAGCTACTAGTGAGGCCCTCCACAACTTAGTGAGGCCCTGTTTCAAAATGAAGAATAAGCCGATTGTGGTGACGCACGTTTGTGATTCCCAACATTCGGAAGGCTGAGACAGGAGGATCACGGTTAGTGGACAGCCTCAGCTACTTAGTGAGGCCTTTTGCAACCCAGAGAGACCCTGTTTCAAAAGAAAGAATAAAAAATAGGGCTGGGGGTATAGCTCAGAGGTAGAATGCCCCTGGGTTTCACCCCTAGTACCGCAAAAAAGAAAAATTAAGAATAAAAAATAGGGCTGGGGGTGTAGCTCAGAGATAAAATATCCCTCGGTTTAACCCAGTTCTACAATAAATAAATAAATAAATAAATAAATAAATAAATAAATAAATAAATATAATAAAGAACAAAACAACAACAACAACCCCAGAATTCCGGGCCAGGCATAGTGGCACACATCTATTATCCCAGTAATTGGGAGGCTGAGTCCTCAGCCATAGAGTGAGACTGTTAGCAATTTAGAGAGACCTTGTTTCAAAATACAAAATAAAATAGGGCTGGGGATGTGACTCAGAGGTACAAATGTCTCTGGTTCAATCCCCAGTGTCATAAACAAACAAACAAAAATTTTATAAATGTTGTCTAAGTCAACAAACATCAAAAATTAAGTGTTTCACATCTCCGCTGAAGTTACATACCTATGTGAAATTAACGGTGCCAGTCTCTCTCAATCTCAATGACATGTATGGAGAAAGGGTGTGAGAGGGGAGGGCATCCCGGGGGTGGGGAAGCTCAGCAACACTATGTGACCTTACGTTCCTACCACTCTGACCTCCACTATGACGTGGGACTGGCTACAGTGCACCGACAAAAGTATATTAAATAATTAAAATCAAGAGATGAAAAAAATTAAATGTTTTAGAACTGGAAAAAAAAAAAAACACAGAAGATCTTATCTAGTGTAATTCTTATTGCTGTCCATAGAAGGAAATGGAGACGCGGTGGGACCACATTTCACCTGGTAGCGAGACACCCCGATTCCTGGCGTGAGGTGCTCAGGTCCTGCTGGCCTGCTCCAAGGCAGCGTCTCTCTGATCTCAAACTAAGGGTCAGCGCCGGGTAGCCTTTTATTCAAGATCAAGGTTTTGTGATAATTACATATTGACAGTCTCTTTTCTACTTGGCCCTGGGCTCTAAACTAGGAAAATGATGAAGGGTTTACAGAAACCTGGGGTAAAATAAAGTTCTGGTTTGGTAACATAACCATGCACACTACTTTTCTGTTTACATCTGGGGAAAGGCAGGGGAGGCAATTTAAAATTTATTTTCTAAGCCATCAAGTAAGCCCTATTATGAGGTGAAGATTTGGGTCTTGTGGAAGCTGAAGGCTGGAGATTTCAGGGGCACTCTTTGAGAAAATGAATACAAAATTAAGAATAGAAATTCTGGTACGAGAACCAGGTACGGTGGCTATGGCAATTCCAGTACATAGGAGGCTGAATCAGGAGGATCGCAGGTTGAGGTAGGCCTCTGCTACTTAGTGAGACTCTGTTTCAAAATAAAGAATAAAAAAATAGGGCTGGGGGTGTAGCTTGGAGGTAGAATGTCTCTGGGTTCCATCCCTAGTACAAAAAAATAAATAAATAAAAAAGCAACAAAGAAAGAAAAAAGGAAAGAAACAAAAAAGAAATTCAGTTATGAAAGTTAATATATATTTAGAATTAACATGGTATGAAATTACAAGCTTTAAAAAGTTGCAAATCTCACAAATACAAAATAAATATATTTATCTGTTAACTCCTTGACACACCTCTCAAATGTTTTTTCTATATTTTTTGTTTGAATGCTTTTGAGTTACCTCTCACAATACTTTTCAATAGTCCCTACTGAGAGAATAGAAAAATAATTCAGTCTTTTCTCTAGAAGTGTTCATCAGAATTTGTAATTTATTCTTGAATAATTTGGAAAAGCTTTCTCTGCTTAATAACTTATTATAGTTAGTAGCATGAAATTTTTTTGGATTGTCTCCAAATTTTGGATAAAAAAACTTTGATGGAGTTAATACGTTGTAAGGTTCAGAGTATTGAAAGGTTTCTTACATGTTTAAGAAACACTATGTTGTTGGAAACAACTAATGTTGTTGGAAACAAATGTTGTTGGAAACACTAACAGGACCTCTCTCCTAGGGCCAGGCCATAGACCTGTACCGGGCAGGGGCTTAAAAGTTAAATTCCAAACACTTCACTGTAATATTTGATGCAGGATTGAATTCCCCCAATCCTACCAAATAAAATGCCTCTTACTCAAAATACCTAAAGTCCCCAAGGGCGTGATGGTTTCACGATTCAGCTAAGAATATATCACTTAATATATCACTTTATTTTCCTTTTGTGGTCACGAATCAGGCATGATGTTTAACTACCTGCTGTATGAACGAAACATTATTTTATTTCCCAAAGGAAACTAAGTAGGATAATATATGAAAAAATGCTAAGACATTCGAAAAATGTCCCGTTATCATCATTTCTTTTAGTCCTTGGGGTCTTCCAATACCCTGCTCTAAAGTACAAGTAGTTTATGTCAGTTGAAGAAGCTGAGTCTCAGTATAACATCAGAACTCGAGGATTAGAGCCCCAAACTAAACCAACTTGGTTCCAGGCCCAGCAAAGTCACCTGCCAACTGGGTAGCCTTAGGTAAACATCTTCATCTCTGGAGGACTTATAATGAGCATTATAAAACCTGCCTGGAGGTTGTATAATACCCATGAAGTATTCAGCAGAATGCAGACAATGGCGAGGTCCCAGCAAGTGAGAGCCACTATCATTATGGGGGAAACGGGTCCATGAAGTCTCCTGAGTAAAACGACACACTGCATAAACCGATTACATTTCCTAATGTAGAAAAGCTTTATAGAGTTCTGGGGCGATAGAGAGAAAGCAGCAATTGCCCCCTCAAACCAATGAATTTTTTGTAATGATTGACAACTCTAAGATACCAAGAGCTGCTATGGCCTGTGCTGAAAATATGGACCTGACCCCTTATTTTCCATCAGAGGCATTTGAATTTTTCCAGCCAGATCGGTAGTTCTCTAAAGTACATAGTTTTTACCACCCTCTATCTCTTTCCTAGCATGGGAGGACTTGTTACCTCTCTCAACACTCCTAATATGCTTGTTTTATTCAAAGAGGCTTGGGAAGGCCACAGATTGCTAAATCAAATATTTACAGTAGTAGAAGAAAACATTCTGATAAGCCCCACCTTGCCCTAGTGGTCTCAATCCACAGAGGAAATGAAACAAAGAGACTGGAAAATCTAAAATCTGTGTAAGTAAAATTGCGGCAGAGCAAGTCCAACGAATAGAGGACGTGAAAACATGAACGACGAAGACCTAAATCTCCCACGACACAAGCATCATGTGCACACGTGGCTTTCTCCATTAATGAGCATGCTCTCTGCGCTAGAAAAAATATACTGAAATTAGCAGAAACTATTTTTTTTTCTCCAACACTTCTACAAAGGAAATGTTGTTCTTGCTAAACCCATCTGTAATACTGGGGGGCCCAGGGGGCAAGTAGAAATAGCAAACACATACCCTGGGCCGAAATACTTGAAGTTAATGAGTCAAGCCAATGGGTTTCCCAATGAGATAAGCGTTATCTTTCTACGTGCACCGGCAAATGTATCTTCCCAACGTTTTGAAAGACCAGGTCCAACCTTAAAACTCCCATGATACACACAGTTTCTCTTTGATCATGGCTGGTGTCGGGGCAACAAGAATCTGAGCCTTCTCTGCATTGTGCCTATCTTCATGGCCTGCTTCTTCCTATATCAAGAGGATTTTGTGAAGCTAGGCCTGGTAGCGCATGCCTGTAAACCCAGTACCTGGGAGGCTGAAACAGCAGGATCGCAGGTTCAAGGCCAGCCTCAGCAACTTAGGGAGACCCTCGACACCTTAGTGAGACCCTCTTTCAAAAACTAAAAAGGGCTGAGGGGTATATCTCAGAGGCAGAATGCCCCTGGGTTCAATCCATAGTACTTACAAAAATAAATAAATAAAGAATGTGAGGTAGATATTCACAAACAACCCAGAGCATTACACACACACACACACACACACACACACACACACACACACACGCCTATCTTTGGCCACTGTCAGGCAAAGGCACAACCAGCTGCCATAAAGACCTCAGAGAAATGGACCCAAGGGTCCTCCTACTGCAGATGCAGTTTTAGGAGCAAGAATTTGGGGTTTATAGGAACCAAAACATGACAAATTATATATATGTAAAAGGAAAGGGTAGGCAGAGACTAGGGAGGCCCAGGAGCAGAGTGCCTTTTTTTTTTTTTTTTTTTTTTTGGTGGTACTGGGGTTCCTGGAAGCCCTTCTATCTCCGGACTACACTCCCAGACCTATTTTTACATTTTTATTTGGAAACAGGGTCTCCTAAGCCAGCGCGTGCGCGGCTGGCTTCAAACCTGCGCGATCCTCCTGTCTCTGCCTCCCAAACGCGGGGATTACAAGCGTGCGCCACCACGCCCGGCGAGCAGAGTGCTTTCTAAAGCCCAGGCCAGAGGATTTCCTTGTGCCTATATGGTAGGCCTGTATTTCAGTCATAGAGCTAAAAATTCTTGGAAGAAAGTATTCTACTAGAAAAGAGGAGAAATAAGCCAGGTGTGGTGGTGCACGCTTGTAATCCTAGTACTTGGGAGGCTGAGACAGGAGGATCCTGTATGTTCGACGCCAGCCTCAGCTACTTAGTGAGGCTTTCAGCAACTTAGTGAGACCCTGTTTCCAAATAAAAAAATATAAAATAGGTCTGTCTAACAGTGTAGTCCAGAGGTAGAAGGCCCCTGGGTTCCATTCCCAGTACCACAAAAAGAAAAAAAAAAGAGAGGAAATTTAAATATAAAAAAATTGGAGGAGCTACATGCCTGACTCTTCTCAGGTAGACTCACCAGTCAGAGGCACTAGCCTTAGATCAACCCCTTTGAGGCTTTGTGACTTCAACCCTGGAAATGCAAGGCAGATGTGAGGAAGCCCTTAGGAGCCTAAACAGAAAGCCCTACACTGGCCACATGGAAAGGGTCAGCTGGCCCTTGCTGGGTGCTGATCGTGGCCAGCAAAAGGCAGAAGCCATCTCATGTGGTGGTGAGGAGGATGTCTTAACCAGCTGCATTCTTCAAGCCAGCTGTGCCTCAGAAGTCAGACTGTCTTTTTCATCATTCTGGATAAAATCAACTCACCCTGCCTCATCAGCCACTCTTTGGTCCCTGAGTATAAGCGATGGCCCTTCCTGCTCGAGGTCGATCATATACTTCTTTGAAAAAGATGCCGTCCAACTGCTAAAAAAGGTCAAAGACTAGGCCATCTGTACTAGCTCCCATCACCACCATGCTGTTACCAGACTCGCAACTTCTTGGCTAAGAAATGCTACCCTACCTTGATTTTCTATGGTACCAAAACAAGAAGAGAAAGATCATGTACGATGAGCAAATCTATTCATTAATTCACTGAACAAATGCTATTACTACGTTTCCTCTCTCTCAGACCTGGCATCCCTTTAAGTTTCTATAACTTCCTTCCCATTACACATACACACACACACACACACACACACACACACCCCAAAAGAAATTTCTTTTGGGGTGTGTGTGTGGCACCGGAAATTGAACCCAGAGGCATTGTACCTCTGAGCTACACCTCCAGCCCTATTTTTTCTTTGAAACGAGGTCTCACTAAGTTGCAGAGGGCCTCACTAAGTTGCTGAGGCTCGTTGTGAACCTGTGATCCTCCTGTCTCAGCCTCCCAAGCACTGGGATTACAAACCTGCGCCAGGACACCCGGCTCCAAGTGAACTTGAGTAGACTCCACCTCTCCGTTTCTAAGATAAGATAATAAAACTTATCTTGTGAGCTACTTCTTCGGATTGCACTAAATGAGTAATGTTTAATGGCTGGCTCAGTGTTAGGTTCCCCAATGTTAGTACTCCCCTTCTCTCTGCTCCTTAATTTCTCCTCGAGATGAACCCGTTTGCTGGTGCAGCATTCCAAACCCTTCAGACACGCCAGAGAAAGGGAATATAATAATTTTTCTCTTGCTTCCGTCAGAAGTAACACATATCTGGGGCACCAAACGCTACAAGGCAAGGAGGCAGAACAAAGTACCGGGTGAGCATTTTTGCTGCTGATTCGTATCTGCTAAGATATGGCTACTGAAAATCATAATTTAAATCTGCTGAATCTGTACATCAGGACCTACAGGGCAGAAGCTGACAAGGTGTAGGAGCTATGCTTTTATGCGGAACTTGGCTAAAGCATGCTAAGCTAAGGCCAGGAAGTACATTTCCTGCACCCTATTTTAAAGCAGGTTGGCTGGTGGTTTGCATCAGACCTAAGTAAGGTCTGAGCTGCTTCATAGCAGACAGTGGCCCGGTGTGGTGGCACAGGCTTGTAATCTCAGTACTTGGGAGGCTGAGACAGGAGGATCCGGGTTTGTGGCCAGCCTCAGCTACTTAGTGAGGCCCTCTGAAACTTAGGGAGACCCTCTTTCAGAATAAAAAATTGGGCTGGGGGTGTGGCTCAGAAGTAGCATGCCCCTGGGTTCAATCCTCAGCATTACAAAAAATAAAAATAGAAGACAGTAGTTATCACAGGACCACATTTTCCGTACACCAACTCTGCTTTGCTGCTTAGATATCCAAACACAAAACCCTGGTGAAAAGCAGAAACCTAAAAACTAAATTTAGATTCAGTATTACATCTTTACATGAAGATCTCCTTATAATCATTTTCTGAGAGAGAGAGAGAGAGGAGAGAGAGAGAGAGAGAGAGAGAGAGAGAGAGAGAGAGAGAGAGAGAGAGGGAGGAGGGGAGAGGGGAGAGGGGAGAGGGGAGAGGGGAGAGGAGAGAGAATATTTACTGGGTAATTTGGGTTGACAAAAAGAAAATATTTAAAAGGTTTTGTAACAGCTTTGAATGCCCGAGACTAGTTTATAATTTATAGCTCAGAAGAGTTAGATGGAAACTTCTAGCAACTTTTTACCGTGTTTGTTAGAAGTTGAAATATCTTTTCCTTCCTTCATCAGAATGCAAGAACCAATTATATGGGTTTTTTAAAAAGAGGCCAATTGCTGTTCAAACTGATCAGAAGTCAAAGCGTTATAACTGAAGGGAACAATTTGGCCACTCAGCCCAAAGAGTAAACAGTAACCGCTTGGTTGTTAAATACAAGGCCTAAACTGTTTGATATCCTGCAGCATGACGAAGGGGAGGCTGGGTGGGCCTGGCTTTTCCAGGATGCTCCACTGCCTGCTAGCACTGGGGCATCCTAAGATAGACGACTCTTCTTGCTCAAAAGTTCTAATGGGCAAGGGAGTCCCATCAAGATAGAATTTTACTTGCTATCATAAGAGGAGATGGGCCACAAGAAGAGATTCTTCTTCTATTTATTTATTTATTTATTTATTTATTTATTTATTTATTTATTTTGCAGTACTGGGGATGAAACCCAGGGGCATTCTACCTCCGAGCGACACCCCCAGCCCTATTTTGTTATTCTTTTATTTTGAAATAGGGTCTCACTGAGTTGCAAAGGGCCTCACTAAGTAGCTGAGGCTGGCTTCGAACCTGCGCAATCCTCCTGTCTCAACCTCTCAAACGCTGGGATTATGAGTGTGTGCTGCTACACCTGGGCTATTCAAAGCAAGTTTGTTTTTTTGTTTGTTTGTTTTTTTAATAAGCACAACACAGGTCTTAAAAGATGAGAGAAAATTAGCGAGGTAGCAGGAGTTCCAGAAAGAGGTTACATCTCAAACAAAGACACGACAGCCCAAATTGCTCACAGTATGCAAATACAGATGGAAAGCGCAGGCCTAGGTAGGATGTGGAAACACAGAGTCACATGGGGACCATGTCTCTGCGGCCCTTGAAAGGGTTGATGAAGACATTAACAATTATAATCGCCGGCACGTTATTTTTGGTGTGTGTGTGTGTGTGGGTCTGGGGACGGAACCCAGGGGCATTCGACCTCCGAGCTACAGCCCCTGCCCTATTTTTTATTCTTTATTTTGAAACCAGGTCTCACGAGTTGCAGAGGGCCTCACTAAGTAGCTGAGGCTGCCTGCGAACCGCGATCCTCCGGTCTCAGCCTCCCAAATGCTGGGATTACAAGCGTGCGCCACCACGCCCGGCATTACCTGGCACTTAATAGGCTGCACACACTCAGTTCTGCCCTTGGTGGTGCTATTGTGTTTAATCTTGTGACTCCATCATCCCCATTTTACAGATGTGAGACAGAAAAAATAGAGTGACTGCCACCAGCTACCAGCCAGTAAATGGGACGTGGTTTCAGAACCCAAGACGGCCTGGTTCCAAAGCTTGCGCCCTACAGCTTGTCCACAAAGAACACCCTGGGTGAGGATGCTGAGCCCATCTGGCTGGCTACAGAATGGAGACAGGGGTTAAAGGTGGCCCAGCCGTTGGTCTGTAGCAAGTTTGAGACAGAAAAGTAAGAACAAGTCACTTAGTTGTTGTTTGGGGCTGTGTATTTTTTTTTTTTTTTTTTTTTTTTTTTTTTGCGGGTCTGGGGATGGAGACTGGGGCTATGCATTTTTAAAAATTCTTTTTATTAGTGCATTATGCTTGTATATGACAGTGGAATTTGTTGTTACATATTTGTCCATGTACATAATTTCATAATTTAGTCAGTTTCATTCCCCAGTGTGAAATACTTTCAGAGGTTCTGAGAAGCATTCAACATACCCACCCTTCCAGGACATTCAGTGAAAAGTGGGCTTTTGGAAACAGGATCCAGAAAATGAAATGTTAGTATGCAATGAACGTATTTTAGGGTTAAAATACGTATTATTTTCATAAACTCAGTGAACAAGAGAACAGATCTGCCTCATACACTGGTCTCCAGGACTGAGCACCCCGCCCAGCACAAGGAAATACTCAACACATGGGTTAAGGAGGAAGAATAAGAAATGACCACTTTTGGCTGGGCGTGGTGGTGCATGCTTATAATATCAGCATTCGGGAGGCTGAAAGAGGAGGATCTCAGGTTGGAAACCAGCCTCAGTAATTTAGCAAGACCCTCTGCAACTTAGTAAAGCCCTCTCTGTTTCCAAACAAAGAAAAAAAATGAAATAGGGCTGGGGATGTAGTTTGGAGGTAGAATGTCCCTGGTACCACACACACACACACAAAAAAAAAAAAAAAAAAAAAAAAAAAAAAAGAAAAAAGAAAAAGAAAAGAAGGAAAGAAAAAAAAGAAAGGAAGAAAGAAAGATCTACTTTTCATAATGGCATCAAAGGAGTGCCATTACTGATTGGAAAAACAAAGTTAAAAATAAAACTTAAAGAAAATAATGTAGCCAGATGTGGCCATGCACACTTGCAATCTCAGTACTTGGGAGACTGAGACAGGAGGATATCAGGTTCACAGCCAGCCTCAGCAACTTAGCAAGGCTGCCTCAGCAACTTAGTGAGACCCTGCTTCAAATTGAAAAAAAAATAAAAATAGAGCCGAGTGAAGCTTAGAGGTGGAATGTCCTGGGTTCTAACCTCAATACAAAAATAAAGAAAGATGTAAGGAGTCATACTGATACCCAAGCAATGGTAAACTGAAGTTAGAAAACTGGGGGGAGATATTTTGACTGCACAGACAGGAATGCTAATTTTTTTTTTACAAAAAGGTAATTAATTCAAAATGTGGTGAGTATTTTGTAGAAACTATAACTTGTTAAAAATAAGATGTTATTTATGAATAAGACATGGTTAACCTAGACAACCATTGGTGGGAGGGGAGAAGGGAAAACGGGGGCGGGGGGGAGAGGGCACCAAATATAGATTAAATGTATACTATTTATGTTCAATAAAAAATTGTTAAAAAATAAGATGTTATTAGAAGAGTGTCCTGGAGTTAAGAATGTGCATCGTGGGGCGTGCAGAAGGGGAAGAAGCAGGTAAACCAAAGATCACATTCTGGGCCTAATGGTTTCTAGCCTCTGACAAGGTAAGCATATCAGGAGAGTGACTTGAGACACAGGTAATCCCTGTGACACTGTTACCAATGTTTAGTCCCCCACAAAAATCATATTTATGTATATGAATAGCAAAAAGTCCTTTTTTTCAGATATGCAGTTCACAATGCCCCTCCACAAAGAAGCATTTCTAATTTTTGAGAATTTAGGAAGTACTAAGCTGGAAGCCAAAAACATTTTTTTTTAAGTTTAAAAATATATTTCTTGGTGAGATTCATTCTTAAACTGCAATTTTTTTTTTTTTTTTACTTTTGAAGCTACTAAGTAAAAAATAGTTTTTTAAAATGATAATAGAAAGTTGTCAGTGATTTCTTCCTCAGATCTCATTTTTCTTTAAGGTATTGCGGGAAGCTGGGCATGGTGGCATGCACCTGTAATCCCAGTACTAGGGAGGCTGAGACAGGAGGATCACAAGTTCAAGGTCAACCTCAGCAACTTAGCAAGGTCCTGAGCACCTTAGCTCAGGGAGGGAACATAGCTCAAAGGTAGAACTCCCCTGGGTTCAATGCTTAGGACCATTAAAAAAAAATATTGTGGAGCAGAGTGTGGTGATACATGTAATTTCAGCATTTGGGAGGCTGAGACAGGAGGATCACAGTTAGCAGCCAGCCTCAGGTACTACTTAGTGAGGCCGTTTGCAACTCAGCGAGACCCTGTTGCAAAATAAATAATGAAACATAGGGCTGGGGATATAGCTTGGAGGTAAAATGTCCCTGGGTTCCATTCCTAGTATCGCCATATATATATATATATATATATATATATATATTTACCAATTATATTAGAAGAATCCTGGAATTATTTATTTACATGGAAAACTAAGTAAGATCCACATGGAATTAGGCTTCTCACCTTGATTATAGCGACCTTCAATCTTTAATCAACTTTGAAAATTTAATTCCTATCGAATAAGTACGATTCTCGAAACCATTTCGAAGCTTCAGTTGCTTAAAAATAAAATCTGTTGGTTTTATAAAACTTTAAAACCCAACTAAAAAATGCTTGGCTTCCATGCTAGTTGTTTAAAAGTGTGCGCATAGATAGAATGAAACTCACTCATGTGAGTCTGCATCTGGAATTTGCTAATCATAAATCTTATCTTTGTAAACAAACCCCAACTCACACAATCAGGGCCTGCTAATTTTTCTCGTTCCTGATCTGAAACAGAAGTTTTATGTACACAGAAAATTAAGGGCGCCATGTTTATATTTATTAACAAAATATAACTCTGCTTTTAAGAGTTTGGAGTGAAATCAGATGCTGTCGAACCTTCTGGTCCTGATATACAGGAAAACGGCTCAGGAAAAAAACAAAAACGCAGAGATTTTACTAAGCCGTAGAAGTGAAATTTGTGTGAAGATTTTTTTGCTTGCAATAATTCTTCTTCCCCATCCCACTAGAAATTCCATCTCCCTGACACATTCAAATATAATCCACAGTCTTAAAAAGTTCCCGATCTACTTGAAATACTATAAAATGTACTGCTTAGTCTCTGATACAAATTTCTTCTGAATAAACTTCAAGATAAACCCTGACGGTGTCCCTTTGGTAAATAAAATGCTGGCTTCAGGTGACTTAGGGAACCCTCTACACTTTATCCAAACTATACAGGGCATTTCCCAGTCACCAAATTGTGTGGGGGTTGGGTGGGTGGGGATGTAAAGTATTAAAGATGGAAGGGATGTAAAATTATCCAAACTGCACCCTGCCACTTTACAGATGAAGAGACTGAGTCCCAGAGAAGAGATATCCTCCCTCCAAAATACTCTGCTGCACAGACCACAGCCGCAGATTCTCAGATTCTCTAGGCTGCCAGATCTCTCCCTTCTGATTTCATATGGGGTCCTGCCCTTTTCAAAACAAAGTCGCTGAGAACCCAATTCCAAGACCTCTGGAGACCGGGACCACGGGCGCTGATGGATGATTGGAAGCAGTCCATTGCAGGCACATCGGCTCCCCAAGACAAGGCAGGACTGTCTGGCTCTAGGCCACATCTCCGGAGTCCAGCACACAGTAGGCGCTCCTTAAACAACCTTCCACCTGGCCACCCCCACTCCCCGGGCATCCTGGCAGGCCCTGCCAAGCACTTCCCCTTGGAAAGCACTTCTTTTCTGGAATCTGTATCCTCTAGACTGTGGGCCTGGAAGTCGGCCTGGGGGTTGCAGGGGCATCTGCAGGCGCACAGGACGCAGTGGGCTTTTGCAGGGGCGTTTGGGGAAGACCCCCCTGGGTGGGCCACGCAGGCTCCCCACGCCCCGGCTGCAGCCGGCCCAGGTGTGCAGCAGCTCGGCCGGCCTGGGCGGCTGCCTCCCTCCCCGGAGCTGCCTGCAGATAACCAACTTCTCCAACTTCCCTTTCCGGGGGTGAGAGCTCGCCCGGACCGATCGGGCCAGCGCAACGCCTTTCCTGCTCGCACAAAGCCAGCCAGACGCGCCCCGCGCCCCTCTCCAGCTCACACTTGGCTTCTCTTTTTCAAATCGGACCCCTCGTCCCCGCGGCCACAGGAGTCGCGCTACGAGGGCGCCTCCAGGGACAGCTTTCCCCGGATCTGGCCCCGGCGCCCTCCAGCTGCGGTGCCCAAGGCCGACTGTCAAGCGCCGGCTGCCCAGGGCAGGGGACCACTCACCCGACTTCTGGACGTGCGGCGGGATCGTGCTGGCGATGCGCGTCCACAGGACGATGTGCAGCGGCCACAGGCCCCTGAGCAGCCCCCGACCCATGGCAGACCCCGCTGCTCGTCATAGACCGAGCCCCGAGCCCCTGCGAGCGCAGCCGGTGGAGCCTCCCCGGACCCCGGGCTGCGCCTCCGCGCCGCGCCCTCTCGGGACCCGGGCAGATGTGCGGGCCAGCTGTGGCGCGGGCTGGCCAGCGAGGAGGGGGCCTGGAGGCCGGCGGAGGCCCCCGGCGGCCGAGGCGAGCTGCGCAGGAGGCCGGCTCCGGCCCCGAGCGTGTGTGCGCGGGGGTGTCGTCGGCCCTAGAGCCGAGTGACTCACTCAACTTTACCCGGGCGCAGAGCGCAGGGCGGGGGGAACAGGAAACTCCTCGCCAACAGCTGGGCAGGACCTCTCGCCGCAGAGCCTTCTCCCCTCCCAGGCTTCCAGCCCTCGCTGGCTCCTAGCAGCCAATCACGTCCCCTAGACCAGCCCCTGCCAGGGCTTTGGCCAGCTTTCTGTAGCCCCTCGTCGCCCTTAGGCACCTCTGGGGAGTTTTTCGCTCCAAGTACTAAACTCCGGAGTGACTGAGTGCACGAGTTTCCCAAAGTAACCACGTAGAAAGTGCCTACACTTTCCGGGGAGCATCTGGCCCCCTACCCCCCAAATTTCCTCTGGATTGTTTCTAGTTGCTTTGGAATCGTGCTTTCAAACTCCAAGTTGAGATCCTCCAGGAGTGGTTCCCCAAATCCAGTTAGGGAGTCCTAAGCACATTGTTTTTTTGTTTTTTTGTTTTTTTTTTCCTAATAAAATAACGGTAAGTATTGCTTCATTAAGTTCCTATTGTGCGTATATGCAGACAAGCCCACATTGTGAAACGTTTTCTTACAGTAGGTCAAAGTCCAGAGTTTCTTTCCTCCAACTTTAAGGCGCATATTGGAATCTTGTTAAAAAAAAAAAACCAGATTCCAGTTTAGGGGGTCTAAGAGGCGGAGCCCCATATTCTGCGTTTCTTTTCTTCTTTCTTTTCTTTTTTTTTTTCTTTTTTCTTTTTGTGGTACTGGGGATGGAACCTAGGGGCATTTCACCTCTGAGCCACACCCCCAGCACTATTTTTTTTTATTCTTCTTTATTTTGAAACAAGGTCTCACTAAGTTGTGGAGGGCCTCACTAAGTAGCTGAGGCTGTCCTCAAACCGCGATCCTCCTGTCTTCAGCCTCCCAAATGCTGGGATTACACGCGTGTGCCACCATGCCCGGCTCATTTTCTGCATTTCTAATGAGCGCCTGAGTAGCACTCTCTATTTTGAACGGCCTCTTCCTGGGGCAATTGTAAATAACCAGCCATCACAGGGTGATCGTGATGCAAATGTTATTTTCAAAATCGATCAAATATGGCAGAAATCAGAAAAATGAAAGTGTCTCTGGTGTCAACTAGGTGCCTGTGCTTGCATTCGATGATGTAAGAGAAGACTTTGTTTCCAAATAAATCGGGATAAGTAAGTGTAGGGAGAGGACAGAATAAACTTCCAGATTTTCCAGGTCCCTGGGGTGTTCAGGTGTGCCCAGACGATTCCAGTTGACATCTGTTTTGTCGTGGCAGTATGAATAGGAACCCCTTTCTCTTTCAGACATGTTCTGCTTAAGTCATGAATTATAAGGTCAACCTTCCAGTTCTCAAAGATGGAGAGTTTTGTATAGCTCTCTCGTCGGGAATTTTTCCAGCTACTTGTGTAATGAACTTCTTGTCAAGTCGGAGAGTTCTTTTGCTGTATCTTGGAACCTGAAGTCCTTCTCTAACTTAAGAATTCAAAAGCTAATTCCGAATGTGTCTTTTAGGAAAATGCTGCTTTCTGTTCTTAGGTTTGGGAGGCAGACAGGTGCAAAGCTCTCGGGAGAGATAGATGTCTCCTTGCCCACCAACAACCTTGCCAAAGCTGGAGCCACTTCTCCTGATGGGAGAAGACTGATCTCAGCATCCCCCATGCCCTGCCTACCTCTGCCTCCCTTGAGCAAGAATCCCTCAGCCACTCTGGGCCCTTTCACTCAGTTTTTCTGAAACCATATCTAACATCAGCTTTTCAAAAGACAAACCTGGTTGTCCTCAGTCTTTGCTTAAAAGAGAAAGCAACACCTTGGACGTGCCTTCAAACCCTGCTCTGGAGCCCAGTGTGGTGGCACACACTTATAATCCTAGCATTTGGGAGGCTGAGACAGGAGGATCGCGATTCATGGACAGCCTCGGCTACTTAGTGAGGCCTTTTGCAGCTTAGTGAGACCCTATTTTAAAATAAAGAATACAAAATAGAGCTGGAGATGCCACTTGGAGGTAGAATACCCCCAGGTTCCATCCCCAGTACTAAAAAAAAAAGAGAAGAAAAAAGAAAACAGAAAAAAGAAAAATAAGAAGGAGGAGGAGGAGGAGGAGGAGGAGGAGGAGGAGGAGGAGGAAGAGGAAGAAATAGAGCAGGGGTATAGCTCAGAGGTCAAATGCCCCTGGGTTCCATCCCCAGTACCGCAAAAACAAAACAAAACAAAGCTTCTTGGGTCCACTTTCATTTGGCTCTACCCGTTTGCCTGCTGAAAGGCTCTCTACATTCCTAGAACATGACTCCTCAGCCTGTGCAGTCTTCCCTTCCTCCTTCTCTTCCTTCCTCTTCACCCAGCCAACTCCCCACCTTCCTCATTTGAATCATGTCCGCCTTGATGGGCATGTGTCCCTCGCCTGCTTGAGTAGCTCTTGCATTATAAGTCCCCTTGGTACCCTACGCCTTTCTGTTAAGGCACTTATGACAGCGGCGAGTTTATAAATATTTGTGTCATTCTTTAATTTCTCTTCCTGTCCCCCAACTCAGCTATAGATTTTTTTGAGGGCAGGCAGTATCTAGTTCCCTCTGCTCAGGACCACATTCTTAGCCCTAAGCACATCAGAGGGCTTAATAAGTGTTTGCTGAATAAGTGAGCAAATAAAGTAAGAAAGATTCAGAAGGAAAGTATTCCTCAATCCTACTATTACTTCATAACTTCAGAGAAGGCATTTTTGTTATTTAATAATCTGAGATGGAAACAGATTAGATTTCAGCTAAGGGTGATGTCAACACTACTTCCTTTACTGAGAATGGAGAAGTATGTGGGTTTTCTTTTTTCTCTTTTTGTATTTTGCTTTTTGTACTGTGGGTTGAACCCAAGGGCATTCTACCTTTGACCCATACCCCAAGCCCTATTTATTACTTATTTTTAAATAGAGTCTTGCTAAATTTCTGGCCTGGCCTCAAAACCGCAATCTTCCTGCCTCAGCCTCCCAAGTACTGGGATTATAAGCCTGTGTCATCACACTCAACTCTCCCCCCTACTTAAATTTGTCTAAATTCCTCCGAACAGTACAGACATCTTTCTTATTCTCCAAAACATAACGAGGCAAGTAAACACCTACTAAATTTCAGACTTTAAAGCCAGACCTGGTGGCACATGCTTATAATACCGGTATTTGGGAGGCTGAGACAGGAGGATCTCAGGTTCACAGCCAGCTTCAGCTACTTAGTGAGGTTCTCCATAACTTAGTGAGACCCTGTTTCAAAATAAAGAATAAAAAATAAAGCTGGAGCCGGGCATGGTGGCGCACGCTTGTAATCTCAGCATTTGGGAGGCTGAGACAGGAGGATCATGGTTTATGGACAGCCTCAGCTACTTAGGGAGGCCCTTTGCAACTCAGTGAGACCCTGTTTCAAAATTAAGATAAAAAAGTGCCCCTGGGTTCCATCCTCAAAAATAAAAAAAAATAAAGAAAGGAATATGAAAAGAAATAAATAAAGCTGGGGATATAGCTTGGAGGTAGAATACCTCCCTGGCTTCAATCCTCAGTACCACACACACACACACACACACACACAAATTTTTTTCGAAGACTTTTAGTTATTGCAAAGGGATATTTTGCATTGTTAGATGCTGAGTTTGAGCTGTTTGAGTCCCTGATGGGGTAGACTGGTGGGTTTTTAATCAGATAGCACTGATATTGATCTTTAGTTTGGTTTACCTTTAGGGTTTCTGATTTAATCCTCAGTCACCTGTAAAATTGAGGAGCATCTAAATTCAGCAGAGCCAAGTGCTGGCTAGTCCTTGAGGGTCATACTCAAAGCCTGGAGATGCAAATAACTCATGCATATTACTATTTAACGCTCCAAAAACACATGGTCAACGTGCCCTTCCTTTAGAATTCACAGTGAAATGGAGGCCTGATGCCCTCCAACAAGATTTTGTCTCACAGAGTTGTTGTTGTTATTACTTTTTATCATTTTCTTTGTACTCACATGGCTGGCTAATACATATATGCAAAAAACTGGACTATTTACAAATAGAAACCAAAAATAAAAGCCTCACTCAGAGTTTAAGAGTAAGAAAGGCGCATGCCTGTAATCCCAGTACTTGGGAGGCTAAAACAGGAGAATTGCAGGTTCAAAGGCAGCCTCAGCAATGTAGTGAGACTCTCAGAAACCTAGGGAGACCTTGCTTTGATCAAAAACATAAAAAAGACTTGGGGTAGGTGTAGCTCACAGGGAGAATGCCTCTGAGTCTAATACTCAGTACTATTAAAAAAAAAAAAAAGGAAGGGAATTTTTAAGCCCTTACCAAGTTGGTAACTAATATAAATTAACTTGAACCAAAGTTAAACATCTTGACAATCTTTATTTTTCTGGTTTTGCAAACTCTACACACAGAGAAATGACTGAATCATTTCTGAATCAACAAGCAGTCGATTTTAAAGCTCAAATATCTCAACTGTAAAGAGGGAAGGACATTTTGCTGCCCTTAATTTTTATTTTATTTTTTTCTTTTGTGGTACTGGGGATGGAGCCCAGGGGCAGCCTACCTCTGAGCTTCACTTCCAGCTCCATGTTATTTTTTAGTTTGAAACTGGGTCTCACTAAGTCGCCGACGACCTTGTTGCTGCTAAGTTACTGGGCTCGAACCCTGGATCCTCTGCTTTAGCTCCCCTAAACTTCTTGACCTGAGGCTGTAGAGTCTGCGGGGAGAGCCACTTCTAGAGATTCAATCATCCTGCTTTCTCTGCTCTTATCTGCTGACCTGTTTTTCTTCATTTGTGAGGTGAGCCTACTACAAGCCTGACATGATAGTTGATTTGCTCCTCCAGCAAGCATTTAGTGATTTCTCTAGCAATTATGGTCATTCTTCTCCCAAGGAGACCAAAGCTATTTCACCTATAAACTACTAAGAGTATTTCGCCTATTTTTAAAGGTTGGTCCCATTGGGACACAGGCTACATCATGTTTTTTTTTTTTTTAATTTTAAAATTCTACACTACCAATTGTAAAGTCTTCACATTTGCAAAGTATCTCTATTTCAACTTAGATCCTGATGCAATGTCCTTCATATAATAGAGACTCAGTGCGTGTTTCTTGTTTTAGTAGAGGGGAAAAAAATGAGAGTATCTGTTTTAGTAATCATCCACCTGTTTGCAGTTCTTTACCGATATTAATAAAATCTGTAACTATGTCACATATTCACAGAAAGTATTAAAGGATTCTTTAAAAAAGTAACTCTGTGTGTGTGTGTGTGTGTGTGTGTGTGTGTGTGTGTGTGTGTGTTACTGAAGATGAAACCCAGAGGCCTTCTACTTCCAGGATATACCCCTAGACCTATTTTATTTTTTATTTAGAAACAGGGTCTTGATAGTTGTTGATAGCCTCATAAAGTTGCTAAGGTTGGCTGCAAACTGCAATCCTCCTGTCTCAGCCTCCCAAGCACTGGGATTATAGGCATGTAACACCATTCCTGGATAAAACATAATTTTTTTTAAAATTACAGAAGTAAAGTGGTGTGCTCATGTATGTCTGTTATCACTCTGAACTACATTATAATGTGAGACCACAATACTCCAATAAAAGTATATTTCCAAAAGTAATGCGTGTTACTTGTGGGTAGAAAAATTGAGAAAAAAATAGATAAACCAAAGAAAAACTTAAAAAGGATCTTTAACCCTGTTACCCAAAGGTAATCATCATTAACGTTTCAGAACATGTCCTGGCAGTAGTGTCGTAATCTCCCCATTACGGATGAAGAATTTGAGGATTAGTGAGTTCGAGTATTTGGCAAAGGTCACATAGTAAGAGTCAGAGCCCAGATTTGACCTCAGGCCTGTCTGGCTCCAGAGCTTGCATTTTAGAAAAAGTTGATCAGATGGTTGATTCTGATCAGTAAACACCACCCCAAAATAGGATGCTTTGACATATTGATTACTTTGAGTTGCAGGGATTTGGAGAACAGCAAACACCGAGAGGCACGTTTTCTGAACTCTCCCTCTCTGTATAAAGACAGATCCTCCAAAAGGCACGCGATTGTCCTCAGTCCCCCTCTTGAGAATTTCATCAACCAGGGCAGATTAACTCGTATCACAGGAGAAGGGTCTAGAAGCTGATACGAGCCCAAGCTTTGCCACAAACTGTCAACGCTTCTTCCAAGGTCACTGGTGTCTCCCCCTAAGACGTTTACTCTCTTTGCCTGTTCTCTCCTCCTCTCCCGGAGAGGGTAGATAAACTTCTAAATCTTACTGGGTTGAGATTTCTTCAGTGCCTGTGAGGTCCTCATGCACATACTAGGCATATCTTTCCTCCCATTGATTTGCCTGGTGTTCCATAGAGTTGGCTATTACATTCTCAGAGGGGAGAGGGAAGGTCTCCCCTCCCCTGGCCTTGTAACTATAGTAGTTTTGGAAGAGTCTGGAATGAGCCAAGCTGCCCTTTGCTGTTCCTATTTCCAGCACCTCTTACTCTAATTAACCATCCCACTGCAGTCTCCTCTACTTTGGAAAGTTCTTCTGCTTAGATGATGCTTTGTCTTTACCTGACACAAGCCATGGACACTTTCCATCCAGTAGCTTATCTAAATTTCACACTTATCTAAATTATCTAAATACTCTACTCTTCTCTCTCTCCCGGGCTTCTCTTTTCTTTGATTTCCATGTTGTTAAGCCAGCCCCATGTTACGGATTATGTTATATTTTCCTAAAATTCCCATCTTGGAACTCTAACCCCCAGTGGAACTATATTTAGCAGTTGAGTGTTTAGAGATTTCTGAAAAATAAATATATAAATATATGATAGTTTCACCTAAAAAAATAGAAAAAAAATATTCTCTGGTAAGAAAGAAAGCAAAAAGAAATATTGAAATGTTATCTTTAAGTCATCAAAAGCTTGGTATCAGACAAATGAAACTGTTATGTGAGATTATCATTTTTAATTTTGGATAAATTGCTATAATACTAGATGTCAACCACTAAGCCAAGCATGGGAAGGAGGGATGGGGAGAGAATGGGGTGGGGATCGGGTGGGGGCTGACTGGGCAATGTGTGCATGTATGTCTACAAAAGTTTGTATCCCACTATGATGTATGAATACAGTGCACCAATAAAAAAAAAAGGAGAAAAAAAGATTAAATGCCGTACCTGTAGGTCCTTAATCCAGTGTGGCTGGTGTCTTATAAGATGAGGAGGGATTACAAGAAGACACAGATGGAAGGCAACCACCCGAGAATCTAACCTGCCAACATCTTGGTCTTGGAATTCCCGCTTCTAAGACTGTGAAATGTTTTTTTTTATTATTTAAGGTTCTTAGTCTTCAGTCTTTTTATGGCAGTCTCAGCAGAGAAGTACACTCCATTTGCAGCCTGCCCTTCTAGTGGCCTCCTCTCAATATCTCCAACAGCTTTGGTTTCCTCTGCTTACTTATTGGTCACATGCTGATAAATCCTAATTCTGTCCTCAGACCTTTTTTGACTCTTTCTCAGGAACGTTTCTGTCATGGCCAACTTTCTCACTGTTGTAATCCAAAACAACTGACTACACAACTTAGAGAAAGGAAGATGTACTTGCTCACAGTTTTTTTTGTGTATGTGTGGATATTTCAGAATCAGTCCATGTGAGGCTGGGCCTGTGGAGCTCAGAACATGGGGGCAGGAAGCAGAGAGAGGGAAAGAGCTTGCTTATGTCAAGGAGGCTGGAAACAGAGAAAGCAAGAAAGAGGATGCAAAGATAAAAGCACAGTTTCTAAGGCCATGCACCCAGGTACACCCCTCCTCTAGCCCCACCCCACCTGCCTAGGTTACCACCCAGTAAGTCTATTACAATGCATCTATCTGCTGATGAGATGTCAACCCTCATGACTTAATTACATCAACTCTGAACATTAATACACGAGCTCTTTCAAGGATATTCTTTATCTAACCATAACAATATCTACTTTCACAGCTTCACATGGAAGACGTGATGGTTTTCCAAGTCTAATGACCAACTTCTGGTTTCACCTAAGCTACGATTAATCCAGGTGTCTCCCTGACTCTTCATAGGCACTCTGATGGCATTGTGTGCTTCTTATGATAAAGCAATCCAAAATGTATATCCCTTGGTATATTCCCCATATCAAGAACAGAGACTCTCCAACTGGTAATGTCAGCCAGAAACATAAAAGTTAGCTAGGAACTGTTCTTCACCATTCAGAACCAGCCCCACTTGGATTCTATTTATCTTTTAAACATTTCTTGAATCTGTTCTGTTCTTGCCCTCAGCACTGACATTTTCTTAGTCCTCTTGCTATTTCATATGAGATTACTTCAGTTTTGATATCTTCTTGACTCGCTAGTCTAACCCCACCCCTGTACATCCGCCACTAAAATACTCCTTGCCAAAAGAAAAGAATAGCAATCACACTTAAAATTTCTTCTTTTCTGTGGTAGTGGAGATTGAATTCAGGGGAATTCTACCTCCAAGCTATACCTCCAGTCCTTGTGTGTGTGTGTGTGTGTGTGTGTGTGTGTGTGGTACTGGGGTTCCTGGAAGCCTTTCTACCTCCGGGCTACACTCCCAGGCCTATTTTATATTTTTATTTGGAAACAGGGTCTCTTAAGCCAGCATGGCTGGCTTCGAACCTGTGTGATCCTCCTGTCTCTGCCTATCCAAGCGCGGGGATTACAAGCATGTGCCACCATGCCCGGCCCCGGTCCTTTTTTAATTTAATTTTTTATTTACTTATTTTGTTTTGAAATAGAATCTCACTAGGTTCCTGAGAGTCTCACTACATTGCTGAGACTATCTTCAAACCTCCTGTCTCATCCTCCCAGTTCCTAGCTTAAGCCAGCATTTCCAGCTACATTTAAAATTATTCACCAGCTTTTTATTAAGTCCAGGGTAGAATTTTAACTTACTATCCACCCATTTATTTACTCATCCCATATTTTATTCTATACTATGCCCCAGGGATTGTATTGAATGCCAAAGACATGAAGAATCAGAAAATGTGACCCTAACAAAGGGCATTAAGCTGCTCTTATGATCCAACATGAGACATAGAAAACTAGGCAAATACTAATCATAAATATGATGTTATTAATGGTCTCATGGTGGTAAGCTTAAGGTACCACCACAGCAGACATGAGAGGCCTCAGAGTAGAAGTCCTAGGGAAAGCAATGCTTTTGAGCTGGGCTTGAGGCTGCACACCAATAATTTCAGTCCTTGGAAGGCTAAGACAGATTTGAGGCTAGCCTCAGAAATTTAGCAAGATTCTCAGCGACACAGAAAGATCCTGTTTCAAAAGAATTAGAAAGGGCTGAGGGTATATCTCAGAGACAGAATGTCCCTGGGTTCCATCCCCAGTACCAAAATACATGAGGGCATGCATGAATAAATGAATGAATAAATGAATAAAATTGCCTCATGGATTGAATCCTGAGTGATAAACAGTTGAAGGCACACAAGGAAGATGTTATAGGTACACAGGTCAGCAATGTTAGGACAAGAAGGTGTACACACTTCGGAGTGGTCAAGGAAATAGAAAGATGTCCGAGTGCCTAGAGTACAGATCTGAAGGGATTCAATGACTATACTTTACAATAGTCAAGTACTAGGACTCCGTGGCCCTCAATACCTGATCACAAAACGAGGCTAGCAATGACGTTGGTTCTGAAATGTAAACACTAGCAGGATCTTCCTCCAAAAATACTAAAAAAAAAAAAAGCTTCCTAAATGGGAGAATGACGTAAACAAATGAAAACAGATTTCACTTCAGAGATAGAATTTATATCCTTGACAATTACGCCAATCAGTTTCATCCCGTCAAAACAGGTATCTCTAATTTTTAACCTTTTTAGAGGGGAAAATTACAGTAAGAGAGTTTTGAATCTTTTTGTTTATCTCAACACTTGCTTCCTTGGAAACACTGGCCTTCTTTCTCATGTGGACGTTACTTTTTAAGTCTCATAATCATTCAGTGTAAGTAGCCATTAGAGAAATTCTATCACAGACCTGAGAAGGTAGACATTTAATCAAACATAAGTTATTGCTTTAATTACAACCAACTGTTTCAATTGCTTATTTCACAGAAGTACAAAGTCACTTAACAATACAGGTTTATTGACTTTAAAATGTATCCTAAAGTAGATTTATGTAGTCATTGTCAGATAAATGGTAATAGTAACCATGTTAAGACTTCTACTCAATGTGTACCTCAAACCTATAGTAGTAAGTGCAGTGGTGCATGCCTGGGAGGCTGAGACAGGATGAGCACAGGTTTGAGGTCAGCCTTAGCAATTTAGCAGGTCCCTCAACAACTTAGTGAGACTCTGTTTTAAAATAGAAATAAAATAGGGCTGAGGGTGTAGCTCAGAAATAGAATGTCTTTAAATTCAGTCCTTAAGGCCTCCCCTCACACACACAAATCCATGGTATGACACATCTTAGAACATAGAAGATGTATGTGTGCTAATCAAATTCAATGAATCTTTGAGATTTTCTGGTACAAATTTTGTACCCTAATCACAGATAAATATTTCAAAGGCGGTGGTCGCCGTTTATCTAAGGCTGTAGCTTTAGGCAGCTTCTGCCATACCTCAGCCATTTTGGTCTCCAGTGGATTCCAGAGAAGATTGTTAATTTGCAGAATGGAAGTCAATTCCCAGTAGCCAAATTATGGAGCCATCCTAGGCATCCATCAACAAATGAACGGATTGCAAAATTATGGTGCTATTCACACAATGGAATTCTACTCTGCAATAAAGAACAAGTGATGTCATTTGCAGGAAAATGGAAGGACCTTGAGAACATTATGTTAAGTGAGATTAGCCAGATACAGAAAGTGAAGGGCCATGTGTTTTCTCTGTGTGGAAGCTAGAAGGTCATAGGATACTGGAGGGACATCAAGTAATGGAGGAGAAACTCCAGTGGAACTAGGAAGGTAGTCTAGGGGATGAGGCAGGAGAGGGAGGGTCAGTGAAGGAATCACTTCTAATATAATTAAGTACATATGTAGGAATAACAACGCCAACGTCGATATCCTGTATGAAGAAGGGGGGATTGGGGAGAGCCCGAGGTAAACCTACCAAGTGCTGGGTGCATGGACGTCACTATCACTGTGAGTTATATTATGAGTTGAGACTATACTGTACCAATCCAAGAATAAAAAAATTAAAAGATCTAATGTATTAAAAAACAAAAATATGCTGGGCGTGGTGGCGCACGCTTGTAAACCCCGTGCTTGGGAGGCGGAGACAGGAGGATGTGCAGGTTCAAAGCCAGCCGCGCTGGCTTAAGAGACCCGGTTTCCAAATTAAAAAAAAAAAAAAAAAAAAAAAATATATATATATATATATATATATATATATATATATATATATATAATAGGTTTGGGAGTATAGCATGGGGGTAGACGGTTTTCCAGGAATCCCAGTACCACCCCCCAAAAATGAATTTGATCAATGCTCAGGACATGTGCATTGGCTTACAGGCCTGTCCAGCCCCCTCTGCTGAGGCATGAATGTGGCTTGAGATTCTACGTCCTATGGAGTGAATCCTTAGGTTTAAGTGCTCAGCCCTATGATCAGCCATTTCTGGAATATTTTGGCACTGACCTAAGACTAATTGTATTCCCCAGCTACGAAGTTTTTGCATTTTCCTGGAGTGGCCAGTTCCTGTAAATTACAGAGAGTGTGAAATGACCAAGAGCAAAGTTTTAGATTTGCTTACAGAAGAGGTCGATGCCTGCGTGTGGCAGAATCTTATCTGACACTTTCATCTTCCAGTCTTGCCTGGTTGCAAAGATGTGGGGAGGCCTTGAGTCCCCGCCCGTTTTTAATACCCCATCCACCAAACTTAATCCAAATATTTATCAATGATAAATTCACTTCGTTGCCCTTACAGCACTTCTTTACATGCAGGAACCTTGGATTAACAACGAATGATTGGAAGGAATGTTTGCAAAGACTATTTGATAAAGAAACACTTGTGCTTTAGTGTGTCAGGATGAAGAACGCTCAGTGTTGTGTTCTTGCACAACGATTGCTGTAAGTCTCCAGAGAATATTAATTATTAACCTTTATCAACCTAAAGAATCACTGGAAAAGTATGTGCCACTTGGGCCTTCAGGCTTTTCAAGCATCACCTCCTTCCTGGTTTGACAAAGAACTCCCTGGTTATTGTTTAGAATTGCCGTGGTAAATACTTAGCTCTGAGTCATAATAAAGTTTAAACACCTGCGCTGGACTTAGTCATGTATCACTTAAAAGCTAGTGGAATGCTACCAGTTCTTTATGATTCCAGAGGAAGCAGTCTTTGAAATTTCTCCTTATCATTTTGTCTCCACACATAAAACAATGTCCTGAAAGATAATTAAAACATTAGGTGGTTTTCACTCAACACTTAATTTTTATTTGACTCATTTTATAGATACCTTTTATTATGCTCTATTTTTTTTTCTTTTCAGCCATCTGCTCTAATAAAATGCACTTACTTTTTTATGGGAAACACTCGTGTACCTTAGGAATTTTTTTTCTCTCTAAGAAGAGCAAACAAGGTCATGTCATTAGCATAGGATTTAGTTTCCATATCGAGTCTTTTACATAAATATCTTACTCAAAAGAACAGTTCTGTACATGCAGTTCTACTTCTGGTTGAAGTGTACAATTGGCAGAGAGACCTAAAAATAATATTATTGTAACATTTTCTAGTCCACCACGATCTCCACATGATGATCTAATCTACTTGTCATAAAACCAACAACATAAGGGATTATTGATGTGCAAATATTATTGTTGATGTAATGGCAGAGAATAAATTGATATTCTCAAATGGTAGTGACTCTTCCAAAGCCAAACAGCTACGAAAATTTAAAAGATCCCTCACTTTAGCTGACTGTTGTTTTCTCTGTTTTCGGTGGCCTTCTGACTCTTTACTGTCTTTCATGTCTCTAAGTTAGATGTTCACTTATGTCACTTGCCAAGGGCTGTTTAAGTCCATTTCCAAAATCCAAACACTGTCTGTCCTTTGCTTCTGCTCCAGAAGAAGCCCCAAAATGCTGTGCAGTCAGAATGCCCTGGAATAATGGTTATTGCATAGCCAGCATGGGGATTAAGAAAACAGTATCTTTGTCCATAGAGCAAAGAAAAACTAGTGGAGCTGCCTAGCCAAGAGTCATCCCTCGTGAGAGTGGGGTACTGGGGAAGATTACATGTCAGTGTGATCACTGCCGTGGCTCTCCCAAGTTTCCTTCACGGTTGTCTTCTTCTCATGCATGAGCCCAAAGCTTCTTGATACTGAGATCCTCTTTTGTGCCAAGAAGTTTCCTTTGTTAAAAGTGCTTTCCTGCTGTATCCTTATAAATCTGGCTTCTCTTTCTCTCCCACATGGGACTACAGCATGCTTTTGGTTTCCAAAATAGGAGGTCCTAAACCTGCAATTTATGAAATTTACTCACAATAGGCAAAATGTTTGTGTATTTACCTGAGAATAGCATATTCATGTTTTGTTTTTATGATTAAACTACCTAACAACAATGTAGAGGACAAAAGGTGTTTTTGGCTCATTATTTCCATGGTTCAGTCTATTATTGGTGAGCTTCAAGTCAGAAACATCATAGTGGCAGGGTATTGTAAAGGAAAGCTGCTCAACTCTTAGCAGCTGGGAAACAGAAAGATGAAGAGACCAGAGACAGATAGGGTCTCCAAGGCCATGGTCCCCATGATGGGCCTCCTGCAGTCCTGCTCCACCTGCCTACAGATACCAGCCAGTAAATAAATTCAGATTGTCAACCCACTATTGAATTGATCCAGCATCGTTGCCTCATGTATCAGGCAATGCAGCAATCATTTCACTTCTCAAACATTGCCACATTGCCTAACACATGAGGTTTTGTGGGATATTTCAGATTCAAATGACAACACATATTTTTCAAAAGAGGAAATCCCAGCTTTTATCAGATTCCCAAAGTGGTCTGTGGGCAAAGAAAAAACTTAATAATTCTTCTTTGCAGCCAGAGGAAACAACACCTTACCTATAAGAAAAACTGTGAATTTTTTTTTTCTGAAACTATGGAGGTCAGAATGAAATGGCACAGTGTTTTCAGGCAGTGAGGGGGAAAATGCAAACAAAGTGCCAAATTCAATAAAAATATCTTTTAGGAAAGAAGAAGTGAAGATTTCCTCCGATGAAGTACAAATAAGAGAATTTATTTCCTATAGACATTTTTTTAAACACAATGAGAATGATAAAATAAGAAATATTGGAAATCAGAAAGAAAGTACAAGAAAAATAGTAAAAATATGGATAGAAACAATACATTTTATTTCTTTTGGGTGTTCTAAATCATGGTTAAATGTATAACACTACCTTATGTGGCTTTAGAGGAATGTAGCATGAATATTTAAAACAATCATATTATGTTTGGAGGAGGTAAAAGATGATAAAAGAGGTGATATTTCCATGTCACTCAAACTGATAAAATGACCCCAGTAGACTGTAATAAGTTACCTATATATCATGGAAAACTACTAATAAAGTTAAATGTATAGTAAAGATGAACAAAGGATTGTTCTCAGGGACCTGTGAGAATCTAATAATATATCTACCTTAATATCATCAAACTCCTGGCAAACATTTGGGCAGTTTCTGAACCAACTGAATAATTTTACTCCTGAGTATTTGTTCCAGAAGACTGAAGGCATGGTGGCACACACCTGAAATCCCAGTACCTGGAAGGCTGAGACAGAGGATCACAGGTTTAAGGCCAGCCTCCGCACTTGTAAGGCCCTCCACAATGTAGTTTCAAAATAAAAATGCAATAGGCCTGGGAGTGTATCTCAGAGGTAGAAAGCTCCTGTGTTATTCAACCCTTCACCCCCCAATGACACACACATACACACACACACACACAGAATCTTTATAGTAGATTTATTTGTAATAGGTCCAAACTAGAAATGATATATCCATCCAATAGCAAAATCATAAACTAACTGTGATCTATCTGTGTCATGAGAAAGAAGAATCAACCATTTCTTTTTCTTTGTGAGTCTGGGGATGGAACCCAGGGGCCTTTGACTTCCAAGCTACACCCCCTGCCCAATTTTTTATTCTTTATTTTGAAACAGGGTCTCACTGAGTTGCAGAGGCCCTCACTAAGTAGCTGAGGCTGTCCGCCAACCACGATCCTCCCGTCTCAGCCTCCCGAACGCTGGGATTATAAGCGTGCACCACGTCCGGCTTAAGATCAACTATTGATGTATGCAACACCCTGGATAAATATCCAGAGAAATATGCCAAGTAAATTAGGCTATCTACAGAAGTTACATGGTTTATGCTTCTATTTATGGAACACTCTTGAAAAGGCATAAATATAAAAATAGAGGCCACATTAGTGGTTCCCAGAGATTAGGGAGGGGTATAACTATCAGAAGGCAGCATGAGAGGAGCTCAAGGTAAAAGAAATGTTTGTATCTTGACTGGCTCAATCTCAACATCTCAATTGTGATATGGTAATGGAAAACTAGGTTTGGTGTATTCTACTCTCTCTGGCTAATTTTTTATAACTATATGTAAATCTAAAACAAAATGAAGGTTTAATTAAAGAAATTAAGCCAGACATGGCTATAATCATAGTATTCAGGAGGCTGAGACAGGAGGATTATAGGTTTGAGGCCAGCCTCAGCAACTTAGTAAGTCCTTGTTTTGAAATAAAAGATAGCCAGATGTGGTTGTGCACACTTGTAATCCCAGAATTTGTGAGGCTGAGACAGGGTGATCTCGATTGGAGGTCAGCTTCAGCTACTTAGTGAGGCCCTTTGCAACTCAGAGACCCTGTTTCAAAATAAAGAATAAAAAATCGGGCTGGGAGTGGTGTAGTTCTGAGGTAAACTGCCCCTGGGTTCCATTCTCAGTACTGGAAAAAATAAATAAATAAAAGATGAAAAGGTTTGAGGGTGTAGTTCAGGGATAGAATGACATGACCCTGGGTTCAATCTTCAATACAGAAATAAATAAATAAATAGTGCCTACTGACATGAAAATTATGATAACATTTATAAAACTCTTGATAACTCACAAAGTACTGGTAAATATTACATTTTATTTGTGTATGTGAATATAGATCTCTGTGTATGTGTGCAAACTTTATTATCCACATTAGGATTTTAACGACAGATGTTTGATTCTGGCATATTTCACCAGTCCACAGTCTACACTTGGTGCATTTTCAAGCACTTGATTGTCAGGTTCTGAGTGTACAGAAATAATTCATGGGTCGAGGCTGATTCTAATTATAATGAGAGACAGATAAACACACTCTGGAGTTAACATGCACAGGGTGGCTCTTGTGTTTGAGAATGCCGCTGCCAACAACGTGATTAACTATCAACCATGCGCCAGTGAATGGCTTCCAGAGCAGAGCCGAAAGGCCATGGCTGGAGATCCTCGGGCAGGGACCCCACAGCAAGGCTAAGGATGGAATGGGCACGCGAGCAAATAATTGAGCTCAGTCCCCAGCACCCAGTAGGCTTGCCGCCAGTCTTTGCTGTCTGGATGAAGAGCAGGATGCTAAGTAAATGGTGGCAGCTTGATACTGCCATTAAGCGTGTACTGGAATTTTCTAAAGACACCTCCCACTCATAATGTCCATCCCTGACTTGGCAGCTGTGCCTCTGTAACCAAACCTCAAGCTTCTCTGTGTAGCAAAAAACACCAGTATCCATAGTCATTGCTCATGTCGGGCCAGAAAGCTTGGAATCTCTCTAGCCGCCTCACTGCTACCCCATTTCAAACCAGAAGTCAAGAACTGAGCACATCTTTGATTAGCCATCTTTTTCCTCACAATCCCTGCCTTGTCCCTTCGCTTATAACATCTTGCCTAGGCAATTTCATAACACCTGTACCTGCGAGGTCTCAATGACTGATCTTGTGGGAAACTCCACTGGTCGCACCAGTCTTTCATTTTATGGAAACATTAATGACCATTTATTGAGCTATTTGAATATACTATGTGCTATTCTAACCTCTTTATATAACTCCCCGTTGGGGTGGTTTATAGGCATGTCAGTTGTCTCCCAAGTCCACATGACCCATGTCTGCCTCTACCTCCAACCCTGCACAATTTTTTTCTGAGTGAATTTTCTTCCAGAATGCAAGTGCTTTTTCTCTGTATCTTCAGATGTTCAGGGAGAGGGGAACATTATCTCTACACATCCCAAAGGAATATGTATTCATTAGTCTGGGCTGATCATGCATTTCTCTGGCTTTGCAGCTACAGGTCAGACATGAGCCTCATTTGTGTTGAGCAATTCAACACAAATACGAGGAAGTTTACCGAGATGGAGGTAGTAGACAGAAGAGTGATTTTTTTTTTTTGCGTGTGTGGTGCTGGGAATTGACCTACACCCCCAGCCTTGATTTTTATTCTTTATTTTGAAACAAGGTCTCACTAAGTTGTGGAGGACCTCACTAAGTAGCTGAGGTTGGCCGCAAACCCAGATCTTCCTGTGTCAGCCTTTCAAGTACTGGGATTACAAGTGTGCACCACCACGCCGGCTAGTAGAGTGACTTTTGACAGAATCTTGGTTCTCTTAAGAAGAGATGCATAAGCCAGGCGTGGTGGCGCACGCTTGTAATTCCAGGATTTGGGAGGCTGAGACCGGAGGATCGTGGTTCACGGACAGCCTCAGCTACTTAGTGAGGCCCTCTGCAACTTAGTGCAGGGGGTGTAGCTCGGAGGTCAAAGGCCCCTGGGTTCCATCCCCAAACCCCCCCCCAAAAAAAAAAGAGAGAGAGAGAAGAGATGCATAGCTTTTCATTTTGTGTCTATAGACATGCTATGTGAACGGATGGCTCAGGCCCCAGTAGCCATTTAGCAAAAGGATAATACTGAGGGCAACACCAGTACTACACAAAAAAAGTTTAGCCCTTAATGATGTCATCAAGTGGCTGGATTCATCAACTCTGGTGTTCTCCAACATGGGGTAACTGACGTTATTACTGTGAAAACAATTTCAGTTCAGTTTAGAGTACTTGCAGCTGAACTTGTCATAAGTGACAATGTTTGACTGCACCATTTTGATGATGAAGACTTATGTCTGATTGTCTAAGGCCTCCTGAGTAGCATGTCGCAGAGCTCGGATCTAAGCCCTGTGTCTTTCAAGGCTATGTTTCTGTTGTTCAATACAAGGGCTTATCACACAACATTGCATTTATTGGTCACTTGGTGGCGAACTCCTCTCCTAGACTAGAATAATCATATAGTGTCCCGAGTAAATTTCACAAAATCTAATGTGTGTGTTCCTCCTGGTCACCAACTACATATTTTCAAGATTTTGCGGGTTCGGACAAGATCTAAGGCAAAGTACATGAGCACTTTAGAACGATGGCCTCATCTTCCTTGGCAGTGGACATTCTGGTTGCTCCCAATAATTTTCTTCACCTTTTCTTCTTAGAATAGCAGATGTAAGATGTATATGAAATTCAGTATATCACCAGCTCTAGAGGTAGGAATTGGCTTAAGTTTATCAAAATAATTCCATCCTCCTTCTGAAGTTTATAGTCTGGAGATAACATTTTAAAAGAATTTTTATTGGTGCATTATATTCATATACTTAATGGGATGCAATATGGTGAAGACATACATGCATGCATCACCCATTTATCCCTTACCCTATCCCCACCCCATTCCCTCCCCATCCCTCCTTCTCATGTTTGGCTTAGTGATTGACATTGATATGTTTGTTAAAGGACATCATGTGCAGTACAGAATTTCCCTCCTCTCCCCTCCCATCCCCTCAGTTAGGTCACCTTATTTGCTCATCTATAGAATCTCCTTCTTTATCTAGAGTTCCTCCTATGATCCATTTTCTCCCTAGCTACTGCATATTAGGGAGAGCATCCGATTTTTTATATATGTGACTGACTAATATCACCTAGCATAATGTCCTCCAGTTCCATCCACTTCCGTGTAAATGATTTAATTGTGTTTTTCTTTATGGCTGAGTAAAATTCCATTGTGTACATATCCCATAGTTTTGCAATCAATTCATCCGTTGATGGACATCTTGGCTGGTTCCATAGTTTGGCTATGGTGAATTGTGCAGCTATGAACATAGATACGCATGCATTAGTTTGGTAGTTTGGTTTCCTTTCTTTTGGGTAGATACCGAGAAATGGTATTGCTGGATCAATGGTAAGTTCATTCCCATTCTTCTGAGGATCCTTCATACTGTTTTCCTGTGTATTGACCTCTTGTTCTATGTTTGGAAACTTTTCTGATATTACTTCTTTGAAAAGATTGCTGATCTCTTTGGTTTCACCTTCTTTTTCCCTCCTCTATGCCAATTATTCCTAGGTTAGCTCTTTTAAAATGGGCCCGTATTTCTTCAATGTCCAATACATGCTGTCAAATTGTTTTTTCTAAGTTATATACAATGCATTCATTTTTGGAGCAATCATCTTCTAGGAGTAAGATTCTATTCTCCATGTGGTCTAATCAATTGTTTATAGTTTGAATTGATGCCTTCACTGCAATGATTGCATCCTTTATTTCTTTCAGACTCTCTCTAAATTCTTTTCAGAAGTCCTGTATTATTTTTATAGTTATCCTGATTTGACCTTTTGGACATCCCTGCAATTCTGTGTTGTCGGGTTCTGTTATTGTGGTGTTGTGGGGGCTCATTGCTTCCTTGCTATTCCTCTGTAGAGATTCTTCTCTGGGACCTGGGAGGGAGAGAGACCTGAGAGGGGAAACCGAACAGCTACCTGATGGGCAGCTGCCCCGAACAACGGACAGTTGCCTGATGAGCAACTGTCCTGAAATGAAACAACAGCCCCTGATGAGCAGCCGTACTCAAATGTAACTGCCTGATGAGCAACTACCCTGAAAATGAACACATGGACAATCACCTGATGAGCAACTGACAAAAGTTTATTTTCCAAAACCAAGATTTGTACCCTTCTCCAGTGAAATTCCCAGTAGAAAAGTGTAAACACTAAAGAACAATAGTGAGGCATGAAGTGAAAGACATGTAAATTACCAATCATAAACAAGACAAAAGGAAGAGCTGTGACATCACAGGTCTTGTGATTAAGATCAGCCCCAAATCTTGTGATTAAGGTCAGCCCCCTGGCCTTGTGATTCAGATCAGTCCCCTGACCTTGCAGGTGGGTCCTGGGGGGCAAATTCCAGAAAGACAATGGTCGAGCCCAGAGTTTTGGAGAATTCGACCTTTCATAGAATCTCCTTTAACTCTTTCAGGAACCTTCCGTTCCTCAGGCTTCGTCCATGTCCTCCATCATTCCTCCTTCCCGTGATTTCAGAAGTTTCTAACTGTTGCTTTAGATAGATTTCTCTAAGTCTCTAGGTGTCAGCTGGTATATCCAAGAGCAAACTGTGTTGTATTCAATAGTGAAGGTTGAGTGAGGAGGGAAATGAAGTTGTGAATGCAAAAATAGGGTAAAGCCACAGATAGGATCACATAGAATGAGAATATGGGTTTGGTAAGGTAGTATAGAATAGAAATTAGTAATAGTGAATATGTAGTGGTATTCTAGTAACAAATGTAGTTTTTAGTATAGTGATTTAATATAAATGGATTTAATACAAGACACACAAGAGAAAAGAAGAGAGAAAAAAGAAAAAAGAAGAAAGGGATGGAGAGAAGAGAGTAGGTATATACAAGGGAAGAAGCTTGGGAGAGGGTTTGGGAAGAGGGTAAAAAAAACAGGCATATACACTCACACACACAAAAATAAAAATCCAGAGCAATGCCAAAAAAATTAATGCAACTCTACAAATATATAACTACTCAGCAGACTGGGCCTCTGCAGTCTGTCTCTGTGTAGACACGGAGTGCCACCAGCACCTTTCCTGTTGTAAGCCTGGTTCTCTGAGTCTTTCTTATGCAGATGGCTGATATCAATGGGGCTGGACTTAGTGTTAAGCGCAGGTCAGCCTCTATGCTTTCCACAGATGTGGAGTCTTGGTCTCTCCCTCCCTCCGTAGGTGGCGGATGCCTCTAAAACCAAACTTAATATAAGAGTCTTTGTTCTCCACAGCTAGGGCTGAGTTGGTCTGACTTCTCCCTGTTGTCTGTGGTGATCCTGAAGATCCTACTAGTAGGGTCTAGTGTTAAGCATAGGTCCCCCCACACACCCACACTTTCCACTGATGCAGAACCTGAGTCTGTCTGAGCCTCTGTTATGTCCTAAAGCAGACTCTATACTTGATCTTCTCTGGATTAAACCGAGACCCAGAAAGTTTTTCATGCTGAACAAGTCCCTGGGAGTACCGTGCTGGGCGTGGCTTCACTTATGGTATTTATTGTTGAGTGCCTTCACTGATGCAAATTGTAGACTCTGTTCCCACCTTCACTGAGTTGAACCGCAAAGTCCCAGATCCAGGGAGTTTTTCGTGGCTGCACAAGTCCCTTACAATTCTGATGATCTGCAGCTGCTCACTTCAGGTCCTTGGATGTTTTCCTGATAGTCCCTGGAGTCAGGTGCAGTGAGGCAAGATGTGGTGCCAGCGGCCGAAAGGCGGACAGGTTTCTTTTCTGATGTTGAATGCTGCTCTGGATCCCTGGAGAGTGTAGTGAGCTCGGCAGCCACTACCGCAAGTTGTAGCTAGTGTTTGTGCATGAAGAACTGATGGCTTACAAGTGCGATGATTTGCAGCTGCTCACTTCAGGTCCTTGGATGTTTTCCTGTTTGTCTCTGGAACAGAGAGGTAAGATGGCGCTGTTGTGTTGCCCGTGGCTGTAAGCCAGGCAGGTTATTTTTCTGCTCACTGAATGGTCTTCTAACCTTTTTTTCCCCTGCAGCCTCATGCTTATAGTTCTATTCCTCTACCGATAGTATTTAGAGTGCTGTTTTTAAGGCAGTGGAGATCGGGTATCAGCAGGACTGGTATGTGCTCCTTCCCTCGGTCACCATCTTCCCCCAAGTCCTGGAGATAATATTTTGATGAAAGCTAGTGCAATCAATATAAGACTTTGAATTTTATTTAGTTTTATTTTTCAGTACTGGAGATGGAACCCAGGGGCATTTTACCTTTGAGCTATACACCCAGCCCTATTTTTTATTCTTTATATTTAAAACAGGGTCTCTCTGAGTTGCAAAGGACCTAAGTAGTAGCTGAGACTGTCCATGAACCACTATCTTCCAGTCTTAGCCTCCTAAATGCTGGGATTATAAGCATGTGTCACCATGTCTGGCTTTGAATTGTATTTCTATTATTGTGCTATGGGGGTTGAACCCAGGGATGTAGTACCTCAAAGCTACACCCCCAGCCCTAATTTTATTTTTCTTTTGAAATGGGGTCTCACTAGGTTTCTGAGAGCCTTGCTACATTGCTGAGGTTGTCCTCAAATTTTCCATCCTCCTATCTCAGCCTCCCAAGTACTGGGATTATAGATGTGTATCACCATACCATGTAACTCCAATTTTTCATTGGTGGTTGAGGCAAAAGCAAATCTCTTCCATCAAGAAGTGAAGGAAGTTTTGAGGTCTAGACATTCTTGCAGAAATCTTTCTACTTTCTCCACATAAAGACAGACAACCTAAGGATGAAGAGAAACACAAGTGAAGGAAACGATAAGAGAATTACAGGAAACTGAGACCTGAAGACATTGTGGACCTTCAGTCAAACCTAAAGCTCCCCTAGTTCCGAAGTTTCCAACCGTGCTGGTCAATACATTGATCGATTTTCATATTAATCAATCTGGGTTTTCAGTTAGATACATTTAACAAGTCTTTACTGATAGTAATCTCCGTTGCATTTGAAATGAAACTTTATTCTAGGTAAAATAGTCCATGCAAATATAGTAAATACAGACTTCAGTCAACATGAAAAGAATGTAAATACAGATCCTTTATATTAAAGAAAGATGAGACCACTGTTTCATTGCAGCCATGACTGGAACTCTGAAATTATGACTTTCCTATCCACTGTGGAAACTTTAACCATATAATCCTTGGAGCTCAGTTTTTTTTAACATAGAGATAAAATATTTTGTGAAAGAATTTATTTACACATATATATGTATCTGTATCAATATCTCTTTCTATTAAGTTATTATTTTTTTCTTTCTCTATATTTTTTTGTTTCTCTATGAAGGCAAGGTTTTAATTTCTAGGACTTGGCTATTCTATTTGTTGGGTGAACCCGGGAAAGACTTATGGTAAGATTTAATAAAGAGTTCAAGAAAGCCTTACATTTGGTCTATTTGGGGAATCAGAAAGAAGTATTGGACAGGAAGAAGTGAAGATGAAACTTAAATATTCTGGTTTAAAAAACCAAAATTTCATCTGCCATAGATGAAGTCCAAGAGGAAAGAAGAGAGAGATGAAAGTGAGAGAATGTTTTGTTATGATGAAAGTGAGCTCAGTATCCACATGCTTGCTATTGAGGGGAGCTGGCTGCTGTTCCTCCAATGAGCTCTTCTCGTTGCCTTCCTAGAAACTTGGCTTCTCTCCTACAAGAGTTTAACAACCTTTCACAGTCAAAACCTCATCACCAGGCAGCCACTGGACTACGTGATCTTCCTTCCAAGCTGTAACTTAGTGACTTTTTTGCTAGCTGCCTGCTTTTATCTCTTCAATTCTTCCACTTGACTTTGCCCTTTTGATAAAGAATTAACATTTGAGCCAGTTTTCAGAAGGATTCATAGCAAAAGAAAGAAGGAGAGCAATAGGAAATAAGAGCAGAATAATGACCAATGCCTGATTATAAAATAATTATTCTTTATCAAGAAATCTCAAGAGCACCCACTATAATTTGGTTTTGAATGTCCCACAAAGACGCATGAGTTGAAGTCTTGGTTCTAGGATGGTGCAACCTTGAAGTGGTGAGGCTGTGTGGAGGGTTTTAAGTCACAGGGAATGTGTCCTTCATAGGGACTCTTGGACCCTGGTTCTTCTCTCTTTCCCTCTTCTGTGTCCTGACTATGAGACGAGAAGTTTTGCTTCACCAAGTGTCCCTATCGTGGCATGCTGTCCCACCCCAGGTCCAAAGCAACAGGGGTCCACAGCAAAGAGATCATGGGCTGGAACCTCCAGGGCTGGAAATTGATGTAAACCTTTTATCTCGATAAGTTGATTGTTGGGTATTTGTCACAGTGAGTAAGGGCTGACTAACACAGTACACCTGAAGGAACCTCAGCAAAGGACGGCCCTTTGGAGTCTAGGTGTGGGATGGGGGGAAATGATTGGAAATTATTAAAGGGAAAGGGGAGAAGAGATTTTTAAAAAGCTGAAGGAAAGACAGATGGGCCAGCCCCTCTGTCTCTCTCTGGATGGAAATTGGGGGTTGGAGAAATTAAGTACCTTTTAATCCCACCATTGATTATGAAGAATCCAGGATTTGAACTCAGATCTGCCAATACAGAACCTCTGGTTTTCCAACACAGTAGAGCTGACCTTTGAAGGACATGCCTTAGGGTCATGCGTCCTGGACCCGAAGGATGAGGAGACAGAAGGAGAAATAAGTTCTTGCTTTGCAATATGTTTGTCTCAAGGATGTCTGCCAGATTTTCATCCGAGGAGCCCCTCACATTGGTTATTATCTGCCTGAGACATCTTAATTAAATGCTTTAGAGGTCTCTACCATACAATCAAAACTCTAAGTACTTTCTCTCTCTGGAAAAAAAAAAAAGCAAACTAAAATTCTTGTCCATTGCTTGGATTCAAGTTATTGATTTCTGCTCTCGTCCTTAACCTACTTTCTTTCTGAGATTGTAAGTCCCCCAACAAGGGAAGAATAAATAATGGCAAGTCAGTGCTGCCTGGGTGGAAGAAGGAAGGGGATTAGAGAAGCCTTGTAAGCATCTTGGTTAATGGTTCAATAGGAGAAGGGTTAAGAGACTCGAAGTTAAAACCTGTTTGCACTTGCAAAACCCTTTCTTGAAATCCCCATAGAGAGAGACCTTTTCATTTTCACGGTGAACTTTGCTCTACGTGGACTTGCATACTAAGATGAAGAAAAAGTTAAGAGACAAAACAAGAAAGCAAAGGGATGGAATACAAAGCACTGAAGCATTTTGTCAACCCACAGTTTGAGCAGAAAAATAGCTGACTGGGCACAATGGCGTTGACCCCGGTCAACCCAGAAACTTGGGAGGCCGAGATAGGAGAATCACAGGCTGGAGGCCAGCCTCAGCAACTTAGTGAGACCCCTGTTTCAAAGTTAAATAAATAAATAGATAAATAAATACATATAAAATTTAGAAAGGAAAAAAATAATCAACTTCTTCAGTTTTACTAAATACGCACACTGGAGCCCAGAGAGCGCAGGCGGTACATCTTGAACAGCAGATAATTATGGGAGGAAGGCGCCCAGAGAAGAAGTTTTTATTCTGTCCCTTGCTCCTGCACTATATTGACCATAGTTATTTTATTTTTGTTCCATGCAATTGCTATGGCCAATGCTGCTTTTGCATACAGTTGGGCTATCTTGTGTCTGAAAGTGGCCAACAGATTATTAGAGGCAGCGAGATGTGTTGAAAGAGAAGCTGCAGCTGGAAATATCAGGACCGTTCCAGCAGGTAGGACTTGTGGAGCACATGAGAGATGCAGGAGACTTACATGGCCTTCATTCGATGCTCACACACCTCCTCTGAGGTCCATCTTTTGATCTCCATAGCTATGTGAAAGGTTGACTTTTACAGAGCATTGTTGGTGGGATTGCAAATCACTGCAACCACTTTGGAAAACAGTATGGGAGATCCTGTGATAGTTTCCCACAGTATGCACAAGGGGATTTCAGGCAGCCATAGAATGGACGTGCAATGTTTCGGTAATTACGCGATGATTTTAGTGTGCATTTGAAAAATAATGTAACGAGCACCTAAAAGCCAAACATTTATTGATATTCTTACAACAGGGATGAGGTGTGCATTTCAGTTATTTCCAAAGGGCGTTAGACTTAGAGAAAAATGTTTACTAAATAATCACATAAGTAAATTAAAAACTGAGGTGGTAGGCATTGATCGAAGCTCGAGAAATCACTGGTACTTATACCTGACATCTGGAGTGAGGTTCACTGAAGGAATTACTACCACTGGGTATGCGTACACATGTGAAATACCAGTGTCAGTGTCAGTATCTGTATGGAGAAGGAGGAGATGGGGAGGCGGGAGGAGGGTACCAAGTACTGTGTGCATACAGCCACTGTCAACATGATTAACCTGATGTGAGATATAAGGCACTAATAAAAGCATAAAAAATTAAAGTGGTATCAGTGATATGAGGGTCAGAGTATGCTCTTAAAGAAAACTGATCATCCCTTTCAAAAGTATCTGTTGAATTATATAGGAATGTAAGTCTCACGTATTCATGACAGGCCATTCACAGAGGAGAGCACTGTCTCCATTCATTCATTCTTTCATTCATACATTCAAGTGGAATTTATTGAGTACCTGAAACATAGTAGATACTTATTAGTTATTGCACATTCCTTGTATTCTAAGACTTTATGTCTGTTGGGGGAGACAATTATCTAAACACTTATTCATGATGCAGTTATTTGTGGGCAAAATTTTATGGGATCAACGAAGGTGAGATTCCTTCTCTATTTAAAAAAAAAATTTTGGCACTGGGGATTGAATTCAGGGGCATTCTACCTCTGAGCTACCAGAGGTAGCTATCCCAGACTTTTTATCTTTTATTTTGAAGCAGGCTCTCACTAAGTTGCTGAGGACCTTGCTAAGTTGCTGAGGCTGGCCTGCAATCCTTCTGTCTCAACCTCCCTAGTACTGGGATTACGGGTGTGCATCACTGTGCTCTGTAATACTCTCTAACTTTCTAAAAACGGGGCCTCTGATCAAACTTCAGAGTGGAGATAATTCTACTGTAGACAATAAATTGGCATGAAATTCAGTACAGATGCAGGGCAATTGAAAACTTGCTTCCTCAGGCTGGAGGTGTAGCTCAGTAGTAAAGCTCTTGCCTAGCATGTAAAGCTGTGTGTGGTGGTGTACACATGTAATCCCAGTACTTGGAAGCTGTGTAGCAAAGAATTTCAACAATCTGGAGAGATCTCCTTTCAAAACAGAAAATAAAAAGACCCAGGAGTGTAGCTCCGAAGTAGAATGCCCCTGGGTTCAATCCTCAGTCACACACACACACACACACACACACACACACGAACAAAATAAAACCTGTTACCTTCATCTGCTAAAGCATGGCAATCTAATTTGGGGTAAGATAGTACTATATGATGTGAGAGGTCTAGCATAACTGTTGTTCAGAGCTGATCTTCACGCCATCCTTCTTGGGTTTTTTTTTTTTTTTTTTTTGGTGGGTCTGAGGATGGAACCCAGGGGCTTTTGACCTCCGAGCTATACCCCCTGCCCTATTTTTTATTCTTTATTTTTGAAACCGGGTCTCACTGAGTTGCAGAAGGCCTCACTAAGTAGCTGAGGCTGTCCACGAACTGCGATCCTCCAGGTCTCAGCCTCCTGAATGCTGGGATTACAAGCATGTACCACCACGCCCGGTTTACACGCCATCCTTCTTTCTAAAATAAAAATCGCTTTTAGAAATGACCTTGAAGCGAGCCCAGTGTGGTGGCACACTCCTGTAATCCCTGCATTTGGAAGGCTGAAACAGGAGAATTGTGGGTTCTGGGCCAGCCTTGGCAATTTAGTGAAAACCTCAGCAACTTAGTAAAACTTTATTTCAGAATAAAAAATAAATAAAATATAGCTTGGATATAGGTTGGAGATAGAATTCATCTGGGTTCAATTCCCTGTACCATGAGAAAGAGAGAAATAGAAAAATAACCTTGAAGTGTAAAAGAATTAATAAAAATGTCCAGAAAAGAAACCGAATAATGAATTCTAATTACATTAAAATATTCTTTGAACAAAGAAAAATATGTATATTATCATATTGATCAGTCATAGCAGTGATTAATAACATTATTTTATTTTCAAGACTGAATTTCTGTCATTTGTTTATGACTTTATAAATATTAGTTTTCACATGTCCCTGAATAAATGACAGGGTAGCCACATTTTTTCAATTTATTCCACTCGATTGATAAGAATATATTTATTATTTTTAATTTCCCAGAAATAATTCTGAAAAAAATCTTAAACAAAAGGACAAATTTGGCCAAGATCATAAAAATTCCATTTAACAGTAACTCCCAGAAAGCACCACTTCCCCTATCTTTGTTTCTTCAAGATAACGTGATTGATTCTAGAGGCTTTAGAGGTCTCTGCCACTGAGGAATTGTAAACAGAAATTAAAACATCATGGGATATGGAATTAATGCCACACACGATCTGCTTCCTGTCTGTGTAGTCACGGAGCTATCATCGTTTATTTTGAAGCTACTGTTTAAACTCAGGAATATGAGGTAGAGCAGGGCTTAGGGACAGGAATTTAGCCTGAAGCAAGCTTGCAGGGTTTCCAAACCTTACAGCCTGGCTCTCAGAATAAATGAGTTTACGAGCAGAGTCTAGGTTCTCTGAGTCAGGTTGTCCAGCTGGGGGAATCTTCACAATTTTCATGCAGAGTAAGCAATCAAATCCAGGAGAGATATTCTAGTGTGTCTCCTACGGATTGCTATGACTTGAACCTTTCCTCTCCAACAGCATGTAGTTAGGAGGTTAGTCTCCACTGTAGTAGGATTGGGAGGCGGAGTCCGCTGGAAGGTGAGTGGGCCAGGTGGGCGGTGTGAGTGTTGTTCCACTATCACAGGTGTGAGTTCATAAGGTGAGCGGGCTCCTTGTAAGTGTGAGTCCAGCTACCTTTCCCTCTTTTTCTAGCCCTTCTTGGCACTTCTGCCTTGGGGTGACAGAAAGAAGGTCCCCATCAGATCCTGGCCCCTCAGTCTTACACTGCCTAGGTCCTAAAACTGTAAGCCAATAAACTTATTCTCAATATAACTGCCCAGTTTGCATTATTATTATTATTACTATTATTAATTATTTTTAATTATTATTATGATACTAGGGAGGGAACCCAGGGGCATTCCACCTCCGAGCTACACCCCCAGCCCTATTTTTTATTCTTTATTTTTGAAACAGAGTCTCAAGCCCAACGTGGTGGCGCAAGCTTGTAATCCCTGAGCTTGGGAGGCAGAGACAGGAGGATGGTGCAGGTTTGAAGTCAGACACGCTGGCTTAAGAGACCCTGTTTCCAAATAAAAAAGTATAAAAATAGGTCTAGGAGCATAGCCCAGAAGTAGAAGGGTTTCTAGAAACCCTGGTACCACCAAAAAAAAAAAAAAAAAAAAAAAAAGAATAAAATAGCTCAGAGATAGAGTGCCCATGGGTTCAATTCCCAGTGCCACAAGAAAAAATTAACATAATTTAATTATTTGGAGAGACATATCTCTATTACTTAGATTTTTCTAGTACATGGTATTAATAAAAGTAGGCTGATTTTCCATGAGTTCGATTGCTATGTGAACATTCTCTATAGGAAATAGACTATACCTAAGACTCCACTTTCAGAGATTGCTGCTCTTAGAAGATCTGATTAGATGGTAGAGCTAACGTACATCCAACCAGGCATTGGGAATTTGGCCTTGCCTTTCCATTAAGATTAATAATGTTGTTAATAATGTTGACAAAAACCCTGAAGCCCTTGTATGAGACCTTAGGTCCATCCGTAGAAAGCTGGTAGAAAGCATCAGCATATCTATGTAAGGAATTCCACTGTCAGCACAGCCTGTCTCCTGAGATTCTCACCCCCACTGTGGCTAGAGTGTCACCGCATCAGCATCACCTTCTCAGCACCAGGGCCTTGGGCTTACTGTGCCCTCTCACTCCAGCAGCTTATTCCAAAGCCCAACTCACAAGGTCAGCAGTGGCCACATCCTTTTATCTGGGCCTCCCATCTGGGAGAGCAAATGTTGTTCCACCTCAGCAGGTACACTCCGCTGCCTACAGAAGCCAGGGGGGGAGGACTGTGAAGGAAGAAGGCCAGGGATGGTCAAGTTGAGGAGCCCAAGTGGTGAGAACCCCAGAACTGTATGTATTCCATCCATCGAAACAGGAGCCGTGCACTCTATCCTGACCAGTCGCTGCCACATGAAGGCTCAGTCGTGTCACCTGCTTTTATTTCTCCAGAAAAAGCCGATCTCCTGTTTATTATGTTAAATCTCATGCTTTTGAGCGCTCAAAATAAATTTTAAAAAGTTATCGTTTTTTGGTACTAAGGATTGAATCTAGGGGCACTCTGCCTTCAAGCTATACCCCCAGCACTTTTTATTTTTAATTTAATAATATAATTTTGCAACAGGGTCTTGTGAGGTTGTTGAGAGTCTCATTGCTTGCTAAGGCTGGCCTTGAACCTGAGATCCTTTTATTTCAGCCTCCCAAATACTTGGATTGCAAGTGTGCACCACCATGCCTGGTTTATTTTTTTATTTTTTATTTTTTAGTATAAATACTATATTTATTAAATATCTTTACAGTGTATTTAAATGTATTTACAGAACTATTCCTGCATAAGTTATATTTCAGACATCCAATTCAGGTAATAATTGCCTCTCACATAAGACAAATAATGATAGTCTCAACAGAAAAAAAAAAAAGAGTATACACAGATTCAAATTTTGCTTCTTTATTTAGCCATCTTTGCCACAAACTACCTGCTAACAGTGAAATTTTAACATTTTTAGTCGAGAAGTTCAATGTTGGAACGAATTTTTTTTTTTTTTTGCAATACTGGAGATGAAACCCAGGGGCATTCTACCTCTGAGCTACACCCCCAGCACCATGCCTGGTTTAAAAAGTTAAAATTTACACTGGGCATGGTGGCGCACGCTTGTAATCCCAGCATTCGGGAGGCTGAGATAGGAGGATCGCAGTTGGCAGCCAGCCTCAGCTATTTAGTGAGACCCTTTGCAACTCGGTGAGACCCTGTTTCAAAAGAAAGTATAAAAAATAGGGCTGGGGATGTAGCTTGGAGGTAGAATGCCCCTGGGTTCCATTTCCGGTACCGCAAAAGAAAAAAAAAGTTGAAATTTACATAAGCCAAATGACATGGATCTGCAGGCCAGTGCATGGTCTCCAAGCATTTTGTCTTTGGGTTTCTTAAGTGACTCTGTTTGCTGAAAATAAGGAAGCTTCTTGCTCTTCCTTGGATAGGACTTCCCCAAGTGATTTCTGTTCCAACACCGAGTTCACAGCTTGGCCTTTTCTAAACTATTGTTGATTTGGTCCAAATCTACTTAATCCACACAGATCTCATCCACCGGGCTGGGAGAAAAGGAGAATTATCTTTTTATCAATGGTCTCCATTCCACATCATGACTTTGAGGCCCATTTGGGATTAGGTTGGCTTTTTCTCTTAAGATATAGATACAAATGGAAATGACAGTGAAATGAATGGAAATTCCCCAACGGGACAGTCAAAATAAAAAAATCAGGATCTTTACATGTAAATGAGTCTCTTTTATTTTCATAGTGGGAAAGAGAATTAAAGGAAAGAATGTCTTGGCTGTGTTTCATGTACTTTTTGGTGCTAACATTTCCAGTTTAATTGTTTTTGATTAGTTATTAACATTTTTGTTGTGGTGGTTACTCGCAATGTCATGTAACTCACTGCTGATTTCAACTCTTCCTCCAGTAATGCCTTAGTATTTTTCTAAAACATACAAAATACTATTTTAAGGGAATCTTACAAAGGGCTTTTGTGTGTGTGTGTGTGTGTGTGTGCGGTACTGGTGGTTGAACATTCTTCCTCCAAGCTATACCCTCAGCCCAATTTTATTTTTTGTTTTGTATAAGAGTCTTGCTAGGTTGCTGAGAATTTCTCTGCCTGCTGAGGTTGGCCTTGAACTTGCTGATCCTCTGTCTCAGTCTCCCAACTACTGGGTTTATAGGTGTGCTCCATTATGCCCAGCTCAAAGGATTTTTAAATATTGACAAAAGATAAAAATTAATTGGAATTAAGAAGAAGGAAAAGGAAGTTAGTAACCAAGAAATAGTAAATCCTGGGGCCACAGTGTGGAAGAACATTATTTTGCATTTTAGTCATTAATCAAAACTATTTTTCTAGGTCATCATGTTGGGTCTTGGCGGACTTTCCTCTCTGACAGAAACCCGTGTTATCTTTCTTTTGTTCTACATTTTCATTGTAATGGTACAAGACACTTATTCACATAGAATTTCCAGAAAAATTATGTGACCATACTAAAAATCAATGCCTGAGAATTCTCTCATTCCCCATTTACCATGTCGTAAAGAGAATTTTAAAAGCATACCATATGCGTTTGCATCATTTATTAAGAACAATTAAAGCAGAGGAGAGAACACACTGAATTAAAAATTAAACCTTTTCAGAAGAAGATTACAAACGATTTTATAAACAGGCTTTTTACCATGAGAGGATAAACTTTAAACTCTGAATAGAAAATCAATACCATATAGAAACTAATGTAGGAACACTTAATTAATCTGCACTGGATTTCCTAGTATTGTGATAAATAAAAAGACACTATCATTAACTTAAAACCTTCTGTTTAATTTCTGGGAACTGTTGCATTATTGGAGAAGGTAATTATTAGGCAAAAGAATGCTTCTGGATGCTTGGTAAGCACAAGAACAATGCTGAGTCTCTACGCTTGAAACCGAATCTGTCTCATAGTGCTGTAATCTAAGAAAAGAATACCCGGATTTCAACCATTTGCAAAACACTTTTTTTTTATGTGATTCTCTCTTTCATTTAAACTCCTGCTGGTGGTAGGCAGCCTTATCGAGCCCTGAAAACAATTATTGTAAAATATTCTCTCATTGATGATGAGAATCAAACCTTCCTGGCTGGGGCCAAGAACTAATTTATATGCAACATTTTCAATGAAAAGTTTACCTTTTACTTTGCTTACCAAGACACTTGCTCAGAGAAACTAGAGATCCAGTTTTAGAATCTGTATGAGAATTTCAGGGGCAAAGAGTGAGCATAAAAATGTAATGAAGCAGAAGGGAAAAAAATCAATAAAGATAACCTGAATTGGCATCCTTACATCTGTCTTTGTTCACTCTAATAACTGAGCTGAGTGTCTTTTGAGGAAAAGAGGTGTTAAAAGAAATCTTATAAGTTTAGATATTGTTTAAAAGTAGAGAAACTTGAGCCCAGAGTGGTGGGAACTCTTGTAATTTCAGTACTTGAGAGGTAAGATATGAGGATCACAGGTTGTCTTCCAAGCTCCAGTGGTACCCAGGAAGCATCACAGGGGCTGTGGACCACCAGCATATCTCCCTCCTCAAAAGTATATCTGTAACTTACACAGGTCCTCAAAAGTATCTTATTTATTTATTTATTTATTTATTTACGGGTCTGAGGATGAAACCCAGGGGCATTTGACCTCTGAGCTACACCCCCTGACCTATTTTTTATTCTTTATTTTGAAACCGGGTCTCACTGAGTTGCAGAGGACCTCACTAAGTAGCTGAGGCTGTCCGCGAACCGCGATCCTCCTGTCTCAGCCTCCCGAATGCCGGGATTACGAGTGTGCGCCACCACGCCCGGCTTCAAAACTAACTTGCTAGACATCATTTTATTAATTGATTGCTCTATACCTTACTTGGCTCCAAAATGTGTTTTTAAAAAAGTTAGGGCTATTCACAAGTGACAAGCGCATAACATAGAAAGAATTCGGGAAGGAAGCACACACTAGGACCTAGGTAAAGGTTGCAGAAGCTGAGATGCTAAGGGATAGGGCCCTATATTTGTTTTTAAGCCAAACAGTCACTGTTATTCAAAGCAAACCAATTGTTCAGAACAATTGTAACTATTCCTGATCCAAGTATCAGGAAGGATATTTTTTCCCGAGGATCCTTATAAATAGGGCATTGTGTCATGCGATATGTAATATGGCACCGTGGACATTTTCCTTCAGTCTTTCAGTAGAGTGTCCTATGTGAAGCTTTCCACACAGGCCAGAGAGAAACAGAAGGCAAACAGCTCAAACAGACCACCTAAAAACAGAGCACACAGGATCACTTTCCTTTGCTTGATTAAGTGGAATCCATCTTTGTCTTTATGTGTATGGTATGGGGGGGGATTGAATCCAGGGGCATTTGACCTCTGAGCCACACCCCTATCCCTTATTTTATATTTTATTTTTTCTTTTGAAACAGGGTTTCACTAAGTTGCTGAGACTGGTTTGGAACCTGCAATCCTTTTTCTCAGCTTCCCGAGTCATGGGATTATAGGCGTGCACGGTGCACCTGACTTGGGATCTACATTTTTTATAACAACTAGGTTGCCTTGTTTGAATTTTTCCCGCTACCTTCCCAAGTCTTGCTTTCTACTACCAGATTGACCATGGACAAGTTACATAATATGGCTGTGCTTCCTGGAGATGTTAATAACAGTACCTAGTCATGGAGTTCTGTAAGAAGCGCTCATGTACCTCACAACAGTGCCAGGAACACAATTCATACTTTATGTTCATTGGTTTCCTATTTAGAGCCCAGCTTTGAAGGAAACTGTGATATAGTTTAGTCACAGGTCTTCATAAAATAATAACTCCAAACTTTGTGGGTTTGAAAAGCAACCATTTTCTTCATAGCTCATAATGGAATCGGTCAGGAATTTGGTAGGCTTCTAATGGCCAATACCTGCCACTCTAAACAGAGACAGAGGCCATTCAGTGGTACTCAACTGGTGGCTAGTCTGGTTGGAACCATCTAAGATAGCTTCAGTCATGGGGCTTCCCCTTAGGAGGGCAGATAAGGGTTTAGAGCTCAGGACTAAAAAGTGAAAGATCTGTACATGGCCCGTCTAGCCTGGCAGCCCCAATGCGATAGTGACTTAAGCCTTGGAGAGTAGCTTATTTTTAGAGTGTTCTCTAAGACGTGGTTGGCAGTATCAAGACATCCTATACATAGCCTTGGAAGGTCAAGCGTGTACCTTCTGCTGCCCTCTATTGCTCAAGCAAAAAAAAAAAAAAAAAAAAAAAAAAAAAAGTAAGTGTAGATTCCAGGTAAAGGGAATCGCATTCCACATTCCAGTGGCAAGAGAATGAAGAATTTGCAATAATTTTGAATCTACTACATTTCAGGTCCTTTTGGTCCAACCTGAGATGTGAGCCTCCACATCGTCATCTCTGTATCTTCTTTAGTGGCATGGTGCTGCTGGATGAAGCTAAGTCATATTTAACCAAAAACTATAATTACTTCGTGCATTACTAATTAACCCTTCCAATAAGGAGTTGAAGCAAGACAGATAGGATGTCTTGAGAAACCTGTGACTTAGGGGATGAACTGGTGTTATCTATTGATCAGACAATGGAGACCACATCAAGAATACGGAAGATGAGCAGACACTGTAAACTGTCTTGTGGTCACTTACAGACTGATATCTTCACATACCTCACATGCCTACCCTTCACCAAGAGTCCCTAAAAAAGAACTATGGATCCCCAAAGCGACTCTCTCTCACTTTCAAGATGGCCCTCATTCTCTCTTAAATGTGGTCCTTTGTTTTCCTGAATAAATCTCTTTCTATGCCTCTGACTCACTCATGTTAATTTTTTTATTCCCATCACATAAGCCCCAAACCCCATTGGTCCTGAGCTGAGTTCTCCCTTCGCTCACTCTCTCTCTCTCTCACTGGGAACTCTCAGATCCTTCTCACAATCATCTCTTCTCTGATGACAGAGTGCCCTTATTTTTACAATGCCTACTCTGATGTCTTACATGACCCATATCAACCACCACTTTGCTGAAGACCTCCTCCATATATAGGGGAAAGGCAGTATCTTAAAAGGACAAGTTCAGGAGGATAAACTGGTTTTCCTAGAGTCTATTACTTGGGCTGGTATCATTTTGCCAGTCTGAGCCTGCTCCTGATTCTATTAAGAGTGTTTACGGTAGACTCATCAATAGCAAATAGTTGCAGGGAGATTGACTCTTGTATAACCTATTAAAATTTTATGAGATTCCCTTTACCTGTCATCAATCAATCAAATAAGATTCAACCCACCCATTTTGACAGAACAAATGTATTTAAACAAAGTACACTTAATAAACATATTTATTTATTTATTTATTTATTTATTTATTTATTTATTTATTTACTGTACCAGAGATTAAACCAGGGGGCATTCTACTTGGGAGCAACACTCCCAGGCCTTTAGTTTTTATTTTGAAACAGGGTCTCACTAGATTGACGAGAGACTTGTTACCTTGTTGAGGCTGTCCTTGAATCTGTGATCCTCCTGTCTCAGTCTCCCAAGTACTGGGATCGCAGGCTTGTACCATGACTGGAGATGCTATCCTTTAAGAAATTTATTCATACCTTCTGGGAAATATAATTTTTCCAATATGAGTATTATTTGGTATGTATACCTTAAATCCGTTCTTCGCATTATTGATACTGTAAGAACTTTCTTGTTAGACGAGATGAAATTTTCCTCAGTCCCTAAGCAAGTACGAAGCTGTCTCTCATTCATGTAATGCTAGAATTGGGTTGAAAGTCATGGCTGTTCTTATATGCAACACCCCGTCCAAACACAATAAAGTCTGAGATCCTCTGTGTTTTCCATATTTTTATACTTGTTGCCTTTTGGTCCCACGTCAAGGAATTATTCTCATTAGAACAATAACAACAAAATCCCTTTGTTTTTTCACTGGTCTCTTGGGTGTTTTTAGTGGTATTGAATCAGACATGTATTTGCCCTGTCTTGAAATTCTGAATTCCATGTCTCAATGGGGTCATTACAGCCCTAAAGCAAGAGATAAATCAAATCGTATGGCATTTGTTTGAGACATTTCTAAAAAACAAAAGGAGTGTATATGTCAGAAGGAAGGATGGGGGTGGATGGAATCTGTGCATACATCTAAGATGGAGGAAAAACTCCCTCTACTAAAAATAGCTGCTTTCTGTGGCGGGCGCTGCTTTCTACCTAACCTCAGTCCACCTCCCCTTCTTCCTTCCTATCAGGAGCCCCGATTTTGTTCAGGGCGGCAATGTATGTAGGTTAAAAGACTTATCTCCTGGAGCTCTTCTGTGGTCATGGAACTATTGTATATCTTGATTACAACCCCAATTATATGATTCTAGACAGGTGAGAAAATGTCACACACCTTTACACAAAAGACAGAGAAATCAGAAAACTGAGGGCATGCAAAAGCTAGTGAATTCTTTGTGGTGTCTCTAGTTTGATCTAGTTAATTGTAATATGTCAATGTGTTTTTCCTTTTCTATTTATTTATTTATTTATTTATTTATTTATTTATTTATTTATTTATACTGAGGATGGAACCCAGAGGCATTCTACCCCTAATCTATACATACCCCCATAGCCTTTTCTTTTCTTTTTCTTTTTCTTTTCCTTTTCCTTTTCCTTTTTTTTTTTTGTGCTAGAGATAGAATCCAAGGGCCTTCTATATCCAAGCTACAGCCCCAGCCCTATTTAAAATTTTTTTTTTTTTTGAAATAGGATCTCACTGAGTTGCAAAGGGCCTCACTAAGTAGCTGAGGCTGTCCGAGAACCACAATCCTCTGGTCTCAGCCTCCTGAATGCTGAGATTATAAGAGTGCATCACCAGGCCCAGCTCCCAGCCTGTTTTTATTTAGAGTCTTGTTAAGTTGCTGAGGTTAACTTCTAACTCGTGATTCTAATGTCTCAGTCTCCCATGTTACTGGGATTACAGGCATGCGTCGTCATACCCAGCTACAGTGCATGTTTCTTAATTTTGATGATATACTATAGTTATCAGTCACCATTGAACAACAAAGCATAAGGGTTTCAAAGGACCTTTTTATTTTTTTATTTTTATTTTTGTGGTAGTGGGGGTGGAACCCAGGGGCTTTTTTACCTCCAGGCTATACTCCCAGACCTATTTTATACTTTATTTAGAAACAAGGTCTCACTAAGTTGCTGAGAGCCTCACTAAGTAGCTGAGGCTGGCTTCGAACCTGTGTGATCCTCTTGTCTCAGCCTCCCAAGCGCTGGGATTACAAGCATGTACCATCACACCCAGCCTTCAAAGGGCTTTTTGGTAAAAAATTGTATAGCCTTGTATGACTCTGTAATTCCTTCAAAGTAAAAAATAAAATGATAATAATAATAATAATAATAAATAATAAAGATATTGGCCTTAGACTTCTTTGGAAATAAGGATGCTCTGGTGACCTAATTTGGACCAATGATATGTAAGCAGAGTTGTACAGGTTGTAGTGCTGGTGATTTATTTTGTCCTGTCTACAGGAAGTAGCTTGCTGCACATGATTACCCCTTCGTTCTTTTACCTTTCTTCTTGTGTATAACACAGACATGTGTCAGGGATGCAGTTGGTTTCCGGCAAGTATGAAGAATAAAGTTGCAAAGATAGATGGAAATACACCATTAGAAGTAACTTTTTTTTTTTTTTTACTTTATTATACCAGAACAACCTACTGAGATTTTTACCATGTGAGAAAAATAGGTTCCAGAGGTGAGGTGAGGTATTTAAGGCCTTGTTATAGGGCTTATGTTCTTTGCTTTGCCTGAAATTTCCAATAATCCTCTCCCTCCTTCTTTCTTCTATATGTAACCTTGGGAGCCAGGCATGATGACACACACCTATAATCCCAGTACTTGGGAGGCTGAGACAGGAAGATCACAGGCTTGAGGCTAGCCTCAGCAATTTTGCAACACCCTTGGCAACTTAGTAAGATCCTGTTTGTAAATAAAAAATAAAGTAGGGATGGGTTATAGTTTTGAGGTAAAATATTCCAGAGTTCAACCTCCAGTATAATTAATAATAATAATAATAATAATAATGATGATGATGATGATGATGATAAATGTAACCTTACTCTCCAAAGGTCTGGGTGCCGATGAACTTTTGATTTCACTATCTAGAGGACATATCTTGAATGGCTTTAGGAGAATGAGTAAGAGGGTTCATTTTCTCTAAGATCAGGGTTAGACTTAAGAACCCTGAAGGTTTTATTTGTATGATTCAAGAAAAACCTTGAACCAGAGGAATGGATAAAGATAGACTCTAGGGGCATGTTAACTCATTATCTACTGACTAAGGGGCATTAGTGGAGCAAGTACTATGAGAACAAGGTGGATACTGTAAAAGGAAGTGTTAGATTAAATCACTTTTCACAGTTAATCACTCCATATGTCTGGATGGGCTTCCTGGGAGAGAAGCAATCATTTCACTGACTGCCTTAACAACTTGGGGATTGACCAGGTTTGGCCAAAGAGTTACTCACAATAGCTTTAGGAAGCACCACAAATTTTCATCAGAGCTCTTAACTCTTCTCCTGAAACCTCCCCACCTGTCCAGGCAGTGAAGGAGAAAACAGCCTGGCCAAGATGAAACCACAACCGAAACATGACCCGATCAAGGATCAGACCTTTGTGGCTATCAGTCAATTCAATTTTAGAGTTTTTGTTACTGCAGCAAAACTGACTCATACAGAGAGAAACCTACAACCCAGTGACAGGAAGCAATCCATGAGGAAATTGCAAAAGTGTAAAAGCCACAATCAAGGGAGGAGGTTGTGGTTAGAAGGTGGAAATAGCGCCAGGCTATGAAGGACAGGGACTTGGATTTGTTCTGGCAAATTCCTTAAATTGTGCCATAGTGTCTTATTTTATTTCAGGCTGCAGAGTGCTTATAAGCAGGGGCTTCTGTGACCAGACTCGGGAGCTCTAATTCCACCTCTTCCATTTGTAAGTTGTGTGTTCGTTGTAAGGAACATCAAGACTTCTCTAAAACAGGATAATTAATAGGATCTATTAATTTGGCTTTAGTACAGGGATGGTTAGTTTATTATTAAATAGTAGTTCATGGTTTGGTCTGTATTAGACAATCAACAGAAGCTGCCTGGTGTTAATGCAAGAGGTATTTTTTTTTTTACTCCCATTATGCCTCACTATTGTTTTTTTTTTTTTTTTTTCTTCTAAGCAATAAGAAAATGACCAGACCTGGGAACATAAGCCTTGTCCAATGGATAAAAGTCTAGAAAGGATTTGGATGAGATAAACTAAAATGAGAAAGATGGGTCTAATTAGAAATGCTTCATCTGTTGCCGGGCGTGGTGGCGCACGCTTGTAATCCCCACGCTTGGGAGGCAGAGACGGGAGGATCACGCAGGTTCAAAGCCAGCCGTGGTGGTTTAAGAGACCCTGTTTCCAAATTTAAAAAAAGTACAAAAATAGTCTGGGAGTGTAGCCTAGAAGTAGAAGGGTTTCCAGGAACTCCAGTACCACCACACACACACACACACACACACACACACACACACACACACACAAAAATGCTTCATCTGCTTATCTATTCCCTTATGGATTGGCCTCTCAAAAATATTTTTACCAAGAGCAAAGGCAGAATTCAAAGTACTTCTTTTTCTTCTCCTCCTTCTCCTTTTCCTCCTCTTCCTCCTCTTCCTCCTCCTCCTCCTCCTCCTCCTCCCCCTCTTCCTCCTCCTCCTCTTCCTCCTCCTTCTTTTTTGGTGGTACTGGGGTTCCTGGAAACCCTTCTACCTCTGGGCTATACTCCCAGACCTATTTTATATATTTATTTGGAAACAGGATCTCCTAAGCCAGCAAGGCTGGCTTCAAACCTGCGTGATCCTCCTGTCTCCGCCTCCTAAGCGCGGGGATTACAAGCGTGTGCCACCATGCCCGGACTTTTACTTCTTTTTTTAACTAAAATTCTCTTATTAATTTTGATGGAAAAATTCAAACATAACGCAAAACTTGAGGGAATAAGTGCCCGTGTATCAGAACCAATCTTCTTGGTGGTGCACGCTTGTAATCCCAGTATTTCGGAGGCTGAGACAGGAGGACTGCTGTCCATGGACAGCCTCAGCTACTCAGGGAATCTGTTCGCAACTCAGTGAAATCCTGTTTGAATATAAAGAATAAAAAATAAGGCTGGGGGTGTAGCTTGGAGGTAAAATGCCCCTGGGTTCCATCCTCAGTACCAGAAAAAATAATTCTCAGACGGCCACAGCTGCTCACACCTGTAATCATAGTACTTGGGAGGCGGAGACAGAGGGATTGCAGGCTCAAGAGCAGCCTCAGCAACTTAGTGAGACACTGTTGCAGAATAAATGATAAAATAGTGCTGGGTGTGTAGTTTAGAGGTAGAGTGACCTTGGGTTTAATCGCCAGTTCCAATAATAACAATAACAGTAATAATAAATGAAGCAAGGCAGAGGATCTGGGAACAGGAAGGGTTAAAGCGGTCATTTGTCTAAGAAACAAGACCAGGGAAAGTTAATGAGATACAAGGGAAACAATGCCCAGGGAAGGACTATGGGAATGAAAACAAAACTTCAGCCTCTTCTCTGGGCTGTGTTCTGAGGACAACCTGTGCAGACAAGGATGGGGGAAATGAGCAGACACGTGGCACCAGGAGGTTAGAGCCAATTAGCACACGAGATAACGATTCAAATTAAGGCTTAAAACTGGGCAACAGATATTGGGTTCCCAAGACCCAATTCTGACCAATCATGGAAGAGCAAATGGGGGGGGAGCTACAAAGAGATATTTTGGTTCACTTCCCAAGACCTTCAGTGGTCACCCTCTTTGGGGGACCCTTCCCTCCTGCGTGGGGGAAGCTATTTTCGTTTTCATTCTTTCCTTGACTGAAAATAAACTTTCATATTTCTATGCCCTTCACTAATCATTGGGTGCCTCCTCTTCTTCTGCCCTACTCAATCATTATGAAGAAATTTCTAGTCATCGCAGCATTTGGATAAATAACTCTGAAAAACAGTTTGCCATGCAACTTTTTCTAGTAAAGGATAGCACGCTTGGACTCTCAGAGTTTCTCATTAGGAGTTACATAGCATCAGAAAATGAGAGGATAATTATTAGCTAGTGGGTGGTATATCAGCTTGTTAAAATACGAAGTGTGGGCCGTGGTCATGGATTTGAGCCAAGAGTCTGCCACGCAGGCTTCCCCCGGGGCTTGGGGCGCTGCTTTTTGGCATGCGTGGTGTGAGCGAGATTTTTTAAAGTGGCAACTTATAAAACTCGAAGAACAAATCCGTGCCAAAAAAATCAATTTATTTTATTTTAATACATATTTAAGGACCATCAAGAATTTAATATATTGAGAATAGGTGATCTCAAGATGGACCTGCCCTTGTATTGAGGAGACAGATATCAGGACAGATAATTATAACCCCGGGCTATACAATTCCAAACCAAAGGCTCCATCATTACATGAGGTGGGTAATGGGGAGATGGGGCAAAAAGAGACAGTTTCATAGAGGAAGCAATTTTTTTAAATTAGCTTTTAAAGAATGAATAGCGTTTTTGCTAGGCAGACTAGGAATTGGGTAGTTGAGACTGGAAAGAGATTTCTAAAAGGTCTGAATATACATGTGTGGCTTCCTGAAGTGAAACAGAGTCATTTAAAATACCAACTCTAGCTGGATGTAGTGGCGCATGCTTGTAACCCCAGTACTTGGGAGGCTGAGACAGGAGGATCACAGATCATGGCCAGCAACTTAGTGAGACCCTGTTTCAAAGTAAAGAAGAAAAAATAGGGCTGGGGGTGTATCTTGGAGGTAGAATGCCTCTGGGTTTAATCCCCAGTGCTGACTGTATAAATAAATAAGTAAATAAACAAATAAATAAAATAAAAAATAAATAAAATAAAGTTCCAGTTCCTAGTCAGGCACAGTGGTGTGTACCTGTAATCCTGATACTTGGGAGGCTGAGTCAGGATGATTGTAGATTCCAGGAAAGCCTCAGCAATTTAGTGAGACCCTCTTTCAAAAATTACAAAAAAGATACTGGGGTGAAGCTCTGAGAGTTCAATCTCCAGTAAAACACACACACACACACACACACACACACACACACACACACACACACGTACACACGCATGTACTTGTGTGTGTGTGGTCACCATTCAGATTCACCATTCACAGCATTCTTGCATTCTTTCTGTAGCTCAGTAATCCTGCTAGCAAAGGTCTCTAGAAATCCAAATTAGGGGAACAAATGACTGGATGTTGTTTACCCAGCCCCTGTGCTTCAGGAAGAAAACCACCCTTCCCACCCTCTCCCAAGTCCCCCAACTCCTGACTCCAAGCACACAATAGGGTGCCCATGTGGCTTTTAGCCCTTGCTCAAAAGAACGTCTCCTTAGGAGACAGGATATCAGAATAAATAGGTTATTGTTCCGCTCCACCGGGGCCATTCTCCTGTTCCTGTTGCTGGACAAAGACTCAAGTAGTGGGGAAGTGAGAAGGATTGTTTCACAGGACTCACATTTTAAAGAGCTCCTCACTTTCTTCTTTTCAGCCTGGCTCCTCTGTGAGAGACCAGCTGGGGAGAGTGTGGGAGAACAATGCTCTCCCCCTGGGAGATAGCTTTCTGTTCTTTCTCTTTTCTGCTGGTGGCCATATGTTGTCAATCACTTAGCAGTTCCTCGTGCTAAACTCCACACAGGAAAGTGAGCTGGCAGCCTCAGATCTGGCTTGGGGGAAGATCCCATGTTGAAAAGCCACGCGGAAATTCTTCCGGGAAAACACTTTGTAGACTTATAGTAGGCATTAGACCATGGGTTGGTATTTCTTCTTTTCTTAGTAATGAAGCCCATTTTAACCACTCTTGCTATGTGTAATTTGCTCTAGGAAACAACCAAGATTTAGAGACGTGGAGGAAGGAACCTGTATAAATTCGCCAGGATGGCTTTATCAAAGAAACACACCGGGTGACTTAAGGAGGTGAAATTTGTCTTCTAACAGAGATAGAAGAAATAAAAGAAATAGGTAGAAAGGAGATATTAGGGAGAACAAGGAAATGTAAGTTTAATTATGGAAGCCAGTGGTACCTAAAAGTGTCTGTTGACCGTTCTCAGGGAGGTGTCTGTTGACTAGACAACAGAGGTCACCCAAAAGAGAACTCTCCTTGGGCTCTGTTGGCTGTCCTTGAACAGTTTAAATAAAGCAGATACTGACTGATAAAACAGTGGATGTCAGGACCTGCAAGGACCTGGAAGATGACCCAAACACCCTAAATCACCTTGTGACTACCAGACTGGGGTTGATCTCACACACACCCTCTAAAAGAAGAGCCCTGCACCCCCAGAGTGTCCCTCTTTTCACGTTGGGGGTGAATGTGTATGTCTTACTTTCTTCAATACATTTCTATGTCTCTCACCATCATGTACTAAGATTCCTATGGCATAAGACAACGACCCCGCTGATCCCGAGTTGAAGAATCAGCCCTTTCCCTTGGTATTGCCATTCTGAAGGCTGGAAGTTTGAAGTCTTGGTAGGTCTGATTTTTTTCTAAAGTCTTTCTCCTTGGCTTTACAGGGCTATCTTTTAGTATCTTCATTTGGTCTTTACTTATTGCATGAAAAAGTTAAGTGTGGGGAAGACAGTGAGGGAATAAGACTCCCATGAGATAAAGTTATCAAAAGTGGAATCCAGAGCCCCTTGGAAAAAAAAAGGTGACTCCATGTTGTTCATTGGACCTGAATGTGAACAATGAAATGCGGACAAGCAGAGCCAAGATATCAAGAACCAAGATCTGTCTATATCAACCATATTGTTACCATGTATAAAATAGGGAACAAACACAGAGAAGTATACAGAACGAATAGTCTCATGACTTCAGGGAGTTAAGGCTCATGACTTAATAGTCTCATGATTTCAGGATTGATTTAAGACGGAAGAAAATAAGTAGAGAGAAAGGAGACAAACGGGAAGGAAAAGTAAAATATAACTTTAATACAATAACTTGGAGCTGAAGTGATTTAAACTCTACTCCATAAACCAGTTCTCTTTCCCAGACCTGCCTCTCCTAAATTGCTGGGAAATCTGTAGATCCTAGAGTTAAATAAGGGGAACTATAATTGTCCTGTGCATTGATCACAAGACAGATATGATATTTTAAGAAGCCTGTTATTTAAGGACACCCCAGCTTACCTGTCAATCAGCTAATGAGGACCCCAGTTAGCCCGAGGATCCTAAGATTGATCAGACCACCAGGAAGTGCCTCAGGACTACCCGACTGAGATCATCTACCTTAAAGCTGACCAGACCACCAGAACACCAGAAACTGCCTCGGGGAGTACTGGCCTGGGATCACCCTCACACACCCTGTAAGAAGAGAGCCCTGAACTTCCCAAGATGCCTTCCTCATCTTGAGGTAGCCTGCATTTTCTCTTGAATGTGTATTTCTTCCCTTTCCCCCCAAATAAACCTCCGTCCGTGTCTCTGACTTGTGCTGGTATTGGAGAATTTCTCCAGTATTAGTTTTCAAAATGTAAAAAGCAGTCAAAACCTGAGTGCTGTATAGGCACTCGGGCAGGGAGGGTCAAAGGCTGTTACACCGCAGAGCTCCCCTCTCTCTTTGCCTTTTGTTCTAATGATTAACCTAGAGTAAGGATGTAAAGGGAATTAAGTCCTTTAGCCTTAAACACCATAGAGACAATTGAAGCTTTAAAAATACATAGAGGCGATCAGTGCCTCTATTTACCGCCTCTCCTTGGTGACCTGGCCTGCGTATAGAAAAGGTAGACTTCATGTGCTGCTTCAAAGCACCCATAACTGATGAGCAACCAATACCGCCCAATCAATACAATAGAGGCAGAAGCCAGGTAGATTACTGACCCCTGTACTTAGTAGGTGCACTTTCCGGGAACAAAGAGGTACCACCTTGCTAAGAAATAAGTTACTAGCCCACTGCCTTGGTAATGCTGATAAAAACATACCAATACAAAATTAATTTAAGGGCTACTGTCCCAGAAGGGGGAGAGTTCCATTTTGGGGCTCTCCAGCATGCATGCCAACATGTTGCTTTTTCCCTTTCCCTTCTTTCTATTTCCTACCAATTTTGTAATAAATACTTCTTAAAGCTGTACTAAGCTGCCTATTTGTTTTAATTTTCCTGTTCAAGAAACTTTAGTTGAATAAAGGAAAAGATCCCACAGTATCATTTACAACCATAACATGACTGGTGTCACGTTAGCCAAGGACCCTGCAGATCCTGAGTTCCTGAGCTGGGGGACTCACCCAGACAAGATGACAAAGTCAAGATACATGTAAAAAACAGGAATTTTCTTCAATGGCCAATGTCTACACAAAAGGGTTTAAACATCTATAAAGCCCTATGCCCGCATCAACATTGGCCACCCTCTCAGACCGCTCCCCTGCATGGGAGCCTTAACCCCGCTACTCTTCTTTGGTGTGTTGAGTGAACTTTGAAGAAAGGTGATTTGCAATTGATGGTGGTTGTGCTGGGCTTCACTCAAGCAATACCTTAAGGCCTCAATAGACTCTAGAGTCTGCCAAGGCCCGTATGGCAATTTGTCTTTTTCCTTGCTTACTATTTTTATTTTATTTTATTTTGTTTTATTGTAGTACTGGGGGATAGAATCCAGAGACATTCTACTTTAGTATTATACCCCCAGCCCCATTTTATTTCTTATTTGTAAACAAGATCTTAATAGGTTGATGAGAGTCTCACTACTTGCTGAGGCTGTCCTTGAACCTGTGACCCTCCTGTCTCAACCTCATAAGTACTGGGATTACAGGCATGCGCCACCATGCCTGGTTTGCCTACTCTTTTAGAATGAACTTTCTACTTTTCCTTTTTTGGTGTCTGCAGATTTCATTCTTCTACTTTGTAAGACAAAGACCTGGTAAGAAACTCAGTATCAGTATGTCTCTGTCCTCATCCTCCCCTTTTATAAAAACATCAGTCCTATTCAATTGATGTCTCTGGCCTCTCTTCTTATGACTCCGGTTGTTTTAGATTGAGGTCTACCCAGATTATCTTAATTTACCTGAATTACTCCTCAAAGGCTCTATCTCCAAATATAGTCTTATTCTGAATTATTGGTTAGGGTGGCAGCACATGAGTTGTTGGCAGAGGATGTACATGGTTCAGCTCACAATAATTCCATCTCCCCTTCTTACTGAGACAGGGTTAAAAAAAAAAAGAAATAGGTAGGAAAGAGTCATAAAGGAAGAACAAGAAAAATTTAACTTTAATATGGAAGCCTCTGGCAAAGTTTCCCAATATCCTTATCCCTAGGCCAGGCCTGTTAGTTCCAAAAGTTTCTGAGGAATTTTCATGTCTTTACTCCTTACCCTGAGCACTGCTGACTAGCCTCAGATAGTGGATCAGACCACGAGGTCACACAGGAGAGAAATCTTCTTGGGTACCGTAAACCATCTCATCTATAAACAGACTAAAGGAAAGAGAATCTCCGTGGGCATCGTTGGTTGTCCTGGGACAGTTTAAACAAAATGGACACCTACTGATAAAACAGCCAGCACCTGGAAGATGATCAAAACAGCCTAAGTCATCTTGTACCTACCTGAGCGAGGTTGTCCTCACATACCTCTGCCTCCCACCCCTTCTGAAGGTCTCCTAGAATAGAAGAGTCCTGAAACCCAATGCCTCTCTCACTCTGAAGGTGGCATACATTCATCCTTGAATGTGTATTTCTTACTTTTCTAAATTAATCTCTATGTCTCCGACTGGTGAGTACTGAATATTATTTACTTATTTATTTATTTATTTATTTATTTATTTATTTTTTGAGGAGGAGGGTCCTGTAGATTGAGCCCAGGGGCATTCTATCTCCGAGCTACACCTCCAGCCCTGTTTATTACTGGTTTTGAAACAAAGGTCTCACTAGATAGCTGAGAGTCTTGCTAAGAAACTGAGGCTTTCCTTGGACCTGCAATCCTGTCTTCCAAGTACTGAGATTACAGGTGAGCACCACCATGTGTAGCTGAGTGCTGGCATTCTTTTCTGTCAGGTCACATCTCAAGTTGTGTTCCCCCTGTCTCCTGTACTGAGAACTGTTCCAGACACTCCCGGGAATCAACCATTTTCCCATGACATTACTAGTAGAAACTTCCTGGTGACTCAAATCACAGATAAAATGTATCTGGCTTACAGATCTTTCAGGTGCTACTGACTGCACCTAGAACAAAAAAATTCTTAAGATAGAAGAAATAATAGGTAGGTAGGAGACAAAAGAAAGAAAAACAAGGCTGTAAGGCTGTAACATTCCTCTAAATGTCTCTGATAAAGTTCTTCATACCTTTCCTCCTCAAGCCATTTCTTTACCCAGGCCTGTCATTACCAAATTCTTGAGAAATGTGTAAATTTTAAAGTTACTGCAGACTTACTGACAATGTTAAAGTTATTCTAAATGTACTCATTTCTAAAAATTGCTCTGTGCACTCTTACTTAGACTGTGCAATGCACTAATACCTGTATTTTTAGAAAAATTAAAAAAAGGAAATGCAATATTTTAAGAAATCTATAACATAGGGTGCATTCTCAACATTATCTATTGACCAGATAGGGGAGACACCACGGAGCTATAGACGTTGAGAACAGCTGGGTCACCGTATGCCATCTTGTGAACACTAGGGCAATCTCATTCCTACATACCTTCCCATGCACAGCTCTTACATCCCAGTACTTGGATGGATAAGATAGGAGGACTGAAGATTTGAAAACAGCCTCAACAACTTGGGAAGACCCCCAGCAACTTATGAACACCTTGTTTTAAAATAAAAATAAAAAGAGATGGGGGTGTAGCTTGGAGGTAGAATGCCCCTGCGCTTAACCCCAGTACAAACACAACAACAACAACAACAACAACAACAAACAAATAAAGAAAGAAGAGCCTAAGACTTCAAAACCTTTTCTTACTAAAGACTTCAGATAGCCTGTTTTATGCTCTGAGAATTAATATCTTCAGCTTTGACCTTCTAATAAAGCTCTTCCTCTTTGCTAAAACCCGATGGATAGCTAAGTATTTTCTGAGATGTGGTAATATACTGGACGGTCTGATGAGAGGTCCTCTGCCTCTGGAAAGAACTTGAACCTTCTTATTATGACATTATGACATCCCAGGTCTTTGCAGAAATCACAGGCTTCTTTTTTCTTGGACTCTTCCATCTAAAGTAGAGATCCTCCTAGTTTCCTCAGAATGTGGTAGAGAATGATGGAAGTGGTCTCTGTGTCAAAACAGTTCTGATAGAAAACTTCAAAAATAGCATAGAATTTGCAGAATTTTGTGTGCTTTTTTTGTTGCGAGTAGCCTATGCCATTCATATTAACCAGACACATTTTTTTTTCTACAATGTCAGAATTTATGGAACAGCAACAAATTTATAAACTACATAACTTTTGTCAGCTTTAATTTGTAGTAGATTTATTTAATTTGCATAGATCTATTTTTATCTAATTTACAAAGATTTATTTAATTCACACACATTTATTTTTTTCTTATAAACTTGCTATGTTTATCTGTGGATCAAAGTAATTTTTTTATGGTACTGGGGGTGGAATCCAGGGTCTTTTGTACCCCTGGGTTATACTCCCAGACCTATTTTATATTTTATTTGGAAATAGGGTCTCACTAAGTTCCTAAGAACCTCACCAAGTAGCTGAGGCTAGCTCCAAACTTGTGCGATCCTTCTGTGTCAGCCTCCCAAGCACTGGGATTACAAGCGTGCACCACCATGCCCGGCCAAAGTAATTTTAAGAAAGTGTGTGGAGGAGAGTATAGAGTCTCTTGGCAATTCCCACTCTTATTGACTACTCAGCTAATTACTGGGATTACAGGGATGCATCACCACACCCAGATCAGCTAATTTCCAAATAGGTGACTAGAAGAGGATTCTAGAAATAGGACATAGGGTAGGTACATGCTGAAGGATGAGAGAGAGAAGTTATAAAGTAGAGAGGGATCACTTCTCAGCTTTTTGGCTAAGATTAAGTGTAAAAAGGACAGAGAGTAGTGGATCAAATTTCATGGTCTATATACATAAGGTATACTTTCAAACTATAATGCCATTTATGAAAAAAAAAGATCCCCAGTATTCTCCTTTTCTTTAATGATAAACTAAACTCTATTCAATTTTGAATCTGTGATGTCCGATATTGGTAGATGATGCATGTAACAATTAAATTTTTTTGGTTATTATTACTGGGGATTGAACCCAGGGGCATTCTATCTCTACTTCTGAGCTACACGCCCAGCCTATTTTATTTTTATTTAGAAACAAGGTCTCACTAGGTTAATGAGAGTCTCACTACTTGCTGAGGCTGTCCTTGAACTTGTGATCCTCCTGTCTCAGCCTCCCAAGCATTAGGATTACAGGTGCGCCCCACCATACCCTGCTTAGAAATTTAAATTTAAAAGGGGTGAATACAGACAGAATTAAAAGTCCAGTTCCTCAGTGGCACTGACCACCTTTCCTGTGCTCTGAGCCACAAGGGGCCAGGGGCTACCACACGGAATGGCTCAGATGTAGAACATTTTCATGGCCATGACCCTGGCATTGTGGGGAAATAGAAAAGCTTCAGGACAAAGTAAATATGTGCAAAGCAAGGAGCTTGCTAGGCATTGAAAACAGTCTGCGATGGCTTCATATTTGACCTTGGCAAAAGTTTAAGGCTATACTTGAGGTGAAAGTCTCTGGCATTTCTGAGGATGGTAATAGATGAATGCAACACAACCAGACTTCCTTCAAAGTAGTCATTTCCTTTTCTATCAGTGCCAGGGCTCAACACCGAAGCCTCTATCAATGTGCATGTGTGCTATTCCTATCTTACTTAACAAGCCACTGCTTCCATATTTTCTTTTTGTGGTGTTAACGGGTCCAACCATTCTCAAATTACACTCTATAGCAGATCCCCACTCGTTTAATTACATTAAATTGGCGTATTTCTTATGTTTTTCAGAAGAAATTTCTTTCCACCAAACTCTGAGCCTCATTTGGATTAACGGTTAGGGTATTACGATATCACAGGATTTAGGTTTTAATGCTGAAATCTTTTAATTGTGCTTATAGTGGAGCGAAAAGGGGTCAGAGGGTTCATGAGGCTTGTTTTATTTTGTTTGGCTATGCTAACACACTCTTAATTTTCATACATGACAACCATTAACATTGGACTTAATTGAATCTCAGGTTTACTTCCTTTTTTATGCTCAGTATTACTGACTTAAAACACACACACACACACACACACACACACACACACACACACACACACACCTCTGCAATTCATTTGTCCTGGCATCTGAAAGTAGGGCATTTGGGCTTCCATAATAACCACATATATAAGAGATGAAATCATCTGTTAGTTTTTAATGCTTTTAAGTTAAAATAATTTCCATATGGTTGATTTAAGAATGATCTACACACATAAAAATCCATATGGCTGAAATTATATATGCGAGCCTGTAGATAAAGCAGAGAGCTGTGAAAATTTTTTTTAACAATACTAACATTAAAAATAACAAGCATGGATTGCTCTTACTCATCCTTGTCTAAAATTGAACTGTCAGTAACAAGGAGGTTAGTGGGCAAGATCTGATCCTAAAAACAAAAAGCAAAACACACATATAACTTGTTAGTACTTAACTATGTGCTAGATGCTACATTAAGTGTTTTCCATATACTATCTAATTTAGGGCCTGGCAAACTCTCTCTAAAGAGCCGCATAGTAAATATTTTAGGTTTTGCAGGCCAAATTGTCTTTTCCACAGCCACTCAGCTCGGCTGTTGTAATATTAAAGCAGGCAGAGACAAGACTCAATGAAAGCTCATAGCTGTGTGTGAACAAAACTGTTTACAAAAATAGTCAATGGACCTGAGTGCCACCTTCAGCTGCAGGTTGCCGAGTCTGAGCTAATTTTCACACATGATTGATGGCTGCATGCTGAGGACATGCCCCCCCCCCCCAAGGTTGCTGCTAAAAGAATAGAGAAAAATAAAAACCTCTCCCTGGACCGTCTGGGCAGGAAGGATCTACTCTTTTAAAGCCTTTAGTTGCACATGTTTAGGAGTTGTAGAATAGCTCCGTGACCTGCTTCCCTTGTAGTTCTGGGCAAACGCTAACGGTGGGTTGAGGATCACAGGTTGGGGGTAAATCAGGACTCAGCTGCCACCTGGATTCAAGACACTGGACTAGCTAGGTACAAATATCTCAATAAAAAATTTGTAATTGGAGAAGACTATTTTCCTAGAGAACTAGTAGCTGCTGGAGTTCTGGCTCTGGGAATAGGTGAGTCAATATTTCATTCATTGTATATATATATATATCAGTATAATCAGAATATTGTCCTGGCTGCCTGCATTCTACTGGGGCACTCAGATGTTCACCTTTGCCCCCCAAATAATGTGCACCTCTTTGGCCAGCTCTTCTCTTAGATACATTCCCCGGGCTTCCTCCCTATCTCCCTACTCTCCTCCTTAAGCTTTATGCTCTGACTGGTAATGTGACCTCATTCTGAAGGGTAAAAAACTATACCAGAGACAGCCATATAGCCAAGAGATTTATTCAGACAGCGGGGTCAGAAGAAGAAGCAGAGAGAGAGAGAGAGAGAGAGAGAGAGAGAGAGAGAGAGAGAGAGAGAGAGCGCATGGGAGTGGGATTATATACTGTCTGGGCTGAGTTGGTGGGTTGTCATAGGTTGGCTCAGCCAGAGGTTGGGCTGGCAGATTGCCATAGGTCACCCCTGGGCAGACGTAGTGTCCTGTTGGGAGTAGGTGGACCTTTGAAATCACTGGCTAGCAGAAATGGCACGCACAAGAATAGGGGTGGCACACAAGGAGCCCGCGTGGTTTCCAGGAAGCTGGGACTAGGTGCGGGGGCAGGGCTGGAGCTTTGTCCTAAGGCAGAAGCCCTTCCTGGGGACCAGCCTGACCTGTCCATCAAATTCCATGGTCAATTTGCTCCTCTTTGTGCAGGCTCTCCAAAGAATTCTTTTCCTACTTGTTCTCTCTTTCCTATTTTCAAACTAGTTCTTCCCAACTTAAGTGAAGATGTTCCCCTTGCCTGAAGCCCTCACAGTGGCCACAGAGGTCTGTTTAACCAGAGCTTCTGACACAGAGCTTTCAGCCACATTCTTTTACCCATTTAAGACACAGTAAGAAAAGGAAGGAAGGAAGGAAGGAAGGAAGGAAGGAAGGAATGAAGGAAGGAAGGGAAAGGGAGGAAGGAAGGAAGGAAGGAAGGAAGGAGGCCACCTCACAGTGGCCACAGAGGTCTGTTTAACCAGAGCTTCTGACACAGAGCTTTCAGCCACATTCTTTTACCCATTTAAGACACAGTAAGAAAAGGAAGGAAGGAAGGAAGGAAGGAAGGAATGAAGGAAGGAAGGGAAAGGGAGGAAGGAAGGAAGGAAGGAAGGAGGAAGGAAGGAAAGGAAGGAAGGAAGGAGGAAGGAAGGAAAGGAAGGAAGGGAAAGGGAGGGAGGAAGGAAGGAGGAAGGAAGGAAAGGAAGGAAGGAAAGGAAGAAAGGAAGGAAGGAAAGAAAGGAAGGAAGGAAGGAGGAAGAAAGGAGGAAGGAAAGAGGAAGGAAGTAGGAAGGAAGGAGGAAGGAAGGAAAGGAAGGAAGGAAGGAGAGAGGAAGGAAAGAGCTGAAGCTATCTCATTCACTCTTATACAGATGATTTCCAAATCTACATTACATATAGAATGCATCTCATGGGTTCTCAAATTTAAATGCAACTGCTTTCCACTTGGCTGTCCCACAATATCTTACACTTACTATGATTAAAGATAAATTCATGGTCTTTGCTACAAATCAGTGTTTCCTCATATTAATCCCTGAAACCACCTGCATCCTTTTATCATGACTCAAACCTGGGATATTCCTTGACTCTTTCTTTGCAAAATGTTGATGACCCATTCCTGCAAGATAGAGCTTTTTGACATCTCCTGTAACTATTTGAAAGACTGCTAAAATATTTTTTCTTTTTTTGCTAAATAATTTAGTATTTTTAATTACTTGGCCACTGGAAATAAAGACCGTATTTTCCAGACTCACTGGCATCTAGGATAACCCAGTGATAGATTTCTGGAACAGAAGCATTTCTGCAGAAAGGGAGGAGACCTTCTTTCCTTTTTCCAGTCCTACTCCCTGCAGTAGAGACATGGTGCCTAGATCTTGAACAGCCTCCCTGGATCTTGAAGCGCTGACTGCATTTTTGAGGATGAAAAGGCAGCAAGAGAAAGGATTCGTGGATGAATTTGAAATTTTGCCCTGCCAGATTGAGACTGGTACAAATGGACTTCACTTACATGGCCATGTTCCCCCCATCCCCTCTAAAAGGACAGCAACACCAACAAGTCATTGTTGTCATCATTGTGGTCGCCGTCCTCCTCCTCCTCCTCCCCTCCCCTCCTCCTCCCCCTCCTCCTCCTCCTCCTCCCTCCTCCCTCCTTCCTCCTCCTCCTCCTCCTCCTCCTCCTCCTCCTCCTCCTCCTCCTCCTCCTTCTTCTTCTTCTTCTTCTTCTTCTTCTTCTTTCTCTCTCTCTCTCTCTCTCTCTCTCTCTCTCTCTCTCTCTCTCTCTCTCTCTCTCTCTCTCGTGTTTCCCTTTACTCATTTCAACTATGGTCTGTCCTAGACCAACTCTTCTAAAAGCTAAATCTGATCATTAGATTCTCTCCATTACAACCTTCCAGTGACTTCTGGTTTTTCTTGAGGTTAAAGTTCCAACTCTTTAGCAATGCCTACAATACTTATTCCTTCTGCCAGTCTTCCATGCAATGAGGTCCTCAATTATAGATGGAGCTAGTAGAAATTATAATAGTAATGGCTTCTCCTAATGAAAAATGTGGGTGAATCTGAAGGCACCATCCAGAGAATAATTTAGATCAAGGCTAAAATTTATTAAATTTTATTTTCTAGGTTAAAGGGCTCTCTGTAGATCAATTCATTTAATCCTCAAAACATCTCTGTGAAGTAGACACCATGATTTTTTTCCCACTTTGAAGACAGACAGGCATAGAAAGACTAAACTGAATATCCCAGTATTGTTCACTTAATAAGCATCAGGGTTAGCATTGATCACCATTTTAATGCCAGCACCTACTAGTTTGTGTTACAGGTCAGCCCTGTTGCTATAGGAAGCTAATTCCATCAGCCTGCAGGATTTCTCAGGTCTCTATTTTTTTCCCTTTCCAAGTCTTTTGTCAGTAGCAGAGTCCTGTATTGTTTTCATACTTCCCAAGATTATTTTAGTAAAACAGGCAGGGGGCTGCTTATGATTCATTCATTTACTCCCAAGTCATTAGAGGTCTGAGCTCATTTTTGGTTGACTCAGAACTAGGAAACGTATAGCACCAACTCTTATATACTTGTAGCAGCTAATACCTACAGAGAAAATGTGAATGTGTCTGTGATGTAATAACTTCAAGCTTCTAAATATTTTCAGTTGAACCTTTACTTTCCCGAGGTGAGCCAAATTATGACAGCATTTATTAGGAATTTCCTCATTCCCCTCGCAATGCACAACACATGAATTTCAACTGGGTATAAAGGGGGAATTTGCTTTGTGTAAATGTCCAGAGGGCCGGGATGATTTAAATCAGTTCCAGAGTTCTGTAACCTTTATATTATTTCTGTGCATGAGCATGCATAAGCAAGCACGATTAAGGACAAAGCAAAGAGAATTAAAATTATGGGACATTTTCCAAATTCCTTCCTCTACAGTTCTTTGAAAATTCTCAAGGCTTATTATTTTCTTCTATGTCCACTGATGGGCAGAGTCCTAGAATGCTGTTAGGCCAGTTCTTGGTGTCAAAAGTTGAAGTTCTATCCAACCAATTGCTTACAACTTGACTAGAATTACTTCACACAGGGATTTGTGCAAATGCACATAGACTACCTTGGCAGAGGCTGGTTCTTGACTATTAAGGTATTTCACTTCTATTTGGATTTGTTTTATTTTTTATTTATTTTTTTTTTGATCAAGCTGGTCTCTGAATTTTATTTTTTTTATATAACAATTTTTTTATTGAACATAAATAGTATACATTTACACTATATTTGGTGCCCTCCCCCCCCCCGCCCACATTTCCCCCCCCCACACACACCAATGGTTGTCCAGGTTAACCATGTCTTATTCATAATTTTACACATGTTCAAGTGTAGACCCTTATTAATCGAGACCGGCCTTCCTCCTCTCCTATCTTACCATCCAAACTTAGCTAGTATTTCCCCTTCAATATCTGGAGTCCCTCTGGTATTCTTTGTGTTTCCTAGTTTGGGCATATTAGAGGAAACATATGTATCTTCTTCTTCTGTGCTTGGCTGATCTCACTTAACATAATGTTCTCCAGGGCTTTCCATCTTCTTTCAAATGATATAATTTTGTTCTTCTTTATGGCTGAATAGAATTCCATTGTGTGTATTTCCCATAGTTTTGCTATCCATTCATCTGTTGATGGTGATCTGGGTTGGTTCCATATTTTGGCTATTACAAATTGTGCTGCTATGAACATAGGTATGCATATGTTGCTGTAGTTCTCTGAATTCAACTCCTTTGGAAAGATACCCAGGAGTGGTATAGCTGGGTCATATGGTGGATCTATTCCCACCTTTCTTAGGAATCTCCACACAGATCTCCATAGTGGTTGAACTAGTTTGCATTCCCACCAACAGTGTAAAAGAGTTCCTCTTTCCCCACATCCTCGCCAGCATTTGTTGTTATTTGATTTCTTTATGCTTGCTACTCTGACTGGGGTTAGATGGAATCTCAGTGTAGTTTTGATTTGCATCTCCCTGATGGCCAGTGATGAAGAACATCTTTTCATGTATCTATTAGCCCTTTGTGTCTCTTCTTTTGTGAAGTGTCTATTTAGTTCATTTGCCCATTTCTTGATTGGGTTGTTTGTTTTGCTAGTGTAGAGTCTTTTGAGCTCTTTGTATACTCTGGATATTAGCCCCCTATCGGAATGGTGGCTGGTAAAGATCCTTTCCCATTCTGTAGGCTTCCTCTTTAGGTTATTGATAGTTTCCTTTGATGAGAAGAAACTTTTTAGTTTGATGTTATCCCACTTGTTTATTCTTGCTTTAATTTCCTGAGCTTTGGAGGTTTTGTTGAGAAAGTTACTGCCTGTGCCAATATGTTGTAGTGTTGAACCTATGCTTTCCTCTACTAGCTTCACAGTCTCAGGTCTAATTTCTAAGTCTTTGATCCATCTTGAGTTGATTCCTGTGTTTGGTGAGATATAGGGGTTTAGATTCATCTTTTTACAAATGGTTAGCCAGTTCTCCCAGCACCACTTGTTGAAAAGGCTGTCTTTTCTCCAGCGTATGTGTTTGGCCCCTTTGTCAAAGATTAATTGACTAAAGATGTGTGGGTTTGTTTCTGTATCTTCTATTCTAATCCACTGGTCAGTATATCTGTTTTTGTGCCAGTACCATGCTGTTTTTACTACTATTGCTCTATAGTATAGTTTGAAGTCTGGGATTGTAATGCCTCCTGCGTGTTTCTTGTTATTGAGAATTGCTTTGGCTATTCTAGGTCTTTTCTTTCTCCATATGAAATTCATGATTGATTTTTCTAGGTCTCTGAAGAATGTCACTGGTATTTTAATGGGAATTGCATTGAACCTATAGATCAGTTTTGGCAGAATGGCCATTTTGATGATATTTATTCTGCCTATCCATGAGCACGGGAGATCTTTCCATCTTCCAAGGTCTTCTTCAATTTCTTTCTTTAATGTTTTATAGTTTTTGTTGTAGAGGTCTTTTACATCTTGGGTTAGGTTTATTCCTAGGTATTTTATTGGTTTTGAGGTTATAGTGAATGGAATTGTTGTTTTTATTTCTTTCATTGTGGATTCGTTGTTGGCATAAAGAAAAGCCACTGATTTCTTTAGGTTGATTTTGTAACCTGCGACTTTGCTGAATTTGTCAATCAGGTCCAGAAGTCTTTTGGTTGAGTTCTTTGGGTCTTCCAGATAAAGGATCATGTCATCTGCGAATAAGGATAATTTTAATTCCTCTCTTCCTATGTGAATTCCTTTGATTTCCTTCTCTTGTCTGATTGCTGCAGCAAGAGTCTCAAGGACTATATTGAAAAGGAGTGGTGATAGTGGGCATCCTTGTCTTGTTCCTGACTGTAGCGGAAATTCTTGCAGTTTTTCCCCATTCAATATAATGTTGGCTTTGGGTTTGCAGTATATTGCCTTAATGATGTTGAAGTACTTTCCTTCTATCCCAATTTTTTGCAGTGTTTTTAACATAAATGGGTGTTGGATTTTGTCGAATGCTTTTTCAGCATCTATTGCTATGATGATGTGGTTTTTGTTCTTGGTTCTATTTATGTGGTGAATAACATGTATTGATTTGCGTATGTTGAACCAGCCTTGTTTTTCTGGGATGAAACCGACTTGGTCATGATGTATTATTTTCTTGATATAGTTTTGAATGCGTATAGCTAGTATTTTGTTTAGAATTTTTGCGTCTATGTTCATTAAGGATATTGGTCTGTAGTTTTCCTTTCTTGAGGTATCTTTATTTGGTTTGGGGATTAATGTGATACTGGCCTCATAGAAGGAATTTGGAAGAGTTCCATCTCTTTCAATTTCCCGGAACATGTTATGCAGTATTGGTATTAGTTGTTCACTGAAGGTTTTGTAGAATTCAGCTGGGAACCCATCTGGGCCTGGGGTTTTCTTTGGTGGAAGAATTTTTATTGCCATTTCTATTTCTTTGGTTGTTATTGGTTGGTTTAGGCTTGCTATGTCCTCTTGGCTAAGTGTAGGAAGGTTAACTGTGCTTAGAAATCTATCAATTTCTTCCAGGTTTTCAAGTCTATTGGAGTATAAATTTTTAAAGTAGTTTCTAATAATATTTTGAATTTCTTCACTATCTGTGGTGATATCTCCTTTTTCATTTCTAATTTTGATAATTTGAGTTGATTCTCTTTTTCTTTTGGTTAGGTTGGCCAGGGGTTTATCAATTCTATTAATCTTTTCAAAGAACCAACTTTTTGTTTTATTGATTCTCTGAATTGTTTTTTTGTTCTCTATTTCATTTATTTCTGCTCTAATTTTGATGATTTCTTGCCTTCTGCTGGCTTTGGGAATAGACTGTTGCAGAATTTCTAGATCCTTGAGCTGTGTCATTAGGATCTTTACTTGGTGGTTCTCCGTCCTTTTTATGTGGGCACTCAATGCAATAAACTTTCCTCTTAGTACTGCCTTCATGGTGTCCCATAGGTTTTGGTAGGTTGTGTCTCTGTTTTCATTTGTTTCCATAAATTTCTTTATTTCTTCCCTAATTTCTGCTCTTACCCATTCGTCATTCAATAGTGTATCATTCATTCTCCATGAATTTGAATACTTTCTTTCGAGTTTCCTGTTGTTGATTTCTACTTTTATTCCGTTGTGGTCTGAAAAGATGCAAGGAATTATATTACATTTTTTGAATTTGCTGGTATTTTCTTTGTGTCCCAGGATGTGATCAATTTTGGAGAAGGTTCCATGGGCTGCTGAGAAGAAAGTGTATTCTGTAGTTCCTGGTTGAAATACTCTGAAAATGTCTATTAGGTCCATTTGGTTTATGGTTTCCCTTAGTTCTAAAACGTCTTTACTCATCTTTTGCCTTGAAGATCGATCCAGTGGTGTGAGAGGCGTATTAAAGTCTCCCAGAATTATTGTATTTGGGTCTACTTGGGATCTTATGTCCAGAAAGGTTTGTTTTACAAATGTGGTTGCACCCATATTTGGGGCATAAATATTTACTATCATTATATCTTCTTGGTATAGTGTTCCTTTTAGTAAAAGGAGGTGCCCTGATTTGTCTCTTTTGATGTGTTTTAGTTTAAAGTCTGTTTTGTCGGATATTAGGGTTGCTACCCCTGCTCTTTTTTGGTCACTGGTGGCATGGTATATCTTTTTCCATCCTTTCACCTTCAGCCTGTGAATGTCTTTGGCTGTGAGGTGTGTTTCTTGCAGACAGCATATATTTGGATTATGTTTCCTAATCCACATTGCCAATCTATGTCTTTTGATTGGTGAGTTAAGTCCTTTGACATTAAGAGATATTATTGATATATGATTTTTGTTTTCTGCCATTTTGTGTTCTGTCTACTCTTGGGTGGTGTGATCATTCTTCTTTACTTAAGTGGCCCACTTATTAACTTCCTCTCTTCTCTGATTCTGAAGTCTGCTTCTTTTTTCTTCCTTATGGTTTATTTCTTTAAGAATTTTCTCTAGTGTTGGCTTTGAATTCATGAATTTTTTGAGATTCTGTTTATCGTGAAAGACTTTGGATTCACCATTGATCTTGAATAGTAGTTTTGCTGGGTAGATGAGCCTTGGTTGGAAGTTATTTTCTTCCAGGGTCTGAATCACATCATACCAGTCTCTCCTAGCATTCATGACCTGGGTTGTATAGTCTGGGGTGATTCTTATTGTTTTGCCTCTATATGTCACCCGTCCTTTTGTTCTCGCTGCTTTTAAGATTCCTTCCTTGGCCTCTATATTGGTCATTTTGGTTATTATGTGGCGTGGAGTGGTCTTTCTTTGGTCCTGTCTCAGTGGAGTTCTGTATGCCTCCTGGACTTGAAGATCGAAGTCTCTTTCCAAATTTGGAAAATTCTCTGAGATTATTTCCTTGAAGATATTACAGATGCCCTTGGTCTGTACCTCTATCCCTTCCTCAATGCCTATTATCCGTAGATTAGGGCGCTTCATATTATCCCATAATTGCTGGATGTTTAGGTTTTGTTGCTGTAAAGATTTCTGTATATCGCTGACTGTGTTTTCGGTTTGGGATGTACTGTCTTCTAATATTGATATTCTGTTTTCCATTTCATCTAATCTTCCAGAGTTTCTTTCAATTGCTGTCTTCATTTCACTTATTGCCTCTTTCATTTCATTCCAGACCTCTTTCTGATTCTTTTTTAGTGTTTCTAATTCACCTTTAACCTCCTCTATACTTGTTTTGAATCCTTTCATCATATTGAACAACAAGATTCTGAACTCCCCTTCTTGCATTTCTAGTAGGTCAGTATTCGTGATTTCTGCTGTCTCTTCGTAATTCCTGGTTCTCATATTTGTAGCGTTCTCTGTCCTGTTTTTCTGATTTCTACCCATCGTTCGTGAGTATTATGCTTAGTCAAATCTTAATATTAGGAGTTGGGGTATCGGCTAGTCAGCAGAGCCTTTCCAGTGTTGAGGGTGGGTGATGTGGGAGGAGCTGGGGTGATTAGTAAAGGAGTCAGATTAGGTAGAGGATATGTTTAGGTTGAGAAAGACTTTGAGTATCGTAAGGTGAAATCTTGCTAGGAATGAGAGAGAGTTAACTACTAGGACTCTTGTCGTTCGTGGAGTAATTATGAATGTAAGAGATACTTAGAGTATTAGACCAGGAGGTATATTATGTGGAAAAGTTTTGGGGGGTAAAAGTATGTAGGGTTAGTGTGGGAAGGTTTGTAAATAGGGGTGATGGAAGGAGCAGACAGACACAAAAAAAGAATAGAAAAAAAAATCCACACAAGATACCAAGACTATTATGTAATCCTAGAAAAAGGGAGGAAGACCAATCAAAGGAGGAGAATGAAAATAAAGGAAGGAAAGAGGAAGAAAGAGGACAAAAGAACAAGAATAAAATAAAAGGAGCTAGCAGCTGTGTGAAATAAAAAAATAAGGCAAACTATCCAATATATATATATAAAAAAAACAACATGTGAAAGTAAGAGAAGTATGGGGTGAAAGAAAAAAAAATAACACAGCAATAACCATACCAAAACAAAAGCACTGTAAAAGCAATATAAAACAAAACATCCACATTAAAGGTAAAATAAACAGTCCTCCTTATTTACGCATATGGGGTCAGGCCTATATAATATGTGCGTATGTGATTGCTTTAGTAACTTTCAGAATACCATCCAATGTCTCTTAGTTTTCTTTGTACTCTATTTTTTTATCTTCTTAGGTCACTCTGGGTGTTTGGACACCTTCTCTCCTTTAGCTGCTATAGGTTTATGTGTCCGGATGTCTGGTTTCACTGTTATTTGATTCTATACAATTCACAGGTTCTGCGAAATTCTAACCTGTGGTCAGTACCTCTGCACTCACCACCCTAGACTCCAGCCTGTGCTTCCCTACGACACGGGTGGAGCATGACCAAGGTATAATTAGAACCTCCCCCTGAGGTCCTGTGCAGATATTGTGGCCCGATGGATTTTCCTGTGTCTCTGGAAATTCCAGCTGGGTTAGCCGGTGTGGTCCCAAGATGTACCCTGGGCAAATGGGTGCTGGTTCCTGGGTGCCCACGCTTGCTGCCAGAGCTCTGCCTATTCCAAGGGTGCAGGCTGGGTGTGCTGCTTTTACTGGAACCAGGAGTGAGTGGATGCAGCTGTCTGTTGCTGCTGGTATGCTCTTCCAAGGTGTATTGAGCTGAGTTCTCGTTCTCGCTTAGAATTAAGCCTCTGGCTAGCAGGAGGGTGGGAACACCCAGCGGTGGGCCAGGAGTGCAGGATAGGTGCTCAAGGATCCAGTGCGTGGTGCCCAGTAAAGGCCTCTGCCTCCCGCGGGACGTAGAAACTGGGGGTGCCCCAAGGAGATTTCCAGTTTACACAGGGCTTTCGCAGCCTTGAAGGCAGTCTCTGGCAAGGTGGCGGGGGGGGGGGGGAGCTAGACACCCAGGTAGGCTCCAATTTAGTGGAGAGAGTTGGACAGGCAATGACTGCTAGCAGGGAACCGGGGCGCCGACAAGGTGCGCAGAGGGGAGTGCTCGGGTCTGAGGCTTGGGCGCGCTGGGGGGTTGGAGTGCAGCGCACGCTAGGGTCCGCACTTCCCGTTGCCCGCAGGTACCTGTCTTTCTTGGTCCAGGATTCGTGGGAGTCTCTATGCTGTTGTGATCCAGTCGCTGGTGGGCACACAAAATTCTGACGTGGGAGCTGCTCGCTGTTTTCAGTCCCGGATTATCTTGCTGCGGGACTATCTGGGCTATCGGGCAGGCAGCTCCGTGGGCCCGCGAAAGCAGCCCGCGGCCGCCGATCAGCGTTTGCAGCTGGTCCGGTGTCCGGGTCTATGTTCTTCTTCTTCTTCAAGTTCAGAGTTCCCCCGAGGTACCAGGATTTGTTTTGGTTCCTGGTATGTATTTTTTTTTGTTGATTAAGACACAGCTTTCTAAGTATCTGAAGTTTTATTTGCTTCAGCTACTGAGGAGTACTGTGTCCCTCAGTCGCCATTTTGAAAAAAAAAAAAAAAAACTGGATTTGTTTTAAATAACTGGAATATAGCTGATAATTTTTACTCAGTCTTGTTTTAGGAAGGAGTAGACGTGTGTGTGTGTGTGTGTGTGTGTGTGTGTGTGTGTGTGTGTACTGGAGATTGAATCCAGGATATAGCTACACCCTCAGCCCTTCTTATTTTTTTAAGTTTTGAAACAGGGTCTTGCTGAGCTACTGAAAGTCTTGCTAAGGTGTTGAGGCTGGCCTCGAACCCGTCAGCCTCCCAAGTGCTGGAATTATAGGCATGCGCCACCATGTCCAGCTGGTTTAAACACTTTATTAAGATACTGAGTCACCTCTTTGGGATGCTGGGCATGTCACAAAATTGTGGCCTAGTGTGGTGGACACTCTGATGTCATCTCTGGGTTCCTACTTCAGGTCTTGGGCAATCCATCCCACAGCTGCCCGGAGTGTTTTCTTCTCATGACTAACCAGAGAACTCTCTGTAGGACTGGTCCTCCTCACCGAGGTCACACCGCACCATGGAAGCAGCGAGCCTCCCCGGAGCATTTGGTACGGACGAATGAGACCTCCACAAGTCCCAAGGGCCACCCACTCCTCAGCCTCCTTTGGGCGTGACTGCTAGTTTGTTGGACCTGCATGCCAGTTCAGAGACCACTTTGTCCTTCACTGCTTACAGATGCAGGTCCTTAGGGGAATCTCTGAAACCTCTAGCCCTAAGACCTGCGCATAGGTAATTCTTACCTATCCATGCTACATTGCAATTAGAGTTTGGTTACCTGCCATCTCTCCTTTCGGTCTTTCTCCTTTCTCTTTTCCCTTGCTCTGTCCTTGATATTTAAGGGCTCCCCACTGTGGAGAGCTTCTCTCTCTCCTGGCTGGCTGATCTTTCTAGGACTTCTTTGCTTTCTATTTTGCAATCTCTTTCTGTGAACCTGACCCCAAACAGGTCTTCGGAACTTCAAGGACAAGGCACAAGAAGTATTTTTTTTTTTTTTTTGAGCGGATGCACATGTACAAAAGCAGAAACTGAATTGTCTGTAGTCCTATGCATTTGGGCAATTTAGAGTTCAATAGATCTAAACTGTTGCAGGAGTTTCTAGTTCTGAAAAATCAATTGTGACCCTCCATACTAGACGTTGTAGACCCTTCCATTTTACTTCTTTTATTGAGGTAAATTGGCTACTAGTGCACAAGTAGCCAATTTAAAGTGTACAGTCCAGTGGCATTTAATACATTTACAGAATTGAATAATGACCACCTCCATCTAGTTCCACAATATTTTGGTAACCTCAAAAGGAAACTCTGTTTCCACTAAATATTCACTTTTCATTGCCTCTCCCCCAAATCCCTGGCAACCATTCATCTGATTTCTTTCTCTATAAATTATGGACATTTCATCTAAGTGGAATCATGTAACATATGATCTTAAGTTTTAATTATGTTACTTAGCATAATGTTTCTTGCGTTTCAATCATAGTATATATGTATCAATACTTCATTCCTATTTATGGCTGAATAATATTCTATTGTATGGCTATACCACATTTTGTTTATTCATTTATTGATTGATGAAAACCAAAGGGTTAGTGGACAACTTTTGTCTGCTATGAACATTTGTATATAAGTCTTGTTTGAATACTTATTTTCATTTCTTTTTGGTATATCTGAGAGTGGGATTGCTGGATCTGATATGCTTATGTTTAATTTTTTGAGGAGCTCAAACCCTTTTTAAAAAAGATATGTCAATATCATTATATCAAATGATGCTATACTTTGAAAATAATTCTTAATGAATTTACTTTAAGGTCTTAATGCCAATTATGTGTTGATTTTTTAACTCTTAGACTAATTTGACAATTCAGAGAATTTTATTTTTTAAAGTCTCTAGATTGTAAGGCTGAGGTCCACAGAGGGGAGAGAGTTTGAGGAAATATGTCTTCTAATGCCACGGGTTTCTTTCCTTGTAGTCCCATTATGTTTTTCCTTTAAGGAAAAAAGGTGATTTTGATGGACAGTCAGAGTAACATCTGTCTCATAAATACTTGGTTCTATTCTACTGACTATGGAGCAACTGTTTTGATGTGACTGATTTTGCTCAAGAGTAAAGTGACATAGAAAAATAAGAGGAGGTATTTGCCTCTGGTCCCGCAGGTTTATCCCTGTTGCCATTAAAATCTCTTTCCTTTCACTCCTAAGTGAGTCCTGATTTGGCTAATGTGGGAAAATCAGGATCTATATCAGTTCAATTAAAGAAAAAATTTGATACTTGGGAGATTGAAGTTGAAGCCCCAAATCTACTATGAAGCCGTAATATGTCAGGAGCTAGCCCTGTTCATTGTGAGCTGAATTTTCCTATCTGGCAATGTGGGTGTAATGGTTTTTTCTAATAAGCTCTGGTTCTAACACTGGTCTGTTTTAAGGCAATTATCTGTTCGCTGTCAGACTTCCCTGTTAGTTGCGCTAGGGCAAGATTCGGCCTGTCTTTTTAATCACATGTGTTGTGTTTGCATCCTTTACAGGTTTGGTATAGAGAAGGCGCCGAGTCACTCTGTTCAGTGAGAGGATAAAGGGAGATGTCTAAGCCTATCAGATAATGTCAATACCTGCCTTATCAAAACCTTCCGAAGAAAGTTTTCCACACTGGGCTTGCTAATACTGACAGCGGTAGCGTATGTGATGCCGATACCGATCAGCTGATTTTCCAATGTGATATTTTCTCCAGAACAACCCTGATAGCTCTCAGTTTACGGTAAATGTTGAGAGCAGTCATTCCTATATATTTGCCTTAGAAAAAAACACCCCATACACACTGACACACTCATACAACTTGCTTATTTGGTATAAATTGAAATTAAGAAAAACATTGCTTGCTAGGGAGAATGAGCCTCATAAACACATTAGTTTACAAATTCGTTTATCAAACCATCAAATGATACCTACTATGTACCTACTATGCCAATTTATGTCTCATAAATATATTAAGTATTTATATGTAAGAATCTTGATATGTATATATATATATTATTTATGAGACAGTATGTACCTACTATGCATTCTCAGACACTGAGGCTACATACATGATACAAAAGAGACATGGGCCTTACTAACTTAGACTTACTGTATTTGTGAGAAAGAAATAATCAATTGGTAAACTAATTAACTATATATATATATATATATATATATATATATACATACACACACATATATACACACACATATATGTATATCCACATATATAAAACATGTAAATAACATATATATGTGTTATACATGCAGATTTTTGTTAGTTTACCATCCATACAAAGACAAATGACCCATACAAAAGACATGTGATTGTACAAAGTTCTACCCGACCTGGTTTCTGCCTTCTTCTTCTCTAATCTCACTTCTAACACTCTATCCTTTCTTCACTCTGCTCTAACATACTTGCTTTGGGTTCCTACACATCCACACCCTCTCTACATCAGGCTCCTTGCACCTGCTCTTTATCTCTCTGGAATGTTCTCCCCTGTGACTGTTGACATGCCTCAATTCCCATCATCCCTCAAATTTTGAGCTAAAGGGCACTCTCCCCAAAGAGACTTTTTCTTGCTACCCCAGCCTTTCCTCTTGAAAGAACAATCACACATCTTTGTATTGAACACTTGTATTGATGGTAAAATATATACTGAGGTGGAGTAAGTTTGGGAGTAGGAGCTTAGTGGAGAATCAAGAGTTCATCCTAAACATGTATAAGATGGCTGTTAGACATCAGTTCACCAGGTAATAATGCCAGTATCAGTTTTATACCAAAAAAGATCAAGCCCAGTGAGGTGATTTTGAGAGTGATGATGATAATCTAAGAGTTAGTGTTGAGTCCTTATATTTTCCATCATTGTGCATTATCCCAGACTGCCAAACATGTTCCTTCAAAAAGGTTTGATTGAGCCGGGCGTGGTGGCGCACGCTTGTAATCCCCGCGCTTGGGAGGCTGAGACAGGAGGATCTCACAGGTTCGAAGCCAGTCTCAGCTACTTAGTGAGGCTCTCAGCAACTTAGAGAGACCCTGTTTCCAAATAAAATAGGTCTGGGAGTATAGCCCGGAGGTAGAAAGCCTCTGGATTCCATCCCCAGTACCACCAAAAAAAAAAAAAAAAAAAAAAAAGGTTTGATTGAACTACTTTTTACACATTTGTGGTCACACACATGAGAGTCCTGTCCTTGTTAGAGATTTAAGTAATGCAGATGGGAAACAGCCTTCAGTTATTTTCTTTATCAAAACTGTGATGCTTGGAAGCAGGCTACTATGGGTTTTGTGCTCTTGTCCGTTGGATGTCTTAAGCTGAACACAGTTTAGGAGATTTCTTCTAATTACAGGAAGGGACTGCTTTCTTCAATGCTGATCTGACCCGTGACAAATCTCTACTCTATGTAATTGGCTAACAAGTCAATTGCAAACCTTCGGAACGTACAAATCTTAGTGCTGGTGCTGATAATCTCTCCGGAGTAGTCATCAATATTTAAGTTTGTTTAAAAATGTGCAAGCAAGAAAAATCAGTCAGAGCCAAGGATGAAACACTAATGAATGGATTCTTATGCTCTAAGTGGACTTTCTTTTGAGATTTTACGGTTCTTTGCTAATTTTTACCTTGACGGTCTCATTTAAATTTCCTACACACCACCTTCATTTGTGCAATAGAAATAAAATTGCAGTAAATACAAAAATAAATAAAGTATGGCTCGGGTACAATTGTTGAGGTGTAAGAAAGGAAAGGAGCTAAAAGCTGGGCATAGTGGTGCACGCTTGTAATCCCAGCATTTGGGAGGCTGAGAAAGGCGGATCTTGGTTCCCAGACAGCCTGGGCTACTTAGTGAGGCCCTTTGCAACTTAGTGAGACCTTGTTTCAAAACAAAGAATAAAAAGTAGAGCTGGGTGTGTAGCTCAGAGATAGAATGCCCCTGGGTTCCATCCCCAGTACCGGGGTGTGTGTGTGTGTGTGTGTGTGTGTGTAAAGAAGTGAGTCCTGTGATATCAGGAAGAGAAGGGGCTGAGAAGGGATTGTCAGAAGGCGCATCTTAGGAAGTAGGAGGAAAACCAGGAGAGTAAGGTGTCCAAACGGCTAGGCATGGTGACACATGCCTGTAATACCAGTACTTGAGAAGAAGAAACAGAAGGATCACAGGTTTGAGGGCAGCCTCAGCAAGTTAGGCCCTGTTTCAAAATAAAAAATAAAATACAGTTGGGGTATAGCTTGGAGGTAGAACACCCCTGGGTTCAATCCCCAACACAAAACAAACAAACAACACGAAGAAGAAAGAATGAGGATCAATTATAGCAAATGCTGGTGAAATTTTTTGCTAAACTCCGTTATGTTATTGAATGACAACAGCTATTCCCAAAGCTAAGGTTAGCCGTGCAGATAGATCCCTGGGTGTTATTTCTCCATTCGGAGATGAGAGAAGAAGAATGATATGGTTTTTTTTTTTTCCCCCCATCAACTTAAACAATGTCTGAGGGACATGTTCTTTAGTTACAACAAAAAGAACAGAGAATGTAGTGGGAAGATGTAGATTATCTGGTGAAGTTTATAAAAGCCAAGCTAAGCCTTGGTGGTAGCACATGTCTATCATTCCCGTACTTGGGAGGCTGAGACGGGCAGATTGCAGGCCTGAGGCCAGCCTTAGCAATTTGGAGAGCCCCTCAGCAACTTAGTGGGGCCCTGTTTTAAAATAAAATTAAAAAAAAAAAAAGAAAGGGATGGAGGTATGGCTCAGAGGTAGAATGCTCATGGGTTCAATCCCTAGTGCCCGAAACAAACATAACTAAGCTAACATTTAGGTAGATTTTCCAACTTTGGGTCATCATTTTAGAAGCATCAAAGCATATTCCTTGTTCTTTAACTTACAGTTGAATTTTACATAACTTTATTTTTTTCTTCCAGTGACCTTTCTAGCGTCATAGGAAAAAATGATGATTTTTCCCGGCAAGAAGAAGTCTGATGTTCCTAATTTGGCTTCTTTTCTTCAGGCTGACGTGATTCTGTGTTTATTTTGGAGTTTTCTGAATGGAATGTCAAAGGTCAGCGCCTGTCAGTTGATCTCGGGAAATGGCAGATTCTCTGTGTTTCTCTTCCATTTTCCACAAAGGAAAAATGTGATGACATATTTGTCTCATCCTCTTCAGCTCTAGGCCTTAAGATGAAAACAACGTCCAGTCTTTCAGAACCCCCCCCAGGGAACGGATCCTTTAAGCTCCGAGTCCAGCCAGACCTCAATAGTTTGGAAATAATTTTAGGTCACTCTTAGCAGATGAAACCTTCCTGTCTTCATCCATGTGAACTCTTAGAGAAATGGCCCAGCGAAGCCAGATACTGGCAATATCCTACACAGTGCTGAAGGCAGAATATCCCTAAAAGCAAGAGACACTCACATTCTATGGCTCAGTCTGTCCTTCCGTTCTTCTTATGGGTTTTATGCTAGAACTGAGAATTCAGATTTCAAGTCTTGGCCACACCTGTGTTCAGCTGTGTGATCTGGCCTCTGCCTCTGCCTCTCAATCACGCAGAGTTCTGTTTGCTTTGTCTTATAGCCCTGGGTATATATTACCCACCTTACCTCTCCTGCAGAGTGTTTAATAAATGAAAATACAAGAATACACATTGGCCAGCTGTGATGGTGCACGCCTACCTATAACCTCAGTATTTTGGGAGACTGAAATAGGGGGCACGCAGGTTCAAGGCCATCCTCGGCAACATAGCAAGACCTTCTCCCCCCACCCCCCAAAAAATTAATAAAAACGATAGAGCTGGTGGTAATAGTTTGGAAGTAGAATACTCCTGGGTTCAATTCCCAGTCCCCAAAATCAAACCAAAACAAAAGAACACATGATATTTTTTAAAAATCGTACCTTAAATTGTTGACACCTCGGAGCATTTAATAAAATGATTTGCATTTTTTTTTCTACTTTTCACTTGCTTCAGCATTCTTCAGAGAAACCCCTCTCTACCCCTCGCCCCCAACAAGATATTCTGGAGCAACTCAGTCATTCCTTTGCCCTATTTCAAAATGGTGACAAAGTGAATAGCTGTACCTCCATACAATTTTTTTTTTATTTCCTCCCTCTGTGTTGTCCACCAATTCTGTTGCTTTTCTGGGTCAACGTCCTTGGACCATTCCATTGTTATATTCTTCAAACTGCCCTCTCTGCCTAGCTTTCATCTTCCAATCTGATGTTTCTGTAGCTTAGTATAACCCTTACAAAAATATATATAACACCAGCTCCCCAAACCATCATCTCACTCCTAAGGTTAACACTGACATATGGCTCCTCAATGGTCAAAGAAAAGGAAGGAACTTTGGGGAGTTTTCCCAGGTCTTCCATGATCCTGCTTCTCCTAACATGTTCATGATGGAATTCCCTTTCCAGTTTTTGTCCTCAAATCTCCAAGCAGCCTAAACTCCTTGGACTACAACCAGTGAGCTTCTACCAGTACCTTCTGATACTCGAGAACCCTTGGTCATCAGAGTTCTCATCTTTAAGTTCTCATGGTATGACTTTCCAAATTCTGCCTCTATCCTCCTTCCTGGCCCCTCACCCAGTTCATGTATCAACTGTGCCATCTTGACCCTAAAACATAACAGCAGGTAGCTGCTAACATGAAAGTCTCCTCACTGACCTTCAGTTTCAGCGTCTTCAAAGTAAACCCTGCCTTTCTCACTGTTTTACTCTAACTTAACCTGAAATAGTAAGTTCTATGACTGAAATCTTGTAATTATTCAATAAGAAGGAAGGGAAGGAAGGAGAGAAGGAAGGGAGAAAAGAAGAAAGGAAGGAAGGAAGGAAGGATGGGAAAGAAGGAAAGGAAGGAGGGAGACACTGTACACATCAATTTACTTAAAACATTTATTTTGCAGCTGGGTATGGTGGCACATGCTTGTAATCCCAGCATTTGGGAGGCTGAGACAGGAGGATCACAATTTGAGGACAGCCTCTGCTACTTAATGAGGCCCTTTGCAACTCATTGAGTCCCTGTTTCAAAACAGAGAATAAAAAAACAGGACTAGGAGTGTATCTTGGAGGTAGAATGCCCCTGGGTTCCATCCCCATACGAGTTGCATGTGTCATTAATACATAAATAAATGCTATCTATCTACCAACCAGTCAACATTTGGTGTTAGAACCGAGCGCGGTGTACATGTATGTTCTTTTCATTTTGAATCGCACAATGTTGTAGAATTACAACACACCAGTAAAAGTATCAAAATTTGGCGTTAGAAATGTTTGTGGAACCACATTCGACCGACAGTAGCCTATATTTTAATCAGCCCTTGATAAAAAAAAAAGTGTCAGGATTTTTATTTCTCTGCTTTTTCCTCAACACGGGCCTCTATCACTTTTCCAAAATCCTCAGCTGCTAATATAAAACTTGAAGAGGAGGACGCCAGGATTCCATCTGGAGTTCACAAAATTCTGGCCAGCCCTACTCTCAAGGGTCTGAATATCTCTTAATCTATTAAAATTAACTCAAGGGATGTGAAATCCATACTGTGCGTATTATTGCAGGTGTACCTGCCTTAGACATTGGAAATGCATTTTCACAGAAGGTCTCTTGTGGTACCTCTACCAAAAAGAGCATCAGCCAGACCACAGAGAGTTTACATCCAGGGATCCTTCTGCGTAGAGCTCACTGGCCCATAATGACTGACATAAACAAGAGTGCCTATGGCTTCCTACCTGCAGGATTAGCAGCCACAGAGCCACCGATCAAAATCAATCATCCTGAGAGTATATTATTTTTGATGGTACTGGGGATGGAACCCAGGGGCATTCTACCTCCAAACTACACCCTCAGCCCTATTTTTTTATACTTTATTTTGAAACAGGGTCTCACTGAGTTGCAGAGGGCCTCACTAAGTAGCTAAGGCTGTCTGTGAACCATGACCTTCCCGTCTCAGCCTCCCAAATGCTGGGATGACAAGCGTGCGCCACCACACCTAGTAATCCCGAGCGTATTTACACCAAAGAAGTTGGCATACACATTGAGCTTTTTCTTTCTTTTTTATTTTCTGGGGAGTTAGTTCAACACCATACTACATTTTTTAATTTTCCTTTTTCTGATCCTCTATTCTTTCTCAATTCAGTTTCCCAGATCATGTCTGAATAGCTGTATTCCAAATAAATTCAACTCAGAGAACTTGTGTTCCTATGTGAAGATTTATATGTTCATTCATTTGATTCCAGGAAGTTTCTCTTCTGTGATTTCTATGTCCTGGGACTTTAAAGATCATATCCTCACTGGTTATTCATTTTAGGTTGATATGGCCTTTGTGTGCTAACAAGGTGTTGAAATCTTCCTAGAACACAGAGTCTATTAAAATGTCTATGAAAAAATCTCCCTCTGAGGACTATAGCTGTAAGGAAACAAACATACTAGAAAAACAAACACATACTAGAAAACAAACCTGTATTGCCTTCTTTTTGTCTCTTTTCCTTCTCCCAACTCCCACGCAACAATTCTATGAGGAAAGTTTTGAAATGAAGAGTAATGAGTTCAAGTGTCTCAGCCCTTGGTTTTGAGGAGTTTTAGTACTGTTGATGGTACCTCTCCGAAACAGTACCTGAGAGAGGGGTCTACTGTGGTGCAAATGAGACACCCGTTTCATAATTCTTCACTTTAATGAGAATCTTTCTGAATTACAAAGTACCCCTACAGTTATATGGCTTTGAAATTTTTCCCAAATAAGATTTTTCCTGCATTATTTGCCTGAAAGATCCCCCTTTCTGCTGTTTAAACCCAGCCCCCCCCCCCCCCCCCGCAAATCCTGGATCCACTCCTGGGGGATAATATACATTGCTTTTTGCCTAATTTGTTTTAAGTCACATTCTTGCTTCAAATCTTACCCTTCTCATTAACAATACTCCTGTCTTATTCCACTCATGCTCATAAACTCACAAAGAAACCTCCATGCTATGAAGTTACTGTTTTTAAAGTTTCATGTTATAGTTAAGAAAAAAATTGACATCCATTAACTTCTAATGTAATTTAGAGATACTCAGATGCTTTTCCAGAAAAAATACAAGATTATTAGCAATAAATCTTGGAGCTAAGTTTCCTTATTCTTATTTATTTTATTTTATTTTTTGTGGTACCAGGGATTGAACCCACAGGCATTCTACCTCTGAGTTACATGTCCAGCCCTATATTATTTTGAAACAGGGTCTCTCTAAGATGCTGAGGGCTCACTAAGTTGCTGAGGCTGGCCACAAACCTGTGATCTTCCTGTCTCAGCCTCCCCCAAGTACTGGAATTACAGGCATGGACCAACATGTCTGGCTCAGTTACTTTATTATTCATTAACTTGATCTGAGATGCCTACCCTCTCCAGCCCCCACAGTCTACTACCCTAAAGATTCTTCTTTAGCTTGGCTGGTTTCTTTTTTCCCTACAACTTAAAGATAATCTAATTTCAGAAAACTTTCCTAGATAAGAAGCCCTTACTACGAACTACTGCTGAATTTTAGGGTTCAGCCTATAATGAATTTACCACATCATTACATCATAAGCTCTAAAGGACCAGTGTGTGACAAACATTTGACCTCCTATAGTGACTGGCACAGAACGGACTTACGACATGTATTTTCTGAAGGAATACATGAATAAACGAGAGACTATTTTCCTAAATTAGGATTCAGGATGCAAAACATTCCATCTTTGCCACGAAGAAGCTTGTGAGCATTGAACAAACCCAACACATTTCTTGGACGTCATATTTCACAGACATATATATGTGCCAAAGATCCCACTGAACACCAAACATGAAATTACCCTTAGATTCTCAGATATCTGGAGCCAGTCTTTACAAGAAGGAATGAGAATTCTCTTAAGAAAAGCCATATCTTAAGCAAAGACTAAACAGCTGCAGAGAACTTGTTTTCAGAACAGCGGGCTGGTGAAGAGGAGGCCTGGGGGTTTCCAGTAGACCTAGGACCCGTCATCCTGATGGTTCTCTGGATCAAGCCTGAGGACATGACATAAAAGAACATACAATTTACCAGTTTGGGAGGCTGAGACAGGAGGATCGTGGTGCGCGAACAGCCTCAGCTACTTGGTGAGACCCTTTGCAACTCAGTGAGACCCTGTTTCCAAATAAAGAATAAAAAATAGGGCTGGTGGTGTAGCTCGAAGGTAGAATGTCCTTAGGTTCCATCCCTCATACTGATAAAATAAAAAAGAACATACAGTTTATTTTTTATGTTTCTTTAGTAGGTGCTTTGCTAGGCTTTGGGATCTCACTGTATTAGCAGCATTACTACTGGCAACTTGGGCAGAGTGCTGAGACAGCGCTGATAGTGCTGGAGCTGATGACTTGGTAGTTTCAGGAGCTTGGTAGTTTCAATGGTGGCCCGTTTGGTGGGCTGTGGGGACAAGGCAGCCTCTCAGGATATTATATAGAGCCAAAGACCCATCACAGCGAGATGGTGTGAAGGAGAAGGAAAACACCGGGCACCCAGCATCGGAAGAGAAGAGCTCACAGAGTGCTGATCACAGTGTCTCTTGACATTTGCAAAACTGTAAAAAAAAATTAAAAATAAAAAAGAATAAAAAGAGGTCTCTGTCCCATAGAAGCAGAGAAATGTGGCCTTTTTTTATTATTATCACATGGATCTCTTTTCACTCCAAGGAGTGGCCTGAGAAATGTTTTGGAGATTTTTCTGGAATTCAAAATTATACTACACGCAATGGAATTCTACTCAGCAATAAAGAAAAACAAAATAATGTCATTTGCAAGAAAATGGATGGGCCTGGAGAATATTATGTTAAGTCAGATTAGCCAATCACAGAAAATTAAGGGTCATGTGTTTTTTCTCATATCCAGAAGCTTGGGAGTAATCAGATACAAGAGGGACTCAGATAATGGAAGAGAAACTCCAGTGGAGTCAGGGTGGTATAGGGGAGGAAGGAGGGGAGACAGTGGAAATTAATGAAGAAAACACTTCCATTGATGTTTTGTACATATTTGAGAATACTATGAGCTGCATTATGACATAAGGATATGAGGCACCAATAATGTTAAGTGAGATCAGCCAAGCACAGAAGGAGAAGGTACATATGTTTCCTCTAATACGCCCAAACTAGGGAACCTAGAGGATACCAGTGGGACTCCAGATAATGGAGGGGAAATACCAGCAAAGCTAGAATGGAAAGATAGAGGAGGAGGAAAGCTGAACTCGATTAACGAGGGTCCACATCTGAATATGTGTGAAAATATGAATAGGGCATTGTTGGGAGGGGGGAAGGGAAAACAGGGGAGGGAGGGAGGAGCGGGCATCAAGTACAGTTTAAATGTATACCATTGATGTTCAATAAAAAATTAAATAAATAAATGATTGTACTTACCCAAAGGATGTGATACATATTCACACCTCAGTTGGTAGTAAACTGAACAGAGCTAAAAATAAACCTCAGCATGACTGTGAGTCTAGGGAAGTGAAGTTCAGAAACTACTTCTTCTTTTGCCAATATAGTAGAAAAGCTTTGGAATGGGCTCATATTTGATAGTTAACAGATGAGTTAACTTAATTCCAGTTATTTAGCTTATATGAGTCTCAGAGTCTCGGTTTCATTAATTGGAAGATGAAGATAATATCACCTTCACAGGGCTGTTGGGCAGAGAGGCATATGGAACCCCAGCTAGTGCCTGGTCCTTAGAGGATGCTTAATATATATTACATCCTTCCTGCCTTCATCCATGTTTATTAATAATGATATACCCCATCCCAAGTTAATAGACATTCAATTTAGAAAGGACATAATAGAAAGAGGAAATAAACTTCACATGAGTCTAGAAGTTCTTTTTTGATATTAATTATATTTGGGGGGTTAATCTTTGAAGGAGAGAGAAGAGAGAAAGTGCTGGCTTCTGGGTGATTTCATTTAAATTCACCTTTATTTCACCTTTATTATCCTTCTCTGTCTGGCTAGACACTGTGTTATCAAATTGCTTTTAGTTGTGGTCAAATCCTTCAAAATGTCCAGACAATGATGCTCTACGGATCATCTCAGAGCCTCTTTAGAACTCATGCTTGTTTTCTTCTTCTTCTTCTTCTGGGTTATGTAAGTACAATGTTCACGTGTATATAAAGGCCCTTGACTATCATCAGTGGATTTTTACTAATACATTAGCATTGTTAATGGTGCCACACAGACACTGATGAAGTACCCAATGGAATTGCTAGTGTCCCATTCCAAATGATTCCCATGCAAAGCAGACTTTACACACAGAGATTTCCACAATTGCCGGTTGTGTGTGTGAATGGTATGGAAGGGTTATAGGTTTATGTGTGTGTACACACAATAATGTTTATTTAACATGCTACAGTAGATAAAGCATGGCTTGTGGCCTGTGGTCGACTTGTCTGCATTTAAGTGCCAGTTTATTCAGTTTAGTTGTGTGATGTTGAGCAATTTACTTAATTTCTCTAAGCCTTAGTTTGTAATCTTTAAAATGGATGTGGGAGACTTCTACATAAGTGGAGTACTCAAATTGTAGCCATGCTATTACTATCCCAAATATAATAAAGCAATGTATCAGATGTTATATTAAGCATTGCCATCAACTAGATTTTAGGAGAAACTTTTTGAAGATAATTCTTCTAATCTTTTAGGTAATGATAGAAACCTTAGAAACAGAAAAAAAAAAGGTCTTACAAATTATTTGCTAATGAAGGAAAAAAGGAGGAAGGAATCTTATAAAATTATTGCTGTAATCAATCCTTTTCAATTCAGTCATTGGGAGAGTTAACAATAAATAAATACAGTATTGATTCATCAAATTAACTGAAACTCATCCAGAAAATTTCCTCCAGGGCCTGTTATATTTCCGGGAGAAACTCTGGCTTAGCAATATTGCTTCTTCCCAAAATAGTCTGGCAGAAAACAATATCTTGCCTGGAATTCACAAGATTTCTTTGTTTGTGAAAACAAACAAACAAAAAGTAGGCTTCTTCTCAAAATCCTTTCTCCCGATTTGTCTCCCAGAAATCAATTTCTCATAACTTCTTTGCTCACTTTCATAAAAGAGAGCAGACAGATGCTCTTCAGGGTGGGGATGACACAGGAGTAGGGAGCAATCTCATTGATCAGTTTATTGTTTCACAGGAGTAGGGAGCAATCAATTGATGTTTCATGATGAACTCTGAAGGGGTGTAACGAAATTCTCTGTAGTAATCATTTCTGGCACATGATTCCACACATGATTGAATAATTATCATTATTTTTACTTATCTATCTATATTTTTTACTTTTTCTTTAAGAGATATATACTATTATTGAAATAAGACATATGAAGGTTGAAATTAAAAGTATGGTGATATCAAAGTTTTAGCCTGGAAAATAACACTTTTCTTAAAAATTTTGGCAATTTTCATCAGGTTGCTTTTATGGGCTTTGTTCTTGATTGACATTACTTTGATTATTTCTTCTGACCATATATCCTCATGTCACTTCTTTTACCATTAAGTCATCAAATCACAGAGAATTTTAACGGATCAGTCTAAGTCTCATAGCTAGGAAGAGGAAATGCCAGTTTTAAGAATTATTAAATTGAAAAATCTCAACTATTTTTGTACTGGGAAATGAGCCCAGGGACATTCTACCTCTAAGCCCTTTTTATTTTTTATCTTGAAACAGGGTCTCTCTAATTTGCCGAGGATCTCACTAAATTGCTGAGGCTGGCCTTGAACACGCAATCCCTCTGTCTCAGCCTTTGAAGCACTGGGATAACAGGTGTGCACCACCACACCCGGACTGAAAGTCTCAGTTTTTGAACACCTTAGGCGTAGGTGGCAAAGCACGTACTTGAATTCAGGTCTGTCTGATCAAAATCTGTATTTTTTAACCACATTTACTCTCTCATATATTTTCTAAAATGAAAAACTCAGAGTCTAACCAGTGTGGTTTTTTACTTGAAGATACAGTTAAGCTGAAGAAAGAAATTAGTATTTCCCATGACCATTGATTGACTTTTATAAGACAAGACCTGAATTTTTGTTTTCACTGAAGGCATCCATTCTGATCTCAGAATACCCATAAAGGGTTCTTTGGAATTATAGAAAGAAGCTTCCAAAGATACTAAATGACAAGACAAATGAGGAAGATTTAAAAAGGGGGGGGGGAAGAGACAGAGTCATAAAGAGAACCACAAGATGAGGTTAATATTACGGAGTGAGTGAGCTTCAATCCATTGTGCATTACCCATTAGCATGAAATGAATTAAAAGAACTTTTAGTTCTTTTATGTTCTAAATGTTCTAAACCTTTGTAGGCACTTGAAACTCTTCATTTTTCTTTGGGCTAAAATCTAATGACCATCAAGTACTTTCTAGCTCAGAAATATTTTTGTCTTCTTCTGAGATTTCAAAACTTGTCCCCCAGATGTATCCCTACCATGCTTATTTTTCCTCTTCTCAGACTTTGGTCTTTGCTTTTTTTTTAATCTTCTATTTATTTTCATTTAGTTCAGGGTGAAAGGCGAGAAGGAATTGCTTCTCTTTTGTGGGGTTCCAGCACCAAAGCCAAGTTTAATTAAATAGCTAAGAGAATGAATCTGATAGCAGTGAATATGAATCAGCCCGACTGCTGAGGAACAGATTATAAAGCTAATCATGTGCTTTTAAAACAGTCTCAGGTTTCAATTTGGGAAACCTGGACTTAAGGATAACTAAAATCAATGCCTTCAGGCTGATGGAGAAAGAATAATGTCTTACCTGCCCTGCTTTCATCGTATTAAGTTTCCCCCAACTCCAGCCCCAATTTCAAGCAGAATTAGCTTCAGAAGGGGATGTTCAGGAGACCGGAGAATTGACAAAGAAGGGGAAACCAAACTCATTTGGGTCAAACTACACTGAGATGGCTGGGAAGACGTGCTGCCAATTTAATAAGGGGACCTACTCTACTCTAATCCCATCACAGTTCTGAGCAGAAAGTTTTGTGGGGTTTTTTTTGCATTTTATTATTGTTGATTTCTTGACTTAGAGCCAAAATAAGCCCCTGAACTAAATATGCAGTTTTGCATCGAAGGAATTTTAGTATCTCCGCTGTGTCAAAGAAAAACACGTTCTTTCCCCTCCCCGGTTGCTATGTGTATTGGCAAATGTCCTATCCAAAGAATTATGCTCCAAGAACTCTGGAAACACCTGCCAGCAGAGAGCTTGGGAGCTTTGTTTAAACAAGTGTACCTGCCAACTTTCCAGTCCTGTTGATTTTGTAGGAATGAGAAATGTGGACTATTTTAAAACCAACTTGATGGATAACAGCAATGGAGCCATGGAGATGAGGCATGGAATGTGCCTGAAATCATGTTTATCTTCTATTTTCTATATACTGTTTTTTTTTTTTAACATGGTGAAGTCTGAGCCTTGTGTGACCAAGCTGTAGTGCCAATCTCCCTTCCACACTGGATCCACCATGTAAATACGAAGAGAGTTTGGGCTGGAATTCAAGACAGTTGGCAGAATAGAGTCTCTAAGAAACACTGTGGTAATCTAAGTGGACAGGGCAGGCATAAAAATATGTCTTTTGTGTTATATTAAGTATGCAGATTCCCTTTGTTGTATCTTGCATGGTGATGGATACTTCCATCGCCAGCTTGGTCACTCTCAAGTCTTAGAAAGTAACTCTGAATTTGAATCCTAATTGGACTCTAATAAAATAAAGTATTTTACTCTTATACCCTCTTGTCCAATTAACTATGGGTGATTGTGCAATAGGCAAGGTGCTATCTTAGAATATCAAGGCATTTGTGGATGCAATTAAGTTTTGATGGTTGACATAAAAAAGTATATTTTCAGGACAACAGAAATTAGTGGCATTTGTTTTCTCCCCAACAACTAGTGTGTGATTGTTTGAAGGTAAATGAGCTGAGGTCATTGGAAGGCGGAGGAGCATCAGATGTTCACCTTGCAGAGTATAAGGGGGTCACACTGTACTTTCTGTTGATTTCTTGGCCAAGCAGGATACAGCGAGGTTTTCTCTATAAGAACAATGTTCTACTCCAAAGGCATATTCATCCGAAGGTGTTGACGTTACTTCGTATGATTGGAAGAAAAAATACTGAAATCCTCTTTGTTCTTTTAGCCTGCCATGAATAAGTCCTATCATCTGAGTTGATTCTTCAGATTGAGAATCCTTAGGAAAGTCACTTTGTTATTGGTTCCTCAATTTTATCATCTATTACATTCTAGAATTAGCTTATGTATCAGTTAGCTATCACCACAATAGCAATATCATGTTATAAACCGCCCACCACGACTCAGGAACTTAACGTACCAATTGTTTGTGCCATCGGACTGAGTTCTGGTTGGCTCAGCATCAAGCCACTGTGGCTAGGTGGCTTTGTTTTATATTGAGGGTCCACAAGTCAATTCCATCCGCCTGCTATTGTCACGAGTCAAGTCACACAACTGACCCTTAAGTCAAGGAGTGAGAAAATATACTCTGTTCATGAAATGGTCCTGGCACAGGTATGAGAGAATTGGGACCAATGACCCAGTCTACCACAGACTAGTTCAATAGATCCTAAACTCTGGAATTCTTATCACTATAAAAGAAGTTTTTCAAATACAATATGTTTTAGTCTCCCCAAATGAAAATATATACATATATATATATATATACATATATATATGCATATATATGTGTGTGTATATATATCTCTGTGTATATAGATACACACACACACACACACACACACACACACACACACACACATAAAGCTAGGACCTTTCTGTAGTTCCTCTAGGGAGTTCCTTACTAACTGATTTTCAAAGTTAGTGCACTTAAGTATCTGATAAAGTAGAACTGAGATGAGTAGTCTAGGAAATTCCATTTAAAATACAATTCTAGGTTATTCTGATGAAGAAGATTTATAGAACTTCATGAGTCTGGAATCTTAGGATTTTGTACAGCACCTCTATTTTGACAGCATATATGGATGTCACGTACTAGCACCATTTTACTGAGTCAGGTTACACAAATCAGTTGAAATAAATGACTGTAGTTATCCCAGCTGACACAGTTGGCAGGGACTGCACATCCACCAGCCAATGCAAACAGAGCAGGTAAAAGAAAGGAAGGAACAAGAGCATCTTAGGTGTGAATTCTAATATCTCAACTCTTTTTGCAAGAGTAACATCGAACAATAAGGGCAGACTCTGGTTTTTAGAATTGGTTCTGGAACATTAAAGTTCATATGTAGTCATAAGGACCTCAGAAAAAACTTCAGCCATTTGATGTATCATTCAAGGCTGCACCAGAGAGAATCAAAGACAGTAGAATATGGATCGATCTCATATCTATCTATCTATCTATCTATCTATCTATCTATCTATCATTTATCTATCTATCTAATCTATCATCTATCATCATCATCATCATCATCATCATTATCATCAATCTCTCTATTCAAGGAATCAACTTGTGTGAACTGAAGGCTGGATGGCCAGTCTTAAATTTGTGAGGTAGACCATCTGGAAGGGCATAATGGGAACTCTTGGACCAAAGCCAATGCTAGTAGAAGTACACAGAAAGAATTTCTTCCTGGTCAGGGAAATCTCGCTTCTGCTATTAAGACCTTTCTATTGACTGAATCTGGACTAACCAAATTAAAGGGGTTAACCTCCTTTACTTAAAATCAATAGATTGTAGATACTAATTATACCTACAAAATATCTTCATAGAAAACTTCGATCTGTGCTTGATTGAATAATTGGGTACAGTATCCTTGACAAGTTGGCACACATCGTATTCAAGGATTAACCTTTCTATTTTGAGCTACATTTGTGTGCTACCTATATTCTTCCCTAATATTTTTCATTAAACAAACTCACTTTTTAAATTTAGTCCCTTCCTAAGCAATAATAATGAAATTTCTGATTTGATGTGCAAATAGTCATATGTATTATAAAATTAATAAAGTGAATTATACTTATAATTTCAATTATAATACTAAAATTGTCTACATCCTAACTCAAATGATTTAACATACCTTCTTGGAAATAATAGACTAGTTTGTGAAATCAAATGCCAGAGTTGAGCATCATGTTGGAAATCTATAATCCCAGTACTTGGGAGGCTGAAACAAGAATATTTCAGGTTCCAGACCACTGCACAGTAACTTAGCAAGACCTTATTTCAGAATAAAATAAGATAGAACAGGTAGTAATATATAGTATATAGAGGTAGAATGACCCTGGGTTCAATCCACAATACAAAGAGTGCACACACACACACACACACACACACACACACACACACTGCCAGAGAGCCAAGTTGAAGGATTTGCTACAAAAACTATAAAAAATAAGCTTTTTGATGAGGACAGAGAAAGTCTTGAGCTTGGAGCTGAATCTAGGCCTACACAGCTCCATGAAGATACTTTCTGTCAGAGACAGACAGCCTTGGGAAAACCTGAAGACTGGCTGAGAGACATCTGTTCCGGCAATAGAAAACAGGAGCAGGCTAAGAACTTTTCCTTGAATATAAGTTTTCATATAGTTTTGAAAAATGACTTTCCTCGTTTGCATTATAACTTTCAAAAAGGCCACTTTGGAAAATGAACTTGAAATAATTGAGTTCATCAAGCCAGAGAGACAGCGGAAGAAAAGCAATGATCTTGGCCCCTGAACACTTCTTCTAGTTTACATTCAAAGATGATTGGAGACCAGTGTGGACGGTGCCACCAGAGGCCCGCAGGGGTGCACAGGAAAGGGTAGGGCGCTCAGGAGAGATGTCTGGCTGGAGTCCAAAGAATGGGGTGCAGGGAGGGAAAACGTTCCACTGAATGTGAAGGCATGCAATGAACTTGCATGGTGTGTGTGCGTGCGTGTGTGCGTGTGTGTGTGTGTGTGTGTGTGTGTGTGTGTGCGCGCGCATGTGCAGGGGAGAGGGCTTGGGTGGGTACAATAGTTGTTAACTTCTTTCTGCTCACTACATCCCACAATGCTGGGTGGCAACAGTCACAAAGCCATCAATGCTCACTGAAGTTCTGCACGACTACAGCTCGCAGGTTGGAATGGGCGCAGAGGAACCTGTAGAGTGAGGGAGAATGCAGGTCACCACGAATTCTTATGAATGTCCCAGTGAGCAATTGCTTCAGACAATGTTGAATCAGAAGGGCTATCATTTTATTTTGAAATGTTTGTTAAAATTTTTAGTGTATTACTCATAGGTAGAATGCCTTTTGGTTTCATCTCCAGTACCAAAAAAAAAAAAAAGCAAACACTGGGTTTTCATTCCAGTGTAATGTTTTATCATAGCCCATTTCTTTTGGCTTTTTCTAATTTCTGTATAGCAGGATGAGGGTAGGTAGGAGGCAGAATATGTTTGTCACTACTTCAGACAACGAAGAGTTCTCAGGTCCTGAATATGTGTGGGCTTGGACGAGAGTTTTCATGAGCAAACACGGTAGGTAGAACATGGTGTCTAGGGCTAAGTCCCTTATTTGAAGTACTGCTTTTTCACATCCGCTGACCACGGCATGGTACACACAATAGCATCTTTATATTGCAAAGTTATTCAAGGAAAAGTAGACTGAATCAACCAGAGTTCCTGGCAGGAAACAGGTGGCTCATTCCAATGGAATAATTCAGGACAATTCACTTCAAGTGCTATTTACAAAATTGAGAATAGGAATCATTTTGATTTAAGGGAAACCAGTGGGGAATATCCTGGGACTGCATGAAGAACAAGGCTGGGAGCGGGAAGCAGAATCTTGAGAACCCAGCTGTTGCTTTATAAGAGAAGGTCACCAGGCAAAAACTGATTTTTAGTAGAGGGACATACTCAACCTGTGCTAAGCAGCCTGGAGGAAGCCCTGGAAGTATGCCCCTTGGTCCTCCTTCACCTCCTGCCTTCTGGGTTTCCTAACAATGCCTCCTCTTAGACTAAACTCAAACAGCAGCCGGGGGTTAGGTTGTCTGTGGTGGACATTGAGGTCAACTTCCCCTAGAGACTGCAGGAGGAAGAAGGATGGCAGGCAAATGTGTCCAGAGAGGCAGTCAGAAAATACGCAGTATACCTGTGTTCCGCTCATACAAAAAGAATGACCATATAACTAGAGGAACGAAGACTTACTGTCTTATGGTTTGGGGTTCAGTCCATGTGAGGCCGGGGACCACAGATCTCAGAACATGAAAATGGGAGGCAGGGAGAGTGCATGGGCTGTGCTCCTCACATCATGGAGGATGGAACAAGAGCTAGATATGGGGAAGGAGAAAACACATAATCTTCGAGTCTGCACACCCAAGGATCCACCACTCTAGCCACACCCTACACACGAAGGTCATACCCCAGATAAATCTGTTACAATGAATTTATCCACTGCTGGGATTAAAACCCTCAATGACTCAATTACATTGGCTTCAAACATTAATAAATGAGCTCTTTAGGGGGCATTTAATATCTAACTATAGAAACATGTATATTGCAAGTGAACATTGTTTAAATAATTATTTTTCATCTATACTAGGGATCAGCAAGTCATGGCCCATGGATCAAACACAGGTTACAGCCCGACTTATCAAAATATTGGAACACAGCCATAGCCATTTATTTATATATCATCTACCACTGTTCTTATTATGGGATAGCAGAGTTGAATAGTTGCAACAGAGACCAGATGGTCTGCAAATGCCATCTTTTATGAAAAACCTTTGCCAACCCTTATTCTACACAATAAAAAAGACCTTCACTTCCACAAAAAGAATTCCATAGAAATAGCTACATACGCCAGAGGTTCCTTCATTTCTTGCCCTCTGCCATCACTAAATATAATATCATCAGTCTTAGTTTTTCTATAGGCAGACAGACAGACAGACAGACAGACACACACACACACACACACATTAGTTTTAATCAGAAAATATCTGCAACAAAAAAGATTCTACAAACTTGGAAAAAATTAAAATGGCCAACAAATAATCTAGGATAACAATAATAATTTTAATTTTCTTGATTTTGTATGTCTCTAGAATTCCTATTTTAATATGACTAGACTCTTGCATATGATTATGTAAGTGCATCTCACCCATGGCAAATAGGACTTTTGACTTGGTTTTGACATTATAACATCTCTTCAAGATGTTGATTTGATGCTATTTTATCATTATGTTAAAGTATGTGTTATTCATGTCTTCATGAATGCAATATAAACTCAGTGGGGATGGTAGAGAAAGATCTAAAATTAATTCGCTATTTTCTATTCTTCAATTGAACGAGAGAGAGAGAGAGAGAGGGAGGGAGAGAGAGAGAGAGAAAGAGAGAGAGAGAGAATGAATTATTTATATGAAGACAGTTTTGAAAGAAATGATGATTTTCACTTAATGTATATCATAATACTGCCCCTGTGAGTTTTGTTCCAAAATGATCTGACCTTATTACCTTTTTAGAGAATTTATATTGAAGCTCTCAGACACTGCTCCATGTAAATCTTGGACTGGGACTTTCATGGTTCGGTGTAATTCTTTTTGACCATATTTGAAACAAGATTTATTATGTGACCTATGCAGTTTGGAAGCCTGTCAGGTGTAGCCTTTCTTCAACAACTTCTGGTGGAAGAAGTGAAGAAATATGTAGGAGGAAGGGAACAGAAGGCCAGGGTGTGTGCAACCACAGTAACGCACTGCATCCTACGGATATGTGCAAAAATGGCACCCATCTCAGTACGTGTGAAAAGTTACATGTCGCAAAAAATACAAAGTCAAAGCACAAATAAAAGTCTAATACCATGTGTAGGTTTATGAGTCTGTGTGTGTTTGCAACATAACACCAAATTTCTGTGGATGATTAGAAAGAGAACAACCCAGTGGACAAAAATGAAAGCAAGAAAATGAAATACAAGTGGAATTTAAATAATGAAAAATGCTCACTTTTATTTGTAATAAAAGAAATTTGAATTAATGTTATGAGGTAACACTGCTGATATTTTCCACAAATGTAGTTTGATTACAAACACCGTTGGGAGGGTACAGGATCTGCCATTCTCATGCACTGTGTGTGTGAGTGTAAATGGTTATGTCCTTTATGGGGAAAAAATCAAAATTTTTATTTTAAAAAGGACATGCAGTTTGATCCCAGAACGTGTCCACTTCTAGAAATTTTAGTATGCTTCTATATGTGAGAAGCATCATAGGTAGAGGAATTAGTAATATGTACAATACTGTATTGTCTTAGCAAAAAATTGTATATCATTTGATGTGATCTAGAAAATTAAGAAATTAGGAATACAATGAACAAATGTTTTATTATACAAACCAGCACTCCATTTCTGGAATGTCCTTCCCCCAGCAGGCAAGAAGAGAAGCCATTCTCTTTGAAGGTCACTAACACTTGCTTTAGTGGGAATTGCAAAGTGCAACGAGTTTAAGAATTAACTAATTAATTTCCCTAGTTAATTAATTAACTAATTAATTAGGAAACCAATGAAAACAATTCAGTAGCTGTACACTTGCTAAAGTGGAATGATCTTAAAGATCTATGTTATAAAACCCAACAGGAAGCCAGAGAACAAGGAATCTTGAGGGGGTATGGTCCTCACTATTCAACTTCCCACAGGCATTGCGAACAGGAGAGAGGAAGCTGGAAAAGAGAAGTAATAAAACAAATGAAGACAAAAATATCATCACGTTATCACAAAGCATGTGCTGTGCTACAGAGATCAAATATGGCCCAGTGTCTTAGCCCAATGTGTAGGATGACAAAAAAATTTGTTTATTAGCATGTTGGATTGATTATTGGCTCAAGGTCCTCAAATATTTCACGTGTGATTTGTTTTTCTCTATCAGTTAAAAACTGTTGACATACTTTAAAATACGTGGGGTGGGGGAGGAGAGAAAGGACTGAGATATTTGAGCAAGGACCACTCACTGCAATCACTAGAAACCTGCCTATCATCCTTGCGTTGTTATCAAGTCCCTTTAGAAAGTCTGAGCTCCAGTAAATGACTTAAACTCATAAAGGGTGGGGCAGGAGAACAGTGTTCTTGGGTGCAGACTGCTGTGGTAAAAATACACACAATGTTCATGGACAGAGAAAAATTTGTGTGACATGTCGCTCAGGTATCAGTTTCCACATGACACAGAAGGAAAGTTGCTAATGAAGGAGGATTTGGCTGTAGCAAGAATGAGGAGGACTCTGGGTCATTTGTAGAGGAACATTGACTAGACAGCTGCCAGTTCTATGATGGATCATAAATGAGAGACACCTTGGTGTCCTGGTATTCAGGGATTTAGATGGGGAACCGATATTTTTTTTGTGTGTGTGTGTGGTACGGGGGGGTGGAACCCAGAGGCTTTCTACCTCCGGGCTATACTCTCAGCCCTATTTTATATTTTTTTATTTGGAGACAGTGTCTCACTAAGTTGCTGAGAGCCTCACTAAGTAGCTGAGGCTGGCTTCGAACCTGCACGATCCTCCTGTCTCAGCCTCCCAAGTGCGGGGATTATAAGTGTGCGCCACCATGCCCAGTTGGGAACCAAGATTTAATGTCCATCTCCCAGAATCCAGAACAAGCCTGATCCCGCTCTGAGGGAGATAATTCTACCCATTGATATTCCATCCTGGCTTAGGTTTTTCTTGAAAGAGCAAAGTGACTGGGAAATTAAATAATCAGCAAGGACCCCAAAGACTGGCCATCCTAGAATCCTTATTAGTGGGCTTCCAAATTTGGACATCCCTGGATGTCCTGGGACTTTGGGGGTTAGATAGGTGCCTGTGACCTGTGTCCATCCCCCAGAATCCAGAGGAGGCAGGACTGATTCCATTCTACTGATATAAACCATTAATATTTCATGCTGTTTAGCTTTTTCTGGAAAGAACTCAGTGGCTAGGAAATGATATGATCAGCAAGGACTATAGAAGCTGGCACATCCTAGAATTTGTATTAGTGAGTCCCTTCAGCTTTGGAGGTGTGGAGGAGAGAGAAGCAAACCATCAGTACTCACTACCTGACTACCTACCTGACATCAGTACCAACAACAAATGATCTATCCTTTAGTCTCTGACTCTCTAAAGTACAAATAATTATTGGAGTTCATAAAATAATAGGCATTCAGACACTGAGACCAACAATGTCCATTGCATATGGTTATCTCTCTTTTTTCTCTCTCCAAAACTACCCACAAGTACTTCTTTCTAGGTTTTTTTTTTTTCAGTACTGGGAATGGAACCCAGGAGCATTCTACTTCTGAGCTACAGCCCAGCCCTATTTTTTATTCTTTATTTGGAAAGAGAGTTTCACTGAGTAGCAAAGGAGCTCACTAAGTAGCTGAGGCTGTCTGTGAATCGCAATCCTCCTGTTTCAGCCTCCCAAATGCAGGGATTACAAATGTGTGCCGCCACACCTGCTTCTTTCAAGTTTTCTTTATGTAGAAGGAAATGATTTCAGGATGATTGACTTTCATCTGTCGAGTCCCTGTTATGTACCTAGCACCTGCTTAATTTTCATTGCAACCTTGTGGTACAGGTAATCTGTTTTATAGTCTCAGAAAAAGTGAATAGCTTGGCCAAGCATCAGGGTTGGTGATCTGTGAAATCAGAATTTAAGCCCAAGTTTGTCTGGCAACTGTACCACCCATTTCCTATTGTTTCATATCAACAATGTGCATGAAAGACATACAAGTTCATCCTCTTTATCTGTCAAGTCATGAGAAGTCTGTTGCCTGATCTAAACTGGGGCTTGGAGATCTGTACCCTGTGATAAGATGCACAGCAGACTCTTCCTATACTTGAGACCCTTGTGTAAGGCATAGCCCAATTTCTCTCTCCCACTAAGAGTAGTTCTTTTACTGCTATCATTACTGTTTGGCAGTACAAATACCTGGCAGTGTGCCTGCTTTGTGGCTCTAGGTCGGAGTGATAATGGCAGTGGCTTGGCTTGCTTTTCCCATCTGGCATCTGAAAGGCAATGCAGTTAGGTTACGAATCATGATTTTAACACACAGAGTTCTAGGATAACAGAGAACATGGAAAATTAGAGTAGATTGCAAAGGAAAAGATGTTGCTAGCCTACCCAGAAGCTCTTGGAACCTTCCTGGAAACAGTGTACTCATTCAGGACTTTCAGCCCATGAAGGCCATAGAGAATTACTAACCAAAGCCAGGGTTTGTAGCTGCACTCAGATCTCTGCCTTCCTTTTCACCAGCAGCTGCGGGTGCTATTACTAAAGGTTCACATCTACAATCATCTCCAGAGGTGTGTCTCAGGGAAATTAGATCTGCCTGGCACAGAGGTGTCTATGAGTTATGACCTGGTTCTCTCTGTCTGCACTTAAAGCAGCTCTGAGCCAAAGGCTGACCTTTGAGTTCTGGAGCTCAAAGGGCTTGTTCCCTCATCTCAATGTAGGACAGACGCTGTGGGATAGCTGACCCTCCAGGAGCACCCCGAGGAATCAGAAAGAGGCTCAGTTTCACCTGAAGCCACATCAGTAGCTCGTTGCTTCCCTCCTGTGTCTTATTTCTCTCACATTCTAATAGGTTTCTCTCGGAAGCACTCCCTCCATAAATCACTTGGGCATGAATCCCCATCTCAGTTGGGCTCTGCTTTCAGGGAGCCTAAGGAATTGTCAGAAACCAGATGACAGAATCAGCAAAGTGAAGACACAAAACAGAGTCCCCTGGGCTGAGGAGCAGCAGTGTGTTTTCTTGAGAGTGCCCATGCTGGGCTTCTGGGGTAAGCATGGTGAGGACAGATTGGGGGCTGACAGGAAACAGAAGAAGAGACTCAAGGATCTGCTCCAGGTTCCCAGCTTCTTTAAAGAAGCACTACTTTCCTGATCTTTACTAATTTTATGGCATCTCCAATGCTTTCACAAAGAGTTCCACACACTCCTGACCACCCAGAACCTGAAGCCGGGCTCATAGGTCATAGCTCAATGTCACACAAGTCTAGACTTGGGAACCAGAGAGCTCTTTTAGTCTCTGAGAGGTAAAGAGAAGAATGAAGTACCTCTCAATGAGCCTGTGCTTCCAGCTATAGCACAGTCTCTTCTCTTCTCCTCTCCTTCTCTTCTCTTCTCTTCTCTTCTCTTCTCTTCTCTTCTCTTCTCTTCTCTTCTCTTCTCTTCTCTTCTCTCTCTTCTCTTCTTTCTTTCTTTCTCCTCTCCTCTCCTCTCCTCTCCTCTCCTCTCCTCTCCTCTCCTCTTCTCTCTCTTTACTTTTCTGTTTCTGTTTCTTGTGTAGTATCTATACAAGACTGGGATCTTCAAGAGTCTGTGAAAAAGAGATGGACACCCACATCTTCTGATATAACTAGATATATTTAGTAGATATACTAAGGTATATTTAGTTACCTCAAAATACTTACTTAGCCTGAGAGAATGACTCAGAGGATCATAGGTTCAAGGACAGCTTCAACAAATTAGAGAGACTTTTAAAACCTAGAGAGACCCTGTCTCACAAAACTAAAATAAATACATTAATAAAATAGGAATGGAGATGTATATTGAAGATAGGATGTCCCTGGGTTCAATCCCCAGTGCCAACAAAATTTAATCAGATATTGTTCTAAGTCTTGAGCACTTTAGATGAAAAAGACAAGACAGAATTTCTCTGCTTTCGTGGAGTAGGTGGTCCAGTACAGGAGGCAAAAGAGTAAATTGACTGCATAATATAAAAAGGTCTGCATACTATGAGGGCCTGAGAGGCTGTGGAAATAAAGAGGAAGGAGGGCTTTTTTCAGATTTAGGGAGAAAGTCTTCCCAAAACATGACATTGATGCATTGATGCTAAAACCTGTGAATAAGCTGGATCACCTAGGGGGAGGGAGAGAAGAGAGGGGATGGGAGAGAGAGAGAGAGAGAGAGAGAGAGAGAGAGAGAGAGAGAGAGTCAGCTTTTGTATCAGGATGAGGAACAGCCTTTGCAAAATTGAGAAGCAAGAAAGTAGATGGGGATTTCTAAAAGCCAAAGGAAGTTGAGAATGATTAGGGCACAGAGACAGAGTTCAGCCTGGGCAGGTGCATGGGGTAATGGGGTATTTTGAAAGCCAAGTTAGGAAACTTGGGTTTTACCCTATGAGCAATGAGTGGTCATTAATAAGTTCTAGGTATGAACACCACATATTACTACATTAATTTTAGAAAGATCACTGTTGCTTATTTATGGAAAGCTTTGATGCTTTGGAGTGGGAGGAGAGAGAGAGAGAGAGAGAGAGAGAGAGAGAGAGAGAGAGATTGAGAAGAGAGAGAGATGGAATATGAATTGTGAAATAATGATAGTGGCCTGGACTGAACTAGAGATGGAAGAGATATGAAGAGATAGAAGGAAGGTCAAATAATTTGGTGTTGGAGCAGAGGAAAGGGGGTGAGGGAAGGTAAGAAATCTGGAATGACTTTGAGGTTTTCAGTTCAATGGTGAGACTGCTTTCTAGAATGGAAAACAAGAAGGAACATGTGATTCAAAGGAAAAAAATGAATCCAGTTTCAGAACACTATGATTTTGAGGGTTCTGAATAATGTCAAATACAGAATAATACAAAGAGCATTTATATGTTTGTTTCTGAACAACACCAGGAGAGAATTCTGAGCTAGACATCAATTGTAGGGGTTCCTTGAAGTAAAGACCATAGCTGGTGCATGGGTTTAGGTGAGAATATTCAGAGAGTATATGAATAATGAGAAGACAAAAGGCCTAGAGTTCTTTCCAGACCTCCACAGGATTCTCCAGGACTCGCACTGGTGGTGATAAATTGGTGGTAGCATGCCAGGCATGGTGGTGCACGCTTGTAATCCCAGCATTCGGGAGGCTGAGACCGGAGGATCACAGTTCGCAGACAGCCTCAGCCACTCAGTGAGGCCCTTTGCAACTCAGTGAGACCCTGTTTCAAAAGAAAGAATAAAATATAGGCCTGGGGGTATCACTTGGAGGTAAAATGCTTCTGGGTTCTATCCCCAGTACCAAAAAAAAAAAATAATAAATTGGTTGCAGCAGTGATAATGATATTAACAGTAGCTATTCAATGCTTTCTCTCTTCTATGTGCCATATGCTATATATTTTTTCTCATTCAAGCCTCCAACAATCCTTTGAGGTATGAATTATTATTATTTTCACATTGTAGATGAGGAATACAGACACAGAGAGATCAAGTAACTCATTGGAGTTCACGTGGTTAGGAAGGAACAGAGCGGGGGCTGTCATTCAGCCCTGCCTTTCCCTATTCAACAGCATGTGTTCAGTGGAGGTCTGAAACACCACCCAGTACCTGCCCACTCTCAATGTTATGACACTTAGGTTTACTTTTCTTGATGACAATAATTCTTTATTATAATTCTGTTTAATTGGAAGACTCCCATTGGAAGAATATATATATATATATATATATATATATATATATATATATAGAGAGAGAGAGAGAGAGAGAGAGAGAGAGAGAAATAGATATAATTATATTGGTACATTATAGTGTCATATCTTAATGTAATTCAGAGTGATAGGGACATATACACACACACAGAGCACTTGCTGGACATCCCTCTGACTGCCTCCCCACTCCCTCCCCTCTCCTATACCTGATATTAAAATAGGCATTGGTAATTTCACATGACTACTGATAGTAACTGTTAATCAATGGCTGTGATCCTATTTCCTTGGGAGTATACAGAACACAGAGCGTTTCACATCATAAAATCCCAGAAAAGGAGTGCTAGAGGGGACCTTGAATATCTAATCAGAACCTCTCAGTCTATGGTGGAGAAAGCTCAGGGCCCCAAATCACTCAATAATACAACATAATTGACAGGGTTCCTTGGCATTCTTTTCAACTCTGCCCCATTTCTTTTACCTTCTCAGGGCAGAAATATGTCTTTTGTTCCCTCATCTGGCCTCTTGGGGTAAATGAGAGGCCTCAAGTCAAGCCAGAGGGTAGCCATGGCCTGACTGGCTTCTTTTCCCACCCTCCTGCATGATGCCTGTGTCCACAGCCCACAGGGTCAGAGGTCATTTTACAGTCCACCTGGCTGGGAACAAGACCTGCTCCGGCTTCCTCCTCTGTGTTCCCTGGGGGAGAGTGTCACTTGATTTCATTTCTCTTCCTCTTGTGAGCGGCTCACACTTCTGTGTAGACAGATATATTTGGAATCAATTGCAGTTGCCAGTTCCAGGAACCCTCCAGGACTGCTTCTCTGTGGGAGAGCCAGGAGAGGCTGACCTCAGGGACATCATTGTGCAGTCTCCTGTCAAGCTCCAGCAGGCATTGCCAGGAGCAAAACACATTTGTGCAGCTTGAAAAGGTACCTTTGCAGTCCCTCCCCGTGTCCCCTCTGACCTTGGACGGGAGCTGCCTCCCTGGCAGCGTGGGAACATGGGACGTGATGCCCTCCAGACACCAGTTCTTCCTGAATTTAAGTTCCAGGTAATTTCACAAAGTCAGGAGGAAAAGGAAGGAAGGACAGGGAGGAAGGAAATGAAGATTTACTGCCTCTACTATGGGTCAGCTGTGGGGCACCTGCTCTGTATAAATAACCTCTTTCGATCCTCATGAGATACATATGAAACGGCCCTCATTAATCTCATTTTTCAGATAAGAAATAGAATCTCAGAGAAATAAAGTATTTGCCTTTTTCAAAAGTGGGTAACATCTCTTCCTCCCTCCCTCCCTCCCTCCCTTCCTTTCTTCCTTCTTTCCTTCATTATGTGGTAGTGGGGATTGAACCCAGGGTGAGCGTTCTATCTCTGAGCGAGACCATTAGACCATGTGTGTGTGTGTGTGTGTGTGTGTGTGTGTGTGTGTGTGTGTGTGTGTATACATATATATATATATTATATATGTATGTGTGTATATATATGTGTATATATATGTATTTTTTATTGGTGCATTATATTCATATCATATTGGGGTAAATAACTTGTGTGTACATACATGTACACATCACTGATTTAACCCCTATCCAATTCCCACCCCATTCCCTCCCCATCCCTCCTTCCCTTGCTTGGCTTAGTGGTTGACTTAGATATGTGTAAGTACGTTGCATGTTTTAGAGATTTTCCTCTTCCCCCCTCCTTTCTCCTCCTTTAGGTTGTCTTGTTTACTCCTCTATACGATTTCCTTTTTCATCTAGAGTTCCTCCTATGACCCATTTCTCCCTAGCCACATTACCACCCTCCATGCTCTGGCCTTGAACCTGCCATCCTCCCGTCTCAGCCTTTCAGGTGCTGGGATTCCAGGGGCTGCGCCACTCTGCTCACCTTTCATTCTTTCTTCACCCAAGTAGCTTCCTCCACTTTGAGCAGCCTCTACTTCCTTAAATTTAGAGGAGCTTAGAGTTTGAAAAGGACCACTGCTTTTATTAATACTAGGTGACATTATTCCCAATTCATAGACAAGGACACTAAGGCTCAAAGAGGTTTAAGGTTCTGTTAAAGAACAAACCACTTATAAACAAGGCAGCGGGAATCAGATACCTTGAAGCAATCAGTCCAAGGGGCAAACTCTTCCTGAGTGGGATGTCCTTGCAGTTGTTCTCTGACACTTACCTGAGTGAAGAGTTCTGATCTGTCCACATCCCGAGTCGTAATGACTATTAACATTTACCAAGCACTTGCACAGTGCTGGTTGTTGGCATGTGTGCGTTAACTTGCTTGCTTCGCAGAACCACCTGTGAGGCAGGTATCTTCTTTCTCGCCATTTGACAGAAGGGGAAACTGGGTCTGGAGAGCGAATGGGACTTCTCCAAAGTCACAGAGCTGGTGGGTGCAGAGCTGAGCCTTGAGCCTCGGTGAATGGCTGCCCTGCATCGTCCTATTGTGGTGTCTGCCATCAGTCCCTACGCCTCTTCTGTCCTCTGACTTTCTCAGATGTCATCATTCGTGAAAATATATTATTTCATTTTTCTTCCTTATTTGCATTTCTCCCTCCAATTGGACCACGATCTCCTGGAAGACAGGAACCCCATCTTATTTAGGTGTTGTACCGCTGGTATTTGGCATGGTGCCTAACCTAAGAAATATAACTCAGAACTGGGGGACAACCTCGGGCCTCTAGCCCAAGGACGTGGACTCAGGGGTCGAGACAACAGAGACAGAGTTTTCCAGGATGTTCTTCTTGTGTACTGAACAAAACAACTTTGTTTTGACAACCTTTTCCATTGTCTTAAGTTATTTTTTTGTTCTGTCATTTTCCCAGGGACATTAAGAAATGTGGGTCAGTGCTTCAGTTTGTCATAATACTCAGGGGTCACTGATGGGTACAGACCAGGGAAGTTATAACTCTCCATGTGCAGGAGAAGTTTGTGACTTAGCTTCATAGGAATAAGAATTTTTCTGCCTCAAGTGTCTAAAGTGTCCCTAAACACTGGTGTGTGTGTGTTTGTGTGTGTGTGTGTGTGTGTGTGTGTGTGTGTGTGTGTGTATGTATTCATTAGCAATTGAGCCAAAGGTCATTCTATCTCTAAGCTATATCGCCAGCCCTTTTTATTTTTTTATTTTTGTTTTGAAACAGGGTTTCACCAGGTTTCTGAGAATCTAACTACATTGCTCCAGTCTGAGCCTCCCAAGTACTGGGATTACAGGTGTGTGCCACCACACCTAGCTGTATCAATATATTTGATTGCACTCGGAATGATCCCAAAGGTCTAAATATACAGTAAAGATGAGATCTTCTTTGTTTATGGATAGATGCTGAGAAATCCCAAGGTACTAAGAAAAAGAAAAGATGGGTAAAGATAGCTTAAGACAGAGTTCATGTACCTATGCCTCTTGCTTGGTAAAGTTCTTTTCCTTACCTTCTCAAAGTGGGTGGACACAGAACTGCGCTGGGAAGGTGTGATATTAGAAGGCTGTGCAGCTAGGCAGGTGTGATGGCGCGCACCTATAGTTCCAGCACTTGGGAGGCTGAGATGGGAAGATCGCAGGTGCTAGCTGGGGAAGGTCATTCTCCTGGCTGGTGGAAGTTACATTCAGGAATAAATGCCGCTGTGATGATAAGATTGGTACTCTGTAGTGCCTGCGCCCGTATACCACACTAGTATCTAAGGATGCTGACAGCTTCCTAGTTGCAGCTATTCTTTGGTAGTCTATAGTTGCATTTGTCTGTAAGAGGCTCTGGAACTCCCAAAGGGCTTCAAGTTCTGAGAAGATATCTTACAGCGTTAAAGCGAATAGAGGATGAGATAGAAACTGGGAAAAAGGATGTGTCTGCTGGGCTTTGTCCCCTCCAAGACCCTAGCCAGGTCTCCTTGGTTACTAGATTACAGTCACATGCTTCTAGTCAGAGGAAAGGAGATATCTGCCCTTTCTCAGACTAGAACCCTCCTTTGGAATTCAGTATTTTGTGAACTTGTGAGTGCATGTGTGCCTGTGTGTAAGTGTTGATGAACCTTTCTTTTTTTTCTCTTCTCTTTCTCCTCTTTCTCCTTCTCCTGCAAGCAGGCAAGTGCACTCCCGCTGAGCTGTTACACCTCCAGCCCTGGTCCTACCCCTTGCTGATCTGTAACATTACCGAGTGTGTGTAGTGGAGAAAGGTCACCGCGGTGTGCCCAGAGGAGAACCAATTCTCCCTTCCTACTGGAATTACAATGAAAACTCCTCCACCCTTCTTTCTCCTTCCAAGCCCTGAAAATATTTCCTGGTATTTACAAACGTATAGAGGCCAGAGAGGCAAAAGGCAATAGAAATGTCCTTAGAGCTGTTTTCACTATATATAAAGAAAGTAAAAATAAAAAAAAATGTCTGAGATAAGAAGAAGAAAAAGGACTCCACAAATTATAAAGTATTCTTGATACACACTTCAGATCTTACCTCCTACATCCCCTCTCATCATTTCTGGGAAATTGCAGCCCCTTCTTTTATTTTCTAAATGCCAAGAGTTTTTTAAATTCCCCAACATCACATCAAGTTTATTCTGGGAACAATGATCTCTCCACAGAGAGGTGGGACAAAGAAATGTAATTAAAGGCCTTTATCAATTTTATATCATCTTGTCCTAGTTTAACATAAGGCTTTTGATGAACACAGAAAATGGCAACAAGTAATTAGTTTTTTTTTTTTTTTCTGATAAGAGAATAACATGGGAATAGGAACTCACAGAGGAACGAATTTGAAGAGTAATCTTGTGGTAGGGTCTCCGAGTGCCGAAAGCTTAGTCTGTTTCTTGGGGGAGAGAGGCAGCTGGGTACTTCTACAGGGTGTAGATGTCTGCAGCGAGGGCTCTGAATGAATGAGGCTAACTATGCTGTAAAACAGCCCCAATCGTTTCTTGCTGTCTTTTTCTGCTCCTAGCTCGCATACACTGCATGTGTTTCTTGGCTTCCCTATGCGGATGAGGTACCAGCATCCAAGCGAACTGAGGGTGTAGTTTTCAAAGCTTCCCTTGAGACAGGGGGTGGTGGCCGAGTTCACAGGAAATGAAGAAAGCCGATAGGCCAAACCTTTGAGTTCCAAACTGAGGCCTGAAATCAGGACACTTGCCCCCGAGGACAAGAGCTACTTTGTAAAGAATATCCACTGTGCCTGCAGCCCAGAAGGCTACATGCTTCAGCGAAGCCAAGCCCCGAAACTCATTTTTCCATAAACAAGCCTCAGCCCTGCACACATAACTCTCTGTAGACTCCCTCTATGATTTCATGTACTCGGCTTGCCCATTGGCCCAGATGCAGGATATTCTCAGCTTCGGTCCCTGGAGAAGCTGATCTTTTCCTTTGATTTGGTATTAGCAGAAAGGTCACTTATCAAACCTTTTCGAGGAAGGCTGCCTATCTGAAATCTTTCTCTTGGACCCTAAGGTTATTTGTGCAGTGACTATGCTTTCTCTCTTCTCTGCCTAAGCTGCATACACGCAGTCCTAGAGCAAGGAGTGGTGGTGGTGTTGCCCTCCTGAAATTCCAGTACTTGGGAGGCTGAGATGGGAGGATTGCAGGTTCAAGACCAGTCTCAGCAGTTTAGCAAGGCCCATGACAACTTAATGAAACCATGTTTCAAAATAAAAAATTAAAAAGGGTTTGGGAGTGCCAGCCAGGCATGGTGGTGCTGAGAACAGAGAATCAAGGTTCGGGGACAGCCTCAGCCTACTTAGCGAGGACCTTTGCAACTCAGTGAGATCCTGTTTCAAAAAATAAAAAAGATGGTGATCTGGGTTGGATCCATATTTTGGCTATTACAAATTGTGCTGCTATGAACATAGGTATGCATATGTTGCTGTATTTCTCTGAATTCAACCCTTTTGGAAAGATACCCAGGAGTGGTATAGCTGGATCATATGGTGGATCTATTCCCACCTTTCTTAGGAATCCAGCAGATGAATGGATAGCAAAACTGTGGGAAATACACACAATGGAATTCTATTCAGCCATAAAGAAGAACAAAATTATATCATTTGCAAGAAGATGGAAAGCCCTGGAAAGCATCATGTTAAGTGAGATCAGCCAAGCACAGAAGGAGAAGATACACATGTTTCCTCTAATATGCCCAAACTAGAAAACACAAAGGATACCAGTAGGACCCCAGATATTAGAGGGGAAATACTAGCTAAGTTTTAATGGAAAGATAGGAGAGGAGAAAGGCCAATCTTGATTAAGGAGCATCTTCACCTGAACATGTGTAAAATTATGAATAAGACATGGTTAACCTGGCCAACCATTGGTGGGGGGGGGGGAGAAAACGGGGGCGGGGGGGAGAGGGCACCAAATATAGTGTAAATGTATACTATTTATGTTCAATAAAAAAATTGTTAAAAAAAATAAAAAAGATTAAAAAATATGATTGTGGGTGTTGCTCGGAGGTACAGTGCCCCTGGGTTCCATCCTTAGTACCAAAAAATAAAAAAATAAAAAAAAATAAAAAAAATAAAGAGGGTTGGGAATGTGAGTTGGAGATAGATTGTCCTTGGGTTTAATCTCTAGTATCAACAAACAAATAAAAAACTCTGGCCTTCAGTTCATTTTCATGAGTCTTTCTTTTCCTCTTCCTATCTTTTATTTTCCCTTTCCTTCCTTCCTTCCTTCCTTCCTTCCTTCCTTCCTTCCTTCCTTCCCTCTTTCCTTCCTTTGCTCTTTTTTTGTTGTGGTACTGGGGATGGAATCCAGGATTAGTCTACCTCCAAGCTACACCCTCAGCCTTATTTCTACATTTTGTTTTGAAGCAGGGTTTCACTAAGTTGCTGAGAATCTGGCTATACTGCTGGGGCTGTCCTTGAACTTGTAACCCTCTTGTCTCAACTTCCGAAATACTGAGATTACAGTGTGTGCCACCATACCTGGCTCTTTCTCTCTTATAAAGACAGCTACAACCCATCCAATCTCTCAGACATTTCCATGTCTAAATGGCTTGATGTTTCCATGACTTGTTATTTACAAAAAGGAAAAGCACTTGCTGCCTTCGCTGTAATCGTTTTTAATGTAAGATAGCTCCTGTGACAAAGAGCAGTAAAACAAGCTTCCTTCTCTGCCAAACATGACTCACCCTGGCCAGGCTTTCTTCTCTTCCCTTGCTGTTTAAAAGTAGGGTGGTCAGGAAAAAAGCCAACTCTGAGGGGAAAAAAAAAGTGCTTCATTAAATTCTAGGAGCAGGTCTGAAATAAACCAGGCAAGGAAAGAGAAAAAAAAATATATCTCCAAATTTTTATATTGCTCAGCTTTTAAAAAATAATTTTTGAGGTGGAGTCAGACAGATGGCAGAGGTTAGTTCCATCTTCCTGCCAGCTGTCAGCAACTGAGACAATTGTGAGCTCCCATCTAGACCGTCGGCTAGGTTTTCTATAACTATAGACACCGCAGCTCAAATTCCCAGGCTGTTATGAATTCAACCACTCTATCCTATTGTGTCTGTAAACACCTTGACTGTTTAGTTTTCAACTTTTTCGTTCAATTTTGATTCTCTATCAATGCATAGCATATGCACAGTAAATACTATAAATCTTAAGTGTCAATCTTTTTTTTCTGGATGCACTGTAACTTGACATCATATCGGAGTATAGAGTGTTAGAAAAAAATGCATATACACAACTCTCCTTGCCTTCCTCACAGGGTCCTCCCCCTCTCCTTTATCCCCAAAGCCTTTGAGATTGGAACTTGAAATTTTTTAAAAACATTCATGGCATTATTTCTACTATGCATTTCTTATGACTCCCCCCTTCCCTGATTACCCTGCAGTCATTCTCCTGGAGTCTCTGCTCATCTATCTGATTTGTTCTTACTTCCAATTATCTCTCTAGATTCCATATATAAGAAAGAATATACATCCACTTGCCCTTTGGAACTATGTGTACTCAATACCTACAAATGGTGTAATTTTGTTCTTCTTTATGGCTGAGTAAAATTTCATTGTGTATATATACCAAAGTTTTGTGATCCACGCGTCCACTGATGGACACTTAGGTGGGTTCCAGAGTTTGGCTATTGTAAATTGTGCTGTTCTCTCTTTAGATTTTCAGAAGCCCGTGTGTAAATACGAAGATGGAACATTTCTAGGACCCATATGTTTTCCTTGGGCCTCTTTCCAGTCCCACAAGTAGCCAGACTTTGAATTTATCATCATCATCAGCTCTGGCTTCTTTCAATCAGCTTAACTCAAGTGAGATTCATCTATGTTGTTTCCTGTAGCAGCAGTAGCTACATTTCACACCCGTGTATTAATTCTAGTGTATAAATGCATATAACAGATCAATAAAATCTCTTATTGATATGTATTTGGAAACACCCTGACTTTTGATGTTGGAAAACTAGTTCACCATAGCCACAGATCTCAGATATCATCAAAGAGTGGGGGAAAAAAAGGGGCCTATGGAACTTGAAATCAGGATATCAAATACTAGTGGGAGCTTCTTTGTTTGAGCTTTGTGTCCTCAGGCAAATTTCTTGAATATGATCTTACATTCTTGTTATGAGGAATACATGGGCTATCAGATGCGACTTTCAATTCTAATGCTCTCCACAAATTATAAATATAATAAAAGGTTATGATTACTATTTTTTATTATTGGGGTAAATTAGTTGTTAATATGACATAGACTGACAAAATATCTGTATAATTGGTGCCTCATTATTTTATTAGAAGTGACATGAATGTCCCAAGAAAGCCCCCCTCCACCAAGGAAGTCCTTTTAGCTTCATATGGGCAGAGCATATTTAATTTCTGGCATTATAGAAAATGATACCAGAATTGGGATCTGGAATTAGTGTTCCAAAGATTTTTCATTTGTAGATAAATATGAATTGTTCAGTGTTCATGTAACAAGTACATTTGAAGAAGCTGTAAAATTCCAAGTACAATTGTAGTAATGAATTAGATAGTTTACTTTCATGGTTACTGGGGAAATGTCTAGGCAGAGGGAAAAATGAGAATAAAGCCCTCAGGCGTACTTGAGTAGTAGCAAGAAACCCACAGTTTTTAAGATGTAGGGAATTAGGGGGGCTGGGGAAGAAATGGCAGAAAATATTGGTTGAGGTTAGTGCAGTGATCGGGGGCTAAATCCTTTCCTAACTCTGCATACTGTATCTCAACTTCATTAACTGTGTCTTGGGACTGATTTAATGCTTATGAATTTAATTCAGCTCAAGGGCAAGTTAGGAAGTAGGCCATAAAGCTGTGCTATTATTATAATTAACAAATTCTATTGCTTCATGACTGGAATAATTTTTGAAGAGGTCTGAACTTTGGAAACAGATGCCAGACACTGCTTGAAGATACCTTTGATGGTTATTAAGCTATACGCCTCTCAATGACAAAGAACATATGGTGATACGACGCTGTGAGATTGAACAGTGCTGAAGATTCTGATGTGACTACTTAACAACACGGAGTGTTGAATGGGAGTGCAGGAGGCCGAAGTTAGCAGAGTCTCTTTACATATCCATTCAGGGAGAAGCATCATGGTTATAGAACAAGAGAATAAGCTCTCTAGCTGCTTCAGTTCATTGCTGACACTAGATGGATGGCCTGAACAAGTCACTTAACATTTCCCCACACCAGTTTGCATACCTATAAAGTGCAGAGAATTAAGAGTCATTGCCTGGTGCTCAACATGGCCACAACTGCCCTCCTTAACCTCTGGAGGACATACCACCATTTATTCCCCAAAGCTGAAAAGTAGAAACACAAGTGACAAGGGACATGTGGGTCATAGATAGTGTAATAGACTGAAACAGATAGGAAGATTTTACATTTCCAATGAGATGGCCATCACTGTGGCATAATGATGGCGACTCAGCTAGGGACTCTGATGCATTCAATTATACATCCTTCATTTTATTTCAATGCTCACTAAACTAATATCTTATCCTCAATAGGCCTGATTACGGGAAGAGATGTAAAGATTAGATAGGCCCATGTTTCTGATTACCATGAAGGTACATTCTTGGGGCATTAGTGGCCCTTTGATCTTGAGTAGTATTTTCATGTAGCTTGAACAGAAAGGGAGATGGCACTTTTTATAACATGAATATTTCTCATCTGCGTGACAGATGGTTCATTGTTCTTAGATAAATTGGCTTTTATGAATGAATGAATGAAGGCAATTTGCACATAGACAGAATGATCCTAAATATGGCATAAAAATAGCGTTCCATTTCAGTCTTCTTAAATCAGGATTTACCCGGGTGGACTACTTAGAATGAAGAAATTTCTTCTCCACTGTCAGTCACAGCTGCCATTAGTTAACCCCGGAAAGAGAAGGATTGGAATTTTGGGAGGAAGCGAAAGCTCTGAAAATTGAACTGATTCATTTTAGGGTCTATCCAACATGAACAACCTTAAATCTCTGATGTGACTGTCACTGACATCAGCAGAAGCAAGAGACCACAAGCATTTAGTGTTCTTCCTACAAGTTTCCATGGGAATGTCTCTATCTTCTCAAGGGCACGAAAACTAAAGACTGTTAGATCTATGAAATCTAGTCTTTTTGGTGGATAACATTCATTACATGTTTTTTTTTTGTTTTTGTTTTCTTCCTTTCTCTTTTCTTTTCCTTTCCCTGAAACATTTGAGATCTTGCTTTCTCTCTTTCCCCTCCTCCACCTCCTCCTCCTCCTCCTCCTCCTCCTCCTCCTCCTCCTCCTCCTCCTCCTCCTCCTTCTTCTTCTTCTTCTTCTTCTTCTTCTTCTTCTTTCTCTCTCTCTCTCTCTCTCTCTCTCTCTCTCTCTCTCTCTCTCTCTCTCTCTCTCTCTCTCTCATACTGGAACCTGAACCCAGGGCCTTTTCATTTCTGAGTTACACCCTCCCCCGCTCTATTTTATTTTTGTTTTATTTTGAAACAAGGTCTTTCTAAGTTACTGAAAGTCTTGCTAAATTGTTGAGGCTGACCTCAAAACTGTGATCCTTCTGTCTCAGCCTCCCAAATATAGGGATTACAGTTATGAGCCTCCATACCTGGATCCTATGTTTATTTTTAGGAATTTGCCACTAAAAGTCAGGTTGTAGGCTCTCTGTACTTGCAGTGGCCCTTTCTTCTGGGTCTTTTCCAAAGCACAGTCAGGGTGAGTGAGAGTGGCCCCTTCTACAGATGCCACTTGGTCAGTACCATGAGAATTTTTTCCTTGTTGCTGGTCCAAATCATCTATGTCTCCCAGTCTGCTGTCTTGAAGATCTAATTCTGCCTGTATTCTAGCAGTCTGCTCCTTTTCAGAGTAAATTTTTGGTAATCTGCCAGAAAAAAAAGAGTTGGAATTTGAGAAGATCAACCATAAAGAGATATTTTCAACAAATCCATCTTTTTTTTCAGTTCTCCCCCCACAATTGTGTAGACTTTTAGGGGCTCTTCCATGTAAACTGGGCTGTTACTCATTCCCCCCAAGTAGTCTTAGGAAATGAACCTCTTGTGTTTGTTCATTCAGTTGACACTTGCCACTTTGCTTCCCAAGTTTTTTAGTGTGTGTGTGTGTGTGTGTGTGTGTGTGTGTGTGTGTTCTCTTGTAATATTTTGTCCCTGTGGATTTACCTGTGTGTGTGTAATTTTTGGAGGGAGCAGCTGTCACCAGTCTACTCAGTCTCCCACTTTTAATGGGAGTGCACTCTCTTGATTTCCTGGACAGATTATTTAAGGTCAGTTCTAACCATATGTGACTGAATGTGCAAGAAACTTGGCAGCATTCACCTTCGTGATCAGCCTGGCACGAAGCAGAACTGGAGAAGGACCGCTCGTGGATGAGCCCTACATCTAGCTACTGCCTGTGTTTATGAGGCCTGTGAGCCAAGGATGGCTTTTACCTACTCAAACGGATTTTTAAAATATCAAAAAATAAATGATATTTGAGGTGTGTAAAATGACAACGAAACTCCTGCTTGTGCTTGAATTAGTAGAGTCCTGTTATACTACAGCTGTGCTCATGTGTTTATGGATTTGCTATGGCTGCTTTTGGTGCTAGGCTGGCAGAGTTGAATAGTTGTCACAAAGACCATCTGACCCACAAAACCTAAGATATTCTTTTACTATTTGGCCCTCAATAGAAATAGCTTACTGACCTCTTCTTTGTAGTGTAAAAACTGGTGGTTCAATAACTAAAATACCTACATGCAAAATACTCCAATATAAATAATATAATGGTTCAGTAAAACTCCAAAATAGCCAGGTACAGTGGCACATACCTGTAATCCCAATGCTTGGGAGACTGAGACAGGAGAATTGCAGGTTTGAGGCCAGCCTCAGCAAGTTAGTGAGAACCTCAACAACTTAGCAAGACTTTGTTGCAAAACAAACAAATAAATAAAACGTGTCTGTGGTCATAGCTTGGAGGCCCAATGCTCCTAAATTAAATCCCCAGTTTCACACACACACACACACACACACACACACACACACACACACACACACCCCACCTCAGGACAGACAAGGGTAAACAAGTTCTAAAATATACTTTTAAACTTGTCCAGTTGCTATTAGATGTATTAACTGTTTTATTAGTTACCTTTCTATCACTGTAATGGAATATCTGAGGCAATTAGTATATAAAGAAAAATGCTTTATTTGAGCTCATAGTACCAGAGGTTCCAACCCGTGACCATGTGGCCCCATTGCTTTGAGCCTCCTGTGAGGCAGAACATCATGGCAGGTGCATGGTGGCGCCAACCATACACCTCATCGGCCAAGAAGCACAGAGAAGAAAGGAAGGGTCAGTGTCCCTCAACCTTTTAAGGACTTCTTTCTAGGCCTTATCTCCCAAGGGTCCCAGCCCCTTTCAAGTCTGTCATCCTGAGGACCAAGCCTTGAACACATGGACCTGTGGGTGCTACGTATGCACGGCATAGCAACACTACCCACCACTACAGGCCAAACAGTCATTTTGACTTTAGAATACTTTCTCTGCACCACTGCTCTCCTCTGGCAATTAGGTAACAGGTCTAGATCCTTGTAGTTTATTAAGGCTACTAATCATATATGCTAGAAAGAAATCCTATTAGACTATACAATCATACCAATGCTTCTTCTTCTTTTTTCCCCCATAGGGATGGTTTTTGCTATCTAAATAGAGCTTAGACTTTGAGTAGGAACAATCAAGGTTTAGATGACTAGAAGAAAAGGAGGGAATGTGGACTGAATGTTTGTGACACCCCTCCCCATTCATTTGTTGACTCACTAATTACATCTGTGATCATCTAGCTGGGAAAGTCTTCAGAAAGTAATCAGATTTAGATGAGGTCATGAGAATGGAGCTTCATGATGGGAATAGGAACCTTGCAGGAGAAGGAAGAGACCAAGCTAGGACAAGAGCCTACAGCTAGGACCAAATTTGCTGACTTCTTGATTTTGAGCTTTCTTTCTACCTTCTATTTTTTTTTTTATATCCAGAGGGTTTATTGGATCATACTGAAAATGTCATACATTCAGACTGTGATTGGTGCCCTCTCCCACTCTCAATTCCCTTTCCCCCCTTCCCAATAACGAGTGTCCAGGTTGACCATGCTATATTCATACTTTTACACATATTCGAATGTAGCTCCTCCACTAATCAACCTCAGGCTTCCCTTTCAGCTTTTGAGGTTTACCCTCCATTGTTTGAAGTGGTATTCCTAACAGTCTATAGTTTGGGCATATTAGAGAAAACATATGTCCCTTCTCTTTCTGTGCTTGGCTGGTCTCACTTAACACAATATTTATAGATACTTCACAAAAGAAGAGATACAAAGGGCCAATAGATACATGAAAAGATGTTCAACATCATTAGCCATTAGGGAGATGCAAATCAAAACTACACTGAGATTCCATCTAACCCCAATCAGAGTGGCCAGCATAAAGAAATCAAACAACAACAAATGCTGGCGAGGATGTGGGGAAAGAGGAACTCTTTCACACTGTTGGTGGGAGTGCAAACTAGTTCAGCTGCTATGGTGATCAGTGTGGAGATTCCTTAGAAAACTGGAAATGTATCTACCATATGACCCGGCTATACCACTCCTGGGTATCTTTCCAAAGGGGTTGAAATCAGAGAACTATAGTAACATATGCATACCCATGTTCATAACAGCACAATTCATAATAGCCAAAATATGGAACCAACCTGGGTCTCCATCAACAGATGAATGGATTAAAAAATTATGGGAAATACATACAATGGGAATTCTACTCAGCTATAAAGAAGAACAAAATCATGTCTTTCTACCTTCTAAAACTGAGATAAATAAATGTCTACTGTTTTTGTCACTCATTTCAGACTATTTTGTCATATCAGCCCCAAAAGTCTAAAAATAAGGGAGATAAACAATTTAAGGAGCTAGAGAAAGAATAAATTATCCTATTTGCTAGTAATAATTTTAGTAATAATTAGTAATAATTTCTAATTGCTCAAGGGACTTCATACTCACCCTGACTCTTGGGTAGTATTAAGATATAGGATTACTGGGCAGGTGGCACATGCCTGTAATCCCAGTACTTGGGAGGCTGAGACAGGAGGATTGCAGGTTTGAGGAGAGCCTCAGAAACTTAGGGAGACCCTATACCTAGCTAAAAAATAAAAAAGGGCTGGGGGTGCAGTTCAGAGGTAGAGCACCCCTTGGTTCAAAAAAATGATATTAACTCAAAATAGATAAAAGACCTAAATATAAATCTTAATAAAGGATTAAGATGAGCATAACTGCCTTAATTCCATAACAACTCATATGGTTTATTATTTTATATGTTAAATAAAAGTTGAGAAATCCTAGGAACCATCTAATGTCTCTCTGACAGATATTACTTTGAAGAGATAAAGAATATTACAAAGGTATCCTCAATAGCGAAAGGAATAAATAATCTACAATTTGTTGGGGCTTGTACTGAGCTGCTCTTTCTCATGGATCACTTCTGTTCTGCCATTAACAACGCTACACCATAGGTACCATTATCATCCTCATCATACACCAAGTAAAACTGCATCTCAGACACCTTGAGTGAATGTTGACCAAGAGTTTGGAAACAGTATGTGGTGGTGGTACAATTCAACTTCTAGTATCGATCTCTCTATTGACAAGGTCTCGGTCTTTAAAGTGGAGCATGCCATTTTTCCTCATTCCCTGGGTCCTTTAGAAAATCCCTTCACTGTAAGTGACATTGAAGAAAAGAGATATCTTCAAAATATGCTTGCTCAGCTGAACATGGTGGCACATGCTTGCCATCCCAGTACTTGGGAGGCTGGGACAGGAGTATCACAGATTTGAGGACAACTTCAGCTAGTGGGGAAACTCTCATCAACTTAGTGAGACCTGTTTCAAAAATAAAAATAAAGCCAGGCATGGTGGTGCATGCTTGTAATTCTAGTACTGGGAGGCTGAGACAGAGGGACTGCAGTTTTAAAGCCAGCCTTGGGAATCCAGTGAGGTTCTCTGCCACTTAGTGAGACCCTGTTTCCAAATAAGAAGTAAAATTGGGCCGGGGGTGTAGCTCAGAGGTAGAATGCCTTGGAGATCAATCCACTTGGAGATTGTGCCACTCACAAAAAAATGCTATCTCATCTGCTGAAAAAAAATGAAAAGCTAAAAATTCTTGAACTGAGGGCAAGAAATCCCCTACAACAACTATATTTTAGGACTATAGAAAGTCGCTTTTCTGTCCAGGACATCAGTGGCTCAGAATAATTGTTCAATGGAATGCTGCAGCGGTCATTTTCACTGCAGAAGGCATTGAAGTGACCACTCTTCCTCGGACCACCTTCTGGTCCCTACTGCTAGTGGGCACCAAGTCTATCCTCTCTTGGGTCTCAAGGAAAAATGAGAGGCAGTGAAAAGGACTATTTTCTCATCTTCTTTTATTCGTCTTCTTTGAGGTACAGTATTTGAAGAAGTAAGTTATGTCCAAAGCTCTGTCACAACCATTCTTTGCAAAACACTGGGGAACTGTTTGGACGATTCAGTTTGTCCTTCTGAAAAGTAAAGTGTTTTAAGTTCCCTCCCCACCTTTTTCTTTCTCTTCCCCTCTTCTCTCTCTCTCTCTCTCTCTCTCTCTCTCTCTCTCTCTCTCTCTCTCTCTCTCTCTCTCTCTCTCTTTAAAATACACCACACACACACACACACACACACACACCCCTTTATACAACTGCTTTGCTCTTTTTGTTGAGCACCTACCAAATGTGTGCATTGTAGTTTGTGCATTACTAAAGACATGAATGAGAGTTAAAAATTCTTATGGAGAGATGTTTATTAACTCTTTCCAGATTGATTCATTCTTAACATTTAAGGATAATAAAAAGAAAAAATGATTAAGAAAGAAAAAAAAACCCCAAATATGCATATAGGCATATGCATGAACCAATCAGAAAATACAAAAACAAAAACAAAAAAAATCTTTCTAGGTAAAAAGTGAAAGAATTTTCTCTGGGTGGTTAAAACTGTCGATAATGGTGGATATTCACTGCCTAAGCCAGACCGCCCTTTCTGTTTCTTTCTAGGCCATGTCTCCCTTAGAGATAGCAAGGGCTAAGGGTTATTACATCCTTCTGCTTTTTTTTTTTTCAGTACTAGGGATGAAACCCAGGGGCACTGTACCCCGGAGCTACATTCTCAGCCCAACTTTTTAATCTTTTTTATTTTTTTACTTTTTTTTTTTTTTGCAGTACTGGGGATGGAACCCAGGGACATGGTACCTCTGAGCTACACCACTAGCCCTGTTTTTCAGTCTTTTTTTTTTTTTTTTTTTTTTTTTTTGCAGGTCTGGGGATGGAATCCAGGGGCATTTGACCCCCGAGGCACACCCCTGCCCTATCTTTATTCTTTATTTTGAAACAGGGTCTCACTAAGTTGTGGAGGGCCCCACTAAGTAGCTGAGGCTGTCCGCGAACCGTGATCC